>NC_140590.1:206147980-207555480 GCF_964204655.1 Triturus cristatus | reverse complement strand
TGGCCTAACACACTTCATAAAATACAAGAAGGTGCAGTCCTGTCTTCACTCCAAATGTGTGGACATGGCCCTCCTGAAAGACACCCACCTCTCCCACCTGGAGTCTGAAAAATTGCACCACGACTGGGTAGAGCAGGTGGTTCACAGCAGTTTCCCAACGGCACAGTTTGGCCTCTCCAGGAAATGTGGCTCTGCGATCCTGTTGTGCAGGTCCCTGCCCTTCACTGTACTTAAGATATGGGTGGACCTGGCCAGCCATTATATCTTTGCCAAACTCTGGTTCTGCGGGTGGACACTCTGTGTCGGCTCGGTGTATGCGCTCAAAGCCCCAACCGCCACTTCTTTCTCCAGATAAATCATTTCCTCATGGGGATCATTGCATCCCAGTATCTCATTGGAAGGGACTGAAAACTGAAGCGGGATATGGAACATGACAACACTGGCCTGCTAGACATGGGTAACAATGCGGACATGGATCTCCTAGGGAACGTATTCTCTGATCACGGCGTGGTAGATTTTGACAGCTCGCACACCCAGAGGACCAGGAAAATACCTTTTTCTTGTCGGTTCATGGTACCCAGTCCAGGCTGGATTATTTCCTGGTTTCCCATGCGGTGTTCACCCTCTCCCAGGACTGCCAGATCATGGAGGCTACACTCTCTAGCCATTCTCCAACTCTGCTCTCTATGGATTTGGGTTTTGCCATGGTTTATTGGTTTTACAACTCACCTGCTGCCCAGGTTAATTGTGGAGGGTTTCTCTCCGACCAACTTCTGATCCAGAGGGGGCCCGGCCGGGTTGCCTGTTATATCCCCATCTGTTCCATTTGGCCATGGAACCTCTTGCAGTATCTCTTTGCCAATCTTTGCACTTTACTGGCATCCCCATTCCCAGAGGGATGTCCATTGTATATCTTTATGCAGACAATGTCCTGCTTACCCTCTTTGATAGTCCTCGCTCCATTCCAGCCCCACTGGATATCCTTACTGACTTTGCGGAACTCTCAAGCTACTGGGTCAACTGGGACAAGAGCGAGGCACTGCCCATGTTGCGAATGACCACCTGTGCGGCAGTAGCGACCTATCCCTTCAAGTGGAAGTCCTCACGCCTCAATTATCGGGGGATCTGTAACAATAGAGCATTGGACCACATGGTGAAGGACTACTTTGATCCCCTGCTGGCCCACATGAAGCTAGACTTTGAGAAGTGGTCCCACCTCGGTCTCTCCTTATGGCGGTGGTTACAGGCAATGAGAATGGTGAGGCTGCCACATTTTAACTATGTCCTAGATATTCTGCCCTTACTGGTCCCTCTCCCCTTATTATGCTCCCTGGACCAGAGTAGACATTCTTTTGTTTGAGGGACCAGTTGCCCCCTACTGGCCAATGGCACTCTTGGTTCCTCACTTGTGTGGAGGCCTTTGTCTTCCTTTGGTTGAACACCATGATCTTGCTCTACACCTCTCTTAGCTTGCTTATATGCTCCCCGGGACAAAGGCTGCACCCACTTTACAGGGGTGGCACGCCTCTGCCTCTGCCATATCTTCGGGGTAGAACCCCATCTTCATGAACACGTTCAACTGTGGTGTAAATCTAGTTTGCGGGTAGTTGGAGAGATGTGGTAAAAGAGGCACACTTGAAATTTTGTCTGTTTAATTCACTGCCCCACTGGCACTGGACTCCCGTGAAGCTGTGAGCTACGGGCCTGCTACACCATGAGCCCTGCTGGGGTTGTCCCCATCACCGCTGTAATCTGCTGCACATCCTCTGTGACTGCACCATATTATGATCATTCTGGGAGGCGGTTGGCAACACGCTGAGCAAGACCCTGCTGTCCACGTCCCCTTTCTCTCACCCCTTGATCTTTCTACATGCCCTCCAGGACTGTCTGGACCTCTTCCTCCTAAAGGGCCATCTCTTGCAAATGGCACTCGCCACGGCTAAGATTTGCATTCTCAGCCACTAGTGCTCTCCTACTTTCTCCGGCGTTGATCAGTGGCTCTTTGTGATCTACCAGAATGCCTCCTACGGGTGAGTCATCTACAACCTTCAGAATATAACGAGGACTATCTTCACACATGGTCACCCTTTCTCCATGATGCTGCCCACTAGGCCTTAGAAGATTGCCCACCTTCCCCAACCGGCTTGACAGGTTGATACCTTACTTTACACCCCATTGGTATCCCCAAGTGGACTTGCCCGGGAGAAGCCCTTGTGGAAGCGTGACTCTACTATCCGCTCTTCTTTCTCCGTTGTATTCGTCTTCCCTATGTCTTTCTCTCTCCTTGTTTTATGTCTTTCATTCCTCACTCTTTCTTTCCATCCAATCCCGCTCCCTCTTTCCCTCTCTTTTTCTCTCCCCACAGTCCAGGCATGTGGGTGTCAGTACGGAATCCCAGCTTTTCTTTTTCTTCCTTGACTCAGTATTCTCTTGTCCTGTTGTCATTGCCTTTTCTGCCCCTGGCTTTTTTATTTTTGGTTGAATTGGACGTACTTGTGGATCTGCGTGCCCTCCTTGCTATTGGCCTCGCTCGACCCTCAAGGGTCTTTTTTTGGAAGGATCTCTACTTGTCCTTTGACCACTGTTTTTGCTTTACCCGGTAGTACTCTATCCCCTGGGATTGTATTATTCCCTTGCATCTGGAATCTTATGATCCTCCTTCCCACTTTCTTTCATATTGTCTTGTTATAATTTTTTAATAAAGAATTGCGATACCAACAAAAAAAGAACAAAGAAACATGACAAACAAAGAAGAGCATTGTAATCCAAATGTATTTAAAGAGGAAGTAGTTGAGAAAGACAATGAAAACTCTATCAGTTAACCATGTGAATCAGGGAGTACAGCAGAGAAGTAAATACCTCAAAATAAACGACTTCATATGTTCCAAGAAAAATGCTCATTTATATAAACTTTGGGAAAAACTTCGAGCAGAAGTTTGAAGTCATTCAAGAGCAGTGCATGCAGCCTGCAGGGGTGAACATGCATGTGTCTGTGGTGCATAGAGAGGAGGATTGCAGGTGTGGGTTCTCAAGGAAGATGGTAAATTCAGACCCTGAATGGTAATGCCAGCGACTCTAGCATCCTGAATGATGCTCTAGCTTAGCCTGCAGTAGACTTGTAATTTCAGATGACTAGAAAGGCTAAAAAGGTACTCATCATCTTAGTATCTCGGTTTGTTTTCACTCACTTGTGGCAACCTGAAGGCCCAAATCTCCCTTAAATGTAACACTATTGACCCAAAGGTAAACATGTAGTATAAGCGCATAACTTTTGCGTCACGGGTGTCGCGCTTTATTTTGCAGCACGGTGCCCACTTTTATATTTACAAAGCCAATTGCTATAAGTCTCTCAAAGTGAGACCTACTGCATTGCAAATGCGTGTCTTCTTTCTACTCCCCTGCCCCGCAATGCACTCGGACAAGTCCTCTCATCAGCTGCTTTTCTCTGAGGCAGTCTTTCAACACAGGTCCATGGTCGCCCCTGCAGCACCGTCTACCACGCCACTTATTGCAGCTACACCTAGCTGCTGCTCGCTCCCATGGACCATACGTCTTTGAGGGGAGTGAGATCTGAATAGCCGCCAACTTTTCCCAAGAGATGAACGAAAAAAAGAAATGCCTTCCTGGATTTCTGGCCTCAGTTACAATAAATGGACAATAAGTTTCGGTTGTTTGAGCCTGCCCGTATGCGGATCGAAAAGGATGGCAGGTCCCAAGACTTCTTTGACTCGAACGCCCTTTGCAGCTTTCTGGATGGACTATCCGACAATGACATGGACCTTGCACCCCAGGACTCACCAACCTTCTAGGCTCATCTCCTCCTTCTGCCACCTCTGGTGGCCACTGGAGCACTGGTGGGGGCCACAATCGGGACCTGGAACGACTGACCCAGTCTCAGGGGTGCAGGGACGTGGCCCTCAGAGCAGTGGCAGCCCATACTCAGAAATATGGCCTTGACAAACCCAATCCCCATTGAAGCCCTTCCACACTGAAGGCAGTGGCTGAGACTCACTTTTCCTTGCTGCATCCACTATTCCCTTGTCCCAATGGCTGCAGGAAGAGGACTTTGTCGTCCTCAGGATGGATGGAGGTCAATAATGTACTTTACTGCATAGCTCTCTTCTACTCTATTCCCTTGTCATGTAACTTGATAGCTCTTTCTGACCAGCAGTACTTCATTTTGTTTTAGGATGCTGTGTTCTGCATTGCTATGATATGTTACGCGATATTTTGGCATGCTGCACGTTTAATTGCTGTTGAAATTACTAATGGCTGGTTTTTCATTTGTTCATGCTGCTGTTGTGCTCCTGGTGTGACCACCTTACTCTAGATTTATGGGTCTCTAGGATCATGGGCCCTGCATTTGAGCCTCCCCTTTCCTGCCCGTTTCTCCCCATCTCACTGGCTGACGGTGCCCCAGCTCCCACCTCCCCACACCCCTCCTTTGCAGCTGACACAGTTGCTGTCATTTATGTCTCCTCTGCATGTACCCGCCCCCACGGGGGTCCTATCGGCATGCTGACCTTCATCATTCATCCCCTCACCTCTTTTTCAACCCCCCTGGCTCTATCTCCAACCTGGCTCATTATTCTGTGTTTCCTCCCTACCTCTCTCCGCGGGACCTCTGACATACTGGACCCGCAAGTTTAGACCCACGGTTCACAGCCACTAGCTCCCTCTGAGGCTTCTGCCCTCATTTTTGTGCCGGATTGTTTCTTTCCCTCTCCTCTTCCCCCCTTTTATTTTTGTTTTTACTGGAATTTGTAGTGGACTGCCCATTCAAGGGGTCTCTTCATATCACTTTACTTCTTTCCCATTCTCTTCTTTTCTTTTCTTTTCGTGCTCCTCTCTTTTCCCCTTTCTCCTGCCTCTTCCTTCTTTCTTTTTCTCTTTTCTTCTACTCCCTTTCATCCTCCTTTTTAACACTCCTGCTTATCCCTGCTGCCGCCCACCCCCTGTCTCCATAGCTACCCCTGCCTCCTCCCCTCCCTAACCCGGACAAATTGTTTCATGGAATGCCAATGGCCTAACACACTTCATAAAATACAAGAAGGTGCAGTCCTGTCTTCACTCCAAATGTGTGGACATGGCCCTCCTGAAAGACACCCACCTCTCCCACCTGGAGTCTGAAAAATTGCACCACGACTGGGTAGAGCAGGTGGTTCACAGCAGTTTCCCAACGGCACAGTTTGGCCTCTCCAGGAAATGTGGCTCTGCGATCCTGTTGTGCAGGTCCCTGCCCTTCACTGTACTTAAGATATGGGTGGACCTGGCCAGCCATTATATCTTTGCCAAACTCTGGTTCTGCGGGTGGACACTCTGTGTCGGCTCGGTGTATGCGCTCAAAGCCCCAACCGCCACTTCTTTCTCCAGATAAATCATTTCCTCATGGGGATCATTGCATCCCAGTATCTATCCGCTCTTCTTTCTCCGTTGTATTTGTCTTCCCTATGTCTTTCTCTCTCCTTGTCTTTCATTCCTCACTCGTTCTTTCCATTCAATCCCGCTCCCTCTTTCCCTCTCTTTTTCTCTCCCCACAGTCCAGACACGTGGGTGTGAGTACGGAATCCCAGCTTTTCTTTTTCTGCCTTAACTTAGTATTCTCTTGTCCTGTTGTCATTGCCTTTTCGCCCCTGGCTTTTTTATTTTTGGTTGAATTGGACGTACTTGTGGATCTGCGTGCCCTCCTTGCTATTGGCCTCGCTCGACCCTCAAGGGTCTTTTTTTGGAAGGATCTCTACTTGTCCTTTGACCACTGTTTTTGCTTTACCCGGTAGTACTCTATCCCCTGGAATTGTATTATTGCCTTGCATCTGGAATCTTATGATCCTCGTTCCCACTTTCTTTCATATTGTCTTGTTATACTTTTTTAATAAAGAATTGCGATACCAACAAAAAAAGAACAAAGAAACATGACAAACAAGGAAGAGCATTGTAATCCAAATGTATTTAAAGAGGAAGTAGTTGAGAAAGACAATGAAAACTCTATCAGTTAACCATGCGAATCAGGGAGTACAGCAGAGAAGTAAATACCTCCAAATAAACGACTTCATATGCTTCAAGAAAAATGCTCATTTATATAAACTTTGGGAAAAACTTCGAGCAGAAGTTTGAAGTCATTCAAGGGCAGTGCATGCAGCCTGCAGGGGTGAACATGCATGTGTCTGTGGTGCATAGAGAGGAGGATTGCAGGTGTGGGTTCTCAAGGAAGATGGTAAATTCAGACCCTGAATGGTAATGCCAGCGACTCTAGCACCCTGAATGATGCTGTAGCTTAGCCTGCAGTAGACTTGTAATTTCAGATGACTAGAAAGGCTAAAAAGGTACTCATCATCTTAGTATCTCGGTTTGTCTTCACTCACTTGTGGCAACCTGAAGGCCCAGAGAGCTTTGTAAATTTGCAGCAGGTTAATGGGCATAATGAAGACCGATGAGCTTTGATTACTCATACATAATCTTCATGATGCTACAACCAACTCCCACTCACCAGAGCTGTGGTCTCCCACCCACCCATTCCTTCAAGATCAATCCTCCTAATATGGATGAGGAAGAGGAGAGCAGCCTGTTTTTATCCCTGCTGTGGTGGTGCCTAATATTTATTTGAAAAAATATAACATCTTCTCAAAGATCTACTCGGAGATGTATTTGTCTGTCTTACCAAAACAATGATTTTTCAATATCAACCTTCCCTTATCGATGCCGATATAATGATTTACATATTAAGGTAACTTCTGCTTGCCTTGTGGTGCAACCTCCTAGGTACTTGCTCTGGCGTGCCTTAGGTTTATAGGAGCGTATTGAGCTTGACAATGGATAGATTGCTTTAAAGAGCAGATTCCATGAACACAGAACTCTAAAACTGTACACATACAATGCCTTTTCTTATAGGTACAAATATAGTTTGGAGGTGAATGATAGACTAGCAGTATTTGATACCCATTAGAGGCAACAAGGAGGTGATAGGTCATGAATGATTTGTAATCATTATAATAGAAATTACACAGAAAATAATAGAACAGCAGTGTTGTTGGGCAAGAATTCTGCTTCCCATGTTCCCATCTGTGTCTACTGCCCCTTTATGCCTTCGGACACTCGGACCTTGGCACACACATGCCCTCTTTCCCCTTCTTGTAGACAAATCCTTTCTTGCAGAAGCATTTCTGAGTGCAGTTCATTGTACATATAGGGGGTGGACGCAGGTAATTCTGACAGTTCCAGGGGCAGGTCTTGCCGCAGCTTGTGTAGACACCATTGTTGCGATTGCAGGACAAACATTGCTCCATGGATATACATCTGCTGCTCTTTGGGACTGCCAGGATGTAGCCATCATTGCAGACACACCCTGGGACACACTGCATTGTGCAAGCAGACACCTCATCCACCTGGGGGCAGTTCTTTGGACAAGCACTTCCACATTCTTCAAAATGCATATTTGCTCGACAGGGAACGTCTGAAAAAAGATCAAGAGGCAAGTCATATTCCAGTGACTTTATGCGTTAATATGCAAGTAAAACCATGTAGCCACCCACTGCCTCCTCTGCCTCTTTCAACCTCAAGCATTATCTTCCAATTTCTCTTTCTTTCTATTACCTATATTTCTCTTTATTTTCAAACTCTTGCCTTCTTTATTATCTCTCTCTCTTCCTCTTTTCCTTAATTCGTTTTTTTCTATCCCTACTCTTTCCTTACTCGTTTTTTTTATACCAAGTTTCACAAATACTTGTTCTTGAGTGTATGTTCCTCTGCTTCATCACTGCAGGATCCAGTGCATTCAGCCCAGATGTTGCTGGTAATGGCCAACTCATAATATGGTGGCTCTTTATGGGCCTCCTAGGAGCAGGAAGGGGTGCGAACAGACCTCTGACACTTTGAATCTGCTCAACTCACTTAACTATTGCTTCACTGTAGAGACCAAACAACAACCAATTCAGGAAAAGCAATAACACCTGTTGCAGGGAGCATTTAACTAAACCCCAAAACTAAGGGAGCCCCATTTACAACATTTTGGTGTTGGGCGGTGCTGCGAGGCTTTTTGCCGGGCTGCCCTGCGTCAAAGGAAAAAGGTCAAGAAAGTGCTGTATCTATGAGGTACATCTCATTCATGTCCTCTTTTGCTGCACTGGTGCAAAACTAGCTTCCTTGCGCCAACGCAGGCACCCTTGCACCATGGTGCAAGTGTGTTGTAGGAATTATTGTTTACATGCAGGAAGGGGCAAGTTCCTGGACAAAAACAATCGATGAAGGTCTTTTCCTCTTTCTATGTGTGCTGCAGAGTGCAGAACACATAGAATGAGAAAAAAAACGAGGATAAATTACGTTTTTTCTACTTGTTATGCCACCCCTGTTGAGGTGCATCATGTTGACGCACTCTCAGATGTATGCTATGTTGTAAATCTGGGAAGGTGTCAAAACCCACCACAACACCCATGGCATGCCTCCCTGACACAGTATGAGGTAATGCAGTGACTTGCACTGCATTGCCTTACATCATATCTATGAGACCATGAAAAGCCACACAGGTGCCCTCTTAGATATGACTCTGCTCCTTGTGCCGTCAGAGCGTAAAAAAAAGTGATGCTCCGGCGGTGCATGGGGCTTGTAAATAAACTCCAGGGTGTATTGAATGAAGGTATTGAGCCCCTATATCATTTGTTCTCTCCACCTAAACTTACCTCCTAAGGAAAAACAGGTTCACCTACGCTTACCTCCTATGGAAACAAAGGGGAAGTTAAGATAAGTGAATTATCAGGGGTGTGTCCTCTTCAACCATTCCAGGGCATAGCCCTGCCACCTGTGACGCCACCGATCCACAGCTAAGGTAAATTATTGCAATTGTAATAATTTAATTTACTAATAATCAATCATGCACCACCTTGACGTTTACATGATTTCAACATGCACAGGTCAGCCCTCTCTGCCTCTCACCCAGGCTCCCGATGATAGGAGCAGGGGTGAGCTAAGGAGCCTGATCGACAGTCCAGCTACAGAGTGTTGTTCCAAAACACGACACTGTAAGTGGAGGCCTGGATTGTACATGTCTGAGGGGTGTAGTTGAACTCCTCACACAAGCACAATCCCTTTTATTTAACAGACATACTGTACAGTATATCTGCTGAAATGTGGCTGTCATGGCGCACATCAGTGCTTTTCTGAAGCTAATGAGGAGCAAAACACAGCAGCAGGACGCCCAGGACTGTCCCAGCTTCTGATATGATTGTGTATCAAGTTCTACCAAGAAGCTGGGAGAGGGTTTGACGTAGGATTTCCTCTGAAATCTGGCCCTGCTGCTATGACTGACTTCTATCTAGGAATCATGGCTTGCCAGTTCCTGTGTCCAGCACCTGAATACTGCCATCCTGCCACATATTACATCTAGTAGATGATGTCATCAGTGATGTCATTTGAGATGTCATCAGTGATGTCACTCACCATGTCGTGAATGATGTATTATGTGACATCATCAGCAGTGGATTGCGGGCGCGCGAGTTATAGTTATGAGAACTAACTATAACAGAGGAATTTCAATGGTTTTGTAAGAGTGAAATGTCCAGCTAACTATAACACCCCTGAAACATATGGTTTTTTCAGTGAATTTCAAAGGTTTTTTAAATGCTAATTCCTAACTATAACATGTCTGAAACCTATGGTTCTTTCAGTGAATTTTAAAGGTTTTTTAAATGATATTTTAATATTTTTTTTATATCCTTTAACTACATTTTTTTATCTACTTATTTTTATATATATATTTTTTTAAATTACACTACATACACCTTTAAAAAATATATTTTTTAAAATAAATATATATATTTTTATATTATTTTGAATATACTTATATTATTATTTTTTTGCTTGGAGTCGCGCACCCAACGCGTTAGAATCGTGCATCCGATGCGTAGATGTCGTGCACCAAACGCACTGGAGTCGCACACCCTACAGGTTAGTAGTCGTGCATCCAACGCGTGCACACCAGGAGGCCACGCTGAGAGTCGTGCTGGATGCGCGACTCATAATTTTACCGTAAAAAAAAAAAAATAGCCTCTAACACTAATTTCTATTATCCCCGGGGACTCCACCGGGGCTTATAAAAAACATTGGGGACCGTGGAAGGAGCCTCTACGGTCCCAGCCGGCTCCCCACGTCCTTCGGGAGCCGGCATTGCTTTTCCACATGGGGAGCTGCTGACATGCAGCTCCCCGTGTGGAAAACCAATATGGTTTGGATTTTGAAAGAGAGAGCAGGTTTCCCTGCTCTCTCTTTCAAAATCCAAACCAAGTTTGCTATGGGAGGGCGGGAGACTCCCGCCCTCTCATAGCAAACAACAGTGTCCTGGGGGTGGGCACCCCAGAACACTGCCGGAACCGGCCCAGGGGGGTGGTGGTCCCCAGGGCCCTCGAGGGCTCCAGGAGGGGGGCCACGCAGCCCCCCTCCCTCAATACATAAAGCCCCAGGGGGTAGTGGTCCCTGGGGCTTGGGGGTGCCGTTGAGCCCCCCCCCCACAAATTATACTGGGAGGGTCTTTTGAGCCCCTCCCAATTTACTTTTCAGCCCCAGGGGGGCGGTGGTCACCGGGGCTGGGGGGTTCCTCTGGGCCCCCTTTAAATTTAATAATTTTGCTCCCGGGATTTGGCCCCTCCGGGGGCTAATTATATAAAAAGCTCTGTTTTATTATTATTTTTTTACGGCAGGATCCGCGCACACTGCGTACACTTTGTGGTTTTTAAAAAAAAATTGGGGGGCCCTGGGAGTCCTTCTGGGTCCCCCTAAGCAGGTCTAGAGGGTCAGGGTATTTCTACCCTGCCCCCTTTATACATTTTGCACACTTATTCCACAGACTTCTTCAGACTCGCTTCTACAGAGGGACAAAATGGCTGCCAACAGTTCCTGGTTTCAAATGTTGACAACCACTTGACAGCCAATTAGCATTCAGCACGTGATTGGGAGGGTGCGCTCAGGGTGCGCTCAGGGTGCATGGATCCAGCGCGGCCATAGATATTTCTGTATTTTTAACTGTAATTTTCTCAGGAACTACTGAACAGATTGACACCATTTAATCAAAAGGCACGAGTCTGAACTGAAGACTACATCTTTGCCAAATTTGGTGTAATTCTTTTCAGCAGTTCGGGCTGTAGCTGCGGCTAAAGGTCCTATGGGAAATTGCATGGGGGAAAACACGTTTTGGGACCCCCCCTTTTTTCTAGGCCCCCGCTACACGAATCATCCCGAGATTTCTGGATCGGAGCGGACCGGAGCTGGCCAAAAGTTTTGAAAATTTCGTGAAGATTCGTCAATCGGTGCCAAAGTTATTGGGAATAGAATGTTGCGGATTTCCTATGGAAAATAGGTCCTAACTATGACTACCTACTGGCGACTGCCAGTATGTAATATATATATATATGTGTATATATATATATATATTTTTTTTCTCTTCCAGCGAAAGTACACGGCACCACAACAGAGGTATGATTTACAAAGAATATTTATTTAGCACACCCAAGTGCATAGTAGGTAAACGGGACGGTCATATTATATATATTTATTACAAATTCTATTTTGGATAAGCTGCATGACATTTCTGAGATTAATAAAGTTACAATGAAATGTCAATGGCAGTAGCCGCTACGAAATGTCAAATTTGAAAGGAATTGCGGGAAGACACCTAGGGCCAGATGTACAAAAGAAAATTGCATGCGCAAACGGGTTTGCAACCCGTTTGTATATGCGGAGGGGTAATACTTTAGTGTACATGGTTATTTAAAACCATTAAAATATAGAAAAGAGTTCAGTTGATAAAACAAAGGTCGAGTTCATACATATTAAGACAATAAATCCATCATTAAAAGCATACTAAGACAGCGGCATCAAAGTTAAAATAAAGTATGTATTCAGTTAGACAGCCTATTTTACAGAGTAAGATGTGCAGTAAGTTGATCCTTGTTGCCAGCAGAGTGGTGATGTAGTAAAGTGCCAGTGCAATAAGAGCATTTTAGAAAGTGCCACTTCAGTAAAAACATATTTGTGCTAAAAAAGAAAAGGTAATTAGTCATGTTGACAGTTCTGGATGTCCCAATGATGTGGTCAGTGTTATTCATTATAGTTCAAAGTGGCTGTTTGCTTTCAGCACTGTCCTCCACCTAGTGAAAATCAAGGCTTGGCTGGAGGCAACATGAGGTTTGGGTAAGATTCAGGGGCATTGATTATGGCCCTTCTGCTTGAATTGGACCAAAAGATGCAGCATGTTATTCGTCCTTGCCAAATGTCCGGAGCAGGCTAGACCTTAGTGCAAGCACGCTTTGAATCTCAATGCTCAAGGGGCTGATGCAATTAATTGTGGTGCGGTGTTCCTGGGCGTTCTCAGCAGATGGTTTGGTGGGGACTGGATGGTCCATGTGTTAAGTCCATGCCTGCTTGCAACCTAGGTGGACAGCTAGTCTGTTGCTCTCTCTCGGTGCTACTATTGTCTTTCCTTAAAGCAGTAAACGTTGGCGCCTGTCAGTTTCACTGCCGAGGCCGCACTCTCCTAGGGTTGGTTTATGGTCCCTTAGGAGTATTTGGATGCATCTCATGCCGACATAATGGTTAGAGTGGATTGATCCTCTCGTCCTTCGTGGTGCAACTAGGTTTTTGGCTATCCTTCTGGATTTTGAAGTGGGTTTCTGCCGTTTCAAGGAGTTATACAATTTGGCAGCTCAGTTGGATGTCGTCACCTTTGAAGCAAGCCAACACCGCTTGCCTGCAGGTCCGTATCATGCGGTTGTTAAAATGTGGTCTCAAGAGGGAGCGATGTTCTTGAATAAGTTTGTTGAAGATGGCGATGAGATGTACAGTGTTATCTATGCTGTTCCTGCAAAGTCGGCATTTTGTTGGTAGCTGTGGGCGTAACCACGGTGGTAGGTGGGCTGCGGATGGTAGTAACCCTAGACGAAATTTCAGGAACTTCTCTTTTGTTTTTTGGAGTAGCCTGTCTGTAGATAAGCTTGGGGCGAGGGCTTGATGTATGATAGAACTGTTTGCAGATGCAATTTTCCTCTGGGCCATGTACTAACACTATTTCGCAAAGTTGTGTTTTGCGACTCGCTGTTACGAAGGGGTGTTTCCTTCCTAATAGCGACTCACAAGCCATGTAAGAATGTTTTGCGGTAGCAAAAGACTCGCAATTTACCACCCTTTTCAAGAGGGTGGTAATGCAGTCGCAAATGCTAAGGGGTCCCCAGGGGACTCCTTCCCCTTTACAAATGCAGCGGTAAATACTTGTGTTAGGGGCAGGCAGTGGTCCCAGGGACTACTACCTGGTATCAGGTGATCCTCCTACTTTATCTTGCCTCGGTGACATTGTGGGATTCCTGTTGACAGACAAGAACTGACGATCAGAGTAAGGCACCTGCAGTATGCCCTGCCGGCGATAGGCCCAGGAGGGGCACCTGGCCTCGGTGTGGTTTGCAGCTCCCTTCTGGTGGCCTGAGACTCTCCTACTGAGGCAGTGAGTGAGGGATTTAACTTTCCTATGTGGCCTTGACCTGCCTGGCTCCAGCTGCCTCCTCATAATTGGTTGGGGCAGGTGGCCTGCCATAGGGAGACCCGATCACAGGTCTGTTGGCGGGGCACTGAGGGCCTCCTGTACACAGCTGGGAAGTTCTTTGCCAATTACTGAGGCACAGCAGTGACCAGCCTTGAGGGATCCCGGTGCTAGACTTGTGTGAAGATTAGGTGAGACAGGGCTGCCTTCTTGAACCCGCAGAGTGGTGCAACCTTTGTTGAGGTTTCCGGGGGTGCCATATGAGCATGGGCCACCCATAGCATCTCGGGACAGTCAAGAATTGCCACTGGACTTCCACTGTTATCTTTAAAGGGAACTCACCTATTTAACGGCAGCTATGCATGGCAGTTGGGCTCCATACTACCTCTCCGACAAGGATCTAATCGCCCGTGGGGCACTCCGTGCTACCCGCTTGGCATTTGGCCCAGGGACCCCTCTTCGGGTGGAGGCCCTCCGCAATGGGAACTTTACTGAAAGGGATCCTCCACAAACCTCATAGCACACACTTGAACAGGGGTCACTTTTAATGAATGGCTAGACTGCTGCGAATGGGCATCCCCTTATTTGAGAAGGGCCCACTGGGAACTCCTGTGGCTATTCAAGGGATGGCTGAGTCTGGATTTCTCATGCTGCCTCATCCCAAAGGATCTCACTGTTGGCATTGGCAAGTGGGCCTGGCCTCTCACTTCTTGGCCTCTGTCTCAACTGTCTACAATGGGGTATACAAAGTCTCTCATGATGGGTGCTCAGACTCCATTGCTCCATTCACTCGCTCCCTTATCAAGCACCTCCTCAAAGAGCCCTGAAAAACTAGATGTTATCCTCTAGGTGAGCGAGGCCACTCAAGTGCACCTGGATCCAAAGATTGACACAGTGACTGAAGATATAAACCTTCGGCTGGACAACCACAATAAACTCTTGGAGTCAGTTACCCAGTCTGAAAAAATGTTTTCCTACCTACAGCCTCATCCAGTGGACATCCAACAACAAGTATGGGATCTAATAGAACAGGTTCACTTCCACAAGGACAGGACCGAGGATGCTTAGGGACAAGCAAGGTACAGTCAAATACGTGTTATGGTCCTCCTAGAGGGCATTGAGGGTCTCAATTAGGGGTGGGCGGAATTTGCGAAATTCACTCTTGCAAATTATCGCGAAAATGTTAAAAATCTCCGCAAACACGCGGAATTATCGCGAAGATGTGGAAGTTTTTTTCCCGCCCGTTCGCGGTATTTGCTGCGTGGTCGCGGCTCGCCAACTTACCCATGCGGTGGCTCGCGGGCGCGGCCATCTTGTTTTCACTTGTCTCGCGGTGCATGATCGCTAGAAGAAAGACGTAATCGCGTGACAAATGACGTTACTGCGGACGCGAACTGTCGCGAGACAGCGCAAATGGCTACCAACAATCCAACATCTCGTGGAGAACGCGACCAGATCGGGAAAACTTGTCGGCGAACGTGGGTATTCAGGTAAGGCGATCGGGCGCACGCGAGAATGTATAATTTTACAGCACGAGCAAGCAAAACATTTCTGGTAAAATGCGGATTGCGGAAATTTTTACATTTTCGCGCTCTCCGCGGAACGCAAAAATATCAAATTATCGCAATTTCCGCGAGCGCAACGGAATTTTAGCCCAGGTCTAGTCTCAATATGAGGTACTATCTAAAGACATGGTTTAAGGAACTGTTGGCCGTGCAGGATCTCATACTATTAATTTATCATAATAGGACCCTTGCACCCATCATAGGCCCCAACAAGGGCACTCCCTAAACTAATAGTGACCAAAATCCCCTATTTCCAAAATCAAGATACAATTCTTAAGAAGGCAAGACAGATTAACTCACTCCTGACAGACAGCTAGAGCATTCAAATCTTTCCTGACTAGACATTGGCTGTCCAACATCAGAGAGCCTCGTTCTTAGGAGTCAAGTGCAAACTGTGGAAGATAGGGGTCAAATATGCCCTTCGTTTCCCCCTAAACTGAAAATTGTCATGTTAACAAAGAACATTTCTTATCTGAAACTTCTGAGACATGGGACGGGTCAGTGACTCATGGATCTTAAGCGCAAGCGGCTGTACCCTTAAAGTGGTCACACATTAGATCCGGCCATTGTAATCATTGCTCGAGGAGGAGGTCTGACACATCTTCGGCCGCATCAATTACCCCACAACAAAATAGGTCCAGAGCGGATGGTGGTTCTGCCCTAAATGCAGAAGCAACCTTTCTGGACCCAAGGGAGACCTCTTGGATACCCCCTCAGAGGACTCGGAGGAAGGGGACTCCCCCTTGACTTTGCACCTCGATTAGGGGTCTCTCCCATGTGACCCCTCATACAACAGATGAAATCCTGTAACTCTTGGCTCACCCAATAGACTTTCTTTTGGACCAGAGCTTGGGGACTCAGGGGGTCTACTACCACCTATGTTTTTGTTAACTGTGACATGGATCTCTGAGTTCTTCAACTGGGCCTCACTTCCTTCATCGTGATGGTATGGCTTGGGCTGGGAGTCCTACCCTACATCAGATCCCTCTCCATGTGGGTGTCTGATGTATTCAGTTCCCCTTGAATCACCAGCCCGTGGGTCTCCCGTGTACTCCTACCAGGCCTATAAGGGTCACCTCATGTGCACTCTTCACACTACGAACCTTGCCTTACAATATTCTACAGCGCTTCTCCACAACCCCCTGTCCTCCTGTGGACAGGTATTTCTCCAGTTTTAACAGCTGGCAATTGACTGTCTGCCTGCAATATTTTTATTTTCATAACTGGCTGTTCTGATGTTTCAATTTCATATGCTATGTCTTATGAGCTGGTTATCCATTTCCTCCCCTACCCTGATTCTACAGGAGTCCTCAATGTGCTCTGGGGTGTCCAAGAGCCCACTCTCCCAAAGGGACCAGTGGTGGAGAATGTCCAATGGGATGATGGGTACTCAAGCCTTTCATATCCTAACCTGGAATACTGTACAAATGTTACACTATCTACACTTATCTGAAGCGTAAAGGGGCTCAAATTACATTACTTCAAAAATCCCATATTGCACAAGAATGAAGGGGCTAGACTTTAGAAGAAATTGAGAGGCAGGCCGATTCTACCAACTACGAGGCATATGCCAAGGGAACGGATACTTTGGGTAAAAAATGAGATCGCCCTCATAAACCTGCCCCACAATAGAGACCCAGAGGGACGGGTCAACCTCCTTGAAACCAAATGGGATGGCTCCCCTATCCTTATAGGCAGCCTCTACATCTCCAGCTCAGACTAATCAAAGTTCCCACATCAACTGTCATCTCACCTCGCTGAATAAACATATATCCCATGGTTGATGGGAGAGGACTTTTATTGTGCAATGGACCTGTCTCTGGATCATTCACATTCCTCCAATCTGCAATACCCCTGCAGTGTCAGGCACTCAGAACTTGGTGATAAGATTCCAACAATGGTCCTTGACAGACGCCTGATACCACCACCACCCTGTGATCAAACTTTATTCCTACTACTCCGTGGAACATCACATGTATGCACGCCTGGATAGGATAGTCTGCTCTTCCGTTTCCGCTCCTGACTACCTTGGTAGTGAACTATCTGATCATAGTCCCTTGATACTGAGCCTGGGCTGGGGCAGAACTCCCTCGGCTAGTCCCACTTAGTGCCCACAGACCTCCAATCTCGAGGACGTACCATTTTAGGATATCATAGCAGAAAAAATTCTTGAATACCTTGAGCACAATGAGCTTCTTTGCCTACTATTGAATGGGAGGCCTTCAATGTAGTTGTCTGAGGCATTTGATTTTACATTGTCTCAGAGGTATGAATGATGGTACCCTGAGAATGAGACTTCGGCAAACGAGAATGCATAGAGGTAGATGAGGTCTGTGAGGCTGCCGTTCAACTGATCGAGCTCCTTCGCTGCTTGGGTCATGCTTCCTACACACCCCACACACATTTATAAGATAAGTCCATCCACCTCTTAACATGTCTAACCAATAGAGAATTTAGACAACTCCATGTAGTCTTTTCTCACACTAGATAGTACCTTCTCCATTCACAACAAGCCATACGTGATTCCTTTGCCACCTACTATAGGGCTCTACTTGTTCCTCACTGGGGGCCCAGTCAAACATAGTGCTGGCATTCATAGCAACAGCCACTCTACATAGAATCCGGAGGACAGTGAAGAATGTGATACCCCTATCTCCGCTCAAAACGTTAAGGTGGCTATAATGGAGGTAGCAGCTGGAAAATCTCGTGGGACCAATGGCCTCTCGGACAGATTTTACAAAACATTAGCAGGCTGGCTATCTCCTAATCTGGCTGAGCTGTATGAAGCAGCATTAGAGGCCGGACATGTCCTTGCCCCACTTCTTGAGGCTTTATTACTCTCTAAAACCCGAGAAGGACCTTGGCTCGTATCGCCCCATCACTATACTAAATATGAATTACATAATCCTCAGCAAGATCCTGGCCAATGGAATTCATCAAGTGCTTCACTGCCTTGTGAAAATAGGCCAAAACAAGTTCCTTCTGGGCAGGAACACCTCTCTGAACACTTTTACCGCATCAAAGAGGCTGTTCAAGGGAAAAGGCCATGGATCACTTCCCTGGTGTTAGACTTGCAAAAAGCATTCAACACCCTAAATTCAGATTACCTTTTTTTGCCTGCTGTTAAAAATTATAATATCACAATATTGTTATATTAATTAATATACTTTATGTGGACTCCAAAGTCCATATTCTCTGTAGGAGATGCCTCTCTGAGGTCATATCTTGCAGCAGGGGTACAAGACAGGGCTGCCCAAAATCGCCACATTTATTTCCATTACTGATGGAATCGCTGGTGGCCCAAACCAGGCAGGAAGACAGAGAGTGGATGGAATTCCCACAATAATGTATGCTAATTTCTTGTTTAAATTCAAGACCTGTCATCTGATCATTCCCCCATTGCTAGTCTCCTGGCAGAGTTTGGTATACTCTCGGGACTCTGTATAAACTGGAGAAAATCTTGTATGTTTCCTCTGGTACCTAGTGCAGTGCTGGTGGCCCTGCATCTAAGTGAGGGCCCCATCCATTGGGAACCTGTCTCCTACCGATACCTGGGTATACGCCTGTATGATTCAGGACCTTTTAGATTGTAATCTGACAACGGCGGTGTCATCATTTGGACCACAGGTGACCTTCTGGTGGTCACTTTCGTTATTGGTGATGGGTAGCATACGCGTTTCCAAATTGGTGATGCTCCCCTGTCCCTTTGAAAAGTTTCTAGGAGTTAGAGAAGCTCTTGGGGGAACTGACATGGCATATTTCTTGCATTTGGGTGGGGTCTTCAAATTTCAGCTTCTGCCATACCAGGGAGACCTAGTAGCACCCAACTTGAAATATAATTATATGGTGGCCAAAATGAACAACCGGACCCCCGCTTACCCAGGCCGAACAACTAACGCTTACAGTCCCGTGGTCTTGGGCAAAGCAGGTTTCACCCTTCTTCACCAGCTGGATCTTGCCTGCCTAGCTAGCTAGAGCACTGCAAATCACCAAACACCTCTCTACCTACTCACCTGCAATACCATTGCTTGGCCTCTGGACTTAGTGGTGCCCTGAGCTATACATCTAAGGTGAATCCGAGATCTCCACCATGCAGCACCTCTTCCAGAATGATTAGTTTCTATTATTCCTGACCCTGATGGAGCAATATGGCTTTCATAGAGGCCTTTTACTCCTATATTATTATTATTATTATTTGCTTATAAAGCATCCAAATCACCCCTGGTGGGGTATCTCTGCGCTATGAAAGTGCAACAGTTAGGAAGGAGAAAAGATTTCAAAAGAGCTCAGTTTTTAGGAGTTTTTGGAATAGTAAATAATCTGGACATTTCCGAATGTGGCTGGGAAGTTGACTTCAGTACGATTGGACTAGGTAATAAAAGGCTACTGGATTTCTTAACACGAGGTTCCCAAAGTAGCGACTTAGAGCCTGAACGTAGTGTTCTGGATGGCTGGTAACAAGAAAGTCTATCTACTCAGTAACTAGGGCCATTGCCTTTTAGTGCTTTATGCACAATGCAGATGAGTTTAAATCTGATCCCCTTGCGGATTGGCAACCAGTATAATCCTTGAAGCAGGAAGGAAGAGGCGGTCCTAGCGGGAGAGTTGGAGACAAGGCGAGCCACTGTGTTTTGAACAACCTGAAGTCTGTCGAGGGAGGACTCATTAGCTGAAATCAAAAGGGCATTGCATTAGTCTAAGCGGCTAACTGCTAATGCTTGGAGGAGTGTTTTATGCACATTCAGCAGGAGAAGAGGAAAAACTCTCCATAAAAGGCTTAGCGTATGGAAGCATGCATCTACGGTGGTAGTGACGTGCTCCTTCATTATAGGTTTTTGATCCTGCAGATCGCCGACGTTTTTTACCACGGTTTTAGAGGCCGGAGCGGCACCCAGTTCAGTGGACCACCATTCTGAGACCAGAGCAGAGGAGATTCTCCAAATAGCATAATCTCCGTTTTCCTGGCATTTAACTGCAGGAAGTTGTTCCTCATCCAAGCGGCAATGGCTCTCATGCCTTCTGAAAAAGTCAGCTGGATGTTGGGAGAGTTTTATTCAAAGGCCATTAAAAGCTGGGTGTCATAAGCGTATGAGATTGGAATGAAGCCTCGTTCCCTAAGAAAATCTGCTAAAGGAGCCACATTAATGTTAAACAATTTGGGGCTTAAACAAGATCCCTGTGGTACTCCTTTGGTGAACTCTGAGGTTCGAGATCGAAAGGCACCGAGGTTGATGGTTTCGGTGCGGTCAGTTAGAAGGCATGATAACCACTGAAAGGCTAAACCATGGATTCCGATCTCCCTCAGTCTGGCCAAATTGGGTGGGGGTCTCAAAGTGATAAGATGGATTACTAGAGCCCTTGCCCATCAAACACAAACCTAGCTGCAGCTCTCAAGGATGGCATGGAAAGGCTGATTTTAGCACCCTTCTCCAAGATCAGAAGTGGACAAAAACTTGGGCATACCAAGGTATTTGTCGCAGAAGGCCCATCTAAAACGAATACAGTTTTATATATTAGATAGCACCTATCTCTCCCCTCACTGAATTTCCCAAATCTTCCCTAGTGCCTCAAACTCATGCAACAGATGCAGTACCTCAGAGGCAGATTTAAAACCTATGCTATGGGATTACCACCAGCTCCGCCAATCCGGGGAGGTGGCACTGTTGAGACTGGAAGAGTTCACAGGTATAGAAGGAATGGGCACTGGGCTTTTACAAGTGATCCCACTGACAAAAAACTGCAGCACATTTCTTTAATCTCCCCTTATTCTGTCAAAAAGTACCATAACCATGTAGTGTAAGCTGATAATGTCCCCGTCCACCAGGGTCTGGCTCCATGCATTGTCTGAATGAGCAAAAGCAAAGGCCACAGCCTTACACCAAGAAGAGACAGAGGCTTACCCTGTTGTACCAATGCCCACAATTGGGAGGCATTGCTCTCTAGATAGCTTGACTACCTAAACCACAATACCTGAAGATCAAAGTTTTCTAGCCCATCTTCTCGCTCTTCCAATAGCGAAGCAAGCCCACCCAATCAAGACATTATCAGTCCCAGATAATTACCCAGGACCATCCAGAAAGAGAATGAGTCACCTCTAACACCTTTGGCCATCAGTCATCAGTTCACTAGGGTTCCCTACCCTGTGCCTCTTCCTCAAGCTATCCTGGTCATGAGGGGTGAATCTCCAAAACCGGTCCTAGGATGCTTGTTTCCGGTCCAGGGAGAACCTGGCCTGGCAGTTCGGACTGAACTGTTCCCATTGGGCACAGGGTCAAGACTGATTTCCATATGGCTGGGTTCAGACTGGAATGGCATGGTGAGCAAAAAAACGATGGATTTGGGCCCAGATCTTTGTACTGGGGTGAATGTATGACATTGTTCTGCTTTATGTTCATCAATTGTTCTTTTTGCATTTGTCAACCCGAGTGGGACAGGTATGCCCAGACGTGGGTCCCGTCAGCTCCATGCCACTGGAGATAAGCTATCCTAGCTGATGAGGGGTGAAACCTCAAAACCGGTCCTAGGATGCTTGTTTCCAATCCAGGGAGAACCTGGCCTGGCAATTCGGGCTGGGCTGTTCCCATTGGGAACAGGGTCAAGACTGATTTGCATATGGCTTGTTTCTAACAGGAATGGCATGGTGAGCAAAAAAACTATGGATTTGGACCCAGCTTTTTTACTGGGGTGAATGCATGACATTGTTCTACATTCTGTCCATCAATTGTTCTTTTTACATCCTCCTCTACCCTGGCATTCATCCCACTTACTAGCTCTGAAATTAATTTCCACACAATGTGAGCACCACTAGGACTTATACACATAAATTGCTACTTCCTCCATGAGCATACTACCTTCTTAATATTGATTTCCCCTCCTCCTGCTCCACCACCTAAAACCGTGGGATGGTCCCTATCAGAGGGATGGTAACTCTATCCCAAATATCAACTTGGTGCTCGACTGTAAGAATGTGTGACCTATCAGACTGTAGATTGTTATGTCGTGCTCTCCTATTGTTTATGTATGGCAAAAAACAAAAAAACGTTTTTTTAAAAATGGAAGCATATTGTATAGATTTCAGGACCACGCCTGCCACCTCAGAGGATATGAACCCCACTGCAAAAGAAAAATCATGCAAGGGAACGCAAAACAGATACTAAATATGGGAAATAGGATTTCCCCATTGTTGAATAATGCAATGACATAACATTATTTCACTACATCAGTCGAATTTTAGGAGGGCAAATCACCTCCTTAGAAATATTTTCTTCTTGTGGTTTGCTTTTTTTCTAGATACACAAACAGGTGGTAAACAGGCATTTCCACCCGCATTAATTCTTGGCACTTTATTCTAGCAGGTTAAGCACTTTGAACATACTCCTTTCCAGAAATATTCACCTGAGGTATCTAATAAATGTTCTTCCATTCTTCTGTTTGGGTTTCGTTCCATTTCATTCTTAATGGTTCTTCAGTGATTGATACTTGTTGTTGTGGGGGTTTTGAGGCAAAAGCATAGCAGGCAAACCATGCTGGACGTTGCACACCTAGAAAACTACTGCTTCTTATGGAGATTTCAGACCAAAGCATTCATGATGGACCACTGTCTCACCCTATGGGGAATCTCAAGGAAGTCAATGTAGTCAGTAAGTGACCTTTTCTGCTGCTTCAATGCTTCCGAGCAGCAGTCAATAGGGTGAACAGAGGTACACTTTGGCAACAACTCCAGCAGTGAAATATACCTGGAACTCTGTTAGGCCTTGTGGTGAAGCTTCATAGTGAATACTGGGTCTAGGTCGACCTGGACAGGCTTGGTAGCCTGTCGAGGAAAATTCCGGTAGAGAACGGCTTACAGCTGGGGTGTGTTCTAGCACCCTTGCTGCTTAGTCTGTTTATTGTCTGTTTATTCTCCCACAGATGCTAAGTGGTATATATAGTTTCTCAGGAAAGGTTGGGGGTAGGCATACCATCTGCCTTATTTACGCAGACGTTCCAGTGGTGATGGATCTCATGCCAATGTGCTCCAATGAAAATTAAACGTACTAAATTCCTATTTTCCTTTACAAGAAAGGCTGAATCACGCATGCCTATTCAATGGAGACTTTACCACTAATGTGTTTTTACGACACAAGCCTTTACCGTGCTGGATTTTACAAGGACTATGCCTTTACCACGCATGCCTTTACAAAGAATTTCATTATAAATGCATTAATAGTAAAAGCATATGCGTTTTTTGCAGGCTCAGTCGCATGAGAGTTCAATGTATGTTAAGTGTACTGTATGTGACCGGTACCGGGCCAGGAAGACTGCAGAGATATGGCATTTACAAATGAACTCACCACTCATCACATAAAACATACTTTTACACTTACCAAACTGCACTTCACACAGAAAAGTTTTTCTCACTCCAGCCGAACACTCGATTTCCGAGGAACTCTCCTCAATTAACATTGCCGGCACACACAGAGAAGCATCCAAAGTATACACTTCTTTACTGTTCAGTCCATTACTTTACAAGGAACAGTACACAGAGGGACAGCGGCACTATATCATCACACACTCTCTTCAAAAAATAACAAGCAGTCCTTACCTGCATAGAAATCCTCCCCCATTAGCATACACTGTTGACTATTGCTCCCAACACACTTTAGGGCATATTCTCAAGGAGCTATCGCCAAGTTAACAGCACTTTATCACAGCCAAAGTTGCGATAAATCATCACCCCATTCACAAACTGGTGATAACCGCCCACCAGATTACCCATGATAGGAGCCGCAAAAAACATCGCCACAGATGACCCCGGAAACTATCGCTAATGAGATGCAGAGTAGGCGTTCCCATGCAAAAAGCCGCATCAACACCACACCGCAATATTCTCAACGACCAGCCACATTGGCGATAAGTCCACAAAACATGCGATATGGCGCGTTAGCAGCAGGAAATTAACTGCTCTGACCCGGTGTAAAGTTGGACGGCAGCTGGCACCAGAAAAGGGAGCCTAGCCGACAGCCACACTTGAAAGACAACAGATGCCATGGAGCTAATCATCATGCAGATCAGAGCCCCAAAAGGCCCACAATACCCAATGCCCCCAGACCCGCCACCATCCCCCGGATCTTCCCCGTACCACCCCCCCCGGACCACCACAGAGGCAGCATAGACAGAGACCGCGGACCTTCAGGAAACGTACCAGCCTCACAGACATAACACCAGAGTATGTCCTTGCCCCCTACAGGCTCAAAAGGACAACCATCCTCCACATCGTGAACATCATTGCCCACAGGTTGACTGTACCAACACAGCGGAAAACCAACATGCCTCTGCAGACAAAGCTGCTGGCTTTGCTGCACCTGTTGGCCTTTGGGATATTCCAACCAAGAATCGCCAGAGTCGAAGGAGTCTCACAGCCAGCCCTATCAAAGTTCCTCATACCTGTCATGGATGCCATCATCAGCTTGGTACCCCAGTACCTATACTTCCCCCCACATTGCGCAGGAACAGCTGGAGACCAAGCAAGGCTTCTACATCATAGCTGGATTCCTGGCCGTGTTGGGGGCAATAGACTGCACACATGTCCTACTTGTGCCCCCTGCCGACACTGCACACAATTACCGCAACAGAAAGCACACGCATTCCATCAATGTGCAGGCAATAGTGGACCACCGGGGACTCTTCACCAATGTCATTGCCAACTACCCAGG
Source organism: Triturus cristatus (assembly GCF_964204655.1). Lineage (NCBI taxonomy): Eukaryota > Metazoa > Chordata > Amphibia > Caudata > Salamandridae > Triturus > Triturus cristatus. Next base: position 207,530,707 of record NC_140590.1, on the reverse strand, counting down.
CAGTGTGCATGATTCATACATCTTCCGACAGTCCATCATCAACCGGCGCTTCCAGGATCTCACCTACGGAAATGCAGTGCTCATTGGTAAGTACCAAATGCACACATCACACACCTCAACTCCACAATCATACAACTCACAGATCTGGGAAAGCACACATTGCAAACCCACATACAACATGTCAAACAACATGCCCACCCACCAGACACGACAGCAGAACTTACCGTGATAACCTGGCCTAGCCATGTAGAGGAGCCATCAATGGCATGGCACCTCAGCCACACATTAGCAGAATGTGGGAAGAGGAGGGAATCAGGCATGTGCGAAGGAGGCGATGTAACCGATGAATGAGACTGCACACAATGCCAAATGTGGCATGGATGTGTTGGACAGACTGCAGTATTCATACCACACACATATCTATGTCGACATATACTGCTGGTGTTTGGTGTAGTGGACAGTGGACGCAATCCATGTCACCCCAACCAGTGGGGGAGAACAAGGAAATGTAGCTTGTTATGTCCCCCCTGTAAGCGTGAGAGTAGTGAGCTGGCCGGCATAAGCCAGGCCAGTGTAGGGGTGTGAATAAAAAGTACGAAGCACTTGACGTGGTCCTCTTCTGAATGCCCAACATCCCTGTAAGCAGTGTTGCTTGGGATCCTGTGCGACTGCTGGACCCCGGGCTGCTGGTCCCTGAAATCGTCATGGCCACCCCTGCACATCCAGGCATCGCTGCTCACCTTCCAACACCAGCGTGTGTCAAAGAGGGCCCACCACGTACCGGTGCAAGCTCCAAGCCCGAGGCCCCTGACCTTTGCAGACTCCTCAGACCATCACGGCCTCCACGACACAGGCCCACAGAACTCCTTTCTGGTTGACGTACTCAACCGGCATACCCAGCAGACAAGTAGGACACACATTTGGAACTAAGTCTTAATTACACCATGGCAGAGTACATGATTTAAGGCTGAGTTCATGTCACTATACTCCCTCCGATGTGGTGCCACCAAGTCTGTGCATAGGACTCCCACCAAACGTGTCTGTGAGCCCTTGCTGACTGCAGCCTTCAGCCTGCACTGCGGTCCTTCAGGCCCCACACCAATCCAATGCAGTACGTCACAGGCAGGACATGGCCTCCTCGCCAGCTGCACACCTGCTCAGCTCGGTGCCACTACCTATGTCACCCACAAATGTAATACGAATGTAATTCTGATGTTGTGTGTGAGAGATCCAGGATGAGATGGCTGGACAGCGGTTGGCCCACACTGACCGCTGCCTCTGGCTGACACTGCGGCCAACTAGGTCGCACTTTTGGAACTGAATCTTGATTTCTTCATGGCAGTGTTCATGTCACAGTACGCAAGGAGAGGAGTTTGAGGAAGACACGCTTCAGTCTGGTGGAGAAAAGGTTCACCAATCTGGAGGTGATGGGACACTAGCAACAACTGCACTGGTGCCATTGGCTCTGTGCAGCGCATGCCTACCACACGTGGCTGTGGATCCTTGCTGACCGCTGCCTCCGGCACACACTGCGGTGGACGTTGGTGGAGTCTGAGCCCATGGGCTGGAGGCTGTCTTCATCTACATGTAGCTGATACTGACAAGGTGGAAAAGTGGGGTCTGTAGCATTCAACTCCACCATCTGCCTGTTTCTCCTTGCTTCTGCCCTCTGCATCATGCCCTGGAAGGACACCTTCCACTGTCCTCCGCAACCCTTCATGAAATTCACCTTGGACATCGACGAGTACACGCTGAGCTCGCATGGTACTACCTCACTGCACCGCAAGGCACCGTCCTGGGACCCATGATGTACGTACCTTGTACTGTTGATTGTCTGCTCACTGTTGTGGTCTTTGCCAGCACCAACCATCCCCTGAATGGTGGCTTACACTACCCAACACCCATCTACCGTAGGCGTCACTGGAGATGTGGGCCTGGCAATAAAAGGGGCTGGGCGCACGTGCCCATGGCCAGTTCCACAAACTCACTCAGTGGGTCTGTGTGGGTATAATGTATGCATGAGGGACAGCGGTCATTCCACATAACATTGTGCTGTGTTCACGTGCGCATCCATTTCACCGCAGGCAGTGGTGTAGACCTGGGACATGAAACCATGTCGTGCCTCCCTGTGAGAGTAAGCGGCATGGACAGGTGTATGACAGTACTGCGTAGGGGTGTGGCTACTCCACATGTGGATCTAGGTGTGGTGCAGTGTAGGCCTTACCAAGGATGTGGCTGATGGGTGTGTCTCTGTTGTAGTGTCTGCGCCCCCCGTCCTGCAATTGACAATGTTGCCATGTGGCATGCCCCCGGTGTGTGTGCTCGGTCGAAAGGGTACATGGGGGAGGGCATGCCAGCTCGGGGTCAGGAATTACACATGCTATTATAGCAGCATGAGCCAAAGATGTACCCTAAACTGCATGTCGGCTTCAGCCAGGCAGGTGCTCTACATCTGTGTCAGCCCTGTCTTTGCAATGGGCCGACACACACATGGCCAGACACATTCTCTGTAGCATCATCACTGTGTCGTAGTCAGGCTTGTGGACATGTGCAGACAGGCATGACAATGGTGTGCCGTAGGGGTGCATGTGATGCAATTGCGCTGCGCACAATAGTGATTGTGCTGGGGGGAGGTGCAGCAGTGAGGCTAAGTAATACACAGTGATGCCGCTCATTAGCAACACGCAGTACATATCATGCAGGAATCACTAAGTCACACATATCACACACCAATGAACCAGTGAGCCTGCCAACACATCATGCAGTATGTAGTTTTGACTCATGTCTCTCTGCACTGTCACAGGTGACCAAGGATATGCACTCTGCACTTGGATGATGACACCCCTCCGAGCCCCAAACACACAGCCCCAGAGGCAGTACAATTTGGCTCACAAACGCACCAGAGGTATTGTGGAGTGCACATTTGGCGCGTTGAAGTCACATTTCAGGTGCCTGGACGTCACAGGTGGAAAGCTCCTGTACAGCCCAGGCCTCGTGTGTAAGATCATCGTTGCATGTTGTGTGTTGCACAACATATGTGTACGCAGCAGAGCCCCATGGATATGAATGCCAGATGCACCAGACGATGATGAAGAAGATGAGGCAGGAGGACCACACCCCGCTGCAGCAGGAATTGCCCTTGGGGACTACATCATTGACAATTTCTTCTCTGGTTGACGTCACATTGTGAGGGTCCTTAGCAGTAATGGCACAGTACGTTGACTGACAAGAGGCACAGCATGTGCTAATAAATGCAATCCGAAAAAGATTCCCTGCGTGCATCTCACTCATCTGTACAGGCACTTCACTCAGACAAGTCTGGGTGTGACAGGTTGTGCTGGCAATTTAGGAATTTGTTAATGGATGGTGGGTGTGTCGCCTCTGTGCAGTGAGGCTGTTTAGGGTGTCACGTATTGGAACTGCCAGTTCTGTGTGTCACAGTTGTTACAGTATCCTACACTTCGGCATTTCACATGTGTCCCAATTCATTTCATTTTGGCTGTCACATGTGGCCTACAATTTACAAGAGGGCTTCTTTTGGGCTCTGATATGTGCCGCCATAATGCGGGGATGCACCCTGTGACTCAAGTCCCGTGACATGGTTGACATGTACGTGGGGGGAGTCACTGCCCCTACATTGGTCCATGCTTTCTTTATTTTTTGGTCATGGACATGGCACATCAGTGTGCAGGGGCTGTTATTTGTCCCTCTGCAATGTGAAGAGGAGATGCGGTTTCACAGTGTGTTCCATGTTTGTTTCCGCATTGGCGCAGGTTACATACTGAATGCATGTCAATGTGCATTGTGGCTGTTTGTGGGGAACTGCCTATTCGATTTGGACAATGGTCATTTGTTCTGCGTCACAGCTGTGGGGTTGTGCTCGTACGTTGTCATCTCACTGTTTGTTTGGTCTGCTTTTATGGTGCATTTTCCCACCAGACGCCTGTGAATTGCAGGCCTGTTGTTGGTTTTCACTGCTTTTTGTATCGCGGCTGGCCCCATCGCAGCTTTTTTGGAGTTTGTGTTTCGCATTTTTGCGGTGTGGCGTTGATTTTAACGCGACCATTTGACGCGTTATATGGTGACTATCGCATGGTACCGCCATTTTATGAATACTTGGTTAACAAATTTCCCACGATAGACTGCGATGTTGGAGGTTGGGTTAAGTTACTTTTGCGATGGTTATCACACGTTCTTGAGAATATGCCCCTTTCTGTGTTGCCACTGTGACAGTTCACAATGCAGCCAATGAGCTGTGACAAAAACAGCGTTGGACACACATGCAACTTGCAAACTCTGGTATTTGTTTGTGCTAAAACACATATAAGGATTATACATTCTTTATTCGATGAAGATTCATCATAAAAGAGCAAATAACAACACAATACAATGTAAAATTTCCAAACATAAGATTAATAGAACACAATTTAGCTCTAGACCACTTAAGGGTAAACACAGTCGCGTATCAACATGGTGAAAATCCTAACCAAGTACTCTTAACTACTAAGTGGGCCAGAATGGGTTTTAAAACACCTCATGCGGGATCGCCAAGCATTGCCCAAAAATTTTGCGACTCCACAGACCATGGCAATCGAAGAGGTATCGGTGCTAAGTATCCGCAGGGCCGATACGTGGCATCTAACGCCCAGATTCTTACATAACGGCTTTAGATCCTCCTGGCAACCCTGTAAGCTGGGCAAGCAAAAAAGAAATGTGCCACTGACTCTGTAGGGGCTGCACAGCCTGGACATGAGTTCATTTTGCCGACATGCTTTTTCCACCCCGAGGTATACTCGTTTACTGGGAGGATCCCGAACCTAACCTTCAAGTAAAGAGATCTATCTAAAGGCTGCTCAATGTAATCCAAGAATGGTTCAAAGCTCCTAGACCACTTAAAGGACAAGAAACGCTCAGTGAGTGAGCCCACAGAACTACTAGAAAGTGTCTCCTGCTGTACTAGATTCCAGTAGAGCTTTTTAATCACCATCTTGGGCGGAGGTGATTGGTTTGCCCATGAGTCGCTCAAACCCAAGAGCACCACCAACCGCTTCAAGTTGCTCAGCCATTTAATCCTATTATTGGTATTTAGCTGGATTAATTCATCTAGGGCACCAGCGTAGTCCTGGAGCTCCCTTGTCCTGCGCATACGAACCCAGAAAAGTAACGGGCGTAAGCACACTAGATCCTTAAGGGGGCGCCTGCCCATGTCAGCCCGTAAAGGAAATAGGGGAGTGGAGACTGGGAGGGCTACTGCATCTCTCAGAAACTTATTTTCGGCTCTGTCCAGCTCTGCAGTATTATCAAACCCCCATAATTCTGAGCAACATAGAGCGGACGGGAGAACTTGGCCTTCGTAAATAGTTAGGAGCGGTGAGAGGGGCTTGCTCTTAGATTTGCGGTATTCTCTCATAACCGCCCCAGAAGTTCTTTTATAATTTAGCATCATTTTAGCCAAGTGATCCTTCCAGCTCATGCGACTATTGACTCTAATGCCCAAATAGTCATATGAGTCTACCAGCTCCAAGGGCTCTCCATTAAGTAAAAGGTTATTTCTAAATCTGGGTGAAGGTGCTAGAACCATGAGCTTAGTTTTTAAAGTGTTGATAGTGAGACCTCTGTCAGAGCAAAATGCACTAAAGCGATTCAAAAGCTTTTGTAAGCCAGACGGCGACTTAGAAATTAAAATAGTGTCGTCGGCGAAGAGGAGTGTGGGGATTTTAACACCTGCCAGGGATGGAGCGTCAGCTGGTTCTTCTCTTAAGTAATCCACCACTCCATTCACAAACAGAGAGAACAGCGTAGGAGCCATGACACATCCCTGGCGTACACCCCTCTTCACGGGGATACACCCCTCTTCACTATAAGGATTATACTTCCCATTAAACATTTAGCCCACATATGTCTTTACCAAGCATGCCTTTACCACAAAATTTACGTTGAACAGGCAGACGTGGTAAAGGCATATGCGTGGAAAACATTTTCTCTGTGAAGGTATGTGTGCTAAACACACATGCATTGTAATAACAGCGTTATAAATGTATGCGTATTTTTGGCATGTGTTATTCTGTTACACAACTGAATGCCATACACAATAAGGAGTAACACAAGGAATTACAAAGCAGGTGGCCCTCCACTCATAACAACAATTTAGCGACAAAGACCTGCTCTGATCTTGGACCAATATTTTTCAGAAATCCACAGGCAAGGTACTCAACTATCGTACTAAATGCTACTTGGAACCGGGTTTTACTGTCCAATTCTTAAAAGGTTTGTCTACCAACCCCACTTGAATCCCCATTTGTAAGTGCACATAGAGAAAAAGGTGTGTAAAGGTCTGAAAGTACCTCACGTAAGCACCACCAAGGGGGCTGCTGTAGGTACTCACCAGTCTGCTCACGTATTTATCATCATTGGTAACTTTCAAGACCAAAAAGTGAAATCAGTGGAAAAAAATTGAAACAAGGAAAACCTAGTGATGTGTGGAGGGACAAGCACTTGTCATGTGCTATCCCAATGTGACCCCATGGTGAAAAGAAAAAGGAATTTGATGCTTCCCCAAGCTAAAAATGAGATAGGACCCACTGTCGACAATGCCAATTTTAATAGATTCCGGGGGCCTACTCAGGTGAGGACTCTTCAAATTGAGTGCAGCGGCACTGAGATGGCGCGCGGAGTAAGAGCTAGATGCAGAAATAGTACCGGTAAGAGTGCGCGTGACTTTGCAGTTATGATTGAATGCAAAAGAAAAGATTGGATAAATGTGCCACGCGGGGTACTTTTGTTGCTGTCGGCAACCTACGAACATCGACATTTTACTGAATGTACCCACTAGTTTGTTGGTATTTTAAGCAAACATGTTGGGACAAACGAGTGAAAGAGAAACTTTGAACTCTCTAAGTGTAACATGTGTTGGGCCCTGCAATTGACATATTGATTGTATTTACAGGTTGACGAGCAGCAACCGTGTGTGTATGCAGGAGGGGTAGTGTGACATATTTTTGCAGAACACATACACCCCCACGAGGTGGGTTGCAGGTAGGATCATTGAGGGCAATCACCTGGTAAATATGTTATGACCTCTGAACAATTCTTAAATAATACGCTGAGATGCGTGGTAATATTCTAACTATATGGCATTTTTCTGAGTCTTGTTTGTTTGTCTATTTTCCCAGGCTCATGACGAAACAGACTGACCCAGAGCCCTGACGAAATTACCGCAGGTACTTTGTCAATGAAACATGTTGGCCTTCCCTAATTGAAGGGGTTTGCAACATTGTGTGTTTTTATAGATTGTTTAATCTGAGTAGGCTCACGGCATCTATTAAAATTGTCATCGTCGCCAGTTGGTCCTATCTCATTTTTAGTTTGGAGAAGCGACAAATTTCTTTTTCATCTTTTCGCCATGGGGTCAAATGGAATAGAACATGACAAGTTATTGCGGTGAATCCCTCCACACATCACTAGGTTTTCCTTGTTTCACATCTTTTTCACTGATTTCATTTTGTGGTCTTGAAAGTTACCAATGATGATAAATACGTGAGCAGACTGGTGAGTACCTACCAGCATCTCCCTTGGTGGTGCTTATGTGAGGTACTTTCAGACCTTCACACACCTTCAGTCAGGTCAGTCAGGGATGCTTTTTTCGACAACTTAATATCATAAAAGAAAACATAACTTTCAAAACTACATTTCATTAATTAAAAAGAAGCCTTCCTGATGTCAGCTGAGTAGCCAACTCATGAAAATCCATATGGGATAAAAACTTTATGAGCAAGACTCAGAATGCAAATGGACAAACAATATTAAAATGCAAAACTTCAATTATATTTTCCTATGATCCATCTTACAATTCAAACACTTTTCTATGCATACAGTACAAACTTTATATAAAGTGTAAAGTGCGATGGAGCAAGCTCATGTATTAGGATAATCCCTATTCATAATACATATTGGCCCTCAAGATAAAAGCATATTAAAAACTTTTGAGCAAAATTCAGAGTGCAGATGGGCAGACATATTAAAATACAAAACTTCGATTATCTTTCCCCATAATCCATCTTAAAGTGCAAAACGTTTGTAAAGTGCGAAGTGCTAAAAAGATATACTCCAGAGAGGGTAGACCACAGTCATATCGTTCCTGACAACCATACAGAGTACCAGGGCCTGCTCTACATACAATACAAAAACATTATATAAAGTGCTAAGTGCGATAGGGCAAACTCATATATTAGGATGATCTCCGATTATGACACATAATGGGCCTTTGAATAAAAACATGTTAGGAACCATAATAACAATTAAAAAAACATTTTTTTCCTATGCCTAATGGCTCCAGTTAAGAAACTTGTCACCCCAACACAAACCACGGGGGATGCTAGCATCTGAAGGTACAGTAGGGCTGACTTGGACAAAGTGACAGTCTCTGAGCAATGGTAATATACATTTCTTATGCAGGGGGACATAATATTCAAAAAAGAAGACAAAATGAAGAATGTCCTGTTCAGAAAAATTGTCACACTGGCATGGTTTTAAAGTGCCAGGTTTAGAAAAGCCCTGAGGTACAGATAGAAGCCAATGAGCCATTTGCAGAAAAAACCTTGTTAAAAGAAAACGATGGAAAGGTTTACCAACACATAATAAGTAAGGTTGGACTTGATTATTCGTAGATAATGTGACGTAACGCCTTACCGATGGTTTTTGCAGCTCCTCTTCTTCCCTCAGTCACTGGCGCTTAGACAAAAACTGAAGTCTAATATTTTTAATTGTAAGTTTGTCCATGGGTTTGGGGCTTAAGAATAAGTCAGGGCAACTTAACCATGTTGTCAATTCCTTTAAATATCTTAACCAGGGAATGTGTTTGGCTCTATCTAATGCTAAACAATTAGTGATTAATATTTGATTTAAATTTGTAGTGGGACTTGCCCAAATTCTCAACCAATGCGTCAATGGAGCCACTGCAATCTATTTTGCAATATATCCCACCCCTAGTTCCTCATGTGTTGTGTAAGTGGCAGTGGAATGGGGGACTGCTGAATACCCTTCCCTTCTTTGTATCCCCAAATGTCGCTGCCATAGGTTGCCATCGGGATGCATTTTTCCTTGTATATCTTCATCAGGGCATGGGTTTGGGAATGGGTTTAGTTCCTAGTTTTTTAGCAAAATTTAATGTAGCCCCTGTAGCCTATGCAAGGATATTCTTTTTTTGCATAATTTGTGGGCACCATGACGCACTTTCGTCAAAGAGTACCCCTAGGTAAGGGAAGGTTGGGACCTTTGTTAGCTCTATCCCTTTGCAATAGAATTTTATCTTTTTTTGGGACTTTTCAGGGCCAATGGACATAGTGTGCGATTTTTTTAAATTTATAGTTAAATCTAAGGAATCCATAAAAACTATAAAAGCATTTAAAAGTGATTGGAGGCCCATTGCCGTTCTTGCTAATTTAACTGTGTCATCTGCATATAATAATGTGGGGATCGTCTTGTCGCCAAATCTAGGGATATCTTTACAGCTGGCAATTAAGGAGTCTCCCAGATTATTTATGTATAATGTGAATAAGAGAGGGGCCAGGATACAACCTTGGTGACCCCTCTCTTCACGTCCCAGGTGGATGTCAGGTCCCCATTGGTATGATATTTAACAGCCGCTGTGTTATTCTTATGAATGGTATAGAAAAAGTCCACCAGCTCTGGTTGAGACCCATGTCACTTAGGATAGACCATAACTTTGATCTGTTAACACAGTCAAATGCTTGCGTCAAATCCATGAATTGTTCCTTTTTTGGCGATGGTGTACTTGCCTACTGCTAAGTATAAGTTTAAGCATTGGTCCAAGGTTCCTTTACCAGGCCTAAAGCCATAGTGCAGGTTGGAAAATGGCATTTCAGTCATCCAGCCTTGTCGTCAAACGATTTAATATGACTTTTCCCATGATTTGGGCTGCAGAATCTAAAATTGAGATTGGCCTATAACATATAGGCTTATCTCTTCTACCCTTTTTAGGTCTCGGAGAGACATTTTGGAGGTGAGTTTTCAAAGTGCTGCTGGCTGGCCTAGCGCTTGCGTTCACGCGCCAGCAGCACTTTGAAAACTCGTGCTTTAGCGCGTCATCGCGATCACTTTTGCTTTCAGAGCGATCGCGATGACTTTCGCTTTTACGGTCGCACCGCGTTACTTTTACTGCCGCTCTCGGCCAATGCTTGTTTCAACTGTAATTGCCCATGTCATGCTTCAGTCCCAGCTGCTCCTCGACAGAAGGAACACAACACAGCGCTTTGAATTCTGCGGCGTGTGCTCTTGATGTCACCACTACAGGTACAGGTCACAAAGTGCTTAGTGAGTGCTGGCAAAAAATTGAGCTTGGGGATCCTACTGCCCTGAGGCCACTAGGCAACATTTGACTCGACTTTCATCTCTTGCCCAGCACTATGCCAGATACATTTTTTGTGTGGTGAGCGGGCATGCGCAGAAGACAGTCTTTTGCACATGCCCCTCCTTTGCTGGAGCAGAATTTGAACATGCCCTTTTCATCCATCACACTACTCTCTCTTTACAGTTTACCATTCTTTGCTGTACTATCTGGCATTTCTTTTCAAAGGGTGCTGGGCTTCTCCTCTTTAAGATGGGGGGGGGGCTCGTCTCGGGGGAAATAGTTTGCATCTCTTTTGCGCAATGGTGAACATCAAACAGAGAACGAACCTTCAAAAAGGCCGCTCTGCTGTGTTAACACGTCCCGGGGAGAAGCTTTCTGCTCTGCTCCACTTCCCCCATAAGCCCCATAATGAGTTAACAAGTGCTGCAGGGAGACACTCCCACCCCTCCACCCATCGGCAAAGCAAAACTGTGAAATGTGCGGAGCCCGTGACCTCTTTACCCTTCCGGGTGGCGTCCGCCCCCTCCATCCTTACGCCTGTACACACAGAGTATACCAAAAGATAAAACAACACAGATCAAACGTCACCTTCTAAAGAACTGCAGTTCATTTATGGAGGAGCGAATGTTTAGTGAGATATGTGCTGTGAGAAGGCACCGTGTACCATGTGGACTTACCCGATATTGTCCAATTACAAATTACATTTCAATAGGCACAGTTTAATTACAAAGCACTGGGGGCGGGGCGGGGCGGGGATGACGCCAGAATATCAGCCAGCAGGCTCCCTTTCGTTTTTCAATTTAAAGAACCATTGTGCAGGGGAAAGCTTATGGATTTTAGGGGGCCCTATTCTGAACAGCTCTGAATTTGTGTTTCAATTACAGCTGTTTCATGCCCTCTTTGGCCAGGTCACCGAAAGTGCACTGGTACACTGGTCCAAATTATAAATGTGATTTACATCTAATATTTTGAGATAGTGATGTTTTCAATATTGTAACACAGCAGCAGCTCACTAATATTACTGCAAACATTCTCTGTGACACTCTCCCATTTATCTGAGGTACTGTTTTGACCTAAAAAAATGTTTTAGTTATTCAAGCTCATCTGGGCAAGAAGAGGGGCCCCAGGAGAGGCTGCAACTGTGGGCCAGAGCCCACTTTGCCCATGCCTTAAAATGCCTCTGCCATTATGAACATCGTATACACCATAATCTGTTAGTATTACATTTGTGGATACATACTTTAATTTATTTGCACTTACGACTGCATCTGTTATACCTTTCCAATAGACCCCCACCTCCTCAGTTCCTACAAAGTGTCCTTTTCCACATTGTGCTGGTTTTTAGGAACCCGGAGTTGAGCAGCAAGAGAACGACTGGCCATGAGACACCACCTAAACATAGATATTAGTGAGGTTACCCCAGGTGACCCCATGTCAACACACATGCAGAGCGTCAGTCTGGGTTTTCATGTAATGGCCGATTGCATTCTGGGAGCTGTAGTACTGGTTCACTTCAGTGAATCTAAATCGTGATGAATCTGAGTCAGAGGTGTTTATTTTTTGGACATTTCTATCAGTATTTATCAATATTCATTTTCTGCAAATTTTATTTGTATTAATGCATATTTATTTAGGGTTTTGTGAGAAAAATGAAGCTGAAACTGGTATATTTCCACATTAAATTAAACCTGGACTCATACTTGAATGCCTGCTAGGTATGAACACCTGTGGAAGATAAATCTATGTACTTCCATGAAAATATGAAAAATTAAATATCAAACTTGTGCATATCTACTGCTGTTTAACCCTCTACACTAAAATTCCTTTCTTTTTTAACCCTGTTACCTATCAATCTATACAACTATTGGTCTGGCAGTCATGGCAAAGAGTATTGAGAATCACCCAAAAAAGCACCCAATTTCAATTTTTATCCATATTTAAAAATAAATGCAAACAAGAAAATAAATGGTTTTCTGTCTGTACTTAGCTGTAAACATCAGTAAAACAGAAAACAGGGAGCCTTAATCATGAGTACTCGCAAACATTTGCCCATGATCCACAAAGTATGGTCTGTGCAGTGGCGAAGAACAGGCCCCCGCAGCCCCTGCGGAGCGGGGGCCCCCTCAGCACAGTACTCTGTCTGGCAAGCACCTTAATGAGTACGGAGAGGCCCCGTGCCCAAAATATAAGCATGCCACGGACCATTAAATGTGATATGTGGGCTGCAGTGTATTTACATCACCCCCATACATGACACAAATATATCTGCCAGGAACACCACTGTGCTCTGGACGGGCTGCAGTTTACATGCCTGCAATAACACTTTGCAAATGAAAATGTCTTTGCCATTTAGAGGAGCCTATTTTCATATATTATATATAGATCAGCCCTAATGTGTACCTTGTAAGCTCACGGTGCCTCCTGTGCACCAATTACTCACTGTATAAATTAAAAACCTACAAAATGTATACTTCATGCACTCTTGGCTAACTTCTTCCCTAAATTAAGCCACTCTGTCAACACCAGTTCTCACAGAAGAGTCTGCTTACAAGAACAATATGATTTCTAAAACATGGCTTCACAGCGTACCTTTGGAAACTCCTGACTATTCTAAGCACTTCAAAATGGCCACTGCATTTACTGATTGGCATTCGTGAACGGCGCTAGATTCCGTTCAAACAACTCTGCCTGAAGATGTGTTTGCAATGTTGTGCATTGTGTGACCACACCAAAGCCTTGCACAAGGTACAAGCTCGGTGCATGACCTCCCTCTCCCTCAATCACTGACTCCACTGCATGCACCTATCGTATATTTGCATAAATGTGCAGGGGCCCTTACCTTGTCTAATGAAAGCATATTCGCCTCCTACAAAATATATTTTTTTGTCTCGAGCACACTAGATACTGTTGTTTAGTTCTCATTATAAATAGATTATATATATATATATATCACTGAAAAAACCCTAGGTTTCAGGGGTGTTATAGTTAGTTGGACATTTCACTCGTACAAAACCGTAGAAATTCCCCCGTTATAGTTAGTTCAGCTAACTATAACTCGCGCGCCCGCAATGCACTGCTGATGACGTCACATATTACATCACTCATGACATGGTCAGTGACATCACTCATGACATCACTGATGACATGTCAAATGACATCACTGATGACATCATCCTTGTGATAGAGTGGCAGACCTCCTCTACCCTAATATAACCTTTGATACACACACTCAAAAATACAAACTAACATTTTTAAAACAATGGACATACCAATACCAGTTACAACACACCTATTCAGTAATTCTAAGATCTACACACACATCCACTCATTCACCAACAGTCCCTATACAGTCACTCATACATGTACTCACTCATCATATGTACTCATACACCTATATATCCTGTTACACACAACCACTCATCCATAGAGCTACTCACACACATAGTCACACATGCATACAAAGTATCAAACATCCATTTACTTGCATATACAGTTATACACACACTACCACACTTACTGCTACAGAACCTTACACATACTTACTCTCTTAAACAATCACTTATAGAAACACCTACTTATTTGTACAGGAACTCTTCCAAACTCTCACTCTCACGTATACTCACTTATATACACCAATACTCACATATACTAGTTTAAAACATATGTAGTTACTCATAAAGACACTATTGAGACAGTCATTCACTCACTAACACACCCATACACACACTCACCCACCTATACAGTCCTGCACACATGCTGTCTTCAACACATACAAACAGTGAGTCACTCATTCATGCATCTATGCACTAAGTAATACCCCCACCGAACCATACAGACACTCAGACACTCATACTGATACTCAAAAAATCAACTAATAACCCATATAGACACTCATGTAGCTATTCACCAGCCCATGCAGCCACTTATACACAAAGTGAGAGACTGATACAGATATTTACATATTTAAACATTACTCACTAATGTGCATGCGCGCAGCCGCCAATCACTGCTGCACGCGCATCACTCACGTGCTTACCACACAGCACATCCCGTCCTTGCGATCGCGATCACTTTCGCTTTGATCGTGATTACTTACGCTTTCACGGCCGTGCAGCCGTTACTTTTACGGCCACGTGGCCATTCTTGTTTCACAATTAGCTTACCAATACTACAGTACTCGCTATTTAATCACATCAAAATAGACATTCTAGTCTTTTTCACTTGTTTTAGACACTCGCGTTCACATGACATGCCTTCTCCTGTTTTGATTGGCATATTTACCTACGTTACGCAGTGCCGTCATCGTCAGGAGACTTAATACCCCGTCTTCCCTCTTGTCGGTCTTATTTAAACCCGCTTAGTTGTGCATCATATCTCTTCTGCCGAATCAGCTTCAGGACGTGTTTATCTACCCCCTGAGTGTCTTGACATATATCGAAAACTTTTCAGAAAGGTCAGAAACTCATTTTAAGCTCCGCTAATTGTACGTGCTGTTTACTTGCAACCAAGTACCCGGTGCTCTCTGGGGCTTCTCATGTATAGCCGGTAGCCACCTAGATCACCATGTAGCGTCCCCTTTTTATCCTGTCTCCTTAGTAGTTAGATCTATTTTATTAAGGGATTCATAGGAGTCTTTTTCAGAATCAAAGTTTGCTTAATATGGAGCATTCATCTCTCTCTCTGCCTCACAACTCACTGCCTCATATCTCTCTTCCCCACCTCTCATACACTAGCTAGACTCTCAATGTACATCACCTATTGGCCTTATATGTCTCTATTTTTATTGATGTCCTCTTTCCCTCGCCTTTCCCATTATTTTATTTCTTTCTCTACAATGCTCTCCCTCTTCCACTCCATCTATCACTCCCTTTGCTTTCATCTCTCTTTCTATCTCCTTCACTGTTTCCGTTCACTCTCTCTGCTTCCAATGTCTCGCTCGTTTAATACATCTGTCTTACCTCTGTCTCTCTCTCTCCCTATTTCACAATTCTCTACTTTTCTCTCGCACTTCCTCTGTATTAGCCTCATCTCTCTACCTCATCTGCACCTCTTTTTCTCTACTTCTCATATCTTTCTACGTGTCATCCCACCGGCTCTACCTGCCTCGCTACTTTGTTTACCTGACCTGTCATTCTGTGCTTCACCTTTCTATTTGTGCTATCTCATTATAACTCACCTCTCTTCCTATCTTAATTCTCTCTAGACCTTGCCCCTCGGGTTGGCACCTTTCTTACCAGCCTACATTTAAAACTGCATGCCGGGCCTCTAAAAACAAGCATTGGCATAGCCAATAGGTCTCGCCTTTGGGACCTTATACGTTTTTAGCCATGCAACAGTTGATGTTATTGCACCAAGGATATTGTGCTGCATAACTAAATACTTATAAGGTCCCAAAAGCGAGACCTATTGGCTATGCCAATGCTTTTTAAAATGGGTATGATTACTGCTTTCCCCAGGATATTGGGTATCTCTGTGAACACCCGGCATTAAAAACATTAGTTAAGATGCTTGCCCATACATTTGGGTCAGCTTTGTTTAGATCAGCCGGTACCCCATCAGGGCCTGTGGCCTTTCCACCGGCTGTGGTTATAATGGCATCATAAACCTCTTCTACACTGACATGAAGTAATGTGCTAGCTTGTCCACCTTCCCTTAACTCCTCTGTTACTGTCAAATTTGCATCGCTAAAGATATTTCCGAAATGCGATACCCATTTGTCTGCTGGAACTAGGCAGTCAGTAATAGAATTGGGAGTTTCAGGGAGGAAGGGGCAATTAACTACCGACCAGAAGTTTGCACTATCTTTCAATATACTTGCTTGTTGTAGTGCGTCCCAGGCTTGTTCTTTTAGCTCCTTCTTCCTGTTATCAACTGCTATTTAATAAGCTTTCCTTTTATCCCTAATTTCTATTTTGTCTCCTGGGATCTTTTTTAAGGCTAATATAAGCTCCGTGTGTTTTACTGAGCATACGCTATTAAACCATTTTACAGCCTGTCAATTTGTCAATTTCTCCAAGGCTTTTAAAGTAGAGCTATCCTGCATATCAGGATCTAAGCAAAGCTCAATTTCAGGGGCACAAACTGTGTATAAGTTGGTTAAAAAATGTTCTCGGGCTATCCTTGCCCATTTTAGTCTTTGGGGGGTAAAAGTACTGTAATGAAACTACACTTATTTGAGAATTTAGGTTACTCTGGTATACACTGTCTATTAGAATCTTGGCTTTCTCTGGGTCCTTAAAATTAACAACTATACAATCTCCTACACCAATCTTTTTAGTTTGTTGGCCTATCCACCCCACTCTTCTAGCCATTATGTCAGATGATATATACATCTATTACTGGACTAAATCCTGGGTGGTTTCCCTAGTTTCTTGGGAGAGAGGGGGGGCCTCTAGAAAGACTGCTATTAATGGGGCAGATGCAGTGGGTAAGTCAAGGATACTTCGGTTCACAACTTTGGGTATGCCATGAGTAGGCTGACTGTATGTTGATAAGAGTACCCTATGAGAATCCAGGGGTCCTCTGGCCTGAGCTGCCTCGACGTTCTGGGCTGCAAGTTCGGTTACTTCAGGTATATTTAACTGACTTGGTCCACTGGATATACCAGTACTTCCTGAAGTAATGGGAACACTTAAGCTTCGACCAAGTGGGTCAGGTTGGGTGTGGGATTGAATCTTATTTTGCAATACAATTCCACCCCCTGCCCCTACTAGGTTTGGCACAATGGACGTAGAGCATTTGTTACATTTGATAGTTAGATTATGGACCAATTCCTCTAATTTTTCTATTTTTTGTGTTATTGGCACTAAGAGAGTCTTTATCATTTGTTCCAGCTTTGTAAATAAGGAGTCCAATAACTGCCCTTGGCCTAGATCAGGTTGTGAGAATAGCTCAGTCCGCGTTAGTAGCCGTGGGGATTTCCTTAAAGACTTACTGTAGACAGTTTGTTTTCTATTCGGCAGTGGTAGGTCCGGGGCCACTTCAGTTCCCTCTGGTGATTTATCGGTTAAAATTTTAGAAGGCGTGTCTGACTTGCCAGAAATGAGTATCTCGCTTAGGGGTGCAGAGATTGTTAGAGCTGCTGGGCATTCTAGAGGGACCATATTGGCCGCGGAGTTCTCTTGTTCTCCCTCCTCGCTAGTGATTTGACTTTGGAGACATTTACTAGCTTCTAAGGCTAACCTCCGCTCAGTCAAGGCTATTTCCTTTGTAATTGCATGCGCGGCTTTGGTCAAAAAGGAATCAATTTTGCCCACCATGCATCCCCCCTGAACACCCCCCTGTGTGGTGAGTGTTTTCCTTTTACCCATATCGGTGTAGGTCACCAAGAGCCCCCTGTCTCAGTTCAAAGTCTTTTGTGGAGTACTTGTAAGTTCAATGAAAACAAAGTGATTAGAAGTTACCTTGCTACTTGTATTGCTTGATTTTCCCGGCCTTTCTGTATTGTAGAGCGATCAATATGACTTCAGTCTCTTTCCATCCAAGTCTAAGGACTAGAGTAGTGAATAGGGCCTATCTAGTAGACACTTTGATACAATCCCGTGCTCCTACCCATAGCTCAGGGCCTGCATACATAGCCTAGGGGATAGATTCGTTAGCATTGAGGATAACTTGCCCTATAGTGAGGGTATTTCATAGAGCTGTGCTGAATTTAGGCCTGGTAGGCCTCAAACGGGAGAGACTCCATCTTTCTTTCTGCTCCGGCAGCTTGGGACCTTTCTAGAGGGAGGGCGATGTTTTAGTTATGAGGTGTTATTCGCTCGGAGAGAACCGGTTCAGGCCGGCCCTTATCGAAGGATTGTATTTTTCTTCATGCCGAAGACACTACATCAGGCCGGCCGGCTGGGAAAGTGTCCTTGGTACGGGGAGGTACAGGAATTTGGTGGGCGGCAGGTTTCGAGCTGGAAATTTCCATGAGGGAATGCACTTCTATATTAGTGAAAGTCTGAGTTAGATAAGGGCACTTGCTTCTAGACCATAGGCGGCATCTGGCCGTTGGCAGAAAAGCTATTACTTATTCCAGGGAAGACAGATGACGAACTTGAATCTAAAGAGGAGAGAGTAGCCGATGGGGAAGAGGTTCCAGTGACTCGGAGAGGGAGAAGGGAGTAAACCCACGACTGCGGAGGGGTGACTTCCAGGCGAAGCCGAGGCATAGACGAGAAGGGAACCTAGATGACCATTGAGCACAGGCTACATACAACCAAGGTGATGTCGACCCCTTTTTTCCCTTTGAAGTGTATAACTTAACCTTTTACTTTCCTTGCAGGTTGTATATATGATGTATTTTGCAAATGTGCATGTGGCATTTAAATAAAGTATTTAGCTTGTTGTGAGTTAGCATGTGTTGTGTGTCTTTATATAGGAGGATAGCCTATTCTTTCAGTCAGAGTTAATGCAACATGAACAGAGGCTAATCCTGATCAGGTAAGTGGTAACTGAATGAGGGAGAAGAGAGCCCCTCGAACTAAAGAACAGGTTGTGCTCAACTAATAGTCTTTGTGTGATCTGATATATAGTAATCCCGATTCCCCTGTCGTGTACTACGGTAATAATAGGATGAGCTCGTGCTAAGGCTGCCGTCTGGTAGGAGATTCTGGGTCTGACTGAGGCCGCGAGACTGTGTGTTGCTGCCGGCTGGGTAGGAGATTCTGGGTCTGACTGAGGCCGCGAGACTATGTGTTGCTGCCGGCTGGGTAGGAGATTCTGGGTCTGATTGAGGCCGCAAGACTATGTGTGTTGCTGCCGGCTGGGTAGGAGATTCTGGGTCTGATTGAGGCCGCGAGACTATGTGTGTTGCTGCCGGATGGGTAGGAGATTCTGGGTCTGACTGAGGCCGCGAGACTGTGTATGTTGCTGCCGGATGGGTAGGAGATTCTGGGTCTGATTGAGGCCGCGAGACTATGTGTGTTGCTGCCGGCTGGGTAGGAGATTCTGGGTCTGACTGAGGCCGCGAGACTGTGTGTGTTGCTGCCGGATGGGTAGGAGATTCTGGGTCTGACTGAGGCCGCGAGACTGTGTGTGTTGCTGCCGTCTGGTAGGAGATTCTGGGTCTGACTGAGGCCGCGAGACTGTGGTTGCTGAGATCGCAAGGCTGTGAAGTCTTGGTATAGATATATAATAGGAATTCCCTGTCCTTAGGTGGTACATATATATGTGGTTATTTAGGTGTAAAGAGACCCTAGGGAGGGGGTAACGTTCTGGTTTGGGTCGGAAGGGCTCTGTAGAGCGGGTTCCACCCGATCCGAAAACCCAAGCAGAACATTTGGCGTCACGAACTGTTTACGAAACCTGTGTGCGTTGTGGTTGTCTTGTGTTTGCTTTCGGCGTGTGCGTGGTTTTCTTTTTTGTATATTTGCGTGTATACTTTTTTCTCTTTCTTTCTCTCTTCCTTTCTTTTCTCTGCGTTTCTTTTTCTTTCTTTTTCGCGATGTTTTCTAAGAAATCTAAATCTACTCTTAAATTGTCCGTTGATATTCCCGGATGGGATTCAACGCCTTATGGTGCCTTGGCCCGGGAGTGGGCTGGCTCTACTGGTCTGAGTGAAAATTGGAACTCTTCTTTGGAGTCGGCGGAACCGGCTGACGTGATTACTTGTTTGCAGACGGCACCTGTATTGAAGGGTGAGGAGGTTCCCGCTTTGGGGCGCAGAGGTTGGGTTATTCTGTCTGCGTATCGGATTCTGCATGAGAGATTACTGAAATTGCAGGTCTCTCTTAAGGATGTGGAATCACACTTTGTTGAGATTCAGAATTCTAATACTTTATTGCGGTGTCAAAATAAGTTGCTTTCCGACAAACTTGACACTTACCAAACGGTTGCCGAAAGGGCGGATGTGCGGATTGCTCGTTATAAGTACAAGAACAGGCGTGGTCGAGTTTCGACGCGTAAGGTGCGTTTGGTCGTGGCGAAAGCTGGACTAGATTGGAACCCTGATGAATGGGATGGTAATATCTGGGACTCGAGTACATCTTGTTCCTCGGGTGAGGAATGTGCTACGCATGAGTTTTCTCGTTCCCGTCATGAAAGTAAGCCTACTTCTCGCACCTCTGATGGTGCACCCCGTGATTGCGCTCGTTCTTCGGGCGCGATCGATGCTTCTTACACTGATTGTCCCTCTACTAGTACTGCTCGGGCTCCTTGTGATGCTCGTCCCGTGGTTTCTGCGCATCCGGTTTTTCGTCGGAAGTTGCAGCAGTCTCCCAATGCTCCGCAGGGTGTTTCTTTGGACTGTTTAGAAGATTTTACCCAACAAGAAATTAGTGATATTTTGCAGCGCTTTCGGCAGCGGACTGGTGAGGCCTTGCTCACATGGATGGTGCGCCTTTATGAACTAGGCGCTGCTGGTATTATGTTGGATACTGGCGATTGTTTGAAGTTTTGTTCTTTGAGTTTGGATTCTACTGTACAAGATCATTTTCGTAACTATAATGGTGGTGGTCAAATTTCTTTGCTCCAATTGGCGACTGAGGGTTGCAATTTGAAGTATCCTACTGAATCTGACTGGCCTGTCAATGACAAGCCGTGGTATACCTTGCGTGATGCTGCGCAACGTCTTAAGGAGGAAGTGATGAAAACGGCTATTTTTCTGGGCACTGCTGATAGGTTGCTTGATGGGATGTTGACTTCTTCTGTGCGAAATCGTATCATTCGTTCTTCTCCTGTTGCCTACAAGCAGGTCATGATGACTTTATTGATTAACCAGACTGGTAATGTGCTATCTACGGTGTTGGAATCGGTACGCCAACTCGGTGAGTTGGGTGAGTGGTTTAAACCTGAACGTCAGTCCCGGCCTGACACTCGTACTCCTGGTGAATATAAATTTACTAGACGTGATATCTTTACTGGTCTTTTGGCTGATGGTGTACGTCGAGAAGACATTGATGGTGAGACTACTGCTCGTTTGTGGGAGATGTTTCGCAAACGGGGCTTAGATCGGAAGGAGGGTGCCCGGCGTGTTCGAACGACTGACTGTGACCGTGGTTGTTCTGATGGTAGCGGTGATGATGATCGCCGTGGGCGCTCTGATCGTCGTGATGATCGGCGTCCTGTACGTGATCTGTCCCCCCGTCGCGAGAGGGACAGGGAGAGAGAGGGGGAAAAGGAAAGGGGGAGAAATGATCATGCTTACAGCAGACGTAGAGATGATAGGGATCAATCCCCTGAGTTGAGAAGGAGAGAGGATCGATACAGTTTGGCCGATCGAAACTCGCAGTACAATGCAGAGGACAGGAATCCATTTCGTAATAGAGATGGATATGAACAGGAGGTACCGATACCTAAGAAACGTGAGAGTCTTTATCCTGATTTGTCCTGGTACACAGAATGCAGTAAGAATGACTAGGAAATAGGTCAAGCTCCGGTACACAGATGGGCTCACAGAGATAATAGACCCTATGTAGATATTGATATTTATTGGAGACATCGTAATATCCAAAGGGCCCGAGCATTAGTTGATACAGGAGCGGAGGCCACTCTTATTCATGGAAAATCAAAGAAATTTACAGGGCAGCCTTTTACTATTACCGGATTAGGAGGAAAAGAAACCCCTGCAGTTCAAACTTTGCTTGAAATGAGAATAGGTAGAATCCCTAGAAAGGAATATTCTGTATTAGTGGTGCCACTCCTAGAATTCATAATTGGAATTGATATTTTGAAGGGAATGACGTTGCATCTTGATGATGGGTGTTACCAATTTGGAACGACGCATTATATCTCGTCCAGACCTATACGGGTTGGTCGTTTAAGGATGCCCCCCATACAAGTTCCCCAGGCGACCAAAGTGGTTTGTCAGAAGCAGTATCGTATTCCGGGTGGTCATGAAGAGATTAGTACCACCATTCAGGAGTTGGTTGATGCAGGCGTTATAACTCCAGTTACTTCTGCTTGGAATAATCCTGTTTGGCCGGTGCGTAAAAGTGATAATTCTTGGCGCATGACTGTTGATTATCGAGAATTGAACAAACACACGCCCTCTTTGACTGCTGCAGTACCGGATGTTATTACCCTGATTGAAAGAATCCAAACACATCCAGGTACATGGTATGCGTCCATCGATATTGCTAATGCTTTCTTTTCTATTCCAATTGCCCCTGAGTGTCAGGAACAGTTCAGTTTTACGTGGAACGGGCGTCAGATGACGTTCAGAAGTCTTCCTCAGGGCTATGTGCATAGTCCTACAATTTGTCACCGGCTGGTGGCAGAACATTTGGCTGAAGTTCCAGTTCATCCCAAAATTCAGATATGTCATTATATTGATGATGTTTTGATCCAAGGCGAAACACAAGAGGATGTTCAGACACAATTAGATAGAGTCATTGAGTGTCTGCGTGGGAAAGGTTGGGAGATCAATCCGGATAAATTACAAGGTCCGTCTCAAGCTGTAAAATTTTTAGGTATTAATTGGCATGAGGGACACCGCGAGGTGATCCCTCAAGTTAAACAAAAGATTCTTGATTTTTCGGTTCCGAGGAATAGGAAGGAAGCCCAGAGCTTCATTGGTTTATTTGGTTTTTGGCGCCAGCATATTCCTCATTTGAGTCAAATATTGGCCCCTTTGTACCGAGTTACACGTAAAAAGAATGCATTTGAATGGGGTACGCAACAGCAAGATGCATTTAGTCTGGCGAAAGAGGCAATTCAACATGCTATGGATCTATGGCCTGTACGTGATGGTGATGTGGATTTGAATGTGTCTGTGCAAGGCCCTTATGCAAATTGGAGTCTGTGGCAGAAACAAGGCAGGAGTAAAGTACCGTTAGGGTTTTGGACCAAAAAGCTACCTGATGCTGGTGAGCGTTATACACCCTTTGAGAAACAGCTACTTGCTTGTTATTGGGCTTTGGTGGATACCGAGCAATTGACTTTGGGACATGACATATTCTTGCGTCCTGAAATTCCTATTATGCAGTGGGTTTTGAGTTCACCAAAAACTCATCGAATTGGGCATGCTCAGGAGGCGAGTGTGATTAAATGGAAATGGTATATACAAGATAGGGCACGTGTGGGTCCGAAAGGAGTTGCGTCTTTACATGAGCAAGTGGCGCAAGCACCATCGACTGAGACTGAGAGTGAGTGTTCCGTACCTTTAGAACAGGAGTCTCCTGTCAAGTGGGGTAGACCTTTTGATGATTTGTCCGTTGAGGACAGGAACCATGTGTGGTTCACAGATGGGTCAGCAAAGTTTATTGGAACGACACGGCACTGGAAGGCGGTGTCTTATAATCCGGTCACACAGAAACTGTTGAGCACAACTGGTGAAGGGAAGAGTAGTCAATTTGCCGAGCTTTATGCTGTTTACCAAGTTTTGAAACAAGAGTTACCTGGTGTATGCCACATTTTCACCGATTCCTGGTCCACTGCCAATGGACTGGCTGTTTGGTTGCCGACTTGGCATTCCCATAATTGGAGGTTACACTCCAAAGAGTTATGGGGAAAAGAGTTATGGCAAGAGATTTGGGAAATGCTCCCACAGAGTACTGTTACCATCTTCCATGTGGATGCTCACACCCCAATAGACTCCCTTGACAAATTTTTTCATAACATTGCAGATGAGAAATCTAAAATTGCTGAGGCAGTGGTGGACAGACAAGATCCTGATATTGCGGGATTGGCGAAATGGGCACACCAGAAGGCAGGACACTTTGGAGAGAAGGCCACTAGCAGGTGGGCTGCTGATAGAGGAATTTATATTCCCCTGGATCTAATCAAAAATGTTATTTTACATTGTCCCGTCTGTCAACATATCAGACAGCGTAAAGTACCCCAAATTGTTAGAGGCCATTTACATCGCGGGAAACTGCCCGCTCAAATTTGGCAGATTGATTACATCGGACCCCTTCCCATGAGTAGAAATTGTCAATATGTTTGCACAATTGTCGATACATATAGTGGCTTGCTGGTAGCTTTTCCATGTAAGCAAGCCACCCAATTGAACACCATAAAAACATTAGAATTGATTATGATGTATTATGGTGTGCCATTCCAAATTCAATCTGATAATGCATCCCATTTTCGTGGAAGATTGGTACAGGAATTCTGTGTGGAAAATAATATTGAATGGATATTTCATATACCCTACTACCCGCAGGCCTCAGGCCTGGTGGAGAGATTGAATGGCCTGTTAAAGGATCAGTTACGCAAGTTAACAGATGACAAGTATAAAAATTGGCGAGATTTTTTACCCCAAGCACTATTGATCCTGAATAATCGTCCTTTTTTAAATGCTGAATCTCCACTTATGCGTTTGTTTCCCCCAAAGGTTGAGACTATGCCTAATGTAATCAATGAAACTGTGATGTATTGGGAAATTACTTCCGGAGCTCTGGCTCCATGCAGAGCGACCCCAGGGTCGGCAGGTTTAGATTTGCATGCTATGGATGACACCGTTCTGGAAAGTAAAAATCGGGTCATCATTGCTACCGGTGTTGGTATTCATATACCACCGGGGAATTTTGGATTGATCGCCCCTAGATCGGGGCTGGCTGTAAAAGGCATCCAGGTACTTGGAGGGGTTATCGACAGCGACTATCAGGGAGAGATTAAGGTACTTCTGCTAAATAGCAGTGAGAATGACTTGCTGATACACCGCACCGACCGAGTGGCTCAATTACTCATTATGCCTGTTTTCAGTGGTGAAATAATGAAAGGCACTGCCCCAACTTTGCTAACTGTACGAGGCCAGAAAGGCTTTGGCTCTACGGATAACCCTGGGGCCAAGGTTTGGGTGCAATCGCCTAAGAATCCCCCTGAACAAGCAGAGGTTATTGCCACCGGTCAGGATAATACCATTTTGGTTATGAGGCCAGGGAAAGATAGCTGGGAAGCTGTCCCAGCTGATAAATGTTATTTACGAGAATGATTAATGCCTGTATTTGGTTCTTTTTCAGATCATTCTTTGGATTGTTGCTGCAGGATGTGTCGGTATTGGACACCCTTCGGATTACTTCGGAGAGAGAGAAGGGATCCCATCAACCCGGGATGAACTGGGAACCCGAGTGTTGCGTTCCTTCAATGCGTGGGATTCGTCATCGAACTTTTGGACGTTACTGGCAAAAAGAGTGACTGATGCCCCTCACTTCTGTTTGACACCGATGAGATCTGTGCACGATATTCTTGCGACTTGCCTAGTTGCTGTCCCCGCCTCACTGGAGACTTTAATCAGTATCTTTAACATTTCGAAGGCTCGTCCGAATATTATCCTGGGTGATTTTGCTACCCATGTATATTGTCCTTTGTGTACTGAACTGCCGAATGAGCAACTTCCCATCCAGTCCCAAATAATTACGTATAATATTACACAAGGTGACCTATGCTTCTTTCTCACATGTAATCCTAATGCAATTTCTGAATGTCTACGTCTCAAGTTAAGAGGCGCCACTTCATTCACACCTCACGAACGGACTTTGTGTTTTCAGAGGACACCGACCACATGTGTCTCAGTCCAGAACAATATGACTTGCAATAGTTTGGTAGTTACTCCCAGTCACTATCGTGCGATGTTGCTACCTGCCGGATGGCTTTTCTCATGTGGTAATACTTCCTGGCCCTATGTCCCCGCAAACATTTCCGGCGGCCCGTGTGCCATTACTAGGTTGAGTTTATTAATGTTTTCCTCACATCCGAATGCCAACTCTCGTGTGCTTCGAGATACAGTGATGTTACAGGAGGATTGTGACTCATCTTTGCATCTATATTCCAAGTCTGAATACCTTAGTCTAGCTGTTTCAATTATTGGTATTCCTGCTTTGGCGGTTTACAATGCCAAATCCATTGGGAAAATGGCTTGCTGGATGGTCAAATCTATTAATCATACTTTTACAGTCTTATCTGACTTGCTATTAGACGCCCAGGGTGAACGTAGGGCCATTTTGCAAAATAGAGCAGCCATTGATTATCTTCTGCTTAAACATGGACATGGTTGCTCAGACTTTGAAGGCCTCTGCTGTTTTAACTTATCTGATCATACACAATCCATTCGTGCACACATAGATAAATTGCATGACTTAACAGATGAAGTTAGAAAACACATTGATCAGGGCTGGTTTGACTGGCTCTTTAATTGGTTACCGGACATGCATATGCTACGCCACATATTAGGTGGCATTTTGATTGCTATTGCTGTTTTGACTTCTATCTGTTGTTTTATTCAGTGTATCCCTTCACTGCTTCAATTCTGCACATCTAGTACTAGACATAGATCGGTTAGTTTTGTTTCATATTATTCTTCCACCGATGTCAGTTCTGTTTAATAAGATGTATAATAGACTGAAGTCAAGGGTGAAATGTATTGCTTGATTTTCCCGGCCTTTCTGTATTGTAGAGCGATCAATATGACTTCAGTCTCTTTCCATCCAAGTCTAAGGACTAGAGTAGTGAATAGGGCCTATCTAGTAGACACTTTGATACAATCCCGTGCTCCTACCCATAGCTCAGGGCCTGCATACATAGCCTAGGGGATAGATTCGTTAGCATTGAGGATAACTTGCCCTATAGTGAGGGTATTTCATAGAGCTGTGCTGAATTTAGGCCTGGTAGGCATCAAACGGGAGAGACTCCATCTTTCTTTCTGCTCCGGCAGCTTGGGACCTTTCTAGAGGGAGGGCGATGTTTTAGTTATGAGGTGTTATTCGCTCGGAGAGAACCGGTTCAGGCCGGCCCTTATCGAAGGATTGTATTTTTCTTCATGCCGAAGACACTACATCAGGCCGGCCGGCTGGGAAAGTGTCCTTGGTACGGGGAGGTACAGGAATTTGGTGGGCGGCAGGTTTCGAGCTGGAAATTTCCATGAGGGAATGCACTTCTATATTAGTGAAAGTCTGAGTTAGATAAGGGCACTTGCTTCTAGACCATAGGCGGCATCTGGCCGTTGGCAGAAAAGCTATTACTTATTCCAGGGAAGACAGATGACGAACTTGAATCTAAAGAGGAGAGAGTAGCCGATGGGGAAGAGGTTCCAGTGACTCGGAGAGGGAGAAGGGAGTAAACCCACGACTGCGGAGGGGTGACTTCCAGGCGAAGCCGAGGCATAGACGAGAAGGGAACCTAGATGACCATTGAGCACAGGCTACATACAACCAAGGTGATGTCGACCCCTTTTTTCCTTTGAAGTGTATAACTTAACCTTTTACTTTCCTTGCAGGTTGTATATATGATGTATTTTGCAAATGTGCATGTGGCATTTAAATAAAGTATTTAGCTTGTTGTGAGTTAGCATGTGTTGTGTGTCTTTATATAGGAGGATAGCCTATTCTTTCAGTCAGAGTTAATGCAACATGAACAGAGGCTAATCCTGATCAGGTAAGTGGTAACTGAATGAGGGAGAAGAGAGCCCCTCGAACTAAAGAACAGGTTGTGCTCAACTAATAGTCTTTGTGTGATCTGATATATAGTAATCCCGATTCCCCTGTCGTGTACTACGGTAATAATAGGATGAGCTCGTGCTAAGGCTGCCGTCTGGTAGGAGATTCTGGGTCTGACTGAGGCCGCGAGACTGTGTGTTGCTGCCGGCTGGGTAGGAGATTCTGGGTCTGACTGAGGCCGCGAGACTATGTGTTGCTGCCGGCTGGGTAGGAGATTCTGGGTCTGATTGAGGCCGCGAGACTATGTGTGTTGCTGCCGGCTGGGTAGGAGATTCTGGGTCTGATTGAGGCCGCGAGACTATGTGTGTTGCTGCCGGATGGATAGGAGATTCTGGGTCTGACTGAGGCCGCGAGACTGTGTATGTTGCTGCCGGATGGGTAGGAGATTCTGGGTCTGATTGAGGCCGCGAGACTATGTGTGTTGCTGCCGGCTGGGTAGGAGATTCTGGGTCTGATTGAGGCCGCGAGACTATGTGTGTTGCTGCCGGATGGGTAGGAGATTCTGGGTCTGACTGAGGCCGCGAGACTGTGTGTGTTGCTGCCGGATGGGTAGGAGATTCTGGGTCTGACTGAGGCCGCGAGACTGTGTGTGTTGCTGCCGTCTGGTAGGAGATTCTGGGTCTGACTGAGGCCGCGAGACTGTGGTTGCTGAGATCGCAAGGCTGTGAAGTCTTGGTATAGATATATAATAGGAATTCCCTGTCCTTAGGTGGTACATATATATGTGGTTATTTAGGTGTAAAGAGACCCTAGGGAGGGGGTAACGTTCTGGTTTGGGTCGGAAGGGC
Source organism: Triturus cristatus (assembly GCF_964204655.1). Taxonomy (NCBI): domain Eukaryota; kingdom Metazoa; phylum Chordata; class Amphibia; order Caudata; family Salamandridae; genus Triturus; species Triturus cristatus. Next base: position 207,502,190 of record NC_140590.1, on the reverse strand, counting down.
TCTGTAGAGCGGGTTCCACCCGATCCGAAAACCCAAGCAGAACACTACTTTAACTGACTGTCGTACTGGGACTCAAAACTTCAAGATTTAAGGACACACTTTACAAATTTCGGCCTAAAACGGCCAGGGTGTGTGGCCCAGTCCGGCCTCCTCCAGTCACTGACGGGCGCAGACGGGCCCACCCTTGTTCCGGGCTTCGCCCGGGTGCGGCCCTGGCACACCCGTGCGTGTCCCCCGCTGCGGGAAGGCCGCTTTGTTTTTATCGCGCCACCGGCACGATGTCAGGTTCACGGGAGTGCACGGGCCTCTGGGGAATGTAGTTTCGTTGGACTGTTCCCCTCACGGCCGAAAATGGAGGAATCCAGCCATTCACCTCACGGCAGCAGCGGAGGCTGCTTGACAAATGCCCCAGTCAGGTTTGCGTCCCTTCACACACCTATTTCTCTATGTGCACTTACATATGGGGATTTAAGTGGGGTTGACAGAAAAACTTTTTAGAATTGGACAGTAAAGCCAGGTTCAGGGTAGCATTTTTTAGAAGCTATTCACTAGTACGACGGTTGAGTACCTTGCCTGTGGGATTCTGAAAAATATTGGTCCAAGATCAGAGCAGGTCTTTGTTGATATATCGATACAACCGGATGCCACAGTTCCCAGCCAGAGCTGCTGAAGATAAACTGTGTATATCACATCACTGTGTACCTTCTGCCTTTGGCACCTCTGAGCCAAGGGTCGCAAAGATCGAAGCTGCAACCCCTAAATATGTCCTTGCTGCTAATAATGTGATAATCGAATATGGATATTGTAGTGTAGTGTTTAGCTGTGTGACTCGTGTATTGCCCCCGCCTGTGTACTCCAGGCCTGAGTCACACCACATGTTTATGTTCATTTAGGGGAACAACCTTTACAACGCAACTTTTACAACGCACTACACTTACAACGCATTTTTTACAACGCAACATCCACTACAACGCATTCCATTACATAGCATGACACTACAACGCATTTTTAAAAACTACCTTTACAACGCATTCCAACACATCGCATACTACCTTTACAACGCATACCATTACAACGCATAATATTACACTACACTATCCAACACTTACCCTACTGTTGCACCCCCTGGAGTTAGAATAGTAATTTTTACCCCTATACTATCCAACACTTACCCTACTGTTGCACCCCCTGGAGTTAGAATAGTAATTTTTACCCCTATACTATCCAACACTTACCCCACTGTTGCACCCCCTGGAGTTAGAATAGTAATTTTTACCCCTATACTATCCAACACTTTCCCTACTGTTGCACCCCCTGGAGTTAGAGTAGTAATTTTTACCCCTATACTATCCAACACTTACCCTACTGTTGCACCCCCTGGAGTTAGAATAGCAATTTTTACCCCTGTACTATCCAACACTTACCCTACTGTTGCACCCTCTGGAGTTAGAATAGTCATTTTTACCCCTATACTATCCACACTTACCCTACTGTTGCACCCCCTGGAGTTAGAATAGTAATTTTTACCCCTATACTATCCAACACTTACCCTACTGTTGCACCCCCTGGAGTTAGAATAGTAATTTTTACCCCTATACTATCCAACACTTACCTTAAATGCAATTTAATATTATGCGTTGTAATGGTATGCGTTGTAAAGGTAGTATGCGATGTAATGGAATGCGTTGTAAAGGTAGTTTTTAAAAATGCGTTGTAGTGTCATGCTATGTAATGGAATGCGTTGTAGTGGATGTTGCGTTGTAAAAAATGCGTTGTAAGTTCATGCATTGTAAAAGTGTGCGTTGTAACGAAATACATCCGTTCATTTATGTTTTCATTCAAAAGTGCATTTTTTATTTCTGGCCCGTGCTGGCAAGAAGCGGTAGGCGAAGATTCTAGCTGACTTGGCCAGCTATCTCTGGGATCTGAGTCGACTGGTGGCGTCCCATTGTGGGTGAAGTTGTAATTGGAATAAAACATGTTGCTGTCTACTTTTCTGGATCCAGCGACTTTTATTACATTTTTTTTTATTTTTTTTTTAGTCCTCATACATGCCATCGGAAAATGCTCTAGATGGAATATTTCCACACCCTTCAAACAAGCCCTTATTGAGAACCGCCCTAATGGTGGACCTGAAGGAGGGGTAGAGTCTTCCAAGAGGTACGGCTGTATCCTAGTCCCACTCCCGTTCACAACACCTGGGGCACCACTTGTTACTGGGGAGGACCGGACCGACAGACCTCCGGCATAATCATAGGACTGATCTTACTTCCCTCTCCAGACCTCTAATGCTGCCCAGATTTTTTTGGCGCTAGAGTTGTCACAGGCCATATCAGATTGACTAATAATAATGATGTTCTTTAAACAGTCCGCAAAGGAAGGAGGTGCCTCGAGCTTCCAAGCTTTACAAATTCCCCTCCTAGCAATAATTACTACATAGAGTGCAGACTTTGAAGCTAGGGCATTCAAACAATAGTCCAACAAAAGACCGAAGAAGATTAGCCTGGCATTTACTTCAATCTGCATATACAACACATCCTCCAGGAAACCACATACCTCAGTCCAAAAGGGGCCGATCTACGGGCAATCCATAAATATATGAAGATCACCAGCAGCTGGATACTTACATCTGGGGCAGTGGTAGATCCTTGCAGACATCTTAGATAGTTTACCCGGAGTCCAATACACTCTATAAGCGGTGTATAGATGGTTTTTTCCTGAGATTGGCTGGTTTAACCACAGTCTGTAACATAGGAAAGGAGTCACACCAGAGCTTCCGTAAATCATCCCCATTTTCGGAAAGAACACTACCCCACCGTCTCACCACCTCTAAGTCTAGACAATCTCCTGTATCTATAAAAACCCCATACCAGAAAGACACTTCACGTTTCCATGAACCTGTTCTAGAAATAGAGTCAATGATTATGCCCAAATCTTCATTGCTCCATGACTGTGTTGCCCACCAGGCGGCCAATTGATAGAACTTACATCTCGTTAGTGTCCCGCTGGTTATATTAGACATTGAGTCCCAGCTGATAAGTTGTCAATCTTTCTGAAGATCTCTCCATAACCTGATACCTGCTAATCTAAGTGGTTGTGACAATTGGTCTTGAAGGCATTCCGGGGGTCCTGGAGAGTCCCAGATTGGGGCCTGTGTCGTATAATATGGTATTCGCAATGTATTCCTAATAAACCCCAAGGGGCAGATTTATGAGCCCCTTGCGCCACTTTTGCGTCACTTTTAACATGGGAAAAGTGACGTAAAAGTGGCGCAAGGGGCTCATAAATCTGCCCCCAAGTTTTTTAGTGCAGCTAATATGATCTTGAGTCGAACTTTTTTGTAAAACTTGGGATCCCCAAATTCATAAAGAAAAAACTCCTGTCCCTGCGGAACATCATGCAACAGTGCCTGAAACAAACGGCCCATAGAGGAAGAATCCATCTTATTTGCTAACATTCTAAAATTTTTATAATGAAAAGCATGGCAATAAGAAAGTAGGTCGGGGAGGGCCAATCCTCCTTTCCTTAGCCCTCTCCTAAGCTTTTTCGACGCTATTCTCGGGGTTTTTGTGGCCCAAATAAATGACCCAATTTTTCCTTGAAGGGTAGCAAGATCTCTAATATTGAAAGAAAGCGGGATTGAATTAAACAGAAAAGTTACCTCAGGCAAAATTATCATTTTTACAAGATTCACCCTCCCGTATATATTCAATGGTAAACTCGCCCAGCGTGACAGTAAGCTGCCCACCTCCTTAGCGACCTTCTCCCAGCTGATCTTAGATGTATCTATCAGCTTCTACGCTAGATGGATCCCCAGATATCTCATCCGACCCTCAGCCCCTGGTATTGGATTCGCACAATTCCAACTCATTATTTCAGTTTTTTCTCTATTAATTTTGTAACCAGAGACCTTACCGAATTCCCCAGCTAATTCAAATAGCCTAGGTATAGCTTTTACATGGTCATATGTATACATTAAAAGGTCATCTGCATAGAGAGCAACCTTAAGTTCTAGGTCGGCGATCTTAAAAGGCAAAATAAGGGGATCTTCTCTAAGGGAGCAGACAAAGGGTTCAATATATAAATTAAACAATAAGGGTGACAGGGGACAACCCTGTCTGGTACCTCTTGAGATACCGAACCATTCCGATAGAATGCCATTGACTAGAACTTTTGCTCGTGGGGCTGAGTAAAGAGATTTGACAGCCTCAATAAAATTCATAGGGAAACCAAAACTACGCATGGCCTCTCAAAGATAAATCCAGCTGACCTGATCAAACACTTTGGCTGCATCGATTGCAACAAGAGTTGGTTGCAACCTACTTTCAGTTGCAACATCAATTGCCCCTATGGCTTGAAAGGTAAGCTCATTGAGCTGCCTTCCAGGTACGAACCCCCTCTGATCGGGATGTATGATAGTTTTAATAATTTTTGCCATCCTTGCAGCCAGAATCCCAGAAAAGATCTTGAGGTCCGAATTAAGTAACAAAATAGGCCTATATGCCTCAATTTTTTGAGGATCCTTATCTTGCTTAAGAATCAAGTTCACTCTCGCTTCCGACCATGGGGGGGGATCCCTTCTCTATATAGTTATATTTTATTAAGAAGAGTTTTTAGAACCGGCACTACCCTATCTAATAAGGCCAAATATATCTCGACAGGGAGCCCATCTGGTCCCGCAGCTTTACCCCTACTCATTTTATTGAGTTGATCTCTGATCTCCCCTTCTGAGATACTAGTTGATAGATACAGCCTGTCTGTCTCAGACAGGCGAGGGAGATCCCTCAGGTTCAACCATGTTTTAACAGCATCCAGTCTATGAGCAGTGTCCTCCTTATATAGATCGTACATAAAGGATCTAGCCTCCTCCCTGATCTCCTCATCTTCCTGCAACAGGACTCCGGACCCTCTTTGGACCAGGCTCTTGATATGGTTCCTAACCCTATCTATTCTGGATTTCCAGGCCAGCATAGAACCATATTTTTCGCCATAGGCGAAATGCTGTAGTTTGCTGGCATCCCATTTATCCTTCACAGTTTTATCAATACTGGCTTGGTGATCAGCTTGCAAAGAAACCAACTCCCTCTCTAATTGTGGCATAAGGCTTCGGGAGGTCAAAGCTGCCTGTTGCAGTTGTTCTCCTTTTCCTTAATTTTCCTAAGGCTATCTGTTTCTACTTCTGTAGATATTCTACTTTTAATCATTAAGGAACTCAAAAGTCCCCTCAGATATGCCTTACAAGTCTCCCACATTGTTTGATAACTGGCAGGGGCTATATTAAACCTAAAAAACTCCTCTGCTTTTACGTCAAGCTCAACCCTCACCCTCTCCTCTAATAGTAAGGTCCTGTCTAGAGTCCACCTCCTCTGGCGCCCTTTGAGCTTAAGGTTAAGCTTCAGCTCAACTACAGAATGATCGGGTATCGACAAAGGAATATAGACTATGGACTTAAGATCTGAAAGCAGACTCTGATCTACTAAAAAGTATTCAATTCTTGAATATTGTCTATATTTCTTAATATAAAAAGAGTATTCCCTAATGTTCCCTTTCTCTCCATATATCCAACAGCCTAAACTCTTTAACAAGAGTCTTAAGTATGGAGAAAGTTCTGGGGGGCACATTATACTTTACTTTAGATGTGCGGACCAATTGAGTATCCCACACTAAATTAAAATCTCCTCCAAGTATAACTGGAGCAGATGTATTTAACAAACAAGCCTAGAGACTCAAAAGAGGGCCCGGATTATCCTCATTAGACCTATAATAAACGGCACATATTACTAATACACCACAAATAGAAAGAGTTGCCACTATCCACCTCCCAGATTGATCGGTGACCCATTTCTCCACCTTAATCCCCATATTACATCTTATAATCATAGCTACCCCTCTTGTGCAACCCCTTTGATTTGATGACATCACCTCCTGAACCCAGCTAAGTTTATTAAAACCTTGTTTGCATTCCTGAGCTTCCAAGTGGGTTTCCTGCAATAGGTAAATATGAGCCTCATTCTTCTTCAGAGACTCACACACCCAGGATAACTTCCTAGGGTTCCTAAGGCCATTTACATTCCAGGAGAGGAACTTAATCTCCCGTAAACTACTCATGCCTACTCATGCCTAATCCAGAGAGAAACTACCTGACTTGAGCCATTAAACTTTACTATTACTTGTATGAGGACAATTTTCCAATCTCTCCATCCCCCCTCTCACCCACCCGCACCTCCCCACACCCACCCCTGAGGAACCCACCTTCCATCCCTTGACGCCAAACCACCAGATGGGACCCTCCATGGAGCAGCCTAGCGTCTTACTATTCTTTAATTAGCAAGAAAAACTGTAATCAAGTATCCAATAGGCGTGGTAATCAGGCGAGGTTCACACAGTATTCATAAATGAATTTCCTCCCCCCCCCCTTATTATTTTCCTTAATTTTATTATATTTTGTTATATATTTTTATTGTGTATTATTATTATTTATTATTATTATTATCATTTTTTTATATTTCTTTATGTTTCTTTATATTTCTCACTATGAGTCTGAAGACTCTAATAATTCCACTGCCATGAAGCGTACTAAACAGGCAGTGCATCTATACAGCATTACCCCCTCATCTGCAGCAAAAGAGCATCTACATCCTCTGGGGAGCTGAGTTATGCATCTTATTATTCCACATTACCTTAAGCAATGCAGGAAACTTCATTTGGACCTGTACTCCAAACTCCTGAGTTCTGGCATTCTAGAGCCTAGCTCCCATTGCCTTTGTGCTGTTCTGCTGCCCATATCTGAGCGGATTTGGTAGGGCCCTGCCTCATGATGTAATGTCACCCCATGCAAGGATCTCCCCAAAATCAGCTCTTTGACCGCATAGGTCTGAAAATTAACAAAGATTTTCCTCAGTATTTTCCTATCCGGATAGAGTTTAAATGGGTCCTTGTGGACTCTCTGAATCTCTGATTCTATGTCAATATCCTCCCGATCCTTCAGAACTCCCTCCCTTAGCAGCTTGTAAATGAAGGCCTTAATATCACCGTTTTCCACACACTCCGGGATCTTAAGAATCCTCAGGTTGTATCTACGGGCCTGCATTTCAAGCCTCTCCAGGTCCAACTGTAGTGCTCGATTCTGCAGTTTCAAATCCTCAATATCCTTCATGTTCCCCTGTACTGATTCCGAGAGGGTTTTGACCTCTAGTTCCAGGGACCCTGTACGTACACAAATATCATCCAGCTTAGACTCTAGCGCTTCGCATTTCTCCCGTATCCCCTTCTGATTTGCCTCAGAGATTGCGAACTTAGAGAGCAAGTCACCTCTTAAAGCCTGAAGGAACGACCCCAACTGTAGCCCGTCTCTACCTGTTCCCTCTTTCCCGTGAGTAAACACTACAGGGCCTTCATGTTCTGACTCTGAACACCATATGTCTGGGGAACCACCATCGGCAAGCTCTAAATCTTGATTTAGTAAATTTGATTGAGTGGGTGGAAAAGTAGGCGCTTGGGGAGCAGAAGTGACAATAGCAGGAGCCGTGTGTGAGGTAGGAGCATCTGACAAACTAGTGGGGCTCACCATACCAGTTCCAGTTCCTTTTTCGATTTCATAGATCCCTGCCAGCGAGGAAAAAACGCTCTCCGGATGGACTGGGGGAGGGACTTCCTCTCAGGGCCGGGACCGGGGCTGGGACCGGGGCCAGGACTGGCTCCTTTAACCCCACAGCTTGCTTCATTATTTTAAAATAAGATTTAAGTGATGGGGTAGACTTTATGGAGGGACAAATAACCCTAGGGCCTTTAGATTTCACAGTGTCCCTAGGCTTAGCGTTTTTCCTTTTACGGGGAGTCTTTAATTACATTTGGCGACGATCTTCATTAACCCACCGATGCCCCTCAGCATTTTGATTTTTATACTTTTGCAATGTATCAATACGACAAGCTGCCTGGTTGCTTTTGACACAGCCCACTCACTGTTTGCTGCATGTTGGAGGTACTCTGTAGTGCATCATCCCTTCATTCCTTGGATTAAGGCAGTGGTTCCCAAACTTTTTTGACCCACGGCTCCCTGACCCATTGGCCATTGCCAGTGGCTCCCCAATGTTACTTTTTTTGGAGGTTGGGGGGATGTAAGCCGAGTCTCGCGAGCACTTGTATTTTACTCCCTGAAAATAATTTGGATGAAGCTGAAGAAGGCATTATTATCATATACACCGGGTGTTTTGTATTACTAAGGTGGCACCTCCAATAAAATATTCCTAGTCACACTTCTTGCCCATGCGTTTTTAGTGTACCCTCTCAAACTTTTGTTATCCCACTTTCAGTGCTAGATACCAACCATATGCATGTAGGCCCCATTTCCAAAGTGTTTCTATGCTTGAAGAATATTTGCATTCACTTCCAGTTCTACCCATGTCATACGTGCCAACACACCTGTCTCAGCAGGGTGACTCAGCATTTTTTAAACCACATACAGCTTTATTTTTGGTGTCTCCTCCCTAAAATTCCCTCCAAATCAATGCAAGTAAAATAAATTCTCTAGATTTCTTTTTTTTAATCTTCCCCTTTATTGCTTCCAAATGTTGGCATTATGCTGTATGTGATGTTTTACTTCGCTGTGCTCAAAGACAGAGCAGACCTGTCTGGAAATGTGTGTGTACTGAAAGAAATGTGTACTGTTAGTACCTATGATTCAAGTAAAAATGACAATACTTAATAATACTTAAATAAGTGTGTTTAACAGACAGGATAACTGTACTTTCCTGATAACTTGCATTGGTGTAAAATGCATTTGGGAAAAAACAAAAGTATTAACGAGTCTAACAAAATAAATAAGTCATCTTCTGCTTACTTTGAAAGCGTTGGAATGTGGGGATCCAGTGAAATATGGAGGTAATTTCTCTCGACATGCCATCAATTAAGCAAAGCGATACCAATGGGGATGATGGACGAGGCGCTTGAGCAAATCAAACACTCACCCCCAATCAACTGATCTGGGTTCAATCCATCATCATTCTTTAGCTCACTCCACCACCACAGTTCAGACATGGCCATATGCAAATCAGTCTGACCCTGTGCCTCATGGGAACAGTCCAGCCCGAACTGCCAAGCCATGTCTTCATTGGACCGGAAACAAGCATCCTGGGACCGGTTTCGGGTTCATAACCCTCATCAGCCAGGCTATCTTGAATCCAGTGGCAAAGTGAGCAAGGGACCCACGTCTGGGCATACCCTGCCAACTTAGGGCGAACAAAGCGATACCAAAGGGGATGATGGACAGAGCGCTTGAGCAAATCAAACACTCACCCCCCAGTCAACCGATCTGGGTTTAATCCATCATCATTCTTTAGCTCTATCCACCACCCCAGTTCAGACATGGCCATATGCAAATCATTCTGACCCTGTGCCTCATGGGAACAGTCCAGCCCGAACTGCCAAGCCACGTCTTCCCTGGACAGGAAACAAGCATCCTGGGGCCGGTTTCTGGTTCATAACCCTCATCAGCCAGGCTATCTTGAATCCAGTGGCAAAGTGAGCAAGGGACCCACGTCTGGGCATACCCTGCCAACTTAGGGCGAACAAAGCGATACCAAAGGGGATGATGGACGGAGCGCTTGAGCAAATCAAACACTCACCCCCAGTCAACTGATCTGGGTTTAATCCATCATCATTCTTTAGGTCACTCCACCACCCCAGTTCAGACATGGCCATATGCAAATCAGTCTGACCCTGTGCCTCATGGGAACAGTCCAGCCCGAACTGCCAAGCAATGGCTACCCTGGACCGGAAACAAGCATCCTGGGACCAGTTTCGGGTTCATAACCCTCATCAGCCAGGCTATCTTGAATCCAGTGGGTCCTGTGCTCTCCATGCCACTGGAATCAAGCTATCCTGGGTGAAGAGGGGTGAAACCTCAAAACCGGTCCTAGGATGCTTGTTTCCAGTCCAGGGAGGACCTGGCTTGGCAGTTCGGGCTGGACTGTTCCCATGAGGCACAGGGTCAGGACTGATTTGCATATGGCTGGGTTCAAACTGGAACGGCATGGTGAGCAAAAAAATGATGGATTTAGGCCCAGATCTCTGTACTGGGGTGAATGGATGACAATGTTCTGCATTCTGTCCATCAACTGTTGATTTTGCATTTGTCACCCCGAGTGGGAAGGGTATGCCCAGACGTGGGTCCCGTGCTCTCCATGCCACTGGAATCAAGCTATCCTGGCTGAAGAGAGGTGAAACCCCGAAACCGGTCCTGGGATGCTTGTTTACAGTCCAGGGAGGACCTGGCTTGGCAGTTCGGGCCGGACTGTTCCCATGAGGCACAGGGTCAAGACTGATTTGCATATGGCTGGGTTCAAACTGGAACGGCATGGTGAGCAAAAAAACGATGGATTTAGGCCCAGATCTCTGTACTGGGGTGAATGTATGACATTGTTCTGCATTCTGTCCATCAACTGTTGTTTTTGCATTTGTCACCCCGAGTGGGAAGGGTATGCCCAGACGTGGGTCCCGTGCTCTCCATGCCACTGGAATCAAGCTATCCTGGCTGAAGAGGGGTGAAACCCCGAAACCGGTCCTAGGATGCTTGTTTCCAGTCCAGGGAGGACCTGGCTTGGCAGTTCAGGCTGTACTGTTCCCATGAAGCACAGGGTCAAGACTGATTTGCATATGGCTGGGTTCAAACTGGAACGGCATGGTGAGAAAAAAAACGATGGATTTAGGCCCAGATCTCTGTACTGGGGTGAATGTATGAAATTGTTCTGCATTCTGTCCATCAACTGATGTTTTTGCATTTGTCACCCCGAGTGGGAAGGGTATGCCCAGACGTGGGTCCCGTGCTCTCCATGCCACTGGAATCAAGCTAGCCTGTCTGAAGAGGGGTGAAACCACGAAACCGGTCCTGGGATGCTTGTTTCCAGTCGAGGGAGGACCTGGCTTGGCAGTTCGGGCTGGACTGTTCCCATGAGGCACAGGGTCAAGACTGATTTGCATATGGCTGGGTTCAAACTGGAACGGCATGGTGAGCAAAAAAACAATGGATTTAGGCCCAGATCTCTGTACTGGGGAGAATGTATGACACTGTTCTGCATTCTGTCCATCAACTGTTGTTTTTGCATCAATTAAGCACAGCGTTTACAGCTTTAGGTATGTCACTTACAAATCATCAACATCATGCAATCTAAGTAGTTTAACTGAAGCAAACAGACCCTTCAACATTAAATGCATTAAAGTTCTTGGTGCGTGGCTCTCCTGGCTAGCTTTGATGGCTCCCCAGGGAGCCACAGCACACAGTTTGGGAACCACCGGATTAAGGCACACCTGCTCTTTCTCTTTGCACCCCAGCTGCTCGTTCGGCATACTTTGGTGAAGCTTTAGATTTGCTTGACAATAGCCTACAAGCAACCTAAGCCATGACATCACACGCAGCGACCATCTTGAATGGAGCCAGTTTTTGTATTTACACTGCATTACGCTCAGTTCTGTGCTTTAATGATGTTTGGTATTTGAAAGATTCTAATTTGCCTTTGGTGCTGCAAAGAGTCCTAGCAGTTTTGGTAATAATTATGTAAAGTTTTCTTGGTTTACACATACATATTGTGCATTTGTGGTGAGCTCTACATTCTATTTTATTTTCTCTCATACTTGCACTGAGAGGATCCTTACAGGTTTCTTGGCTATTTCTTGTTCCATATTGATTTGTTATGGCTACACCACAACATATTACACACCCACCTCCCTTTTAGGCTCAAGTCAGGCAAACCTACTATAAGGTGGGCACATTGGTTTAACATGTTTGAAAACCACCTTGTGGCCATTGATGCTGAAAGCTACCGCCTTAAACATAAATTCGCACTACTGTATGGTAGTTTAGGTTTATAGCCGAGCAAAAGTTTGACAATTTACCACCTGTAGCGAGACTCTGTGACCAATCTGAGAATGATGTAAGGAATGTATATTTTGAGACAGTTGAAAGGTTATGTAAAGAATTTGCTGAGGGACCCAGTATAATTTTAGAAAGACATAACTTTGTTTAGAACAAACAACTTCTTGAAGAAGGAATTTAGTAGTATGTGTCTGCTCTGAGAATTTCGGCAGTCACAGATGAGTTTGGTTCCAAAGTGGATACATACATTTGTGACCATTTCATTTTCAACTGCGCATCCAGGAAAATTCAGGAGCTCAGTTGCTGCAACCCCACCCTTAACGAAGTTTTAGACCTGGCAAAAAGCATAGAAAGATTATTGATCTACTCAAAAGTTTTAAATCCTGCATCTACAATTAATTTGGTTTCAAGTGTAATTCCCAAAGATGAACATGATTCTTTGTGCACAGTAGTCAGTAGAGAAATGTGTTTTGCACAGAAAGGAAACACCAGGAAATCTTTGACTTACTGTTACCGATGTGGATATAAAATTAAAATTAGCAATTTTCCTGGTTGCCCCGCTATGGGCAACCGTTGCATGTCTGGCAAAAAATGTGGTTATTTCCAAATGGTGTGCTGGGATGGTAAAGCACCTGTGCACATCAGTAATATTGATGCTGATGTTGACTCATGCACAGATTCTATCAGCAATGTGGTTTTAACCATTGAATGTAATACTGTTTGCACATCTGTGGAAGGTCCAACTTGTGATGGTTTAATTGATGTTTTTTCTTTACAGGTTATAGCGGACTCAGGCTCGTGGATTACTATTATTTGTGACAATACAATGTATGACAAATGGGGCTGAGGGGAAGTTAATTTCTTTACCTGACAACAAATCCTAAAGCATTTGGTGAGAAGCCATTGACATGTTAGGTTTCTTTATAACGAATATTCAGTGTCTTGCTAGAGAGACCCTTACTGAAGTGTATGTTGCCATCAACGGTAAGAACATTATTGGGTGGCAGGACCTAGCTAAGATGGTTCTCTACCTTGTTTCTGGTTTATTTATTTGAGTAGTCGCAGGTAACATAACTGATAAATTGATATGTAGTACAGAGGAACCCGTTGAAACAGTTCTGGATAGGTACAAAGAGTTGCTCAATGAACAAGTTTCAAGGCTTTCATGCACCATATTAAGCTGAAACCTAATGCCAAACCATTTGTTCTCAACTTGCGACAGATCCCTTTGTCCATCAGGGAAGAATTTAAACCAATACTAAAGGATCTATGTACTCAAGGTATAATAGTACCTGTAGAGTCATCTCAGTGGGTGGCTCCAGTTGTAGTTGCACTACAAATAGCAAGATCAAGCTTTGTGCAGACTTGAGTACCTTAAACACTAACATTCTAGTAGATTGTCACCCCCTGCCTAGGATACAAGAGATGTTGGCTAACCAGGGCAGTGCCAGATGGTTTTCTCTGTCATTGGTTTGAGGTTGCCTTAGATGAAGCCTCTCATGATCTGACAGCCTCTTTCATGGCGTTTAGTGCCTACAAATATTTATGGTTACCGTTTGGGCTGGTATCAACCGCCAGTGTTATTCAAAAACTCATATATCTCTTTTTTGATGATATAAATGGAGTCCAGGCTTACTAGGACAACATACTGGTTTTTGCAGACTCCTTTGAAGAACACAATAACATTATTGACAAAGTGTTATCTATTTCAATGCACAGGGTTATGACAGTCACGAAGGATAAGTGCATATTTGCCACTAAGGAGATAGAATTTTTGGGACACACCATATCTGAATCTGGCATCAAATACAAATTTTCCTCGGTGAGGAACTTTAGGGAGGCAAGTACACCCAAAGATTATGTTGTGCTTCGCTCTTTCTTAGGTCTCGCTGAGTGCTACTCATGCTTTGTTTCAGGTTGCGCCTTAGCAGTGGAACCCTTCAGATGTGGTCTGAGGAAGTTCAAACTGATTTTGAAAGGGTAACAGACTTAATTGTGGAGGCACCAGCGCTATCTACTTTCGGAGAAGACTGCACTTCAATTATCACTGTAGATGCCAGTCTGCAGGGGTTGGGTGCTGTTCTGAGCCAGAAAGTTCAAGGCAAAAAACAAACTTCACGTTAACCTCCAGATCACTCAGGAAATGTGAGAAACATACAGTACCATTGAATGTTAGGCTCTGGCATGCACCTGAGCAATTCAAACATGTAAGATGTATGTCAGGGGCAGGTCTTTGAACTTCATACAGATCATAAACCCTTCGTTTTTATCATCACCCCCCCCCCCAATTCATAACAAAGTGTCAGCCAGATTAATGAGACTTGTGTCTAAACTACACAAGTACACTTTCACCATTAGTCATGTATTTGGTGGTAACATATTTAGAGCTGATTATCTTTCTCAGATGCCTGTGCCAGAATTTGATGATGAAAATGACAATGATGACATTGCATTTGTTGCTTCCATTGATGCTACCCTTGCTTTGCAAAATTGAGATTTCACATTTACTGCTGATAAATGGTTGAAAGAGTGTCAGGAGGATGATGTACTAGATCAAGTTGGTACATAAAATGTCAAAGGTTGGCCTGGTATTAAATGTTCGCAGGGTGATTTAAAAACATAAGCACAGGTAGAAAGGGAGTTTTCACTTGTCCATGCTTTGATTTTGAGAGCTGATATGCATGTTCCTCCTACCAAAATGTGTCCTTCCATCATTTCTAAAGCATATCAAGGGCATCTAGGTACCACTAAGACGTGCATGTGCATTAAGTAACACTACTGCTGGCCTGCCTTAGATAGCCAATTGAGGCTCATTGTGGACAAGTGCACTGAGTGCATACTTTCCGAAAATTGGAAATTACGTAAAGCACCTTTGCGCCCTGTTCCATTTCCTAACTCATCTTGGGACAAGGAAGGTCTTGATTTTTTAGGACCATATTGTTTTTTGCCATGAGATGAGATTTGTCATTTTATTGGTTGCTTATTCTTCAAAGTGGCTATCTTTTTCTTTTGTCAGTTCCTCCTCTACTATTCCAGCAATTAAGTTTTTGGGAACCGGTATTTGACATAAAGGGTTCACCTAGATCTCTTGTTACAGACAATGGATCACATTTCGTATCAGGGAAAATGCTTGCTTTTTTGGGCAAATATGATTTCAAATACTTATACATTGCCCTCTATTCAATATCTTCCAGTGGTTTAGTGGAGATGGGGAACAAGAGTAAAGAATTCTAAAGAATTTGAAAACAGATCAATAATGGCTACCTGTGAGTGTGCCTACAAGTGCAGCCATGGTTTTGTATGGTTTTTGCTACACTTTATTTTTATTCATAAATAGTGGGGAAATACCATTTTAAGATGAATGACATGACGTGTTCAGCACTTGGCAAAACAATTAGCACTGTAGACCACCATTAAAGAAATTCTGACTTTACCAGTGCTTGTTCACATTATTGCTACTTTTATCAAGATGGCAGTGGAGTGTGGAATGGTTGAATAAATCTGATGGATTGGAAGAAAAGGTGCAAGGAATAATTTGAGCAATTCAAAGAGCTCAGTAATATGACATCTGATGTTTGACACACTAACAGCCTATCCTGCAAAGGTTTTCCAATTATAGGTCAGATGTAGGCCAGAAAGAAACTGTAAGGCATGATTCCCACAGCAGAAGACATGGGTAAAATATGCACATTAATCTGGAATGGAGGCTGTCAGTTTTAAAAATATCAAACTTTTGGGCTTTCTTATGAGCCATTGATATTCCTTTCCACACATCTAACACATGTCCCATTGGTTCAGGCAGAAGGCTTTAGGAATGTGCACCAATGTGTCTAGATATGTCAGTGTGTGCGATGGACTTTCATGTACTGTTAAAATGAAATGTTCATAATTTAAAGTGTGCAGTAGAAAATATGAATATAATTCCAATGGATTTGACGATATGGTTAGGTTGTCCTGACTTATTTTGTGGCCCTAAACCCTTGGATAAACTTAAAATCAGAACTATTAAACAACAGTTCAGGGTCAAGCGCCAGGGACTCAGGGAAAAAAAGGAGTTGGTAAAAACAACGGTGAGAAGATATGTCACATTATCTTAGTTTCACCAAGGTCAACCATATCTACTCATCGTTGCCAACCCCTTCCATCGTTTTGTATTAACCAGATTTCGTCTGCAACTGGTTCCCTGGCTCTTGGCTGTTCCCCAAGGTTTTTCAAAACCTGACACTTTAAAACCTTGTCCATGTGACAATTTATCTGAGCAGGATACTCTTCATTTAATTGTCTTCTGTCATTATTATGTTTTTTTACGTAAGAGGTTTATATTACCATTACTCAGAGATTGTCATTTTTCTCAAGTCAGGCCCGCCCTACTGTACCTTCAAATGTTATCTTCCCCCATGATCTGTTTTGGGGTTGCAAGTTTTTTAACAGGAGCCATTAGGTGCAGGAAAAAACAGTTTTTTTAACTGTCATTAGCTTTAATATGTTTTTATCTTAGGGCCCACTCTGTGTCATCAATGGGTTTTTTATATACTTGTTTATTGCATTTGACTGTATCTGATCTTCGCACTTTGCACTTTATACAACGTTTTTGCTTTATCATGTATTTAGAATGCGGCCCTCTGACTGATGTTAGGAATGTTTTTATCCCAATTCTGTTTTTTAAAATCTGTCGATGAAATGTATTTTTGCTTGAAATGTTTACTTTTATGGCATTGAGTTGCAGAATAAAGTATTTCTTAACTTGAATATAATTCCATAATTATCATAACTGTACAGATATTTACAATCTTGTTATGCACAATATGCTTTATGGAAAGTTGGCATTAGACTATAGAATACATTAAGAGAAATGTATTGCAACATGCCTGCTTTAGTCATGAATGGAAATGAAAAATGTTTGATTATTTAAATTTGTGTGAACGTCCTTGCATGTATATTGTGCTCCTGACATTGAGCACAAAGAATTCCAGAACTTTGTGCCTGATCCTTCAATGTTTTTGTTGAACAATATCGTACACTGTATGAAACAATTCATGATCATTTCCACTGGTGAATTCAGATCTTCTCGTCATTGTACTTACCTTTTACACAAATTACACAAATATATCACATTTCATGCTGCTATGCGATCCATATTATTTTATACCCTAAATTTGTATGACTTTCTATTCTGGGCAATTCATTGAGCTCATAGCTACCCAAATGGGCCTCCCAGCACCAAACCAGCCAAAAAGACTCCAACCCATCAGTAAATCCATATCCTAGACTCAAAGTAGACACCCCTCAATTAACAAACTGACATGCCTTTAATAACTACCTGAAGTCTAATTAATTTTCAGTTTTATGTATCCTCATCGAAAGAGAGTTCCATAACTTGGGGGTCAGATAGGAGAAGGAACGACCTTCACCTCTTGCTCCGTGAATTTTTGGAGTCACCATCAGCAGTGAGCTTAAGGCCTTCACAGATGCATAGGGCTGTAGTAAGGATGTATCAGTTGAGGGTCTTTTATGTGATAGGTCATCTGGATGATACCGAGGGGGTCTAAATTGTATTCTCTGATCAAGTGATGGCCAATGTAAGGAGGCCATTAGCTTGACACTGACTGATGCCTAGAAATTTTCAATAGGAGACGGGCAGCAGCATTTTGCCATACGTGTAGTCTTTTGACTTCATATTGTGGAGAACCTAATTAGAAGGAGTTTCCATAGTCAAAGTACGCCAGAACAAGCACCTGTCCAATTAGCATTCTAGAGGGGAAAGGTAAAAGACCTAATATTTTTGGGAGCATTTTGGGCATCCATTAACCTTTTTTTGCAACATTCCTTGCTTAAACTTGTAAGAAGAGTGAGCATTCCAACCAGATGCCTAGAGTTGTTTTTATGGAGGTTTTGGGGGAAGGACGACTTCCTTGAGAATCTGGTCATCATACTAGAGGCCGGCTGTTGAAGTTATTACCATTAGCCATGACTTCCGTTTAATTACAGTTGAGTTTAAGGCAGCAATTATCCATCAAATCTATGCTTCCTTTAGAAAGGGTCCACGTAGATCCACCTGTTGAGTGGTTCTCTGAAATGAGGACAGCACAATTTGCGCATCATCCACATATGAAACTATTGAGAGACTAAATGCTTGAACAACCTGCTCCAGAGGGAGCTGATAGAGATTAATTATGGTCGGACTCAGAGAGGAGTGCTGTGGCACTCCACATTTTAAGAGGCATGTTTCAGGATAGCATGGGTTATCAAATACTTGAAAGCTCCTATCTTAATGGAATGATGTATGCCAGTTAACACAAGATCACTTATACACACATTCTAAAGTCTCTGAAGACTGAGAGGGCTACAGTGTCAAACATTGCACTTAGATCTAGTAATATGACTGCTGCAAAGCACCCCTGGTCCAAGAGCATTTAAAATGTTTCCACTACTGCAAGGAGAGTTGTCTCAGTACTATGTAGGAGTCTAAAGCCTGGACATGCTCTAAATACAGTGGTAATTTCTGCATTAATCCTAATACAGCTGCTGCTCTTGCTGCCATGTTTACACTTATTTCTAGCAGTCATAAAAAGCTTCATATCTGAGGGAAAGATTAAACGTGAGAATAATACTTACTTATAGAGGGTTCTGTAGGTGGCGGCAACAAGGCAAATACTGTAAGATAAAAGGCAGAAATGTGTTGTTATGATAGTTAGAGTGTTTTGGCAAAGAAGCCACATGTTTTATCTCCCATGACTGATGTAAGCGTAGGGAGAGGGCAACTCTAGGTAGCAGGACTCTGACCCTCAAACAACATGAATCATATGGAACATTTTATTTGTTGCTGTAGAAGTGGCCCTCCACTTATTCATTATTGTATGTGTGCTGAGTGACACCTGTATCTGTGCCCATCAACACTACTGGACTATCAATCCATACAGTGATTCCATAGTCAATGTGGATGAGTACAACTTGGATTACTTTCCTTACACCTTCATTTGCATATTTTGTGAATTTGGCAAAGCACAGAGGGTACTTTTTCTAGTCTTGCCAGTGGAATTATGAGGGTGAGTTCCCTCAATTGCAAGAGGGCATGGACAATACAAATGAGGAGACACTTTGCTTCAGCGCATTATTTCTAGTCTTGCCAGTGGAATTATAATGGGGAGTTCCCTCAATTGCAAGAGGACATGGACATTACAAATGAAGAAACACTTTGCTTCCGTGCATTATCACCGATGTACGCACAGAGGCAGAGGAGCTGGTGGAGGGGCTGTGTCTCATAGTGGGGAGACAGGTGTGTAACAGTCGGCCACCTTCAGGCAGGGTAGTCAGTCACTCACTGAACCCACCAACAGAAGGCTTCCTTCTCATCTTTACATGTGAGGCCAGGTCTGTACCTACAACGAAAGGTAGACTAGTATCTGATGCTAAGTGTTAATTGCTGCACCCCCTTTTTATTTTAATCTTCTTTTGGCAGATTGTAATATTTTATTGATGTAACTCTATGAGGGTATACCTCCTAAAGAACATCAAATAGGAACATCAGAATATTTTAGTCAAGCTCTTCCTTAAACAGGATTGGCAGGTTGCGTGCTGAAAGCTCTCATGCAGTGTTAGGTAGGTATGTGAAATGGTTTCACTGGGAGATATAAAGTGATATTCTAGCATCATACAATGTGAAGGCTTGGTTTGGAATGAGATAAGCACTGTGGTCGTTTGAATCATTGTACCTCACCCATGAGTAGAATAATGTCCTTATTTCCCATTGTGAGCGATGGCAATGATGTTGATCTGAAAACAAAAGTAAGGTTCACACTATTAAATGATAGTTTGAGAGGGCTATATCATAATCATAAAAGATATTATTATTATAAAAGAGAACGTGAATGCTTAAGCTAGCAAAGTTCTGTTGAGTTTTTATGTGAGTTAAAGGTAAGATTTGTAATGTTCAAGTACTTGAAATTATCAACCAGAGCTTTGTGAGAGTACAGATCAATCTGAATACAGATGTTGCTTTCTTAGAAAAAACCCCACAAGAGTGCTTCAAGTTGGAATTAGCATTGTGTACTGATTAAATAGAACATATTTAGTGAAGGCAACTGAGTCAGCAGTTTTTTGTAATAGTGTTGGAGGATAAACATCAGTGCTGCCTATTTTGCATCTAAACAATATATGGGAACTGTGGAGAGGAGAGGGTACTGGGCTAGGATATAAACGAGGAAGCCATAGTAGTACGACCAGATTATATATAAATTGTGGATCAAGGAAGGCCCTCACCTCTGTCTGTCTTTTAGGAGGTTGCAAGGCCAGGATATTCTCTTACTTGGCATGGAGGAGCTGCACCTTGCCCTGCCCACAATACGTGGCCCAGATACACCACAGAAATCTGCCCTGTCTGGCACTTACTGGGTTTGATAGTCAGACCCACTTGCTGCAGGACATTAAGCACCGCCTGGCGGTGAGACAGGTGTTTCTCCTAACTAGAGCAGTAGACAATTATGTCAACCAGGTAGGTGGCAAAGAATGCCTTCTTTCCAGGGAGGAACATGTTGACCAACCTCTGAATGGTTACAGGGGCATTCTTCAACCCAAGAGGCATCACCCTAAACTGGAATTGGGGTTGAGAAAGCTGACCTCTTCTATGCCCCTCAGTCAGAATGATCTGTCAGTACCCTGATGTCAAATCAAATGTACTGAGAGATTTGGCAGGGCCCATCCTGTCTATGAGCTCATCAGCTCAGGGGATGGGTTGTGCGCCACTCTTCGTGACATAACTGAGACCCCTATAGTCCTTATGGAACCAATGTTCTGGAGTGGTGCCCAGTGAGGCAGCCTTGGGCAGCAGCACTACAGGGCTAGACCAGGGACTATTGGAGGGCTCAATTACCCCTAACAATAGCATCTTGGAGACCTCCTCCTTGATACTGGCCCTCACCTTGTCTGACAACCTGTAAATTATATTTTTAACAGGTAGACTGTCTTTAGTGTCCATTTTCCAGGAGTGAGGGAGAACAGAGAGTTGAACTGCCCCAGTAACTGGTGACAGTCACTCTGCCCTTCTAGGTCAGAGTATGGTAGAGGTTGACACCCTCCACTGACCAATTGTGTTCCTGGGGAGACAGAAGGTATGGGAGAGAATGGCTGTCCTCGTCCACCCCCTTTTCTGTCATCAGGAGCATGCTTATTTCAGACCTCTCAAAGTGTGGTTTGAAGTAGTTCACATGGAGCCCCTTTAAGGAGTTTCTGAGGGCCTGGATGTCCAGGAAGTAAGCAGACTTCCCCTTGAGCTCCTTCACCTCATATTGGCCTGTGTAGTGATCCTGGAGAGCTCTGGGCTACACAGGTTTCATAACCCACACCTTCTGACCAGGTTGAAGCTCTACCAGAGTAACCTTCTGGTCGCAAGAGAACTTCAGAACTTTTGAAGAGCTTAAGAATGTTTTCACTGGCATCAAGATTACTTTTCACCTTTTCCCAGAAGCGATGAATCTGGTTGTGGAGGCTGAGCACGTAGCTGACCACATCCTTAATCGGATTCATGGGAGCTTGCCCCTACCACTCTCTCACAAGGCTAAGAGGTCCCTTAACAGGGTGGCCATAGTGGTGTTGGAAGGGGCTAAACCCCACTCTCTTCTGTGGCACCTCTCTGCAGGCAAAGAGAAGGCATAGAAGGAGGATGTCCCTATTAAGACTCCAGGGCCCAGGTAGGCCCATTATCATGGCCTTCAAGGTGTTGTTGAATCTCTCTACAAGACCATTTGCTTGGGGGTGATAGGTTATGGAGAACTTATAAGCTACCCCACACGCATCCTACATGGACTTCATTTAAGCTGACATGAAGTTACTGCCTCTGTCAGACACTACCTCGTTTGTGAATCCCATGCGGTGAAAAATCCCTATCAATGCCCGAACCAACGCAAGTGCAGCTACCCACCTCAGAGGGATGGCCTGTGAATAGCAAGTGCATGGTGCCCCAAGACCGGGATGAACCTATTGCCTAAAGTTGTCTTGCGGTCCATGGGTCCAACAATGTTGATGCCTACTCTTTCAAAGAGAGTACCAGTGACAGGTAATGTGGTCATGGGAGCATTTAACTTTTTCTCTGACTTCTCACTGGCCTGGTAGATTGAGCAGGACCTACCGAATGCATCTGAGGCCGTCTTATCCAGACCCAATAGAAGTGGGCAATAAGGATGGCAAAGCTCTTGTCTTGCCCCAGATGTGTTTGCCAGGGGTATGATGTTTGCCAAACCCAGTAGAAATGTCCTGTAACACTTAGGACAACCAGCACATGGGCTGCCCCAGATCCAGGCACATTAGGCTTGCTATATAGGGGGTCATTCTCCCAAGAAATCAGGTGATCTCCAGAGGTGTCACCTTCTGCCTGAGTCTCAACTTGCAGCCTCAAGCCCTCTAGAGTGGGGAACTCTTTATGTGCTTTGCAGAATTCTTCCCTGTGGGCCCACCCTCAACTATCCAGCCAGCAAGCTCCAGTAGGTTACCCAGAGCAGCAAAATCATCCCCTGTTGGCTCTGGGGCATTCTCTGCAGTTGCCCCATCATCCTAAACCATGGGAACTTCAAGGACTGGTGTCCCATACCACTTGCCCCTATCCTTCTTGGCAGCTGTCTGGGATATTGTTCCAAGCGGCAGGTGCCCTTAACTCCCTTCTCAGGCAGTGTAGGAAAGTAGAATCTGCTTTTATGGTTACGCCCAATTTTTGCCTGGTGCTATGCTGTTTCTGACTAGTCTTACTGGGATCCTGCAAATCAGGACCCCGTCTCTGTGCTTTCACCCCTAAATTGGTTATGGTAAGTACTTTTATACATCCCAGATTGGATACGGATGTACCCACAAGTCCCTAGTATATTGTACTGAGGTACCCAGGGCATATGTACACCAGGTGTCCCCCATGAGCTGAAGCATATATTATGCCACCCATGGGAAACCACTCAAACTGTAACTATAGGCCTGCCATTGCAGCCTATGTAAGCTGGTGCTAGCACCACTTACGAAAGATATAGGTTTCCCTATAGCTGAGGTTACTGCACTTAAAACCTATAAGTCATCCATAAAGCAAGCCTTCCAATCCTGGAGGCAGGCTGATGGGTTCTAAGTGTGAGGTTGCCCCTGCATGAGCAGGATACCCTACAGCCTTCGGAGTTCGTTCTCCCGGGTTGTAAGTGCCTCAGTCATTATGATACATAGAGTGGCCATGCTTCATTACATGATGACCATCTCTAAACTGGCTGTAACAAACCCTGTCATGTTTGGTATCAAACATGTTGGAATCATACCCCCACACCGTAACGGCATGGGAGGTATGATTCTATGCACTATAAAGCTCCTCCCGGAGGACCTCAGTGCTCCCGGTACCAGTCTTCTAGACCTGGACAGCACAACATGGCTGCTGCTGATCTGAGACACGATTCTGCCCTCCTGCTTCTGAGCCAAGCTTGAGCAGGGGGAGGCACAACTGTAGGTATCCTGTCACAGGGCGGTGTGACCACCTCCCAGACAGGGTTTAGTGTATTGGAGCCGGGTGGGAGCACTTGTCAACGCCACTCAGTCTGCTTGAGGGGCACATCTGGTGCCCTCCTTGCATAGTCCAACTCAAACCAGCTCAGGGAGCCGCTGGCTCCCCCTCTGGCACGAAACTGGACAAAGGACATGGGAGTATCTTCCCCACTGTCCAACCCTTCCCCTGGGAGGGAACCCTGAATCATCCCAGCCATTTCCTTCGGGTACTTAATGGCGTGCCTTTGGGTGTGTCTCTAAATTCATTGTGTGATTTGATTTAGCTCCAACTCCACTTCAACTTTGACCGTCTGGACATTCTGGCCAAGTCGTGCTGACCATGCTAGACTGATCGCATCGTCATTTGCTTTGGAACTGAAACTGCCACTGAGAAGACTCTGTCTGCCCCTGATCTTGTCGTCCTGCAACCTGCTGCACCATCAATGTCTGTGCTCCATACAGGTTCCCTCCTGGGCCTGTGGACATCTAAGGTCATCCAAAGGAATCTCCCTTGAAGTGAAGGAGTCACTCCCATGTATTCGCAGGCACCGTCTGCCGAACCTGGGCTTTCCTGGATGCCACAAGGCTCAGCAACACAGGTGTGGTTCTGCATTCCCTCGAGGCCTGAGTTGTCCTCTCATCAAGTTGAGGCCTGCATCCCTCAACAACACCCTACAACCAAAGTGCTGTGCACATTGCTTCTTCATGTGGTAACCGCAACAGTTACTACGAGTGATTCGTACTGACGCAGTCGGGATGCAACAAAAGGTTCTGTCGATGAGTCTGTCCACGCTATAACTGACCCGTGCCGATGCAATTGCTTGAACGGACGGACCATGAAATCTTCAGCATCCTGAGGGATCGGGCTGTGTACCTGTTCTTGAAGCCTCTTCATCGTTTACCTGTTTCCCTGAACTCGAGTGCCGTTTGTCCCGGTGTGGCATAGACGCAGTCCACTCTGCTTTCAGGTACTGTTCGACACAAACCCGTGTCAGGGTTCCAACTGACTCGTTCATCCTTCTACAACAATGGTCTCATCCTGAAGTCCTCAATTGTGCTGGTCAGTGGTTGGAGGCATCCTGAATCTGAGGGCATCCACGGGTGGGGTAGCTCTCCAACCTTCTGTCTTCCTCGGGGTGTCCTCAGGGTCCAATGGGAAGGGTCCTCCTTCTTTAATCTTGCAACTGCAACTCACCCATTGATTTGCATTGAGCTCGCAGCCGTGTTCCCAATTTGTGCACAGCCTCTGTGGGGTTCCTGGTTACTTTCCTCAGGTACTTTCTTGGGTCCCTTGCACTTCTACGTCTTCTGGGTATAGTCATGACTTGACAAGTGGTTCGCATACCACTATTTTTTTTCATGGTTTGGTCTTCCCCTGGTGACCGCTGTGTATTTGTGCTTCTTAACTGTTTCTATTGCAAAGTATTGTGTGCATTGTGTATATCTCTGGGAGGGAGTTATCTGTATGTGTTAGTGTGTATCTTACAATAAGTACATATTTTTTATAAATGCACTGTGTAGATCTTTTTCACTAATCTAAACCAATAAGATTATGTTCTTGTTAAACAAGCTGCTTTACACTCCTTCTGGACTAAGGCTGAAGGCTGCTCTCCATGGCTACCACTTAGAGAGCTTCTAAGGTTGTCTATCACCATAAGGGTTGTCTGGATTGGTGCAGGGTGCCCACTTACATAAGTGTGTACCGTTTACCAAGCAAGCTTCTCACAGGCAGCCTTGGTCCTGGCGGTCATACGGACCTATTCAGGTAATCCCAGCTTCTCCAAGTGTGACCTGAGCTCTACCCTTCTCCAGTAAGTGTGCTCCAGGTCGTTGACCAACATACAAGACAATATACAGGCTTGGCAGGGCTCACATCTACTTTTAGAGAACCTGAGACCCTTCCCCCACTCTAATTGTACCAGAGCCACCAATAGATGACTCTCACAATTGTTGTGACTTTGACCTGGTGGAATGTGTTAGGGAGGACGTGCTCTATGGACACCAGCTGACAGCTCACAGTAGTCATGCTTGCTCCTGTGTTTCTCAGAGCCTCAATCATTTGCCTCTTGATGGTGGCCCACTGCCTGTACTTAGAAATATTTGCAGGCATATAGGCTGGCATATAGGCTTTTGACAACATCTTCCTTGCCTCCCAGAGAAACTAGGTTCACCTTTGTCTGCTCTCCAAAAATAACTGTGACTACTTCCTCCCCAAGCGCTACACTCGCCAACCTAGGTGCCTACCCACCGGTGGGAGCTGTGGCCTCTTGAAACCTTTGAAGCCGTCCTTGCAGTGCCCATAGTTGTAGCACTCTGTGCATTGGGGTATTAACCTTCCTGTCTGTTTATCATAAAACCCTTTCTTGTATGGCTCAGACTGGGACTGGTTACCAACGTCCATTTGGAACTATTTAAAGGGCGTTTGGAGAACTCTCTCTTTTTAACTTTTTTCTCCTGTTTCTTCTTCTGGTGGGACCCCAAACCACTCATGTTGGAGTCCCCCACAGATACCTTTTTGTAATACTCTGGTGCTGGCTCAGAGGTCCACCTCCAGAGCATGCTTCCTGGTGTCATCCAGCTTGCTGTCAAGTAGATGGAAAATAAATAGTGTGCATGTGCTCTCTCAAAATTCCATTCTACAACCCATTAAAATTGTTAACCTTGCTGCCTTGTACCCAACCATTTAGTGCCTTGTTAGAGTAGTCCACAAAATCTACCCGGGACTGGTTGGAGAGCTGTTTACTGTCCCTGAACCTGTGGCAATACCTTTCAGGGGTCAGTCTAAACCAAGCAATCAAGATGGCTTTCATGGGGGTGTAGCTGGTTTTATCCCCAACCACTAAAGTAAGAAGCATGCTTTACTCCACTGTAGGCATATGATTCCAAAAATCCCCTCCCTAATGCTGTTCTGGGATCTTGAGAACGCTTGGGGCTACCTCATAGGCAGAAAACCATTTGTCAAAATCATCTCCCAGTACATAACTGTGCACCAAATCGTTGGGGATATGGAACTTTGTGTCTCCTTTGCACACTACAGGTTTTTTTCCCACCGGTGCTGGTGGGATCTGCATGCATGGCTTTCAGTTCTACCTTATAAAGGCTCCTTTCATGATCCAAACCCTCCAAAGCTAGTTTCTCCTCCATGGCCAGTTTAATCTCCTCCATACTAAGCATAGCCATCTCCAGACTGAACTCTCTCTCCTCCATCCTCTCTGCCAGCTCCTTTGGGGGCAAGTCATGGGAAGATACACTGCTCCCTGCCATTGCACGGAGCTCCAAGTCAGGGGTCAAGTCATCCAACTTAAACAGGCTGCTGGCCCTCAGGACTGATGTCCAAAGCCTCTCCTTGTTTGTGCGTCACCTAATCTCCTTCAGTGGCTGCATATGGTGGCGGGTGGACTTCCATCCAGACCCTCAGAGCCTGTTGCAGTTTCCACCCTCCTGGTGGTACGCTTGGCTGAATGTCCCCTCTCTCTCCCTGAGCTGAGCCACAGTGTAGGACTCCATGTTTGCCAGCTCAAACTGCATGCTTGTAAAGGGGGATTTAGGCACCACAGACAAAGACGCCTTTGTTTAAATTAAAAAGGTCAATCAGAGAGAATGTATACTTCAATTGGCCTTGGATATGTGATGGTAGTGTACACCAAATCACTGTATGGCACTGTATAAACACAAGTCCAATCCTCACCGCTAGTGAGAAATTCAATGAACAAGGAGTGTGCTGTGAGATAAAAAACGTATACAGTTGACTTATAGTTAGACAGCTTCATAAAATGATGCAGCTCTGTGTTCAGGGCCCAACAAATGTTACTTAGTATTATAAAGTCAACTAAACAACACATCCGCGTTTGAACCACAGATCATTCCTCACTGATGAAAGGAATCTCCCCTAATGCTTCGATCCTGAGAAATTGTGCTCTTTCACAGGAGTGTGCTTTACAGCACCCCACTGCAGACACAGATTGGCATTGTGAAACAATTACTCATGCATTCTTTCCCTTTGAGGTGTCTACTTGCACTGTCATGATGAAGACTGTTTATGGTGTACTTCTATGGTCTAATCATCAATATGTTGTTCAGCTGACTTTAGAATACTAAGTGTAATGTGTTGGGCCCTGAACACAGGGCTACATTTTTTTGAAACTATAAGTCAACTATATGTATTTTGTATCTCACAGCACACTCCTTGTTCACCATATTTCTCACTAGTCACTGCACTGCACCGTTCACCAAGAGCACCTACATTTCACAGGATTGTGCAGAACAGAATACATGGGAAATCAGTAAACCAATGGTCTATTACAAATCAAACATCATGACCATGAGTCTTTGTTTAGCAATCACAGGCTCCAAATTCCCCCAAGGGAACCATTGTTTTTGTTGACATATATTTACCTGGGTTCCTAGGGACACTGGCCTGCCGTTTTGTTTGTTTACCCAACTTTCTAAAAGTGGAATATTCATAATTGCAATGTAAATTCCAATTTCACCATAAGTTGGGATTTCAAATTGTGATTACAGAGACACCAAACATGAACTGGAGTATCCCTTCCCATGTGGAAATTACACTTATAAAATGTAATAAAGTTTTGCGCTTCCGTTGCGTCCCTTTTTGTGACACATCAGCGTAGTAAAACATGCCTCCTGTTGCGCCTTATTTACAAAGTGACGCATCACAGCATGCGTAAGACTGACGCAGGCCCATTTAAGTGGGGCTTGCCCCATGTGAAAGGACACATTGCTGGAGTTGCGTCACTTTTGTGACACACTCCAGCAATGCGTCACTTTTGCACCTACAGATACATCAGAAATACTGACGTATCTGCAACTCCTTGCGACATGATGCGTCATACAGTAAATATGATGCATCCATCATGTCTCAAGGAGGGCGCACTGAGAAGTGACGCATCGCTGCTTTCACGCAGCAAAGCGTCATTTCTCATAAATGAGGCCCCTAACTTCTTCAATTGGTGATATGCTTCATTCGAATGGTTATATTGACAGCTACTTCAATTGACTGGTTCAAATCTTTCATAATAGAGCGGCGCACTGGCTATTTCAAGGTTCTAGATTATTTCACTTTTCATGACTCACATATGCTAAGTTTATCCAGTGTTCATTTTATTCTTCTATGAGTTTCATGGAAGATGTTTCCTTTATTCACAGGCCTATTTCATCCAGAAACTTCGGGGCTTATTTATGAGCCCTTGCGTCACTTTTGCACCACCGGTGCATCATTTTTTGTGACGCACCAGCGGCGTAAAAAAGGCACCATGTTGCATCATATTTACAAAGTAATGCATCTAGGTAGATGCGTCACTTTGTAAACCCTTGTGCCACATTATACCAGTGCCAGGTATAATGTATGCAAGGTGGGCGTTCCGACACAAGTAAGCCTCGTAGAAGTGACGCAGTGAAATCTATGAGATTTCACTGTGCCACTTCTAGGACGCAAATGCATCAATATCTTATGCCTGCCTCACAGCAGGCGCAAGACTGACGCAGGCACATTGGAAAGGGGACTTACCCTTTTTGTGACACACTCCAGCAATGCATCATATTTTAGCCTACCGATACGTCAGAAATACTGACGTATCTGTAACTCCTTACAACACGATTCGTCATTTTTTAAATATGACGCATCCAGCATGTCACAAGGAGGGCGCAATGAAAAGTGACGCATCGCTGTTTTCACACAGCGATGTGTCACTTTTCATAAATGAGGCCCTACCTCTTTAGTGAAACTCTCAGTTTAAGCTGTCTGCATGCTTGTTGGTGGATTGTATGGAAAGTTATGATATTGGTTAGGTGGATATCACGTTTTAAACCTTTTAATTGCATTGTCATCATATTTTGGTGGTTATCATGTGTTGATAACAGGTCTTTTGATGTTTTTGAGAGGACCTTTCTAAATTTTCATAATTGTAGTTACCCATGAAGAAGGGAACTGTCCCAAAATGCATTGTGTTTTCATGATTACGGATGCCGTCAATATAGTTTTTTGTATTATGGAATCATCAAATCGTCAATAAATACATGGAAGACTTGAATGTTATTGTTTCATTTAGTTGGATTACTGGATAAATATTGATAAAAATTGCTTCAAATGGATGAAATTGAGTAAAATGAGATTGTTGCTGAAAAACAATGTTGAGTCAATGGTGGCATGTACGGGCAGTACATGCACCAGGAGCTGCACACAAAAATTAGTGTCTTGAGAGTATTAAGAATTGTTAAATACAAAAAAAATGATGAAGTAGAGGTGTGCTTTCTAGAATTTATATTATATCAAAAGGTTTATTTTCCAGGTTGAAATTGCAGTTTAAACTGGGAGACCTGAGTTCAAAAGGCTACTTAAGTGGGTGGCACAATCAGTGCTGCAGGCCCACTGGAAGCATTTCATTTACAGTCCCTGGTTACAGGTAGCACCACTTTACTAAGGATTTAAAAGTATAATAAATATGCCAATTGAGGATATGCCAATATTATCAGGTTTAGAGGACAGGGCACAAGCACTGGTTAGAAGTAGTAAAGTTTGCGGAGTCTTAATGCAACGAAAAACAAGATCAGAAAACATGGAAGAATAAGGCAAAAAGTTAGGGAGAAGACCACCCTAAGGTTGACAGGTCTAACAAAAGTAAATTTAAAATGTCAATTATGTATGAACCAATCTTACCATGTTTAGAGGAGAGAGCACAAACTCTGACTAGCAGTGTTAAAGTGCACAGAGTCAGTGGCAGAAGACCCTGCAAAAATGGCCAGGTCTGACATGACCATCCTCCAGTCAAATGCAAGGGTATACTAATCAATAGCTTGATAGGCTTCCCTGCAAAGGTGAAAGAACATGGACAAAGGCCCTGTTAGGCAGGTGCACTTGTCAGTTCTTCCCTCTCCGAACACAGTTGGATCCCTCTGTCTACATTCTCCTGAGCCACTGGACTGACCCATAGGGAACCTTTTTCCTCACTTGTGGACCCCATCTGTAAAGCACCTAACCTTAATGTGTTCACAGATGCATCCCAGTAGTACCACCATGGCCAACAAAGTGATGTTGCCCATTCCACCCATTGTATGAGACCCCCAACCCCCAAACAACTATGCTAATAAGGACAGCAACCAACAGAGGTCCCTGACAGATGCCAGTGTCAACAGCCAAGTCCTAAACCATCCACTGCCAGGTGAGGGCAATAGATAGGCCTCTCTTCCATCCTGGGGGCTGGCAAGGAGTTCCCTATAGGCTACTGAGGTTTCCTTGACCTCTGAGTTTTCTCAGAGTATGGGGCAGTAGCCCTGAATGTTAGGCACCCTACTTCCACTCTCCTTTCCACCAGTCATGGGGTGGTATTCTGAGACTGACTTTCCACCAAGGTTCTATACGCAGAGGTGGCATGGGTGAGTCCTTCCTACACATACCCATCCATCTGCTTGGTAGTAGTATCCCCAGAAACAGAGCTTTTAGGGAATACTGGGCAACTGCCACTCCCAGCTCTCCTGACACCGTGGAGCTCCATCAGTGTATTGTCACTTGGTACAAACCGTATTCCTTTGCTCATGCCCCAACTGTAAGGAATCACAACACCGGGGTTGGTAGTGGCGTGCCTGGGGCCGCCGTCCACCGGAAATGCCCCCCTATTATTAGAAGGGGTATGGAAACCCTTTCACCTACACTATGTTGGGACCTGTCTGGGTCAATATGTACCTCACCCTAATGCTGAGGGAGACAAGAACTACCCTCCATAGGATCACTTCTAGGTACCTACCCAGATGCCCTGGTACTAACCCAGAAGTCTGTCTTGCTTACAAGCAATTTGGGGTCATTAAGCTTGCAGTCAACCAGGTGTTGGGGCAACTCTATGGAACAATTACTGAATATGCACTCTCTCACAATTAGATCGTACATCCCTTCATAAATACTGACTTGGCAGCCCTTAACCCAAGCACTCAGTGCCTTTCCAGAGACGTCCTGAAATTCTACCCAAGACTAGCCTGTCAGTCTGTTACAGTCCCTAAACCTTAATCAGTATCCATCTGGGGTGAGCCTAAACTTAGCGACAAGGGCTGCTTTCATGGGGGTGTAGGACATCTGGTAAACCACATCTAAATCCAATGGGGTATCCCTCTTTACAGCAGGTATGTTCCTCCACAGACCGGCCCCCTCAAAACTCCTCTCGGACCCTATGTAGTTTAAGGGCTTCCTCACATGCTTCAAACTACCTATCGATATCATCCCCCATTTCAAGGCTGGGCACCAAGTCTTCAGGTATATGGATTCAGCAATCTCCTTTGGACACTGCAGTATCACTGCCTCCATTTCCTGTGGACTCTAAAGCTGTTTGGCCTTCAAGTCCAGAGCCTTTAGAGGCAGTTCATGAGCCAACAATATTATTCTTTTCTCCAAGCCTCTCTCTGCCTCAGCCTTTCTCTCCTCATCTAAGGCCTTTACAGACTCAGCACTTCTTTCCTATGTGGCCACACTGGCCAGCTGCAGCTTCACGTCCCTCTCAGCCTGTCTGTCCTTCAACTCTGGGAGGATACGCTGCTTCCTGCCTTTGATCAAGAGGGTACTTAATCTCTGTGAGCTCTATGCTTTCCTCTTGAGCCACTGCTAAGTCATTTCCCTTCTCCTTAATAACCTGCCTCCCTCAAGTGAGCCAATTTAAAGACATGCCGAAGCTCCTGCTTTGTGGACCCATTTTTCATAGTTACCCACTTCTCCTTGCAGAGCTTCTACAGCATAGTCTTGCTGAGTTCATCAATAGGGACTATGTATATCTCATTGTAGTCTGCTAGGCACTTGGAATCCAATTCCATTCTGACAAGATATCCCAGATACAAGGAAAAAAGGGTCCCAAGTTTATGAAGATGAGGTTGGAAAAAACTTTTGGAAAATTACCAATTGCGAGAAATAAAATAATTTTAACATGTTTTGAAATTGTCTCAAACTATTTAGCTGGGGGGATTTGAGTGAAATGCAAAATCACTGCGTGACACTGCACTAACACAAGTCCTAAGCTCACTGCTGAACACCAATGTAAGAATTTAGGTTACTGGTTGAGGGAGTGTAAAACCCTACTCAATCATTTTCAATGTAGAGTTACTGGGAAACAAAAATTAACCTGACTTAACCCTCTGGTAGCTTAGCACAAACGCAGTCAAGCTTATCTTCCAGGTGATGTGCAAAGTATTTATGCAGTAATTCAAACAATAATAAAGTGCTACATAAAACAAGAAACATCCCACACTGAAAGCCTTAGGGTGGTCTTACCCCCAACTTTTAAATCCCTACCTCCTCCACTTTTCTGACCTTGTTTTTGCTACCTTTAGGACTCTGTGCACTTGACCACTGCTAACCAGTATTAAAGTGCATCTGCTCTCTCCCCTTAACATGGTAATATTGGCTCATCCCCAATTGGTATACTTAATTTACTTAGAAGTCCCTAGTAGAGTACACTACATGAGCCCAGGGCCTTTAAATTAAATACTGCTAATGGCAGTGCCAAAAACGTTTGGGATGAAAACAGATGGCAGCACCTGAAATTGGCAAGCTCTGGGAAAAACCTTCAACATTTTTGGCCATGATTTAAATGGGGAAGGGGAAAACCAACGCCCATGCAGAATCATATAGCCCCAGATGCATGGACTGAACACTTTTCACGACAATAAGCTAAGGAAGCCAAGCAGCAAAGGTGGTCCTTTGCAATTCCCCTTGCACACAAAGTACGTTGAGCACATGCTTTATTCATGACCTTTACTGTTGTGTAATGTTAAGAAATGTCTCACAACACAGCCCGTGATGCAACTGTAACTGATTGATTGGCATAAACCAAAGCTGTATTACAGACTACTTCACCGAGCCTCCTCATGAAGCAGACATGAAGCACACTTACAAAACAAGGGCCATTAGCCCTTCCATACAAGCCATGATGGCGCGGAGGCTGACGGGATTGCTTAATGCGAAGATGGTACTCAGTGACTACAACACTCTCAAATATGAGCTGGAGCAGCACCACTTATGCTCATAGAGTTGTGTTATTCACTGTGCACGTGTTCTACATAATTTAGAAAAACCTGGACTTTGATTGAACGATTTATTTACAGCTATGGGCGATATTTATTGGAATGTCTCCAAATCTAACTAAGGGTGTCCAATGTACGTCAGGGATGGGGCGGTTGTTTACTAGATTTTGAAGATATCTACATGAAATAAATTGCCTTACATTGAACTTACAGGGAGCTCTTGGGTGCATATCTACAAGGCGGCGATATAAAAATATCGCCGCTTTTGCGGCCGTTTTCATCCGAAAAGCGGCGATAGTTTTATCGCTATATTAGCAAGGTCACGCTATGGAGTGAAACCTTGCCTTAGTGCCTGAATTCCTAACACCCATCTTTGCATCTCTAATGAGATGCAAAGTGGGAGTTCCTCCCCAGGATAACGGGAGAAATGTCGCTAAGCGACATTTCTCCTATTATCAAGCCTCACGAAAAGCAGCATAGCGACAAGAAAAGTAGCGTAACCTCTGTTATCGCTACTTTACTTACGCCTGGTTTGAACCTGATTTAGCCATGCTATCCTATGTAAGGTGAATATCATGGCTAAGTATGTGAGGCCCTATCAGCAAGCTATCGCCAAACTTTGTGGGATTATAGCTGGGTTTCCAGCGATAATCTCACGTTTCGCAGTTAGCGCTAGGATTTTTATCGCTTTTGAGATAAGCGTTGCTAATAGCACGTTATCTCAGCGATAAAAATCCACTCTAGCCGGCGATAATTATCCTAGCGCTAAGTGCTCTTAGCGATAATTATCGCCGGTTGTTGCTGATATGCCCCATAGTCATTTACATCTCTAGTTGTTTTCTTCGAACCCTGTGGCAGAGGCAGTCCTCTTGAACCTCTGTTGGACCTCAATCCTTTACAGTGGGACTGTCCTTGTTTGCTTGTTGAAAAATACAAAACCACGAGATATACCCAAACAAAGCCCCACAATTCTCTCAAGACCTAGCCTTTACGCAGCGCCATGCTAATTCCAGCTACAATCTGTGCAACGAATAAGATATAAAGAAAGTGCAGCTTAAAAGTAGTAATGCATAACATAAAGAAGTGCCTTCAAAGCGCATCAGAGTGTGTGCCACACAAGTCGTCTCCATCTGAACCTAATTCAAACAGCAAAATAAACAGACCTGAGGAACGACCCATCTCTCTTTAAGCAGAGGGGAAGCTGGGACTTTCCGGGAGAAGAGCAAGCCATCTCATGTAAATATGAATTACCCTCTTTATCAACTTTGAGTTTGGTTTAGGAAACAAAATGAAGGTTTGGTGCAGCACGCTTCAGAGAATTATTTTTTTTGACATTCGCCCTAGTACATCAGAAGGCAGAAGTGACACATTAGGCGCGGAACTGATTGTTCCATGAAAACATTTGAAAGAAACTTCAGGAAAACTGAAAACCTCAGGAAGGAAATATCTACTACCGGAGTTCATACTTAAATACGTGGAAAATGCATAGCCTGGCAGGAAACCACGAGAAAAATTGGCATGCCTCCTCCTTCTGTTGGTACTGGCTCGGCTAAAGAAGGACATACCAAACCTTACCCAGTGAAAATTCGGCGTTCCAGTTAAGGGCCTGATTACGATCCTGTCAGAAAAGCCCTCCTTAACACTCGGATCCAGAGGGCTTTCCAAGCAAATCACGCTGTCCGAGTCCGACCGAACGAGTATGATGCAGCCATATGCTGACGGGCTCAGTTCTCTCGGACTCCCATTAAAATCTATGGGAGCCTGTATACCGACATGTACACATGCTCCCATATCAAACAAGCATTTGCAATGCAATGGTTCTCGCATTATGCGAGTTTAAGCTATTGACATTGTAAATGACAATTATTTTCTTAAGGAGTTTTATTTAGCGCTGGCCAGACCTGTGGGTATTGGAGCGCTTTACAACAGTTATAACGCAGGAATCCCAAAATAAGGCATAGCTATACATGTTGGTATGGAAGTCCCGGCATTGAGGCACAGCAGTCCTGAGAGCCTCGCAGAGTGCACATTGTCTTGGGTGGAACCATTTTCAGGTAGGGGGGAGGGGCGTAGGGGCACTTGGAAGAGGTAGTTTTGGTGACAAAGTGTCATGGTGCTGCATAATGTCGGCATGTGCCCTTCAGCGAAGGTTAACTGTTCGGGAAGGCACGGTTGAGGATGAGGTCTTCTAGGAGTTATTTTAAATTTACAAAGGACGGGATAGTCCTAATGTCTGCTGGGATGCAGTTCCAGATTTTGGGTGCATTTCCAGTGAAGGATCGTGCAGCGGCTTTTTGTTTGCATGTTTTCAGAGGGATGAGCAGTAGGGAGTTGGAGCTCCTGAGGTTCCTTGTCTGGCTGGCCTTTTTGAGTTTGGAGGCCAGGTATTCAGGATTCCCTGTGTGGAGGGATTTGTGCGTGAGTCAGGCAGTTCTGAAGCTGGCACGCATCTCTACTGGGAGCCATTTTAGTTCTTTGAGTGCAGGTGCAATGTGCTCAAATTTCCTTTCTCTGGTGACCATTCTGGCTGCTGCATTTAGAGTTGTTTTGAGGGGGGCTAGGTGGGATTTCGCTGTACCGGTGAGGATAGCATTTCCATAGTCGAGTCAAGATATCACCAGGGATTGGGTGGCTTGTTTTAGGTCTTTGGGAGGGATGAAGGGTTTTATTTTGTTGAGAAGCTTCAGATTGAGGAAGGCACTCTTCGCGGAGTTCTTGATGTGTCTGTCTATGTCAAGTTTTGGGTCTAGGGTGATTCCTACTGATTTTATGGAGTTGGCCGGAGTGAGATTACCATTGAGAGCATCGATTGCTTTGAGCCATCCATGATTTAGGGGTTTTCTTCTTTGTTGGAGATGAGGAGGATTTCGGTTTTGTCTTGGTTGAGTTTGAGGTGGTTTATGGATAGCCAATGTTGGACTTCTTTGAGAGTGTTATTTAGTCTCTGAATATCTGCAAAGGAGGAGGTTTCCGGATAGATCTGGGTGTCGTTTGCATAGAGGTGGACGGTGATGTTGGCTTTTTTGAGTAGGGAGGTGAGGGGTTCCATATAAATGTTGAACAGTTGAGGGGAGAGCACTGATCCTTAGGGGACACCTCTGTTGATGGGGGGTGAGTCGGACGTGAAGGTTTTGATTTTTATCCTTTGGGAGCGGTTGTGTAAGACGGAAGAAAACCATTGTATGACCACCTCGTCTGCACCTACCCTGTCTTGAAGAGCCTTGAGGAGTAGATTGTGGTCCACCATGTCAAAAGATGCCAATATGTCCAGGAGGATGAGTAGGCAGCCTTTGTCAGTATCTAGAGATTTGTGGATGTCATCCACGATGTTAAGGATTGCGGTCTCGGTGCTTCAACCTTTTCTGGAACTCAATTGGTGGGGATCTAGATGTTGATGCTGTCCATGTGCTGAGTTAGTTGTAAAAGAACGCACTTTTCATGGATTTTGGCAAGGAGGGGGAGATTGGAAACGGGTCTGAAGTTGTTCAGATCGTTGGTGTCAAGGTCTGTTTTTTTCAGGAATGGTGTGACTTGGCCGACTTTGAGGCAGTCAGGTATGACGCCGGTTTTCGAGGAGTTGTTTATGATCTTGCACCAGAATGGAGCTATGGAGAGTTTCAGCATTTTTGTCAATTGGGTGGGTAAAGGATCTAGTGCGTGAGATGCGGGTTTGGAGGTGGTGATCAGTTTGAGAATCTCGGTTTCAGGTATGGGGTTGAAGGATTTCCAGGTTTTCATGGGGAGCTTGTGTGTGTTGGCTTTGGTTTCTGATGGGTGGATTTGTGCATGAGGGGTTGGGGTTGATGTCTAGTGAGAGATCAATCTGGGTGATTTTGTCTTTAAAGAAGTTGGCGAAGTTGTCGCATAGGTCTTTGGAGGCCTGGGGTAGCGGAGGGCTTGGACGTTTGTTGTCTGATGATGTTGAATAGTTCTTTGGGTCTATTTTTCGCGTTGTCCAGGGCGGTGCAGAAGAAGGTGTTTTTTTCGTTGTTAATGTGTTTTTTGTATTTCGTTTGGGTTGCTTTGACTTGCTCGTGGAGGCTTGTAGAGGGGTTGTTTCTCCATAGTCATTCTGCGGCTCTTAGTTGTCTTCTTTCAGCGTGGATGTCTGAGTTGAACCAGGATCTGGACAGAATATTCCTGTTTTTTTTTAGTTTCAGGGGTCTAACTGATCTAGGATGGAAGTCATAGTAGAGTTATAGTGAGTGGTGAGTTTCGTTGTAGAGAGATCATCCGTGGAGGTAGGCAGGAGTGAGCATACCCTTTTTTCAAAGTCGGCCATGGAGATCTGTCTAAGATTTCTCGCCCATTTGTGGGGGTCTTGGGTGGGGGGTTGATGTGTGATTGGTTGAGTGATGTAGAATAGGATAAGGTGGTGGTCAGGCCAGTCAACGGATAGGATCTGATCGATTGGGATAGTGTCCCATTGGGAGATAATGGCATCAAGGATCGCTCCTTTGCTATGGGTAGATTCTGAACAGTGCTAGGTAAGGTTGTTGCTGTGTAGCAGCTCATTTAGGTTCTGGATTACTGTGTTGTTGTTTTCATTCCTGTGTAGGTTCAGGTCTCTCACAATTAGGTTGTTGGCATCTCGGAGTGAGCAATGAGCAATCAGGTCGGACAGATGTTCGGTGAATGCGGTGGTGTTTCTGGGTGATGGTATAGGAGATGGCACTGGAATGTCTTGTTGTCACTTGTGTTGATGTTGGCGGAAAGGCATTCGCAGGTGTTATAGTTAAAGGTGTCAATTTCTGTCACAGATATATTGTTGTTATGAATTATTGCTATACCTCTGCCTTTTTTGTCTTTTCAATCTTTCTTGATGATTACAAAGCCTGGTGGCACGACAGTGTCCATGATTGGTGTCGAGCATTTGTTAGCCATGTCTCGGTGATGAAGGCTATGTCTATATCATGGGTGAGAATGGATTCTGCTAGTTCTGTTGCATGTTTAGTGGCTGATATGCAGTTTATGAACATGTAGGTAATGATGTGTGCCTCTTTATTGGGGTTCTTCTTAAGGGGGGCCCTGAGGATGTTGGTAAGGGAGGCTGGGGGTCTAGGGTGCTTAGGAGGGGAGTGGTCCCTTCTGAATCAGGTGATCACCTGGATTTTAGATAGAGGGTTGGAGGTAGATGGGATGTCGTATGAGGAGGCAAGATGTGCTGCTTCACTCTGGGACATAGGTTTTCTAGTTCTGCTGGTACGGTCTAGGTTCCGATTTTGATTCGAGAGGGGGGTTGGGATCTCCCTGTGGCGGGGAGTCGTGGGCAGCCATTGGTGAGTGAGGTTGTTGACAGTAGGGGTGTTGTGGGGATTTTGGTGTGGTTTACAGAACGAGGCGAGATTGGTTAGGATTTCGTTGAAGCCCTGGATAACAATAGCTAGCTGGCTGGCTTTCAAGCAAGGTGAGATGCTGACCCATCTCTTCAAGGATGGCGGTAGGGTGGTTCTGAACAGGGTCCTTCCGAGAGGGGAAGTCCTGACACTGCTGCCTTGATGTCTAGTTGATAGTGTGTTATCTGTGTGGTCATTGAGCGGGGCAGAGGGCACAGCGAGTGGAGGGTCATGTTGTGGCTGCCGCGTTCTTATGAGTGTGGATACGGGGAAGTAGATGGGGGTCTTGGACTGTGTGTTGCAGACGATCGTAGAAGTTTGAGGAGGGTAGTAGGCGGAGGGTGGTCGAGTAGAAACTCGGATGGGGAAGGGGGAGCCATGATCTTGGTGGCAGCTGAGAGGGTGGTATCACATGCCGGAAGGCTAGTGTTGTTAATGGGGGGCGCGTGAGTGGTTTGGGTGCTCTGCTGCAGGGTCCGACTGTCCGGGGAGAGGGGGTGGGTAGGGCGGGGAAGGGGGGCATGATAGGAGGGAGACCAAAGTGAGGGGAAAAGCGTGTCAAAAGCCTCAAGGTTGTCGTTGTTAGCTTGGATTAAGACTGCGCCATTGGGGTAGATGGTCACAGAAGTATTCGCCCTTCGCCTCGAGCGGTTGGGGCAAGAGATCATTAGTTTGCAGCTGAGAGGTGTATTCGTCATTTTGGAAATGTGTAATTGTGATCTGATGATGGAGTTCCACTTTTCAGGTCTTTCAGTGTGAAAGATGAGATCCATTTTAATCTGGCCTTTGGAGGAGCAGTGATATATGTCCGCGAATAGCGATTCTGGGTGCTGTCTAATCAGTTTGTGTTTAAGTTTTTTTTGCGCTTTGGGTGAGAAGTTTGGGGAAGCTGATCGAGTAGGAGTTCGGGCTGTGCGGTTTTAGGTAGTTCAAAGTGGCCAGGATGTGGTGGTTTGGAGTGAAGACATATTGTCTTTATTGGACAGGGGCTGGTTCCCAATTAGTGAGCTGCGAGTCTGGGCTGCCGGTGAAGTAAAACGGAAGTTAGCCCTATTGGAGGTGGCAATGCAGAGCTTATAAGTAGTAATGTGATTAGCTTATTTCTAGTTCTCGTGGTGTCTGTTAGATTAAAGTCAGGTCTTGGGTCTTGGGTTGTGAGGACTAACACCAGTCTGATGCAGTTCCCCAGTGCAGTTTCCGGGGGTTAGATCTTGGCAACCATCAAGGGGTCTGGCCATGGGGCATACAGCTTTGGAATGGGGTGTGCTGCGGAGCTCATAGGTGGCTTGCAGTTAGCTTTAATTGCTCTCCCCTTGCTTGCTTATTAAATAGTTTAATGTCCCAGGTCCTAGAGTTATCGGGGCTCTTGTGGGTCTAATGAAGCTTCCCAGTTTAAATTCTGGGGGTTAGCTTTTTGCAGCCATCTTGAGGTCAGGCCAAGGAGTCTGAGAGCTTGGTGGAGCGGCAATTACTATGTTGTCGGGGCCCACATCACTACCTGGCTGTGATCAGAGGGATGGGATGAGAAAATAGCGGCAGCACGTTCACCTCTCTTTGGAATGGTGGTGGCTTACCTATGTTGTTTAGACACCCTGATGGTTCAGGTCCAAGGTCAGTCATCATATGGTCAGGCACTGGAGGTTCAATTCCGGGGCTCATCTCT
This sequence comes from Triturus cristatus, assembly GCF_964204655.1. NCBI lineage: Eukaryota > Metazoa > Chordata > Amphibia > Caudata > Salamandridae > Triturus > Triturus cristatus. The sequence continues at coordinate 207,461,806 of NC_140590.1, read as the reverse complement.
ATCTCGGGATTAGATTTTGTTGGGCTTCCGGATTCTGTTAGGTTCAAGCTTAGGTCCTGGGTCCCGAATTTGGGGGACTCTCGTGGGTCCAGGACGGATCCCTGGTGTAGTTATCCTCGGGTTAGCACTTGGCAGCCATCTTGGGGTCAGGCCATGATGTCAAACAGCTTGGGTAAGCGGTGTGGGGTAGCGCTCATGTTATGTCAGTTTTCCTAGAGACCAAGGGCATATCATCAGCGAGGCGATAAAAAACTATCGCCGCTTTTGCGTCCGTTTTCGGACGAAAAGCGGTGATAATTTTATTGCCTAATCAGCAAGGTCACGCTATCGCATTAGCGCCTGTTTTCTGAACGCCCAGCTTTGCCTCTCTAATGAGATGCAAAGTGGGCGTTCCTGCCCTGACATAACTGGAGAAATGTCGCTAAGTGACATTTCTCCAATTATCAATGGGCATGCAGAGCGACGAGCAAAGTAGCGATATCCTCTGTTATCGCTACTTTCCTTATGCCTGCTTCAAGACTGACTTAGCCATCATATCCTATGTAGGGTGGATATCATGGCTAAGTATGCCTTGCCCTATCATCAAGCTATCGCCAAACTTTGTGAGATTATCGCTGGATTTCCAGCGATAATCTCACATTTGGCAGTTAGCGCTTGGAATGTTATCGCTTTTTAGATAAACATTGCTAATAGCACGCTATCTCAGTGATAAAATTCCACGTTACCCGGAGATAATTATCCTAGCGTTAAGTGCGCTTAGCGATAATTATCGCCGGTCCTTGATGATATGCCCCCTAATGATTGTTTAATTCAGGCTTGAGTCTTTGATAGTTGGGTCTCATGTGCCCAAAGGGGATTCCTGGAGCTGTGTTTCGAGGGTTAGTTATTTGCGGCCATCTAGGGGTGAGGCCCTATGGACACAAAGTTGGAGGAGGTGGTATTCACTCCATTACGGGGTCCTCATCACTTCTTAGCTGTGGCCGGAGGGTCGAGATGCGAGTGCTGTGGCAACGTAAGCCCTTCTTTTATAGTTTACAGTTAGGTCGCCTTGCAGATTCAGAGCCAGGTTAGTTAAATGCGGCCATCTTGGGGTCAGGCCCAGTGGGCACAAGGCTTGGGGAAGCGGTAGTCACAGTGATACGGGGCCCTTATCATTTAATAGCTGACACCAGTGGGTCAGAATGGGGGTGTTGAGGCAGCATAGACATTTCTTATGCAGTGCTGATGGGTCATCTGTGCCGTTTGATCACTTTTCAGAATTCTGAGCCAGGAGCGGCCATCGTTTGGTCAGGCACTAGCAGTCCCGTCCGTAGCTCGTGATTTAGTCGCTGTGTTGCGAGGCCCTCATCGATACTTGTCTACAACCGGTGGGTCGGCATGAGAGAGATTTAGTAGCGCAATTAATTATTTTTTAAGAGCTGCTGGGTCACTTGTGCAATTCTGTTGCCTTGCAGATTATGCGCCGGGAGCTGCCATCTTGAGATCAAGCATTGGCGGCTCCAGTGCGGAGCTCATCCACAGCCTGCAATTCACCCTGTCGATCTTCCAGTTTCAGCACGACAAGATCAAAAGGCGCAAGGCCCTGTACCAATGGGACTCTTGCGGGTCCAACACGGTGTGTCCTTGAATCAAGCGAGGTCCGCAGATCGCCGATCACCTTCCAGGCATCCGTTTCAGTCCTGGAGGTGTCGGGGCACAGATCCTTGTTTCTTCGCTTCTTGATGTTGGTGGAGTGAGATTCAGGCTTGCCCGCTTCAGGATAAACTCCAGTGAGTCCTCGTTCACTGGAGGGGAGATGGAGGGGGGCAACAGGGATTTAACCAGCATTGGTGATCCCAGTGCCCGGGAGCTCCGGTGTTAGTGCTCCTTCCCCGCGGCCATCTTAGCCATCCAATGCCTATTTTTTTTGTTTTTAAAATGTAAATAAAAAGAATTGTCATTTACAATGCCAATAGCTTAAACTCGTGTAAATGCGAGACCTATTGCATTGCAAATACTTGTTTAAGTGTAAAACTGAGCACAGCGTCGCTTAAAGGACATCGCGCTCGTTTCCTTTTTAAAAAAAAAAATCTTTAACACTCAGTGAAGTTTAAAAAAAAAAAAGAAACCGAGCGCAGTGTCCTTGAAGCGGCGCCACGCTCAGTTTATAGTTAAAAATAACAACAAGCAAACAGAGCGCGGTGTCCCTGAAGCGGGCACCGAGCTCACTATAAAACAAACAAAACAAAAATTCAACAGAGCGCAGTGTCCCAGAAGTGGACGCCGGTGTCCCTAAAGCGGGCACCATGCTTAGGATACAAATAAAAAAAATAGAGCAGCCACCATTGTCCCCATAAGTGGCCACAAACAAAATAGTGCTCACCCCGTAGATAAAGCTGACCGCATACGGAGCCAAGTAAAAGATTCAGTCGTCATGGACTCATGGGCCGTCACAAATGGAGACAGGGCGGTTACAAGCAGGGACTAACAAGCCTCATAATTAATCAGAGGAAAGCATTTACCAAGGACAATGACACCAGCTTATCAAAAATATGGGCAGAGAGAAGGCGAGGCTTACATAGCATACTCGACTACTGCATGCCTTGTAGAGCATGCGCGCTGCCGCTAGGCTCGACCTAAAAGGAGAAAGACGGACTGACTGAGAAAGTAGAGGAGAGAGAAGGACGAATAAACACACTACAAATACAGGTACAGCAGGGGAAAGAAATGGAGATATAGTCACTAACTGGACTGAATGAACATAACATTCCTTCTAACAACGTTTTAATAAATCTAATTATGAATTATCCATCATTACCAGTTTCTTTGTCCATGTATCTTTATTGCCTTTGCATCATTCACATTCTATCTTTCCATCTGTCTCTCTCAGTAAGTTTTTTTGGCCTCGGTCCGTGTCTTCCTTCCTCTTTGTTCCCTACCTAAGTACAGTTAAATCACAATCTGCCACAGCATCTGCGTGGACACGCGTGTGACTTTATCACAATCTGAACCCAGCATCTGGGGAGACAACACTCTCTGTCGTCTCCGAATGTATAGAACGACAAAATACAGACATGTACTACGTGAGCAAATTAACACATTTTACGCTTTCCTTCCCCGTGTCCAGGTCAATTACAGAATAGAGGTCTCTTAGTTTCAAGAATTTCAAATCTGAATATACATCTACCTTTGCTTCAGAGTACATCTGGGGGTTAAGAGGCAAAGGGTAAAACAGGCAGATCAAATTTCACAAATAAGAGAAGAGATACTGGAACTGCAGCTAAGAGATTCACAGAGCCCCAATAAAATGAGAGCTTGATGGAGAAAGCTGAAGCAAAGAAAACATAAGGGATGAGACTTGCCCACCTACCTGCACCAGCACTAGAGAGCAGTTAATTGATTGCCACTCGAACCAAACAGCAAGGAACTCCAGCTACATAGACGGGTCGGCAGTAAATACAGAGGGCCCGATTCACAGAAGTAATCTGAGACAAAATCCTAAACGTACTACTTTTGGTATTCACAGAAGGCATTTAGTAGTAGTAAAGTTAAGATTTTGTCGTACACCTTGTGGCCGGCCCCCCTTGTTTCCTGCTACTCTGCTGGAATTGGGGGGATCCATGAGCACCTCTTGACTGATTCGGAGGTCTCTGGGTGAAGGGGGACCTGCTATGACCCCCTCAAAGTCTGATTCCGACAGCTGTTTCGTCTCATTGAGACCGAGGCAATACAGCTGTCTGAATCATGCATCGTACTTGCTCGGACGGAATCTGGTTCCATTGTGAGACACGATTTGTCTGCGAACGAGTCGATCGGACAGGATTGGGTTCCGGAAACTATTTGGTCGACAGGGACGAGATCTTCTCATCGTACTTGGACGTTTGGAGCAGGTGACGACCCAGTCGGAAACATAGGCTCCGAATTGGATTCGCACGTTCTGGAACCCATCTGGTGGCCTTCCTGATAAGATCGTAATCAGGATTCTAGACAAATCACTTAATCTGCCAGGACTATGAAGAAAATAAATGTTTTCTTGTCTAATTTAACTGGTGCTTGTGTACAGTGCTTAAATGCAGTCAAGTTTCTATTTTTACGCCCTCCACAGTGCACTGAGTTTAAAGCTTGCCATTTGATGCACCTTCTTCTGGTGTGAAACTGCCCTTTAACGAAGCAGCGCACTGAAACGGCAAGGCACACAGGTACATTCTCTATACCCTTGTAATAGCACTGAGTATGTTAGGTGTCAGTGGACAGAGCTGCTCGGCGATACGAGTAAGCCATATCTGTGTGATTAAGGTGAGCAGTGCCCGAGGCAAGTTTGGAGAGGCACAGCCAGGCTGCAGAAGGCGGCTCTGACTAAAAAAGCTGTCTTTTCTCCAAGCCGTCCAAGCCTTCCCTGCAGGGCGGGTGCTAATCCAGGGCAGCATCAGGCTTCTTACACGGTGAGTGCGCTCGCACTGGCACCACTGGAAGCTGCAGCACTCCAAATTTGGCTTTCAATCATGTGATTGCAAAAAGAAAACTACAAATACTTTACAATAAATAAGGCTCATATTGGGTGAACGCATTTACTACCAAAATTTGTTCAGGCAAAAAAAACAGGATAAAGGCACCCAGACAATGTGCGAGTTGCTGCTCGTTCCCGCGGTAATACTCCATGGGAGTGAACTCCTGAAAAAAGGTGGGACATGCATCCACCATTAACCATTTGCAGGCTATGATTTTTGAAGCACACGGACATAAGCTTATCTGAAGCATGGGAGGAGTCAGACTTCCAAAAAGTACCTACAACAGATCACCAAACAGCGCAAACACTGTATAGGCTCGACCTAAAAGGGGCAATAGGTCCTGGTCAGGAAACTCTTGGCCTATTAGTCTAATATATTCAATTGGCAAAGGTTCAGGAATTGATTACTACCAATGACATTCTATCTTCTTTACAGGCGAGCTAGTGCACGTTAGCACCATTGACCAAGCCTTCCGCTTTCTGCTAATATATTGGCGGACAGTTGTGTTAGGAAAGGGCAGCATGTATGCTGCCTTTATTGACCTTAAGTCAGCCTTTGACTTAGTCTCATGAAAAAAGCTCTGCAGAGTGTTACAAGATCTGGGAATGCCTACTGACCTAGTCTTTAATTGTCAGGCTCCTTGAGGACAACTTTGCACAAGTCTACTGGGGCACCTTGGGTAATGTCACTGATGTTGCCGATCACCACAATGACTGCTAGCTCAATCCACGGGAGCGACGAGGAAGTCCCCACACTCCTAAAGCCCCACTATGAGCGAGCCGTAATCAAAGAAATGCTCGCCTACAGGGGAACCCACGGAGATGTGGGGTGGTAAGGTAGAGGCAGGTGTGCGGAACCCCAAGTTGATCGGTGGCCACAGGAACAGAATGGGACAATCTACAGAAAGAACAAGCAAGATACCATTAATCAAGCGGCACCCCTCCCCTAGCATAGAATATAAAGGAGACTTGCAATTGCTAACAATATGAATGACACACCACACAATGTCTCTTACCAACTGAACATCTCCTTAGTCGAGAAGAATATCTGCATGACTCAGCAAGATGACAGGTATCATGCTACAGGCCACAGCGTCCCCAAATATGGCAGGTTTCATTCAGCAAAGGTAACAATCTGTGACTGAAACAGTTACCTCGGGTATAACAGGCTTTTATGTGGATAACTGTTATATCTCTCAGCAGTGGGGAAGGGTACAAGGGAATAGGGGAGAATCCTGAAGTGTCCAAAGCAGCGTGATAATTATACGTCTGACTACACTCCCAGGGCTTCTAGTAGCGCGGCCACGCAAAACTACTTCTAAAACTACGGGAAGATTCAGAAGTGTGGAAACAATGTAACTTGTGAAAGTAATCAAGAGGGGAAGCTTTCTCGTAAGGATTCAAAGGGTACAAACTGGCACTCAGGTAGTATTGGGGAAAGGCAACAGAACGACACCATTCTTAACTACAAGACCCACAATGCATTTCCGAGAAATACAATACACGCGACGGAAGAGAGAGTCAATGCAGAGCAGAATACTGCTAACGATACTCGCGGTATGAAGAAAACTCAACTCACCGCGTCTTTTTATGCCAGCACTAAATACTCCTACACTTCTCTCTCATAAAAAATAAAGGGAGCGCCTCTAAACCAACACAAACTTCCAGGCAAAGCTCAGAGGACTTAAACAGGAAACACCGTTTGCTCCGCTAGCGCAGACCTCAGCCTAACGGACACAGCAAACGCTCAGACAGGAAACAGAGGGGCGTGGACCAGGGTTCAGAACTCCGAAAGCCAAGCACCGGATTCGAGTCCAACCAAGGTTTATATAGGAGGTAACTTGTGAAGACTCCACCTCCTTAAGGGAAAAAGTGTGTCACCATAAGGCAAGCAAGCAATTCTCTATGCTACAGTAGCAATCCCAGTAACGAGTGCACAAGGCGTCTGACCCCTAACAACTGATCGATTCCCAGTGGAAAAGGGGGTACGCCAAGTATGTGTCATAGCTCCAATGCTTTATTCTCCCTCCTTTTAAATGGAGTCTAACAATTTCTAACAGCATATCTATTAGCTGCCCCGGTTCTAGCAGGCTCAAAGATTCCCATCCTAATGTTTGGAGATGACACACTCATAATCTCTAAAACACCAACCGGCTTGCTACGTGCACTTTTCTGGTTTGAAGACTTTTGCAGCATGCGAGGGCTAGTAATCAATACAACAAAAACACAATTTATGGTCTTTAACCAGCATCAATCATTTAGGGGCACTATCAAACATGCCGGGGAGCCCATAGAACAGATAGATTAATTTACCTATCTAGGAATCACATTAGCAAAAAAAAAATTGTCGGAGTCCCCATATAGAAATCATGGCTCTAAACCATCACCAGCTAGCAGGTGCATTAACAAAATAATGTAAAACCTCCTTGACAAACCTAATCAGCTGGATACTGCAGATCTACAATATCAAAGTAGTGAGTTTGGTCCTATATGGGTCAGAACTCTGGGGCTTTGAGAATCTGACTCCTCTCTTCACAGCAGAGAGTAAGTTCTATTGAATAATCACTAGTCTCTCACAAAGCACTCCCCTTAAACCTTTGTTTAATGACCTATGTCAAAAATCCTTGGAAGACATAAGGAAGACTTCACCCTATAATATATTGGTGCAGAATATTGTCCACTTTCGAGCTGGCCATTATACTGGTGCTCTTCGGGATGTCATTGAGGCAGACCGCTCATTCAAGATCAGCTGGCTCCTAGACATCAAGGGTGTATCGTCCAAGATGGAAATGCAGCAACTATGGGAGAATCCATTGGGCGCTCAGTTCCTCACAAAGGAAACAAGCATTTGCAATGCAATAGGTCTCGCATTTGCAAGAGTTTGATAATTAACACATAAATAAAAGGCATTGTCACTTACAATGCCAATAGCTCAAACTCTTGCAAATGCATTACTGCAAACCCTCACAAAAAAGAGCATGCATTATGATATAGGAGACCCTCACCGACAAACAGCATGCAGCTTGGTAGAGAACACCTGCACTCAGAAACAACATACAGCATGTTATAAGACAGGGTGATAAAGCAGACCCTCACACACAATCAGCACACAACATGCTATAAGACTCTCATACACAAAGAGAATAGTGTATGGTACAGTAGATCCTCACTCACAAACAGCATACCACATGATATAGGAGACCCTCACAGACAAATAGCATACAGCACATTACAGGACAGCCTCACACAAACACCATACCATATGGTACAGGACAACCACATACACAAATAACATACAGTATGGTACAGGACAACCCCACATGCAAACAGCATCCAGTGCAGTACAAGAAATTCTCACAGAGAGAAAAAGAGATGACAGCAAACCATCACACACAAACAGCATTCAGCATGTTATAAGAGACCATCACAGACAAACAGCATGGTACAGAACATCCACAATCAGAAACAGCACATAGAATGTTACAGGACAGGGTGATACAGTAGAACCTCACACACAAACAGCACACAACATGGTACAAGAGACCCTCATAAATAAAGACAATATTGTATTGTACAGTAAATATACATAGCAAATGGCATCCTGTGATAAAGAGAATGATAAACAATACGAAAATATCTTCAAATGTCACCATGGACAAAGAAGTAAATATAATATAGTGAGTCACATGAAATGTGAAGGAAGATTTCAAATAGACTAAAGATTGAATTGTTACAATCTCTACCACACTCGCACCCTATAATTTCGTGCAATACAACATCCTGGAGTTAGATGCAACAAGAATCACCGAAACTACACAAAATGAAAAATGCCATAGACTAGTTGGACTGGTGACAGAAACCTATTGCATCCATAACTGGGTTAAAAACACAGCCAGAAGCCGCTGGGACTCAAACTTGCTAACATACACTATTGCATTTATTAGACAGCAACTGCACATTTAAGGAGACAACGGTTCAGTGCTGGTCATGGATACTGTAATGAAGGTACTTGCACTTGAATGCAGGGTTATCTGAGAGGTAACAGTCATATTATAGGATATCTCTGCATTTCGCCCCAGAGATAGCATCTAACAGTAGCGGGCTTTTCAGCTGAGATTCTGGCCACGTAAAGGGACAGTACAGTGACACTTCAGCCGTGCTACTGCGCCTATGAAGGGAAAGTGACTTTTCAGTGGGGGTTCTAAACACAGTGAAATAGCGCAGGTGTTACTGAGTATGGCCATTGCTGCCCGATATGCACAATTAGCAGAACCAATAGTTTTTAGGTCTCGCCTGACCCAGCACAAACGCTGGTCTGTCGAGACTTTTAGTGAGGGCTAAAAAATGCTACCATGGCCAGCCTAGAGCTACAGTGCATGTGCGTGGGCACGTGCTTAGGAGCAGAGGCACCATATGGCAAACCTCATCATGCTCATTAAGTGCCCGCGATCACTTTCACTTTTTCCCACGATCACTTTTGCGGCGCCGCTTAGATGTTCTCGTTCAAAGAACATCAAACATCAAAGAACATGTTGTTGTGTTAATGCTTTGCTGCGCCCGTTTGACTTACAGTGTGCTTTCTCTTTCCACAAACTCGATGTTTGTGTTCCTTTATTTTGATATGCTTTTAGTATTACTGTCACACACACAACCACAACCACACACAGAACCACACATACAACCACAACCACAACCACACGCACAACCACACACACACAACTACACAGCACACACACAACCACACACAACCACACAACCACACACACAACCACAACCATACACAACCACACCCACAACCACACACACACACAACCACAACCACACACACACACACAACCACACACACAACCACACACACACAACCACACACACAACCACAAACACTCACACAACCGCACACAACCACACACAACCACACACACACACAACCACACACACAACCACACACACAACAACACACACAACCACACATACACAACCACAACCACACACACAACCACACGCAACCACACACACAACCACAGACACAGACACACAACCACACACACAACCACAACCACACACACAATCACACACACACAACCACAACCACACACACAACCACACACACACAACCACGCCCAGCCACACACACAACCACACACACAACCACAACCACACCCACATCCACACACACAACCATAACCACACACAACCACACAACCACACCCACATCCACACACACACAACCACAACCACACATACACACAACCACAACCACACACACAACCACGCACACAACCATAACCACACACATAACCACACACACAACCACACACACAACCACACACACACACACACAACCACACACACACAACCACACACACACAACCACACACACACACAACCTCACACAACCACACACACAACCACACCAAGCATTGGCATAGCCAATAGGTCTCGCATTTGGGACCTTATAAGTGTTTAGCCACACAACAGTTGATGGGGTTGCACCAAGGATATTGTGCTGCATAACTAAATGCTTAGAAGGTCCCAAAAGCGAGACCTATTGGCTATGCCAATGCTTGTTATTTAAAGTTTTGCCACCATGCCCCCAATTAAGTGTGTCATTTGGCAGTTGACCCCAAACCCTTTTGAGGAGCCAGTGTATGTGTCACAAACACAGGGAAACATTTGGACTCGTGTTGGTATCTGTCTGCATTTCAAACTTTGGTGATGTGGCAGATATGCCGGTGATATATGGCAGAGACTTGAACCCAACGCACTGTTCTTACGAGCAGTGCTTTAAATGGGCTGGTACTCACCGGTACTGAGTACCAGCACTTCTTATTTTATCACCCTGAGTACCGGCACTTCTCTATGGACGTGGAGAGTACCGGTACTCATGGAGGGTAGGTGCATTGGCCTTTAGTGTGGTACGGTAGCCTGTCTCTTTGTTCAGCCAAATCACTTTTATAGCCCTGAGCTGAGCCCCCGCTGAACTATCAGCGTGGGCTCATTTGCATGATATCCCAGTGTTCGCCGTCATGCTGTGTTTTTTGCAAGGAATGGAGGCAGCCCAGTGACAGCACAATGAGAAAAGCCATGGGAGTTTAAAAGGGCTTTAGTCCCACCTGATTCTTTTGTGTGAGTGTCTGCTTATGTGTGTCTGTTTGCCTGCTTGTGTGTGCGTGTTTTTGTGAAATAAATATTACAAAATAAGGAAAGGTTAAAATACTGTTTGACTTTTATTTTGTATAAGGAATTAACCTGATTTGTTTATAGAAACACATTTCTCGTGTGTGCTGCAACTATTATATAAGCCAATAAACTTCGCATGTCTTGCCTTTAGCCCGCCCCTAGGCCCGCCCACTCACCACATGTAAATGAGTACCCACTATTTTTTCCCATTTAAAGCACTGCTTAAGAGACAACATTACAAAGTGCACATTGGAGGCCGAGATGGAGGATAACGGCGTCATGAGGGAGAGCAGCCATCTCCACCGCAGATCCAAGGGGTGCAGCTGTGACTGCAGGCAGGATTAAGGTGGGGGCACAAGAGTTAGGAGGGGGTTTAAACAAACCGAAGTGGAGGTACCAGGCTCCCTCCACCAGTGAACATGCCCAAAGGAGATGCCTCTGTTTACCTGGCTCCGTTTCTTCTGTCTTTGCTGCTCCACCATCTTTCTTAACTTCTGTGTGGAGCTGACACGGAGAGAAGGGCAGCCGCAAGTTTTGCGAGAGGTCTGCTGCAACAATCGTGAATAGCGGCAAAGTCTTTGGCTAGAGAAGTGGCTGTGTGACTTCAACCATGGTGACACGCGGCGGTGCTTTCCAGGATCCCACCTCCCCCATCGCCCCCAATGAACTGCCCATATTTTATTGTACTGATAAGGAAGAATGCTCCCTTTAAACGACTGATAGAATGCAGCTGGAGCAGAACTGGTGGAAGGCATGTGGACACAGAAGTGGGATTGCCAGTGAAATCGGAAGTGGGACATGAAAAGCAATGCTTACATAGGGTACCAAACCACTACTTTGAGCGCTACATGCATACCCACAATCCTTTACACTACACAGAATACGTGTTTTATGTTCATTTTATTACGTTTACATTTTTAATTATAGAGAAATGCACACCGGTCCGCACGCATACTCTTCCACATAGCGTATATTTTATAAAACGAAACCTAGTATTCCTAAGAAAAAATAAATAAAGAGGAAGCCTTGTGTAAAAACCAATGAAATATTAAATAGCCTCTATTATGTATTTCCCACTCCCACATGAACGATGCGGCGCTGTGGCTATACATAATGCGCAGCGCCCGTGCACATCAAAGCTGTGAAGCATCTGCTGTGGCTAACCCGTTACCATTAAATAAACTAAGTAGTCCTCAAACGAACTAATAAGCAAGTAGAGCGTATGTAAACTGTACTTAGTCGGTGCTGCCTTGCCACAAAACGGAAATGACGTATGGGATTGCCAGCAAATCATCAGCCAGATAAGAACAGCAATGCTAGAATTAACCTATGGCACGCAGCAGGACAAATTACCCTCGATATTGTAATTACTATAGGTCTTGCGACAGTGCATGCGCTGTCTAGGCTCGACCTAAAAATGAAAGAATACTGTTTGGAAATGATTAGGCTAAACAACTTAAGAGCAACTGAGAGTACTTATTTGACAAGGAGGTTTTTGGAATTTAAGTCTTTCCCTCGGGATGAGCTTTATTGGGACACACCATATCGAAGGCCTTTGATAGGAGATTATATTTTCAGTTCTGTGTAGGTACACTCTCACTGAAGTCCTTTACATGCAAGTGGGACTCACCTGATGATAATAAATGTCCCTATTGTGCATACCAAATCAAAATGTATCCTCATGTTCTATTTGTCTGCCCTGCCTATGTGAACCCGCAAAAGTAATGGCTTAGACCGACCTGCAGGAACTTGGGCACCAGAGACAGCAGTGTTGTTCTGAGATTACAGCGCTCAGACTATTCTTTGCAATATGCAATTCCTGTTGCCAAGTTCCTGGGATGTTTGTGAATCATAAGATCAAAGATTAAACCCTAGCTCACTGTAAATTTATGAAAATTGCACTAGAATTTAGTTATATCCTTCTGACTGATAGAGCTATGCTGAGGATCTCTTTTAGCTTAAACCATGCTGTGCTGCGCTCCATTTATATGTATATATGTCTGTTCGGTATTTTATGGTTTTATCTATTTATATTTTGTATAGCTTCTATAACATGATTTGAGGAAATAAAGTTTTTTGATGATGATGAATACTGCTAATGGTCCAGCAGCACTGATTGTGCCACCCCCTTAAGTAGTAGTTTAACCATGTATCAGGCCTGCCAAAGCAGAGCCTGTGTGTGCAGTTTAAGACTGCTATGTCACTCACCACTATGCAACACTCTCCTCAGCGGCGTCCTCAACTAAATTGTCAAATCTCCACATCACATCTCTTCGCTCATCGAAGCCAACACATTGCCACTGCTGTGTGGATCAGGACCAATGAATCATCACCACTGCATGGATTGATACAGATGCATTGCTTTGGCTGCCTTGCGCAGTCTCAACGTTGATGCAGTCTAGATTAAGGCACTGTTGTTCAGCGGGCCTCACTGGGTCCCAGTATCCAGCCTGCCCTCTATCATGGTCAGCCTGAAATTTTGACTTTGTCCCAGTCTGGCGCGACCCTATATCCCAGGTAAGCCCTTTTTACTTTCTAAGCACAATGTTACAGTTTATTCTTTAAAAATGTGTATCTCAAGTTCTACTTATTGGATATCTGTCATTCTTCTCTTGTTTTATCTGTTAAATTGAGTTATATTATTCTAACCTGTCATGGAATCTTTTTGTGTGGAGTTTTCACTGTTTTGCAGTTTGAAGTGATGCATAAATATGTTAACATTGCCTCTGAAATTAAGACTCACTGCTTTGTGTAGGAAAGTGGGTTTCTGTTGAAGTAATCCCCGCCCCACTTTTTGCCAGAGTTCTGATGCACTTTGACTGAATGTGCACTTGGTCCCTGACAATCAGGTATGTAAAAGGCAGACATGTATATTTACAATTCTCATCTCCTTGTAGTGAAAAACTCCCAGTCATTTTTCACTACTGCAAGGCATATCTCTGCCATTGGATTATATTGGGATTACCTTATTACACTTTATAAATGTATTTCCCAATTTGAAAGAAATACACTTATGGTAGAATCGGATTTTAAATGGTAATTTAGAAAATGCCATGTTTAGAAACTGGCATTTTCTGACTTGAGCCATTTGGTGGCTCCTGCCTGTCTCTTGTTTGGGGTGCGTGACAGTTGGGATTTATGTATTCCTCCTAGACAGCCATACACATTGAGAGCTTAGGTGGGACTTGTCGGGCCATCCTGGGAGGATAGGAGAGAGGAGCTCAGCCCAACCTCACTTACACCTGAATAAACTGTGCCTTGTCCACACACAAAGGGCTGCATACCCCCTGTAGTGAGTTTGGAGCCAAACAGGAAGGGAGAACCCAGTGCTTTATTTGAGCCAGTGGTTTCTGGTGAACAGCACTGGCATTTAATTGTTAACACCAGCACTTATGACAGTCTGCCACATGGTGGCACAGTTTTACTAATTTAAAGATTAGCAGAACAACAGTAGTTTATTAATTTTATAAACATTAAAATGGCTAATGCCTGCTTTCCAAGTCATTGTTATAGCTTATGGGCCTGGGATTGTCTCAAATGTCACACTTGTTGGATGGCGATGGTTATTGATTGGGTTGTTACAGTTACTGGCAGTGCTGGCAGGGGCAAAGGATGGTACAGGCTGCAGTAGCCTCCTGACGAGGGCCCTGGCACTTTCTTTTTTTACAAATTTAGCACTGGGAGGATCTCTGCTCACTTCAAAGACCTGTCCTTAAAGTCTCCCTCACTTCACGGGCCCAACTGGGTAAAAGTACTGGACCTCTGACACCACCACTTCAGTACACCTCTTGACCTGTGAAGGCTCTGTCAGGAAGAAGGACCTTAGTGTTGCTGAAGGATTGTCACTCTGCTGGACCACTGCTTTGTTGAACTTCTACCTTGCTGTGCTGCCCTGCTGCCTGCTGCTCCCCTGATTGAGTGACAAGGACTGGACCTGCAACAATCCACAGTAACTCCAAGGGCTAGCTGGCTGACCTCCTGATATGAAGTCTCAGGGACATAAAAGACTTCCAACTACCCTGCATCTGCTCCTAAACTCTGCCATCAGTGAATATGCCCTGCTACGTGGTCCACCCCAGTACTGGCCTCTTGGAAGAGCTCCTAAGGTGCTTGCTCCTGCAAAACCAGTGCATCATCCGTTGAACCGGCACATCACCGCCGTTGTGTGGATTAGAACCGCTCATCTCTCCTGGTCTGTGCACCAGAACCAGAGCATTGTCTCTACTGTGTGGACAGGCCTCAACTCATTGCTTTTGGAACCACCACTATGCAAGGCTCTCCTCAGCGGCATCCTCAAAAAAGACACAGAATCTCCACATCGCATTCTTCGCTCATCAGAGCCGACGCATAGCTACTACTGAGTGGATCAGGACCAACCATCACCACTACTGCATGGATCAGCACCAATGCATCCTCGCCACTGTGTAGATTTACATGGATGCATTCTTTCAGCTGCCCCCCCCCGCAGTTTCGATGTCAACACAGTCAAGATTAAGGTACTGTTGTTCAGTGGGGCTCACTGGGTTCCGGTATTCGGCCTACCCTCTAGAAGTTAAACCTGACTGCTTTGTGTAGGAAAATGGGTTACTGTTGCAGTAAACCCCCATGTTTGCCAGAGTTCTGATGCACTTGGACCTTGCCAATCAGGTTCCTGGTGCCTGTGTTCTGTCCCAAAACTGTACTGTTGTTTCCACAATTGGCACACTTCCTGCCCACGTGTAAGCCCCTGGTAAATGGTACCAGGGGAACCAAGGGCCTTGTGACCAGAGAGGGTCTCTAAGGGCTGAAGCATATATTGCGACCACCCTCAGAGACCCTTTACCAAGCGCATACACCCTGCCATTTCAGACTGTGTGTTCTGGGGCAGCTAAAACTAAACAGTCGACATGGCACACATCCCTGTGTGCCGTGCCTACCAAACACTGCCTATGGCATAGATAAGTCACCCATCTAGAAGGCCTCACAGCCCTAAGGCAGAGTACACTATCCCACAAGTTTGGACATAGGTGCATGAGCAATATGCCGCTACAGAGTCTGAGTTCATTCTCGGACAATGTAAGTGCAGTGAAGCCAGATTGAGTACATGGGCTGGGACTTTGTCATTACGAACACTGCAGCTCTATGATGGCTTTACTGAATTCTAAGAGGTGTGGTACCAAACTTCTAAGCACAATAAACCCACACTGATGCCAGTGCTTGATTTATTGTAAAATGCACTCACATGGCATCTTAGAGATGCCCCCCGAAAAACGACGGAAACACTAGTGTGTGGCTGACTGGTTTGTTCCAGCCTGCCACTTCCAGTCACGTTTCTGATCCCCTGATTTGGGAGCCTTTTTGCTCTTGTGGGTCAGAAACAATGCCTGCTTGGGGTGGAGGTGCTTCTCACTAACCCCCAAGCAGGAACAGCGTTTAGGGCACTGAGCCTCAAAGGCTTCCCGTCCTTTGTTATGCTAGACAGGGCCTCTTCAGCTAGTGGAAATGCCTGCCCCCCTTGAATAAGGCCTACTTTTGGTAGCAAGGTTGGCTGGAAAATTAGTAAGCAGGACAGGTGTGTTCCCTCTCAGCCAGGGCTATCTCGAAGGTGTCCTGGACCGAGGTGACCTCCTCCATAGAAAATCTTCCATCTTAAATGGAAGGATTTTAGTCAATGAGGTTAGGGGATGCTCCTTTCCCAAAGGGAAGGGACATTCAAAGGGTGTGGTCATCCTAAAGGTAAGTAGCACATTGATTACTATCAGATAGTGTGAGTAACACCCCAAAATTCAGTATTTAGGGGTACCCCTGAACCTTGACCCGCAGATTCCTATGACCTATGAAGAAGAAGGGCGAAAGAAGGCCCCATGCAGAAAAGCTTGAAGACGAAGACTGACTTGGCTCCAGCTCTACCGGCCTGTCTCCAGTTTAGTGAACTTGTGAAGAAGACTCCTCCTGTCTTGTGGCCAGCGACTTTGAAGAAGCCTGAGGAAGACTGCTCATTCTCACAAAGAGCAGATCTCCCGAGGATAGTGGTCCTGTCCAGAAAAGTCCAACTACAAGGTCTCTGAATCCTGGGTGATCCATGAACCTGTCCACTCTGCACCAGACAGCCTGAGTCTCAGTGGCTCACCTATCCAGCGAAGTCTCTCCAGCACTCCTGACCTCAACTCCATCAGTGGCTGGCCTCTCCTGGACTCCACAAAGGCACCTGCAGCCTCAATACAAAGGGCTCCCCTTAACGTGACCGGCTCCGGTAAAGAAAATCTAACACCAAAAGGCATTCCTGCATCCTCAGCCCCCCAACCTTGAGGAGCCCAGCCAACAGTGCCCAGACCTCCATCGACATCCCATCTTACCTGCCTAGCTGATGGTTGCCTTCATCCAGCCTCCAGGTCTGACCCTGCAGCCTCTTTGTGCACCCGAGATTCCGATTTGCTTGCATTGGGCGACCAATGCTGATTTGCATCCTGCACCCAGCTGCCCCTGTGCTTCTGGTAGTGTTGCTTTGGCGCTGCCTTATGACGCTCCCTGTGTTGGCCTTAACCCCTGGGGCCTGTGCCCTGAAACCACATGTACGTACCTTCCATTTGCACCTCTTGTGGCTGTCCCCATTCTCCCTTGACTAACATTGGTCCCAATGACCTCTGCACCCAGCCACCTTAGTGCTGCTGGTCGTGTAGTACCGACCTTGGTCTCATACTTGCCCAGTGGGGGTCTAAACCCCCCAAAGACTTGATGTGTAAGTCGGGCACTTACCTGTAATTGTGAATATCTGTTTCCTCCCATTGGATTGCATTGCATTTCTTCCTATTGCACACAATGTCTATATTTTACAATTGCTAAGATTTGCTACTGTTCTTGATTGACAACACCAAAGTATTTCTACTACTTTAAAGTATTTATATGCCTTTACAACACAATACCTACTGTATTTGAAAAGCATTACTATTCTTAAAACTGTTACTTACCTGCAACTGAGTTCCTCTTGATTGTCTGCCCTTGGCCATGGCCTCATTTTGTATGGGGTCACAATAGACTGGTGTCCACCCCTTTTGTGAGTGTGCTCAGGCAGAGCCCTTGAGATGGGCAAGTCTTGTAGATGATAGCTTTTCCAACTCATTAACTCAGAGTGGCCCATCCTGCCAACACATATCTTCCATTTGTCTCACTATCTGTGAGCAATGCACAAAAACCAACTGCCAGCTACACCTAGTCATGTGACACGGAAAGAGGCTAAAAGCACCCAGGAAAAGGCTGCAATCAACAAATGGTTGGGATAGGAAAATATCAACTTTCATAAAGTTTAATTTACAATTGTGAATAAAAATCTGACTTTACCATTAAAGAGGGCTTTCTTTGCAGTTATAAAGTGCACACAGTCCCCAGGCCAGTAAAAACGAGATCAGCAGAAAATGGAGGATGAAGAGAAAACATTTGGTGGAAGTTCCAACATTTATGCATTGAGATGTATTATAAATTCTGCCACTATGACCAACCGGCCAATATGTATCCCTTGAGAATTACACAAGATTTGTAAGAACAAAGTCCATATGCCGATGATGCATCATTCAAAAACACTCGGAAAGCAAAGACAATTGGTGTCAGTTTGACAATGCTGAGTAAGCGATGCTATTGACTATGCGAATGCCCGATTGGCTGCATTAAAAGTATGGAAAATTGCTTTTACTGACTATAAAGATGACTGCTGTGTTGCATGATGCAACATGATGACACAACTCAGCAGCAAAGATAAAAACACTTTTTTCTATACATTATAGATGCCACTCCATGGCGTGAAGTGACAATGCAGTGGCGCTCTTCAAAGTATATAAAGAAATGTTTTCTATACGATTTACACGGCTGGTCTCTGCTGTTGGCTTAGCCAGTGCTAATGGATGTGAAAAGTCTCCAGCATTGATAACGCCAAGAGGAGCTACCGTCATGGTGCAGGAGAGGCGTGGGGGGCAGAAGAATATTCGATAGATAAAGGAACAAGTGGGGATCTGGAGCAACAGGAGGAGAAAGTAGAGATGAGTAGCAAGAAAGACAAATATTTAGATGACGGAGAGGGAAGGGATCAGGAGCAGTCAAAAGAAAAGCAAGAGATGGGCAGTGGGAAATGAAAATATTTAGTAGATTGTGGCGCGAGCATACATCTGGAACATCATGAAGAATGAGAAGAATGAGCAGGGAGCTGGAGCAATTAAAAGGAATAAAACAATGAAAGGGGTTGGAAGAGAAGGACAACAGCCATGTACTCCCATGAAGGACTAAAAGACAAATAATATGTAAAGATCACAGAGAAAAAACTATTTCTTTAAATCAGCTATGTTGGGATACAACATATAAAATCGAAAAGCATGGTGAGAGAGCTATGCTCCAGTGGTGGACCTAACACAGGATACAGAGAAAAGCAAAAATTTCGAAGCAGAACAATAAAATAGAAAGGAAAGTGTTGTATTTAGTACAGGTTGGTTTCTTCCACCCACCCCTACCATTGGAACACTCGTGGAACGTGGCGAACGTTCTACTCTGCACTCTCATGACCGTTACTAGCCGTTGCCCTGTAACTGCTCGGTGATGGATGTATTGCTGTAGATCTGGAATAAAGTTACTCTTTTAACTTAAGAAAAGTGGACATTCTTATATTAACAGATCTTTTCATTGGCGACGAGAAATCGTGGGGAGGACGAAGCTTTACATTCCCTCCGTGTGTAGCCGGAGCAGGAGGATAAAGAAGAAAAACGTCGGAAAGTGAATAGTGAAGGGAAACTTACAGCACACAGCCTGAAAGGGATGGTGAAAGATTCATTCCGGAGTGAGAGGCAAAGTGCTTCGCAGAAGGAAATTGAGGAGACACGGATATTGAATTGAAGGAAGTGTCAAGTAGCACATGTGCGGTGTGGTGTAAAGCAGAACAAGAAAGGACCTGCACAAAGTGAAGTAAAAGCAGACGGAAAATTAGAAAGACACGGATGTTGAATTGAAGAAAGTGTCTGGTAAAGCACATGCGCAGTGAGGTGAAAAGCGGCACAAGAACGGACTTGCGCAGAGTGGATTCTGAGGAGGAGTGTAGGCGGATCGTCGCAGAGTGACAACGGAGCTGACAGAACATCGTGTGTCAGGAAACCTGGAGAAGAAGTGAAGTAAGGACACATGTGAAAGGATTTGAGTAGCAAAACCTAAGAGAACTGCAAGCGGAGTAAAGGAAGAAGGCTGACACGGTGAACTGCTCGTCTGAAAGAATAGTGGACGTCAGTAATTTTAAAGAAAAATTATCAGTAAAAGGCCGGAGAATACGTGATTTGAAGGTGTATTGCGAGACATTAAAGAAGTAAGAGAAAGTATAATTGAGGAACGGTGGGAGACTCAGACTGTAGGGAAAACTTATAAGTGGTGAAGGAATAGTAGTAAATATATAAAGAGAAATATTTTGAGAGAGTAGAGAGGAATAAATTTGAAAGGAGAGGGAGTGAAGGACTGGGCTATTCTAAGGCCCAGCGGTGCCAGGGGACAACACCTGAAACCTTCGTGGGTTACCTGTTCCGGCGCACAAAACACAGAGACTCGGGACACTTCCGGAGGCGTCAAAGATCAGCGTTTATTTACTGCAGGGATACAGAAGTCGCAAGAAGTACACAACGTGTAGGTTCTGGGAGACTGCTTCAAATTGCACAAGTGGATTGCTCCTTTTATACACATTTTGGTCATAGAACAACATGGCAAACAAAGGTTACAATTTAGTTCCCACAGTAAACTTCAAAAGGGTCGCATTCATGTTTCAGAAACCCGGAATACAATTTCAGCTTCATTGCCGGTTCCCAACTGTAAAAGCAGATCATCCCCACATTAAGCACATTCCATTCTGACTGTAAACACATTAAGAGGAAGGACAGAAACAGATGCAAAGGAAGAACAAGGATGCACAACAGATTAGAAACGAGTGTAGAGGGTAATAACGGAAACCTAATTGCAGAATCAAAGGCCTCGTGACTAATGCAGGCATGACTGAAACAATAGACCAGTACGGCAAGATGAGCCCTGAGAGGGGCCATCTGCCTCTGCCGTGTCATTTCCCTCATCATAAAAGACACCCTCAAAGGAACACGTGTCTTCCGTGAAAGCTTGGGAATCCCAGGGTCACAAAGCGGACAAGGTCCGTTCGCTGGCTACTTGAGGGCAAGAGACAAAATGGATGCCACATCTAAAATGGAACCCGAGGGTTCGAATGGACATACCTAGAAATGAGACGATCCGTACATAGTAGAGTAGCGTAGCGAAAACGCGTACACCCACTAAACTCGTCATTTGCGGTTCGCAGATACCAGATTCGTCCCTATTCAAACACACCCAAAAAGTGTCGTTCCAATTCACACGGAACCTCAGACGCTCCTTTTGCCCTCATGTAGTCAAGCACTAATCGAGATCAGAGTCGATTTCGATATTCATCAGATCGTTCAGCTGCTGCTGGAACATCATTCTATCCATCAATGTCTCCTTGGTAACAGATGGCCGTCTTATACACGTTGTAGCACAAAGACTACATAAGGCAGGACCACACTGCACACAAAGACAACACGTGAATAGAAACGTTACAACAACCCCTACGATCATCAGAATCTTCCAACCCCAAGTGGATATCAGGCCCCAAAACCATCCTAGAAGTGTCCAATTACCCTCATCCACGTGTTTGGACTCGGAAATTTTATGCAACTTCGAGATGGCTTGGTAAACAGTTGGAGCGTTGTCAGGAATGAAAATGCAACAGCTCGAATGGATAACTTTGCACACACCACCTCTATCTGCAAGAACAACGTCGAGAACGGTTCTGCAACGTCATAAGTCTATCCGCCTGAAGTTCTGCTGTTAAATTACCAAGAGCGCTCGCAGTTATGTTAGCAGTCATCTCTACCACACGGGTCAACTGCCTCAGGTTTCTACTATTAACCATAGGTCCCCAAAACGGCAAGAACCCCTTAAAGAGGTCTCCTGCTTCTTGACCAGCAGTATCCTCTTCACTAATAACGCCTCTCACAACTCTAGTCTTGTGATAGTCCGAGGCAACTGTAAAAGTCGGTGGCAAAAGATTTGCGATATAACAGGTACCCGAGAAGTCACGGGGCAACCATGTATATGCACGTTCATAACATACGAAATAGGTACCCTTGGCAGTCAGAAAAACAGGGGAAGAGAGCATCGGGAGAACATACGTGTCAGTGCAAGCACTGTTCCCGAGTTGCGCTCTCGGATTTCGACCAAGACCCTTCAAGCAGAAATTACCGAGGTGGGGTACGATCCATATTGGAGACGAGCTCTTGAGCTGTCTATCACCCACTGACGTACTATACTCAGCTTCACTCAGGTCCTTATAGGCTTGCACCTCTTCATCTGGAATAAGCGATGCATCAAAAACATGTCTATCTAAATCCGCAATCGCTATTACCAAAGGCTTGTGGTACGGACCAGGACCAAAGTTTGCAGAGCGTGGCTCTCGACTGGGGTAGGAATCTAGTGCACTACGGAACATAGTTTGGAATGCTCGAGCTGACCCTTGGGAGCTATAAGGAAGAACCAGATACGGAATACCCCTATCCATGGTATGTGGCATTAACCCACACACCCAACAGTTGGTAGTGTTCATTACCAACTGATGCTGATGAAGGAGCTGAACAAAGGAGTTATTCATGAATTCCGCACGTCTAACCTGTTCATGTAGTGGCAGAGGATGAAAGGAATGTGGAGAAACAGTGGTAGTAGAACTTCGTTTAGGAGAAAGAGTAGGTGAAATGGAAGGCAACAACGACTGTATTCCGAAATACACTCCACCCACCAATAGCAGAGATACAGTCAGAAACAACAGAAATACCTGGAACAAAAAACACTTTGTTCGTACAATCTTATGCAATTTTGATCTTTGCGCCGACATCCTTTCCCCTTCCAACAGCTTAGAGAATGCCATCCTCTAAAAACCGTCCGTGACGTACTTGACGCACTTCGTTCTGAGTAGCGATTATCAATTCCCAGGAGTTCCCAGGAATCGACAAAAAAGTAACCGACCTAGTGTCAGAAACCTGCTAAACAGAAGGGAGTACCCGCACGGCCCTACGGTTAACCCGGATGATAGGTTTTCCTAAACACGCAGCTTAATACAAATCTCTTCAGCTGTGAAAAGCATACATAAAAACTCAAAAATGCAGAAAAGGATGTAATTGTTCGTAATGTTCTTGGCAACGGGAAAGGGAAAATATAAGGAAAATTTTATTAGTCTCTGTTACGTGGACGAAGAAAATATCGATTTCTTCCAGGTCGAGTCTGTTCATCAAACAGTTGTTCAGCTGGTGAAACAGTGTTCAGTCGATTGGATGACGACTCAGACCTCGAATTCTCTTCAACTGACGACTCAACAGGTGTGTCTGACTGCGATGGCAATGAATTGTCTCTTACAGGCTGGGCATCGCTGGACGGCACAAAACATAAAGGAGTCTCAGTTTCCGTTGCCGCTATACCAGTTCTCACCCAACTATCGGTCGGGAAAGGGATCGGCACCTTTTTGGTATGGCCGGCGTGTACCCAATTCTTTCTGCCTTCCAACCGAACTGCAGTCCTTGTGGCCAATAGCACTTGATAGGGTCCCACGAATCTCGGCTCCAGGTTACGTTTTCGGCCAAAATTTCGGGTAACGACCCAATCACCCGGTTGGAGCCGATGTCCAGGACCCTCTGTCTGTGCTGGCAAAGCTTCAAAGACCTGTTGATGAATGAACCTTAGTTTAATAGTCAGATCATGAAGATAATCAATTAGCATTGGATACTCAAGACTATCAAAGGCCTTAGGTCTCGGGACTCCCCAAATATTCGCAGGGCGGCCGAACACAATCTCATAGGGGCTGAGCCCTACTCGAGAGTGTACAGTCGCTCTGGTCGATAAGAGAGCCAGAGGCAAGGCATCAGGCCATGACAAACCAGTCGTAGCCTGTATCTTTGCAAGTTTCAGCTTCAGGGTACCATTGTACCCTTCAACTAAACCCGCTGCCTGGGGATGATTGGCACTATGGAATTTCTGTCGAATTCCAAGGCCCTTACACACACTCTGCATCACACTTCCCACAAACTCGCTTCCATTATCTGACCACACAATCCTTGGCATTCCATACCGCGGAAAGTATTCCTTCAGTAGGACTTTCGCTGTGGACAGAGCAGTATTATCCTTAAGAGGATAGGCCTCGATCCATCCGGAGAACGCACAAACCACAACCAAAACGTACTTCAGATTGTTGCATCTCTCCATATGGATGAAGTCCAGTTGGATAACCTCAAAGGGACAGGCAGGAGGAGCAAAATGACCAGGTGGCGTGGGGGTGCCCTTACCAGGATTATGCATCAAACACACCATACAATTTTTAACCACCCTTTCAGCACACTTAGCAATACCATCATTCTTCCATACAGGGGACAGTAACTTACATATACCTTTCGCACTAATGTGTGACAACCCATGAGCCATAGTTACGACAGCTAATACATACGCATCCTGTAACATCCACCTCTGGCGTTCCGACAAATCAACCCAACATCCATGCATGTCCAACTTTCCCGTACTTTCTTTCCACTTGGTTCTTTCAGTTTCAGTGGCCTCATTCTGAATTGCTTTCACGCTCTCAACAGTGTCTTCACACATACCAGTCTCCGTCGGCCATCTCACTGAACCCGTAACATACATTCGGGTTGCAAGATTCTTGGCCGTTTCCTTAGCAATCTCGTCTGCAAATGCATTACCACGACCAACATCATCTGTAACCTTTTGATGCGCACTACATTTAACAATCGCTACCTGTTTAGGCAATGTAAGTGCATCCAAAAGATCATTCACGAGCTGCCCGTGTTGGATCTTCGTACCATGCGACGTCATAAATCCTCTTTCTCTCCACAATCGCCCAAAACTATGCGCAACACCGAATGCATACTGGCTGTCAGTGAACACATTCACTCGCTTTCCTTTAGACAAAACACACGCTCTTGTTAGCGCAATCAATTCTGCTGCTTGCGCTGAATTCTGACTCAATCTCGCGGTTTCCACAACCGTGCTCAATGTCACTACAGCATACGCAGTTGTCACATCACCATTCGGCAACTTAAAACATGAACCATCAACATACAAAGTGCCATCAGGATCTGTCAACGGAGTGTTTTTCAGGTCTACACGACCCTTCGTTTCTTCCTCAGTTATTAAATAACAATCATGTGGTGGTACACCATCTAGTTCCATATTAATCGGCAACAATGTCGCCGGATTCAGCACATTACAACGCTTGATCTGTATATGACTTGCCAAAAGCATCAACTCATACCCTGACAACCTTCCACTTGTCAGATGTTGAGTTTTTGTCCGATTCAGGAGAGTGTCAACTGCATGCGGAACCATCACTATGAGCATATTATCCATGACCAGACCTGCAGATTGTCGAATAGACACTGCAGCTGCCGCTGTCGCTCTCAAGCAACTGGGCAACGCTCTAGCTACCGGGTCTAAAGTTGAGGAAAAATACGCACATGGACGCTGCTTACCACCGAATTGTTGCGTCAGAACGCTCAACGCACAACCCTCTCTCTCGTGGACGTATAGTGTATATGGCTTACTGTAGTCAGGAGTACCTAACACAGGAGCCGAACACAACGCGTCACGTAGTTCAGAAAAACTTTTCTGACATTCTTCCGTCCATGGCAAAGGAGTCGAGACATCCTTGCACGTGAGAGCTATCAATGGCTTCGCTAACAGTGAAAAATTTGGAATCCACTGTCTGCAGTATGACGTGATACCTAGAAAGGCACGCACATCTCTCTGAGTTGTTGGCACAGTCATTCGAGCAATTGCTGCAATTCTTTCAGGGGTCAACCTTCTTCCCGCCTTTGATAATAAGTGACCTAGATAGGTTACTTCTTGACAACAATATTGCAGCTTAGAAGGTGACACTTTATGGTGTAAGTCACATAGATGCTGTAACAGTGACACTGTAGCAGTTTTGCAAATCTGTTCAGTGTCAGCAGCTACCAACAGATCATCGACGTACTGAATCAAAGCCGCACCAGCCGGCAACACAAACGCAGCTTCAGGTTCAGGGTACCATTGTACCCTTCAACTAAACCCGCTGCCTGGGGATGATTGGCACTATGGAATTTCTGTCGAATTCCAAGGCCCTTACACACACTCTGCATCACACTTCCCACAAACTCGCTTCCATTATCTGACCACACAATCCTTGGCATTCCATACCGCGGAAAGTATTCCTTCAGTAGGACTTTCGCTGTGGACAGAGCAGTATTATCCTTAAGAGGATAGGCCTCGATCCATCCGGAGAACGCACAAACCACAACCAAAACGTACTTCAGATTGTTGCATCTCTCCATATGGATGAAGTCCAGTTGGATAACCTCAAAGGGACAGGCAGGAGGAGCAAAATGACCAGGTGGCGTGGGGGTGCCCTTACCAGGATTATGCATCAAACACACCATACAATTTTTAACCACCCTTTCAGCACACTTAGCAATACCATCATTCTTCCATACAGGGGACAGTAACTTACATATACCTTTCGCACTAATGTGTGACAACCCATGAGCCATAGTTACGACAGCTAATACATACGCATCCTGTAACATCCACCTCTGGCGTTCCGACAAATCAACCCAACATCCATGCATGTCCAACTTTCCCGTACTTTCTTTCCACTTGGTTCTTTCAGTTTCAGTGGCCTCATTCTGAATTGCTTTCACGCTCTCAACAGTGTCTTCACACATACCAGTCTCCGTCGGCCATCTCACTGAACCCGTAACATACATTCGGGTTGCAAGATTCTTGGCCGTTTCCTTAGCAATCTCGTCTGCAAATGCATTACCACGACCAACATCATCTGTAACCTTTTGATGCGCACTACATTTAACAATCGCTACCTGTTTAGGCAATGTAAGTGCATCCAAAAGATCATTCACGAGCTGCCCGTGTTGGATCTTCGTACCATGCGACGTCATAAATCCTCTTTCTCTCCACAATCGCCCAAAACTATGCGCAACACCGAATGCATACTGGCTGTCAGTGAACACATTCACTCGCTTTCCTTTAGACAAAACACACGCTCTTGTTAGCGCAATCAATTCTGCTGCTTGCGCTGAATTCTGACTCAATCTCGCGGTTTCCACAACCGTGCTCAATGTCACTACAGCATACGCAGTTGTCACATCACCATTCGGCAACTTAAAACATGAACCATCAACATACAAAGTGCCATCAGGATCTGTCAACAGAGTGTTTTTCAGGTCTACACGACCCTTCGTTTCTTCCTCAGTTATTAAATAACAATCATGTGGTGGTACACCATCTAGTTCCATATTAATCGGCAACAATGTCGCCGGATTCAGCACATTACAACGCTTGATCTGTATATGACTTGCCAAAAGCGTCAACTCATACCCTGACAACCTTCCACTTGTCAGATGTTGAGTTTTTGTCCGATTCAGGAGAGTGTCAACTGCATGCGGAACCATCACTATGAGCATATTATCCATGACCAGACCTGCAGATTGTCGAATAGACACTGCAGCTGCCGCTGTCGCTCTCAAGCAACTGGGCAACGCTCTAGCTACCGGGTCTAAAGTTGAGGAAAAATACGCACATGGACGCTGCTTACCACCGAATTGTTGCGTCAGAACGCTCAACGCACAACCCTCTCTCTCGTGGACGTATAGTGTATATGGCTTACTGTAGTCAGGAGTACCTAACACAGGAGCCGAACACAACGCGTCACGTAGTTCAGAAAAACTTTTCTGACATTCTTCCGTCCATGGCAAAGGAGTCGAGACATCCTTGCACGTGAGAGCTATCAATGGCTTCGCTAACAGTGAAAAATTTGGAATCCACTGTCTGCAGTATGACGTGATACCTAGAAAGGCACGCACATCTCTCTGAGTTGTTGGCACAGTCATTCGAGCAATTGCTGCAATTCTTTCAGGGGTCAACCTTCTTCCCGCCTTTGATAATAAGTGACCTAGATAGGTTACTTCTTGACAACAATATTGCAGCTTAGAAGGTGACACTTTATGGTGTAAGTCACATAGATGCTGTAACAGTGACACTGTAGCAGTTTTGCAAATCTGTTCAGTGTCAGCAGCTACCAACAGATCATCGACGTACTGAATCAAAGCCGCACCAGCCGGCAACACAAACGCATCAAGTTGACCCTTAAGAGCTTGGCTGTAGATCGATGGACTCTCACAGTAGCCCTGAGGTGCGCGTTTAAACCTGAAGCTGCGACCACCTAATGAGAAACCAAATAAATCTCTGCTTTCCTCAGCAATCGGAATGCTAAAGAACGCATTCTTAAGATCGATTACCGAGAACCATGATGCAGAAGCTGGAATCAGAGTCAGCAAAGCTGTAATATCAGGCACCACGGGAAACTGTGGAACAACAATTTTATTGACCTCCCGCAAGTCAATAACAAAACGATACACAGGAGGCTGAGAGGGATCAGTTCGTTTCAAAATAGGCAACACAGGACTATTACACACGTTACCCCGCGTTTCCTCGATAACATCTTTATCGATCAAATCGTAAATTATCGCTAAAAGTGCTCGTTCACCATCAAGAGAGATACGATACTGGGGAATGCGTGGCAATCGCACGTTTGACTTCAATTGAACAACATAAGGTGGTATGTCCAGCAGGCCCACGTCATTGGGACCTGTCGCCCACAAAGAATCAGGAAGAGAACCCAATTCCGGTGGGAGCTTATCAGTCGACAGATACATGGGAGAGATCACTCTCCGACCTAGCGTCAGCTCCACTCCCGCAGGGGAGCAGTACAAAGTCGCATATAACCGCTTCAATAAATCCAAGCCCAAAAGATTCTCACCACAACCAGTAGTCAAAATCAAAGGAGCTTCTAACTCTCGAGACCCAATTGTAAGGGGCAAAGGGCTAGAAACCGGATTGCTAACGGGGGCGCCAGAGAATCCAACTGAAACATTCGTTAAGCCAGACAAGGGTGCGCCAGGGAGTTTCGAATGCATGATGGAACTTTTCGCTGCACCAGTGTCCAACAGAAAAGGCTCAACTACGCCCAATGTGGCAACTGCGACTTAAGGCCCTCTCTGATCAACCAAAACTGATACTACTCCCTTTCTTTGTCTATGGCTGTCCTAGTAAGTACCGTCCGCGTCAACATCATGCTCGACGTAATAGTCGTCCACATGATACTGTGCATATCGTCCAGACGAAAGATCGCGCCGATCAAAACAATTTTGCGAATCTGATGAAGTGGCAAGACGCTTGTTCTGATTCTGAGTAACACCGCGACCTCTACCACGTGATGCTTGTTGAGGACCATTGCGACCTCCTCGAGCCGAAACACCATTGTTGCGGTCACGCAACACTGGACAATTAAACTTCAAATGACCCTCACCCCTACAATATGCACATTGATTATACCCCAACACAAAACGAGGTACAGAGGAGTCAGTACGTAGCTGTGATCTAGAAAATTGCGATTGTGACTGATGTGGCTGCTGCGAGTCATTTTCATTCGAGCGCGGAGGATACGCTTGCTGCAATAAGACCTTAGTTTTAAGATCCTTCGCGTTCGCTTTTCCTTCTCTCTATTTTCATAGTATTGGGCCGTGGCTAATATCTGAGCAGTTGTAGAAACGGCCCACGAACTTTCAGAATTTTTCAACTTGATGCTCAGTTCAGGCAACAAATTAGATACAAATTTATCAACAAACAATCGCTGACCTCCCTCAGAGCTCATATCCTGACCACTATGATCAATAAATGCCTCCTCGAATCTTGTAAAGAAATCGGAGACACTCTCATCTTTCTTTTGTTTGCACGCAGACAATTTGTCCCAATTAACACGTATGGTGGGCATAAGTGTCTTCATAAGTGTAATTATCCTCTGAGGCAAATTCTCAATGAGCTGTTCAGGTTTAGCCCCACCAACCTGCTGTGCGTCAGCCGCCACAAGAGCAGCCCAATCACCGCCTAACGCAGCTGCGTGATCCTCTTGGCGAATTTTTGCCCAAATCGGTTGAGGTACTACATTACCAAACAACATGTCAATATCTGCAAGATTCATAACAGTAGCAGCCACTAATTGGGACAACTCCTTATATAACCTGCAGGATTTTTACGGGGGCCGGGCAAGGTTTGCTTCACCTGCAAAACTTCCGATCGCTTCCATGGGAGGTGTATCCAAACTCTCTGAAAGTGAGTTGGAATAGCAGGATTAGCATTAGGATTACCTGGCATCCATACTGGGGGAACTTCCCGCATAGGATACTGGCCAGGTTGTGCCATCCACTCCGCAGTTTCATCCTTAAACAATGCTCGAGGTTGTACCGCAGAGCGAAAAGATAATAGACGCTCTAGAGCATGTTGAACGTTATCACCTACAATCGTACCAGTCGAAAATTGATTCTGAAGCTCAGTTATCTCGGACGGTACATTATCTACCGCATCATTATCCCACTCTTCTCTCAAGAATTTACACATTTCCTCATACACAAATCTTTGTGTGGGCTCATTAAACTGGGAAAACGTCTCGAAAACTATACGCGACGAATACTTTGCAGGATACCTAATCCATTTACGCGCCATTTTCACTAGCGACTCACGTTCCCTACCATCAGGAATTTGACTGCGCCTCTGAGCAACATCAGAAAGATTTGACCCAAGTACTGGTCAAAAAAACGGAGAATAGAGAGTAGCGACAGCATTAAATAGTCGACTACGAACGGAAGGGGATGAAGAAGAAGGTACAGGAGCAACAGTAGTAGGAGTAAGCGAAGAAACAGTAGCAGTAGTCGGGGTAACAGGAGTAACGGTAACGAGAGGCTGGTGAGGTACCGGTAAAGGAGCAGTAGGGAAAGGAGCCGGTAAAGGAGAATGGACAATCTGTGGCACAAGGGGATTCAGAAGAACAGGAGGAACGGCAGGCTGACCAGCAGCCGCCAGAACAACAGGTTGAGGAACAGGAGGAATCACCGGACCCACAATATCTGGAGCATAGGGAGGTGGTGATTTCAAGAGATAAGATAATAGGGGATCCTCTATCACCTCCTCTCCAGGTTTATCAGAACTAGACGGCAATGCCGGATAACATCTATCCACCGCCATATGATGAAGTCTAGCACTAACTTCCTGCTCCTTCTCATCTTTGTCCCGCTGATACTGTTCTGCATTTCGCATCACCGTAATGACACCTTCTCTCTTATTTTTCTTAATCTGTTTGATTTCTTTCTGCTTGGCCTCTTTGCGCCATAACCGAAAGGAATCAAACGTGGCCGGCCTAGCCTTCTTTTTAAACAATTTAGCTTCAAGATTATCTAGGATTGCAGTTTCGAAACTACCATGTGATGGCCATCTAAGAACACCATCATTTTTAGTGTAACGAATCCAATATTCATTATATACAATAGGACCCACGCCATGGCGACTATAGAGTTCATAAATTGGAGTTCCAACCGGAGGTATCGGGCATGAATCCTCTAGTCGGGAATTCGTGCTGCAACATTTAAGGAAACCAAACAAAGTACTACGGCCAGGCATCGTGCACACTAACCGAGTTTACAAACTTCAAGGGCTATCGAATGACGATGTCCTCGCAAAAATGCAAGACCCTCGGTTTTTGGCAATTGCAATCGTCAAATAAAACCCAACAACTAAGAACCAACAACTAAGAACCACAAATGCAATGGAACCATGCAAACAACCAAGTTTAACCAAGAACTCTGGGAGCGACCCACAAATACTTAACTGAAAGAGCAATGGCGTCACCAGGTAGGCCCGTCTATCGTCTCGCCGTACAAAGGACTACGCCAGGCACCAAAACAGGTCGACAGTCAGGGTATCAGTCCGTCGCAGCCGTCAGGAGGCGGGAATCTTCGCGGGAATAGTCTCCGGGCCACTTATTTCGACAACTGGATCGATGAAGCGGGGTGCACCTTCCCTCGGAGATTTCACACGAAGTTCCTCACGATCGTCGGGCTTGGACCGGTACCGCTGATGTCGCCCAACGTTGGGCGCCAACTGAAGGACTGGGCTATTCTAAGGCCCAGCGGTGCCAGGGGACAACACCTGAAACCTTCGTGGGTTACCTGCTCCGGCGCACAAAACACAGAGACTCGGGACACTTCCGGCGGCGTCAAAGATCAGCGTTTATTTACTGCAGGGATACAGAAGTCGCAAGAAGTACACAATGTGTAGGTTCTGGGAGACTGCTTCAAATTGCACAAGTGGATTGCTCCTTTTATACACATTTTGGTCATAGAACAACATGGCAAACAAAGGTTACAATTTAGTTCCCACAGTAAACTTCAAAAGGGTCGCATTCATGTTTCAGAAACCCGGAATACAATTTCAGCTTCATTGCCGGTTCCTAACTGTAAAAGCAGATCATCCCCACATTAAGCACATTCCATTCTGACTGTAAACACATTAAGAGGAAGGACAGAAACAGATGCAAAGGAAGAACAAGGATGCACAACAGATTAGAAACGAGTGTAGAGGGTAATAACGGAAACCTAATTGCAGAATCAAAGGCCTCGTGACTAATGCAGGCATGACTGAAACAATAGACCAGTACGGCAGGATGAGCCCTGAGCAGGGCCATCTGCCTCTGCCGTGTCATTTCCCTCATCATAAAAGACACCCTCAAAGGAACACGTGTCTTCCGTGAAAGCTTGGGAATCCCAGGGTCACAAAGCGGACAAGGTCCGTTCGCTGGCTACTTGAGGGCAAGAGACAAAATGGATGCTGCATCTAAAATGGAACCCGAGGGTTCGAATGGACATACCTAGAAATGAGACGATCCGTACGTAGTAGCGTAGCGAAAATGCGTACACCCACTAAACTCGTCATTTGCGGTTCGCAAATACCAGATTCGTCCCTATTAAAACACACCCAAAAAGTGTCATTCCAATTCACACGGAACCTCAGGAGTGGAAAATACGTTGGTATATTAAACAGTGAGTGTGTGTTACAGGTGAGAACATGGCGGCAGCAAGTATGTTACAACCTACACCTTTTTTGTCTGAGGCAGGAGAACCGTTAGTAACGTGGAAGGAATGGAAGAAGAGTTTTGAATCCTCTCTCATAGCTATAGGAGCAAGTGGGTTTTCAGCAATAAGAAGACAGCATAGTTTGCTCCATAATTTAGGAGGAGAGGGAAGGAAAATTTTTGATAGCTTGCCAGAGGTGGAGGAAGAGGAAGAAGATGGAGAGAGGGAAGATGTGTATGAAAGTAGTATGAGAAAACTAGAGCTTCAATTTGCTGACAAAATTAACGTAGTTCTTGAAAGACATACATTTTATGGAAGAGTACAAGGAAAGAATGAGAAGGTAGGGAACTATGTCGCGAGTTTAAGAGGAATGGCAAACACATGATTTAACAGAATCTTTGATACGTGATCAACTTGTAAGTTGTACAAATAACAAGAAGATTCAGGGAAAATTACTAGTGGGAAATCCAGATTTGAAGATGGCAATTGATATTGCTAAGAGTGTGGAGCATACAGCGGAATGCATGAAGGAGATGAACATCACAGGAGACAACAGTGTGAATGAGATAAGTGAGGAACTAAGAGAAGTGTGTGCCATAAGGAATATGAAGAGGAAAGAAGGAAAGGAAGTAATTAACAAAGAGAGGATATACAGTGAGAAGAGGATGAAATGTTTCAGATGTGGAAGTAGTAGCCACTTGGCTAATAGTGTGAATTGTTTAGCAAGGACAGCAACGTGCAGGAATTGTAATCGGAAGGGGCATTTTGCTAGAGCGTGTAAAGATATGTCAAGTAGAGCAGTGAACAGTGTGGAATATGGAGAAGGACAGAGAAGGAGTTTTGTGTTACAAGTGAGAAGTTTGGATGGAAGCAGTGTGAACCATATTGAATTACCTAAATGTGAAATAGGGCTAGATGGCGAAAAGGTAGAGATATTTGCAGGTTCATGTTCACCATTCACGTTCATGAACAGTGAAACATTCAGAAAGAGATTTAAGGAAGAAGAAATTATGTTGCACACACCTGATGTAATACCAGTGGGGTATAATAAGGATCCTATTCCATTAGATGGGGTAGCCATTATGAAAATAACCTTTAAGAACAGGAGTACAGTGGGAAAAGTGTATATCGCAAGGAAAGGGGCAAATTTGTTGGGTTGGGGTCACCAGAAGGACCTTGGAATAAAGTTGGATCCTAGTGCTGTAACACCAGTCATGCTAGTGGAAAGGGGTGTGTGTGGAGCAGAGATTTGTGAGGAGTTCCCAGAGATTTTCAAAGAACAGTTAGGGTGCATGAAGGATTACCAACACAGGATAAAATTGAAGGCAGAAGCTAAGCCAGTAGCTTACAAATGTAGAAATATTCCTATCTTGATGAAAGAACCATTGAGAGTGGAACTTGACAAACTCCTAAGTCAGGGTGTCATAGAGCCTGTAGAATGTGCTGAGTGGGTTGCACCCATAGTTATCACGGCTAAAGGGAACACCAAAAACATCAGGTTATGCATTGATTTGAGAGAATTAAATAAGAATATATGGATTGATAGGCACCCATTACCTAACATTAATGATATGCTAAACCAGATAAGTGGGGCGGAGATCTTTTCGGTAATTGATCTGTCATCAGCTTACCATCAAATAAGACTTCACCCTGATAGTAAAGCTCTTACCACGTTCATAACGCCGTTTGGGGCATTCCAATTTTGTATGATGCCGTTTGGCTTAACCTCAGCGGCGGCGGTTTTCCAGAGAGCAATGCAGAACATCTTGAAAGGATTGAAACAAGTTTTATGTTTCCAAGATGACCTGTTGGTGTATGGGAAGAATGAGATTGAACACAATGATATACTGCGGTTGGTACTAAGCAGGTTGAAGGAAGCAGGACTTACCTTGAAGAAGGAAAAATGCCATATTGGGGTCCGGTCAGTTACCTATTTAGGACATGGAATCTCACAAGAAGGAATCAAGCAAAAAACAAATTTGGTAGATGCCATCAAATTAGCACCATGTCCTACTAGCAAGGAAGAAATCAAGTCCTTCTTGGGACTCTCAGAATATTATTCAAAGTTCATAAAGAATTTTGCAGACACGACTTACCCTTTGAGATGCTTACTAAAGAAAGGTACAAAATTTGAGTGGTATGGTAAATGCAATGAAGCATTCAAAATGATTAAGAATAGGATGTCAGAGGCACCATTTCGTGGATGTTTTGACACTAGCAAACGCACCATCATTACTACTGATGCGAGTTTGAAAGGGTTGGGAGCTACACTTAGCCAAATAACTGAAAGTGGAGAGAAAATAGTGGCGTTTGCATCAAGGGCCTTGACGGAAGCTGAATCACGCTACTCAGTAATTGAAAGGGAGGCATTAGCATGCTATTGGGCCATATTGCACTTTAGAACATTCGTGTGGGGCATACCATTTAAGGTAAGGACAGATCACAAACCCCTAGTAAGTATTTTTACATCTAAAAATCTAGAAAGAGCAACACCCAGAATTTCAAGATGGTTTCTTGGCCTACAAGGGTACAATTTTGAAGTAGCGTACATACCGGGAGAGAAGAATCAAGCGGCGGATTGCTTGTCTAGGTTACCGCTTGAGAGGCAGGAAAGTGAAGAAGAACCTGGAGATGAAATTGTAGTTTCCGCTATCTCTGATGGCTTAGAAGAGATAGAATGGGAAGAAGCAGTAGCTAAAGATGAATTATTCTCTACAGTAAAAAAATTAATCCAAGAAGGATGGCCATACAATCAAAAGATGTTGGAAAAAGGTGAGGGGGTGTTTTGGGAGGTGAGAAATGAGTTACACATACACGGCAATAACATATATCGAGCGAACAAACTGGTACCACCAGAGGGAATGAGAGAGAAAGTTTTACACTTAGCACATGAGGGACACTTAGGATGCAGCAAAACTAAAAGTAAGATTCGTTTACACTATTGGTGGCCGAAAATGGACAGCATGGTGGAGAGGGAAATAAGAGAGTGCATACCTTGTGCAATGAGCGACAAGAGCAAAGTCGTAAGCAAAGGGAAAATCATTGCGGTGGAGGTTCCAACTGCTCCTTGGGTAAAAATAGCTATGGACATAGTGGGCCCACTAAATGTAAATGGTCTAGGAGGTAGATTTATCATTACGTTAGTGGACTACCATTCCAAAAGGATAATTGTAAAGGTAGTTGAAAACATCAATACTGAATGTGTAAAAGGTTTTCTCCAAGAAGTATTTCGTACGGAAGGAGTACCACAGATTTTGGTCACAGATAATGGGGTACAGTTTACCTCTGCATGTATGAAAGAGTTCCTACACAAATTTTCAGTTGAACATCAACTCACACCGTTGTACTGCCCTATCGCAAATGGGCTGGTTGAGCGCATAAATCGCATGATTAAAGACTGCATACAACTCAATGTAAAAAATGGCAGCAATATAAGGAAGGCACTGGAGGACATGATTTGGTCTTATCTTATTACCCCTCATTCAGTTACGGGAGTGTCACCATTCAAATCTCTGAAAGGCAGAGAACCGGGTACCAAATTAGGCCCATTGTGGCTTGTTGGGGGAAGAGAAGAGGAGGTGAGTAGAAGTAAGATCATGGAAAAGATACATATCAATCAAAAGAAATATGTAGAAAGATAGAACGGAAGAATACTGAGACCTACTAGGGTTTTTGAAGTAGGGGATGTGGTAAGTGTAAAGCTACCTAATTTTGTAAAGGCTGGGGGCCATATGTAGGTGGCCTAACATTTACCACTTCATAAATACCGAATTTTACCGATTCGGTATTTATGAGGTGGTAAATGCTATGTAGGTAAACCATCGGTAATATTTACCGATTCGGAATGGGTCGGTATTTTAGAATCGGTATTTACCGATTCGGTAATGGTAACTGGCTTCCCATTGATTCCTATGGGCCAGGAGGCCCATAGGAATCAATGGGAAGCCAGGTACCATTACCAAATCGGTAAATACCGATTCGGTAATGGGGGGGAGCACAATCAAGGGTGGCAGGGTGTCACAGTGACACCCTGTCGCACCCCTGATTCCTGCATGTGTGTACATGTGGCACACATACATGCCCTAAGGGCATGTATGTCTGCCACATTGCACACTTCTAAGTGCCAAAAGATGCTTTTTCAACGCCATTCGTCATTTACCACCACCTTTTAGTTGGTGGTAAATAACGAATCCACACAACACCCACACACTCCCCCTACATCTCATTTCAGGATTCGGTATTTAGCGAATCGGTAAAATTACCGAATCGGTAATTTTACCGATTCGTTAAATTAGCGAATCCTGAAATGTCCCCCCTACATACCAAAAGCCTGAATACCAGTCGGTAACGGGATTTTTACCGAAAATCGGCCGTTACCGACCGGTATTAGGCTACCTACATATGGCCCTGGGTGTTCTAAATTCTCTGGAAAAAAGGTAATAAGCAAAGTTTTTAAGAATTTAGTGAAATTAGATGATGGACAGTATTGGAGTGTTGATAGAATAGTCCATGACAAGAGTGACCATGTAACTCAACAGGGAAGCAATATGAGATCTAACAGTAACCACCAGGTTACCAACCTTGATCTAAGGATGCGCACTAAAAGGGTGCATTCCAACCCAAGTTGGCAAAAAGACTTTGTTATGTATTAATCCTATTGTGTTCAAAAAATGTATTGGAGGGGGGAAGATGTGTTGTATTTAGTACAGGTTGGTTTCTTCCAGTTTTAAGGCTCAGGGCTGGGCAGGGGGCATAGAACAGGGTTTCTAGTGCTCTGGACTAGGGGAAAGTGTTTAGGGTTGAGGGCTGGGTGGGAGGATGCGTTGGTGCGAGGTACAGCTAACGTTGGTCCTAAACCTTTCTTTGAACAGTATAAGTCTAACCTGCAATAATCTTTTCATACAGTTTTTGAGGATGCACAATGTCAGCTCTAGGTAATCAAAACAGTCAAATTAATAATGTGTAACAACCAATAGATTCCAAAATAACATATATTTATTTAATCATAATTGGACTGGCAGTAGGTATCTTACTGCATTCTAGAAACAATTAAGGAGACAGAAAAGGGGTTGCTCCAGGGGAACGTGCAGAAAGGTGTGCTCTAGTGAAAAAATATGAGGTAGAAGGACTGGAAAAGTTCCAAGTGGTGCTCAGAAAAGGAGAATTAAAACAATTAAAAAGTTGGACTGATAATAGAATATCAGTCTAGGTAAGCATAGCCGTGATTGATCAATTGTTCACAAAGTCTATTTACATATTTTTTAAATTTCAGAGATGTATCATCATTTTGCACAGTGGGGTTGGGGGCTTGTGGTCCAGGCTTATATGGTGTTGGAGTTGACGTTTCGACCCGACTTGGGGCACAGAGGGTGTTTTTGGGCCTCAGCCTGAGGTCTTCTCAGGACAGGGATGGCCAACCAATATTAAGTATGTGGTATCCGTGTTCCACACCTGCAAGGTGTTGCGGAGCGAGGGAGTGTATCTATCTTCATGTACCTACTGGTCCATGGTTCTGCTGCTGCCTTACAATTACGGTTGACGCCAGGGACTTTAATCGTTGCCCTACCACTGCACCCGCTTCACGTCTGAAGTGGGACTGAAGCCCAGGAACCATTCATCCTAGTTTGCTGCTTCGCTAACACCCTGGGGGGAACTCCAAGTCCCAGGGTGCAACGCATTTACGATCAGCTGTGGCCAATGTGGGGGAGCTGCTGACCTCTCCTGGTGAACAAAACACCGTCAATGTCACCACGGCGAGGGACGCGCATGGGTGGTGCCCTGGCAAAGGGTGGGCCGTCCTTGCCCGTCAAAGACCGGAGGAGTCTTGGCTGAGCCACCCCTGGAAAACTCCTTTTATTGAAAGCATAAGGATCTCAGACTGGTTCTATTTGAGGTACTGTGACAATCCCGACTTTCCTCTAAGGCTACGACCGGTCCAACTGTTGGTAATCAGGCCCATTGCTTTTCTCCCCAGATACATTGCACGTAAACATGGGCAAACGTAAAATCACTGAGGGTGGCTTGGATGGCGCCCTGAGGAAAAAGACAAAAAAACTAGGTCAGAAATCTAGCTTGGGGCTTGCGAGGGAGGGTGAGAGTTGGGAGAGCGTGATTGACCGAATTGAGTCCTTAATATCTGATTGTGAGGGTCTCCTCACGTCACCCACATCATCGAGAAAAACACCTGCCCACTCACATACAGCCCCCCAACTATCTTCCCCCCCGCCACTGTAATTGACAACAAGGGAGCATCCCTAGTCTATTCAAAAGCGCAGCCAACAAGAAACAAATTACAAAAACCCCTGATGAATCTGAAGACCCTTCTTTCACGGAAACTCAGGGCAGGACTCAGTCTGACTTACCCTTGAGCAATAGGTTTGCACCCCTAGCGGCCAACTCAGACATGCCTGACATTGACATAAACAAGGAGGGCATGGGCCCCAGCATCAAAGAATCATGCGAGAGGCTCCCTACCTCTAATCAAGGGAGATGTGAGATCCAGGATGCTGTTTTAATGCCAACTATTGCAGACCCTCAGAGGGAAACTGAGGGCATAGTTTAAAGTCCATCTAATGCTGACCTACAGAGGGAAATCTTAGCCCTTAAAGAAACAGTAGGGACGCTGACTACACATATTTCAAAATGACTTCTTAGTTTAAAAGATTGCAACACACGCAAGCTACAGTCACTAACTAATCCTCAGAGTGTCAGTATGACGATATAAGCAAATCACCCTAATGTTCATAAATCACAAGCAACTGGTAACATTCCAACTATAATCCCTACATCTATAGTTACCAATCAAGGTGGCTAAGAGGGGGGCCACCATTGCAAATTACCCAGCCATGACACCTCTCGAGAAGGCCACCTAGCACATTCTGGGGGTCAGAGTGCGTTTTATACATCTACGGAGAATGATCCATCTATACGTCAGGAAGGCCGAAGTGAGGTCCTCCTATTACCATAGTTACGCCCTATCCCCAAAGTTGCTCATCAGTCCATTATTTTTATGACCAATGTACCAAAGCTTGGATGCAACAATAAACCTGAAAATGGCGAAGTTTTAAAAAACAAAGCTATTTACTAGATAAGGCAGGTAAGGGGATGTTGTTCTGTGATAAGGGACAACATTTTGAGAGCTAGGGGATGTGTCCTGAACAACAGCTCAGTTGACGCAGTAGAACTGACTCTAACGAGCGAAAACCTAGCACACGATTTAGTTGCCCTAGAAGCAAAATCCTTCCCTCCACCTAGAACCAACATTCAATTGAAGTATAGCATTCCTTCACTGGCAGCCAATTGTAAGAATCCATTGGTGCTCCAAAGGGACTTATCTGCCTCTATCGTATCACAAATTGATTGACTCACAGTCCCCTGTCAGAAACAAGCGTTTCATTTTAGTATTGATACTGTTATTATTTTTTCACCAATGGATAAGGGCTTGGTAGGCAGTCCATCAGAACATGAGGCTGTGCTACTAAGGCCCCACCTTATATCATCCATTGTAACCCATTTCCAACTAGGAGATAATGATCAGGATGGGGAAGAAAGCCCACAAACCCACCAGACTTCTGTCATGGTTAAGGAAGCCCCAGTAATCCTGCCCTCCAGTTTGACAAACCTGGAAGAGGCAATGACACTCAAAGTACCCTCTTGGAACATTGCAGGAATAAGGAGGAAACTAGCTCTCCCTCATTGGCATGAGATAATCAACCATCACAACATTTGTATCATACAAGAAACCTGTAGTTTGACACCTGTTCATATCCCAGGGTTTGCCACGTTCCACAAGCCAGCAATCCCTTCTAAACATGGTTGTCCTTCTGGAGGGCTACTTATTCTGATCCAAATTACACTAAATCTTGATATAAAGGAGCATCAGACCAATAGCAATGACCTCCTTTGGGTCAGACTAAAAGGCCCCCAAATAAAGTTGCTAGATATCGTAAATGTCTATGCAAGGAGCTCAAAATCAGGCAGGTCATCTACTATACAGGCATTAGATGAGTTACTGGATGCAAGACCGACCAACCTCCCACTAGTAGTGGCAGGAGATTTTATTGTAACATTTGAGCCTCTTGACCGGGAAGATATACTTGAGATCAAAGAGGAAGATAATATGTGGTCAGTCTCTCCATTAGATTTGCCTCTAATAAAGAAATGGTCCCAAGCAGCACTCCAGTTAAATTCCCTTAGTCCTACACATAAGATACGGGCTGCCTATGGAAGGATCAATTCTGACAAAGAAGGGGGAATTACTGTCAGGCCTAAAGGGTCGAGTCGAATCGATTACATTCTTGTGGACCTCTGCTTATGTGCACTAGTAAAAGATATGTCTATAATTGAAACAAGTGAAAGTGACCATAATCTCTTGAGTCTCGCAATTGAGCAACCGTGGGTTGCAAATACTAGGGCAGCCCAAGACCACCTTTCTACAAGGGAGGTGACTCCTAACGATGGGCGTTGACTAAAATGGTCTACAATACTGGCAGACGAGTCTAAGCTCGCTAAATTAAAACAAGATCTTAAGAACCACCTGGAACTTTTGTCCTTTAGAGCTAGAGACAATTCCACCAGAGCTAGCTGTAGTTCTTTACACTCCAAGTTTTTTTAACAATTGGCCAAGAACTATATCATTCACCAACAAAATCCTAGGTTGAAAAAAGCATAGACTAAAAACGTAACCTCCTGGTTCTCAAAAGAATGCAGAACCCTAAAAAGAAGGCTGACCTTCGGGCAGTACAAACTAGCCCAAACAAAGCAAAAGAGGGATTGGGATGAAAAGAGGTGGGTAGAACTAAGAGAGTCTGTCTCAAACCCTGATACCCACATGTTTTGGTCAATTGTGGGCAATCACGAAAGGTCCCCGCCCCAAGCTATTAATATCTCCCGCATCAGTGGCCGGAACACTTTGGTTATCTCAACTCATTTCCCTTAGTGCAAGCTACGGAAGTACTAGCTCCCGATCCAGTGCAACCTTCATACAACCCAACATTTACTAGAGAGGAAATATTGGCCTCACTGGATGCAATCGTCTCTGCCAAGGCTTCAGGCCCTTACGGCATCCCAGGAAGTCTTTTTAGGTCAGATAGGGAAAAATGGGCCGCATACATATTAACCCTTGCTAATGACATCTCGGGAGGAGGGAGTGTCCCTAGGTCTTGGAAAGGAGCGGAAGTTATCCGTATTTTTAAGAAGGGCGATAGGTCAATGCCTGCAACCTATGGGCCGATCAGCCTGATCACCTGTGTTCGGAAAGTCATCTGACGCTCGCTTCTAGTGAAAATCACGGACTGGATGGAGGAAAACGACATTCTATCCTCCCTCCAAGCGGGCTTCAGATGAAAAACGGGCACAGTTGATCAGGTTTTTCAACTGTATATGCCCTATTGGAAGGTGGTCTTGTTGAGTATAGGGAGTCGGTATATTGCATTTATTGACTTAAAAACTGCGTTTGACCTTGTTCCCAGCGAGAATTCATGGCTGGTGCTTAGGGAGATGGGCATGCCCGCAGGTATTCTTTTATTCTTAATTAGGCTCCACGATGGGAATTTTGCTAGGGTTAGGTGGGGTAGTCAGGGACAGGTCACCAATCCCATCATGGTGCAGCGGGGAGTCCGCCAAGGATGTGTTCTGTCCCCAACTCTTTTCTGATTGTATATCAACCATATAGCAAAGGCCTTATCTGCCATCTCAGCGGATGCCCCGAGCTTTGCAATACCCTCCTATTCGCAGTCAACACCCTTCTTGTTTCAAAGACCCCAAAGGGCTTGCAGACCCTATTTGACCATTTCAAGCTCTTCTGCGATGGGAGGGGTTTGAAATTAATACATCAAAAACCAAGCTCATGCTCCTAAATCCTCATAAATCTTTTAAGGGCAATCTGTTTCTAAATGACGTCCCACTGGAGAGAGTCAGCTCCTTCGACTACCTGGGAATAAAACTTTCCGAGGATATGGCCTGGAACCACCATCTCAATATGGCCTTCCTCAAATTTTCCAAGGTAAAAAACACCGCCTCTCCCCCACTAAGCCTGTTGCACCAGCATTAAAATTGTATAGTTGTAAGGCCGTGATTAGTGCCCTCTATGGTGCTGAGCTTTGGGGGATGATAAAACCCAACAATCTGATATCCCCGGAGAACAAGTTCCTTAAAAATCTGGTTTCTCTCCCACAGAGTACCCCCCTTGCCCATTAATGTTAGATATGGGCATCACACCCATAAGTGATTTAGTGATGCTCTGCCCCCTATTGCTCTGGTATCAGCTGGTATCCACCCCGGAATTATCGGTGTATGCCGCCGCTTTCCAGGAGATCTGCGCCTTGGATTCCATGCATAAAATTGGTTTGACAAAACACGTCAAAAGCCTCTTGCCACATATAGGCCTAGCGGGACACGATATTGGATCTTCACCACCCCTCACTAAAAGTCAGATTAAAACACTCTATTGGGAATGGGTTGAGCACTCTGCCGTTTTAGCCAGCAATCGAGGGAGACTGAACGAGGAATTTAGCGATATTAAGTGTAACCACATCCTTGAAAGTTACCTCGATATTATTAAAGTGCCGGAAGATAGAACATTATATATTCAGTTCTGATTTGGCAGCCTGCCTATTAATTAATTTACAAAATCATGGCTGTCTAACAAAACACTACCAAAGAGCTGTCCCTGCTGTCCCTCCCCACAAGAATCTATTGCTCACTTCCTTTTTGCATGCAAAGCATACACTAAACCTAGGAGAAGATGGCTCTCTCCTATTTGTGTGTGCAATTTCAAAAATACCTGGGAATCACATGGGCAATCAGAAGAAGGGTGTTGAATCCTCCCCGGCCTAATCCTATGATCAGCACTCATGTCTAAATCCTTATCAAAATATTTCTGCCATATTGGACAGTAAATTTGAAAGAGTAAGCAGTATTGTTTAGCTCTCTTTCAAGTTTTCTTTCTTTTGTAAAAAATGTTTAAAAAGTTTGTTATGTTTTTCTATTGTGAGACAGATGACTGATCCATCTCCTCGATATATCCATCATTGCCGCAAATCCATGTTGGAAATGCTTTCTTACAATAACTATCACTGCAACATAGAGTACTCAAACCATCTCCAACAGAACTTGGCTCATGTAGGAAATGTATCTACAAGTTTGCCTATATTTTAGCAACGGAATGGTTTGTATCTATGAGGATAATGAGATCCATATATCTCCCGTAGTTTAATTTCATGTCTATTTTAATTCTTGGGAGTTTTATATTTAATGGTACCTTTTAAAATTGTACAAATTTTATTATTGAAGTGCATCTTTTGATGTATATTGACATATACATAATTCATCCTCCGAATCTGTGTCTTTTATGGTAATTTTTACCGAAATAAAGATTTGATGATGATTTGTTAGCATTTCCATGTAAGCGTGCTACTCAGTTGAACACATTGAAAACGTTAGACTTGCTGATTTTTTATTATGGAATTCCATTACAGATTCAAAGTGACAATGGGTCTCATTTCAAAGGCAAATTGGTGCAGGATTATTGTGTACAACACAACATTGAGTGGGTCTTTCATTTTCTTTATTATTCCAGGCTGCGGGTCTGATTGAGCGCATGAATGGATTGTTGAAAGATCAACTGAGAAAGTTGTCTGAAAATTGGAGAGATCATTTAAATGAGGCACTGCAAATATTGAACAATAGACCCTTATCAAATGCAGAAACCCCTTTGATGTGAATGCTAACCCCAGCCTTGCAGATTCAGCCTCATGTAGCCACCAATACCACTATCTACTGGGAGACAGGTCCTGGAGCTTTAGCTCTTTACTGGGTGACACCGGAGGCTGCAGGTCTTGATCTTCATGCTTTGAAACCGTACAGACTCAGACCAAGAGATATAGCACTTATTGAGTCAGGAGTTGGAATCCAGATTCCCCCAGAGCACTTTGGCTTGATTGCCCCTCGGTCTGTTTTGGCACTCAGGGGCATTCAAGTGCTTGGAGGGGTCATTGAAGCAGTCTATCAAGGTGAAATCAAGGTCATCCTACTGAATAGTGGTGATGCTGATTTGATAATACAACCTGGAGACAGAGTCGCTCAAATAGTGATCATGCCAGTATGCGGAGGGATAGTCAAGAAGGCGACTGCCCCAGTCCTTCTCACCATGTGTGGGGAAGGAGGGTTTGGCTCTACTGACAAGAATCCAGGTGCGTAAGTTTGGGTAGAATCTCCA
Organism: Triturus cristatus; assembly: GCF_964204655.1. Lineage (NCBI taxonomy): Eukaryota > Metazoa > Chordata > Amphibia > Caudata > Salamandridae > Triturus > Triturus cristatus. The sequence goes on along the minus strand of NC_140590.1, from coordinate 207,416,895 downwards.
AATGGTCCCCCCGAACAGGCAGAGTTTATTGAAACAGGAAAGGACAACGTCCTGTTAATCATGAAGCCAGGGCAGGAAAATTAGGAACATACGCCTGCTGATAAATGTTACTTGCGAGAATGAATAATACCTGTTTGTTCTCTGTTCTTTTTGATCACAGCATCGTATGTCTGTTCTCTGCTTGAGCTCACTGGAGTGTGTTTGGTCATGTTTGAGTGGGGCCGGGAGGGACCGGGTGCCCCTTACTCCAAAGTGGTCAGCCGACTGCGTAAATCAACAGCACAGCTAACTCAGCCTGACAATGTGTGGTCCTATCTTGCACAGACAGTCCTCAACTGGTCGTACTTTTGCATGACACACATGAAAAGCACCATGAATATTATTTCCATGTGCCTCGTAGCTCTAACTACCCCTGTCGATGTGCTGTTGCAGACATTCAATATCACAAATACAGATGAGGTAGTGGAGGAACATGATGTGAAAACTCACTTGTCACTTTTTGAGTTTTGCTGATGTTGTCCAGAAACTACTGATGATGATTGGAAAAATCTAACACAAGTGATAACGTTCAACATCTCTGAATGCAACATTTGCTATACATTGAGTTGGTTTTTTTTAATATATTTTTATTGAGAGTTCATAGACTTAATCAACATACAATAATATCATATAACAATACATCTTTCAAAATATTGAGAAGAATCTAAAATTCAATGTATTACATTTTGATAAATATCCATAAAAAATAAATAAAAAAAAAAACACTCACTAATGCAGTCACAATACATCAATAATACAGGAAGAGGACCTAGTAATTTAAAGTGCAATAGTGCAAAAAATCAACATAGTCTAAAGTGCATAGTGCTGTGACCGAATATATACTCGAATATATATTCTCTCCTTTTATATCCCCTACAAGATGTTATTCTATGTCTCAAACATACTCCAATATTTCTTATATTTTCTTACAGTTCCTGATCTTAATGCATATTTTTTTTCCAGTTTTTGTATTCTAGACAGCTTTGTCCTCCACGCATTAAAAGTTGGTATCTTCTCTGTTCTCCATGCTTGCAAAATTAGGGATATTGCTATTGAAACTGCAACAAACAAACCTTCCTCATGCGCAGAGGTATAGGGAGAGCAACCCAAAACCACTGTCGATTTGTCAAATAGAATACCCGGGTCGAATATAAATTTAAGATATTTCTCGATCTCCTCCCAAAAACTCTGGATTTTGGGGCATTCCCAGATGATATGTGTCCAGGTTCCTTTCTCTGTACAGCGAAAGTATTTATCTTCTATTTGCGGGTATATTTTATGAAGAAAAGAGGGTGTTCTATATATCAACCATTTCGTATAATATTGCATTCGTTTAAAGTTTGCTCCTATGAAAATGGTTGTATTAAGTTTGTTAAGCCTATTCCAGGTTGATTTAAGAACCTGCATATCTTCTCTTTTCTTCGATCTATCCCTAACTTTTTCGTATAGTGATAGAGATTTATTATCATCAAAGATCTTAATCCAATTGCTGATTTTCCGTTGTGTGGGGGAATTAAGGGCTTCACTAATACTTATTTTATAACACAAGCTATTCATATCTAAGTTTTCCAATATGGATTTCAATTTAATAAATGACCATTTCAAAATTGTATTTGAATGTTGGAGACCTGCTTCGATTTCCACCCAGTTTTTCCAACAATTCCCCCGAATAAAATCCTGGATTTGGACATATCCGTTTTCTTCCCAGAGTTTTAGTATATTATTCTCTAAAAGACGTGTTTCCCTCGTGTGTATGTTTGAAAGCCTAGTTGAAATATTAATTCTTAAAATATCGTAATGTGTTAACAGCTGGGTTTTTTGTCTAAATAGCCATTGTAGGGTCTTATACCCGACTTTTTTAGGATATTTAGTCACTTTTGTTGGATCTATTATATTGCACTCCCTTAGGATCTTATTCATAAAAAAATGGTCCACCTCTTGAGGATTTAAAAAGAAAAATCTAAAACTGTGATGTGCAAATGTCGCATAATAATAATTTCTAATATTTGGGAGGGATAGACCTCCATCAGCAAAAGGATAATTTAATGTGCCAAGAGCTAATCTTGGCACCTTATTTATCCATAGAAAAGTAGAAAACATACTGTCTATCTCTCTAAAAAAAAGTGTTCTGTATTGCACAGGGAGCCACACTAAAAAGAAAATTGAAAAGTGGAAGAATAGACATTCTAATTAGTGCGACTCGCCCGATTATTGACAATGGCAACTGATTCCATCGTTTTAACTGAGACTGTACCTTTTCCAACAATGGAATATAATTTAGGGAGTAAAGATCTTCTACTCGCTGAGTTACATAAATTCCTAAGTACCTCTTTGGACGGGTATTATATATCTGTCTAAATTCCAATAAAAGAGAATTCACTTCACAATTACATAATATAATTTCTGTTTTAGACTTATTAATTTTATAGCCCCCTATCTTTTCAAACTCTGCAAAGATACTCATAATTTCCATCTGGGTATTTATCTTTGGGTTCAGGAAGAGGACAATGTCATCAGCATACAATTTTATGTTTGTCATTCCTTGAACCGGAACCGTATGGGCTCTTTTTTGCCTGATTGCAATTGCTAATGGTTCTATGAATAGAGCGAATAAAATCGGGGAGAGGGGACAGCCCTGTCTGGTACCTCTATTTATTTGGCATATCCCTATATTAACAGAATTGATTAAAATTTGGGCCTGAGAATTTGTATAAAGTTGTTTCAATAAAAAAATAATCTCATTTGGGAAGCCAAAATGTTCTAAGATTGTAAAAAGACAATTCCAAGAAACCAGATCGAATGCCTTTTCGGCGTCTAAAAACCATATCTGTGCTTTAACCTTATTAATATTTAAAAAATCTAGTGCCTCTAATAAAAAGTTTGTATTATTATACAGCTGTCTCCCTGCTACAAAGCTACACTGATCTGTCCCAATAAGGGATCCCACCATCTTATTTAGCCTATTAGCAAGGAGTTTAGTAAACATTTTATAATCAGTATTTAAAAGACTTATCGGTCTATAGGAGTTCACATTTTCACTATCTTTATCTTTTTTTAGAATACTGACCACTACTGCCGTACGAAAAGATGCAGGTGGGTCACCCCCTTGTAATAAGTAATTTGCAAGTTTTAAAAATTCGGGGCAAAGTACAGTCGAAAATGCTTTAAAAAATTCTGCGGGGATGCCATCCTCTCCAGTGGCTTTGCAATTAGGCAAAGAGCTGATAACCACGTCTAGTTCTTCCTTTGTAAATTCGGCTAGCAGCAGCTCTTTAAAATTATTTTTCAATGTTGGAATTGGGAGCTATACTTTGAGTTGTGACCACATTACCATTGGTAAATGTGCTCAAATACGACTTGAAGGAACTGAATAAAAAATGACGTGGGAACAACCAATTCTATGTAAAAATCAAATGATAGTACATGCAAAAATATGCTAAACAACATGATGTGCAAAAATGTAGTATCTGCTGCCAGTCATTTCAGGCATGTTAAATTACCTGCAGGGTGGTTATTTTCATGTGGTAATGTTACGTATACGTATATTCCAGCAAATATCACAGGTGGACCATGTGCCTTTACTAGATTGAGCCTCTTGATGTTCCCATTAGATCCATCATCACGAGTCCACAATATGAGAAAAGTTGTTCAACTCAGTGAACATTGTGATTCTGAAATTAGTTTATTATCTAAGTCTGAATATATTAGTTTAGCTGCTTCAATAGTAGGAATTCCAGGCCTAACCATTTATAATTCTAGGGCTGTTAGTGAAAATAGCATGTTTGATGGTGAAAAATATTAATCATACATCAGTTGCTTTAGCGGAATTATTATTAGATGTGCGGGGGGCAAGAAAAGCTATATTACAGAACAGAGCTGCAATTGATTATTTACTCTTGACAGATCATTCTAAATCAATCCAATCCCACATTGACACTTTACACAAGTTAGCTAAAGATGTCAAGGAGGATGCAGAAAAAGGGTGGTGGGATTCGTTGTTTGGGTGGGTGCCTGATTTTGGTAAACTTCGCTCTGTTCTAGGTGGGATAGCATTAGCAAATGTATCTTGATATCATTATATTGTTGTATCCAGTTTGTGCCTAATCTCTTATCTATGCTTCGACCTAAAGCAGTTGATCTCAGAACGATATGTTATGAAAGCCAATGGTCAAAGGGTGGAATGTACTGATATTAAGAATGATATATTTACCAGTGGCTCCATTTGGCATAATTGACTCCATCTTGTGTAACAGACTCCATTTTCTTTGCCCGCACGTAGCTGCAAAGTGGGGAGGGCATGTTTTCGCTCTTCGCTTCTTTTTCACTCCTCACCGATCAGAGTGAACTAGAACATGTGTGGGTTGTGTGCTTGGCACCTTTCAGGGAATGTGCGGAGTGTACCGCTCTGTCTCGGAGTCAAAATACAGGAGTCTAGCCAGCTTCTGTCTTAACCTTGACACAGACCAGTACGGTCAGCTCGGTTTTTTCCAACAGAAGAAAGAGGGCAAGGTTTCTAGAACCTTTGCCTCACATTGAGTGAAGGTATTAAAGCTGTAGGTCTTCGGGGGGCAGGTAGAAGCTCATTCACAGAGTAGACGTACTGCTGTGCAACAGACTGAACTTGGGTCGCAATCAAACTCCTTCCTGGGCTGTCGAAGGGCTTCTCCAGCTTGAGTTTGCAACGATCAATCGGTGAGGTGTCCCTTACTTTTTGTACATAATTTCTAAGTTTCTTTGCTCATTGCTACATGTATATATGCTACATTTTATTCTGGTTTTGCATTTAAGTCACTTGATATTTGGCAGTCTGCATTAAATGATATATTTCGCCTTCCTTTCTAAAATATTGACTTAGTAAACACATGTGTGTGTCACTTTAAATGCATCTGAATTTGTCTTCTTGCCTCGCCTTTAGAGAGTGCTGGCTTTTGTTTTATCGCCTCATCTTTTGGGATTGCTGTTTAACGTGTGTCGTTTAATGGTGCAGTAGTGCATTTGCCTCCTCTTGGGAGTGCAGGGTCCATGTGTGTCCTTTTGTGAAAAATTACAAGCACTACACAAGTGTGGAGCAATTCACGCTCAACTGGTCGCCCATGGTCTCCAAGGGGCCTCTTTTAAAACAGTCTAGGGACCCTGCCCTGTCAAGCCATGGCAAGGACTGTGGGTCCGGGGAATAATCAGTTGAACCCACTAGCACTTTGACTCTCTTATGATCCCCTGGCCGAGGGGCTCACTAGACAAAGCCCAGCAAGGGTTTGAGCTATTAGAACTGGAGCATTACTTGTTTAATGTAAAGCAATGCATAGAGCATCAGAGAACATGCTGCGGCTTGGTATAAAACACAAGGGGCCTCCAGGGAACCCAATAATACTGCAAGATAGCCCAGAGAAACACCTGCAAGAGTTGCAATTTCCTATTGAATGTGTCTTGGTTCCTTCCTTAATGCATGGAAAATACACAATGATGCTTCTCAAACTGGATCTTTGCTGAGGATGGCATTTCATAATTTATGTAAGTAATCATTTACCAAAGATGCATCACAAATTGTATGAAGTGATGTTATCACTCAGATCAATGGTAATCTGTGTATTCTCCTTGCATGGGTTTAAGGCAGTTTCAGTTATTCTGCGGTTCATATCTCTGACTTTTAGACTTCACACAGTAGTGACCTACTGTAGCTGTTCAATTGGTTTGGTAATCCCACCCCCTTGGAACACTATTATGGATATAAAGATGTTACTGGGGTTTAGAAAAACTGTTCTGAGTTGGGAATGGCAAATAATCTGTGAAATTGGATTTAAGAATGATAATTCCACCGGTTATTCGTAATTCCTACTTGGAATTTTACACCTAGATTTAAGCTCCTTTGAGTATCTGGTGTCCCTGAAGTAAGTGGTACCACTAACTCCTGCTACTGAGCCTGTCATAGATTATGTGCATTTCCTAAAGAGCGGTTGAATGTCATTGTTGAACAACGCCTCACGGCCTCGTGTAGTACCAGTCCCTAACTGTTTGTTCTTTGAAACATCACCATTCAAATTAATTATCAGAATAACAATAATCATATCCTGTGTTCTTCAGAACTCTAGCTTCTCTGAATGGCTAACTTGAAAATACACAAATATGAACTGTAATAACCAAATTATAACACTTCTTGTCGTTGTATGTACATCTCTAATTTGCAAATCATCGATTTTTTTATGGATTCTAAACATCATTTTTGATAGTTAATTCTGTTTGGTTATTACTTTTATGCTATGCACAGACACTCTTCCAGATCTGTCTTGTCATGATTCATCCATTTTAATTGTATAGTTAATTAAAACTAATACAATTTACAAATATACTACCGTACACATTTTCTTGGTAAGAGAGATAAGAAAATTATTAATCCATTAATCCATATTAACCCACCCTCATATCATAAGAATCCCTACATGGGGGAGGGGTGGTGAGTACAGATTGTGCACTATCATTTGTTTTTTTGCTGCTCACCTTTGCCATTTTATACATTTAACCTAGATGTGAAAGGCTGTTGTCACCTTGATGTATCTGCTTGGTAAAATAACTACTCTCCTGACTTTAGGGGACTCGTTTACTTAAGAAAAAAAAGTCAAACAGAACTTTTTCCCAGTCTATAGTCGTCCGATGTCATTAATATTTAACACAGTTTCCCACTCCCTAACTTGCTGTAATTAACATTAATAGAATGGAAATGTTTCTTGCCTTACCTCCAGTTTCACCCCTTCCGAGCTGCGAATGAACTGTTCTGACAGACCAGGCACCTACATTTAAAGGGTGCAGGCTGCCATGGTGAGAACCACATTTTTGTGACTGTGAATGATTTATTGAATGTGACACATCGATATTTCAGAGTTATTTGTCTTTTCTACTTGATATGTACTGGTTGTGCCACTTGATTGATGACATGATTGCAGAGTGCTCAAGACCTGGCCAATCCCACAAAAGCACTACATTACAACATATAGAAAATCAAAGTTAAGTGCCAATAATGATGTTCTTTTCACTAGGGGGGTAAAGAGGCTCAAGTTATCGCTGTGATTTTGAGCTATAGGGTTGTTAGTTTTGTGTTAACATTCCCTTGTTGAACATGTCCCAGGAAGCCCTCACCAACTCTCTCTTTAGACAAGCAAATGGGCAAGGACACCTGCTGTGGGGCAGACATAAATAAAAGACATGAATAACATACTGTTAGTAATGGGACGTTTGATTTGCAGGGGTATGCACCCTGTCCAAGCAGGAACCAAATCCCTTTCAGGGTAAGTCAGATACAAACCAAAATATAACCTGTGCTCACCCTCTGGCAGCTTTGTACAGAACAGTTAGGCTAAATTAAAGAGGCAATGTGTAAAGTATTCGTGCAACAGAACCCACAGTAACACAATGAAATGAAGGTTAGAAAAATAGACAAATTACTTTAAAATAAAATGAAATTAAATCAAAAGCAAAACAACAAAAATCCAATAAGTAGAAATCAAGATATGTTTTTAAAAAAAATACAAAAGTTCTTAGGGCTTAGAAGCAATAAGCTCCAATGGGGGTTATCTTGTAGCGCTGGAACATGGCAAAGTAAAATGTTTAGGCCGCTTGTGATGGAGAGCAGGACAGGTGGAGGAGCCAGGTAGGACCGGTGAACAAAGTACCTTGGTCCTGGTTGCAACAGGAAGATATGGGGTGCAGACAAGTGATACATCTAAGTCAATCCCGCTGCGGGGTGATGTGTTGATTTTCTTCTCACAATGGCGGCAATGCGTTGATTCCAAAGACAAAGCGCCAAAGCCGTTGGTTCCGAGTGGGAGGTGGTTGGTTTCTCCGTGCAGTCGAAGGGATGTGTAGATCTCACCACACTGCTGTGGCAACGATGTGCAGTTCCGTTGTGTCAGTATTTGGGGACACTGCTAGCGCTGATGCGATGAGGCGATTCTGCTCACCCAACAGGATCAATGTGTAGGTTCTGCTACATGCAGACGCTTCAGTTTCTCTGTAGCAAGCATCTGGGTCCTCTTCCAATGGACCAGGCACAGGAGCAGGTGTAGAGACTTTAATATCTCTGAGTCTCAAGCAACAGGAGGCAAGCCAACAAGCCCTTGAAGAGCAATCTGTGTTCAAGGCAGAGTCCAGCTCTCCCTCAGCAGGGTCAGAGAAGCAGACAGCACAACAGGAAAGAAATCCTTCCAGGGAAGAAGTCCAGCAGAGTGGCAGTCCTTATAGCAGCTCAGCAGTCCTTCTGACAGAGGTTCTTTACAGGTCCTGAAGTCTCTGTTTTGGTGAGGTCAGAGACCCAGTACTTATACTCAGGTGTCCTTTATTCCCAGACCTGGCTGCACACTATCTGTAGTGGGTAATGAGCCTTTTGTGTTGGGGCATGACACTGTCTATTCAGGCATAAATGTCAGAACAAGGACAAACCTATTGCCTGAAGAAGTCTCTGGACATAGGCCCAACATTGTTGATGCCCACCCTCTCAAAGGGTGTGCCAATGACAAGCACAGGATTAAGGGGGGCTTTCAGCATCTGCCCTGTCTTCACACTGCCATGGCAGGTCACACAAGTCCTACAGAACGCATCTGAGGAAGTCTTGAACCCAGGGTAATAAAAGAGGGGAACAAGCCTTGCAAAGGTCTTGGCTCCGGTTATCTGCCAGGGGTATTATCCTGAGCCAGATCCCGTAGGAAGGACCTGTGGTGTTGAGAGACCACCAGTGCCCTTGTTGTCCCATGCACAGGACCCTAGGCTCACGGCAAAGGAGTTTGTCCACCCAGTAGATGCGATGACTGACAGAGGCATCCCCTTGCTGCCTTAGCCAGCTGTTGCCTCATACCCTCAAGGGTTGGAAAATCCCACTGCAGCACACAGAATTTCTCCTTGGTGGCTCTTCATTCCACTCACCAAGAAGAGAACTGTCCTCCCCAATGGGCTGCGGGGGAGCCACCGCAGGTGCCGTTTCCACCTGAACTGGAAATATTCATGGTCTGGTTTCCCCTGCCCTTTGCCTTTACACTTCCTAGCAGATTGATGGGCCATTTTTCCAGTCTCCAGCTCTTTTGACTCCCATCCTGGGCAGCCATGAACCTGGTGGTTTTACAAATCCTCTCAAGTAAACCTAACAATTCCAGGTGTGCCTTGAGCACCTCGCTCTTCCATGTAGTGTGCTCAAGGTCATTACCTAGCATACAGTCCACAGGCATGGCAGGGCTCACTGCAACCTTCAGAAGGCCTTAGACTCCCCACACTCAAATGGAACAGGGCCAACTGATAGTAACCCTCCCAGTTGTGCGCCACCATAACCTGGTGGAATGCATTGAGTGTCACTTGCTCTGGGGACAACAGCGAGCTCCTTACCAAAATCATGCTGGCTCCTGTGTCCCTCAGAGCCTCAGCGCATTGCCCATTAATGGTTACCCATTACCTATACCCTTCAGTAGTAAAGGACACATGGATTTTAGGAATCATCTCACTGCCACCCAGCGACACTAGGTTAACCCCACTAAACTCTCTAAACTGTAACATTAACTGGAACAAACTCCTCCCCCAGGACAGCACAAGCCACCCCTGGATTCGTACCTTCAGTGGGAGGTATTTGTAAACTTGGGATCCCCTTTGTAGTGTCCATATGCATAGCACTCATAGTACTTAATAGGCTTGGACTGCTGACCTTAGTCAGGGTAGTTTTTCTTATGGTGGCCAGACTGGGAATGAGAACCAGACCCTTTCCCTTGTGAATTGTTTAAGGGGCCTTAAGAGAACTCTGATTTTTACCCCCCTCCTTCTGGCAGGAATCCTTATCACCCTTTTGGGAGTGTCCCCAAGATGCCTTCTTGGACACTCTGATGCTGACCTAGATGTCCGCCTTCTCTTAGGTCAGTGAACTTGCTATCAACTAGGCTTTGGTACAGCTCTGGAAACAAATATAAAGCATATGCTCTTTCAAAACCAAGTTGTGCAGCCCTGAATGTGCATCAACCTTGCTGCCTCTCACCTAAGGGTGGGCGTAGTGGGCGTAGTGGGGCTACGTGAAGCAGTGCGTAGTGTGCCCAAATCTACGCACACTATGTGCTCCGCGTAGCCCCACTACGCGCCACCCAACTCCCACCCGCCCTCCTTTTAAAACATACCCTAATTGTAAATTAAATAATAGTAAAGACACTTACCTGAAGCGCGGCGTCTCCGGGGCTCCCTCTTCCTGGTTTCCAACTTCTTCTGACAAATGTGCATGCGCGGACACCCGCGCATGCGCATTTCTCGCAAGAAATGCGCATGTGCGGGCGTCCGAGCATGCGCATTTGTCAGAAGAAGTTGGAAACCAGGGAGGGAGCCCCGGAGACGCCGGGCTTCAGGTAAGAGTATTTACTGTTATTTAATTTACAATTAGGGTATGTTTTAAAAAGGATGGCGGGCGGGAGGTGGGTGGTGGGTGGCAGGCAGCTACGCTTTGCCCTGGCGTGTGCGTAGCCCTGCCTGCTTCGCCTACTTTTAAAACTGCAAAGCAGGCAGCGCTACGTACACTACGTGGGCGAAGCGTAGTGTCTCGCCCAGGGTTACTCTCACCAAGTTCTTCAGTGCCTTTCTGGCATAATACAAGAAATCCACCAATGTTTGTGATGAAATCTAGTGGTGCCCCCTGAATCTGAGCCAATACTTCACAGAGGTCAGTTCAAACTTGCTGACTAGAATGGCCTTCATTGCAGTGCAGCATGTCTTGTCCTCTAATTATAGAAGAAGGATTGTGCCCCTCCCCAATGTGGGCATATACCTCCATAGAATACCACCCCAGAAGTCCTCTGGGACGTTGTGCACACTTAGAAACACTTCAGAGCTGCAAACATTTGTATATGTCATCCCCCACCACATAATCAGGCATCAATTCCTTTGGGATCCTGATTCTGTACTCACCAGAGGCCATTTTAGGTATGCTGTCACCATTGCTATTGCTGGACCCCACTTGTAGGGCTCTTATGACCAAATCATTGGGGTTGAACTCGTGTATGTTTTCTCTCCTCCATGGCCAGCCTCCTTTGTTCACATCCCTGCTCCAGGTTGGCAAGCTCCAATTTCAGTTTATTTTCCTCCCTATTGTCTGCCAGCTCCTCTAGGGACTTGTTTGTGAAAGAGACACTGCTCCCTAATCCGGGAACCACTCCTACGTCTACTCCTACTCCTACTCCTACTCCACAGGCAGTTTTAGAGCCATCTCAGACTCCAAAAGCAGGTCACCATCCTCCTCAGAATTCCCCTGCTCCTCCTCTGGTATTTCATCCCCTGCAACCTGTTTCTCGCCAACACCCTCAAAGCCATGTGTAGCTTTCCTGGTAAAGCCCCTTGTAGACATTTGAAAGTACTTGCAGAAATCTTTCAGCTGCTGCACAGTGTAGGATTCTAACCTGGCCAACTCAATTCCTGCAGGTGCATGTGTGGCTTCTCCAGGGAGAGACATAATTTAGGAGAAATATCAAAAGGGCAATCAGGGAGAATTGAAAACAGCTCAAATTGATTTTAAGTATAGGGTTATAGTGAACAGTATATTACTATATGGTATTTCACATACCCAAGTACTATCCTCACAGATGAGCACCAATGTTAGAGATAGGGTTTCTGGGTTGGCAGAGGTATGCACACTGTTCAAGTAGAGACAATAGTTATAGTCAGGGTCACCAAATGATAACGTGTGCGCACCCTCTGGTAGCTTGGCACACATCAGTCAGGCGTATCTAAAGAGGCAATGTGTAAGGTATTTCTGCAACAAACACAACAGTAACCCAATAAAAACACCATCAAATGACTTCACACAGGTTTAGTAAAACTGACAATATTTATCTGAGTCACATAAGACCAAACTGACATAATTCTGATTAGAACAACCGGACTTATACATTTTTTTGAAGAATAAACCAAAAATAGTGCTTAGATGTAAACAGCACTAAAAGGTTACTTTAGGTCATGCTAGACCGGGGTAAATACAAAGTTCATGCCGACAGTGATGGAGGACAGGCCGGCTACAGGACTTAAAGGGGTCACGCTGACAAAGTATCTTTGATTTACGGACCTGAGATTGACCGTGCAACATCGTCAAACCTCACAGTTGGGTCTCACATCATCGACAAGCCACACAGGAATGTCTTCGGACCAACGTGAGCATCGAAGGGCACTGTGTTGGTTCCGATCAGTGCAGTGGTAACAATGAGCTGAGTTTGGAGCAAAACAGCTGCAGAACCCATTTTGAGGCCCAGGACTGAAGAGGGCATCTCAGGCAAGGGTGGAACTCACAGATAGCAGAGTCCAGCAGCACCAGTAGAGTTGTGCAAAGTCTTTTATGACCCTGAGAAAACAGAAGGAAAGCCAGCAAGCCCATGGAGTCACTCTGGCATCAAGTGAGATGGGTCCATTTCTTGTCTTCAGGAGGGCAGACATCAGCAGGCAGCAGGGCAGCTTAGCACAGCAGTGAAGCAGGTACTTAGAAAAGTCAGTCAAGCAGAGTTGCAGCCCTTGTAGCACAACAGTACTCCTCGCATAGGGGCTCATTACGATGGTGGAAAAATGGCCACCGCTGAGACGGCGGTGGTAATCATTCCGCCATTTTCATGAGATTTACCCCCACCACCTTATGATGGTGGTGGGTATCGCGGTGGACGGAAAGTCCGTCCGCCGATTTTCCACCGGTAGCAATCATCACAATTGCCTGGCAGAGCGGTCAGCATGCTCACAATGGCGGTGGAGCCTAGCAGGCTCTGCTGGCTCAATTATGATGCCGGCGGAAGCCAGCCTTTCCATGGCAGTTGAACTGCCATTGAAAGGCTGGCAGAGAATGCCTTCAGGGGCCCGTTGTGTGCCCTCCTTGTGTTTGGGGGAGGTGTGGGTGCATGGGGGGTACCCATGGTACCCCCCTACATTTCACTGCACCAAGGGGCCGGCACAGTGTAGGGCCTGCCACGCAGTGCAGGGAAATGCACAACATGCTCTTTTTGACATCGCAGTGGTGCTGCTGTTAGCAGCCACCACCGCAATGTTAAAGGTGCAAAATCCGACCGCGGCAGTCCCATCATAACTGGATATGCGGGTCTGCCGCACGCATGGTGGTCGGACCGCAGTCACCGCTACGGTGGCAGGCAGATCGTAATGAGCCCCATAGTTCTTCACAGGGCAAACACAAGAATCACAGGTTCAGTGGTTTAATGATTTGATATAGTCCAAGCACCAGGACTTACATCCAAATGTGCCATTGAAGTGGGGGGGTGACTTCAAAGCAGCTCTTTGAAGTGCACAGTTCCCCTTTCAACACTGCGTTGTCTTACATTCTACCTGTGGCAGGTAATCGGTCCTTTGTATAAGTACAGGACACAACCTATTCAGATGTAGGTTTCAGATCCCTCTCCACCTTCCTGCCCAAGAAGGCTATCAGATTGCAGACGAATTACACCCAGCCTTCCTGTGTTTGAGGTTGTCTAGAGGGAAGCCACAAAGAGTAGCTGTCACCCAACCCAGATGTGCATTAGAGACAAGCTGCAGGCACACAGAGTTAAGTTAAGGTTAGAGAAATGTCCACTTTCTAAAAGTGGCATTTCTAAAATAGTAATGTTAAATCCACCTTTTGCATTAAGGAGGATTAATAATTAACATTCTAAAGATATAAAACATGATTTAGCTACTCCTTTATAATCAGGAATTACAGATTAAAAGTGTGTTAAAGAATTCTCAAAGCTAGTTTATGAGAGAAATAGGCCTCATAGTAGTGACAATCAAATGTATCTGTTTCTCTCTACCACACAGTGACGGCCCGTGTAGGGCGTTTTACTGGGGCGGTGACGTGGCGCAGAGGAGGGGCAGGGTAGGGGGTTGCAAAATGCGGCAAACGGCCGATTTCAGGTAAGTTACGAAAAAAATTAATAAAACGAATTTCATTGCGCACGCTGCATCGCATTTGGCGATGCAGCGCGCGCAACGAAATTCGTTTTATTAATTTTTTTCGGAACTTACCTGGTATCGGACCTTTGCCGCATTTTGCAACCCCCCACCCTGCCCCTCCTCTGCACCACGTCACCGCCCCAGTAATACGCCCTATACGGGCCGTCACTGCTACCACAATATGTAGAACTTAAAAGTACATGCCCTACCTTTTACTTACACAGCACCCTGCCCATAGGGATTCCTAGGGCCTACCTTACAGGTGACTTAAGTGTAATAAAATGGAGGTTTAAGTCTTGGCAAGTTACAGTGTCAGTAAACTGCACACACATGCTTTGCAATGGCAGGCATAAGTCAGGTTTAAAAGGCTACTTGTGTGGGTGGCACAATCAGTGCTGCAGGCCCACTAGTAGCTTTCAGATTACAAGCCCTTGCATATGGTGTACCGCTTTACAATGATCTTATAAGTAAGCTAAATATACCAATCAGGTATACACCAATCAATTTCACCATGTTTAAGGCAGAAACACATGCAAATTAGCACTGATTATCAGAGGTAAAGTGCTCAGAGTCCTAAGGCCAACACAAAGAATCAGCAAAAATAGGAGGTAAGCAGGCAATAGTTCTGTGGAGGGACCACCCTAAGGCTGACGGATCTAACACATACCCTACATGTCGATACCCAGTCAGAAAACATTTAGCTAAGATCCTTCTTTCTGCAGTTTCACTATCTCTGTGCTGCCTACCACACGTATGTATACATACATGATCTGCTTGCATTCTAACCAATCTTGCTCAACTTTGCCAGCTCTCATTATATATCACATGCCCCTCTTCCACATTCCTCTGCATATATCAAATCAACATTTGCTCTCTTACCAAGCTCCACTTATCACACACCTTTCCTTAGTAACATTACACATAAAATCTCATACCTGGACCCTACCCCCATTTGCCACCCGAGGTGAACGCTTTCATCCACACCCACCCTGAGTACTGGGTGCACCTGCTTTTGAAGAGACTAAGGTCTGCCATGAAACTCAACAACAGTGATACCCCCTCTTCCCCTTCTGTGTCTACAGAGGGAGAATGGGCAAGTAGACTACAGCAAGAGGTAGCACAACAGAGTATCCTTTCCTACTTTTCTTTTCTTCACAGGCGAAGGTGATGGGAGGTAGTGTAGCAGCACATGACTCAACAACTAACTGATGATAGACATTTATTTAAACCAACCTTCCACAAAGGCCCTAGTGCACCTTTGGGAGCCAGTGTTGAGCTGCCAGATTCTCATTCTTTTATCCACCGAGCTATTGTACATGTCTTAATGAGTTAATCCTCCAAAAACACTCTTTATTGAAGACTAGAATTACAATTGCCAAGAAAATATCCACACAGCGAGTTTTTGAGGAGCTAACCACCAACAAAACTAATATCAGAAAGCCTCAGACACTGTGGCCACTGTGGCTCCCACATTTTCATGTGTCCCTGTTAGGCCAATTAGGAAGAGTTGCTATTTTTACATTTGTACACGGCTATTTCCTAAACTTGCCTTTACTTTTCACGTTGATTTTCTGTGCATTTGTGACACTTTGGGTTAGGTTTCCTGGAAACACCAACTTTGCATCCATGAATCAACTTCACAAGAACACTATCATATTGCCCTGTCATTGTGTACAAGACCTACATGTATGTTCTACAAATGTGTTTGTGATTTACGTCCATATGTCTTCACAGCTATCTGTAGAATACAAACAATGGCATACTGATCACAATCTCTGCCCAAGGCTGCCTTTTTCCATAAATAAACCGCTGTTTTCTGGACAGTCCGAAGAGGCACTGCTGCTGACTTCTAGAGGTCCCTATATGTTGAAGCTCTTGTCCAGCAGCTGACTGACATCTCCGCAAGGGGTTTCCAGTCCATAACCAAGACGGGCTCCTACAATCTTACCCACCAGGTACTGGGGTTGGATCATCCAGTAGTGGGTTTCTTGGTAGAACATGCACATACAACCTAGCCGCGTAGCTTAGAGTCTGAATAGTAGGAGTACGCCACATTGTCATATTATTTAATATGGTTGCAATTATACATTGTTTCAGCACGATAATGGAACTTTTCGCATTGTTCACTGTCTTGATACTCTTTATAACTTTCATCTGCTTCTGTCTATTATTAATTGCAGCACATATATTTTATACAAGAACCACATGGTTTCAATAAGTATTGAAGTCGTCCCTTTGTGTATTCTTTGTATATTTCGCTTGCGTAGTTTGCGCTACTACACGCTACGTGAATTGCACGTAGCACAGTGAAATAACGTGTAGCGGGCATTTTTTGCTTGCTCGTGGTCCTCAATGTCACGTTGGTGACCGCGAGTGAGCAAAATGATATCCCGGCGAGACTTTTTCCTCGTTCTTGATCAGAAACATCAGGTTGCCGATCGCGAGCGTGGAAAATAAACCTCTTTGCGAGATTCTCAATGCGATGAGGTCAGGTTTCTCATTGTAAGTGGTTGCGTATGCTCGCGACCGCTCGCAATGAAAAACTACCAGTCTGCATTGAGAAAGCTGCAGCTCGAGTACAAATCTACTCGAGCGGTGGAAAATGACCACTTGCACTGTGCAAGATGCCGTTTGCAATGATTGCACAGTGCGGACAAGCATCCGGCACTGTGCAATCAGTGCGAACAGCATTTTCCCTACCGCACAACGCAGTTCACGTAGCTACGTGTAGCTCGCATAGTGTCAAGTGCACTTCGCGTAGCGTAGCACCACTACGCAAACTACTCCCAGAGTTACACAACATACTCTGCTAGGTTACACGGAATCAGTCTGGCACCATCCCAAAGTTTATAACATCCACAAACATGCAGTTCCTACTGATTAGTGGAAACTACTCAACAACATTATAGCAGTGACCAATGGCAACCTCTGTTATGGCATTATAGCTTATTTTTAATCATTGAGGCAACTTGGTAAAGCTGGGTTCCTGATGAAGTGCATGTTCTATGGTGTTGTTTCAGGGAGAAGGAAGTAGCAATAAAGCTAGTAGCCATGCTCTCGAAGTTTAATGTGCAAAGAATGAGGATAAGATAAACAATGTCTGCAGACCATGGGCAAGACCCAAGTAACAAAGTCTTTGAGTCAGACGACTGTGGGTAAACAAGGAGTAGGACCCAATATGGGACCACATGCAGTATGTATGTCTGAACAGGAAAAAGAGAATATGTAGCCATGGTAACAAGTGCTGAACCATGAAACTTTAAACTGAAAATTGATGATTTGTGGTAGATGTCTAGGCATTTATTAAATCATGCATATGCAAGGCATTCATAACTATTCAGGCCTAGGGGGTCAGGGTGTTTCTACCCTGCCCCCTTTTTGCGTTTTTCACATTTCTTTTGCTGATTTCTTGTGCCTCAGTTCTACCGAGGCACAAGATGGCTGCCAACACTTCCTGATTTGGAGTGTTGACAGCCAATTAGAATGCAGCTCGTGCTTGGCAGGGTGCGCGCTGGGTGCTCTTACGGTACGCGGATCCTCCGAGGCCATAGATATATATGTACTTTTAAATGTCATTTTCTCAGTAACTTCTGAACGGATTTACACAATTTAAACAAAAGGCATGAGTCTGAAGTAAGGACTACCTCTTTGCCAAATTTGGTGTAATTCCGTTCAGCAGTTCGGGCTGTAGCTGCGGCTAAAGGTCCTATGGGAAATTGCATGGGGAAAACACGTTTTGGGACCCCCCTTTTTTCTCGGCCCCCGCTTTACGAATCACCGTGAAACTTTCAGGATAGGAGCGGACCGGAGCTGGCCAAAGGTTTAGAAAATTTCGCGAAGATTCGTCATTTGGCGCTAAAGTTATTCCAAGTAGAATGTTGCGGATATCCTATGGAAAATAGGTCCTAACCATATCTACCTACTGGCGACCGCCAGTAGGTAATATACATATATATATATATCTATATATATATTCACTGAAAAAACTATAGGTTTCAGGCACGTTATAGTTAGAAATTAGCATTTAAAAAACCTTAGAAATTCGCTGAAAAAACCATAGGTTTTAGGGAAAGTTATAGTTCGCTGGACATTTCACTCGTACAAAACCAGAGAAATTCCCCCATTATAGATAGTTCAGCTAACTATAACTCATGCCCCCACAATGCACTGCTGATGACGTCACATATTACATCACTCATGACATAGTCAGTGACATCACTGATGACATCACTGATGAAATCTCAAATGACATCACTGAGGCCCAAGGACCTCATCCCCCAGGGCCTGGCCTCTCACTTGGCCCCCCATCCTAGCCACTTCTGGCCCAGAGACCCCATCCACCGGGGCCTGCCTTCTCCTTTGGGGACTGTGGGGGGAGCCCCAATGCCCCCGTTGTCCTTGCCGGGTCCCCACGTCCTGCGGGAGCCGGGATTGCTTTTCCACATGGGGAGCTGCTGACATGCAGCTCCCCGTGTGGAAAAGCAATCTGGTTTGGTTTTTGGAAGAGAGAGCAGGGAAAAACCAAACCAGAGTTTGCTATGACAGGACGGGAGCCGCCCTGCCATAGCAAACTGCAGTTTCCCGGGGGTAGGCACCCCGAGACACTGCAGGAGCCGGCCCTGGGAAGTGGCGGTCCGCAGGGCCATCACTGGCTCCAGGTGGGGGTGGTGGTCCCTGGGGCTCCATTACGGACCCCTGCATTTAAATATTAGTGCCCCGGGGAGGGGGCGGTCGCTGGGGCGTGTGGGGGGGTGTATATTTTTTTTTAAAAGGAGCCCCCCGCGATTATAATTTATGAAAGCCCCGCGGCTAAACTTTAAAAAATCAAGCCCCAGGGTGTGGCGGTCCCTGGGGATGCGGGGGGGCTGTGTGCCCCCCTGCAAATATTTATGCAAAGCCCCGGGGGTGATGGTCCCCGGGGCAGTGTGGGGGGATTGGGAGCCACACACACATATTTTTACTGCCCCGGGACCTGGCCCACCAGGGGGCTTCAATTAAACAAAGCGCGGGAGCCACGCTTCGTTTTATTTTCTCGGCCGGATTCACGCACCCAGTGCGAATTTGGACGATTATTTATTTATTTTTTTAAAACAAATGTTTTTTGAGGCCCTGGGGGTCCTTGTGGGACCCCCTGAGCAGGCCTAGGGGTCAGGATGTTTCAGCCCTGCCCCCTTTTCTTGTTTTGCACATTTGTTTTACTGTTTTCCTGTGCCATAGTTCTACCGAGGCACAAGATGGCTGCCAACACTTCCTGGTTTGAATTGTTGACAGTCAATTAGAATGCAGCTCGTGATCGGCAGGGTGCGCGGATCCACCGCGGCCATAGATATCAAAACCTTTATTTTTTGATTTTCTCAGCAACTACTTAACGGATTTACACCATTTAAGAAAAAGAGTGCTTTCTGAACCAAGCACTACCTTTTTGCCAAATGTGATGTAATTCCGTTCAGCAGTTCGGGCTGTAGCCGTGTCTAAAGTTTCCTACGAGAAATAACATGGAGAAAAGACATTTTGGGACCCCCCTTTTTTCTCGGCCCCCCCTTGGTGAATCACCTCGAAACCTTCAGGATAAGAGCTGTCCATAACGGGCCATAAGTTTTGAAAATTTCGCGAAGATTTCTCAACCAGTGCCAAAGTTATTGCGAAAACAACAAAAGAGTTTCCTATGGAAACTAGGTCCCAACTATAACTATCTACTGGCGACCGCCAGTACATAATAAATATATATATATATATATGTATATTTGTTGTGTTACATGGAGTTTACATGGTGCAACATTTGTTTGTCAGGCTGCTCCTGGCCAGGCGTGTATTGCAATTTCAGGTCACTTGTCTTCTTGGCTACAGTACACACTCTTCCATAGCCTGTCGATACAACAATGCAGTTTTAGAACAGGGAAGCATACACTTAGCGGGGTTGGCTGTGGGTCAGTAGATATGTGGAGCTGTGTGCCTATTGGGAAAAAAAACATTTGTTTCTTTTCAAGTATTCCCCCAGCATTTGCAACAACAGGGTCATACAACACTTCATGTTTGGAATACAGGTGCTTTGTTTTCTACAGATCTCTGGTTGTCAGTGTTTACTGCAAGACATTCTCAATGCTTTTTCTCTGTATCAGAAGTGACCCCGAATTAGTGTGCATGGTAGCCATGGCTTATAGATTATCTACTAAATCATGCAGTGTAACACCCCTAACAACTTTTTTTGCTCTGGGCCTTTAGTTAGCCACACACCCTAAATTTTCTGTGATTATGAAAGGCGCCACTCTTTTAACACACATTTATATGTCATTTCTGTTTTATTGAGTTTTTTGTGGTTTGCTCACTTCTTATTTTTAATTATTATTATTTGCGAATTCGTCACAAAATATCTCGTTACGTACTTTCCGGTGTTGAGGATATTCATGAAGTTAGTGTGTTTTTTTAAAGTGCAAATCATAAAAACACTTATTGTAGTTAATGTTTGAGAACAGTAGTTTACTAATAGTGTTTAAACTTGTATTTCTGTAAGTTATTATACTGGAAAACACTTTTTAATTGCATTTGATGTCTTTGTGACGACGCTGGTTTTCGCGATAATGTGGGCATTCACGAATATCATGTAATTACATAACAAGAAGATTTGATTTGACAAGACACTTTTCATTAATCTTCAAAGGTAGTTCCCACCCAGTGTTCTCTTTTTCATACATCCAGTGGAGATATTGGAAGATTTTTTGCAGTTGTCCTGTACAGTGCTACAAATATTGTTTGCCTTTTTTTGTCTTTTATCTGTCATAAAATGGCATCTGGAGGAAGTAGGGAGCACAAGCAGACTCTTCCAAAAAAGAACCAGCCCCAAAGCACAAGTCCATCATGTGGGATTTCTTTACAATCTCCTCCGGAGGAAAAAAAAACAGTAACCAAATACGTAAAGAGCCCCTTGTTTGACAAAACTCTTTCTAGGGGCACTTCATAAAAATATTCATCTAGGACAACTAGCAAGTTGTCCAATTAAAAACCTACTATGGTACACTGCTGACAGGAGCACAGAGGGACAGAAGCACAAATTCACACATGTAAAACATTTTTTATTCACCCCACTAGTTACACTGTTTTTGAGATTTTTGAGATAATGTTTCTCTTCCAAGTTGCCATTTTATTTAAGAAAAAACACAAAAAGTACAAAAGGTTAGAACCCTAAAAATTAATTTCCAATAAAAGAAGAAAAAAAAGGGTTTTCGTTAGAACCACCTTTCATGATTAAGAACAAAAATAAACTGTATGCCTGTGTATATATAAGGAAGGATGGCTGTATAGGTGAGTTACTGAGTGAGTATGTGGCTGCATGGGAGGGTGAATGGGTGTGTTAGTGGCTGCATGAGTGAGTGACTGTCTCTGTTATTGGCTGTATTGGTGGAAGAATGGCTGTGTAAGCGCCTGTATGATTGAGTGAGTGTTTGTGTGAGTGGCTGCATAGGTGAGAGACTGGGTGTGTTAGTGCCTTTGTGAGTGAGTGACTTGGTGTGAGAGTGTCTATATAGCTGAGTGAGTAGATGTGTGACTGAGTGTGCAATTGAATGAGTGGTTAGGTAAGTGGCTATATAGGTGAGTGACAGGGTATGGTAGTGTGCATATGTGTGAGTCAATGGGTTTCTGAGTGAATGACTGGGTATGTAAGTGAGTGACTCTATGTGAGAGTATCTCTATGGGTGAGTGAGTGGCTGTATGAGTGAGTGATGGGATATGTGAGGAGCTATATCAGTGGGTGGCTGTATGAGTGAGTGAGTTTGTGTGTGAATGGGTTATGAGTGAACGAGTGGGGGCATTAAATGCTGTGTGAGTGAGATAGGTATGAGAGTGATTGTAGGAGTGAATGACTGGCTGTGAGAGCGACTATATGGGTGAGTAAATGCCTGCATGAGCTCTTGTATAGATTGAGTAAGTGGTGTGTGATTGACTGCATAGGTGAGAGTAATGGTTTGTTAATGCTTTTGAAAGTAAGTGACTGGGAGCAACAATGTCTGTATGGGTAAATGAGTGGGTGTGTGAGCGCCTATATGATTCAGTAACTGGTTATGTGACTGGCTGTATGGGTGATTGGCTCGGTGTGTTATTTTTGTATGCATTAGTGACTGGGTGGGTGAGTGTCTGTATAACTGAGTGACAGGGTATGCTAGTGGCTGTAGTAGTGGGAAAGTGGGTTGGTTAGTATTAGGGGTGGGCGGAATTTGCGAACGTCGCTTTCGCAAATTATCGCAAAAATGTTAAAAATCTCCGCAAACACGCGGAAATATTGCAAAGATGCAGAAGTTTTTTTCCCACCCGTTCGCGGTATTTCCTACGTGGTCGCGCCTCGCCAACTTACCCATGCGGTTGCTCGCGGGCACGGCCATCTTGTTTTCACTTGTCTCGCGGTGCATGATCGTGAGAAGAAAGACGTGATCGCGTGACGAATGACATTACTGCGGGCGCGAACTGTCGCGAGACAGCGCAAATGGCTACCAACTATCCAACATCTCGTGGAGAACGCGACCGGATCGAGAAACTTGACGGTGAACGCAGGGATTCAATTAAGGTGATTGCGTGCGTGTGAGAATGTAATTTTTTTACAGCGCGAGCAAGAAACAAATTATCGCTAAGCTGCGAAATGCGGAAAGTTTGACATTTTCGCGCTTTCCGCGGAACGCGAAAATGCCAAATGATCGCAATTTCTGCGAACGGAACGGAATTTTGGCCCAGGCTTTGTTAGTATATATATGTTAGTCACTGGTTTTGTAAATGGTGGTATATCTGACTGAAAGGGTGTGTAAGAGACTGTAGGAATCAGTGACTGGCAGTATTGGCAGTTTTATTTGTGAATAAGTAACTGTGTAAGTAGCTATATGGTTAAGTGAATGTATGTGTAACTAGCTGTATGAATGAATGAGTGAGTGTGTGGTTATGCATAAGTGTGTGTCTGGGTGTCGCAGTGACTGTATTTTTTTGTGCATGGGTGTAATAGTGTATTAAACAGTAAGCCTCTGGGTGTAACAGTGTATGTGCAAGAATGTATCTGTGTGTGTCAGTGAATGTAAACACAAACAAAGAGGTAGAGCAACCAATAATCGGCCTATATATGTTTGCAAATGTAGTAGATTTAAGAGAGCACACTTACTTTGTAAAAACTGCCCTCACCCACAACAAGTTGTGTCATGCTTCATCATAGGGCTGCTACTGATGCCTCTGCGCAAAACCAACGCTAGAGGCGGAGCAATAGGGAGGGGTAAACAATACAACAGTGATAAAGACAGAAGGAAAAGACAGGATCCTATAGTGCAGATAATTCGAGAATTTAAAACTGGCTATGGGATATCTCTATAATAATTTTATTCCTAGACTCCCTAGTCAGAGTTAAAAAGGTATATAAAAAATACCTATCGGATAATGGTGGTGTGAGTAAATTAGGTGCTCACCATCCCTCCGTTCTGCATAGCGGTCAACATGTTTCTGCCGGTTCAAAACTTATTATCCGGCATTCATCAGGACAAGTTGGATCCCTATGCTACCTTTCCATAACCCCCACCGCCCACTACGATGGGCTATACTCCACCTGTGAGTCTGCAGTGATTTGTAACTTTACTCTTCCAATCGGAACTGAAAGATAAAAAAACAAAACAATAACAACAAATTGTTTCCACAACACCAATAAAATACAAAGAAAAATTATTGTTGTGTGCTCTCAAGCAATCTCATACGTTCGCAAACCACCCAATTGGTGCGACCAAGGTGTCTTATAAATGGTGCAAAATCCACCCTTATAAATTTGCGGGCAATCAATGGCCCTTCCAATGGTATATATATCTCACATAATCTGTGATCCATATCCATATAAACTAATGACATGCTTTTCAATAAGATGCAACGTGCTGAAGAAAGAAAGTAAAGAAAATCTCCACACCATCAAACATAGTATAAAAGATATAAAGGCACCTTGCCCCATATCGTACTCATAGGTCTAGGTTATAGGTGCACTAAATCTCGGTCTCACAATGTACAACACTCCGCACATCTTACCGAGTTTATTAAGTAGAAAGCTAAAAATGGCACTGGAGTAGAGGGCGGCCCTCTGTAGTCACACACTGTAGGAAGGAAATCAGTTTCAATTGCTCAAAATATTCACTTCTTTGTTGGATTCCCAGTGAAGAAAATATCCAATTCCCCACACAACTCAAAGCACTCATCCTTTATTATTATTAAAGATATTCATCGGGATGTCACTCCCCTATGAACGTATTTCGTGATACAAGCACCGAGGAACAGTCTGCTGTACCCATCTACACCATCGATTTAGATGCGGAGGACCCTCTGGGGTATGACCGTAAGCAGCGCGGAGTAACTGAATCGCACCCAAGTAGAACTTATTACCTCGGTCAGTGACCCATTCTTTCATACAAACGCATAACATGTACGCCTTCAAATGAGATGTAATCTAGGTCTATTCTCCCCAAATCTATGGCCAACTCCTCCGTACTTCATCAAGAGTGGTGCGCCACACCCGAAATTCGTCTCTCGCGGTGCCGTGTAGGTACCGCAGATGTCCGTCTTGCCTGCAATATCTCTTCCGCTTCTCATCACATGGTGCATGCGTCTGACGAAATGCGCACCACATCAAGATCTAGACCGCGAACCCCACAATGTAGAGGCTATGCTTCCACTAAAACGGGAATCAAATCGAGGACACAGCACATATAACGTGCAAATTATAAGCTAATGAACCCACTCAATACTTCAAAATAAAAGCAAAAAGGGGGGGGTGTATGGTATTAAGATACAGATGCTAAAAGTTAATGATGGCAACAAACACATTTTATTTAAGATATCAGTCGAATATAGCAACAAAGGTACAACCTGAAACCATATATGTATCAGAGGGTTGTTCTTGGCTATCTTTCCAAGTTTCATGAGTGCTACTAGCTATTCAAAAGTCAATAGAGTACTCTTTTTATAATACTCCTCAACTCTCACACTCAATAGATTTGGGGATGATTGGAGGGAGACCTACTTGTTGAATTCCAACTCATTTTCTACCCAGGGCTGACCACGGTATTTCATTGTTAAGCCCTATTACATGACTCTTAGTGCGGTACACCCACTTCTGCTCCCGTATGTAGAGGGCTTGTGATAAATCCCTCGTAGATGGTGCAAAATAGGGTTTATCAAATACAGTCCAATATATGTCCTGTACTATGTGCCCTTTCTCAGCAAAGTGTAATGTGAGGCGTGTGTTAGTCCTGGAACATCGGATATTAATCCTATGCCCCATTATCCTCACTTTTACCTTTCTACAAGTCATCCCGACATAAATCAGGTTACACGGGCACTTGATCATGTAAATAACATTGGAAGAATTACAGTTCGTGTGTACTCGCTGTTGCCAAAGATATTTCAGACCGACATCTACCTCTTTTGTATTCTTCGTCAACGAACAAACATGAACCACACCGTGTGTGCCCCGTGACATGTGTCAGAAGCCCAGCCACACAAGGAGCCCCTCGGGCGCTCTTATGTGAACGGGAATGTACCAATTGGTCCTTAATGTTTTAACCTCTCCTGAATGAGAAGAGGGGTTTCTCAAGTTTTAGGCCACTGGAATTCAAAATACGCCAATGTTTTAGGATGATCCGTTTGATGGCCGTAGAAGATGTATTAAACGTTGTGACACAAATAGTGTTGTTTCTTGTTGATCTCTCTACTTTGTCCTGTAAAGCCTCTCTAGGGCAATTCCATGCTCGCTTGCGTGTCCTCCTGATAATTTTGTTCGGATAGCCTCTGTCATCTAATTTTCCTGCTAAGAAGGTGGCTTCTGCGCTGAACTCATCCGGTTCTGAACAGTTCCTGCGAAGCCGCAGGAACTGGCCCACAGGGAGATTCTCCCTCAAAGATCTAGGATGGAAGCTCCCAAAGTGAAGGAGACCATTCTTATCCGTGGGTTTATGGTGAACTCTTGTTGACAGTTTACCCTCCTTAGGAAAATTAACCAAATCCAAAAAGGGGAGAATATCCTTGGTGATAGTAGTGGTGAAGTGCAAGAAAGGATTTTGTGCATTCAACCATTGCATAAAATCATTTATAGATGCCTCATTTCCCCTCCAAATGAGGAGGACGTCATCTATAAACTGTCTCCAAACCCGTATATTATGGGTCCATGGATTTTCAGAGCCAAAGATATGTTTTTGCTCAAAGGCGGCCACATACAGGCCCGCTAGACTCGGTGCAAATGTACTACCCATTGATGTACCATGGGTCTGCAAATAGAGAACTCCCTTGAACTCAAAGAAGTTCCTTGTCAGAGCTAATTCAGCCAGATGTAAAATAAATGGTCTAGGGGTCTGATATTGCCAGTCCAATTCAAACAAGAGCTCCTCTACCATCCTCAAAGTTTCTAGTTGCGGAATATTGGTATACAGGGATTCTATGTCCAATCCCATCAATTATTCCTCATCAGGATTAAAAGCCATGTCACTGAGGAGATTGAGTACTTAAGTCGTATCCTTAAGGTATGCCCTCCTACTCTGAACCAAAGGTTTAAAGAAAAAGTCACAAAACTGTGATAAGGGCTCAAGTATAGAGCCTATACCAGCCACAATAGGTCTTCCTGGTGGTGGTCTGGTTACTTTATGTACTTTTGGTAGAGTGTAGAATGCTGGTGTAACAGGATCTTTCTTAAGTAAAAAAACAGCCTCACATTCTGGTATCCAGTCATTGCTCAGGGCTTCCTCTATGACAATGACAATTTCTCTCTTTAACCCTGGTGTGGGATCGGTTTGGAGAATCTTATAATTTCTCTCGTCACTCAATAATCTTCTGCACTCCTGTTCATACACTTCTTTTATTTGAATAACTATAGCTCCACCCTTATCGGCAGGCTTTATAGTTACATTTTGATTGTTCTTTAATTCTTATAGAGCTTCTCTTTCTTCACTTGTGATATTCCTGTAGGGAAACCTTTGATTTTTTCCTAGTTTCTCTATGTCATAAACCACTGCTCTCTCGAAAATAACAACTTCCTGTGGGAATTCATAGGATTGAAGGTAGACTTGGGACAAAAATCAGTATCCCCTTTCTTTACAGTTCTATCTTCTCGATCTTTGAAGAAGACATTTAATCTCACTGTTGTGAAAAAATCTGAGAGTTCCTGGCGTGTGTCAGTGAATGCCTGGGTATGTTACTGTATATATCAGTGTGTGGTTGGATGTATTAGTGTATAAATGAGTGTGTGCCTGGATCTGGTAGTGTATATAACACTGTGTGACTGTGTGTGTCACAGTCTGTATCTACGTGGAAATGGGTGTGTGAGTATCTATATAGATGAGTAAACAGATCTACCAGGGTCTGTATCAATGAGTAATTGGCTATGTGAGTGTCTGTACAAGTGAATAAGTGACTTAGTCAGTGCCTATACGTAATATTGAATATGTATGGCAGTAGCTGCATAGGTAACTGACTGGCTGTGCTGGGAGCTGTTTAGGTAAGTAAGTAAGTTTATACATGACTGTGTACAGAAGTGAGTGAATGTCTTTCTAGCTATATGGGTGAATGAAATGATGTATAAGTATTTACACGGGAGAGTGATTCAGAAAGTTAGTGATTGTATGCATGGCTGACTGCTTGTATACATTACTGGGTAGGTGGGTAAGTGCACATTTTAGAACTTGTATTAGGAAGTAACTAAAGGCTAGATTATGAGTCTGGTGGTCCACGGACTGCTAGACTCCTGGGGACACAGAGGTGGCAGTCTACTGACCGCCCAATTACAACTCGGGTGGTGGGACTGCCATGGGACTCCTGACGCCGTGAGGGAAAACTCATTAAGGTCTATGTTAATGTGTCTGCAACTACCTTTGATACTGCAGATTACATAACTAGTGTCTGAGTATGTGAGTGAATGTATAAGTGCCTCTGTCACTGTGTGACTGGGTGAGAGAGAGACTCTATGCTTTTGAAAACATATATGTCAGTTTCATTACAGGTGGTATACTCTATGCAGTACTTGGCATAGAGGTCTGCAAGTTAACGAGTAAGTTAGTGAAACTGTAAAGGACAGCTCATCTTTTAAGCACAAAGCAATGTGTTTAATGGCATACCTACAGCCCATGTCAGAAGTGAGTTATGTGTAGTTAAAGGTGGGTTTAATACTTGAAGAAGTGTTTTTCATGCCAAGTCGAGCAGGCAGTAAAAGTGCACAGACAGGCCCTGCAGTATATATTTATTCATAAAGTTTTATATAGCACGAACAAGATCCTGAAGGATATCTGAGCAATTTACAAAAAGATGGATGGAAGATTATAAGTGCAATATCGACATCAACAAATGCATAACAAACATGAATAATTACCGTACAAAGGGATCAAAGAAGAATAATACACCAGCTAATATATAGCGGGCTAAGAAGGGCAAACGGTAAGTTACAGAAGAGTGGCATCAAATGAAGGTCTAACGATTGTAGGATCAGAGACTTCAAGTGGATGATCATAACCCATTTAAGGTAAGAACTTGTTAATTAGGAATTTTTTAGCTTCCAGTTTGAAAGCAGCCGTGGAGGAGAGTCTGCGTACTTCCAGTGAAAGAGAGTTCCAGATCGTCGGGACAGCGCCGGAGAAGGCTTGTTGGCAGGTTCTCTTTTTCCTATGGATTTGTGTTTTCAAGAGAAAAGAGATTGCACTTCTTGAGGGTCCATCACCCCCGGATAGTTCAAGTTCATGTGGTAGGTATGTGGGGGTTTTGAAATGGAGGGCTTTGTGTGCCAAACAAGCCATCTTTAGCTGAATTTGAGATTTGTAAGGCAACCATTTAACCCCTTCGATGCTCATGACGAGCTGGACTCGTCATGGCACACAGTGGTCGTTTGCTCATGACGAGTCCAGCTTGTCATGAAACATTGCCCTGGAAGTCCCTCTGGTGCGGGCACCAGAGGGATTCCCTTTATGCTAAAAGAGCCTCGGGAGCTGGGGAAGAGCTTCCCCAGCTCCCGAGGCCCCCCCCCCGTTTCCATGAAATGACGATCGGCGCGCATGAGTCTCATTTCAGTTTCAGTTTCTACGTGCTCAGGGGGCTATCTCAGCCCACTGAGCACGTAGAAACTCAGGAAAGGTATCGTTGGAAGGGGGAGAATTTCCCTTTTCCAATGGTACCCCTCCCTTGTGGATCCCTGCTTGAGGATCACCCCAGGAGGGCAATCCCCAAGCAGGGATCCACCCACTAAGCTCCCCCCATAATTATTTTGGTATTATTAGTCTTTCTGCTCCTCCCTGGGGGGTAGATGGGGGCAGTAGCCCCCAATGTGCCCCCTCCCGGGGGTAGAAAGCCCACTAGACACCAGGGATTTTATTATGGGGTATTTATTAGAGGTGGGGGCTGCCCAAAATGGGCATGCTGATGCCCCCACCCCCTGGGCACAAAATTACAGTCTTTCCAATATGCCCCCCGGGGGGGGACAGAAAGCCCACTAAACACCAGGGATTTTGTTTTTGCACCATTTATTTTAGGGTGGGGCTGCCCGAAACGGGCACGCCAATGCCCCCACCCCCTACCACCATTACAGCTTTTCCACCCCCCTGGGTGATAGATGGGGCAGAAGCCCCCAATCTGCCCCCCGGGGGGTAGAAAGCCCACTAGACACCAGGGATTTTATTATGGGGTATTTATTAGAGGTGGGGGCTGCCCAAAATGGGCATGCTGATGCCCCCACCCCCTGGGCACAAAATTACAGTCTTTCCAATATGCCCCCCGGGGGGGGACAGAAAGCCCACTAAACACCAGGGATTTTGTTTTTGCACCATTTATTTTAGGGTGGGGCTGCCCGAAACGGGCACGCCAATGCCCCCACCCCCTACCACCATTACAGCTTTTCCACCCCCCTGGGTGATAGATGGGGCAGAAGCCCCCAATCTGCCCCCCGGGGGGGTAGAAAGCCCACTAGACACCATGGATTTTCTTAGGGGGTATTTATTAGGGGTGGGGGCTGCCCAAAACGGGCATGTCAATGCCCCCTGCCCCCAGCCACAAAATTACAGTCTTTCTGCCCCCCCTGGGGGGCAGATGGGGCAGTAGCCCTCAATATGCTCCCTCCAGGGGGGGCAGAAAGCCCACTAAACGCCAGGGATTTAGTTTTTGCACCATTTTTTTTAGGGTGGGGGCTGCCCGAAACAGGCACGCCAATGCTCCCACCCCACCACAATTTCAGAATTTCTGCCCCGCCGGGGAGGGTAAAAAGCCCACTAGACACCAGGGATTTTTTGGGGCAAATTTGAATTAGGGTGGGGGCTGCCCAAAATTGGAATGCCCATGCCCCCACACCCTCCCCCACAAAAATTACAGCCTTCCTGCCCCCCTGGGAGGGATATGGGGCAGTAGCCCCCAATCTGCCCCCCGGGGGGTTAAAAGCCCACTAGACACCAGGATTTTTTTGGGGCATATTTTTATTAGGGTGGTGGCATTGGCATGCCTGTTTTTGGCACCCCCACCCTAATTAAAATGTTCCCAAAAAACTCCCTGGCACCTAGTAGGCTTTCTGCTCCCCCTGGGGGGCAGATGGGGACATTAGCCCCCATTCTGCACGCCGGGGGGGCAAAAAGCCCTTTAGTCACCAGGGATTTTTTTGGGCAAATTTGAATTAGGGTGTGGGCTGCCCAAAATAGGCATGCCCATGCCCCCAACCCCTCCCCGCAAAAATGACAGCCTGCCTGGCCCCTTGGGGCAGATGGGGGCATTAGCCCCCAATATGCCCCCCAGGGGGCAAAAAGCCCAGTAGTCGCCAGGGATGTTTTGGGAAAATTTTAATTAGGGTGGGGGCATTGGCATAACCGTTTTGGGCAGCCCCCACCCTAATTGAAATTTGCCTAAAAAACTCCCTGGCATCTAGTGGACTTTTAGCCCCCCTGGGGGTAGATGAGGGCATTAGCCCCCAATCTGCCCCACCGAGGGGGGCAAAAAGCCCTCTAGATGGCAGGTTTTTTTGGGGGGGCAAATTTGAATTAGAGTGGGGCAGACCAAAACAAGCATGCCCATGCCCCCACCCACTCCCCCGCAAAAATTACAGCCATCCTGCCCCCCGGGTGGCAGATCGGGCAGTAGCCCCAATCTGCCCCTCCAGGGGGGTAAAAAGCCCACTAGACACCAGGGATTTTTTTGGGGCAAATTTGAATTATTGTGTGGGCCGCCCAAAACAGGCATGTCTATGCCCCCACCCCCTCCCCTGCAAAAAGTACAGCCTTCCTGCCCCCCCCTGGGGAGCAGATGGGGCAGTAGCCACCAATCTGCCCCCTGGGAGGGCAAAAAGCCCACTAGACGCCAGGGATTTTTTTGGGCAAATATTTATTAGGGTGGGGGCATTGGCATGCCCATTTTATGCAACCCCCACCCTAATTAAAATTTGCTCAAACAAATCCCTGGTGTCTCGTAGGCTTTCTGCCCCCCTGGTGGGCAGATGGGGGCATTAGCCTCCAATATGTCCCCCAGTGGGCAAAAAGGCCAGTAGTCGCCAGGGATGCTTTGGGCAAATTTTAATTAGAGTGGGGGCATTGGCATGCCAGTTTTGGGCAGCCCACACCCTAATTAAAATTTGCCCAAAAAACTCCCTAGAGTCTAGTGGACTTTTAGCCCCCCCGGGGGCACATGGGGGCATTAGCTCCCCATCTGCTCCACCAGGGGGGGGGTGCAAAAAGCCCTCTAGGTGCCAGGGTTTTTTGGGGGCAAATTCGAATTAGAGTGCTGCAGCCCAAAACGGGCATGCCCATGCCCCCACCCCCTCCCCCACAAACATTCCTGCCCCCCGGGGGGCAGATGGGGCAGTAGCCCCCAATCTACCCCCCCGGGGGGGGCAAAAAGCCCACTAGACACCAGGGATTTGTTTGGGCACATTTTTATTAGGGTGGGGGCATTGGCATGCCTGTTTTTGGCAACACCCACCCTAAGTAAAATTTGCTCAAAAATATCCCTGGTGTCTAGTAGGCTTTCTGCTTCCCCCCCCCCCCCCGGGGGCAGATGGGGGCATTAGCCCCTATCTGCACCCCCAGGGGGTGCAAAAAGGCCACTAGTCACCAGGGATCTTTTGGGGGCAAATTTGAATTAGGGTGGGGGCTGCCCAAAACAGGCATGTCCATGCTCCCACGCCCTCCCCTGCAAAAATTGCAGTCTTCCTGCCCCCCCCTGGGGAGCAGATGGGGCAGTAGCCACCGATCTGCCCCCCGGGCGCAAAAAGCCCACTAGACGCCAGGGATTTTTTGTGGAAATTTTTTATTAGGTTGGGGGCATTGGCATGCCCGTTTTTGGCAACCCCCACCCTAATAAAAGTTTCCTAAAAAAAATCCCAGGCATCTAGCAGGCTTTCTGCCACCACTGGGGGGCAGATGGGGGCATAGCCCACAATCTGCACCCCCGGGGTGGCGAAAAGCCCACTAGTCGCCAGGGTTTTTTTTTAGGGCTAATTTGAATTAAAGTAGGGCAGCCCAAAACGGGCATGCCCATGCCCCCACCCCCTCCCCCGCAACAATGACAGCCTTCCTGATGGGGGCATTAGCCACCAATCTGTCCCCCGGGGGGGGAGAAAGCCCAATAGATGCCAGGGATTTTTTGGGCAAATTTTAATTAGGGTGGGGGCATTGGCATGCCTGTTTTGGGAAGCCTCCACCCTAATTAAAATTTGCCCAAAAAACTCCACGGCATCTATTGGACTTTCAGCCCCGCCTGGGGTGCAGATGGGCGCATTAGCCCCCAATGTGCCCTACCAGAGGGGCAAAAAGCCCACTAGATGCCAGGGTTGTTTTTTTAAAAATTGGAGTGGGGCTGCCCAAAATGTGCATGCCCATGCCCCCACCACCTCCCCCGCAAGAATTACAGCCTTCCTACCCCCTGGGAGGCAGATGGGGCAGTAACGCCCAATCTCCCCCCCCCCGGGGGGTCAAAAGCCCAGCAGACACCATGGATTTTTTGGGGCAAATTTTAATTAGTGTGGGGGCTGCCCAAAACGGGCATAGCAATGCCCCCACCCTGACCCGCAACAATTACAGCCTTTCTGCCCCCCCTGTGGGGAGGATGGGGCAATAGCCCCCAATCTGCCTCTCCCAAGGGGCAAAAAGCCCACTAGACGCCAACGATTACGCTGCCTTTTTTATGTGTGGGGGTGCGGGCTGCCCATTCTAGCCCCCACCCCCCAAACAAATAACCACATTGTTTATGCCCCCCTTGGGGGCATATCAGGGCAACCCCACCCCTGAAATCCCCCCAGGGAGGCAGAAGCAAACTAGGCAAGGATTTGTTTTTAGCAATATGCCTACCAGTCGATTTTGGGCCCTAACACAGCCGGCACATAGGGAAACCTCTCAAACCTGTACATTTTTGCAAACTAGACACCCAGGGGAATCCAGATGGGGTAACTTGACTGGTTCTCACCAGGTTCTGTTACCCAGAATCCCTTGCAAACCTAAAAATGTGTCCAAAAAAACACCTTTTCCGCACATTTCTGAGGTGGAAAGTTATGGAATGTGCGTGGATCCACAAAATTCCACCCACCCTGTGTTCTCCAAAGTCTTCCACGAAAAATGGTACCTCACCTGCATGGGTAGGCCTAGTGCCCGTGACAGGAAACGGCCCAAAACGCAACATGGACACACCACTTTTTCACAGTGAAAGCTGACCCCTTTTTTGCAAAGTGCCTAGCTGTGGATTTTGAATCCTAGCTCTGCCGGCACCTAGGGTAACCTAGCAAGCCCATACATTTTTGAAAAATAGACACCCAGGGGAATCCAGGATGGGGTGACCAGACTGGCTCTCACCAGGTTATCCAGAATCCCTTGCAAACCTACAAAGTTGTCAAAAACACACATTTTCCTCACATTTCTGTCGTGGAAAGTTCTGGAATCTGTGTGATTCCACAAAATTCTACCCACCCCACATTCCCCAAAGACTTACAATAAAAATGGTACCTCACTCGTGTGGGAGGCCCAAGTACCAGCGACAGGCAAGGGCCCAAAACGTATTGAGGCGACATCAAAATTGCCTATCACCAAACAACCTGGTTTTGCAAGGGGGGTAACCTGGGTTTTTGGCCCCGTGCTCGGCGGCCATCTATGGAAACCTACCAAACCCACAAATGTCCGAAAACTAGAGACCCGGGGGATTCCAGGGAGGTATGACTTGCGTGGATCCTCCAGCGTTTCCTTACCCAGAATCTCCTGCAAACCTCAATTTTAGCTGAAAAAAATCACTTTTTTCACACATTTCTGGGGGAGAAAGTTGTGGCATCACTGGACTGACACATATTTCCTACCACCCAGCGTTCCCCCGGGTCTCCTGATAAAAATGGTGCCTCACTTGTGTGGGAGGCCCAAGTACCCACAACAGGCAGGGGCCCAAAATGTATTGAGGCACTTTGCCACAAAAGGGTAATTTTTCACTGCGAAATTGAGGTGTGTCCACGGTGCATTTTGCGCCATTTCCTGTAGCGGGCAGTAGGCCGACCCACACAAGTGAAGTACCATTTTTCTTGGAAGACTTTGGGGAACGTGGGGTGGGTGGTAATTTGCGGTACCACGTAGATTCCAGAACTTTCCACCACAGAAATGTGGGGGAAATGTGTTTTTTGGCAATTTTTTCAGTTTGCAAGGGATTCTGGGTAATAGAACCTCGTGGGAGGCAGTCAAGTCACCCCATCCTAGATTCCCCTGGGTGTCTAGTTTTAAAAAATGTATAGGTTTGCTTGGCTTCCCTAGGTGCCGGCAGAGCTATGGTTAAAAAACTACAGCTACGCACTTTGCCAAAAAGGGTCATTTTTAAGCCTGGGTGGTGAACTACGCTCCACTCGTGCAGTTTGCGACGTTTTGGTAACTTGGCGATTCGCGTAGAGTGCAAAGTTGCCGAATACTACGCAATCTACAGTGTAGTGTAGTTGTTTTTCTTCCACGCGTGCTTAATTTGCGTTCTCGCGTGCGCGGTAATGTCTTACCGTGATTCTGCCTTCGCGGACTCGATTTTCTATCCGTTCGCGTGCGCCACGAGATTTGTAATATGGTCGCCCGATCCCGCGAGAGTGTGCGAACGCGAACACGTCATTCGGACGTGAGAGCTGACTTCCAGCGGCTGTCTTGGTAAGATTGCGATCCCGAACACGCAAAAACTACACTCTGGCGAAGAATATCTCTCGAGCATCATAAAACCTTCTCGAAAATGATCATTTTGCTCAAAAAAACTCCTCAGATTGTGATTTGGCTGTAGTCTTTTGTGCAAGGAGTCCTGTTTTTTGTTCTACTCTTTTTTCAAGAGGAAGGAAGTGCCCCTGAGTTTTCCAACTTCCTATTCCTGCCCAGGAGGCTCCTCCCAGTGCTTTGTCTATGTGCTGTTCACTTTCATTTGGATGTGGAGCTGGAAGGATCACTTTTTGTGTCTGTCTGCTGCATCATATCATTGGATTGTATTTATTTGGGGACTTTTGGATTTGAGATTTAATTTTACAAGTAAGTTGGAGAATTGGTGTACATGTTTGTTTGATTGGGGCTTGTTTGTACCTACATTTTTCTGGGATTTTCAAATTACTGCTGTGGGTGACCTGTACTTTTAATAGGGACCTAGTTGTTTTCTTTGAAATTTCAGTCAGTAGGCCCAGAGGTATTCATGGGTCCATATTTCTGACATCATGTAGGGCATGGATGGCATAGGATTGAATTGCTAAATGTGGATGTGGTATTTTTTCACTGTTTGGGTATGTGTGTTAAATACCTTTGTTGGGTGTGTGTGTGTACTTGATGTGTAACTTTCTAATCCTTTCATAGCCCTGTTGATTTTCATTTTTATATTAAAGCTGTGTTGTTTAGCAGGCCTCCTTAGTAGTGTGCTTCTTTTTCCATATAAGCCTGCGTGTCTTTTCTTTTTTCCCCTTGGCTTATGCTTGTTGTTGTGGCCTGGCCATGTGTGTGGCGGCCATTTTGTAAAGACAGGCAGTGTGCTTTTGGCATAGACTTACATTGTCTGTCTTCCATTTCTTGTTGTTGTGGGTGGCTAGCGGCCATTTTGTGGAGCCATCCAGGCAGTGTGCTTGCTTTTGCCATTCAGTTCCAAGCTTGTGGCGTAGTCTGCCAGTAGGCCCAGAGGTATTCATCATCAAATCATGGGTGCATAAAAACTGTTTTTGTTGTCTGTTGAATTTTAACACCATGGATGGCATTGGATTGAACTGCAAAATGTGGTTTTTGAAGAGGAATTTCAGTTTTTGGGTGTGTGTTAATGAAAGGAGTTCAGCTCGCGTACTTTTGACAACTCTGCACAGCGCGACAACGCGGACTTACAGTTTTTGTCTTCTTCTCGCGCTCAATATGCTTGTTCGCGCACGCGATAACCACTTTTTGTACAGTTCACATTGTCAAACCCGCAGAATTTGCAATCTGGCTAACAATATCTCGCGAGCAACATAACCCCTTCTCAAAGATGAGGAATTTGTGCATTTTGCTAAAAAAACTCCTCAGGTTGTCATTTGGCTGTAGTTTTTGGAGCATGGAGTCACTTTTATTTTGTTTACAATTTTTGAAAAGAGGAAGTAAGTTCCACAGAGACTCCAACTTCCTGTTCCTGTCCTTTGTATTCACTTTCTTGTTATCGACAATTATGGTGGGTGGCCTGACCATGTGGGTGGCACCCATTTTCTGAAGCCAGGCATTGTGCTTTTGCCATAGGCCTGCATTGTCTGTCTTGGATTCCTTATCTTGTTTTTGTGAGTGGCCTGGCCATGTGGTGGCGGCCATTTTGTGGGACCAGTGTTAGACCTGGCACATTGGCGTGGGTCTCCCTTCCATTTTTCGCTGTTGCCTCATATGTTTTTGCTTGTGTTAGTTGCTCAGGGCACTGTGCCACTGCTGTCCACTGCCACAGTGCAAGTGCTCCCTATTGTAAATTAATGTATAATTTGTGATTCCATGATTGGTTGGTTTGGTTTACTTGTCAGACCCTACTACAGTGCACTAGGGGTGCCCAGGGCTTGTAATCCAAATGCTGCTGGTGGGCTTGCAGCACTGGTTGTACCACCCACAGAAGCAGCCTGTAAACATGTGTCTAAGGTCTGCCATTGCAGAGCCTGTGTGCAGTCTGGTACTGTCATGCTGACTTGGCAAGTGCACCCACTTGCCAGTCCCTAAACCTTCCCTTTTCTTCATATCAGACACCCCTATGGTAGGCCTAAGGGCAGGGTGCATTGTAAGGATAAGGTAGGACATGCCCTGGTGTGTGTGGCATGTTCTAATAGTGAATTACAGCCATTTTCGTTTTTCACTATTGCAAGGCTACTTGTTCTCCATAGGCCAGAATGGGCAGTTTGGTTATTACATCTTACAATCCTAACTGACTCAGAGAACATGGTGGAAATTCAAATTTAGTATGCCTGAACTCAGAACTCAGAAGTTGGTTTTAACATTCTGTGTTTGAAAATGCCACTTTTAGAAAGTAGGCATTTTCTTGTCTAACCATTCAAACCTGCCTCTGCTAGGCTGTGTATTCCTTTGTCTGGAGTTTGAGTGACAGGGCTAGGGAATTCCAAGCGACAGGGTGAGGTGCCCCAGTGGTGAATCGAGAGACCTGCATCTAGATGGGTGGGAGGAGTGCACCTGGGACCTGAATAGGGCTGTGTCTGCCTTTGACAATGCTGGCTCCACCCCCTGGGGAGCAGCTGATGTCTCTGCCCTGCACAGTGAATGAAGAGAAGGAATCCTGTCAACAAAGTGCTGTACTTGCCTTCCACAATGCTGGCTCTACCTCCTGTGGGGCATCTAATGTTTCTGCCCTGCACTGTGAAAGGAAAGGAGAAATCTGGTAAACAGAGTGCTCAGGAACTGGTTTGGACTGGGCAAAGGCCCCTCTGCCTTTAGAGAACAAAGGATTTCTGGGTATAAATATTGGGACCCTGATCCCAAGAATTTAGATCACTTTGGTGAAAACAAGAAGAACCTCTGCTGAGGGAGGAACCAGAAGAAGCTGAGGAGGAAACTATCCCTGAAACTGGGGGATTGGTCTGCAGTGGTTGCCTTACTGCCAAAGAGAGGAGAAAGGAACTTTGTGTATACTTTTGCTCAACTTGTGAAGGATCTCCAAGGGCTTGGAAAAGAGCTTGCCTCCTGCTGAAGTCTCAGGAACAACAGACTTCACCCCCAGCTCCCCAGAGTTCTTTAAATGTGCCTGCTGCTGTTGTTGGGCCTTCTGAGGGACTGCGTGTCGCAAGGAGCTGGAAGCGCGACTCAAGAAGGAGAAGCGTGCCGCCGTCGGAGCTGTTGTCGTCGCATCTCGTAAAGTGTGTCACCGTTGCAGCATCGCATCGAGCGGAAGCGTCTTGCATCATCTAGGAAGTGTCTCGCAATGCCGACGAAGCGCGTCGCCATCGTAGCTGACACATTGCACCAAATCAAGAGAAGAGTCTCGCATCGAGGAAGAAGCGTGTCGCCATCGCAGCCATCGTAGTTGTCGCATTGCACCGCATCAAGAAAAGTGCCCTGCATCCACGGAGAAGCGTGCCGCCGTCGGAGCTGCTGTCGCCGCATCGCGTAAAGGTGTGTCGCCGCTGCAACATCGCATCGAGCGGAAGCGTCTTGCAAACGTCAGAGAAGAGTGTCGCTGCCAAGGCCCCTGTCGTCGCATTGCATAAAGTGTGACGCCGCTGCAACATCGGAGGAGAGTGTCGCATCTGGAAGATCTTCACGTCTTTATTTCTTTGTACCAAAATCTTCAACGCATCAACATCGTTGCAACACTTTTGATGCCCTGCATGTCACATCTAAAATGTACATTGACTTAAAGTGTCGCATTTAAGAACTTAAGAGAACTAAGCAAAATTCTACCATCTAAAGTAACAGTATTGTGTGTTTTTGTCGTTTAATGGTCTTGTGGTAAATATATAAAGAATACTTATTTTTAATATAAAACCTGTGTGGTGTCCATCCGTAGTGTTGTCACTTAGTTACTGTATGTGTTCACAAATGCTTTACACACTGCCTCTGAGATAAGCCTGTCTGCTTGTGCCAAGCTACCAAGGTGGTGAGCAGGGGTTATTTTAGGAGTGTACCCCATTACCCTGACTAGAGGAGGAGGTCCCTATTTGTCACAAGTGCATACCTGTGCCAACTAGAGACCCCCATGTCTAACAACCAGCCACTGTGCTTTTGCAATAGGCCTCCAAGCTTGTGGCCCAGTCTGCCAGTAGGCCCAGGGGTACTACTCATCAATCATCATGGGTTCATGAAAGTTAAACAACTGTTTTTGTGTTGTCTGTTGAATTTTAACATCATGTATGGCATGGATGGCTTTGGATTGAATTGTAGGTTTTACTTTTTTCCTGGGGTACATTTCACTTTTTAGGTGTGTTAAATAAATGCCTTTTTATGTGTATGTGTTCCTTGTTGTTGCTCCCTGATGCTGCATCCATCCCATGTGATGCACAAATTTTTATTTAGGGCGTACAGGCTCCACTACATTTATGTTTTTGTTCTTTGCTATTCTTATTCTTCCTGAGTGTACACAGTACAGTACACCAGGAGCCCTGGTCTTGTTGTCAAAGTCTCATAAATGGCTACACTATTGTTGTTCACTGACTTAATAACATTTTATAATTGTGACCACCCACCACACACTAAGAAGTTATATATTATATTAGTTTGATTGTATTATCTTTTGACTGATGTTCTTCTGGCTTCTTTGCTTTTAGGTGCACAAAAGACTGAGGAGGAGGTGTGTCATCATCGCCCGTTGTGGTGTCAGACCGACGTCCTGCTGCTGTACACGACATATGAGTGACCTGACCAGACATCTCTGCAACTTGTACAACTGAGTACTGCTGACATCTGAATAAGATGGGCCCAAAGAAAGCAGGTAGCAGGTCCTCCAGTACCAAGAAAGTTGCCATTGACAAGAAGGAACAGAAGAAGAAGGAAGTGTCACTTAAGTCTGGTGTGCCGCCCAAACCTTTTTTGGGATACCAAAAATGATGCCTCCAGCAGCGGTGTCCGGGGGCCAAGCTGGGGGCAGCACCTCCTTATCAGTGGGCCCAACC
Source organism: Triturus cristatus (assembly GCF_964204655.1). Lineage (NCBI taxonomy): Eukaryota > Metazoa > Chordata > Amphibia > Caudata > Salamandridae > Triturus > Triturus cristatus. The sequence continues at coordinate 207,376,898 of NC_140590.1, read as the reverse complement.
CACCAACCCAGACCCAAGCAGATGAATGTGGAAGAGGTAGCCAGCCTAATGGTGGAAAACAGTGATGCTGAGCCTGACCTAAACTTATCGCTATCTCAAAGTAGTACACAATCAACGCAGGAGGGAACACAGCAGATAAGTGGTCAACAACAACAGTCGCAACCACCTCCCGCAATAATTAGTTGCTGTTCCTCCCGAAGTAGGGGCAGTTCAGGAAATTGAACCTCATGCAGAGGAAGAAGAGGAAGCCACTCCTTCAGAAGTTCCTTTGTCTTCCAAATCCCCAGCAAGGAAAAGGAGGGTTAGTCCATCAAGTTCTTCACAAAGCCCCCCTTCTGATGATCTAAATGCCACTTGGAAGCCACAAACTGAGTCTGAGAGGGAGACACGTCCCAAGATCAGGCTAGGGAAAAGGAAGGTTACAGAAAGCCTTACACTTATGGAGGTTGATGTAGAACAGCAGGATGCTGATGATGATGAGCCAGTCATCACGAACATCACTCCCGGCCCAGAGGAGATGGAGACCAACATTATTACCCTATCCAAAATGGCTGCGAGGGATGTAGCACGCATACCTCCAACACAGGTAACACCAACATAACCTCCAGCTTCCATATTTACATTAGCAAAGGGCCAGCAGCGTCCTACATCCAGCACAAGCACCACCTCAGCAGAAGTAGCTAGTGGTACTGCACAGAGTCAAATTCAACCTACACCCTCCAGTTCATCCGCCATTGGAAGTGGCACCTCCAGCAGGAGACAAAAGTTAAGCTCCCCAGTTTGGGACTTCTTTACGGTTAGCGAAAAGAAGGAGAACATCGCTATATGCTCCATTTGTCATACCTCTGTTAGTCGTGGTAAGCTTGGTACAAACTATGGTACTGGAGGCCAAATGACCCATCTGAAAAAACACCATGCAATCCACTGGGAGGAGCACCTTTGTCGCATAAAAACTGCAACCGTTGCTGTTGGTGGGGATAAACAAGTAGAAGAAGGTCCGCTCACGGTGGAACAGGAAGAAGAAGAAAAGGGAGACATTCTCTGTGGTAGTGGTACACAAAGTAGCCCTGTCCCCAGCACTGCAGTGGTAACACCCACATCCTCAGCAACATCTCAGTGGCACAAGAGTAAGAGTCAGCCTGAGACACCAAGGAGTAATGCATTGAAAAAAAGTGCGACGTTGAGCATAACAGGAAGGAATACCACGCAGCCTACCATTCTTAGCATGTTTACTAGGCTGGAGGGGCAGTACGAACGCAACCACCCAATAGCACGTTTGTACAATGCGAAGCTGGCTAAAATGTTAGCACTGGACCTTCTCCCTTTTTCTTTTGTTGAAGGGGTGGGTTTTCTGGAATTTGTGACAACCATCTGCCCAAAATGGAAGGTTCCCAGCCGCTACTATTTCGCCAGAGTTGCTGTTCCAGCACTACATCACGATGTGCTGGAATTGCTTGGAAAAGCCTTAAAACAGAGTGCTGTTCAGAGTATCCACCTGACAACAGACATGTGGACCAGTTGCCAAGCCACTGATTACATGTGCATCACTGCACACTGGGTCTCTTTTTCGGGTGTTATACATAAGATATCTGCAGGTGTTGACACTGCTGAGAATTTTAATGACACTCGCAAACATGCAACTGTAGCCATGTTTGCTATGGTGAAATCTCATACTGCTGCAAACATTTTGGATGAGTTTAACAGCAAGGTCTTTGAGTGGCTGTGACCAAGAGGGCTTAACATTTGTTTTGTTGCCACGGACAATGGCAGTAATGTAGTTAGGGCCATGAAAGATGGTGGCTATTTCAGGGTCCCGTGTTTGGCACACTGCATTAACATTGTTGTTCAAGACTTTCTGAAAAATGAAAGCAAAGTCAGCAACTTGCTGACCACCAGCAGAAGAATATGCACACATTTCAACCATTCTTTTAAAGCCGGGAAGCAGCTGTGAGTCATTCAATGTGAGCATAAAATTCCAGTCAAAGCACTCATCCAGGAGGTGCCAACACGTTAGAACTCAACTTATTACATGCTTGATCGTCTGTTTGAGCAGTACATACTACTCAATGCTTATGTCATGAATAGGTCAGGAGATCCTACTGTGAAAGGCATGACCGTTGAGATGGCCCAATGGGACCTCGTTGAATGCCTGACAGAGATGCTACTTCCTTTTGAGGTCTTCACAAGTGAAGTCAGCAGGGAGGACTGTACTATGGGCCAAGCAATCCCATTGTTGTACATGTTAGAGGAAGAGCTGAAGAAGGTGTCTGAAACGTACGCAGGTGTGGATGACCAAGTAGACACATATTATTTGGCGGACACCTTAGCCGTTCGCTTATCTGAAAACACAAGGATTCAAAATAACATTGTGTCACATCGACATTACATTACAGTCTCAATTTTGGATCCACGGTACAAATTATTTCTGAACAGTAATGAAGTAATTCCTTTTTCAGAAGTGGATGTTGCCAAGTACAAAACTTTGATAGCAGACGAAGCCACTGACTTCGAAAATGAACGTCTCTTAATTAGAGGCCCGCCACCCCAGGCCAGAACAAGTACTACAGGCCACCCAGAGTCAAGTTCTACTTCAGAGCCTGAGAGCAGTGAGTTTGCCTCCCAGCAATCACCAACACTACCAGAAATAACATCAACAACAGCACCAACAGGATCATCAGCCACATTAAAAAAAACAGCAAGTGATTGGTTTCTACGGAAAGGGTTTTGTATGTCCATTGCTGATGTAAAGACAAAAGTGGCCAAGCAAATCGGAGCAACCCTGAACATTGAGCGGATGGTCCAGGCCTATCTGGATGACACAACAGAGGTCTTCATGGAGCAAAGCCCATTGGTGTATTAGTATGGGAAAAGAAGCCAATGGCCAGTGCTCAGCAGGCAATAAAGTATCTGGCTTGACCTGCTGCAAGGGTCACTTCTGAGCGTGTTTTCAGTGCTGCTGGTGCCATTGTAACTGTGAAAAGGACCAGTCTCTCGCCCAAAAGCGTGGAGAGCTTAACCATGATCAAAATGAATCAGCACTTTATACCACCAGAGTACAAAATATGTGAATCACAGCAGGAAGAGGAGAGCGGCTTTGATGACATAAGCAGTGGGTTGCATGACCTACTTCTGTCCGAACCACCAGAGTTTGAGGACGAGCTCCTCTTCCCTGACAACTAGGCTTTCAAAGTGTTACTTTCTTCCTTCCTTTATTTGTGTGTGTATCTGTTTTTTTGGTTCAAATCTAATCACAACAAATCCATCAACACTGTCTCCTCTTTATATTTCCCTATTGGAGCTGCATGTCTGTGCATAACTGTCCACTCCACTCCTCAGAGTCCTGCTCCATCTTCCTTACTCTCCCTAAATATATTTCCAGCAAACAAGACATTGGATGGAGATGGAGAATAGTACATAAATTTTGCATCTAACAGTCCCTCCATAAGAAGTGAAATGTGACTACAGCTGTTAGAACCGGCGGTCTCTAGTTGGCAGAGGTATACACTTCTGACAAATAGGGACCAACCAACTCTAGTCAGGGAAAGGGGATTACACACTCAGATAACCCCTGCTACCCCCGTGGTAGCTTGGCAGAGCAGACAGGCTTATCTCAGAGGCAGTGTGTTAAGCATTTATGACCACATACAGTAATAAAGTGAATACACTACAGATGGACACGACACAGAAGTTATTATAAAAATAGGATTTTTATATAAGGTTTAGCACAAGACCAAATAACGACAAAAATATACCACAGTCTTAATAAATACTCTTTGGAAGGAAAAATAATAGTTCAAGTAAGGTTTCTTCTTGGCAAATAGTTCTTTAGCAAAGTATTCTTCTGAGCACAGTTCTTTGGCAACGATGTAACCCCCACAGGAGTCACACGACGTCGAGTCTACAAGATTCCCAAGGTTCGGCGTCGACCGCGAGGAGCGCTACGTCGAGCCTGGAGTTGCAACAGACCCCACAAGTACAGTACCTTGAGAAACGAAGAAAACGATGATCCACGGCGTCGATCGTGCCTCGGAGTCGGGTCAATCCGCAGCGGCGTCGAGGGATGTCGGGCAGGAGCAGCGCTCACGGCGTCGAGAAGGGCTTCGAGTCGATGCGATCAGCAGCGGCGTCAAGACGGGGTCACTTGGAGCCGGGGCCGATACCCACTGCTCACTGGCGTTGATACCGGCGTCAAGACGAGGTCACTGGGAACTGGGGCCGATACCCACTGCTCACTGGCGATGCTGCTGGCGTCGATCGGGCCCGGCGGCCGGCGTCGAAGGCTCGGGACACTGGAGCCGTTACTCACGGTGTCGAGCTGGACTCGGCGGCGTCGGCGGCGTCGACTGCAGATTCTCCCTTGTGTACTGGAAACAACACTTTCCAGCAATTCAGCAAAATGGTGAAGTCCTTTGGCCCTGTGACTTCAGCAGGAGACTGGCACTCTTCCAGCCCTTGGAGATTTCCTAGCAAGTGTTCAGAGAGTACACACCAAGTTCCTCTCTCCTTGTTCCTTGGCAAAAATAAAGAAGCAGCTTTCAGGTTCCTCCACAGCAAACAGCACTCTGGCAGAAAGGGGAGGCAAGTCCTTAGATCAGCAGGCTTCTTGTCCTTGGTACAGGTTTCCTTGTCAGAAGTGATCTGAGTTCTTGGTTCAGGGGTCCTTCTCTTATACCCCTTTTCTCCTTTGTTCCCTTTGTCCAAGCAGGGAAATTCCCCCCATCTCAGGTTCGCTGTCGGTGTTGCCAGGCAGAGGCACCTGGCCTATTCACTGAGCAGGGCAGAGTCCTCAGCCGCCCAGCAGGAGGCGGGGCCAGTATTGTCACTGGCAGGAGCAGGGCTATCAGTCGCCCAGCAGGAGGTGGAGCCAGAATTGTGTCAGGCAGGGCAGGCTACTCTTCCCTCACTCTACGTGTAAACGCCCCATTCACCCCACACTGACTCATTCAGACCTCTGGAGCCACCCAGCCTCTGACACACACACCAAACCAGCAGAGACCGGTGGATAGTTGGACAAGAAAATAGCCACCTTCTAAAAGGGCTATTTTCAAACATAGAATTTAAAAACCATCCATCCTAAAGGGTGTGTTATTAAATTCTGAGTTCAGGGATACTAAACTCGACCTGCTACCGTGCTCCCTGAGTCAGATAGATTATAATGGAGTTAATAATCCGTCTGCCCATCCTGGCCTATGGGAGGCAGGTAGCCCTTCAATAGTGAAGAACGAAACGGGCTGTAATTCACTATTAGGTCATGCCACACACATCAGGGCATGACCTACCTTTTACCAACAACGCACCCTGCCCTAGGGCCTACCATAGAGGTGTCTGAAATGTGGCAAAGTGAAGGTTTCGAGACTGGCAAGTAGGTTTCCTTGCCAAGTCAACATGGCAGTCGGGGACTGCACGCAGGCGCCGCGGTGGCAGGCCTGAGACATATTTTACACGCTGCTTCCGTGGGTGGCACAACCAGTGCTGCAAGCCCACCAGCAGCAGTTAACTTACACGCCCTTGGCACACGCGGTGCACTAGACTAGGGTCTGAACAGTAAGTCAACCAAGCCAATCATGGTAACACCAATCAATGTAACAATTTAACATAGGGAGCACTTGCACTGTGGCACTGATCAGCAGTGGCACAGTGCCCAAAGCACTAAACCAGCAAAAACATCGTAAACAGAGGAGGCAAACAGAAAAAAATGGAGGAGAGACTCATGCCAATGATGCCAGGTCTAACACGTGTCCCCTCCAGCTGAAATGTGGGGAGAACTACCCTTCACCCAGGGAGTCCTCATCACTAAGGCGGAAAAATCTGGACAGACCATCAGCATTGGCGTGATCTGTACCAGGGCGGTGTTCCACCGTAAAGTCCATCCCCTGTAGGGAAATGGACCACCTCAACAGCTTTGGGTTCTCACCCCTCATCTGCATTAACCATCTGAGGGGCCTGTGGTCTGTCTGAACCCGGAAGTGAGACCCAAACAAGTAGGGTCTTAGCTTCTTCAGCGCCCAGACCACAGCAAATGCCTCACGCTCTATCGCACTCCACCTTTGTTCCCTGGGAAGTAACCTCCGGCTGATGAAGGCTACAGGTAAGTCTCGGCCCTCCTCATTCATCTGTGCTAGAACAGCCCCCACACCATGCTCTGAAGCGTCCGTCTGGACAATGAATTCTTTTGAAAAGTCGGGTGCCTGGAGGACCGGTGCTGTACACATTGCAGTTTTCAGGGTGTCAAAGGCTTCCTGACAGGCGTCAGTCCAGATCACAAGTCTCGGCTACTTCCGGGAAGTCAGCGAGGTCAAGGGGTGCACAATGTTGCCATACCCCTTGACAAACCTCCTGTAGTAACCCGTGAGACCCAAGAAGGCTCTCACCTGAGTCTGGGTTTTGGGCGGTTCCCAAGCCAGGATGGTATCTATCTTGGGTTGCAGGGGGGCCACCTTGCCGCTCCCTACTTGGTGCCCCAAGTACACCACTGAACCCTGCCCAATCTGGCACTTACTAGCCTTGATTGTGAGGCCTGCTCTACGCAGGGCCAACAACACTTCCTGGAGGTGGCGCAAGTGTTCCTCCCAGCTGGCGCTGAACACTGCTATATCGTCCAGGTAGGCGGCGCTGAAATCTTCCAGCCCGGCCAAGACCTGGTTAACCAACCTCTGGAATGTGGCAGGGGCATTCTTCATCCCAAAGGGCATCACACGGAACTGGTAGTGCCCATCTGGTGTGGAGAATGCAGACCTCTCTTTTGCCCCATCAGTCAAGGCGATCTGCCAGTACCCAGACGTTAGATCAAACGTACTAAGGTACCGGGCAGCCCCCAACCGATCGATGAGCTCATCAGCTCTGGGGATGGGGTGCGCGTCAGTCTTGGTGACCGAATTGAGTCCTCGGTAATCCACACAGAACCGAAGTTCTGGTGAAGCACCAGGCGCTGCAGCCTTTGGGACCAAGACCACTGGGCTGGCCCACGGACTGCTAGAGGACTCAACCACCCCTAAGGCAAACATCTTGGAGACCTCCTCCTTGATGTATGCTCTGACCTTGTCAGTCACCCTGTAGGCCTTGTGCCGCACAGGAGTGCTGTCCCCAGTGTCCACATCATGGACACACCACTGAGTGACACCAGGGATTAAGGAGAACAGATCAGGGAATTGTACCAACAGATGGCGACAATCTTGCTGCTGCTCAGGGGTCAGTGTGTCAGAGAGGACAACACCATCCACTGACCCATCTTTTTCTTTTGCGCACAGGAGGTCAGGAAGAGGCTCACTCTCCTCCTCCATCCCAGCATCTGTGGCAAGGAGCATGCCCACTTCGGACCTTTCTAAGTGGGGCTTTAACCGGTTGACATGCAGGACCCTTAGGGGGTTCCTGGGAGATTTCAAGTCCACCAGGTAGGTGACATCGCTCTTCTTCTCCACAACCTCAAATGGTCCAGTCCACCTGTCCTTGAGCGCACAAGGTTCCACAGGGGCCATGACCCAAACTTTCTGTCCAGGTTGAAGCTCAACCAGAGTGGCATTCTGATCGTACCACCGCTTCATCTCTTCCTGGCTGGCCTCCAGATTTGCCTGAGCAAGATCTCTGAAGCGCCGAGTCTGGTTCCTAAAGGCCAGCATGTAACTATATACATCCTGGGGAGGTTTCCTGGGAGATTGCTCCCAGCCTTCTTTAACCAGACTCAAAGGTCCTCTTACCGGGTGACCATACAAAAGCTCAAATGGGCTGAACCCTAGAGACTTCTGTGGCACCTCACGGTAAGCAAACAGCAGGCATGGCAAGAGGACGTCCCATTTACGCCTCATTGGTTCTTCAAGACCCATGATCATGCCTTTTAGGGTCCGGTTGAATCTCTCAACCAGCCCATTACCTTGAGGGTGGTAAGGAGTGGTAAACTTGTAGGTTACCCCACACTCCTTCCACAGAGACTTCATATAATTCGAAATGAAGTTGGTGCCCCGGTCTGACACCACCTCTCTGGGGAACCCCATGCGGGAGAAAACACCCATCAGTGCCCGTCCCACCACGGGGGCCGTCACTGTTCGGAGAGGGATGGCTTCCGGGTACCGGGTGGCATGGTCCACCAAGACCAGGATAAACCTGTTGCCCATGGCTGTCTTGGGGTCCAGTGGCCCCACAATGTCAATTCCCACTCGCTCAAAGGGGGTACTGACGACGGGAAAAGGTTGGAGGGGAGCCTTCTGCTTCCGCCCGCTTTTCCCACTTGCCTGGCAAGTTTGGCAGGTCCTACAATGGATATCTGAATCCCTTCGCATCTGGGGCCAATAAAAATGGGTGACAAGCCTGTCATAGGTCTTGTCCTGCCCCAGATGTCCAGCTAACGGAACGTCATGAGCCAACCCCAGTAGGAAGGCTCTGAAGCGCTGGGGTACCACCAGCACACGGGCTGACCCAGGTTCAGCAGCCTTAGGCTCGCTATACAGGAGGTCGTTCTCCCAGTAGACCCAATGTGATCCTGACTGATCACCTGTCGTTTGGGCTGAGGCCTGCTGCCTCATACCCACAAGAGAAGGGCACACTTTCTGTTCAGCACAAAATTCCTCCCTGGAGGGACCACCATCCTGCTGCCAATGGGTCAGCTCGGGCAGGTCTCCCAGTTCGGCCACTTGTTCTCCTGTCGGTTCCAGGGCATCCCCCTCAGGGTCTGCTCCCTCCTGGACCGCGGGAACGATGGGGGACGGTTTCCCGCGCCCCCTGCCTCTTCTCTTCACGGTTGGGACCTGGGCCATACTTTCAGGCTCCAGGGCCCCATCAACACCCTTACTAACTGACATGGACCGGGTGGTCGCACACACCCACTCAGGCAGACCCAACATTTCCAGATGCGCTTTTCTCTCCACCTTAGCCCAAGGGGAGTCCTCCAAATCATTGCCCAGGAGACAATCAACAGGCATGGCGGGCCTCACAGCAACCTGAAGAGTACCTGAGACCCCCCCCCACTCAAAAGGAACTTGAGCTACCTCACACTTACTCTGTGAGTTGTCAGCAGCTACAACGGGGTAGAATGCATGAGGGACCACCTGCTCTCTGGACACCAAGTGACACTTGACAGCTGTCACGCTCGCTCCGGTGTCTCTGAGAGCTTCCACCCTATGGCCATTAATGGTCACCCACTGCCTATATTTCTTAGTGTTACTAGGCAGAGGGGTTGGAGGGACCATTTCCACGTCTCCTAAAGAGACCAGGGACATTTCTGCGGGACCCCACCCACCGGGGGCACCCATCTCATCCCCTCCCAGGGCTACACTCGCTACTTGACGAGGGGGTGCACGCGGCGGTGCATTCGAATCCTTCATGGGACACTGGGGATCATAATAACGGTGTCCCACCTGCTTACAGGCATAGCAGGTCATGGGGCCCCTGTGAACAGGTTTACCTGTCGGGGCCTCTGGCTTCTTTCCAGGGGGAGGCTGGGAACCCTTCCCTTGGTTCCCTTGGGGACTACTTTGGGGCCCTTTCTGAAACTCCCCCTGTTTACCCCTGTCCCCCCCACTCTTCTGCTGGGGACCCTGCCCACCTTTGGCTGAGTCTCCCACTGGACCCTTGTGGACCCTGGTACTGACCCAGCGGTCCGCCTCCTCAGCAAGTTTTCTAGGGTTAGATAGCTTGCTATCAACAAGGTGCTGGCGTAGCTCTGGAAAACAGTTATTAGACAAGTGCTCCCAAGCAAACAAATCATAAAGAGCATCATAACTATCAACCTTGCTACCCTTTATCCAACCATCCATGGTTCTGCAGAAAAAAGACACATATTCAACCCACGTAGTACCAGGCAACTTCTTACATTCTCTAAAGGTTTGTCTGTACTTTTCTGGGTTTAAGCCATATCTCAGCATTAAAGCATCTTTCATATGAGTATAAGACATCCTATCCTCAGCAGGAAGGCTCAACAAGATATCTCTCCCTTCATTTGTAAAGCGGCTCCACAACCCCGTTCCCCAATCTTTCTCAGGGACCCGGTGGGCCAACAATGCTAACTCATACGCTTTAAACCATTGGCTAATATCTTCATTCTTACTGTAATCTTTGATCACATCCTTAGGAAAATAAAACCTACTTTCTGCAGGCATAGATGGAGCGCTGCCACCAGAGGGATTCAACTCTAAACTCTTCGTTTTAAGCTCCATCTCCCTCACCATCTTCTCACGTTCAAACGCTAATTTCTCTCTCTCAAAATCTAATCTTTTGCTCTCCATTTCAGCTTCTCTCTTGCTTCTTGCATTCTCTAATTCCAACTGCCCTCCTAATTTAAGTTTTGCCATTTCTAACTTGTGCCCCCTCTCCCTCTCTCTGTCTGCTAATTCTTCCGGGGAAAGGCTCCTAGAGGAAGCACTACTGCCGGGAGACGACACTGGCCCATCTGCGGGCTCTTCCTCCTCTTCTTCCTCTTCCGGTACCACCACCGGATCAGAGGGATTTCTGGCCTCTAACCAGGCCTTCAGCGCTTTGAGGAAGCCCTCTTTCTTTGAGATACCTGTGGTAGGAACTTTAAACTGCTTGCAAAATCCTTTTAGATCTTTTAGCGTGTAGGAATCTATCTTCTCCTTATCAAATTCCTCCACAACAATCTCCACAGGTGTAGTAGCTCCGGCATTCTCCATGGTCAAAACTGGCAGTGTTTAGAAAATAAGCTCCAGGAAAGCGGAGAACAAAAATAGAATATCCTACCAAACAGACTGTGGCTGCGTTATGGTCTGCTTTCACTATGTAGCGTACACTAATCACTGCACATGAGTCATAAATGCAAAGTTCAAATCCTCACCGCTGACCACCAATGTTAGAACCGGCGGTCTCTAGTTGGCAGAGGTATACACTTCTGACAAATAGGGACCAACCAACTCTAGTCAGGGAAAGGGGATTACACACTCAGATAACCCCTGCTACCCCCGTGGTAGCTTGGCAGAGCAGACAGGCTTATCTCAGAGGCAGTGTGTTAAGCATTTATGACCACATACATAAGGGTGGGCGTAGTGGGCGTAGTGGGGCTACGTGAAGCAGCACGTAGTGTGCCCAAATCTACGCACACTACGCGCTTCGCGTAGCCCCACTACGTGCCACCCACCTCCCACCCGCCATTCTTTTAAATAATATGAGCAATGAAAATTAAGTAAAGTAAGTCGACTTACCCGTAAGCGCGGCGTCTCCGGGGCTCCCTCTTTCAGTTTCTAATTTCTTCTGGCAAATGCGCATGCGCGGACGCCCACGCATGCGCATTTCTCGCGAGAAATGCGCATGCGCGGGTGTCCGCGCATGCGCATTTGCCAGAAGAAATTAGAAACTGAAAGAGGGAGCCCCGGAGACGCCGCGCTTACGGGTAAGTCGACTTACTTTACTTAATTTTCATTGCCCATGTTATTTAAAAGAAGGGCGGGCGGGAGGTGGGTGGCGGGTGGCAAGCAGCTACGCTTCGCCCTCGGCGTGTGCGTAGCGCTGCCCTGCTTCGCCTACTTCGAAAAGTGCGAAGCAGGCAGCGCTACGTACACTACGTGGGCGAAGCGTAGTGCTACGCCCGGGGTTACACATACAGTAATAAAGTGAATACACTACAGATGGACACGACACAGAAGTTATTATAAAAATAGGATTTTTATATAAGGTTTAGCACAAGACCAAATAACGACAAAAATATACCACAGTCTTAATAAATACTCTTTGGAAGGAAAAATAATAGTTCAAGTAAGGTTTCTTCTTGGCAAATAGTTCTTTAGCAAAGTATTCTTCTGAGCACAGTTCTTTGGCAACGATGTAACCCCCACAGGAGTCACACGACGTCGAGTCTACAAGATTCCCAAGGTTCGGCGTCGACCGCGAGGAGCGCTACGTCGAGCCTGGAGTTGCAACAGACCCCACAAGTACAGTACCTTGAGAAACGAAGAAAACGATGATCCACGGCGTCGATCGTGCCTCGGAGTCGGGTCAATCCGCAGCGGCGTCGAGGGATGTCGGGCCGGAGCAGCGCTCACGGCGTCGAGAAGGGCGTCGAGTCGATGCGATCAGCAGCGGCGTCAAGACGGGGTCACTTGGAGCCGGGGCCGATACCCACTGCTCACTGGCGTTGATACCGGCGTCAAGACGAGGTCACTGGGAACTGGGGCCGATACCCACTGCTCACTGGCGATGCTGCTGGCGTCGATCGGGCCCGGCGGCCGGCGTCGAAGGCTCGGGACACTGGAGCCGTTACTCACGGTGTCGAGCTGGACTCGGCGGCGTCGGCGGCGTCGACTGCAGATTCTCCCTTGTGTACTGGAAACAACACTTTCCAGCAATTCAGCAAAATGGTGAAGTCCTTTGGCCCTGTGACTTCAGCAGGAGACTGGCACTCTTCCAGCCCTTGGAGATTTCCTAGCAAGTGTTCAGAGAGTACACACCAAGTTCCTCTCTCCTTGTTCCTTGGCAAAAATAAAGAAGCAGCTTTCAGGTTCCTCCACAGCAAACAGCACTCTGGCAGAAAGGGGAGGCAAGTCCTTAGATCAGCAGGCTTCTTGTCCTTGGTACAGGTTTCCTTGTCAGAAGTGATCTGAGTTCTTGGTTCAGGGGTCCTTCTCTTATACCCCTTTTCTCCTTTGTTCCCTTTGTCCAAGCAGGGAAATTCCCCCCATCTCAGGTTCGCTGTCGGTGTTGCCAGGCAGAGGCACCTGGCCTATTCACTGAGCAGGGCAGAGTCCTCAGCCGCCCAGCAGGAGGCGGGGCCAGTATTGTCACTGGCAGGAGCAGGGCTATCAGTCGCCCAGCAGGAGGTGGAGCCAGAATTGTGTCAGGCAGGACAGGCTACTCTTCCCTCACTCTACGTGTAAACGCCCCATTCACCCCACACTGACTCATTCAGACCTCTGGAGCCACCCAGCCTCTGACACACACACCAAACCAGCAGAGACCGGTGGATAGTTGGACAAGAAAATAGCCACCTTCTAAAAGGGCTATTTTCAAACATAGAATTTAAAAACCATCCATCCTAAAGGGTGTGTTATTAAATTCTGAGTTCAGGGATACTAAACTCGACCTGCTACCGTGCTCCCTGAGTCAGATAGATTATAATGGAGTTAATAATCCATCTGCCCATCCTGGCCTATGGGAGGCAGGTAGCCCTTCAATAGTGAAGAACGAAACGGGCTGTAATTCACTATTAGGTCATGCCACACACATCAGGGCATGACCTACCTTTTACCAACAACGCACCCTGCCCTAGGGCCTACCATAGAGGTGTCTGAAATGTGGCAAAGTGAAGGTTTCGAGACTGGCAAGTAGGTTTCCTTGCCAAGTCGACATGGCAGTCGGGGACTGCACGCAGGCGCCGCGGTGGCAGGCCTGAGACATATTTTACACGCTGCTTCCGTGGGTGGCACAACCAGTGCTGCAAGCCCACCAGCAGCAGTTAACTTACACGCCCTTGGCACACGCGGTGCACTAGACTAGGGTCTGAACAGTAAGTCAACCAAGCCAATCATGGTAACACCAATCAATGTAACAATTTAACATAGGGAGCACTTGCACTGTGGCACTGATCAGCAGTGGCACAGTGCCCAAAGCACTAAACCAGCAAAAACATCGTAAACAGAGGAGGCAAACAGAAAAAAATGGAGGAGAGACTCATGCCAATGATGCCAGGTCTAACAACAGCTATCTTCCGTTTTCTTTCCGAGCCGAAACTCATCACTGTCAGAAGGCTAGGCATCTGATCTGACAGCCACAGAGAAGAGCAAGACAGGTAATGATTAATGAATGATGGCATGCATTGCATTGGATGCTTGCTGACTCAGAGTGAATGTGCATGCAGTCGAACTACACTAGTTTATCTACAAAGTAAAAGTGACTCAAGTGACAGTCAATGTTTCCTTGTTGCTTAATAACCACACTGTACTCCTACTACTGCAGGTTCAGGCCAATATCCGTTACAATTTTTTATTATGTAATATAAACTTAATTGGAGTCACTACAGACTGAGTTGGCATTGGACAACACGTACCACATGGTCATGATGATGACCAAACTATCTTTGCACGCAGTCAGTCAGTTGGATCGGAGATAATTGATGGAATAACTGCATTTCATGGACTGGCATAAAAGGTAAACACAACAATTCAACAAGAACCACAGCAGACCTAGGCTACATGTCCATGTAGTGGTGTGGAGTAGAGTGTAGTGGTATGACTGACAGTGGCGCATTGATTTAGTCACTTGATTTGGAAAATGCTAGGTTGCTGTATATGCCTTTTATCTGGCTCTGTCAAAATTTAAGGTAAATGGAGGTTGGGTCACGGGCCGGCCCGGTGTCGAGTCTGTTCTGTGCTGGCTCCTGTCCTGCTGTAGAGTAGACACGATGTATCCAAGCCGCCTCAGTCTGAAAGTGTTCTCTCAAGAGTCTTGTCTTCTCTTGTCCACCGTAATTGAGTTTTTTTTTTAATTCAGTTATTTTTCAATACCCCTTTTGTTTTACGTTCTACACTTACAGGCCGGCCTTTACCCTGTGCTATAGTGGGAGAAACAACTTACACTTACCTTACCAATCCACATCAGGCAGGCAGTGGTACCCAAGATTGATGTGCGGAGTGTCCATCTAAGGAAGGACCAAGATGAATGACGAGATGCAACTCCACAATTGGACCAGGATAATCCAGTAACTTTAGTATCATTCATCATTCGTCTTTTGATTTATTTGATTCCTTTTTTCTCTTCAATCATTACGACTGTGTGTTGTGGTTTGTTTGGTAATTGATCCCTACAACTATTTATTTCATTTTCTTTGCTAGCTTTAAAACTAAAAGTAAGCCCAGTACAGCATGTAATTTGGGTCTCTCTAAGGGCAGACAGGTAAGGCAAATGTCATATTAATAATTTCTGCCCTGTACTGTCTAATTGTGTAGTAGTAGTTAGTAAGTACTACTCATTAACCATCAAGTTCTCTTCATCATCATGCATGCATTTCCTTTTTCTCCCATTATAGATTTATTGGATAATGGATCATGGTTGTCTTCGAAGATTATGTTTTACTTTTGTTGTGTCCATGCGTACTGTCTGTTTTTCTTTGTCAAACCTTTCCCCAAACCCCCCTTCCCATCCATTCATAAATCCCTAACCCTCTTCCCACGGGCGGTGTGATTTATATTGACGTGTGATGTGACTACATTAAATGTAAACCAACAATTGATCACACGCTTGCTGGGGCAGATGTGGTGAAAGCAACACTAATTCAATTTCAAGGCAGGGCAAGGATCTTCTTCTGCTTGCCCACCCATGCTGTACTTTACTTTGTTCTACTACTCCTCCCACAGTCTCTCTCAGGCAAGTGACTGTCTCTTTTTTTTTAAATGCTGGTGCCAGTGTCTACTACTACCACCACAACCATGGCATCTTATCCATTCTCTTGGGAAAGCATGCAGCCATCGCTGTGCCGAACTTAATCATCATCAATCACAGGTAAGATAAGTTTGGTGGGAGGTATAATGGACTAGGAGGAGAGACTGACAGTACTAGTAGGACAAATAAAATAACTCAGTGAGGGGTACCACATCTATTTGTTTGTGTGTTACAAAATCGGCAGATATTTTAAATCAAACACTGGCTGCGGGCCTGCAGCTGCAAGGAAACCATATGATGTAAATTCGTAAAACAGTAACCCACCCACAAAACATTAACATCGTATGTTTAAGTAAATATAATTGATTACCCTAACAAAAATAAACTATCCCACTCTGACCTGACCCACCCCTCTCCCTAACCCCAATCAATGTCCAAAAGTCCAAAAGGTCCACAAACCCCCACGCCCAAAACCCACCCACGAACAAAAGGAATTCAAAAAGGGGCAATTCAATGAGGTCCTATATTCGGCGAGCTTTGAGATGTTTATTGACCAGGATCTTGACCCGCTCCTCTAGGTCCTCCTCCAAGCGCGCCATCCGGAGGAGCATCTGGCGGCGAAGTGGCCTGCAGTTACATCCAGGGTGGGGGGGCAGCAGTGCTTGATGTTATTGAAGCATGGTGGCGGGTGGCTGCCTGACCACGGTGCCGTAAAACTGGAGGCGGGGCCTGACTGGTGCCGGGGCATTGGAGGAGGCTGCAGCTGCAGCCGCCTCCTCCTCCGCCTGAGCCACCAGCCGCCGGTACTCTTCATAAATGGCCTCCAGTTTACGCCGCCGGTCCCTGGCTGCCAACTCCTTCCGCATGGTTGTTTCTTGGGAAGGAGAATCTATATCAAGAAAGAAAAAGAATATTGTAACCAATACTCTTAGCAAAACAGTAACACAACATTAATTCAACACAAAGTGGCACAGTATAACTAGCAAGCACAGTACATAACATTTGTGGTAAGTATCTTTCCTCCTACTTCCTCGGACTTTAACATTTGTGGGCGTTTCAGGCAATATACTAGCACTATGGACTCCAGTACACACCAGTTGTCGTCTTCTTATCTCTAGTTTAGCGAAATTACATAACCTTGTAGCCGGCATGCCAGCTCAGTCAGTTAAGCTTGCACCCAAGAGAAACAGATACGAGTCACATGAGGCAGACTCACGTTAGTTTTATTTACTACTACTGTCTGCAGGTGGGGAAGCTCATATTTATGTATTAGGGGTGGCACTGGCCATACTCTTTCTGTTACATGAGGGCAATTGCTCAATTTCACTTTCACCCTGCCCTGGGTACTATAAAAAAGCAGATTATTTATCTGATCCAATGATCATTGCTTATATCATAGATGGGAACATGACATAGGGTCAGTAGCGGTCGGTGGTGGGAGTGCTGATAGGTGGTGATTTGGGGAGGGGCAGGGTTGGGGTAGTAAACTATGTATTACGGACAATTACAGGTAAGTAAACAATACATATAAATAAATAAAACAAATTTTGTTGCACGCACTGCATCGCACTTGGCGGTGCAGTGCGCACAATGAAATTCATTTTCTTTATTTTTATGTTTACTTACCTGTATTTGGCCGTAATACATAGTTTACTACACCCCACCCTGCCCCTCCCCACGTCACTGCCCGCCAGCACTCCCACCACTGACCGCTACTGCATAGGGTACTTTGTTTTTATTAATTGTGTAAACAACAGGTAGGCCACCTTTTGCAGGCTGGCTGACACAATCGAAATTACATTAACATAGGTAGAGAGTGGTCCTCGGAGTCGGAGGAAGGCGCTTGATAATATAAATATATATATGATGTGCTTGCAAACTACTGTGAGTCAACTGTATTCTGAAAATACTACTTATATTTCCCTCCGTTTTGCTACTCTGGTGCTGTTTCTTTTACATTCTCTTCAAAGTAAGACTCTCCAGTGACAGTCTCCACCTATGCTGTCTATGATGATAGTACATCTAGGCATCCATCCATCCATCCATTAAAAGTAAATGTCTATCATTCTTTTTTATATATCTCTTAACAAACCTTAGTTGGTTTCACCAACAACCACCCATGCGTCCGCTCCTTCCTTGCTTCCCTTGGCTTTGAGTTTGACCCAAACACCGCTTACTGTTGCCCACCCAGGCAGGCATCTTCTTTCACCTTCCACCCATCCTTCAACAACCCATGCATCTGATTCCTATCAGCCACCTATGCATGCTTCTAACATACCCTTCTCTGCCAGTCATTTTACATCTCGCCCGTCCTTCCTCCTTCCACCCTTCTTTCCCTCTTTGTTCAACACATTCATCAAGGTCATCTGATTTGAATTTTAGTCTTCGCCATAAAACCTTCACAGCTGAGTTGGAGTCAGATAGAGGAGGCCATTGGTTACTCAACTCACGCTACTAATGCTATTGCTAATACATTGCTAATGCTAAGTAAAGGGTGTCCTCTACAACCATTGTACAATGTTCACTACAACTTAATAAGTCTCACAGTACAGTGAGTGAAGTGAACACCCTTCCAGATAGTAGTAATGTCAATACGTAATGAATATAACTTACCACTGCCCGCCGCTGCTGCTGGCTCCCCCCCTGTAGCTCCTGCAGGTGCCGCATGTTCTCCTGGCCCCTCTGGAATGGCCGCATCGCCATCGCCGCTGACCCCGCCGGCACTGGTGGTTGGTAGTATGCCTAGAAAAAACATTACACATTTTTAGATGCCTGTACACCTCCCCCTATTTTATTAGTTTTCACTAGCAAGATTGAAAAAAAAGGTAATACAACATACATCATCACTAGTCCAAATCGGGTACTATAGTAGAGTCAGTAGACAGACACTAGTAGTGTTATTATGGTCCCTCGGGTCATCTAGTCCTACTTTACTATTTGGAAAGTTAGCCTGAGCCATGTAACCATTTTAGATTCATCATGTCTACTCTTTTGCGCATATTACCTTGCAGCTTGTTGTGCAGTAGATGCCTTTGAGGCCACATGAGTGTTGCGTAGAAGTGAAGAGGTCGAAAAACAAGCCAATTTGTTATGGAGTTCGGTTAGTCCGTATTGCTTAGCCATCACATGTACATGTTACACTTTTTGGCATGACTGCGAAATGATTGCATAATTGCATTATACTATCTAATGCGCACCATTTTTCTCATAATAGGTGGAAGATTCCCTTTTACAAACCAGAGATTTGCAGAGCTTATAATGCATGTAACCAGAATTTCTATGTTCTACGGTGAGGGGTCTTCCAGAATTCACACAGATCTTTTGTCTTCTATCATGCACTTGTAAATGTTTACTGTTTTAATTTTATACTTTTTGCTGTTGGAGCTGGCTGTAGTAATAATTTCATAGAACGACGTACAGAGCTTGAAATAAACCTATTGAACTTACACATAGAGTCTGTGGTATTTGGTGTGGTGGGGTGGACTTACAAAAGTGACTGAGCAACAGGGTGTTATGTTCTCGGTTGTGTCATCATCATTGGGTATCTTCGTGTGGGGGATCGGGACCTAATGAGACACTATAGCTTGTCGGTCAGGGGATTGTGAGTTCTTCTGACTGAGGTGTGAGTAAGGTCCAACCTCCCATCACTAACATCCTATTTTCTTGTGCATAGTTCTGTATGTGGCTGTGCAGAATCCCTACAACACTAGTAGTATGTACTATCCTATCCAAAATACTAGTCAAATATCTGGTTGGGCATTTTGTTGGTGGGAATTGCCAAAGGCTCAAGATTAAGAAGACTAGAAGAGGACAACCCAAAGGACAGGACACAGTGGCTAGAGCTATTGGTCAATCTGAGTTTTATTCCAAAGAAAACCTTCAATAAAGAGTGACCAACTGGACAAGCTTAGCTACAGACAGACTAATAGTAGTAGTAATACAGAGAGTCATAGCAGAGGCAGTTAGAAGGAACTTAGAGGCAGGGATAACCAGAATTTGGAAACAGATAGTCAAGGTCAAAGAAGCTTTTGTAAAAAATAGAATTAGGAAGTGGAACCATAATTTATAGTTCAGAAAAAAAAGGTGCAGTAAAAGTTAGGGAAATATAATTGTTAATATTAACCACTGGAGGACTTACTGGGGCCAGCAGCAGGGGCCTCGGTAGAGGAGCGGTCCTCTGGTTATTGTCCCGCCGACTCGGACCCCGTCTTCTTGCCCCTGGGTGGTGCTGATGATCATGTAAGCTATAATAAAGAAAGAGACAAACATTAAGGAGTGCTGTGAAACAAACAAATCATTTTAAAAACAGTCACAAAAACATTTTAGGAAACAAAAATTGCAATAAAATTGACCTATCTAATCAGATGGATCGACTAGTGGGCTGCTTGCTGGATTCACGGATCGTCTACTTATTTATGAACACTCCAGTGTTCCATAATCATTCTGATTCCAGAATACTAACGAAGCCTAAGTACCACCTGACCTAGACCACCTATTCCAGACAGGCCAATTGTTCACTAAGTCTGCATTTCCAGCCATCAAAAATAAATAGATGAGGTGGAAGACACATGCATACATTTTTGCATACACCAAATTGGGGATTGTTTGCTTCTGATCTTGTTCTGCTACTGACTGACACGGCTAAGCCTACAACTCACTAAACACACTACAAAAGGTTCTACGGAGGACTGGGGTAAGCAGCACTCAGTGACAGAGGAGGCGTCATGTAGACCGTAAAAAAATGATTAACTTATACTAACCAAACCTAGTATCCATCCACCACTATTTCACAGGAGGACAATGGAAAGACTAGAGTCTCTCTAGCAATAGCATTACCTAACTTCAGTTCTCTAAAGTAAACTCTTAAATTAATCAGCCCAAGCTAGCGCAAAGTTGCAAACAAGTAAGAGTAGCGCCAAGCACCCGTGTCCTACAATCACAGAAGATTTTGAAAGGTAAGCAACAGTAATCTTGTTATTCGGCAAAAATGTATACACAATACTTATACTACTATATATTGGCTACTCACCAAGCCCCACGAACTCGACACCTAGCAGGTCCAACAGGTCCTGTTCCTGGTCCAGGATGTCTGACCACTGGTGGGCCAGCTGGTTATGGGTGCGCCGGACCCCTGAGCAGCGAAACACTGCCCGACGCACCTTCACCCACCGACGGTGACGCTCCTGGCTGGGCCTGCCACCTGCTGCCAAGGTCAAGGGGAGGTGGCGTTGGATAAAAAAACAAGGCCGGCCACCTCCTCCTCGTCAAAAAGCTGCCGGGCCTGCACCCCTGCAGGGTGCATTCTGCCCCAAGGCAGGCGGCTCTTGGGTGCAGGCGCCTTGCCCTTTGGCCGTTAGTGCCCTTGGCCATGGTTCTGGGGTGGGTGGGAGGCGGAAAAGAAAAGTTAGAAGGGAAAAAATAAAGTTAGGGGGAAGAAGTAGTAGCTTAAAGAAAGAAGTAATATAAAGTATAAAAAAACACAGTAAAAGTAGAAATAAACTTAGAGAGATAGATGATAAATATAAAAAAGTCAGACAAACTGTGTAAAAAACTAAGGATTGCAAAGATTAAGGGAGGATAGGAAAGTAGGCCCCGAACCATAGCATAGAGTGAAAAACAAGATGGCCACGCCCATTCGCGAACGAGTGGGTAAGTTTGCGCGATATTTCTCACGAACACAAAATAATCGTCATGAACAAGTAAAACGCGCTCCCGAACATGACATGCGCATCGCGAACACGCTATACGTGACCCAGGACAGAAAAACAAGATGGTCGCGCCCATAGGCGACCGCATGGGTAAGTTCACAAAATATTATCCCCCGAGCACGCAGACAGCGCCCCGGACACGCATAACGTGCTCCCGAACAAGAAAAACACATCACGAAAGGGCGCCCCAAGCAACTACGCACGCTTGCGTAGTTATGTGTAGCTCGTGTAGTGCAATGACATCTTCGCGTAGCTTCGCGTAGCGCGACTACGCGAACTACGCCCAGGGTTAGTCATTTACACTGTGAAACTGAGGTGTGTCCATGTTGCGTTTTGCGCTGTTTCCTGTCGCAGGCACTAGGCCGACCCACACAAGTGAGGTACCATTTTTCCCGGAAGACTTTCGGTAATGCGGGGTGGGTGGAAATTTGACAATTTTTTAGGTTTGCAAGGGATTCTGGGTAACAGAACCTGGTGAGAGGCAGTCAAGTCACCCCATCCTAGATTCCCCAGGTTGTCTAGTTTTCAAAAATTTATAGGCTTTCTAGGCATCCCTAGGTGCCGGCAGAGCTATGGTTCAAAAACTACTGCTAGGCACTTTGCCAAAAAAGGGTCATTTTTCACTGCAAAACTGAGGTGTGTCCACGTTGCGTTTTGCATCGTTTCCTGTCGCGGGCACTAGGCCGACCAACACAAGTGGGGTACCATTTTTCACGAAAGACTTTGGGGTCGCGGGGTGGGTGGAAATTTGTGGATCCACGCAGACCAGAACTTTCCACCACAGAAATGTGAGGAAAATGTGGGTTTTTTTTACAACTGTTTAGGTTTGCAAGGGATTCTGGGTAACAGAACCTGGTGGGAGGCATTTAAGTCACCCCATCCTGGATTACCCTGGGAGTCTAGTTTTCAGAAATGTATAGGTTTGCTAGGTTTCCGTAGGTGTCAGCAGAGCTAAGGTTAAAAAACTACAGCTAAACACTTTGCCAAAAAAGGGTCATTTTTCACTGCGAAATTGAGGTGTGACCACGTTGCGTTTTGTGCCGTTTCCTGTCGCGGGCACTAGACCGACCCACACAAGTGAGGTACCATTTTTCTCAGAAGACTTTGGGGAACGTGGGGTGGATGGAAATTTGTGGATCCATGCAGATTCGAGAACTTTCCACCACAGAAATGTGGGCAAAATATGTTTTTTTTGACAATTTATTAGATTTGCAAGGGATTCTGGGTAACAGAACCTGGTGGGAGGCAGTCAAGTCCCCCCATCCTGGATTCCCCTGGGTGTCTAGTTGTAAAAAAAATGTATAGGTTTGCTAGGTTTCCCTAGGTGCTGGCAGAGCTATGGTTCAAAAGCTACAGCTAGGCACTTTGCCAAAAAAGGGTCATTTTTCACTGCGAAATTGAGGTGTGTCCATTTTGCCTTTTGCACCGCTTCCTGTCGTGGGCACTAGGCAGACATACACAAGTTCTCTAAAGACTTTTGGGAACTCAGGATGGGTGGAAATCTGTGGATCCACGCAGATTCCAGAACTTTCCACCACAAAAATGTGGGCAAAATGTGAGCAAAATGTGTGTTTTTTCTTAAATGTTAAGGTTTGCAAGGGATTCTGGGTAACAGAACCTGGTGGGAGGCAGTCAAGTCACCCCATCTTGGATTTCCCTGGGTGTCTAGTTTTCAAAAATGTATAGGTTTGCTAGGTTACCCTAGGTGCCGGCAGAGCTAGGGTTAAAAAACTACAGCAAGGCACTTTGCAAAAAATTGGTAATTTTTCATTGTGAAAATGTGGTGTGTTCACGTTGGGTTTTGAGCCATTTCCTGTCGTT
Organism: Triturus cristatus; assembly: GCF_964204655.1. Lineage (NCBI taxonomy): Eukaryota > Metazoa > Chordata > Amphibia > Caudata > Salamandridae > Triturus > Triturus cristatus. Next base: position 207,354,057 of record NC_140590.1, on the reverse strand, counting down.
GGCACTATGCCTACCCACACAAGTGAGGTACCATTTTTATCAGGAGACTTAGGGTAATTCAGATTTGTAAAGCAACTGTTATTACCGAATAACTTTCGATGCATTGCTGCCTTCCAAATGAAAGACATTATTTAAAAAAGAAGTAATTTTGAAAAATGACCGATAATTCTCAAGCTAGTATGAGTATTCCCAATTTTGAAAATGTGCAAATATCTACCGTTTCTAAACTCTTTAATTTGTTCCCATTTCAGAAATACATAGGCGTCTTTCATACCGATTTTTCCATGTATACATTTTCCCACAATAATTGCTATATACACGGTACATAATAAACAGTCATTGCAAATTGCTGCTTAGTTTTTGACTCTGGGTTTGTCGGGTTCTTGGTGAACCTACACGTCCTATATATCCCCACAACCAGGAAGGTCCAGCGGATGTAACTGTATATTGCTTTCAAAGAGCTGTCATAATTAGAAGAAGTTACAGGTGAAAACGTGGACACAAAAGGCGGTTTTTTGCAACTAAATTTAACTTTTTCCTATATTTAACTGTTAGTTTCTATAAAGAAACCTTGAAGGATCTACACAAAATGACCCCTTGCTGAATTCAGAATTGTGTCTACTTTTCTAAAATGTATAGCTTTCCAGGATCCATTATTGCTTTCATACCCATTTCTACCATTAACTGAAAGGAGGTTGAAAGCACAAAAAATAGCAGAAATAGGCGATGTCACAGAAAAATGCCAAAACTGTGTAAAAAATGTTGATTTTCTGACAAAAGTCTGTTATTCCCTAAAAGCTGGGAAAATGGTGATTTCAGCCCCAAAAACCCTTTTTGGATACCATTTGCAGGGAAAAAAACAGACGCTTTCATTTGCAGCCCTTTTTTCCCATTCCCCCCCCTAAACAAACAAAATGTATGCTGTATTCTGGCTAATTTCTGGAACCCCTCCGGGGGAATCCACAACCCCTGGGTACCTTTACCATCCCCATGATGTTGGAAGAAAAGGACGCAAATTTGGCGTGGATACCTTATGTGGTCAAAAAGTTACAGGGGCCTAAGCGCGCACTACCCCAAATAGCCAAAAAAAGGCTTAGCACAGGGGGGGAAAGGCCTAGCAGCGAAGGGGTTGAGGGATTTCAGGACTGGAGATATGTGCGCGTTACTTTTGGTACCTGTAACCAGTCTAGCCACAGCGTTCATAGAAGCCCTTAGTGGAGCCAAGGTATTATTGGGGAGGCTACAGCGCATAGCTCTGCCATAATCAAGTCTCTGTAACAGAAGCGCTTGGACCACCTGCTTGAAATCAGATTGTGGAAGGAATGGTTTGATATTTCTGAGGGTCCTCATCAAATGATTAGCTCCCTTACACACATTGCCGATATGATTCTTCATGTTCAGATGTTTGTCCAGGGTGATTCCGAGAGATTTGGCTGAGTCTATAATGAGGGGGAGCAGTTGAAGGCAGTGAGGTGATTCAGCCAAAGGTCTGGCTTGGGGATGTGGTTCGGAGGAGAGATGAGAAGGAATTCTGTTTTGGAGGTGTAGAGCAGGAGGTAGTTCACGGTTAACCAGTTTTGAGTAGATGTTAGGATAGTGTTGAGTGAGATGAAGTTATCCGGGGAGTAGAGTTTCAAATAAAGTAGCATATCCTCCACATACATATGGAACAGAATGTTCGTGGAATTTAGTGTATTAGCGAAAGGTTCCAAGAACAGGTTGAAGAGTATAGGAGATAGGGCGGAACCTTGGGGGACCCCCATGAGTACTGGAGAGGGCTGGGTAAGAGTGTGGTTTGCCTTGACTCCTTGTGATCTTTGGTGGAGGAAAGAGGTGAACCATTGTAACACCTGACCAGAGAAGCCCATCCTGTTCTTCAGAATGGTTATGAGGTTATCGTGATTGACCGTGTCGAAGGCGGAGGAAAGGTCAAGGAGGAGTAGGAAGCAGTATTCATTTTGGTCGAGCATTTTTAAAATGTCATCCAGGTCATGAATGAGAGCCGATTCAGTACTATGCCCCCTCTGAAAGCCAGATCGATGATGGTCTAGAAGTTGGAAATTCTCTAGGTGCGCACAGAGTTGGGATTGGGCGCATTTTTCTAGGAGTTTGGCTAGGGTGTGGATGTTGGAGATAGGACGGAAGTTGTTAAAGTCAGCCCTATCAGCCTTAGTTTTTTTTAGTATGGGTGATACCTGAGCTGCTTTTAGGCACTCTGGGATCGAGACCTGTGACAGTGAAGCGTTTACAATCTTTGTCCAGGTAGGGATGAGGACGTTCTTGATTTCTTTGAAGATGGAAGGAGGCATCGGGTCGCTGAAACGATTTGATGGGTTGATACTCTAAAGAATCTTGTTGATGTATTTTTCACTGAAGGGAGAGGAGCTGAGGAACTTCGATTTTCGATCACGATCGAATCGACCCGCCATTTTGTGGCTCACCGCCATTTTGTGTTGCCATTACTCAGGCAGCACAGCGAACAAAGTCTATTCTGCTTTTTCTGCAAACCGGTGTCGAAATACGTTTTCTGCCTCTATATGCAAAGCTGGTGTTAGAACTAGCCGAGTACACTAATCCCTGTCTGGCTTTCCTAATCCCCGTCTCAACTATCTGTTGATTCACACCATTCTTTCCTGACTTTATCTTGTCCCCTGGCCTTCACTGTCTTCTGCTAGCATTCTCTTGTTTCACAACTGTCCTCCAACACACACAAACGTATCTCGCCACCTGCAAGTTAGTTATGAGTCTGTTAATGAATTAGCTTGAGGGGGGGTGACAAACATAGTTGGAGGAGAGGTTTCTTCGAGTCATCTGACACTTTTGTTTTCCAATCTCTCCTATTGGTTCTATCCTGTTTTCCAACTTTCCTTATTGGCTCTTTCTTGTGTGTTCTTGGAGTGCTTTTGGTCAATGTATCTGAACCTTATATAGTATAAAACCCTGTGCGCCACAGAGTGAAGTGGCAGTCTCCTGAGAACCTACTTTGTGTACTTCTAGGATAAATGTACTAGCTGCAGCTAAATAAATTTGATCTTCTAACGCCGACAGAGTGTCCCGTGTCTCTGTGTAGCTGAGCAGGAGAACTCCGGAGACTTGGGCGTACCCTGCGCCGCCAGACCCAAAAGGTTCTGGTTCTTCCACTGGCGCCCAACGTGGGGTGGCTTCAGTGGTACCGGTTCTGCCTGAAGGTCGTGAGGAACCTCGCAAGAAAAATCCGGAGGGTTCGCGAGCCACATTAAGCGGCCCCTGTATGTTGAAAGTGGTCCGAAGGTCTTTTGCAGCGCGGTTACTCCTTCCTGACGGCTACTGACGACCGCTGCCCTGACTGCCGCCCTGCTTTGGCCCTTCCTTTGATGATGTATGGTAAGGCGAGACGATAGACGGGCCTCTGTTGGTGGGAGAAGACGTCCTTAGTTAAGATTTTCGTGGGTCGCGCCCACAATTTTGGTCCTTTGTTTTTCTTTGGTTCTTAGATTTGTCTATTGCAATAAACAAAGCCGAGGGTAAGTGCATTTGTGCTGCGTAAACTGGGTTTTACTCCCTTGAAGTTTGTGAACAGACAGGAAAAATCTCGAGATGCGTGGTCTGACTAAGTTTGGAAGAATTTGTTGTCTTGGTTGTAATAGGGATTCCCGACTTGAGGACTCTTGTCCAATTCCTTCGGTTGGAACTCCCACATATGAGCTCTATTCAAAACATGGTATTGGCCCCATTGCCTTTAACGAGACATGGACCCGATACACAAAGAAAGATGGTGCTCTAAAATGGCCAGAAAATGGTAGCTTTGATCCTGATGTGTTAGATAATTTGGAAGCAGTTTTATTCAAAAGAAAAGCCCGGCCGGCAATGTTTGACTCTTTCCGCCTCTGGCATAAGGAAGCCAAACAGAAAGAAATTAAACAAGCAAAACGAGATAGGAAAGCACAGGGTATGACAATTATACAGGCTGCCCAACAGTTTAAAGATAATGAAATTGACAATGCGACTGAAATTTTAGAAAGACAGAATCGTATGACGATGGATAAATGCTATCCGGTGTTGCCTGTTTCTCCTTCTGATAATAAGAAAGATATAGAAGAAGATCCCCTAATGTCCCACTTATTAAGGTTGCCTCCGCCCTATGCGCAAAGTACTAATTTGCCTCAGCTGTTACAGCCTGTTCAGCCGCCAGTGGTACCTCCGCCTGTTCTGGCTCTTCCGCATTTGACTCCTCCAGTATTACCGCCCTTGCCGGTTTTACCATTACCATTGACTTCTATGCCCTCATCTCCTGATCTTAGATCTCCTTTGCCTTCTGCTCCTCCTGTAATTATCGATTCTCCTCCTGTCAGTTCTCCTAATACTTTGTCTCCAATTCTCATGTCTAATTCTCTGTCTGTGCGTAAGCGTCTCACAGACACTGTTACTGGTATTCTATCTCCTTTCTTTGGAGCTTTAAGTGTGTCTCCGGCTTTTGCTCGAAGACAATCCCGTAGTCAGTTCCCGGATTTTGAGGAACGAGAGAGGTTGGACTCTCTTGCACGTAGATGGATCAAGAAGGGTCCACAATATAGTGTGCTTGATATTATGCCTACCTTCTCGCAATGGAATGTGCCTACGCAAAGATATGTTTTTAATGTAATGTGCGACACTCTCATTAAAGAATGGGAAGATGTGAGTTCGAGTCCGATCCCACAAGACCTGTTAGATGTTCAGATTTTGATAAAGGACTTATTGTGGGTTCTAAGGTTGAGGAAGCTGTAAGGACACTTATTTCTTATAGATCTTTATTGTTCTCTCAGGTTTTCCTTGATTCTGATCCGTCGGTTAAACTGACGTTCAAAAATTATCCTATGAGAGAGGTTCCTCCGGTATGGAAGGAGGCGGTAGCGGGAGTAGGTGGTAATGCACCTATCCCTGCTCACTTCCAACGTATATGGGTACATGTCCCTTAGAAGAGATCTGAAGTTTTGGCCCTTAAGCAGACTCTACCAGATCCTCGTAAAAACCCTGCAGGTTATTATAAAGAATTATCACAGACAGTTGACGCCTGCATTATGAACCTAGCAGATATCGACATGTTGATGGGAAATGTAGTCCCACAGACAATATGGGCTAAGATTCGTAGAGAGGATCACGCGCAGGAACTAGGTGCTACTTGGGATGTTATAACTACCACAGATAGAGATCAAGTGGGTGGTGCAAAGCCTGACGCTTTGATCTCGGAACTCCCTGGTAGGATCATTACCTTAATGAAAACTATGATGCCTGCATTGAGAGTTAATTGGGACAAATTAGCAGCATGCAAACAAAAGAAAGATGAAAGTGTCTCTGATTTCTTTACTCGTTTCGAGGAGACATTTATTGACCACAGTGGTCAAGACATGGCTACAGAGGGTGGACAGCGATTGTTTGTGGACAAATTTGTATTCAATTTGCTTCCCGAGCTGCCACACAAATTAAAAGATTCAGAAAGTTCATGGGCTGTTTCTTCTTCTGCTCAGATATTGGCTACTGCACAATATTACGAAAACCGAGGTAAAGAAGAGAAGGAAAAGCAAGAGAAATAGACGAAAGAATTAAAAACGAAGGTTCTCTTGCAACAAGCCTATCCTCCTCGCTATTGCTCAGCCTCAGTTTCAACAGCCTCCGCAGTTTCAGAGGTTGTATCAAAAACCTGAGCCATACATACCGCGACCTTTGTTAGGTCCTAATCAATGTGCCTATTGTAGAGAGGAAGGTCATTTTAAGAATAGTTGTCCGGTTATATTGCAACGCAACGGAGCATTATCTGCTCCACGAGGTCGTGCTGGCCTCCAGTCAGCAAACAGAGGTAGAGGTCGGGGTGTGTTGACTCAAGAACAGCGTACCCTTCCTTCTCCCAATTCTGTGAACTGTTTTTATCAGCAAAATGCTAGATCTAAGCAATATTATAATGAAGATTATTATGTGGAAAACGGAAATGAGAGTCTTCATGCCAACTAGGACAGCCATAGACAAAGTAAGGGAGTTGTGTCGATCCCAGTAGATCAAAATGGACCTTATGTTAACGTCACTACAATGGGTGTTTCAGAGCCATTTCTTCTAGATACTGGGGCAATGAGAAGTTCTATCATTCATTCTAAACTCCCTGGGGCACCTTTGTCTGGCTTAACAAATGTTTCTGTAGGATTTTCTGGCGCCCCTGTTCGCAACCCAGTTTCTTGCCCTTTGCCTATTTCAGTTGGCGCTTATGATTTGGAAGCTCCACTTCTGTTGAAAAATGGTTGCGGTGAGAATCTGTTGGGTCTAGACCTATTGAAAAGAATGCATGCTATGATATATTGTTCCCCTTCTGGTGTACATCTTACTTTGGGACAGAAATTGATCTCGCCAATGTATTTGTCCAAAGATCAGTTTCCACCTGAATTACTTTCTCTTCCAGCAACGCTTTGGGCTACGGGTCCGAACGATGTGGGTTGTCTTGAGATTCCACCTTATGTTGTCACTCTCAAGCCCAATGTTGAATTACGCGTATCCCGCAGTATAAAATTTCCACTGAAGGTGAAAAAGCGCTTTTGGAAATTATTCATGACTTGATTCAGAAGGGTGTGGTTGAAGAAACAAGAGGCAACACATGCAATAGTCCTTTTCTTCCTGTTCTTAAACACACTGGGCCCAATTCACAGAACAAACTTAAGACAAAATCCTAAACTTAGTACCATTTTGGTATTCACAGAATGCACTTACTACTTCTGGTATTCACAGAATGAACTTACTACTTTTGCGATTCACAGAATAAACTTACTACTTTTGCTATTCACAGAATGGATTTACGACTACTACCTTTACGTCCGCACTCAGGCCGGAGCTTCCGGCCCGGAGGCGGAGCTTCCAGCCCGGGGCGGGGCTTCCGGGCCGGAGGCGGAGCTTCCGGGCCGGAGGTGGAGATTTTGGCCATGGCTAAAACTCCGCCACTGGCCGGAATCCCCACCTCTGGGCCGGAAGCTCCGCCTCTGGCCCGGAAGCTCCGCCTCTGGGCCGGAAGCCCCGCCTCAGGGCCGGAAGCCCCGCCTCCAGGCCAGAATTTCCGGCCCGAGTGCGGACGTAAAGTTAGTAGTTGTAAATCCATTCTGTGAATAGCAAAAGTAGTAAGTTTATTCTGTGAATCGCAAAAGTAGTACGTTCATTCTGTGAATACCAGAAGTAGTAAGTGCATTCTGTGAATACCAAAATGGTACTAAGTTTAGGATTTTGTCTTAAGTTTGTTCTGTGAATCGGGCCCACCGATCCTTCTCAGCCTCCTGTGTACCATTTTGCAATTTATTTGCGGGAGGTAAACAAAATTGTGATCCCACAATTTCCTGTTGTTCCAGATATCACTGCTTTGTTGACAATGATACCTTCCACAGCGACTTGGTTCTCTGTTATCGATCTAAAGAATGCCTTCTTTAGTATCCCCATTGCAGAAGAGAGTAGGGTCATTTTTGGCTTCTCTCTTTGAGGCCGAAGCTTCCGGTTTAATCGCGCACCTTAAGGCTATTGTGAAAGTCCCTCCATTTATAGCCAAGCTTTAAAATGTCATCTCGATACTTTTCATTTGCCGTCTGGTGCTGCTCTTATCCAGTATATGGATGACTTATTAGTCGCCGCTGATTCAAAAGATATCTGCAAAGAAGTCACTGTTGCATTGTTACCCCATTTGTTTAAACTGAATCACAAGGTTTCACCTTCCAAATTGCAATATGTTTGTCAAGAGGTTACCTACTTGGGTCATCTCCTATCAAAAGAGGGACGGCGACTAACACCAGAACGAATACAGGCGATTGTGCGAATGTCTGTACCATCCACACAAAGGGAAGTACGTGCCTTTCTGGGAATCACTTCTTACTGTAGACAGTGGATCCCTAATTTCTCTTTAATAGCCAAACCTTTGTTGGCACTCACTTTAAAAGATACGCCTCAGCCCCTTCCTTGGACTGATGAGTGCCAAAAGAGTTTCACTGATTTGCGTACCGCTCTGTGTTCTGCTCCTGTACTAGGCACCCCCAGATTACACTAAGCCTTTTTACGCTCTATGTTCATGAGAGAGAAGGTTGTGCATTATCAGTTTTAACACACCAATTTGGAGACAAACAGCAGCCATGTGCCTATTTTTCGGCTAAGTTAGATCCCGTAGCTAAAGCATTGCCCAGTTGTCTCAAAGCGACAGCAGCAGCAGAAATCTCTATTCGACAGTCTGCTGGAGTAGTGTTGGATAACACTCTCATTGTCATGGTGCCACATGCAGTGGATACTTTACTAAACAGAACGAAAACACAGCATCTTACGAGTGCACGTCTAACTGGTTACGAGCTGACGCTGTTGGCTAGTCACGTACACATCAAACAATGTAATACCCTGAATCCAGCCACTCTGATGCCCCTTCCAGATGAGAAAAGTGTTGAGGAGCAACATGATTGTTTCTTCCGTACTGAGGAAGAGAAAAAAGGAAGAATTGACCTGAAAGACACACCATTAGAGAATCCGGATGGAATTCTATGGGTAGACGGTTCTTGTTTTAAAATGCCTAATGGAGATACAGTTTCAGCCTATGCTGTGACTACTTTGCATACCGTTGTGGAAACAGCACGTATTAGACACAATTCAGCGCAAGCAGCAGAATTGATAGCATTAACAAGAGCTTGTGTATTATCGAAAGGGAAAAGAGTGAACGTATACACTGACAGCCAATACGCTTTTGGTGTAGCGTTCAACTTTGGGTGTCTCTGGAAGGAAAGGGGTTTTCTCACCTCACATGGCACCAAAATACAACATGGTTAGTTAGTGACTGATCTCCTCGAATCACTTGCCTTACCCACCCAAATAGCGATCGTGAAGTGTAGTGCACACAAAAAGATTACAGATGATGTTGGTTGAGGAAATGCATTTGCAGATGGAATAGCGAAAAAGACAGCAAGAGATTCTACAAGTCGAATGTATGTGGCAGGTCCTACAAATTGGGTTAGAGAGAGAGGAACATATGAGAATACAGTGGAAAGTGTAAAAGCAATTCAGAAAGAGGCTTCAGCGAGGGAGATAAGTAAGTGGAAAGAAAGTACAGGAATGTTAGATGAGATGGGTTGTTGGGTGGAACTATCTGAACATCAACGTTGGCTGTACCAGATGCCTATTTACTCCCGAGGGTTACTATGGCACATGGTCCAGCTCACTTAAGTGCGAAAGGTATATGCAAGCTTCTGGCTCCAGTGTGGCAGAATGAAAGTATCCCAAAATGTGCAGACAATATGAGCTAAGATTCGTAGAGAGGATAACGCGCAGCAACTAGGTGCTACTTGGGATGTTCTAACTACCACAGATAGAGATCAAGTGGGTGGCGCAAAGCCTGACGTTTTGATCTCGGAACTCCCTGGTAGGATCATTACCTTAATGAAAACTATGATGCCTGCATTGAGAGTTAATTGGGACAAATTAGCAGCATGCAAACAAAAGAAAGATGAAAGTGTCTCTGATTTCTTTACTCGTTTCGAGGAGACATTTATCGACCACAGTGGTCAAGACATGGCTACAGAGGGTGGACAGCGATTGTTTGTGGACAAATTTGTATTCAATTTGCTTCCCGAGCTGTCACACAAATTAAAAGATTCAGAAAGTTCATGGGCTGTTTCTTCTTCTGCTCAGATATTGGCTACTGCACAATATTACGAAAACCGAGATAAAGAAGAGAAGGAAAAGCAAGAGAAAAAGACGAAAGAATTAAAAACGAAGGTTCTCTTGCAACAAGCCTATCCTCCTCGCTATGCTCAGCCTCAGTTTCAACAGCCTCCGCAGTTTCAGAGGTTGTATCAAAAACCTGAGTCATACATACCGTGACCTTTGTTAGGTCCTAATCAATGTGCCTATTGTAGAGAGGAAGGTCATTTTAAGAATAGTTGTCCGGTTATATTGCAACGCAACGGAGCATTATCTGCTCCACGAGGTCGTGCTGGCCTCCAGTCAGCAAACAAAGGTAGAGGTCAGGGTGTGTTGACTCAAGAACAGCGTACCCTTCCTTCTCCCAATTCTGTGAACTGTTTTGATCAGCAAAATGCTAGATCTACGCAATATTATAATGAAGATTATTATGTTGAAAACGGAAATGAGAGTCTTAATGCCAACTAGGACAGCCATAGACAAAGTAAGGGAGTTGTGTCGATCCCAGTAGATCAAAATGGACCTTATGTTAACGTCACTACAATGGGTGTTTCAGAGCCATTTCTTCTAGATACTGGGGCAATGAGAAGTTCTATCATTCATTCTAAACTCTCTGGGGCACCTTTGTCTGGCTTAACAAATGTTTCCGTAGGATTTTCTGGCGCCCCTGTCCGCAACCCAGTTTTTTGCCCTTTGCCTATTTCAGTTGGCGCTTATGATTTGGAAGCTCACTTCTGTTGACAAATGGTTGCGGTGAGAATCTGTTGGGTCTAGACCTATTGAAAAGAATGCATGCTACGATATATTGTTCCCCTTCTGGTGTACATCTTACTTTGGGACAGAAATTGCTCTCGCCAATGTATTTGTCCAAAGATCAGTTTCCACCTGAATTACTTTCTCTTCCAGCAACGCTTTGGGCTACGGGTCCGAACGATGTGGGTTGTCTTGAGATTCCACCTTATGTTGTCACTCTCAAGCCCAATGTTGAATTACCGCGTATCCCGCAGTATAAAATTTCCACTGAAGGTGAAAAAGCGCTTTTGGAAATTATTCATGACTTGATTCAGAAGGGTGTGGTTGAAGAAACAAGAGGCAACACATGCAATAGTCCTTTTCTTCCTGTTCTTAAACACACTGATCCTTCTCAGCCTTCTGTGTACCGTTTTGCAATTGATTTGCGGGAGGTAAACAAAATTGTGATCCCTCAATTTCCCGTTGTTCCAGATATCACTGCTTTGTTGACAATGATACCTTCCACAGCGACTTGGTTCTCTGTTATTGATCTAAAGAATGCCTTCTTTAGTATCCCCATTGCAGAAGAGAGTAGGGACATTTTTGGCTTCTCTCTTGGAGGCCGAAGCTTCCGGTTTAAGCGCGCACCTCAAGGCTATTGTGAAAGTCCCTCCATTTATAGCCAAGCTTGAAAATGTCATCTCGATACTTTTCATTTGCCGTCTGGTGCTGCTCTTATCCAGTATATGGATGACTTATTAGTCGCCGCTGATTCAAAAGATATCTGCAAAGAAGTCACTGTTGCATTGTTACGCCATTGGTTTAAACTGAATCACAAGGTTTCACCTTCCAAATTACAATATGTTTGTCGAGAGGTTACCTACTTGGGTCATCTCCTATCAAAAGAGGGACGGCGACTAACACCAGAACGAATACAGGCGATTGTGCGAATGTCTGTACCATCCACACAAAGGGAAGTACGTGCCTTTCTGGGAATCACTTCTTACTGTAGACAGTGGATCCCTAATTCCTCTTTAATAGCCAAACCTTTGTTGGCACTCACTTTAAAAGATACGCCTCAGCCCCTTCCTTGGACTGATGAGTGCCAAAAGAGTTTCACTGATTTGCGTACCGCTCTGTGTTCTGCTCCTGTACTAGGCACCCCCAGATTACACTAAGCCTTTTTACGCTCTATGTTCATGAGAGAGAAGGTTGTGCATTATCAGTTTTAACACAGCAATTTGGAGACAAACAGCGGCCATGTGCCTATTTTTCGGCTACGTTAGATCCCGTAGCTAAAGCATTGCCCAGTTGTCTCAAAGCGACAGCAGCAGCAGCAATCTCTATTCGACAGTCTGCTGGAGTAGTGTTGGATAACACTCTCATTGTCATGGTGCCACATGCAGTGGATACTTTACTAAACAGAACGAAAACACAGCATCTTACGAGTGCACGTCTAACTGGTTACGAGCTGACGCTGTTGGCTAGTCACGTACACATCAAACAATGTAATACCCTGAATCCAGCCACACTGATGCCCCTTCCAGATGAGAAAAGTGTTGAGGAGCAACATGATTGTTTCTTCCGTACTGAGGAAGAGACAAAAGGAAGAATTGACCTGAAAGACACACCGTTAGAGAATCCGGATGGAATTCTATGGGTAGACGGTTCTTGTTTTAAAATGCCTAATGGAGATACAGTTTCAGCCTATGCTGTGACTACTTTGCATACCGTTGTGGAAAAAGCACGTATTAGACACAATTCAGTGCAAGCAGCAGAATTGATAGCATTAACAAGAGCTTGTGGATTATCGAAAGGGAAAAGAGTGAACGTATACACTGACAGCCAATACGCTTTTGGTGTAGCGTTCAACTTTGGGTGTCTCTGGAAGGAAAGGGGTTTTCTCACTTCACATGGCACCAAAATACAACATGGTCAGTTAGTGACTGATCTCCTTGAATCACTTGCCTTACCCACCCAAATAGCGATCGTGAAGTGTAGTGCACACAAAAAGATTACAGATGATGTTGGTCGAGGAAATGCATTTGCAGATGGAATAGCGAAAAAGACAGCAAGAGATTCTACAAGTCGAATGTATGTGGCAGGTCCTACAAATTGGGTTAGAGAGAGAGGAACATATGAGAATACAGTGGAAAGTGTAAAAGCGATTCAGAAAGAGGCTTCAGCGAGGGAGATAAGTAAGTGGAAAGAAAGTACAGGAATATTAGATGAGATGGGTTGTTGGGTGGAACTATCTGAACATCAACGTTGGCTGGTACCAGATGCCTATTTACTCCCAGTGGTTACTATGGCACATGGTCCAGCTCACTTAAGTGCGAAAGGTATATGCAAGCTTCTGGCTCCAGTGTGGCAGAATGAAAGTATCCCAAAATGTGCAGACAATATGAGCTAAGATTCGTAGAGAGGATCACGCGCAGGAACTAGGTGCTACTTGGGATGTTCTAACTACCACAGATAGAGATCAAGTGGGTGGCGCAAAGCCTGACGCTTTGATCTCGGAACTCCCTGGTAGGATCATTACCTTAATGAAAACTATGATGCCTGCATTGAGAGTTAATTGGGACAAATTAGCAGCATGCAAACAAAAGAAAGATGAAAGTGTCTCTGATCTCTTTACTCGTTTCGAGGAGACATTTATCGACCACAGTGGTCAAGACATGGCTACAGAGGGTGGACAGCGATTGTTTGTGGACAAATTTGTATTCAATTTGCTTCCCGAGCTGTCACACAAATTAAAAGATTCAGAAAGTTCGTGGGCTGTTTCTTCTTCTGCTCAGATATTGGCTACTACACAATATTACGAAAACCGAGATAAAGAAGAGAAGGAAAAGCAAGAGAAAAAGACGAAAGAATTAAAAACGAAGGTTCTCTTGCAACAAGCCTATCCTCCTCGCTATGCTCAGCCTCAGTTTCAACAGCCTCCGCAGTTTCAGAGGTTGTATCAAAAACCTGAGCCATACATACCGCGACCTTTGTTAGGTCCTAATCAATGTGCCTATTGTAGAGAGGAAGGTCATTTTAAGAATAGTTGTCCGGTTATATTGCAATGCAACGGAGCATTATCTGCTCCACGAGGTCGTGCTGGCCTCCAGTCAGCAAACAGAGGTAGAGGTCGGGGTGTGTTGACTCAAGAAAAGCATACCCTTCCTTCTCCCAATTCTGTGAACTGTTTTGATCAGCAAAATGCTAGATCTACCCAATATTATAATGAAGATTATTATGTTGAAAACGGAAATGAGAGTCTTCATGCCAACTAGGACAGCCATAGACAAAGTAAGGGAGTTGTGTCGATCCCAGTAGATCAAAATGGACCTTATGTTAACGTCACTACAATGGGTGTTTCAGAGCCATTTCTTCTAGATACTGGGGCAATGAGAAGTTCTATCATTCATTCTAAACTCCCTGGGGCACCTTTGTCTGGCTTAACAAATGTTTCTGTGGGATTTTCTGGCGCCCCTGTTCGCAACCCAGTTTCTTGCCCTTTGCCTATTTCAGTTGGCGCTTATGATTTGGAAGCTCACTTCTGTTGACAAACGGTTGCGGTGAGAATCTGTTGGGTCTAGACCTATTGAAAAGAATGCATGCTACGATATATTGTTCCCCTTCTGGTGTACATCTTACTTTGGGACAGAAATTGATCTCGCCAATGTATTTGTCCAAAGATCAGTTTCCACCTGAATTACTTTCTCTTCCAGCAACGCTTTGGGCTACGGGTCCGAACGATGTGGGTTGTCTTGAGATTCCACCTTATGTTGTCACTCTCAAGCCCAATGTTGAATTACCGCGTATCCCGCAGTATAAAATTTCCACTGAAGGTGAAAAAGCGCTTTTGGAAATTATTCATGACTTGATTCAGAAGGGTGTGGTTGAAGAAACAAGAGGCAACACATGCAATAGTCCTTTTCTTCCTGTTCTTAAACACACTGATCCTTCTCAGCCTCCTGTGTACCGTTTTGCAATTGATTTTGCGGGAGGTAAACAAAATTGTGATCCCACAATTTCCCGTTGTTCCAGATATCACTGCTTTGCTGACAATGATACCTTCCACAGCGACTTGGTTCTCTGTTATCGATCTAAAGAATGCCTTCTTTAGTATCCCCATTGCAGAAGAGAGTAGGGACATTTTTGGCTTCTCTCTTGGAGGCCGAAGCTTCCGGTTTAAGCGCGTACCTCAAGGCTATTGTGAAAGTCCCTCCATTTATAGCCAAGCTTTAAAATGTCATCTCGATACTTTTTATTTGCCGTCTGGTGCTGCTCTTATCCAGTATATGGATGACTTATTAGTCGCCGCTGATTCAAAAGATATCTGCAAAGAAGTCACTGTTGCATTGTTACGCCATTTGTTTAAACTGAATCACAAGGTTTCACCTTCCAAATTACAATATGTTTGTCGAGAGGTTACCTACTTGGGTCATCTCCTATCAAAAGAGGGACGGCGACTAACACCAGAACGAATACAGGCGATTGTGCGAATGTCTTTACCATCCACACAAAGGGAAGTACGTGCCTTTCTGGGAATCACTTCTTACTGTAGACAGTGGATCCCTAATTTCTTTTTAATAGCCAAACCTTTGTTGGCACTCACTTTAAAAGATACGCCTCAGCCCCTTCCTTGGACTGATGAGTGCCAAAAGAGTTTCACTGATTTGTGTACCGCTCTGTGTTCTGCTCCTGTACTAGGCACCCCCAGATTACACTAAGCCTTTTTACGTTCTATGTTCATGAGAGAGAAGGTTGTGCATTATCAGTTTTAACACAGCAATTTGGAGACAAACAGCAGCCATGTGCCTATTTTTCGGCTAAGTTAGATCCCGTAGCTAAAGCATTGCCCAGTTGTCTCAAAGCGACAACAGCAGCAGCAATCTCTATTCGACAGTCTGCTGGAGTAGTGTTGGATAACACTCTCATTGTCATGGTGCCACATGCAGTGGATACTTTACTAAACAGAACGAAAACACAGCATCTTACGAGTGCACGTCTAACTGGTTACGAGCTGACGCTGTTGGCTAGTCACGTACACATCAAACAATGTAATACCCTGAATCCAGCCACTCTGATGCCCCTTCCAGATGAGAAAAGTGTTGAGGAGCAACATGATTGTTTCTTCCGTACTGAGGAAGAGACAAAAGGAAGAATTGACCTGAAAGACACACCGTTAGAGAATCCGGATGGAATTCTATAGGTAGACGGTTCTTGTTTTAAAATGCCTAATGGAGATACAGTTTCAGCCTATGCTGTGACTACTTTGCATACCGTTGTGGAAACAGCACTTATTAGACACAATTCAGCGCAAGCAGCAGAATTGATAGAATTAACAAAAGCTTGTGTGTTATCGAAAGGGAAAAGAGTGAACGTATAACTGACAGCCAATACGCTTTTGGTGTAGCGTTCAACTTTGGGTGTCTCTGGAAGGAAAGGGGTTTTCTCACCTCACATGGCACCAAAATACAACATGGTCAGTTAGTGACTCATCTCCTCGAATCACTTGCCTTACCCACCCAAATAGCGATCGTGAAGTGTAGTGCACACAAAAAGATTACAGATGATGTTGGTCGAGGAAATGCATTTGCAGATGGAATAGCGAAAAAGACAGCAAGAGATTCTACAAGTCGAATGTATGTGGCAGGTCCTACAAATTGGGTTAGAGAGAGAGGAACATATGAGAATACAGTGGAAAGTGTAAAAGCGATTTAGAAAGAGGCTTCAGCGAGGGAGATAAGTAAGTGGAACGTTACCCAATATATGTCTAGTCTTAGTGACAAAGTTAAGAAAGGAAAATCCTCACCGATTTGGACTATACCACATCAGGGCAACTTCTGCTTACAAATAAACGATCGCTCTTCTGACACCATACAAAAGAATAACTGCTCCTATACGTACATTTATTCCTCTCAGAGCTCGCCTCCTCTATTGCCGTCTCAAGGCACCTATTTCATTTGCTATAATAGAGATTATACATGGTTACCAACGGGTTTCTCTGGTACTTGTTATATAGCTTTACTTCTTCCCCCTACTTACACCGCTTCCGCAAACTATCATCGAACCAGACACAGCAGAGGAATCATTGATTCAAAGGACACAGCAGGTCAAGAGGGAGGAGATTTCCTTAAAGGATTTCTTCCTTTTTGGGGTCCAATTGCCAACAGCAGAAATATAAGGCAACTGGTCCATGTCGTAGAGACCACAATAGACATCACTGTAGGTGCCTTAAGTAACATCACGGCAGAACTACAGGCGGACCGTCTTATGACATTACAAAATCGAGTTGCCTTAGATTTTGTTCTTGCCGACCGTGGTGGAGTGTGCAAATTGATCGGGTCAAGTTGCTGTATTTTCATACCTAATGACGCTCCGACAGTATGCCAAGCTATCTCCAATTGCACATAATCTCTGAGTCTATTCACCAAGACGAACTAGATTGGTCTTTTACGGAGTGGTTTTGGGGACTACTGTCCAAATGGGTTGGAAAGCATTGACATTTCTTGGTATAATCCTGACCATTATTTTCTCCTGTTGCCTTTGTATGCACTGTGGTCCCGCTATCTGTGACCTTTGTGCTACTATGTGCATCCCAAAACCCAAACCTCAAGTAAGAGAAAACATAAGAATGATGTTACAGCAACAACTCGATGACCTCATGGCTATCGACATTGACTCAGATTAGCATGAGTCTATCTTGCCTGAGTTCTGGCAAAAGGAGGGTCTGAGGAACTTCGATTTTCGATCACGATCGAATCGACCCGCCATTTTGTGGCTCGCCGCCATTTTGTGTTGCCATCACTCAGGCAGCACGGGGAACAAAGTCTATTCTGCTTTTTCTGCAAACCGGTGTCGAAATACGTTTTCTGCCTCTATTTGCAAAGCTGGTGTTAGAACTAGCTGAGTACACTAATCCCTGTCTGGCTTTCCTAATCCCCGTCTCAACTATCTGTTGATTCACACCATTCTTTCCTGACTTTATCTTGTCCCCTGGCCTTCACTGTCTTCTGCTAGCATTCTCTCGTTTCACAACTGTCCTCCAACACACACAAACGTATCTCGCCACCTGCAAGTTAGTTATGAGTCTGTTAATGAATTAGCTTGAGGGAGGGGTGACAAACATAGTTGGAGGAGAGGTTTCTTCGAGTCATCTGAAACTTTTGTTTTTAAATCTCTCCTATTGGTTCTATCCTGTTTTCCAACTTTCCTTATTGGCTCTTTCTTGTGTGTTCTGGGAGTGCTTTTGGTCAATGTATCTGAACCTTATATAGTATAAAACCCTGTGCGCCACAGAGTGAAGGGGCAGTCTCCTGAGAACCTACTTTGTGTACTTCTAGGATAACTGTACTAGCTGCAGCTAAATAAATCTGATCTTCTAACGCCGACAGAGTGTCCCGTGTCTCTGTGTAGCTGAGCAGGAGAACTCCGGAGACTTGGGCGTACCCTGCGCCGCCAGACCCAAAAGGTTCTGGTTCTTCAGAGCCCCATGATGCATTGTTCTTGGTGTTCAGGATGATCTTCTCAAAGAGGTCAGGAGGTGGTGCGGACCCCGAGGATGGCAGTAGAGCCTTTTTAATAGCGAGATCAATGTTGATGAGACTTGCTTTCTCTGTGAAGAAAGCAGCCAGTTTGTCGCATGAGGGTGGGCTGCCTCCAGAATCATAGTGGTTTGGAACTACCACTGATTGCTGTTTAACCAGTTCAAAAAGTTTCTTGGGGTGGTTAGCGGCCTGCTCAAGTTGGTATCTAAAGTAATCTGCCTTAGCGCTCCTGATTTGTTTGTGGTAGGAGCTCCTAACATCTGTAAGGAGTTTTAGTTTCCAGGATCGTTCCACTGCCCTAAAGTTGCGGCGTTCAGAGTTTAAATTGTCGTTGAACCACGGTTTGGATATTTTTGTTGGAGTGGTGCAATGTCATCCATGATGTTAGAGATGGTACATTTGTAAAAGTCAGTGAGTAACTGAACCTCAACCAAGTAAGCTTTGGAGGAGAGGAGAGGAGAGGGCAGATTTACAGTCGGCCGCTAGTTCATCTGGATTGATAGATCTGAGGTCCCTTTTCCAGATCTTTGATTTCATTGGTTGAGCCTTCCTCATAGAAACCTCCCTGTTAAAATAAAAGAGGATGCAGTGGTGGTCAGACCAAGGGGTAATGGTATCCAATGTGATGGATTGACCATTGGAGATGATGAGGTCTAGAGTGAAGGTTAACATCACCGAGGAAGATTTGGGACAGTACCGAGTCAACATTGCCAGAGATGATTTCCATCAGTTGCTCAATGAAGGGGAGATTGTCACCGGGGGGTGATGAAAAATGTCAAGTTTGCACACCGGCAGGTTATTACTTGAAATGCTGAGACAAAGGTATTCCGAGGAGGATGGTGTAGAGGACTCCAAGAGAGAAACAGAGAGTGTGTCCCTGTGAATACAGGCTAGGCCACACCCAACTTCAAAACTCTGTCTAGACGAATTATGTTGTAGGTAGGAGGTACTAGGAGGTCTAGGATAGGAGTGGAGGCGGGATTTAGCCAAGTTTCAGTGAGGATGATATTGTCTAACTCATTGTGTTGGATGAGGTCGAACATATCGGAGGCGTGTTTACTGGCTGACCTGCAGTTGAGTAGCCCACATTTAAGTCATACCAGATTAAGGGGGAAGGAGTCTGGGTGACGTTCACTCATGTGAGGTTGTCAAAATTGATGGCTCTAAGGTTGTGCTCAGGTTAGAGTGGATGGTTTGTATTTGTCCCGGAAGGATCGTGTTGGTGTTGAGCATAGGCAATTAAGAGTTGAGCAGGTCATTAATATCATTAGATGACAGGTAGACCTTTTAATCTTCTTGGGCGAGAGGGGGCGTTAGTGAGGGGTATGGTTTTCTGGACAGAGGGGGGGAAGCTGGCCCCTAAGATCTTTAGCCCTAGGAAGGGTTCTAGACAAGTCCGCAGAGGTAAGGAAAGAGTTGATCAAGGGGAAGTGATCACTTGAGAAGGCTTTCAAGTCATGCAGTTCAACAGTGAGAAGGTGCAACTGTAGAGAAATATCGTCCAGATGCGCTACCAAGTCTGAGTGCTGGGAGAGGAGTAAAGGATGTGTTAGGAAATCGGGCGGTGAAGGGGGGCTTCGCTGTAGGTACTGGTGGTCTGAGGTGGTGATGTGTAGTTCCAGGGGAGGGAGTTGATCGTTAGGGACTCACGGTGTTCTATGGTCTTTGGATAGAAAAGTTAGTAAATTAGCGAGGGTGGGATGGTCATTGAGCTGTGAGTCAGGTATGGTCTAAACAGAATTGAATAGATTTGTCCGATCATGGTCCGCAGAAGACATATGGCGGGTCTCGGGCCTAGTGGGTGGCGTGGAGAGAGGGATGAGGGAAGAAGGATCCTTTGTTGAGAGCAATGGCAGTGGGTCACTAGGGAAGATCCCAGCTCGAGGAACAGATGGAATCGGACTGGAGAGCTGTGCGCAGAGCGAACCAGAAAAGTCTCTCGCCTTCTGAGACGGGGGTCTAGAGGGTTGGGACAAGACAACAGGGGACAGGGCCGCTTTACAGTCATATAAGGGCGAAGAATGTTTTAGCATGAGTGAGGCCCTCCCCGCTGTGGTGGGGAGAGGACTGGATAGATCCTGAGTAATGGTAGGGAGCGTGTAGGGGTCATTGGGTTTCGCCGATCCTGAGTTTTTGAGTAAAGGGAAGATATTGGCCATCTTAACAAGGTTGACATTGGAGGCTTGGATTAGGATACCGTTGTTGTAGAGGGTGATAGTAGTATTGGCGTTCAGCGGGAGTGAGGGCACCGTTGTTAATTTGAGACCATGAGGTGTTTTCCTGGTGCCTGATATTTGCAGCATATAGTAAAAAAAATGGTCTGCCAGCACGCTCTTTTTCTGGTGTAGAAAATAGGATCATTAACTCTACCACCTTTGTTTGCACAGAAGTAGACGTCTGAGATTAAAGTTTCGGGCCTAGACTTGAGTATGTGATGTTTGTGGTTTTTGGCGATCCATGTTTAAAGGAGTACTTGTCTGGAAGGGTGACTAGCTTGTCCCAGTACGTGCCTATATATCTGAGTGAGAATAGGACTCCACTTGTAGGAGTACCATCAGATGTTTTAGCAAGTGTGCCGGATTATGACTGTCTGTTTTAGTAACTCGATGGCTTTATAAATGTGTATGTAAGTGGCTGAATGAATAGTTGACTGCCTGTGTTCGTGAATTAAGGGATATGTAAGTGTGTCTACAACATCCTTTAATACTACTGGGTGCCTTACTAGTTTCTGATCATGTGAGTGAAGATTTACCTGCCTATATTGCTGTGTCACTAGATGAGAGAGAATGAAAATATATGTGTCACTTGCAATTCAGAAGGTATAGTCTATGTAGTACTTGGCAAAGGGATCTGCCACTGCAAGAGAATGCAATGCAGCATACCTATAGCATATCTCAGAGGTGAGTTATGGGTACTAAAACAATGGTTTAAGGTTTGGCAAATGGCTTTTTCATAACAGGTTAAGCTGGCACTAAAAGTACCCAGACAGGCTATCCTGTAGTATGCCTTACCCATAGTTAAAGGACTACTTGTCAAGATGGATAACTAGGTTGTGTCAGTATTTGGCTACATATGTTAGTGAGTGTAGGAGTCCCCTTGTAGGTGTACCATCATACATTTAGGCAGGTATGCTGGTATATGACTGTTTCTTTTAGTAATTTTTATGGCTCTATAAATAAATGTATTGGTAAGTGGGTGATTGTATAGCTAAGTGCCCATGTTGGTGAATAGAGGTATATGTAAGTGTGTACAAGTGCCGTTGATACTGCTGGGTACACAACTAGATTCTAAGTATATGATTGAATATATAAGGGCCTCTGTGGTGGTGTGACTTGGGAATAGAGAGACTCTATGCTTTTGAAAACATGCATGTCAGTTCTATAACAGGTGGTACACTCTATGTAGTACTTAGCATAGGGGTCTGCAAGTCCTCAAGTAACTTAGTGAAACTCAAAAGGACATCTCTTTCCTTTTTGACACAAAGCAATGTGATTTATGGCATACCAGGAGCCTATATCAGAATCGACTTTTGTGTAGTAAAAGGTGCGTATAAGCTGGCGATGTGTTTTTCATGCCAAGTTGAGCTGGCACTAAAAGTACAAAGACAGGCCCTGCAGAAGAAGACCTGACCGATTGTCTTGTCTGGATGGGTGACTAGGTTGTGTCAGTACTTGGCTACATATCTGAATGAGTGTAGGAGTCCACCTGTAGGAGTGCCATCAGATGTTTAAGCAAGTGTGACAGTATATGACTGTTTATTTTAGTAAGTGTGTCTGCAACTGTCTTTGATACTACTACCTAAAGAGTATCTAGTACAAAGCAGGCAAGTTTAACATGTTAATGTGTGATATACTGTTGCACTGTAGTCGTTTTACTATGAATTCTGGGACTGGTAGTATTAAGTTATAATAGAATAAAGAAGTCTACAAGTGCCAGCATCCTAACTATGGCGTAAATACACCCTTCTTTAGAAGTGATCTATATGTAGAAGAAACTAAGTTTAAGGCTTGGCTTTTTCACTGTAGGATACATAAGTGCTGTATGGGCATGTGACTGAATGTGTAAGTGCCTCTGGATCTCTGGGCCAGATTCACAGAACTAACTTAAGACCAAATCCTAAACTTACTACGATTTTGGTATTCACAGAATGTACTTACTACTTCTGGTATTCACAGAATGCACTTACTACTTTTGGCATTCACAGAATGAATGTACTACTTTTGCTATTCACAGAATGGATTTACGACTACTAACTTTACGTCCGCACTCGGGCCAGAATTTCCGCATCCGAAGCGGAAGTTCCGCATCCGGAGCGGGAAGTCCGCTTGTGGGCCGGAAGCTCCGATCTCGGGCCGGAAAGTCCGCTCTCCGGCCGGAAGCTCAGATTTGGGGCCAGAATACATTAGCTGTGGCCATTGATCATTTGAGCCAAGGGTAAAAACCTGTCCAAGTCCCTACCATCCCCCACCATGCATCAGCTGACACGCTCCAGCCAATCCCAGCCAACAGCTCCAGTTTGCCATGATGTTGCAAGTGCCTACCATCCCCCACCATGCTTCAGCTGAAGCCAATTAACATTAATTGACCAGCAGCAAAAAACATTTAAAAGCAGCACACAGTGAAGGAACAGGTTTGGCCACAGAGAGTTTGTCTTCAGAACGCTGACACTGGCAAAGAATAATGGAGCTATTGAGGAGGAAGAGGAATTTCACTGCAGAGGAGATCACCATGCTTGTGGAGTTTATAGTGAGGCACCACAAACGCCTCTATGGAGTCCCATCCTACTGCACCACTGGGACACAGAAGGCAGCCCTATGGCAGCAATTAGCCACTGCTGTCACATCATTTGGGGAGGAGAGGCGCACAGTCCAGGACATCAAGAAAAAGTGGTAGGATGAGAGGCAGAGGGTGAAGGAGAAATACTCCCAAACCGAATTTAATCGTATCCTCCCTGCTGCATACTCTGGACCCCGCATCCACCTCACCCCACTGGAGGAGGATATCCTGACCACAATACACCCCCACTTGGTCCATGGGCTGCCTGTTAGTGACGTCTGCTACGTGGTACCAGGTAAGTGGGATGAAAAGAAAAAGTGCATGAAAGGATTGTCTGTGTTGCACTGTCATTGTGAATAAGGAAGTAGTCCAAAGTGTATATAAAAATTATAGTCAGTGAGAGACTCAAGTGTCACCCTCTGTATGTAGCATCACAAGTCCCACAATCCTTAGCAATGGAAATGGCAAATCCCTTCCCCACTTTAGAAAACATGGGCACTGTACTGTTGCAGTAATACACAAGCCTGCTAAGTAGCAATTGACAAATAGCAGCAGCGATGCGCCAGTAACAATGCGACACGCAATCCAACTCTTGTGCAACCGCGGATGCGTCACATTTACAGTGCGGTGCACTGTGGTGCAGGGACAGACAGATGTGTGTTGCATCTGATGGCATTAGGGGGGTGCTTTGCTGGAGTAGTGTCGCAAGTGTGACGCAACTCCAACAATGTCCATGGACCGCCTACACCTAACCTTCTGTGACACTCATTACATGTGCTTCAAGCAGGCGCAAGTTTGCGTAGCACCACAATATGAAAAGTGACTCTGTGAAATCTCGTCGATTACACTGCATCACTTGTACGAGGCATAACCAAAGAAACGCACACCCTGCCTACATCACAGCTGATGCATGTTTAATGTTGCACAGGGCTGCACAACGTGACTCATCCCCATAGATGCATTACGTTGTGAATAAGTCTAAATGTGTCACCTGTATTACCCCACCGCTGTGTCACAGAAGTGACACAACGGCGGTGTAAATGTATTCCAAGGGGCATGTAAACCTGCCACAAATTATCCAAGAAGTAAATCACCCTGTGCCAGCTTAAATCACAAAGCAGAAGGTGAGAGAATCATCAGATCAAAATAGTCATACACCTATTCTGTTGTACATTTCCCACCCTGCCACGCCATTACATACCCAACGCACCATTGCTCCTACCTGCCCAGTCTGCGGCAGTACTGCACAACACTGTTTGCATGCAGAAGAAATGGGGAAATTCCAGAAAAGTTCCACAAGCACATTTCCCATTTGTTTACTTTTCGCTCTTCTCACCCATTGACACATTCAGCCAGAGCACAGACAACTGCAGTAGTAGAGGTCCCTGCGTCTACTGGAAGGAATCACCATCGTACAGAGAAAGGCATACCACCCTCACCGATTGGTAAGTCAAAGTGGCCAGGAGAAGGTCAAAAAGCATAAATTGTCAGGAGTGACAGAGGGACATATAGTGCCCACATATGAAAGTCAACCAGAGATGAAAAAATAGCTGCATTACTATTGGAGTTGTCAATGGACATCCACCTTTAGCAAATGATAATTGTGAACAGCGAAAGACAAAATATTAAATGTCTTGGCTCATCATACCTTTGTAATTGTGGAACATGACATGTTTTTCAGCAACAGCCCCAGACCTGGGAATCAAATCCTGTAATCGAGTGCCACATCTAGTCAAAAGGGTGTCCCCACTATGTTGTAATGGTGTCTGTAGACCTAATCAATAAATCTAATTTGCACAAATATGGCAATGATGAACAAGAAGTGAGATACCAGGGTTAGTAGTATTGACAATGCATACACTGTCCAACTTTGAATGTTTCCAATATAGATCAAATGCCCAGTCCACACAGCCGGTCATGTACCACTTACATTGGCTGGCTTTTGTGTTGTCCATCAACAAAACACGGCAGTGGACCTCACATCATGATCCGTACACATGTCATTGTGATATAGATTGCATCTAGGTAGTGGGCCCATTCTGAGTTATATGTGGGATCAACCATGATATTAAGTATGACACACTTCAGCAATGCTGGTGCCCACAACTGCGTGTGCTCATCCTTTGTGCCAGAAATCTAGTGCATCACATGTGGCTGCAGAAATGCAAAGTTGCAAAACACACTTACCATTGTAGGTACAACGAGGTCCTCCCAGAATCAAAGACACACACTGACTTCTGCTACAAGGTTGGCTGTAACATCTGTTCAGGGCCCACACACTGTTCCGGTGCTGGGCAAAGGGAAGTAAACCCAAGAATAAATCAGGCTGAATGCTCATTAAATGTGCCTTTCACCTACACCATATGTTGTATGTGTTGGACAACACTGTTGCTCACATATGGCATTTGAACACATGCAAGATCAGACCCTGGTGGCTAATGAAAGGATGACACAAAATGTATGCCAAGTGAGTGCAGAATGGACATACAATAATACAAGGAGTCTTATGAAGTGACCAGAACACAACCGGTTTGCAATTCAATGATAGTAAAAAATCATAATGAAAATAGCATGGCTGAGGCCAACACTGATGCCAGTTGTGTACCTTTGAGATGGATGTAGGGGCTGCTAAGGTGAATCTTCATGCAGTTACACCTGCAAAATGACTTGGCTGAAGAGCAAAACGCTAATCCAGTGCAGGCGGAAGGCATCAAAGCTTCTCAGCCTATCTGCAATGTGTGAGCATGACCAAATGTTACATTCTGCTTGCCTCCTCTCCTACTGTATTTACATGTATAGGTGAGTGTTTGACATATGAAGTTTGGATGTCTGCTGTACAAGACACCAATCGTTGTCAGCTAAGTAGTACCATGATATTGGAAATAGAGTATGCAAAGAGAGGACACTCAAAGGATGGACATAAGAAATCTGTGTTTTCTCATTCAAAGATGAGCTGTGTGACTTCATGCGTAGGGAAGCACAAATGAGCAATATCATGTCCCTGACTATTGCACATCTCACACATAAACCCCTTTCTGACTTCTCAACAGACAACATTAGACTCTGGAAACGTCTTAATGGCAAAGGTGAAAGCAGTGTAATTCGGAGGAGTCTGGGTCATTTATCCCTTCCTATCAGTAACCTTTTCATACAAGTGTGTCTGTTGAAGTGTCATCTTATTGATGTCAGTGCTGTGTGGAGGTAACAGCTGGCAACTGCTGCATTTGAGCAGGTGCCCACATGTAAAGTCCATGAGGTAAACATGATGCACATTGTCCTGGATTAGCCGCAAATAGTCATTGAGAATGACATGTTGGCTCAGAGCTACCATCTGTTGTTAAAAAATATAGACCTGTATGTCTCATCACAGCTGCTGACAGGATGACACCACAGCAGCGGACACCATCCCGGGGACTGCGTGACAGCCTGGCTGCAGCAGTGAAACCATCGCGCACCTGTCCTTCAGGTAATTCTGGCATGAGGTGTGTCTGTTGAAGTGTCATCTTATTGATGTCAGCGCTGTGTGGAGGT
This sequence comes from Triturus cristatus, assembly GCF_964204655.1. Taxonomy (NCBI): domain Eukaryota; kingdom Metazoa; phylum Chordata; class Amphibia; order Caudata; family Salamandridae; genus Triturus; species Triturus cristatus. The sequence continues at coordinate 207,327,826 of NC_140590.1, read as the reverse complement.
AATGGCCAGCAACTGCTGCATGTGAGCAGGTGCCCACATGTAAAGTCCATGAGGTAAACATGCTGCACATTGTCCTGGATTAGCCACAAATGGTCATTGAGAATGACGTGTTCGCTCAGAGCTACCAGCTGTTGTTAAAAAATATAGATCTGTATGTCTCATCACAGCGGCTGACAGGATGACACCACAGCAGCGGACACCATCCCGGGATTGCATGACAGCCTGGCTGCAGCAGTGAAACCATCGCCCACCTGTCCTTCAGGTAATTCTGGCATGAGGTGTGTCTGTTGTAGTGTCACCTTATTGATGTCAGTGCTGTGTGGAGGTAACGGCTGGCAAATGCTTCATGTGAGCAGGTGCCCACATGTAAAGTCCATGAGGTAAACATAATGCACATTGTCCTGTATTAGCCACAAATGGTCATTGAGAATGACATGTTGGCTCAGAGCTACCATCTGTTGTTAAAAAATATAGACCTGTATGTCTCATCACAGCTGCTGACAGGATGACACCACAGCAGCGGACACCATCCCGGCGACTGCATGACAGCCTGGCTGCAGCAGTGAAACCATTGCACACCTGTCCTTCAGGTAATTCTGGCATGTGCTGTGTCACTAGCTTAGATTCCTAAGCCATGACAGAGATCAAGATTCCCCTCTGCATGTAATCAGCAGTTGTTGTTTACAAAGTGAAATACAAATCAGGAGTGTCATGTGCCTGTCTGTCAATTAGTGATGCAGATCATTGAGAATGTTGTCATTCAGTGTCAGTGTCTATGAGCTCATATTAGGTGTATGTTCACTGTCATTTACTGGATTGAGTCTGACATGGACATCTCACGTGGATGTTTGTGGCTTACACAACTGTATTGGCCAACCCTCAACCTGGCATTCTGGTGATCTGTGTGTCCTGTCACTGCTACATGTGCAGGTTCCAAAAGCAGTCCACCAAAGGAGAACATGAAGGGCCCGATTGACAGAATTAACTTAAATACAAAATCCTAAACTTACAACTGTTGGTATTCACAGAATGCACTTACTACTTTTGGTATTCACAGAATGAACTTACTACTTTTGGTATTCACAGAATGGATTTACGACTACTAAATTTACGTCCGCACTCGGGCTGGAAATTCCGGCCCGGAGGCGGAGCTTCTGGCCTGGAGGAAATATTGTCTGAAATGTCTAAAGCGCATCCATTACTAGAAACACCGGGCTTGTCTACTACTTGTTTGTTATGAGTTGTTAGTAGGTCCCCCGAGGAGGTGGTAGCAACCGTACTGTCACGGGAGATTGCTTCTTCGACAGAAACAATCTGCTCCTACAGGGCTCCCATAGCGCCCGTTAAATAATTTAGAATGGAAACACACGGACCCTCCCCAGATTTCGTCTGCTTCTTGGGTTGTGAGCTTACACCCCTGCTTTTCACCATTATGACGGGGTGATTAAGAAATAGGCTAAAGAGAGACAATAGATCTGACAAAATGATAGGAAAACTATCAAAGGGTCACAGAAAAATAGATAACAAGGCCAGGCCAAGTGTCTTAGAGTATAAGAGCGTGTCTATCAACAGTCTACTGGACATACAACTCGAAAACAAATCAGGGAGACACACTACCAAAAACGGATTATGGGCATATATTATCTGGCAAGCAACAAGTACTTATCTGTTGCAGTGGTTGTGGTAATAGAGAATAAAAAACCAAAGTCTATGGCCCAGCCCAGCCTACTCCTGGCTATGACGGGCTAAGACGGGCCCGTCTTGGCCCGGTCTTCGCCCGGGCCGAGCCCGCGCGCGTCCCGTGCTGCGGGACCTCGTCTCCGGTAATGAGGGCTCAACAAGGGGCCGGGTTCAAAGTGCTGCGTGCAATCCTGGGTGCCAGGGACTGTGCAAAAGTACTTCTCTCCTCTGTTCTCCGACCGAGGTCTCCCGCGCTGCGGGACCTCGTCTCCGGTAATGAGGGCTCGACAAGGGGCCGGGTTCAAAGTGCTGCGTGCAATGCTGGGTGCCAGGGACTGTGCAAAAGTGCTTCTCTCCTCCGTTCTCCGACCGAGGTCTCCCGCGCTGCGGGACCTCGTCTCTGGTAATGAGGGCTCGGCAAGGGGCCGGGTTCAAAGTGCTGCGTGCAATCCTGGGTGCCAGGGACTATGCAAAAGTGCTTCTCTCCTCCGTTCTCCGACCGAGGTCTCCCGCGCTGCGGGACCTCGTCTCCGGTAATGAGGGCTCGGCAAGGGGCCGGGTTCAAAGTGCTGCGTGCAATCCTGGGTGCCAGGGGCTGTGCAAAAGTGCTTCTCTCCTCCGTTCTCCGACCGAGGTCTCCCGCGCTGTGGGACCTCGTCTCCGGTAATGAGGGCTCGGCAAGGGGCCGGGTTCAAAGTGCTGCGTGCAATCCTGGGTGCCAGGGACTGTGCAAAAGTGCTTCTCTCCTCCGTTCTCCGACCGAGGTCTCCCGCGCTGCGGGACCTCGTCTCCGGTAATGAGGGCTTAACAAGGGGCCGGGTTCAAAGTGCTGCGTGCAATCCTGGGTGCCAGGGACTGTGCAAAAGTGCTTCTCTCCTCCGTTCTCCGAACGAGAGGTCTCCACCAGAGCCATTCACAGATCTACTTACTTATCCTTTAAAGATACTACCTAATTGTATTCACCGGCATATTTACACCATCCAATCAAATATCTTTAAACCAGCACTTGACATCTATTTTAACAGCTCTTCATTTTGAAAACTGTCTCATTCAGCTCCATCCTTCTCTTGTCTGCAATTGCTGCTTGATATCAAAATTGTTAGAGCATGGAATGTGGGCCACAGCTTTGTGTTTTGGGCTAGAGAGTGCACTTGAAAGTGTGGTTATGATACAGACTTGAGTTTTTCTAATGTGGATATAACTTGGATTTGCCAGAGAGGGTTATATTAGCATTGATTGCTGGCTTTGGTTGACAGCATTGTAGATTGCCCACCCCCTGACCTCATTATTGTGGATGGTAGCAATGACTCAGGCACACCTACTGTGGTAGGACTGGAAATCCTAATGAAGGATACTTTTGCACAATTAATGCCACTTTACCTCACACTGCTTTGGTGTAGTCCAACATATGCGAATGGCAGAAATGGAAGTGATCAAATCAATTCTGTCCGCAGATTGACAAAGCCAGGATAAATGTTAATAAAACAGAATCTGCATCCCTCAGAGACCATAACATCGGCTCTATCTACAACAAAAACTTGCATTTTGATATGAATGGAATCTATAGAAGTGATTGAGTTCACTTCACAGACTAAGGCAACAGGGTGTTTCTCAGCAGCTTGAAATTCTGCATCCTCGTCATCTGTTATATAAGCAAAATCAACACAAAGGCTCTACTCAGAGGCACCCAATTTCTCCAAATGTTGGTCCATTTTCTTTTAGAGTTTTTGGTTTATTTTCTAAAATTAGTGAATTTGTCAAGAAAACAAAAACAAAAGCAGACATATAGACACAAACAAATTCAAAATTCATAACTATATAGACAGTTCTGTGCATTGCACTGGATACATCACTTGAGAAATATGTCTATAAGTGCATGTGGTAATCTAAGTATATCTGTGACTGAATGCTTGAGTCACTAAGTGGATCTGAAAGTGGGTGCATGAGGTCTGAGCGGGTCTATCAGTGGGTGCATGATTCTGAATGGGTGTATGAGTGGATGGATAAGTCTGATAGTGGGTTTGTGAGTCTCTGTGTCTGTGAGTGAGTGCATGAGTCTCAGAATGGGTTTCTGAGAGGGTGCATGAGTGTCTCAATGGGTCTGTGAGTGGGAGTGTAAGTCTCTGACTGGATCTCTGAGTGGGTGGCTCATTATCTGAGTGGGTATGTGAGGGAGTGCATGATTGACTGATGGAGTCAGTGAATGGGTGTATGAGTATTTAAGTGGGACAGTCAGTGGGTACATGAGTAACTCATTGGGTCTGTGAATGGGTGCATGACGACCTCAGTGGGTCTGTGAGTGATTGCATAAGGGTGCATGAGTATCCGAGTAGGTTCGTGAATGGGTACATCAGTGTCTGAGTTGGTGTATAAGAGTGTTCATGAGTCTCTAAGGGGGTATGTGAGTGGGTGTCTGTCTGGGTCTCTAAGTGGGTACATCAGTGTCTGAGTGGGTCTGTGAGTGAGTGCATGAGTGTCACTCAGGGTCTGTGAAAGGGTGCATGAGTCTCAAAGTCGGTCTGTGAGTGAGTGCATAAGCATCTCTGTGGGTCTGTGAGTGGGTTTGTGAGTGAGTGGGTATGTGAGGGGGTGCATGAGTGTAACAGTTGGTCTGGGAATTGGTGCATGAGTTGTTGAATGAGTCTGTGAGTGGCTGCATGAATACCTCAGTGGGTGTGTGAGTGAATACATTCATGTGTCAGTGGTGTTGCGAGTGGGTGCATGAGTGTCTGTATGGGTATATATAGCAGACACTTACTAGGGGATCAGAAAAACTATCTACAGTTACAGAATGATCTAACTGAAAGTTTGAAAGAAAAAATCAAACTCCTATGTGACAATGCTGAAACTCAGGGAGGTATCAGTAAACGTGAAGCTGAGTTCATGACAACAGGGGGAATAAAAAATTCCTTACTTTTACACTCTCCCCAAAATACTTAAAAAACGGAACCACCTTCTGGTCGCCCGATAGTTTCGGGCATTGGTTCTCTTTTAGAACCATTTTCTTGATTCTATGGTTTTTTCCTAAAACCAAGAGTGCAAACCACTTCCACCTACTTAAAGCACACAAAAGATCTACGAAGAAAATTAGACTCACTCACTTTCAATCCTAATACTTCTCTATTGGTCAGCCCCGAATTTGAGAGCCTTTATGCTATTCTCCTCCAAGATGACACACAATGAGGGTTGGAAAAACAGCCCGAGAGGCAACAACATGGGAACACAACACCCCATGGTCTTTCGTTTTAGACTGTGCAGAACTGGCATTAAAAGAGAACTTTTTTGAATTCGAAGGTGACCTGTTCCTACAGACCTGCAGCACTTCGATGGGCCGCACCTTTGCCCTGAGTGTGGCAGGCCTGTATGTCTTGGAATTCGAGAAGAAATACATCCTTAACTCCAATATTCCATTTAAAGAGAATATTATCTTTTTCAAACATTACATTGATGAGATTATGATGATCTGGGAAGTACATGAAGAGACCCTTGACCAATTTCTGAATTGGATCAATGACTGCAATAAAAATCTTCAGTTCACACACAGCGTGGACAAAAACAAGATCTCCTTCTTGGACTTCAAGATCATAGCCGACAATGGTAAACTCAGTACAAAAGCATACTTTAAACCGACAGCAAGAAATTCCCTTCTACAATTTGTTAGTTTCCACCCTAGGCCCCTAAGAGAAAACCTGCCCTTTGGCCAATACCTTCGACTACAGGGGAACTGTAGTGATGTTGAAGATTTCAAAGAGCAGGCATCAGCCTTCTCTGAACTGAGACAACATGAGTACCTGGAAAAGATCCTTAGGACTGGCCAAAAACGAGCTCGAAATCAGAACAGGGTTGGCCTTTGGAAGAGACAGTAAGAACTGACACTGCATACCACTTACCTGTGTTATCACCTGTAGCACCATTTCCAACCAGGTGTCTAAAATCATCCAAAAACTTTGGAGGATTTTGCAAACAGGTAATTACACTGGAAAAAACAATGTTCTCTTACTAGAAAGCGAGGAGTCTTAAACACAACTTAGCAAACACACGGCCAAAAATACAGGAACCTCGGACCCACACAGTTCTTAACATATGGGGACTACCAAACGTCACAGGACATTTACCCTGTGGCACTTGTAGTGTTTGTCACCTGACCAAGCCAGAGAAGACGCTCAACCTTAAAGCCGAGAAGATAGGGCACTTAAGAAAACACACAAATTGTAATTCATGCAATGTAATCTATTTAATCACCTGCCCCTGTGGACTGCGCTACATCGCCATAACATGCTGGAAAATAAAAGTGCAAATTTGTGAGCATTGTAGTAACGTTAGATGCAGGTGCAACACCACAAAAATGACCGACCATTTTCTGCCTACCGGACATGCGACCAATGACCTCCAATGGGTGGTCATTGAACAGATTGACAGAGGCCTTGTCAACTTACAGAGCATTTTATTTGAGAAGGAACAGAGATGGGTCTATCGTCTGTCAACGCATAAGAATGGCCTGAATTATAACATTTCCTGGAACGCAATCTAGATCAGTTAACTACTCTGTCTTCTTGAACATACGTTAAAACTTCCATACATTTTAATCTAATTTGAGTTGAACCGGGTCTTATACAGCACCACTAACTTATATTTTTTTAATTAGACCGTGAACATTTTTTGTACATCTCGAGTGTTTTTTGGGCTTCAACAGATATTGGTCTCCAGTTAGGAATGAATCCCTTGTGGGCATTACAATACCCTAGCCAGTCTTTTTTACGGTCTTTAACACTATGGATGATTTTAATTGGTGGAGGGAAAGGGTATTCATATCCCTTTAAATTGACACTGTATGCACTATACTCTATGACCCAGTAAAAGGCTACAGCCAAAACACGTAGGTCTGTTTGTTGATGAAAATGCACCTTGAACATTGCTGGTTACATGCTTCATCACGCATGGTAGCTTCTGAAGCCTAATAAAGTGCCTCGTCTAAAGTATTTCTGTGTGCCGTCCTTCTGTTGGTCCTGGGGAAGCACAGTGGTTAAAACAGGACTTTGTTCAGAAGCTTTGAGGAAATATATATATATATATATATATCTCCAAACTGCCGATACTTAAGTAAAGGGTGACGACGCCTTGTATTGCAAATAAACAGATTTAATGTTCAGCCGTTGGACGCGTTTCGCCTGCCCTGCAGGCTTGTTCACCAACCGTTAACAATAAAGTTTTCACCATTTTTAAGACACTCACCGCGTGTCACGTGCATGAGAACTACAAATGCAGTATATTAGACAACAGACTGGTAGTTTTTTACAGTCACACATGATTTTATGCTAACATATTATACCTATGCATCAGGGAGCCAGGATTAATTAATTAAATCTTTGACCCAGCAGCATTTAGACTGAAATTAACAAGGTTTTAAAGTTAAAAGTAATTTGTGCAGTATAACTCTAAGGAACATTTCATGCTTTAGAGCATACATTTATCATTTCAATTCCAAAATCCTAAATGTTTAATCTCAATGTTGCACAATGCTTTTTATCAACCTTACAGTGTAAATTGCAGTATCCATTAATCCATTCAGTGGACTGCCCAAGTGGGCCTGAAATCCTTACAGTAATGCTCTACTAATAAAGAAAGTATTCGATTTAAACTGCAAATGTTTCAATTACAAAAGTGCCACCAAAAACAAATTTTTAAAAAAAATCATGGATAAAAAAACGGGCAAGGAAGAAGCTATTGCTCTACAATATTCAAAGGTGGGTATGCAGGTCTTCCTCCATATTGAGGCCTGTCGGGATCTTGCAATTCAATTTGATTATATATGAAGACTCAAGCCTTCTCAATTGTTTTTCGCTATTACCACCTCTCATATTGCTCTTAACTGCATCTATTACCTAGTTTCCATAGGAAATCTCAAAATTCTATTTTGAATAACTTTGGCGCCGGTTGACGAATCCTCGTGAAATTTTCAAAACTAATGGGGCGGTCCGTTCAGCTCCTACCCCGCGTTTTCCACATGCATTTTTCCATAGGACCTTTAGACACAGCTACAGCCCGAACGGCTGAACAGAATTACTTGAAAGTTGGCAGAGAGGTAGCCATAAGGTCAAGGAAGTGCCTTTTGCAGGTCTGGTGTAAATCTGTTCAGTATTTCCTGAGAAAATAGCATTTAAAAGCATATATATATGTGGGCGGAGCCTAACCACACATCTCATCCTGAGATCTGATTGGCTGTCAGCACTTCATCCAAGAAGTGTTGGCAGCCATCTTGGGACCAATATACATGATAGCACCTCATTTAAAAGCATTGCAGTTAATAGAAGGTTTTAAGACTTTAGTTACATTATAAATCATTTGTTGATGGTACCATACTCATTTTAGGAATTGTGGTATTGAGGTTCCGTGTGAGACGGGACGGCACTTTTGAGTGGTGACGAATATGGATGAGTTTGGTATCTACGAACCGCAAATGACGAGTATAGTGGGTGTACGCAGTTTCGCTATGCAGCCACGTATGGTTCGTCTCATTTTTGGGTTTGTTCATCCGAACCCTCGGGTTCCATTTTAGATACAGCATCCATTTTGTTTCTTGCCCTCAGGTAGCCAGCGAACGGGCTTTGTCCGCTTCGTGACCCTGGGACTCTCAAGCTAGTACGAAGGACACGTGTTTCTTTGAGGTGACTTTTACGATGAGGGAAATGACACGACTAAGGCAGATGGCCCTGCTCGAGGCTCATCTTGCCGCGCCGGTCTATTGTTTCAGCCATGCATACATTAGACACAAAGTCTTTGACCCCTCTATCAAGTTTCCTTTATTGCCCCTAACACTCTTTTCTAACCTGTTGTGCCTCCTTGTCCTTTCCTTGCATCTGTTTTTCGTCCTTCCTCTTAATGTGTTTATGGTTAGGATGGAATGTGTTTATTGCAGAGGAGATATGTTTTTACAGTTGGGAACCGGCAAGACTGTTGTAATTATGTTCCGGCCTCCTGAAACATGAACGCGACCCTTTTGAAGTTTATTGTGGGAACTGAGTTGTAACCTTTGTTCGCCATACTGTGCTATGGCAAAAACTTGTATAAAAGGACCGATCCACTTCTACAAATTGGAAGCAGTCTCCGAGAACCTACACGTTGTGTACTTCTTGTGACCTCTGTATCCCTGCAGTGAATAAACGCTGATCTCTGACGTCGCTGGAAGTGTCCCGTGTCTCTGTGTTTAGTACGCCGGAACAGGTAACCCACGAAGGTTTCAGGTGTTGTTCCCTGGCACCGCTGGGTCTTAAGAATAACCCAGTCCTTCAGTATGTTCTAAGGTGATTTCACCATGTGAAAAAGCCTTCTGCTGGGATATCATGATTGAGAGAAAAATATTTTCTCATGCTTTTACCACAGAGGTTTGGATGGTGATCTATAAGTTAAATTGAGAGCTTATTTTCTGTAAATTCACATTATCTTTCTCAGTCATGTGAAAATGAAGTATGACATTCTCAGTAAAACATGTACATCCAACAAGGGCAGAGACTGTCAGTTGATTCCTTTGTGTTCTACTGCAGCTTCCCAAAGTGTTCCAAAAAACTACTAGAGCGCTAACAGTCCTACTTATGATAAACGTATGGCACACCTGAAGCCATCTTGCTTGGATTAAAGTGGTAACTCTTAAAACATTTAATTTTAAAAGGAACAAAATGAGGGGGTTCATTTTTCCATAAAAAATATGATTAGTGCTGCAGAAAGAAAGATTAGGGCACATTTTGAGTGACTTCTCAAACCCTCTTCTATTTCATTAAAAAATTCTGACATGCAGACTGAAACATGCACTTTCAATACCAGCAGCAGTTTTCCCTGGTGAGCAGTAGCTTTACTACAGTGATCTAATGAGCAAAAAGAGTGCTAACATTCTGAATTTATGGCAAATGTGTGACACATCTGAATGCCTTCTTGATGGAATCAAAGTAAAAAACTGAAAGTATTTCCTACTGAGGAGACTGCAGTAAATGAGGAAATTAGGAAACTTCATAACAAATAAGACTCCCAAGATGGCCACCAGAGACAAAAGAGCCCAAATGTAGCCCAAATAGCACCCAGATGTAGCCCAAGTATAGCCCAATGACAGAATGTCCCAGAATGTTCTTAAAAACAACTAGAGCGCTTACTGTATTCATTATGACAAAAGTATGGCACACCTGAAGCCATCTTGATTGGAATAAACTGGTAACACTTAAAACATTTAATTTAAAAAGGAACACAATGAGGGGGTTCATTTTGCCATAAAAATTATGATTAATGCTGAAGAAAGAAAATGAGGGCACATTTTGAGTGACTTCTCAAATCCTCTTCTATTTCATTAAAAAATTCTGACATGCAGACTGAAACATGCACTTTTAATACCAGGAGCAGACTTCCATGGTGAACAGTAGTTTTACTACAGTGATCTAATGAGTAACTAGAGTGCTAACATTCAGAATTTATGGCAAATGTGTGACATATCTGAATACCTTCATGATGGAATCAAAGTAAAAAACTGAAAGCATTTCCTACTGAGGAGACTGCAGTACATGAGGAAATTAGGAAACTTCATAACAAATAAGACTCCCAAGATGGCCACCAGAGACAAAAGAGCCCAAATGTAGCCCAAATATCACCCAGATGTAGCCCAAGTATAGCCCAATGACAGAATGTCCCAGAATGTTCTTAAAAACAACTAGAGCGCTTACTGTATTCATTATGACAAAAGTATGGCACACCTGAAGCCATCTTGATTGGAATAAACTGGTAACACTTAAAACATTTAATTTAAAAAGGAACACAATGAGGGGGTTCATTTTGCCATAAAAATTATGATTAATGCTGAAGAAAGAAAATGAGGGCACATTTTGAGTGACTTCTCAAATCCTCTTCTATTTCATTAAAAAATTCTGACATGCAGACTGAAACATGCACTTTTAATACGAGGAGCAGACTTCCATGGTGAACAGTAGTTTTACTACAGTGATCTAATGAGTAACTAGAGTGCTAACATTCAGAATTTATGGCAAATGTGTGACATATCTGAATACCTTCATGATGGAATCAAAGTAAAAAACTGAAAGCATTTCCTACTGAGGAGACTGCAGTACATGAGGAAATTAGGAAACTTCATAACAAATAAATCTCCCAAGATGGCCACCTGAGACAAAAGAGCCCAAATGTAGCCCAAAATCACCCAGATGTAGCCCAAATATAGCCCAATGACAGAAGTGTGCAAAACACTTATTATTTTGTGTTTTTGCAGTGTTATATAGTGCAGACTTATCAGGTATTGGAGTGCTTTACATGAGCATTGGTTACATCACACAAGAACAAATTCATTTTGGTTGTAGACATGGGGAGACTAAGTGATTTGACCAGAATCACAGAATGTCGAGCTGAAGCAGAAACTTCAACCTGGTTCCCCAGTTGCAAAGTCTGCAGTTCTGGAAGTAACACCACATCCTCTCCCCTAAGTGCAATATTTAATCAAGTGGTCAACTAGATAAAAAAACATAAAGATAACAAATAATTTAAAAGTGCTTTGTCGCTATTTGAAAACTCAGAAAATATGTCCTTATTTTAGTCTTTTAGAGCACTAACCATAATTTTGATGCCAATAAGACCCTCTCATATATGTAATATCTAAATGAAATGCTCTAGGTATTACAGTTTTGATTACATCAAGATGATGTCAGGCGTTCCACACTTTTGTAATAAATATAGGATGTTAGCAATCTAGTTGTTCATTAGGATACTGTTGAGAGGCAGAGGCCAGGGGCACGGACTCTGAAAATTGAAGGCAGGTAGGAGGGTGCAAAGGCAACAATTTAACCACACTGAGCAGGCAGGAAGGGCCGTGGAAGCACAACAGACTATGGAGGGCAGTGGAAAGGGGGGCAGGGGCAACAAACCAACAATACAGGACTTGCAAGAGAGGCTGTGGCAATGTAATAGACCATTGTGGGCAGAAGGAAGAGGCAATGGTAGTACAACCATACATGCCAACAGACCCGATTCAGCCAGGAAACGTCCAATATTTTTAAGCTCAAATGGGCTTTATTTGATCTGTCTCCTGTCTACAATCTCCTCTTTTTCAATGTAACTCAAAGGGGAAAATCAATACCCCAGTTTTTTTTCAAAATCTCCCTCTTACCAAGTTCAAAATGTTCGCAAGTATGGTACATTGGATCATGGAAGGAAATGGGATAGGGACATGGACTTGGATAACAGAGGACAGGAGGGACATGGAGAGGTGCACCAAACTGACCCTGCAGGGCAGGCATCAGGGTTTGCAGCAGCACAATACACCACACAGGGCATGCAGGACGGGAGTGCCGCACAACAATCCATAGAAAGCCAGAGGGAGGGGACAGGTCCATGCACATGGACAACAGAGAACAGAGGGGCAAGAGGCAATGGTAGCTAGCTGACCATAAAGGACAGACAGGAGAGAAAGCTGCAGCATAACAGACCATAAAGGGTAGGAGGGACGGATCAGGGGCATTACAATGGAACAGACAAGCCAGGAGGGAGGGAGTAGGGGTCTGCACATGTAAACAGAGGGCTGGGGGCAAGGGGGCAGGGCAGGAGCAGCAAGATAGCCATGGAGGTCAGGCAGGATGGGCACTAGAAGCAAGACACACCATGAAGAGTAACAGTGAGACTGTGATGGCATACACACAGACCATGGAGGGAAGGTGGGAGGGGGTCAGGGGCAGCTAACTGACCACACAGGGAAGGTGGGAGGGGCCATGGCAGCACAGAAGACCATGTATGGCAAGTGGGAGGGTTAGTGGCAGCACAATGACTATGATGGGCAAGAAGGAGGGTGCAGGGGCATGCACAAAGGACGATGGAAGATAGAAGGGAGGGTCAGGACCTGTGCACAGACAAGAAAGTTCAGGGGAAGGGGCCTCACAACAGACCACATGGGGCAGGCAGGAGGAGCAGTTAATGCACAACAGACCAGGGAGGGCAGAAGGGTGTGGCAGTACAATGGACCATGTAGGACAGGAGGAAGAGGATAGGGGCATGGCATGTGGACAGATAGGGTGGAGGTGGCAGGGACAGGTTACAGTCATCTGACAATGCTAGGCAGGTGGGAGAGGAGTGGCAGCTCAACATAACACTCAGAGTAGATAGGAGTGGCAGGTCCATGGAACATGGTGGGCAAAAAGGATGGAGCAGGAGCATGCACAAAGACATCAGAGGGCAGGGGGAAGGAGAATAGGGGCAGCAAGCTAAGCACAGAGTTTAAGCAGGAGGTCAATGATGGGGCATAGAATTGGGCAATGGAGGGCAGGAGGAGTGGACTGGTACATCATACTAAATTGAGGGCAGTGGCAGCACATCAGACCATGCATGGCAGGAGGCAGGAGGCTAGTCCATGGATTCATACAACAGAGGATAGGGAAGGAGGGGGATGGGGCAGAAAGCTAACTGTTCAGAGAAGGCGGGTATTAGGAACTTTATTGTTTTTAAAACGTGTGTCTGTGCAAACTACTTAAAATATGAACAAGTATGCAGCATAATCTCACTTTTATTCAGGAAGAAGAGGACGTTTGTGACTGTGACTCCGGGCTCACTTGGCAGAAACACCCCCTGACCCTCCACCCCCTATCGCAAAATGTAATGCCCGTGAAAAGGGTAGGTGAACACAGTGTTATATAGAACATAGTCCTGAGAGCACGATTGAAAATGAAAACTAGATATAGTGTATGGTATAAACTATGCACCAAAAAGTGTGATATAAGATGAACCGGCGTGAAATATAATATGCAATACATTGTGCGCAATTACAGATTCATTGGAGAGCGCGAGATAGCACAGGCACTAGCGCGTGCTATGCGATATGCGCCTTGGAGTGTAATATGCACAGGGCAGTGTTGTGTAACCTAACTAGTCTCTAAAGTTGTAATATAAAATATGTGCTGGGGAGTGTTACGTTGCATATGCACTGTGACAAAGATATGGATCCCAGATTGTAATATGTATGGCATAGCACTGTGCGTTATAACATAGGCATCAAGGAAGGCATGTTAGATGGGGCAATATAACCCGTGCGAAGACAAGTGTGGCATGACATATTCACGGGGTGGTGTTACAGTGCACATGGGCTAGAGAGTGTCATAGCATATGCACTAGCTAGTGGAATACAACACAGAGGTGTGTGGCACTCAGCAGGCAATGGTGGGTGTAAAACAGCATTGGGCTCTGCCAGGAGCGCGCTGTGACTCTCAAGTGATGTTCGTCCCCTTTCCAGAGAGTAAAATAAAAAGTATTACACATCCGGCAGTGGATGTGTGTTTTATTGACCGTGAGGGGGGTTTCTTGCATAGTTTTGGTCGAATTTTTGTCGAATCCCCTTTGAATGGCTTGGTGTGCATGTGTATTAAATGTGCCCGTCAATAGCTACCCATGTTTGTATAAATAAACGACAAGGGTGTCTACCGGGATTAGGCACGGTAGGGCATCAGACATGTCAGAGCCTCACTAGTGGTGTAAATACATTCCACGTGGATTCATTGCATGCATAGTCGCCTTTTAATGAATATCACGCAAATCGTCATGGTGATAGGTACGTACGGTTTGTCCAGCATGTCCTAGGTGTGTCTATAAATATATATTTTTTAAACAATAATAAAAGCAGTGGCCGGCCCTGGGGATTGGGGTAAAAAATAATATAATTAGGAGACAGGCCCTGGGGGATGGGGTCATCAGGGCCAATAAATTAGAATGAGAAGGGGAACCACACAGCCCCCCTTCTTAAAAAATTAAAATAAATAAAAGACTGGCATCGTGCCGGAGGCCATGCCCCCTCCGTGCAGCACTCTGCAAACGCGCCCCCAACAGGCATCTCCAGTATGCGCCAGGGAGCTGCGCTGCAGACAGGTGTTCTGCGGCCAAGCCCCTTTTTACACCTCTCTGCAACGCAGCTCTGTGGCGCTTACTGGAGGTACCTAGTGGTCGAGTTTGACCCTAGGGAACCTTAGGATTCAAGGGGACTTAATCTCTCAACTTAGAACAGCCACAGGGCGCGTTTACACAGTGGTGAAGGGAGGGGACGGGGCCTGAGGTGACGTGTGCAAACACGCACTATGGCACAATTTAAATTGGGGATATAATTTCCCTTCAATACTGAGGGCCCCTGGGGGCTAACTAGCCCACCAAGTGCTTCCAGTAAGCACCACTGAGCTGCATTGCAGAGAGGTGGTCCAGGCCGTGCCACTTTTTACACCTCTCTGCAACGCAGCTCTGTGGCACTTACTGGAGGTACCTAGTGGGCTAGTTGGACCCTAGGGACCCTCAGGATTCAAATGAACTTAATCTCCCAACTAAAAACGGACACAGGGCGTGTTTACACAGTGGTGAAGGGAGGGGACGGGGCCTGAGTTAACGTGTGCAAAAACGCCCTGTGGCCTGTTTTAAGAGGTAGTTTTAATCCCCCTGCCCTATTATATACTAGGGGCTTACAGAGGAGGTCATGCTAATCACAGGGGGACCCCAACGCATAATGTTCCCTAGTGTATGTAGGTGTTTTCACTGTATTCTAAGTGTCTTTTAACATAGCACTGGCTCTAGGACTGGTTAGTCAGACTCAGTTACCACCAGTATCCGTCTGAAAAAGTTGAGGGTACAGGATGATTTTGCAACAAGGCTTCTTTCTGCTCTTCTTTTTGTTCTTTCTGCACGTTATCCTTCTTCCTGCACTTATCTTCATATTTAAGGAATTCTGTTGCTTCTTTCTGCACTTCTTTTGTTTCTTTCTGTGCATTTTTTCTTCTTTCTTCACATGTCCTATCTCTGTAGGCATAGTTAGAAATTAGCATTTAAAAAACCTTTGAAATTCACAGAAAAAACCATAGGGTTCAGGCACGTTATAGTTAGGAATTACCATTTAAAAAACCTCAGAAATTCACTGAAAAAAACCATAGGTTTCAGGGGTGTTATAGTTAGCTGGACTTTTCACTTGTACAAAACCATTGAAATTCCCCCGTTATAGTTAGTTTAGCTAACTATAACTCGCGCGCCCGCAATGCACTGCTGATGACGTCACATATTACATCACTCATGACATGGTCAGTGACATCACTCATGACATCACTGATGACATCTCAAATGACATCACTGATGACATCACTGATGACATCATCCTTTTGATAGAGTGGCAGACCTCCTCTCACCCTAATATAACCTTTGATACACACATTCAAAAATAGAGACTAAAATTTTCAAAACAATGGACATACCAATACCAGTTACAACAACCTCTTCAGTAATTCTAAGATCCACATACACATCCACTCATTCACCAACAGTCCTATACAGTCACTTATACATGTACTCACTCATCATATGTACTCATACACCTATACATCCTGTTACACAATGCCACTCATCCATAGAGTTACTCACACACATAGTCACTCATGCTAATAAAGAATCAAACATACATTTACTTGCATATACAGTTATACACACACCACCACACTTACTTCTACGGAAACTTACACATACTTAGTCTTTTAAACAATCACTTATAGAAACACATACTTATTCATACAGGAACTCTTTCAATCTCTCACTCTCACATATACTCACATATATACACCAATAGTCACATATACTAGTTTAAAGCATATGTAGTTACTCATAAAGACACTATTGAGACAGTCTTTCACTCACTAACACACCCATACACACACTCATCCACCCATACAGTCCTGCACACATGCTGTGTTCAACACATACAAACAGTGAGTCACTCATTCATGCACCTATGCACTACGTAATACCCCCCACTGAACCATGCAGACACTCAGACTGATACTCAAAAAACCAACTAATAACCTATATAGACACCCATGTAGCTACTCACCAACCCATGCAGCCACTTATACACAAAGTGAGAGACTGATACAGATATTTACATATTTAAACATTACTCACTAAGCCATGTATTCACTATGATACACGTAATGAGTCAGTTACACAATCAATTTTTCAAAAACAAATCATCCATTTAGACACTTATAGACCCATTTATTCTTCCATCGACCTTGAGATATACATATAGAAAACATATTTTATTTTCAGAAAAACACACATTCACTGGATGATGTCATCAGTGATGTCATCAGTGATGTCATTTGAGATGTCATCAGTGATGTCATGAGTGATGTCACTGACCATATAATGAGTGATGTAATATGTGACGTCATCAGCAGTGCATTGCGGGCGCGCGAGTTATAGTTAGCTGAACTAACTATAACGGGGGAATTTCAATGGTTTTGTACAAGTGAAAAGTCCAGCTAACTATAAAACCCCTGAAACCTATGGTTTTTTCAGTGAATTTCTGAGGTTTTTTAAATGCTAATTCCTAACTATAACGTGCCTGAAACCCTTGGTTTTTTCTGTGAATCTATATATATATTCACTTAAAAAACCATAGGTTTCACACACGTTATAGTTAGGAATTCGCATTTTAAAAACCTTGCAAATTCACTGAAAAAAACATAGGTTTCACACATGTTATAGTTAGCTGGACATTTCACTCGTAAAAAACCATTGAAATTCCCCCGTTATAGTTAGTTCAGCTAAATATAACTTGCGCGACCGCAATCCACTGCTGATTATGTCACATATTACATCACTCATGACATGGTCAGTGACATCACTCATGACATCACTGATGACATCTCAAATGACATCGCTGATGACATCACTGATGACATCATCCAGTGAATATGTGTCTTTCTGAAAAATAAACATTTTTCATATAAGTATATCTAAAGGTTAATGGAAGAATAAATGGGTATATAAGTGTCTAAATGGATGGGTTTTTTTGTAAAATTAATTGTATAACTGACTTATTAACAGTATCTTAGTGAATACAGTGATGTAATATGTGACATCATCAGCAGTGGATTGCGGTTGCCCGAGTTATATTTAGCTGAACTAACTATAACGGGGGAATTTCAATAGTTTTTTATGAGTGAAATGTCCAGCTAACTATAACATGTGTGAAACCTATGTTTTTTTCAGTGAATTTGCAAGGTTTTTAAAATGCTAATTCCTAACTATAACGTGTGTGAAACCTTTGTTTTTTTAAGTGAATTTGCAAGGTTTTTTAAATGCTAATTTCTAACTATAACGTGTGTGAAACCTATGTTTTTTATAGTGAATTTGTAAGGTTTTTTAAATGCTAATTTATGTATTATTATATTTTTTATATATTTATTTTACAATAAACTACCTATGTATATAGTTATAGATTGACTGTATCCTGTAATATGGAATGGCTCGTTTAAAATGTTTTTTTTGGGTTTTTTTATGGGTTTTTCACCGTGCGCGCACGTTGCGAACACCGAGCGCGCACCCCGCGATATTTTGAAAAAAAAATAAATGTTTTTTTCACCCTTCGGGGTCCTTCAGGGACCCCCTGACAAAGGCTAGGGGGTCAGGAACTCTCTACCCTGCCCCCTTTTCACATTCTCCACCTTTGTTTTTCATTGCCACACACAAAATGGTGTCTGACACTTCCTGATTTTGACCGATTCGAATGTTGACTGACATCTAACCACCAATCAGAATTACGCTCGCGCACGGCACCGCGCGCTCACGGTGCGCGCTTATAGATATTTATGTACTTTTAACTGCAATTTTCTCAGGAACTACTGAACAGATTGACACCATATATGCAAAAGGCACATCCCTGACCTGAGGACTACCACTTTGCCAAATTTCAAGTAATTCTGTTCAGCCGTTCGGGCGGTACATTCGACTAAAGGTCCTATGGGAAAATGCATGGGGAAAACGTGTTTTGGGACCCCAATTTTTTCTCAGCGCCCACCTGACGAATCACCCCGAGACTTTCAGAGTAGGAGCTGAGCGGAGCGCCCCATTAGTTTTGAAAATTTCATGAAGATTACTCAACCGGCACCAAAGTTATTCAAAATAGAATTTTCAGATTTCCTATGGAAACTCGGTCCTAACTATAACTATCTACTGGCGACCGCCAGTAGATAATATATATATATATATATATATATTAAAAAAGACTATCGGAAACTGGATTTGTGTGGCTCCTTTCTTGTATCAAGTGAAGGATTTGCGAGTTGTTTTGGAATATATATATATATATATATATATATATATATATATATATATATATATATATATATATTTTCACTGAAGAAACCATAGGTTTCAGCGGCGTTATAGTTAGCTGGACTTTTCAACCGTACAAAACCATTGAAATTCCCCCGTTATAGTTAGTTCCGCTAACTATAACTCGCGCGCCCACAATGCACTGCTGATGACGTCACATATTACATCACTCATGACATGGTCAGTGACATCACTGATGACATCACTTACATCCCTTGTTGCCTCTGCACTCTCCTACCTGCCTTCAATATTCAGAGTCCGTGCCCCTGGCCTCTGCCTCTCAACAGTATCCCAATGAACAACTAGATTGCTAACATTCTATATTAATTACAAAAGTGACGTCATCTTGATGTAATCAAAACTGTAATACCTAGAGCATTTCCTTTCGAAATTACATATATGAGAGGGTCTTATTTGCATCAAAATTATGGTTAGTGCTCTAAAAAACTAAAATGAGGACATATTTTCTGAGTCTTCAAATAGCGACAAAGAACTTTTAAATTATTTGTAATCTTTATTTTTGTTTATCCAGTTGACCACTTGATTAAATGTTGCACTTAGGGGAGATGATGTGGTGTTACTTCCAGAGCTTCAGACTTTGCAACTGGGGAACCAGGTTGGAGTTTCTGCTTCAGCTCAACATTCCGTGATTCTGGTCAAATCACTTATTCTCCCCATATCTACAACCAAAATGAATTTGATCTTGTGTGATGTAACCAATGCTCATGTAAAGCACTCCAATACCTGACAAGTCTGCACTATATAAAACTGCAAATACTCAAAAAATAAGTGTTTTGCACACTTCTGTCATTGGGCTACATGTGGGCTACATCTGGGTGATATTTGGGCTACATTTGGGCTCTTTTGTCTCAGGTGGCCATCTTGGGAGATTTATTTGTTCTGAAGTCTCCTAATTTCCTCATTTACTGCAGTCTCTTCAGTAGGAAATGCTTTCAGTTTTTTACTTTGATTCCATCACAAAGGTATTCAGATATGTCACACATTTGCCATAAATTCTGAATGTTAGCACTCTTGTTGCTCATTAGATCACTGTAGTAAAGCTACTGCTCACCACGGAAGTCTGCTGCTGGTATTAAAAGTGCATGTTTCAGTTTGCATATCAGAATTTTTTAATGAAATAGGAGAGGATTTGAGAAGTCACTCAAAATGTGCCCTAATTTTTCTTTCTTCAGCACTAATCATAATTTATATGGCAACATGAGCCCCCTCATTGGGTTCCTTTTTAAATTAAATGTTTTAAGTGTTACCAGTTTATTCCAATCAAGATGGCTTCATGTGCACCATACTTTTGTCATAAGTAAGACAGTAAGCGCTCTAGTTGTTCTTAAGAACACTCTTGGACCTATACTTGGGCTACATCTGGGTGATATTTGGGCTACATTTGGGCTCTTTTGTCTCTGGTGGCCATCTTGGGAGATTTATTTGTTATGAAGTTTCCTAATTTCCTCATTTACTGCAGTCTCCTAAGTAGGAAATACTTTCAGTTTTTTACTTTGGTTCCATCAAGAAGGCATTCAGATGTGTCACATTTGCTATAAATTCAGAATGTTAGCACTCTAGTTGCTCATTAGATCACTGTAGTAAAGCTACTGCTCACCAGGGAAGTCTGCTGCTGGTATTGAAAGTGCATGTTTCAGTCTGCATGTCAGAATTTTTTTATGAAATAGAAGAGGATTTGAGAAGTCACTCAAAATGTGCCCTAATTTTTCTTTCTGCAGCACTAATTATACTTTCTATGGCAAAATGAACCCCCTCATTTTGTTCCTTTTTAAATTAAATGTTTTAAGAGTTACCACTTTATTCCAATAAAGATTGCTTCAGGTGTGCAATACGTTTGTCATAAGTATGACTGTTAGCGCTCTAGTTGTTCTTTAGAACACTCTGGGAAGCTGCAGTAGAACACAAAGGAATTAACTGACAGTCTCTGCCCTTGTTGGATGTACATGTTTTACTGAGAATGTCAGACTTCATTCTCACATGACTGAGAAAGATAATGTGAATTTACAGAAAATATGCTCTCAGTTTAGCTTATAGATCACCTTCCAAACCTCTGTGGGTAAAGCATGAGAAAATAGTTTTCCCTCTAACATGATTCATGATATCACAGCAGAAGGCTTTTTCACATGGTAAAATCACCTTAGAATACACCACAATTCCTAAAATGAGTATGGTACCATCAGCAAATGATTTATAATGTAACTAAAGTCTTAAAACCTTCTATTAACTGCAATGCTTTTTAATGAGGTGCTATCATGTATATTGGTCCCAAGATGGCTGCCAACACTTCTTGGATGAAGTACTGACAGCCAATCAGATCTCACGATGATATGTGTGGTTAGGCTCCGCCCAGATGTATCTATCTTTTTAACTCTAATTTTCTCAGGAACTACTGAACGGATTTACACTTTTTAAGCAAAAGGCACGAGTCTGAACTGAGGACTACCTCTTTGCCAAATTTGGTGTAATTCCGTTCAGCAGTTCGGGCTGTAGCTGCGTCAACAAGTCCTATGGGAAAATGCATTGGGAAAACGCGTTTAGGGACCCCCCTTTTTTCTCGGGCCCCGCTTGACGAATCACCGTGAGATTTTCAGGATAGGAGTGAACCGGAGCTGGTCAAAAGTTTGGAAAATTTCGCGAAGATTCGTCAATCGACGCCAACGTAATTTCAAATAGAATGTTGCAGATTTCCTATGGAAAATAGGTCCTATCTATAACTACCTACTGGCGACTGCCAGTAGGTAATATATATATATATATATTTCGCTCGGTCACAACCACCGCAACTCTAAATCAAAGGGCGCGTCGTCCGCCCGTATCATCCAAGCTCGATCCGTATGAATTCTCTAAACTGCCGTTACCAAGGTAAAGGATAACAACGCCGTGTCTTGCAAAGATAAACGATTTTAATGTTCAGCTGCTGGATGCGTTTTGCCTGTCCTGCAGGCTTGTTCACCAACAGTTAGCAGTAAAGTTTTCCACCATTTTGAAACACTCATCGCGTGTCACGTGTGCAAAGACTACAAATGCAGTATATAAGACAACAGACTAGTAGTTCTACCATCCAAACATGAATTCATGCTTTAAAACACAAAAGGTCTGCATCAAAAATCAAGAAATAATTTGTTGAATTCATTTATACATATTACGCATCAATTTATGGGCTCAAATTAACAAAGCTCAAAAAATGAAAGTATAAAATATAAAAGGGAGTGTGAAATGCGGGTCAAAATATAACTCACAGTAACACTGTGTGACCAAACACACATATATCGCATCAATTCAAAGCCATGATAATTGGAGTCTTAATACATGTTACTGTTTCACATTGCTCTTTTTAACCTTTATAGCGTAACTTTATAATTCAGTAATCAATTCTGCATACTGCCCAAGTGGGCCTGAAGTACTTGCGGTAGTGTTGTAATAATGAAATGAGTGTTGAATTATCTGCAAATATTTCAACTAAAAAGTGCCACCCTAAATAAAACTTAAACATCTAATGGTTTAAAAACAGGAAAGGAAGAAGCTATTTCAATGCAATGGTCACAGGTGGGTATGCAGGTCTTCCTCAATGTTAAGACCTGCCGGGATCTTACAATTTAATTTGGTTATATACAAAGACTCTAGTCTTCTCAATTGTTTCTCTCGGTTACCACCTCTCTTATTGATGTTGACTGCATCTATTACGAAATATGTCAAGCCAACTGACAAAATGACGTGCCACAGGGTAGGATTTGTCACCATTTTTGATAGCTCTCAAATGTTGTAACACGCGCTTATGTACTGGCAAGATAGTGCTGCCCACGTACCTCAGGCCACAGAGGCACTGAATCACGTAGACAGCAAAATCTGTCTTGCATGTAAAATGACCTTTGATTTTAAATTGTCTATTTGTGAAACCTGATGTGTACATAGAGGTGTTAGTTCCATGCGCACAAGCTTTACATTTCGTGCATTTCACAAATCCTTCTCTCTTTGTTAGCCACATTGTGGCCGCTACCTTTGCGGGCGGAGTTTTCAAAACATTGCTGACTAACATTTGCTTGAAACTCTTAGCTCTTCTGAACATGATTTGTGTTTTTTTCCTAACTAGCCTGCCCAGTGTAGGATCACTACATATCAAATGCCAATGTTTAGCTAGGATACTCCTTACTTTTTTGTGTTGTATATTGTAAGTAGTTATCATCCTGCAATCATTTTTGTTTGCATAGGACCAACATATGCACCCTTTTACTATAGTGAAAGGGTGTCTTCAATATGGATAGGATTGTTTTTGTGCAGGAGGGCATTCAAAGAGCTTTTTCTCTATTTCTGTAAGTGATTAAGAATGCATCATGCATAGAAAAAAGAAATAACAAGAGGAAAAAAAAGAATCCTCCTTGTTTTCCCTTCATCTGTGAGACATCGTGATTTGACACAATCACAGGTTACAAAGCTTTGTAAATCTGGAATTGTGTCATATCCATTCTTGTTCAAGAACCTGTGTTGTGTTACTTTCCTTTACAAAGCCACACAGAGTGGCACAAATCACCCCTTGCGTGGCTTTGTAAATCTTACTGAAACCTTTGCCTTGTCCTTGCATTGCCTTTTTTTATTGCAAGAACAATGCAAAGGCTAAGTTAATCTGGGAGGTTTTTTTTTGTAAATCCTCCATATGAAGAATAACGAGGGGGCGTGGTCTGGCCACAGACTATAATATGCAATTGCTAGGTGGTCTCCACAGGCTGGAGTGTTATCCAGGATGACAGGAGGACACTGAAAGCCATGGGAGCTTCTCATGTATCAGCTAACGTTGCCCCCTTGCTCCTGTGATCCCGTTGGGGGGCCTACTTGCCACAGCTGAATCTGTGCTGCCCGAAGACCTGACTGTTCCAGTCGGGGCCATGCCAGAGGGCCTGCAACCTAAGGAGGATCACTGCCTTGGAATTTGGGAGTGCCGCGCTCCCTCATCGTACACAACAAGTTGCTCCCTGCCTTCATTGGTGCAGCCGTGACCATAGTACACCATCGGGAGATCCTTGCCAGTGGGCCAACTAGGGACCTGGACCTCTGCACCTTTCACTCGCAACTTTCACCAGCACATCCTCATCCCGGCCACTAGCTGTGGGACGATGCAGGTTGGCCCAAATCAGTGGCGGGCCGCTCACTGCCATTTCAGGATGGGTCAAAAGGCTTTACCCTGGCCTATCGTGGACTTCAGACACAGCATGCGTTTAGCCTGTATATTCCGGTGAGTGCCCTGAAAATGGGCCCCTCTCCCAATCTGCATTTGGTGGCCTGCACAGCTTCTCAGCTGTATAGGGCCCTATGATTATCCTACCTCTCTGGACTTGGGCAGTCATATGGCACCTGGCTGACCTCTAGTTCCAGGATCTGAGTAACCGTACAAACCTTCCCTGTTACTGGGCTTTATGCTGCACATTCCAAGTTGGCCCTCTTCACCATGGACCAGCAGCCGGCTGCCACTGGGAGCCTACTCTGGGGACCCCAGAAACACTGCGACATGCACCCGCCCTGGGCCTACATTGCTGCTTCCACCTGGGCCACTCAAGGCTGCTGCACCATATTGGACTCCTCCCTGCATGGATGATACCTCCCAGATACATTGAGCCCTAGGCTCTCTTTATCCCTCGGATGTCTCCCCCTCTCTGAATGCCCTTGCAGGGAACTTAACGTCTGCCTTCTGCGCTTTGAGGCGTTCTCCTGGGATTCCAGCCATTTTATTCTTTCTATTCCCTGAACCGGTGGTGGCCTCCAGCAACCCCTTCAGCAAATCCTTCCAGAGGTAGTCTCTCAACAACGGTCCATGGCCATCCCTTCTGCACCATCTACCACTCCCCCTTTGCAGCTCTGCCTTCTCATCCAGATTCAAAGATGGACCACATTGTACAGGTGATAAGTGTGCTTGGCCGCCGCTTGGAAGGCATGGACTCCAAAATCTCTAACCTCACTACAGAGGCCAAATCCGAGCTGACATTGTAGGCTTTCAGGACAGGGTGGAGGGGATGGAACACTGCCTGACAGTCATGGAGTGATGCCTCAATTGATTACCAGACAGGTACCAGGAACTCTTGTACCTAAAGAACAAACTCACGGACCTGGAAGATAGAAGCCGGAAGGACAATGTCTGCTTTGTTGGGGTCTGGGAACAGTTTGAGGGCATGGATGTTAGAGGCTTTCTCAAAGCACATTCTACCATGCTTACGGGACTCATCTTCTATCCCAGGGAGATACAGCAAGCTCACCACGTGGGCCTCTCTCCTCTGGACTCCTCAGCAAGGGAATGCCCCCTCATAGCCTGCTTCCTTTGCCATGAGCAGGTGCCACAACTCCTGGCTGCTGGCCACTCCAATGGCCCGTACATCTATGAGGGGAGCGAGATCCACATTACCGCTGACTTTGCCTGGGAGACCAATGACAAAAGAAAGGCCTTCCTAGCTCTCCGGCCTCAGTTACAAAAAATGTACATTATATTTGGATTGTTTAAGCCTGCCGGTATGTGGATCATGAAGGTTGGCAGGTCCAAAGACTTCTTCAACCCGGATGTCCTTCGCTCCTTTCTGGATAGACTCTCTAACCATGACATGGACCTTGCACTCATGGTCACACCTGCTGCCCCCCAGGCTCATCCCCTACCACATCTGGCAGCCTCTGGAGCACTCGTGCAGGACACAATCGGGACATGGACATGGAACAACTGACCCGGTCTCAGAATGGCAGGGTTGTTGCCCTCCAAGAGGTGGGAGACCATACTAAGTATAAGGGCCACAACTAATTCTGATTCCCATTAAAGCCCTCGCACACTGAGGGCAGTGGCTGGGACTTAATTTTCCTTTCTGTGTCCAATACTCCCTTGTCCCGGCAGCTGAGCAGCGAGGCATTTGGCATCCTCAGGATTGATGGATGAGACTGCATATCTCTCTTCTACTCCGTTTACTTGTCATGTCACTTGATGGTTGTTTCTGACCAGCTGTACTTCATTTTCTTTTATGATGGTCTGTTTTGCAATGCTATGGTGTTATGTTATGGTGTGTTGCACTATATTTTGACCCGCTACACAGTTTGTTGCTGTTGAAATTACTAATTACTTCCGGCACACCAACCTTACTTCCCGGTTCATGGGTCTCTGGGCCTCTAGGTTCATGGGTCCTGTATTTGAGCCCCCCTTCCTGCCCACCTCCCCCCATCCTACTGCCCTATGGAGGCCTATCTCCCACCTTCCTCCACCCCTCCCTAACAGCTGACACAGTCGTCATTTATGTCTCCTTTGCGCACCCCACTTCCCCAGGGGGGTCTATAGGCATGCTGACCCCTGTCACTCATTGCCCTTTCCTCTTTTTCAGCCCTCCTGGCTGTATCTCCAACCTAGTTCAATATTGTGTTTTACTTTTTTCCTCCCTGCACCTCTCTGCAGGACGTCCAGTGTGCTGGACCCAAAAGTTTAGACCAGCCGTTCAAGGCCACTGGCTCGCTCTTGGCTTCTGAAGGAAACCAACCTCTCCCATCTGGAGTCTAAAAAATTGTGTTGCGACTTGTTGAGGCAGGTGGTTCACAGTAGTTGCCCGTCTGCCCCAGCAACTGGCCTCTGCCCCACCAGGAAATGCGGTGTTGCAATCCTCTTTTACAGGTCCCTGGCCTTCACTATCCTTAAGACATGGGTGTACTCAGATGACAGCTATGTCTTTTCAAATTCTAGCTCGCTGGGCGGACGATCTGTGTTGGCTCAGTGTACGCAGTGATGGGTCCCAAGCACTACTTCTTTCTCCTGACCAACCGTCACCTCAAGGAGATCGAAGCATCGCACTATCTCATTTGAGGAGACTGGAACCTGGTGCAAGATGTGGTACTTGACCTCACTGGACCTTTAGATGTGGGTAAGAATGTGTACTGGGCTCTCCTAGGGGTCCAAATCTCTGATCATGGCCTGGTGGATCTTTGGTGGTTCTCACACCAGGAGGACCAAGAATATACAATTTCCTCACTGGTTCTTAGTACCCAGTCCAAGCTGGACTATTTCCTGGTTTCTTATCCGGTGATCGCTCTCTCCTGGAACTCCCAGATCATGGAGGATGCACTCTTTGACCATTCTCCAATTCTGATTTCCCTGGATTTGGGTCTTGCCTCCAAGGCCGTAAGCCAATATCACGCTATTGTACCCCTCAGGGTAAATCCCAGCTCCACTCCCATGTCTTTGTGTACTTCAAACTCAATATGGGTCAGTTTCCTCCCACCGAAACCTATGGGCAGCCGCTACAGCAAATATTCACGGACAGCTCATGTGGGATGGAGACCTGACCAATGCCCAGTGAGCGTCCCAGCAGAGGGACCTGCAGGGTGAGATTGGGTGTCTCGCGTAACTACACTGTGAAGCTCTCATCCACTCTCCGTCACCACCTGGAGAAAGCCTTATGGACTTCAACGACCTATTCACTTCTAAGGCTGAATTTATGCTCCAGTGGCTTAAGGGTCATCACTATGAACAAGACGAGAAGGTGGGCCGGCTATTGGTGACCCAGCTGCTCCAGCAGGAGGCAATGCTTGCCATACTGGCTATTTGATCCGAGGGCAGTGCTATTTTTGCCCAGTCACATTGGACTGTTAATGAATTCACAGAATTCTACCGAGCCATATCCACCTCAGAGATGATGGATGACCCAACCCGTATAGAGGTCTTCTTTGGTGGGGTACACCTTCCTAGCCTCAGGGACCTGCTCAAGGGGGAAAGTAGCAAAACTGAAATTGCGCAGTCAATCTCCAGGCGTCCCTACCACCAGGCTCCTGTGGATTTCTATAAATGGGTGGATGAGGACATGGTGAATTCCTTCTATGACACCTTCCACGAGGACGGTCAAGCGGGCTCCCTTGTCCCCATCTCTAATAGGCGGTAATAGCAATCCTTACTAAACCAAGGAAGGATCCCCTACTCTGTGGAGGCTACAGTTCAATTTACCTCCGCAACGGGGACATCAAAATACATGCTGATGTACTTGTGACCCGCCTTCGGAAGGTGATTCCATCCCTGATTCACCATACGCAGGTGGGGTTTGTTCCTGGCCGCTCCTTGAGGAATCACCTCCGCACTCTTGCCCATACCCTGTGGTCAGCCAAGGGCCTGCAGGGCAAAGCCCTCACTTTCTCCCTGGACTCGTTGAAGATGTTCGATCGCATTGAGTGGGGGTACCTTTTTAGGACCCTCCGGCAGTTTGGCTTGGGGAAGGGATTCATAGCCAAAGTTTGTTGGCTTTATGATACACCTACTGCCCTGGTTAACTGTAGAGGGTTTCTGCCGGACCTGTTTCCAATCCACAGGGGGACGAGGCAGGGTTGCCTGTTATCACCCCTGCTGTTCAGTTTGAAATAGAGCCTCTTACAGTCTCTCTTTGTGAACCCCGCTCTTTACTAGCATCCCCATCCAATCAGTATGTTTGCCGTATATCTTTAGGCAGATGTCCTGCTTACTGTCTCAGACTTCCTTTGCTCCCTTTGCTCCCTCACGGTCTTACTATATATCCTTGGTGCTCGGGGGCATAAGGAGTCTCAGCCAGATTATTGACTAGGTTGCCCTTAAATCCTTCACTTTGTTACGCAATGAATGTGCCTTTTGCCCTTACAGTCCTGGAGGTGCTTTCATCTCCCGCATTAACTCAACTGCCGCCTGCGTGCATGACAATGGGTCCTCCAACCTTTTTCTCTAGTCTCCAATCTTAGAACGTGGGGTCACTTCTTCAGGGTGATATCTGGCTTCTATCGCCTCTTGAGACACCATCTTTTCTCCCTACACCTTCTCACTAGCCTCAGCACCATATGGAAAACAGGTTACCAACAGACTATGAACCGGAGGATTGGGCAGAACCCCTGGAGCTGCTTGACTGTGGGGCAAGAGAGGCACGCTTGAATTTTTGTCTTTTTAAATCACTACACGACCGACACTGGACTCCGATGAAGCTGCGAGCTGCGGGCCTGTTACCCCATGCAATCTTCTCTTGCCGTCTCCATGACCGCTATGATCTGCTCCATGTTTTTTGTGACTGCCCATCAGTACAATCTTTCTGGGAGGCAGATGACACCACGAAGGGCGAGACCTTGCTGGTCACGACCACTCTCTCTTGTCCATTGATCTTTTCACGTGACCATGCAGACTCTCCGGACCTCTCCCACCTACAAGGCTGTATCTAGCATATGCCACTTGCCATGGCTAAGATATGCATCACTAATGTGGACCTGCCCCAGTGTAGCCCTTGTAGAAGTATGACTGTACCATTTGCTCTTCTTTCTCTCTTGTATTTGCCTTCCCCACACTCTGTGGCTCCTTGTTCTCCTTGTTTTTCTTCCTTAACGTAACTTTCTTGTTGGAAATGGCCCTTTTTGCAGGGTTATCACCATACATTTTGCTTCTTCATCCTATTTTGTCCTGACTTGTGGTTGTTGGCTTTAAGACTCTGGGCACTATACCACTGCTGATCAGTGCTAAAGTGCATATGCTCTCTGTGTAAATTGTTATTGTGATTGGTTCTCCCTGATTGGCATGTTTGTTTTACGAGTAGGTCCCTAGTAAAGTGCAGTAAGTGTGCCAGGGCAGGTAAATCAAATGCTACTAGTGGGCTTGCAGCACTGATTGTGCCACCCACATGAGTAGCCCTGAGAGATGTCTCAGGCTTGCCACTGCAGTACCTGCACATAGTTTGTTAACTGCCATGTCGTCTTGGCAAGTGCACCCACTTGACAGGCCTTACCCTTCCCTTTTCTTACACATAGGACACCCCTATGGTAGGCCCAAGGGACCCCCCTGGCACGGTGCAGTGTATGTGAAAGGTAGGACATGTACTGGTGTGTGTAACATGTCCTGATAGTGAAATACTGCCAATTTTGTTTATCACTAGTGAAAGACTATCTTGCCGATAGGGCAGAATGGGGAATACTTTGTAACATTTTTACATACATACCTTCCCATAGGAGTAAGATATTAAAATGGAGTTTGGTATCCGTGAACTCAGAATTTAATAAAACATCTTTTAGTAAAGATGGTTTTTAAATTGTGTGTTTGTAAATATCACTTTTGGCTATTTTCTTGTTCAACCTTCCTGTGTGCCTCTGCCTGTTTGTGGATTGACTGTCTGGCTTTGGAGTGACAGGGGCTGGGGAGTTGCAGTGTCTCCGGGAGTCTGGATGAGTCAGCACTAGACTGAATAGGCCTGAACTGCATTTGGAGTGGTGGGAGGAGTAGCGCCTGTACCGGAATAGGGCTGTGCCTGCCTTCCACGATGATGGCTGTGCCCCCTGCTGTGTGTCTGGAGCCAAGGCTCACACTAACAAAGGATGTTGTTGTGCACTGGCAGAGTGCCCCCAGAACTGGTTTGGACTGGGCTCAGAGCCCTTTCCACAAAGGGATCAAAGACCTTTTGGGGTATAAGTATCAGACCTAAAACCCCTGAACTTTAGACTACTTCTGGAATCAAGAGGAACCTTTGCAGAGAAGAGCTGAAGAAACTTGAGGAGAAGTACTGCCCTTGCTGTGTGTTTGGGGCTGGCCTGTAGTTGCTGTTTCTGCCAAAGAAAGGAGAAGGACTTTGCTGTGTGCTGTGTCCCCTGCTTGAGGAAAGTCTCCAAGGGCTTGAAGAAGAGCTTGCCTCCTGTTTTGAAGTCTTGGGGACAAATAAACTTTACCCCCAGCTCCCCTGAATTTCCTGGCTAGGAGTTCTGACTTGCCAGAAGGTGCCTGTAACTGTGTTGGGCCTCTGGAGGTTGTTTCTTCTATTGGGAGCTGGAAGAAACTCAAGGGAAGTAAAAAGCCCTGTTTCCGCCACCGTCGCCGCCACCGCTGTGACGCCGCGACCTGCACCGGGGCCCAGGGAGCCACTTGTAAAGTGAACTACGCAGCTCTGACGCCCTCCAACCCCCGCCGATGCTGGCAGTGATCGCCGTGCCCGACGCCAGAGCTCGCATCGACTCCGTCTGCACCTGCATCTTGTTATCGTGGCACCGATATCTGTCAAGGGTGACTCGAGAAACTTGCAGACGTCGCATCATCACCAGAGCCAACATCGGCCATCTTCGAGGCTGTGCATCATCACCGACTTCTTTTCCAAGGTACTGTTGTTTGGGGGTATGTGTGACTCCGCGCCCGACACTGCGATCCTCGTGGGCGGGACCGTACTTTGGATTTCGTGCTGTCCTGGCATTTCAATAGCTCAGTTGCTGCTATTTGATTTCTACAAGCTAATTTTTGCAATATCCTTTTGAAAGTCATTTTTCTGACTATCTGTATGTTGGATTTTTGTCGTGTTGGTCTTGTTTAGTTTAGATAGAGGTATTTTATTTTTCTAAACTGGTGTGGTGTCCTATTTGGGCAAAGGTACCTGTTCTCATTCCCTTTTCTGCGCCCTCCTCTTTTCTTTTTGGTTGAATTGCACGTACTTGTGGATCTGCATGCCCTCCTTGCTATTGTCCTCTCTCGACTCTCTATTCTGAAGGATCTCGGCTTGGCCTCTGACCACTGTTTTGCTTTACCCAGAACTATATTGCCTAATATTGTATTATTGCCTTGCGACTGACAGCTTATGTTTCTCCTTCCCTCTCCGTTTCATACTGTCTTGCTATGATTTTTCAATAAAGAATTGCAAAACAAAACAATTAGTATAACGAAACATGCGAAACAGTGAAATAGCATTAGGTCAAAATCTATTTAAGAAGAAGCCAGTTACAAGGAGAATGAAAACTCTATCAGAAAGCCATGTCAATCAAGCAGTACAGCAGAGAACTAAATACATCAAAATAAACGACTTAACATGTTTCAAGAAAAATACTCATTTATATGAACTTTGATAAAAACTTAGAGCAGAAGTTTGAAGTCATTCAAGGGCAGTGCATGCTGCCTGCAGGGGTGAACATACATTTGTCTGCGGCGCATAGAGAGGAGGATTGCAGGTGTGGATTCTCAAGGAAGAGGGTAAATTCAGACCCTAAATGGTGATGCCAGCGACTCTAGCTCCCTGAATGATGCTGTAGCTTGGCCTGCAGTAGACTTGACATTTCAGATGACTAGAAGGGCTACAGAGGTACTCATGGTTTTAGACTCTGAGTTTGTCTTCACTCACTCGTGGCATGGTGACGACCCAGAGAGCTTTGTACCTCTTTGCAGCACGAGAATGAATATGATGGAGACCGACGAGCTTCAATTACTCATCCTTACTCTTCATGAAACTACATCCAACTCCCACTCGCCAGAGCTGTGGTCTCCACCCACCCACTCCTTCCTTATTCATCCTCCTAATATGGATGAGGGATGAGGAAGAGATGTGGAGCCTTACTGTCCAGTTGGGGTGATGCCTTCCTACTGGAAGATGTATTTTTGTCTTACCAAAATAAGGAATTTTCAATATCAACCTCGACTTATAGATGCTATAATAATGATTTAATACTATATGATGAAGAATAAGATCTTGAGTATGAATAGTAAACCTATATTGTATAGCTGTGATGGCCTTGTCAGTGTAGAGGCAGCAAGAATTCTTTCGAGTCACTATATGTGCTGGTCGATATTTCTGTCCTCAATATTTTGAAGACATAAACAATTACCAGCATGTATTTGTTATTTTATACACAGCCATACGTGTCTATCTTTAACATATGATTTCCCCTCTAACATTTCAAGTTAGGATGCAGAGAATATTCTAAATGTGTTTAGAAAATCTGTGATATTTCTCACACAAAAATAATGGCTCCCGAGATCAGCTTTCTGAGTGGGGTGGAGTAAGGGGTGGGAAACATGTGCGTGTTTTTTAATGTTAGAGCAGGTACAGTGTAGTAGATATTATGAAGGAGAGGGTGCTTGACTTCGGGAAAAAAGGCTAATGCGAGGTTTCCACGCACAGGGAATTCATGACTACATTTACCGACTTACACGCCATCGGCAGGCGTCCATCTTGAACTTTTACAGGAATGCCCCCTACCACACCACTACGCCCACTCTTCTCCATTCCCGAAGGTCCCTGCAAGGGAAATCAGGGACGGGGGCAGGCAAACTGCAGGGCCTTTTTTACAGAACTACGGGCACGTGATTGCGCACATTTCTGACACATTAGTGAAACGGTGAGTGAGTGAGCGTGCAAACAAGTGGACGAGTAAGTGAAATGACGAGAGAGTTGTTGGTCAATGATTTTCCATGAGAGAGTGTGTGTAAATAAAAGAACAACGGTTGGGGAACTGAGTGAAATTGTGAGTAAACTCCGTGGTGAATTCAGCAATAAGAAATTGTGGAGGACTAGGAGAACTGGCAGATGAGTGTACCTATCGTTTGTAATAGATGCCAGTGTGGGTTCTAGTATTTAAAGATGGCGTTCTAATTTCTGAATCATGTAGAACACTGTATTTTGCAGTGGACTTATATGTGTCTTTCAGGCTGAGTAGGTGCAGTTTCATGTAACAAGTTTTACATTTAAAACAAATAGTTTGACCTCTGTGAGTCTCACAATTAAAAATAAGCCCCTTTTCAATGTCTGGCAACAAGGTGAACGAATAAATGTACTGTGTGCGTCCTCTAATGCAGCAGGGTCAGTTGGATGCTACAGCAAACCAATATTAGGGCAATCCTAAGTGCCTGTCTAGTTCACCACTAGGAGGGAGCACCTTATTTGTCCTAAAAGCACAACAATGGTCCTTCTGATAAGGTCTAAAGTCTCAGCAGCAAGAATATGCGGGTTATCAAATGAAGGGAGGTGGACAGTGCAAAGAAACTTGGAACAAGAAGGATTGTCAAGGTAACTTCTGCTTGGCTTGCGGTGCAACCTCCTAGGTGATTGTGTCTGGCCTGCCTTAGGTTTATAGGAGCGCATGGAGCATGACTATGGATAGATTGTTTAAAAGAGCAGTTTCCATCAACACAAAACTTTAAAACTTTACAAAGCTATTTAATTTTCTACGTTTAGCTATAGTTTGGGGTGAATGATAGACTAGCAGTATTTGATACCCATTAGAGGCAACAAAGAGGTGACAGGTCATGTATGATTGGCAATCATTATTATAGGAATTACATAGAAAATAATACAATAGCAGTGATGATGGGCAGGACTGCTGTTTCCCATGTTCCCATCGGTGTCTACTGTCCCTTTATGCCTTCGGACACTCGGACGTTGGCACACACATGTCCTCTTTTGCGCTCTTCAAGACATAGCCATTCTTGCAGAAGCATCCCTGAGCACAGCTCTTTGCACATTTGGTTGGGGGTGTAAGGTAATTCTGGCAGGTCAAGGGGCAGGCCGAGCCGCAGGTAGCGTAGACGCCGTTGTTGCGATTGCAGGCATAACATCTATCCCTGGGTATGCATGCCGAACGCCCCGAACCTATCAGGATGAAGCCTTCTCTGCAGACACACCTTGGGACACACTCCTTGCCGCAAACGGTCTCCTTACCCAGCTGGGCGCAGATCTCAGGGCAAGCGCTTCCACAGTTGTCAAAACGCATACCGGTTTGACATTGAGGTTCTGAAAAAAAATCCAGAGGCAGGTCATATTTTAGTGACGTTATATATTGTTCTGCAAATAAAATCATTTAGCCAACCCATGCATCCTCTGTCTCTCTCTCTCCCTCTCTCCAGTGGCGTAACGAAACCTGAGGGGCCCCCCCTGCAAAGTACATGGAGGGGGCCCCCTGACCCACCGCCCACCACTTTGCCCTACCGCCAAAAAATCTGGTATATTTTGCATTGAAACCTCCAACATTTAATGAAATGCCTCTATATTTGCGTACTCAAATTTCGAATAAGAAAGTAAGAAACACTTTTAACATATAAGCTACACCATTTGTAACATTAATGTCAAGAGCAGATTATTTAACTGAGACAGGAATAAGAGCAATGCTAAGGAGCGGTCGTATTGTTTGAGGAACTGCCTATTGCTGAAGAACAAGGAACAACTACATAGGGTCTGAATTAGAATTGACATTGATGGAAAATAACTTGAAACTTTGAAAGACAAACCCAAATCTGCAATTTAACAGACTCAACTGACAATATACATGAGAAGTACACAAGATATAACCCAGTATACTGCCAGCTCCAAGAGAAATAAACTGGTGTGAATTATCTGCATGCCACACACTTGCGTCTGTCAGGGATTTTGTACGATATTATATTAACCACGCTATAGTATTTAAAATGAACTGAGGATACACTCTCAATATCTACCATCAGGGCTTTATTAGTAAGAAGGGCATAAACAGGCAGGCACACAAGGCTGAGGATGAAAACTGCTTGGATGCTTCAGAACATTGATGCAGATGTGTGTCTGCATTTAACATTTCTGTATTGTACACAAAGCTAATTACACGATTTCAGGTGCACATATTATAGACAAGTGCAAACCACACCATCAATAACGCATCATGTAGGATAAAAACAAACCACATTAGCAAGTACCTAATGACAGAATCTATACCAACTGTAGCTGGTGAAGGAAAGGAAAAAGTGCAAACACTTTTAAAGTGCATAATAAAAGAATCAGCAATCCAGCAATATACAAAATTTAAGTGTGTTTTGTAAAGCAATCCCCCTTTCTTCTTGCATCAAGGTGAAAACACTTTCAAGTGTGTGATAAAAACAAATCCAGCAGTATGCAGAAATGAAGCCAGGTTGGTCAAACAATTGCCCCTTTGGTTTGTGTATGAAGGCGCAAATACTTCAAAGTTACTGGTCAAACAATAACAAGCACAGCAGCATACAAAAATCAAATCTAACCAGTTTAATCAGACTATGGACCTAAGGCTTGTGAATGAAGGCGCAAATATTTCACAATGACTTTTTAAACAATAACAAGTACAGCAGGCAGCAGCATACAAAAATCAAACCAGTTTAGTCAACCAATGCCCCTTTGGTTTGTGCATGAAGGTGCAGATATTTCAAATTCACTGTTAAAACAATAGTAAGTACAGCAGGCAGCAGTATATAAAAATCCCTGTACTGTACCCTTCCCAGGCACATACACATCTAGCGCAGAGTCACTGCTCCTGCGCAGCACTGCACATCTACCTGAAGTAGGCCAAGGGTGAGTCAAGCACACAGCAGCTGAACTTTTAAAAAAGTGAGTGAGCCTGTAGGCCTCACTCCAGTGACAGGGTAAAAAGGACCTGTTCACTACTACCGATCACCACACAGTATGCTGCCACCACCGC
This sequence comes from Triturus cristatus, assembly GCF_964204655.1. Taxonomy (NCBI): domain Eukaryota; kingdom Metazoa; phylum Chordata; class Amphibia; order Caudata; family Salamandridae; genus Triturus; species Triturus cristatus. The sequence continues at coordinate 207,291,799 of NC_140590.1, read as the reverse complement.
CCTTGTGCTGCTTAACACCTGGCCAAGGCTGTAGCCTTCCACCACTATAAGGATAGCACTTTGGGTGCCCCTCCTGGTCCAACAAGACCGCATACCGTGAGACAGACCTGTGCCATGGCGCACCCGCATGATATGTACTCACCTATGAGAAAAAAATCAGCATTAGTGTCCAGTGCTTTAAATGGGCCGGTACTCACCGGTACTGAGTACCGGCACTTCTCAGTTTTCTCCCCCTGAGTACCGGAACTTGTTTTTGGGCAAGGAGAGCACTGTTACTCCCAGAAGCAGCAGGGCTCATGCTCTGAAGTACGGGTACGTGCAATGCAAAAACGATTGAAAATAACCCTTTCAGATGGAGCGTGTTTATGTGCCGCTCTGGCAGGCAACGGGTAGCGTATTCCTGCGCTGGGTTGCTCCTGCAGTGTTAGGTTCTAATTAGCATCGCAATGAGAATGAGGATGTGGCCAGAGCTGCCGACAGTGGAACTGGAGAACGAGGTTCGAATCCCGACGTTGGCTCATCATCCTGTGATTCTGGACAACTCCCTTAACCAGTGGTGCTTAAAGAAAGTAAGCTTTAATGCAAATGTTCTGACTGTCATGTAAAGCGCTTAAATGTCCATGGCCCAAATTTGCGCAATATCAAACTGCCAAATATAAGGCCCTTCACCTATGACATTGGAGCTGATGCTTGCCATGTCTCCTACGGAAGGAGGCAGTTTGATATTGTGCGAATTTTGCCCATGGGTGTTCAAGTGCTTTACATGACAATCAGAACATTTGCATTAAAGCTTACTTATGTGGCTATTGTTAAAATCCTGGCTCATAGCCACGCCCCTAACAGCCCACCCAGTCTAATTAATGAGTACCGACAATTCTCATTTTCCATTTAAAGCACTGACTCCAATTGATTGCCTCCCTCTTCTCCTCTTGGGGTGAGGGCGGTTCTGTTTACTCCAAGTAGAATGCTGCATTTGGAACCCAGATGTGCCTTAATATAGAAGATATGTATCTGCACGCAAAGTTCGGCCAGGGACCACGCTTTATCATTTGAGGAAGAGGGAGCCTCGTGTAGAAACTCAGCTTAAGTATTCCAAGTTTCTAGAGTATAAATAAGGTTATTTGGTTTGAATAACTTGGGGAAACGAGGAATCTACAACTAAGCATTTGAGGTGCTGAATCTGAAACGCCAATACTCTATATAGCACGTCCCAATATAATGTTGTTAATATACCTATACATATATACAGTGCTTTAAATGGGTGGAACTCACCGGTACTAAGTACCGGCACTTCTAAATGTTCTGCTCTTGAGTACCGGAACTTCTTCGTGTCCAAAGAGAGTACCGGTACTCATGGGGTAGCATGCCAAGCTCAGTGCAATTTGGCATGTACAAAAAGAAGCGTGCCAGACCTGACTAGTCAGTCCGTTTTCGTGAAGCACTCTGATAATCGAGTGCTAATCTGCCCTCAGTGTGCTAACTGCGGGCGGCCCATATGCATTTATTTAGAGCTGGCAGGAAGTTTGGGAGGGCCCGAGTCACACTGAGATATTTGACACTCAGGCTCTGTGGCGTCAATAGCTCTGTAGGTGTGCGAGCAGGCCCTGCTAATAGGCATATTGTCACTGTGGGGAATCTAAGAAAGGATTCCTGCTGGCATAGCAGAGTACGGATGCACTTGTTTGAATTCAGATTGAGGAGGAAGGTGTTGTTCTCAGCAGAGAAATAAATCAAATAAACTTAAACTTGAGGAGGAAGGTGCTGATAGTAAAATTGTAGCATAGCCAATGGGAATCAAGGTTAGTAATGTGGGCAGCAGCCAGGTATGGATTGACGAAGCGCATGGGCCCTGCCTTAGTGTCACCTGTGGGCTGGTTTCATGGAGGACAACCCACCACAATATCCTACTGGCCACCCAGCCCCCACTATGGCCACCTGACTAGGCCACTATGCAGGGCCGGCTTTAGCGCTGGTGGCGCCCTGTGCGACAATGTCTGTTGCCCCCCCATGACCACCTCTGCCACGATTCCCTCACTAACACCCTTTAACAGTGCCATTTAGTTGTATAGCACCACTCATACCAGTGTAAGGTGTCAGAGCACTTTACACCACACACACATTGCACAGACACAATCATATGTGTGTAAATCAGTGTATAGAAAATGTTACATCAGACAGGACTACAAGGTGTAGAGTAGGAGTGACATGTCATCTATACTGGTAGGCAATAAAGTTAATGTCCTTATTCTGGAAAAGCCCAAATTCAGAATTTAAACCGTAACATCATTGTTAGGGGTTCTCTTTCATAATAACAATTGTTTTCTACCCAAATAAACCCTTTTCGCAAGATTAGGATGATGAAAGACTGGGCAAAAAACCTATAGCTCTAACATATACCTTGTAGTTTGCATGCAGCTCTAGGATGTTCTATATTAGGATTTTGCCTTAGAAACGACAAGTAACAAAAGGAGCTATCTTACAGAAGCAGTAACCCACTGACCTCTTTACATTATATGCACTTCGTTATCTGCATGGTACAGGTTCTAAGCAGCAGGCATTTTAACCCTCTTCACTACCTTAGGATGAGTCAAAACTTCCACTAGACAAACCTCCGGTCTCTTTCCAGGAAGACGGTAAATCACCTGAGTTATATTGACGTTTTAATTAATGTCTGAAAATTGAAGGCGGCCAGAAACATGCCAACAGGTGCTTTTAAAATGATAGTATACATTTTTTTTTTTAAATGACGCCCCCACCCCAAGTCAACGTCCGGTGTGGTTGCACCGATCGCACTGCCCTAGAGCCGGCCCTACCACTATGGAATGTGTAGGCGGGTCGCAGCACAAAAGGCTGTGCTAGGAGGTGGGGAGCCAAGACGGTGAGAGACCAGTTTTGTGGCTGTAGTTTTGGGCTGTCTTCACCTTAGCCCAGACCCCACAAGCAGTGCTATTATACATTCCTTCCTGCCATTCTGTCACACTGTGCCTTAATAGATGTGTCAGGGCGGGGCAGGTGTTCCTCTGGTCATTAGGCCATTCACAACTCGGGCCCTGCAGGACACGGAGCTCGGTAGGTGGAACAGCTAAACACAAAACCAGTGTCTTTGCAGTAGTCCTCTGCCAAGCACCTCTTGCACTGAGGCCATGGCAGGCGTGGGAGAAGAGAGTGTGAGGAGGCTGAGAAGCCACACAGGGAGGCCAGGCCAGGTGTTGTGGCCCTAGGGTCGTTCGGCAGCCTAAAGGTTGTGTTTTTCCTATGCTCCCAGGCAGGCACTTCACATTCATCCCGTGGTGGGCTGGGAGTGCCAGTACTATTCAGAGGCCTTCATGAAAGGCCAGGTTTAGCTCTACCTTTTGGGCCATTCCAGTGCTTGAAATGGAAAAATAGAAGTGCAGATACTCTATGCCAGAGTACCTGCTTGTTTCTGAGAAGTGGCGGTACTCTCCAATTAAAAGTATAGCATTTCTCTTGAGAAGTGCCGGTACTCTACCTCTCAAAATGAAAAAAGTGCCAGTACTCCGTACCGGACAGTACCGGCCTATTTAAAGCACTGGGCCGCTCCCACGTCAGACCTAAGGGGCTAGCCCAGTGCAGAAGCAATTTGTTTCAGCTGACCTCTCTGCCAGGCCATCACATTCAGGCCATGGTGGGTGTGTGAGTGTGCAAAAGCTCAAAGGCCTCGCTGGGAGGCCAGGTGAGCTGTTGGCGTCATTAGGACATTTTAAGCATGAACACAATTTAAATAATTAGGTTACCTGCAAATGTTCCATTTTTCAAACGCCAACAAAAGTATTTGCCGAAAATATCTGTGCTTTATGTGATAGTTTTGACTCATAAGTTAACATAGAGGGTTTATGTGCTTGCTGCAAAACACATGCTGATCCCAGATTTGTATTTTATGTACATAGGCATGTGGGTTACTAGTTTTGCACACCAATTAAATCTCAACCAAATCAAATGTGTGCCCCTGGCCGGGTCCCTTAGCACTCCTTGTTGCCCCGCACCATAGCCCCCCTCCGCCCAAGCCTCGCCCCCTAATCACATCTTAATATGGTGACTACCTGCACTTATTTTTTTCCATTTAAAGCACTGCATATACATATGTACATCCGTTCGTTTCGTTTCGTTTCAAAAACTTTATTCGATTCAAAACAAAAGAATCATAAAAGTCAAACAATTTCATTTACAAGCATTATTTCAAGTTCATTTTCAAAAGACAGTCTTTCAATTATAACACTAAACTAGTAAAATTCATTAGCTAATATAATCACAGATAAAGACCCCATAGCTTTTACTTTCAATCAAATTAAATGATTTCATAGATTCTTCGTACCGGGGCATACATTGAAGGGCAGGTGAAATAAAAAAAATCACGGTGCAACAATATACAATATACATGATCAAAGGGTCAGCTTCTTGGGGCCAGATTTAGCCATACCGTTTTCTAATCAAAAGTGACACCTGTATAAAATTTAACATTGCACAGCAGACACCAGGTGAAGACAGAGATAATAAATAATCATAACCCTCTTTATAATGGCATGGTTGCTTTTCCTTAAGGATCGGCTTAATAAACCTGATTCTCGGGTCCTTATATAGGGAACAGAAAAGAACAATATGCATCGTGCTTTGGCTATCTTTGTTATTACAAGGACAGGGGGGCAGTCTCTCACACCAGCCCCCCTGTTTAGGAAACGCAAAAAGGAAGTGCAAGATGTGTAGCCTAAACCTTGTCAAGTAGAATCGCCATTGCACATGGTTTGTGAAGGTTAAATAAAACTGGTGCTGCAAAGTAGCCTTAGGAACATAAGGGCTAACCAGGGAATTCACAAACGGTGATTTTAATTACAGCTTTGATATCTCCCTGTATATTTTCGGGGTTGTCAAAAATGTCACCCAAGCCTATTTTATGGAGCATTTCATTTACATAAGATAGCCAGGGGATCTGTTTCATGTTTGCCAATTTTAAACAATCCCGGAGGATATCTCTGGTGAGCTGTAAGTCCTCTGATAGCCATATTTTGCCCCATAGCAGTAAAGGGGAAAGACGAATGGTGTCACTCACGTAGCTTAGACCTATTTCGTTGTGGGAAAATCTGTTTGAGGAGCCCAGTGGAATAGCCAATACACGCTTTAAAAATTTGTTCTCCATGATCTGTATCATGTCAGGGCTTTCAGTCCCCCAAACCCCTGCCCCATAAGTAGCAACCGACAAACATTTAGCTTTATACAAGGTTTTTAGATGTATAACAGGTTTTTGTCCTAGTTTGCCACAAAAACGAAACAGACCCTCTATAGAACGACTAGCACTTTGAACTCGAGTCTGCATTAACGGGGCCCAGCTTAGTTTGTTGTTGAAGAGGTTTCCCAAATAATTAAAGTTTTCAACCTTTTCAATGGTGGAGTTATTAACTACAAACTTTCTGGTTTTGGTACCCTTTGGGCCACAGACCATAGCAAAGGATTTGGCAAAGTTTACCTTGAGGTCTAGGTCCAACATGAATTTATGGAAGGCATCAAGACAGTGCTGCATACTGTTTCCTGTGAGTGTCATAAGTACCGTGTCGTCGGCATAAGAAAGCATTGGAATGCTCCTGCCGTTGACCTTTGGAAAATCATGACAGTGGTCCAACAGGTATTTTTCCAGACCATTGGTGTACACAAGAAACAAAAAAGGAGCTAATATGCATCCTTGTCGAACGCCCTCAGTTGAAACTTAGTTTTCTCTCCCCCTGGCCCAAACCTTATGGCTACAGTAGTGGATTCATGGAGTCTACGGAGCAAGGTGACCAAGGGTTCCTCGAAACCCATGACCTCCATCATTTGCCACAGCTTGCTCCGACACACAGTGTCGAATGCACTTGAAAGGTCCATGAAGGCAAGGTGGATGGAGGATTTCCTTGCCTTCATGTATTTCCCTATGATCAGGGCCAGGTTCAGGCACTGTTCGACAGTACCTTTACCTTTTCTGAACCCATATTGGGAATTCACAATAAGGCCCACCGAATCTGCCCATGTTTCTAGAATGGCTAAAATGACCCTACCCAATATCTTACACGATGCATCAATTAATGAGATTGGGCGATAGCATCGGGGGTCTGATTTATCGCCCTTCTTAAAAATTGGCACCACTACTGCCTCCTTCTATGATGCCGGAATACGGCTAATGATAACTGCTCTAAAAACATTTAACAACAGGGGGGCCCAAACCTTAACATTATGTTTAAAAAAGTCCAATGGCACTAGATCAGGGCCGGGTGCTTTTAATGGTATGCCTTTCGACAGAGCATCTTCCACTTCTTGTATGGTGAGCGATGAGCTCAAGGACAAAGAAGATTGAGAGACCACCGATTCCCTTGCGTCTCCTAGTGATGGTTCATTGGATAAAGTACCATGTGGGTTAAAAATGTTCCCAAAATGTGATTCCCATGTTTCGCATGCAATCTGCATCACAATGTTATCCTTGCCATTACTTGTAAAAAGGGGGCGATTGAAAACTTCCCAGAAAAGCCTACTGTCCTTCAATTCCGAGGCCTTTTCTAGATCTTCCCAGGCTTGGTTTTTTAAGTCCAACTTCCTTATTCTTATGGCTTCTTTATAGGCCAGTCTAGATGCTCTAACCAGTTCTATGTCCCTAGGTTTTTGTTTTAATGCCGCTTTCAAGGATCTGTGTATTGCCGAGCATGCGGCATCAAACCATCTGGGACCTAGCATTTTGCTTTTACCAATTGGTTTTGTGAGGCGTTCGGCTACATGCCCACATAGAGATTCAAAATTCCCTATGACCTTTTCAGGGGTAGTTGTAGGTGTTAGACATGCCTCGTACTCAGAGCTATATCCATTTAGGATCTCTGCCTCAAGACCTGCCGCATCTATTTTGCCCCATTTAAGTGTAATACCTTGGTTCCTACTATACTTTACAGGTTGCTCCCAAACAGAATGTTTGGGTTTAACGGGACAAAGCAGGGATAAGTTTAGAGGGTTGTGGTCACTGGCAGCATTGGCAATTACTTCCAACTTATCAACATGATGAAAGTGCCCACTAGAGACAATTACAAAGTCAATAAAACTCATCATACCTCTACATATGTACATCCATCTATATCAATAGTATGATTTTAATTATCTTGAAGCAATGGAAAGCTACAATGGCCAGAAAATACTTAGTAAGCCAAAACCCAACATTTTGTTGAATGTGGAAGCATAACACTGCTGCTTTAAATAGTATTTGTTTTATTCGAACCATTACTCATGCTGGCTTGTTGTTCAGCCCTTAGTCACATGCTCACTGAAAGCTGGCCTGGCTCAATATTTATTACCCTGGGCAGAGAAGAGGTTAAAGTCGGCAGCACATTTCAGAGTCCCTCCGTTACACATTTTGCACAAAAGCATATTTATTCATAAGGCAACGCTTGCCGAACCCACCGGCACATGGCCTCTTGTTTATTATGAGTTTGGCTAAGCATCATGCCCCAGACATACTGTATACCCGTATTGCAAACCACAATAAAGTTTCATCTCAGCACTTCTTCATATGCTCACCTCCACCCCACTCTCAGCTCAGCGCCCTCTTCGCTGCCTTCACCTTTTTCACCTCCGTTCCAAGAGTGCGTCCTGGGACCTTGGCGCATAGCGAACTGGATAAGAGGAGTGAGGGGGTCCGCAGAGGGGCTCTCGAGCAATGGACTGCGAGCTCTCTGTACAGGAGAGACATTTGGCCATCACCAAGCTCCTAGTGGGGCCCTTAGGACGTTAGAGGGGGGGAGGAAGCGCAGTGCAACAGGAGGCAGGGAGCCGATAAACTCAAACTGACAAAAATTACGCACTTCTCAGCATTAATGTAAAAAGGACAGCGTGTGTTGGCTTTCTAATGTACCTGCCTGTTTTGTTGCTGGGGCACTTTGGGGCTCAACAGGCCACATTGCCAGCAAGGGATGTGTGCCTTCAAACCCCTAATGTTAATAAAAGACAAACAGTACTGGGGTACAACTGCCCCGTTACACTTGTGTAGTGTCTGTTCTCCTGAAGGGGCCCCCTGGAGCTTGGGGGCCCCCCCGCACCGCGGGGGCTGCGGGGGCTGCGGGGGCCTGTGTTACGCCCCTGCCTCTCTCCTTGAAGCATTATCTTCCAGTTCCTTTCTCTTTGTCTCTATTACCTATATAGATCTTTATTTTCTAACTCTTGCCTTCCATATCATCTCTCTTTCTTTTCCTTTTCCTTGATTCGTTTTTTTATATCCCTACTATTTTTTTACTCTCTTGTTCATACCAAGTTTCACAAATAATTTTTCTTGAGTGTATGTTCCTCTGCTTCATCACTGCAGGATCCAGTGCCTTCAGCCCAGATGTTGCAGGTACTGTCCAACTCATCTCATGGTGGCTCTATATGGGCCTCCTAGGAGCAGGAAGGGGTGTGAACAGACCTCTGACACTTTGAATCTGCTCAACTCACTTAACCAATGTCTCAGTGTCGAAACCAACCTACAACCAATTAAGGAAAACCAACACCTGTTGCTAGGGAGCATTTAACTAAACCCCAAAACTCAAGGGACCTCATTTGGATCATTTTGGTGCCAGGCAGCACCATAAGGCTTCTTGCTGCACTGATCTAAAGTCTTACAGCGAGGGACAGGGGGCTTGATAGGTCAAGCATACGGGCCTGATCAAAAGTTTTGTACAAAAAGTATGCTGTTCCTGGGGGCCAGAGGAGGGAAAGAGGGAAAAGGGGGGGGGGGGGGGGAGGAAAGGAGACGTCAGTAATGGCGGACGTAGGTAGGTGCTAGAGGGAGCAAGAGAGATAATGCTCATCCAGGGATAGCTCAATTAGGAGCAATGGCCCTCACACACCATGAGGGGTGTCATGCTTCATCATAGGGCAGCTCCTCATTGGGGGCAGCGCTGCAATACCCAGCGGGCCCTGAAAGGGGGCTCGTTGCCTGAGGTCTTCTCGGTTTTGCCGTCGTGAAGCTAGATGATGGTATGTGAGGGCAAACCTATGTGAAGGGAGTAGATGTGGGAATGTGCTGGTGTGGTTTAAAAATGGCTTCTGGATACTCCAAGGGGAATTTTATTCGCGGAGTGTCTGGGCCATGCATAAAAACTGACTGAAAAAGTCACGAACTGAGAGGGGGAATTAGACCTGTGTCAGTTCTAGTGAGTTGTGCAAAAGCGTCTACATGTTTCTTGCCTCGTCTACTCTCAAGAGGGCGGCAAATGATATCAGACAGAGGTAAGAGTCACGTCCCCTTATGTCAGGAGAGTATAGTTGTCCTGGTGTGTGAAAAAAATAATAAATAAATCAAACATGAGATACAGTTATATCTTCCGGAGATAGGTGCACCTAGGGGATAAAACATAGAACATACCAGTCCAGGGGTACTCGATGAGGCAAGGGCTTGGTCACCCTGGAAGGTAATGTAAAAATTCAACAGCAGGGAGAAGGGTAAGAAAGGAAAGGGGAGGGGGCAGTGGGGGGAAGGGAAGGAAAAGACAGGAGTAGGCATATGTATTGCCCAGGTGAAGGAACATGAGAGGGGGAGGCAACCAGCCTCCTGTAGAAAAAGGCACAGAGATGTTAACATAAGTAAAACAAATAACTAAGACAGCTTTATCGCATGGATGTGGTGAGTACCCATGCATCTCCATTGTGAATGTCTCAAGCCACGTTGTCTCTAGAAGAAATTAGTGCAGTGTTTTGACACCTAGTGGTGATGATATAAATTAATTATTGTTCATATCCAAACTCCAAAAAGACAAATGGGGACCTAATGTAAAACGAGTGGGATAGGGGAAACAACTCATAATGAAGGCATAGTCCCAACATAATGTGAAATGGTCACATGTATCATACAGAACTTGTGGTGAGTGTGTGGCTAAGCCATGTGGTGAACACATTTTAGGAAGCTGTATTATTGTCCACCACGCAGTCCCTCAAACCCTGTATCCCACTCAATAGAAGTTTGGGGAAGTAATGCCACAACTGGGACATGCTGGTGGACTTGCTTAAGTCTTGAGAAACCAATCTGAAAAACATTTTCGGGGAGTAATTGGTTAACATGGTATGGTGCTCCAGGAACCCGGATGGTTGATGCTGTTGACAGGTGGGGAGCAAGACTCAGAGTAAAGTATAGTATACATATAACAACAGGTGGTTCAACATATGTACCAGACGTTGGACTCATTTGTGCCACTCTGGAGCTATCGTGGAAGCGTGCTGCTAAGTATAACTAATTTCGTGCTATGGAAGAGTCGAGCCCGACATGATGTTACTGCCATGGTTAACGTCCTGGGTATAATATCTGGGTCTCAATGGCAACACCAGAGAGGCTCGAGAAAAACCAACAGGGCACACACAGAGCGCGTCGCAAATTCTATCCATAACAAGGGAGGAGTGGGATATGCTTTAGGGTAATGAGGAAACGGTGAAGGACATATTCAGAGGGAGCACAAATGGCCGCTAGATTTGTATTCAGCAGACCGGAAACATGCGACGGAATCAGCCAGCATGTCTCAGGAGTATTCGCATTGGGTTTGTCAAAGGGTGAAGTATGATAAGTTGGGCAGAGCAGGTTATGGGTATGGGAAAGGTTTTCTCTCCTGGAAGAGGGCGGTGGTGAATACCGGCATAGTAAGGGAAAAAGGGGGAGGGGGGCACTGGTGCTGAAATTGGCAAATATGCGTATCGTAGTGCTTCGGACTAAATGTATGATAATAAATATGGGGGCCGTTGGTGATGCAAGCAAAAGGGGGGTGTTTATGGGGGGCTGAAAAGAGCAAGGAGATGAGCTCTAAAGGAGTGGAAGAGCAAGCGCGGCAAGGCAAACACTTTTCTTGAATCCTCGTGTTTCCCAGTGCGGGACCTACCCGTGGCCAGTTGTCCCAGGGTGGTCTTGCTAATGCCAGAGTAGCCTGTTAAAAAGGAAACGGAGGTTGGCCAGGGTGGATCAAGATGGCAGAGGTGGGAGCCATCGTGGAACAGGCCACACACAAGGGAATGGCGGCCATGTTGGAAGGTTTCTATGGTTTCAAAAATGGTAGTCTGTATTTTAGAGTGGGTGTATCAAAGGTTATATTAAGGGTGTGAGGAGGTGCATCAGATTATCACATGGATGATGTCATCAGTGATGTAATTTGAGATGTCATCAGTGATGTCATCAGTGGATGTCACTGACAATGTCATGATGTAATATGTGACGTCATCAGCAGTGCATTGCTGGGGTGCGAGTTATAGTTAGCTCTACTAACTATAACATTTGAATTTCCCTGGTTTTGTATGAGTGAAATGTCCAACTAACTATAACATCCCTGAAACCTATCGTTTTTTCAGTGAATTTCTAAGGTTTTTAAATGCTAATTTTTAACTATAACGTCCCTGAAACCTATGGTTCTTTCAGTGAATTTCAAAGGTTTTTTAAATGCTAATTTCTAATTATAATGTTCATTAAACCTATAGTTTTTTCAGTGATTTTAAATTATCATTCCAATATCAACCCGGTGAAAACAGACAATATAGCCAGTTTTCCAGCGATAGCTTCTGAAAAAAAAATTGCCAAAAATGAGAGCAGCAACTAACGCTAATAATATGCAGAGTAGGCGTTCCTATGCTCAAACAACACAAAAACACAACTTCCCGAAATTTTCAAGGACAGCCAAATCTGCGGTGCGATCCAAAAACAGGTGATAGCTGCATTAGCAATAGGTATGTAACATCTGCCTTTTACTGGTGTAAAGTAGGACCAACACATGTCATAGCGCTACTGATGTGTGAAGGATGCAAGTCATCCACCAATAATAATGCACACAATACCAAGTGTAGCAGTGATGTGCTGGACAGACCTCACTATGCAGAGCACAAACCACTCCATCTATACATATACTGCTGGTGCTTGTAGTGTTGTGAACAGTGGACGCAACCATGTTACCTCAGGCAGTGGGGAAGATCTCGGTCATGTACCTGTGTCGTCCCCTGTAAGCAGAAGCGCAGTGGGCTGGTCCAACTTACGCCACTCCAGCATAGAAGTGTGAATAATTAGGCCAGGGCTCTGGGCATGGTTCACTTGTGTGAAGGCCAACGCGTCTGCCAGAGCGGCAGCGCTCACCCTGCCACATGACCACATAGTTTCTTTGCAGGCAAATTTATGTTACCTCTGAAACTATGTTTGGTTGATTTCAACTTCATTCTCCCTGGTCCTTATTTATTCATATATTAAATATATGTTTTGTTTGAAGTAAAGTTTGGCCCGTGTGTTACACTTTATGACTTTATGACAGAAGCCTCCTAAACAAAATTATTCTTTCATAGCCAGATTGTTCAAAAGTTCACTAATAATCAGGGTTGAACAGTAATAAATTCTTTTGAGATATTATCTCTGAAATTTACCTAACTCCGTGCAGCACAAGTCCTGGACCCTTTATGATTGAATCTCTGTGTGTGATCCGATGATTACTGTTGTACTTGTTGCCAGCACCAACCATTCCCTGAGGGCTGGCTTACACTCACCCCACATGCATCCAGCACAACGTCACTGGACATGTGACCCTGGTAAAAAAAAAGGGGCTGAGCGCGTACCCAGTTCCACTATCTATCTTACTGTGTCCGTGTGTTCATTATGTATGCATGATGCTGCCCATGGGCCCTACCATTTTACATTCTGCTGTGGACAGCGTTCGCAACCATTTTACCTCTGGCATTTTACCTCTGGCAGTGGGGAAAACTTTGGTTATGTAACTTTGTCTCGGTCATTGCATAAGTGCATAGGTAGAGACTGGATCATTATGGTATTGCAAGGAGAGTGTATAGGGAATTTATAAGTGCTTCAGAATTGGCGGAGTGATTGGATGAGTACATATATTGGCGGAGCCTAACCCCCGAGCCCAAGCTCGGCCCTAATAGGCTGCCCTCCATGTGCCAAAAACAGAAATGTGGGCTTTGCATGGCCCTGTATTGCTACAGCTGCAACACTCCACTGAATGTGCAATAAACATTCATATCCACACAGATATGTCATGTGCACGATCTTTCATGTGTGGAAATATGGATGAATGTAGGGTCAGTGATCCCCCTTCCTTACATGTTGGCCATGTTAGAACTTGGGTCACGGGGGGACACATTGGCACTTGTGGCCCGGGTGGCGGCAGCACTACAACAGGGACACCCGCATTAGTTGATTCCTCATACAGCCCAGGACAGAACCACGCCCAGAGCTCTGGAGTCATTGTTCACAGCCTCATGCAGGACTGGCATATGCCAGGCCAGCCCAATCCACTTACGCATACAGGGAGGGACATCAACGCTACATGTCCCAGATTTTCATTGTAGTGATCTGCTGCTCTCAGGTCTAGTTGTCAGTACTGTGTGCACTGTGGATGGCACAGGCACACCGCCACGGGACGGTGACTTTCGGTGCACTGAGGTAGGAGCGCTGTAAGTGCTGAGCAGGTGTGCAGCCTGCGATGATGTCCCGTCCCGGTGGTCCGGACAGGTCAGGTTTTGTGTGCCCTGCTGGACCGCAGTGTAGGCCTGAGCCATCGACCAGCGGGGGCCTACCGCCACATGGCGGGGCCGCACTGGTCATAGAGTTAGTGACACAGCAAGGGCTGAGCTGGTGTGCAACCTGCGATGACGGCAGGTGCACTGGTATGTCCTCTGCCATGGTAAAATCAAGACGCAGCACCAACTGTGAGACCATGTGGCCTGCGGAGTGGGGCTGCATGATGTGGAGGGTGCCCTGTCCACTGAAAGGTGAGCAGTGAGGCCTGGGTGCACAGGGGTGGGCAGACAGCTCTGGGCGGAGGGAGTGGATGGGGTGCAGCAGTCTGGGTGCGCAGGGGAGGGCAGACACCTCTGGGCAGTGGAAGTGGATGGGGTGCAGCAGCCTGGATGCACAAAGGCGGGACAGCAATTTAGACGTGTGCAGCCGTAAGTACTCTGCCATTACTGATTCAGTACTTTGTTTCAGATGAGTGAGCTTGTGCACTCCACTATGTCCCGGCATGTGGTTGGAGACACACCGATTGCGGAAAGGTGAGCTGTGAGGGCTTTTTCCACAGTGTGGGCACTCACTGTCCCTCTCCATCTCTCCCTTTCTCTCCCTCACACTCCTTCTCTCTCTCTTCCTCTCTCTCACACTGTTTCTCTTGTTCTCTCTCTCTTGCTCTCTCTCACTCTTTCTCTCTCTTTTTATCTCTCTCTCACTCTTCCTCTGTTTCGCTCTTCCTCTTTCTCACACTGGTTCTCTCTTTCTCTCTCTCTTCCTTTCTCTCTCTGTTTATCTCTCTCTTCCTCTCTCTCTCACTCTTTCTCTCTTTCTCTCTGTCTTCCTCTCACTCTTTCTTTCTCTCTCTCTCTTCCTCTCTCTAACTCTTTCTCTCTCTCTCTCTCTCTCTCTCTCTTTCTCTCTCTCTCTCTCCTTTGATGGACACATGACGCACAATCTTATCTTGCTTTTTGTCTAGCAGGTCTGCGATGATGCATGGCCATTTTGGCAATCAACAGCCACTCTGAATTGTGAGCTCGGCTTGACCGCGTGTATGCAACGGCTGAGGAGGTTGGTTCAGCTTGTGATGGACCCTCTTACACAGTTGCCAGTGGCGAAAGGTGAGCAGAGAGGCTTGTTTCCGCAGCAGCGGGCAGTCACCTCTGGGCAGTGGGAGTGGATAGGGTGCAGCAGCCTGGGTGCACAGGAGCGGGAAGACACCACTAGGCAGTGGGAGTAAATGGGGTGCAGCAGTCTCGGTGCGCAGGAATGGGCAGTCACCTCCGGGCACTGGGAGTGGATGGGGTGCAGCAGCCTGGGGCACAGCAGTGGGCAGACACCTCTGGGAATTGGGAGTGGATGGGGTACAGCAGCCTGGGTGCGCAGAGGTGGGCAGACACCTCTGGGTGGCAGGATTTGATGGGGTGCAGCAGCCTGAGTGTGCAGGGTGGACAGACACCTCTGGGAGGCGGGAGTCGATGGGGTGCAGCAGCCTCGGTGCGCAGGGGCAAAACAGAGAATTACGCATGTGCAGTTGTATGTACTCTGCCATTACTGATTCTATATTATGTTTCAGATGACTAAACTTGAGGGCTGTACTATGTCCCGTTACGTGGTTGGAGACACACCGGTGGCAGAAAGGTGAGCTGTGAGGATTTTCTCCACAGTGTCAACACTCCCTCTCCCTGTCCATCTCTTCCTTTCTGTCACTCACACACTTTCTCTCTCACTCTCTATCTCTTCCATTCTCTCTCTCACACTCTTTCTCTCTTTCTCTGTCTCTTCCTCTCTCTCTCATTCTTTCTTTCTCTCTATCTTCCTCTCTGTCTCACTCTTTCTCTCTCTCTTCCTCTCTCTCACACTGTTTCTCTCTTTCTCTCTTCCTTGTATCTCACTCTTTCTCTCTCTCTTCCTCTCTCTCTCACTCTTTTTCTCTTTCTCTGTCTTCTCATCTCTCTCTCACTCTTTTTTCTTTCTCCCTCTCTCTTCCTCTCTCTCACTCTTTCTCTGTTTCTCTCTCTCTGATTTGATGGACGCATGATGTACTATCTTATCTTTCTTTTTGTCTTGCAGGCTGAGATTCACAAATTGTCGAGGGATGACACACCATGCCTGTATAAAAGTTTATTTTGTTGTTTTTGCTTAAATAAAATGTTTTATATTTAAATCCATAGATGACTGAAATTCTTATTTGTCCAACCTCACATGCATGTTCTTAATTCTAATTGTGAAACATCAGACAATTTGTTATGTTCCAGATTTCTAAGGTTACTCTCACATTTGTTTGTGGGCGGTGGGGGTGAGGGAGGGATGGCGGACAAGGAGCTGGTGGATGGGGGTGTAAAATTTGTATTACTAACACACCTTATCGCCTGTTTTGTACTCTCTTCGACGATCTTGCTGGTGGTTGAGAAACTTGCTTTTTGCACGGGTACGCCTACTCTACGTCTCATTCGCAATATTTGCCGGGGTCATCCGTGATGATGCTTTTTGAGGCTGCTATCGCTGGTAAAATGGTGATATGGGCTGTTTGCTCCAGCTTGTGAATGGTGCGTTAAATTTATCACCATTTTGGTTGCGATAAAGTGCTCTTAACTCGCCGATGTGTCCTTCAGAATATACCCCTTGGTGTTTGAAAGATTTAAGAAGTACTCGAGTGCCATGCTGAGAGCCGCGCAAAAAACAAACGAGAAGAGGGCCGGGTCGGCCACACTCCCGTGGACAATTCCGGCCCCGAAGACCCCATCCCCGGGGCCAGGCCTCACCGTTGGGGACCGTGGGGGGAGCCCCAATGCCCCCACGGTCCTGCTGGCTCCCCCCGTCCTGCGGGATCCAGCATTGCTTTTCCACATGGAGAGCTGCTGACATGCAGCTCCCCGTGTGGAACAGCTGCTCTCGCTTCCAAAATCCAAAGCAAGTTTGTTATGACATAGCAAACAGCAGTGTCCCGGGTTGGGCACCCCGGGACACTGCAGGAGCCGGCCCTGGGGGTTGGCGGTCCCCAGGGCCATCACGGGCTCCAGTTGGAGGTCCGTGCGCCCCCCTCCCATCATGAGTGAAGCCCCGGGGAGGTGGAGGTGGTGGTCCCTGGGGCTGCGGGGGCCATGGCGGGCCCCTGCTAATATTTTTTAAGAAATGACCTAGCCTCATTAAATAATTTTGCCGGAATTCGCGACCCCAGCGTGTGTTGCGCCTAATCTGTTTTAAAGAAAAATGTTTTTTTGGCACTGGGTGTCCTTCTGGGACCCCCTGCGCAGACCTAGGGGGTCAGGGTATTTCTACACTATAATAATATATATATATATATATATATATATATATATATATATATATATATTATTTGTCCAATGATGCGGCACTCGGGAAGGAGGTAATTTCAGACAGTGCTTTATTGATTACACAGCTCAACCAACGCGTTTCAGCCTAACGGCCTTGCTCACGGTCAGTGAGTCCTTCTTCTATGGCACTATTTATACATCCAACTAGCCCTAGTATGGCATTGTGGGAAATGTAGTGCAATCAAAACAAGGTTGTACAAATCAACTAAAAGAAAAACAATCATCTGTTATGATTAACAGGTAGATGAATTAGCATCAACAAGTCATGGTATAGTACCTAAAACGCAAAGGTATGCAAACAACTTGATAGAATGTAGAGCTTATGTGTATAGTACAAAATATGATCGGACGGCGGAATATCCGGAGTCAGAGAGTAAGAAGTAGGTATGAGAGAGTATAGTATAGTTTCATTAAAGGAAAGAAAAGAGAATCAGTGCTTAAAGTACATGAGAGAGGGAAAGAAAGAGTAAGAATGAGAAAAACTGAAAGCCGGGAGGACAAAAAGAGACGGGATAAATGCTGTTATCTCAAAGTAACATTGAAAGCTGAGGGAAATAAATCTATGCCAAATGTACATAAAGTTCTTCATCATTGTTCATCCCAGTCGGGGTCTTAGTTTGTAATCTGATGATGTAACGGGATTCCAACTGTCGCAGTTTTTTAGTTCTATCGCCACCTCGTTCGTTCAGCGTGATAGTATCAATTCCATAGTAGCACATTGCTCGCCAATCCCCTTTTTGGCATGTTAACATATGTTTGGCAGTTGCATATGTGGTGTCCTTATTCTTCACTGCTCGGGTGTGCTCCAGAATGCGTTTCTTGAGTGGGCAGATAGTACTACCTACGTACTTTTGACCGCAGGTACATTCAATGATGTAAATGGCAAATTTAGTGTTACAAGTTATTCTTTTGCTTAATGTTATGATATTTCCATTTGGCTCAGCAATATGTTTCACGTTTTTTCCAATTTTGCAAGCCTTGCAAGAGTTACATTTGGTAAACCCATTTTGTTGTTTTGATAGCCAGTTGGTTTTTTCTTCCTGGACGAAGTGGCTCTTTACAAGCATGTCTTTCAGAGATTTTGTTTTTCTATACGTTACTGTCGGTCTTACTCCCACAAGTTTACCAATGTCCGGGTCTTTGGTGATCAAGTGCCAATGCTTTTTGATTTTACTCATGATGAGCGCACTTTCTTTACTGTACGTGGTAATAAACCTAGGTACTTGTTTTTCTTCTGAAGTTGGTTTGGTTTTGGGCATGAGAGTGTCCGCTCTTGTTTTGGCATCAATTCTATTCTTATTCCGCTTTAGGATGGGTTCAGTATAGCCTCTTTGTTTGAGCCTCCCCATGGATTCATGTATTCGGCTTTCTGCATCTTCTGGTTTAGAGCAGTTACGCTTGAGTCTTATGAATTCTCCAAAGGGAATACTGTTGAGCAATGGTTTGGGGTGAAAGCTGGTTCCATGTAAAATGCTATTAGTAGCCGTTTTCTTCCTATAAAGGGTTGAATGGATCTGATTGTTCTCGATATAAATCAGGGTGTCAAGAAATGGAATCTTCGATTTACTCATCTCAAATGTGAACGATAGACCAATGTCGTTATCATTCAGTTTGTCAAAATAGTTTTGAAATTCCCCATCTGTGCCATTCCAGATGAGGAACAGGTCGTCGATGTAACAGACCCATAGGATGATTTTGTCCATTTCTTCATGATTATCAGAGTTCCAAGCTATTGTCTTCTCCCACCATCCCATGGTAATGTTAGCGTAATTTACAGAAAAGGAAATGCCCATTGCCGTTCCACACATTTGTTTGAAAAGTTCTTTGTTAAAACAGAAGATGTTATTGGTAAGACATATCATGTGGTTTCCGTGGCCAGGATCCGGCCCGCTATGCTGAGCACCCGCTGACTGTGTGCCCCGGAATTTGGATCCCTTTGTTTTGGATATATATATATATATATATATATATATATATATATATATATATATATATTATCTGCTGGCGGTCGCCAGTAGATAGTTATAGTTAGGACCGAGTTTCCATAGGGAATCTGAAAATTCTATTTTGAATAACTTTGGCGCCGGTTGATGAATCCTCGCAAAATTTTCAAAACTAATGGGGCGCTCCGTTCAGTTCCTACCCTGAAAGTCTCGGTGTGATTCGTCATGTGGGGGCCGAGAAAAAAGGGGGGTCCCAAAACGCGTTTTCCCCATGCATTTTTCCATAGGACCTTTAGTCGAAGGTACAGCCCGAACGGCTGAACAGAATTACTTGAAATTTGGCAGAGAGGTAGTCCTCAGGTCAGGGAAGTGCCTTTTGCAGGTCTGGTGTCAATCTGTTCAGTAGTTCCTGAGAAAATAGCATTTAAAAGCATATAAATATCTATAAGCGCGCACCGTGCGCGCACCGCACGAGCACCCTAACGTGTGCAAGCGTAATTCTGATTGGTGGTTACATGTTAGTCAACGTTCGAATCGGTCGAAATCAGGAAGTGTCGGCCACCATTTTGTTTGTTTTCAGTGCGAGAGTGAAAAAGGAAGGTGGCGAATGTGAAAAGGGGGCAGGGTAGAGACTTCCTGACCCCCTAGCTTTTGTCAGGGGGTCCCTGAAGGACCCCGAAGGCAAAACAAAAATGTAAATTTTTTTTTTTTTTAAATCGCGGGGGTTTGCGCACCGTGCGCGCACGGTGAAAACCCCCCCAAAAAATATATATTTTTTAATACGTAGTTTATTGTAAAATAAATATATAAAAAAATAATAATACATAAATAAATTAGCATTTAAAAAACCGTACAAATTCACTGAAAAAACCATAGGTTTCACACACGTTACAGTTAGTAATTAGCATTTAAAAAACCTTGCAAATTCACTTAAAAAACCATGGGTTTCACACATGTTATAGTTAGGTGGATATTTCACTCGTAAAAAAACAATGAAATTCCCCCGTTACAGTTAGTTCAGATAACTATAACTCGCGCGACCGCCACTCTATCACAAGGATGATGCCATCAGTGATGTCATGAGTGATGCCACTGACTATGTCATGAGTGATGTAATATGTGACGTCATGAGCAGTGGATTGCGGGCGCGCGAGTTATAGTTATCTGAACTAACTATAACGGGGGAATTTCATTGGTTTTTTACGAGTGAAATATCCACCTAACTATAACATGTGTGAAACCTATGTTTTTTTAAGTGAATAGATAGATAGATAGATAGATAGATAGATAGATAGATAGATAGATAGATAGATAGATAGATAGATAGATAGATAGATAGATAGATAGATAGATAGATAGATAGATAGATAGATAGATATTTTGCACATTCCTTTCTCTTACCTCATTATCTGCTGGTCGCGGCGAGGGTTGGAGGGCATTTCCTTCCCCCGCGACGCCATCTTGCTACTGGCGCAGGTCAGCGCGCTAGTTGTTTTCACCGGGACGCATTTAATGCGCGTCGCACGGACGCGCAGCACCTGAAGGGGTTTCCCGGGCTGAGACACGTACTGTGAATGTGTGCTTTTGCCTATGTTGCATATGTTGGGATGTTTTAACTGCGTTACGAGTTTTAACATTTGCCTGCTGCTATTTTCGATTTCCTCATACCCGCATTTTAAAAGTTTACAGTATTGCCTATTTTGCACATTCCTTTCTCTTGCCTCACTATCTGCTGGTCGCGGCGAGAGTTGGAGGGCATTTCCTTCCCCCGCGACGCCATCTTGCTACTGACGCAGGTCAGCGCGCTAGTTGTTTTCACCGGGACGCATTTAATGCGCGTCGCACGGACGCGCAGCGCCTGAAGGGGTTTCCCGGGCTGAGACACGTACTGTGAATGTGTGCTTTTGCCTATGTTGCATATGTTGGGATGTTTTAACTGAGTTACGAGTTTTAACATTTGCCTGCTGCTATTTTCGATTTCCTCATACCCGCATTTTAAAAGTTTACAGTATTGCCTATTTTGCACATTCCTTTCTCTTACCTCACTATCTGCTGGTCGCGGTGAGGGTTGGAGGGCATTTCCTTCCCCCGCGATGCCATCTTGCTACTGGCGCAGGTCAGCGCGCTAGTTGTTTTCACCGGGACGCATTTAATGTGCATCGCACGGACGCGCAGCGGACGTGCGCAGCGGGCGCGCCGCTGGGGCGCCGAAGGCGCGCCTAAGGCAAGCCCGTCTGCGCCCGTCCGCGCCCCGGTAGCGACCAGCGCCAGAAACGCTGTACCACGACCCGTGCGCTCTCTTGTTACTGCCGGCCGTGTGGTATACTCTGGCACCGCTCTCAGGGGCCTGGATGTGGCAGTCTGTCGACTTCCACATTCGTGGGATGTGACAGCAATCCCGCTTGGAGCCTGTAGTTCTTGTGGCTTCCAGTTAGGGCTGGACTGTGCGTCGCCCCCTAATTTAACCCCGGGTTTTAAAAGGGGAGCTAACTCGGTGCAGCCATCAATGTTCGCTCATTAAAACAACATCATGCGGAAGTTCATGGGCTGCTGGAGGATGGGGCCTTGGATATGCTGTTCCTTACTGAGACCTGGCTTGACTCCTCCGCGGCCCCCATAGTCGCGTTGGCTACCCCTTTGGGCTATAAGATGCTGAGAGTTGATTGTAAAGGGTCAAGAGGGGGAGGTGTTGCTGTTATCTATAAAGAATGCTGGGATCTTTCTTTGGGTGACTCTCAGGACTGGGCAGGCTGTGAGGTACTGGACTTTAGTGTCCGACTTTCAGCTCACTTCACTCTTGGGGCCTCCCTGATCTATCGGCCTCCGGGCCCTCCTGGCTCCTTTCTCCAAACTTGGGGAGATTCCCTTACTGCTAGGGCGGTCAGGTTCTCTCATTATTTGGTGTTGGGAGATCTGAACTTTCATTTGGATATGCCTCATGAGAGGGAGGTGATGGACGTATTGGATCATCTAGCCATGGCCCAACTTGTCCAGCTTGTCCGCCTGCCAACTCATCAGGCTGGTCACCTATTGGATCCTATATGCTCCAACTTTTCCATCGTGGTTGATGACCCTCTCCCTTTGACGTGGTCCGACCACTATATCTCGTATTTCTCCTGGACAGTCTCCAGGACGGAGGCTTGGTTGCCTGGCTCTTCGAAACCTGTCCTGGGGAAAATTGACACCCAGGATTTTGTGCACGCTCTGGACTCCACCAGGCCGGTACTGTCCGGGAGCTTGGAGGAGTGTATGACTGGATTCACGGATTGGTTGTCCAAAGCAGTGATCTCTGTTACCTCTCGTCGGCCCATAAAACCGGCCAGAGCATCCCCTTCTAAACCATGGTTTACCCCGGCTCTTAAAGCTCTTAAACACGATTGTAAAATTTTGGAGCGGGCATGGCGGAAGAGTAATTACTGCCCTGTGGCGAAAACAAAACTACGTACTATGCAAAGATCTTAGCCATATCTGCGGCTAAAAGCCAGTTTTATGCGGTCCGCATCGAGGCGGCCAGGAATAATTCCAAAGAAATCTTTGCTATAGTTCAGAGCTTCATCTCTCCATTGGCCCAGAAAAGTGCCACACCCTCTTCTTTAGATTGGTGTCACACTCTGTCTGAGTTTTTTAGAGATAAGATACTGGCCATTCAGGCATCCTTTTCTCCTGACAGTGATGTACAGGATGGCGCACAGAATGATCTGACCACTCCCTCTACTTTATTGTCTGCTTTCTCCCCAGTCCCTCCCTTGGAAACTTTGAAAATTCTTAAAGGGCTTAAGTCGGGATCCCCTGCTGATGCATGCCCGGCCAGACTCTTAGCAGAGGCTGCTGATTGTATCTATCTGGAGGTCAATCTGATTATCAACCTTTCCCTTCAGTCTATGGTGGTCCCTCAGGTCTGGAAGCAGGCCAAGATTCTCCCTCTGTTGAAGAAACCTTCTTTGGACCCGCTTAATCCGGTCAGCTATCGACCCATCTCCCTCCTGCCAGCTATTGCTAAGGTTTGTGAGAAGGTGGTACACAAACAGTTGTCGGATTTTGTGGAGACGGAGGGTATTTTACATCAAGCACAATCGGGGTTCCGGATAGGCCACTGCACCGAGACGGTTCTAGTCGAGGTGGTGGAGGCGGTTCGAACATGCCTGGATGCTGGGGGCAGAGCAGCCCTGATCCTATTGGACCTCTCGGCGGCCTTCGATACGGTCCCACACAGTCTTTTGATGACCCGTCTCACTGAGATTGGAGTCTCTGGGGCCGTGTGGGGCTGGCTCAGGTCTTTTCTTGAGGAAAGGGCCGAACAGATCTGGATCCCTCCGTTTCGTTCTTCCCCTCATTTGGTCACTACGGGAGTCCCGCAGGGCTCTGCACTCAGCCCTCTGCTCTTCTATATTTACGTCACACCATTGATTCATCTTGCAGAGGATCTGGGGGCCAAGGTTTTGGCGTATGCTGACGACACCCAGCTACTTTTTACGTGGGATAAGACCTCCAGCTCTGTTCTTGGCGCCCAACAGTGCCTTCGATCCATCTTCACTTGGCTGGCTAATGCTCAGCTCAAGTGTAATGAGCAGAAATCCGAGATCTTGCTTTTTGGCACTTTTCCTACTGACTTCCGTCAACAGCTGTGGCCTCAAGAGCTTCCTCCTCCCTTTTCGGAAGGACAGCCCACTAAGAACTTGGGCATTTGGTTTGAGGAGAATCTTTCGTTCTCTACACATATTAAGAAAACAGCCGGCTGTTGCTTTGGTCTTATTAAAACACTTAGGAGCTTTTTCCCACTGATCCCGCAGGCAGCCAGAGTAACTGTGACCTGCGCTCTGATTCTCTCTCGGCTAGACTATGCCAACTCCTTGTTCACTGGGTCACCTGGTTATATGGTTAAGAAGTTGCAGGTGGTCCAGAACACGGCGGCTATGCTAGTCTTAGGTTTTTCATCTAGGTCGAGCGTCACCACGCACTTGAAATCTCTACATTGGCTGCCTATCTCGGCCAGGATCAAATTTAAATCTCTGGTCCTGGCCCATCGTGCTCTTCATGGGCAGGGCCCACTCTACCTTCATAGGCGCTTTGCCTTCTATGCCCCAGCAAGGGTCCTGCGCTCGTCGGCTCTCCGCTTGGCTGTCGTCCCGCGATACAATCTTCAGAGGATGGGAGGTAGCTCTTTGGTGGTCAGAGCTAGTAGGGCCTGGAATGCCCTTCCTCTTGATCTTCGCCTCACTCAGGAGCTCGCATCTTTTAAGAAAAATCTTAAAACATTCCTTTTTGTATGATTGTCTCTTTCCCCCCCTCTGGTTCGCGCCGGGACACTCTTGAGTAGCTGAGCGCGTTACAAATGGAATAAATGAAATGAAATAGATAGATAGAACTTTCTATGATTAATAAAGTTACAATGAATTGTCAATGGCAGTAGCCACTACGAAAAGTTGGATTTGCAAGGAATAGAGAGAAGACACTAAGTGCATAGCAACAAATGAAAGAAAAATGTGGGGGCGTGGATTGGACAGCCATCATGGTGGATGTCTGAGCCAAGCGTTCCCGGCTTATGGCTTAATTATCTGACCTAATCCCCTGGCATTTGCTGACCATCCTACTTTAGCTTGCCTCAGTTACTCTGGCCTCAGTGTGGTTTGCAGCTAACTCCAGGCGGCCTGTGACTCACCTGCTGAGGCAATGAGTGGGAGATTTGGCTTTCCGATGAGGCCTGGACCTACCAGTCTCCATCTGCCACCTCACAGTGGGGGGAGCTAGGAAGGTCCCCATGGAGAGACCCGATTGCAAGCCTATCAGCAGGACACTGAGGGCCTCATGTACACAGCTGGGATGTTCTGTGCCTTTTACTGAGACGCAACAGTTAACCAGTCTTGAGGGGCCCTGGTGCAAGTATTGTGTGAGGATTCGGTGAGAGAGGGCTGCTTTCTTAAACCCGGAGAGTGGCACAACTTGGGCTCTGAGTTGAGGTTTTCTGGGGTGCAACGTGTGGGTTGAGGCAGACAGGAATTGAAACTGGACTCCCACTGCTTCCTTTAGTGGGAACTTCCCTATCTACGGGCAGGTATACATGGCAGTTTGTCCCTCTACTGCCTATTTGAAAAGGAACTAATCCTCTATCGGGCACAACATGAAACCTGCCTGTCCATTGGCCCGGTTGCCCTTCTTGGGGTGGAAAGCGTTACAACAAACAAATGATGGACGGAATGCTGACAATGCAGACATTCTCCCCCAGTCAAGAGATCTGGGTTAAATCCATCGTTCTTTTGCCCACTACGCCACCCCAGTTCAGACATGTCCACATGCAAATCAGTCTTGACCCTGTGCCTCATGGGAACAGTCCAGCCCGAACTGCCAAGCCAAGTCTTCCCTGGACCGGAATCAAGCATCCTAGGACCGGTTTCTGGCTATCAGCCGTCATCAGCCAGGATAGCTTGACTCCAGTGGCGTAGTGAGCACGGGACCCACGTCTGGGCATACCCATCCCACTTAGGGCGAAAAGCGTTACAACAAACAAATGATGGACGGAATGCTGACAATGCTTCTTGGGGTGGAGGCCCTTCCCATTGCCAGCAGCAACTTGACTGAACTGGATCCTCAACTAACCTCATGGCAGACACTTGGACTGGGTGCCGCCTTTAATGAATGGCTAACTGCTGCAACAGGGCATTCCCCCTCTTGGAGAAGGGCCCACTGAGAGCACCTGTGGTTGCCCAAGGGATAGCTGAGGCTGGGCTGCTCATGCTGCCTCACCTCTAGGAGGCTACTATTGGCAGTGGAAGGTGGGCCCAGCCTCTCACCTCGTGGCCTCTGTCTCCACTTTATAGCTGCTGCTACGATGGGACATGCAAATTCTCTCATGACTGGTGCTGAGACTCCATTGCTCCCTTTGCTTGTTCCCTTATCTAGCACCACCTCGAAGAGCCCGGTAAAACTAGATGTTATCCTCCAGGTGAGTGAGGCCACTCAAGTGCACCTGGAGCCGAAGGTTGACGCGGTGCCTGAAGATATAAACTTTCTGCTGGATGACCACAGTGAACTCTCAGAGTCAGTTACCCCCTGTGAAAAAATGCTTAACTGCCTTCAGCCTCACACAGAGGACCTCCAGAAACAAATATGGGATCTAATAGAACAGGTGCAGTAAAATACGTGTTGTGGTCCTCCTAGAGGGCAGCGAGGGTCTCAATATGATGCAATTTAAGGAACTTTTAGCCATGCAAGACCTCACATCATTATTTTTCAATAATAGGGCCGCGGTACCCATCAGGAGCCCCCTAACAAGTGCATCCTCAAAACCAATAGAGGTCAAAATTCTCCATTTAAAAAATCGAGATACAAGTCTTAAGAAGGCAAGACAGTCTGACCCACTCCTCAGAGGAAACTAGACCATTTCTATCTTTCCTGATTAGACATTGGCTGTTCAACATCAGAGAGCCTTGTTCCTAGGGGTCAAGTGAAAACTGTGGGAGATGGGGGTAAAATATACCCTCACCCCCCAAAACTGAATATTATCCTGGTAACAAAGAACATTTCTTCTCTGGCACTTCTGAGGAATGGGACTGGTCAGTGTCTCGTGGATCTTAAGCGCAAGCAGCTGTACCCTCGTAATGGTTGTACTGGAGGTAGGGAAATTGTCATTGTTGCTGGAGGAGGAGGTCTGACAAATCTTCTGCCACATCAGTTACCCCATCACAAAACAGGTCCAGAGTGCAGGGTGGTTCTGTCCTAGATGCAGCATAGTGCCACTGCTAGAGCAGAGTTTTCAGTTTGAAAATTAACTGGGTTTTGAAGCTCTGGCATGTCTATTTGTTATATTAATTTATTAATTATTAATTATTAATTATTTGTCTTGTGTAAGTGTTTATACTAATCAATCCATTTGTTTTAACAAGAGAGAATTACACGTGGGAATGCATAAGTGTGTTGTTTAATAATAACGTGCGTGTTTACATGTTTAAAGTTGCTATGTGCTGTTTATTTTTGAGCACAAAACGCTTTTCGAATTAATGCTTTTCTATGTTGCAAGAGCTAGATAATTACATACACATAAGGGTATTAGTGGGGTTAACACTGTTTAATCACTATGCTGTGGTAACGTTGTTTTTGTCTTTTTTAATTAAGATGCTCTATTGTGGCCTATTGCGGCCTAGATAAAGATGGCCGAAAATTAGAGCCTGGCCTCGAGTAGAAAACTGTGACGAGAGAGAGCCTTGCTGAATATGGTCCTGAAGTCAGCTGACCACAGTCCTTGCCTGGTTAAAACTTTCCGTGAGGACAGCAGCAGTTTTGGGCGATCTCCAGATGAAATGAAATGTCCTTGGCAGCTTTGGGAAACAAAGGAGCTTTAAAGAAAGGCTCCGAACTATGATCTCATTGCCGAGGAAATGTGGAAACTACAAGATACAGTTGTGTTTCTTGGTTCCTGTTCCGTTTTGTTTAGTTTGTGATTTTTCCTGAGCGGAGATTTTCAAATGTAGCGATGTTACATCCTTTCCTTCTCGCTTTGCTCAGAGGTTCGACGGAAAAAGTTAATACAAAATGTATCTTTCCTTTGTTTAATTTACTATAAGAATTGTTAGCCTAGAGAGGGTTTTTGCCACTTGCCATTTGCCTTTTGCCGCGTTCCGAATCTGCGTTGCTGAGGATCGTTGCTGAGAGGACTTCGTCTTGAGAGACTTTACCGAGAGACTTGTCCTGACCCGTTCTGACATTTAGCTAGAATAGGTAACTTTGAGAAAAATGATTTATTCTGATTGATTTCTTTTGACTAATTTTAGATAAAGCAATATAATTTTGAATATGGTGTTGGTTATTATTTCTTGTCAATTATTGAGTACTATATTTTGATTATTGTTGTATAGATTGTATAGATTATGTTTATGGACAGTCACAATAACCAGGTCTTATCGACCTCGATATAGATGCAGGGTGTTTAGGAGTTTTCTTTCCACAGGTTTATTGCTGGTAGAGTATTTGAGTGTATGTTAGTGAAATGGGCCCTAGTGTATGAAGAATGTATGTGCGTGTAACTGTGAGATTACTCTATCCGTGGAAGTAGGGATATTATATACACCCTGATCTCTATCACCACCACCACCCTGGAATCAAACTTTACTCCCACTACTCCCTGGTACATGATGTGTATTTGCGCCTTTATAGGAGAGTCTTGTTTACATTTCCTCTCCAGACCACCTTAGTAGTGTACTATCTGATCATATTACTCTGATACTGAGCCTGGGCTGAGGCAGACTGCCTTGCCTAGTGTGACTTAGTAGCTACAGGCCTCTTCTCTTGAGGATTCACCATTTACGGACATCACATCAGAGAAAATTTGTGAATACTTTGAGCACAATGATGGCTCAACTTCTTTGACTACTATTGAATGGGAGGCCTTCAAAGGAGTTGAATGGGAGGCCTACAATGTAGTTGAATGAGGCATTTAAATTCTCATGGTCTCAAAGGTATGAATGACGGTACTCTGAGAATGAGATATTGACAAATGAGAATACATAGAGGTAGAGGGAGGAGCAGCTGAGAACCCCTTGCTCTGAACCTTGGAGGCTGAGTTCTGTGTGACTGTGGTTCAACTGATTGAGCTGCTTTGCTGCTTGGGTTTTGCCTGCTACACACCCCGCACACATTTATAAGATGATAAGTCTGTCACCTCTAAGCATGCCTAACCAAAAGGGTATCTAGACAGCTACAGGTAGTCTTTCTTTACACTGGACTGTACCTTTCTCCACTCACAATAAACCATTCATGAAGTCTTTGTCACCTACTACAGGGTTCTTCGTTCCTTACTGTGGGCTCAGCCAGACATAGTGCTGGCCTTCCTAGCAACAGCCACTCTACACTCTGTTCAGAGGACAGTGAAGAACTTGACACCCCTAGCACGGCTCAAGATGTTAAGGTGGCTACAATAGAGGTAGTGGTTGGAAAATCTCCTGGGACTGATGGCGTCCCGGACACAGTTTACAAAACATTTGCAGGCTAGTGATCTTCTAATCTGAGCTGTATGAAGCAGCATTGGAGACCGAAAACTTGCAACACCCCAAGTTCGGATTATCTTTTTTGCGTGCTGTTAAAACTTCTATTATAATAATATTATATTATTCTGCATACTTTAAACGGACTCCACAGTCCACATTCACTTTGAGGGATGCCTCGCTGAGGCCATAGCTTTTGGCAGGGAAAAAAGATTGGGTGCCCACTCTCACCACATATCTTTGCAGCACGCTTCTTTTAACATGCCCTCATTCTGGCAAAACCTATAAACGAAATAACTAAGTAAAACACATTATTTCAGTGCAATTGATTAATCTAAAAAGATTTGTTAAACATGAAATGGCATTTATTGGCATGGATTAACATTTTACCCTAAAGCCCAGCCGGTTGGTGTTCTGCCGTTATGGAATAATGTGTATAGCTGCTTCTGAGACATTTGCAGATAGGATATTTTGTTACAGTCAATGCATTTCTAGAGCTGTAAAGAAAACACACAGATCAACAAGTGTTACTTAGGCTCACAGGACCATATTTGCTATTCTTTCGTGGAGCGCAGGCACCAAACAAAGTTGCAGCGCTGCAATGTGTGGAATGGAGATTGCAGAGGTGCTTCATGTCTACCAGGGTATGGTGTACTTAAGCTTCCTCCTAGCGCAGGTTCACGGTGCACTGTACAGCAAAACAACAATGAATGTAGGCCCAGATCTCTGTAGTGGGGTGAATGTTTGACTTTGCTCAGCATTCTGTCCATCAATTGTTATTTTTGCACTTGTCACCCCAAGTTGGACGGGTATGCCCTGACATGGCTCCTGCGCTCTCCATGCCATAGGAGTCAAGCTACCCTGGCTGATATGGGTTGATACCCTAAACCCGTACCCAGGATGCTTGTTTCTGGTCCAGGAAGGACCTGGCCTGGCAGTTGGGGCTGGACAGTTCACGAGGGGAGCAGGATCAAGACTGATTTGCATATGGCTGGGTTTAAACTGAAATGGCATGGGGAGAAAAGAACCAATGAATTTTGGCCCAGATCTCTGAACTGGGGTGAATGTTTGTCATTGTTCAGCATTCTGTCCATTAATAGTTATTTTTGCACTTGTCACCCTGAGTGTGATGGATATGCCTAGACCTGGGTCTTGCGCTCTCGATGCCACTAGATTAAAGCTAGCCTGGCCCTAAAGGGGTGATACCCAAAAGCTGATTCAATGACGTTTGTTTCTGGCCAGGGAGGACCTGGTCTGGCAGTTTGGGCTTGACTGTTGCCATGGGGAACAGGATCAAGACTGATATGCATATGGCTGGGTTCAAATTGGAATGGCATGTGGAGCAATACAATGAGGGATTTAGGCCCAGATCTCTGTACTGGGGTGAATGTTTGACAATGTCCAGCATTCCGTCCATCAATTGTTATTGTTGCATTCACCACCAACAGCATGGTGCAGTAGGAAAGCCTTCTTCAACCATTGGCCTCTTCTATTGTGAGTAATGGAATTTTGCTTGTCACACAAAATGTAAATCCACCGAAAAATAGTCTGCTGCAGTGCCAGGGCTGGTGACCCAATTTTTTATTTTATTAAGGCTTAATGTGATGCTTTATAGACCTTGGCATACAGTTAGCCACAAGGCAAACAACTTGCCGTAATAGCCTGAATCAATCACCTGCCACAGCAAGGGGCATATTATCAAAAAATGGCGTTAAAATTATCGCCGCTTTAGCTGCAGAAAACTGCAGCTCAAGCGGCAATAATGGGCTTGATAATATGCCCTTGAGAATTCCCATATAAGCCCATGTTCTGGTGTCAACATGGACTTCTATTCGAATTCTCTGCGGCATATTATCAAGCCCATTATCGCAGCTTTAGCGGCAGTTTTCTGCCGCTAAAGCGGCGAAAATGTTAACGCCGTACTTGATAATATGTACCATAGTGCCGTATAAGGAGATCAACAGCAAACCAGAGTCTGTGCCCTGAACAATTGCACCGGTGTCCCATGTGTCGTTTCATACTCATAATCCATAACCGTTCAATGAACCCTGAAATATTACAGAGCGAAGCTGCATGTAACATGAAAAAAATCAACAACTTCTTCCTACACATCACTTCAAATAAAAAAGAAATTATAGGAAAGGGTGAGTGTACAAATCAATGCCATAAACCGACATTAAATTTTATTAGGGGTCTGCCTTCATGCCTTGGTCTCTACGGTCTAATATTTTAATCACTGGTGACTGGAATTGAGCCTTTCCCAACATGTGGTTCCTCACTACTCTGCTGCTTGAGTGTTTTTGTATAGTAAAGTACAGTCATCACTAATGTGAGGAATTCACTCACTTTCTCTGTAATCATATGTTCCTGTCTTCCAGCCTTTCTTCTTGTACAACACCATTTTTGATACATTTCATCGTTCTCTTTCTCCCAACTCCATCCATGGCCTGTTACTTTAACTTACTGTTTTAAATGGTCGGTATGTGTTTAGACTTTTTCTATTTGATACTTGTAACTTCACCCTGGCCATATGCTTTTATTCAAATTGCCTTTGTTTTTTGTTTTTAGCTGGTCATTGTAGGCTTTCTCATTTTCTTTCATTCTCCAAAATTGTTTGCAATGTTTTATTTCCTCACTTGTCTTTTTTTTAAAAGGTTTGTCCACTACAGTGTTACATTTTTGTGTTTATTCCCTTTCACAAGCTTTAATGTAGCAAATCCATTAGAGTCATTCATTTGCCCTTAATGTGCAATTGACAGGTTGGCTCATACTTATGTTGCTTGTGAAGGCCGATGGGATGAATTTTTTATTACACAGTTTATCCATTCCTCCATGCCGTTAATATGGGGTAATTAGTTGACTACGTTTGATGTTATATTTCATATCAATTCGGGTATTAATTGAGGGGGTGACTACATACCTCAAATAATAACCACAGAAGTCACTAAATAAGCTTGAGCTCAGTGCCATGGTAGCTATGAAACAGAGCAGACAGGCCTAACTAAGGGGCAATGTATAAAATATTTATGCAGGACCCAAACAGTAATAAATCATCACACAACACAGGAAAAATTATAAACCAATTTAGAAAAATAGAGTAAAATTCAATATATAAAATGACACCAAAACAACAAAAATCCAATGAAATAAACCGAAGTTGTGAATTTTTAACATTTAAATGTAAAAATAGCAACAAAAAGCATTTTGGGGCTGATGACAATGGCGAGGAGACTGCCACCGACAGCCAGTTACCAACTTTACCGCCCACCATATTATGATTGTGGGCGGAAGTGTGGCAGTCGTAAAGACCGACCGCCATGCATCCGATGGGTTCCTTGAGCCTGCTGGTGCAGCGGAGGGGCTCGTGGTCCATACAATGCTGGTGGTGCCTACCAGGCACCGCCATACAGATTACAATGTCCCTTTCCTCTAGCCGTTTCATGCCGAGTTAACCGCCATGAAAAGGCTGGCATAAAGGGAAATTAGGGGCCCGTGGCGGGCTCTCCTTCCCACCTGGCCCACAGACACGGAACCTGGAGGGCACCATATCCCTGCACCATCTGCCTGCCACGTAGGGCAGGGATATGTGGGGGGTCTCTGTTTTATATTGTGGAAGGTGCTGCAGAGTGCAGCACCCGCCGCAATACAAACATGGCCAATACAACCACCACAATGGCATTGCATTATAATTAGCCATGTGGGACTGCGGCCTTGTAGGCGGGCGGTCCCAATCCGCGATACGATGGCGGACAGACTGAAAACCATCCGCCATCGTAATCAGCCCCTAAGTGCCGACCACAGTCATCTGATTGCACTTGACTGGAACCAAGGCAGCATGCTATAGCCGAAGAAGGCTCCAGGTCATCGAATAACCACTGGACAAGGTCTCGCTGAAGCCATTATCTTTTGTCAGAAAAGCTCAAAGTGGGAGAAATTTGAATCCCACACCCAGAGAAGGTCCCACGTTGGTGGGATACTTTTCTGCAGGTTTTTCTATGGAAGATCTCTATCTTCATGGTTTGGTACTTTTTTGGAGCGCAAATATTACAGTGCATTAAAGGTGCAGGATTCAGCCGAAAAGGACTCCACAAAGCCAGATACCTTCTTCACAAGGGCCAGCAGAATTTGATTTGCGCTGTGAAAAAGCTCTGAGTGGGAACAACCTGAATCTTTGGCCCAGCAGCAACACACTCTGGGCCTATTATGGTGTCGGTCGGAAACCAAACCGCCCAACGCCTTGTCGGATTTGGTTTCGACCGACTCGCAGTCGGCGGTTCCTCCTGGCTGATTATGATGCTTCCGAACACCATTGGAGAGGACTCCCATTGACTTCAATGGGAGCCTGTGTCCTCACCGACAACCCAGGCCCCTATAGGGAAAATGGGTGTCTACGGAAAACCTTGCACCCTGTCGCGGGCACCCCATGGTACCTGCCACACTCTGCATGGTTTTACAGGGGGTTCCCTTGGGTACCCCTCCGTACAGACCGGCAGACTCAGGATGAAGGGGGGCCTGCTAGGGGCCCCCAAAGTCAGTTTCCGACAGCCTTTTCATGTCGGGAAGACCAAGTTGGAAAGGCTGTTGTAATCTGACATCGTAATCGGTTGGAAAGACTTTCCATTGAGCTGTACAAATCGGCTCTGACCGACTCGATCTCTCCGAATGCCCATTGGAACTGTTTCAGAATGACCGAATGGTTCCCCTTCCGACAGCGAGCACGGTAATCGGTCAGTCAGAAATGTTTACACCGAGTTGGGAGGATGGGTTCCGACACAGTCTAGGAGAATCCAACTGTCCGACCTACATCGTAATCAGGCCCTATGTTGGATCGGCTTGACAGGTTGGTTCTGGTCCCGAGAAGGCCTTTGGAGCCAAAATGTTTTCAAGTCACAAATTTCAGGTTATATTGAGAGGTGTACATTTTGATAATAGCCAAGGGTCAAGGTCCTTGGGAACAACACTTGGGGGTCAAGACTCACTCCAGCAGAGGCAGCCATCAGGCTCCAGGGCAGGTCAAGTAGGAAAGCTGGTCAATATATGCAGCTTATTGCATCCATATTGCTTGAACAGGAAGTCAGCTTTATAAATTTTCAAGTCCACCACTTCATTATCCTGATTACAGGAAAGGGAACAGGTCCAGTCTGTTGGGCTATTCTCGGGTCATAGAAAGGTAGTGCAGTCCTCTTCTGTCCTTCCACAGGTCCAGCTATCATTCTGAGGAGGGTGCTGTGGGTGCCACATTTAGGCCGGGTGCCAGTGGGGCAGACTCATGGCTCTTCTCTAACCAATGGGGTAAACATTCCCATGGGTAGCCCCACCCACCTTTGCAGCATTTCAGTGTGTTAAACACTACAAGCAATACCTCTCTACCTAAAACCAAGGTGGCACAAACTTTCTCTCCCTGTACAGAGTGCATTATATTTTTTAATATGTTAATTACATTTCTAGCAGTTATTAAATGTAATGTAAATCATTTTTGTGAATATAGGTGCCGTAGCGGGTTGTGGGTTTACAGGGGTATAGAGTGGGAAGTAATTTAATTAATACATGAATGAATATTTTTTTACTTAGTATTATTTATTTAATTGATATTTAATTATGCTAAAGGTGCTATTAATTTCTTTGTACAGACCAGAGGTGTGGCCAATAATATGAGCATCCCCTTGTCTATGGTCACTCTAAACCTGTTCTGGAAGCAGCTCATCTCCCACTGGGATTGGTGACTGAGCGGCTGGGGTAGCAAAGGAATTCCTGCCCGGGTGTAAGTTAACATTTGCCTGTGACAGGATAGACCTCTTTGAAGTTAATCCAGTGCCTGGGCATAGCTCACTGGCCATCCTGTCATGTGAAGAGCTTCACCTCCCGACACCCAAGGCCTTTGTCTTGCTCTGAGGAACATTTTAATGCCTCATCAGTGGGGTTAGGTAGGTGCCGGACGATAGGTGGGCAAATGGACAACCCGGGGCTTTAGGCAAGGAAAGTGTAGCTTTATAAAAGTATCTTTTCCAGACTATGTATTACAAATTTGATTTCACCAGTAAATTGCGCTTGTAACAAATATTTCAAAATTCAAGAAATTAATTTTGCAGCTGTTTCTTAGAGATCACGCTATTGAATGTATTATTGCATGCCAATGCTTTGTCATGGTTGCAAGTGGGAGTATAACCTGTCCTAAAGGTTCTACCCACAGATCACAAAAGGCAGGGCAGTTATTCTTCTGTCTTCCATAGGTCCAGTAGTGTTTTTAAGAAGGTACCCAAAGATGCACCATTTATGCTTGGTACAAGTGTGTTTGTTGTGTTACTCCCGGCCCCTCCCTAATCAGTAGGGAAAAGTTTCACTGGGGCATTCCTACCCACTTACATAGCAGTTC
Source organism: Triturus cristatus (assembly GCF_964204655.1). Lineage (NCBI taxonomy): Eukaryota > Metazoa > Chordata > Amphibia > Caudata > Salamandridae > Triturus > Triturus cristatus. The sequence goes on along the minus strand of NC_140590.1, from coordinate 207,256,697 downwards.
CTGTTTGCCTCACAGCAAACAATCCCATGCTGCAATTTTCTACCAAATACCAACATAGCATCACTGTTCTTCCTCTGTGCAGAATTCTCTGTGGCCACCCAGAGATGTGGCTGTGGAAATGGGCAACCTCTCCCTCAGGACACTCTAAACCAAGTCTGGGGCAGCTCCCCTTCCCCGTAGGTTTGGAGCCAGCCTTACTAAGAAGACAAAAGGGAGAAAAGTGCAATCTTAAATTGCCATATTCTCTCCTTTTAAATGCACCCTGTCTTAGAGCTAGTAAGGCCTACTTTAGGTGTGAGTAATATTCAACCTCGTTCCTCTTTTTGGTCTTGAAACCACGTGGTGACAAGAAATATCCTTCTAATCTATGGCGAGGGTACTTTATCCCATATATTATTAATACCGCTTTGACTAGAGTCATTTTGCTTACCCCTGAGATGTGACATCAGATGTCAGTATTGCTGAAAGCATCCTAATTGGAAACATCATGTTCTTGCTTCTAAAGGTGTGCTGCCTTTTTGACAGTAGCATATGCTATATTTATTTTTTGATTGAAAATTCATGCAGTGCCATTTACTTCCTCCTTATTCTTCCTTTTTTGTTATGTAACTTCTTTAATGTTGTTGATTTGCACAGGAAAACATTATTGGAATATTGTCCTTCTCCACCCACTCCATCACTTCATCCATTCCTTCTTTCACTGCCCTTCTCTCTTATTATTTCCATCCCTCCTGTTTGTCATATTTGTTTTGTCTATGCTTCTTTATAAAGAGAGAGTTGGAATCAGAGACAATAATTTGGTAAGATTTCTGTCATTCGGCTTAGAACAGTTGGTGCTTCCATTCTTAGCAAGCAAACCTTCTGTGGTACAAAGTCTCACTCTGGCTACCTGCTGATGACCACTGTTGATGGGTTAGGAAATTGTAAATTTGGGAAGAGTCCAGAACTCAAATACAGAATGGGTAGCTGTTCTACCACTATGTCTCTATATGTTTGTCTGTGACTGTCTTTTGCTTTGTATGATACTATTTTCAGTTTTCAGACAAGATTTCAGAGTAAATATATGGCCATACAAAAATATTGTGTACCATATACCGTGATATGGAAAAATCATCAGTAAGAATATCAATTTGAAGGTAAGTAATATTGATTTTTAACATATCAAAGTCATTAATATTGATTGAAAGATATAGGTGTTTAAAATAACGTTTTTAAATTATTGATATGCATTTTTAGTATACTTTTTCATGTATATGATGCAAATATTTTGTACAATTATTGTTTATGTTTTTAATATGTTATTAAAATTTTAGTAGATCAGTTTTAGATTTAATGTAATTAATTTTTGCTATTTTTAGTGCTGTAGCGGTTTGTGGGTTTATAGGTGTATAGGGAGGGAAGTAATTTAATGATAATACATTAATGATTATTTTATATTTAATATTATTTATTTAATTTATATTTAATTATGTTAATTATGCTATAAAAAATGTTAATGTATATTTTATGTGCGGTTTGTGAGGTTTATAGGGTAAGGGGTTGGAAGTAATTTATTTTGAATTAATTAATACGTAGGGCCCAAATACGTCAGAGCCATTGTTACCGTATCGTAATTTTGTTTGGAAAAATTTCCGACCGACCCATTTTGATAGAGTCGGTCGGAAATGATTCCAAACAGGAGTTTCGAATGGCTTACGACAGGCTCAGAGAGCCCGTCTGCCATTCGGAAGGCCTTCAGCAATCCCTCGGCCGGCGTTTTCAGGCCGAGGGATTACGATAGCAGTTTCCCACTGCCTTTCTGTGCTGGCCTTTCTGACACAGAAAGGCATTGGGAAACTGTTTTTGGGGGGCCCCAGCAGGGCTCCAATGGGTGCAAGGACACCGAATGGCAGTCTGTTGATCACTGCACTTGGCGGCAGGCACCTTGAGGTGCCTGTCACCCTTTACCCCTATAAACCCTACAACCAACATCTAAAACAATATATGCACAATTAACTTAATTAAGTATCAATTAATTAATAAATAATAATTAACAACTAAGGGCACAATTACGATGCCGGGCGGACCAGAGTCCGTCCGACATCGCTCTGGAAATGGAACCGAACGACGTCCTGTTTCCGGTTCCAGCCCTGCTATTAGGATGCGACCGAACCCTGTTTGGTCGCAATCCTATACTTCAATATGGGAGTATGCATTCCAAACAAAATGCATGCTCTCATATCAAAGAGCATAGGTGCAGTTCATCACTGCACCCTGTGGCAGGCATCCCAACGCTTTCCCTACTGTTGTGTTGTCTGGAGTGGTAATAGTACATGTTACCCCTCTGCTATCCAACACTTTCCCTACTGTTGTACTGACTGGATTGGCAATAGTAAATTTTATCCCTCCGCTTTCTAAAGGTTTTTCTACTGTTGCACTCATTGGAGTGGGAATAGTAACTTTTACACCTCCCCAATCAAACACTTTCCCTACTGTTGTATTGACTGGAGTGAGAATAGGAAATTGTACCCCTCGACAATCCAACACTTTCCCTACTGTTGTACTGCCTGGAGTGGGAATAGTAGATTTTACCCCTCCACTATCCAACACCTTATCTACTGTTGTATTCACTGGAGTGGGAATAGTACATTTTACCCCTGTGCAATCCAACACTTTTCATACAGTTGAACTGACAGGAGTAGGAATAGTACATGTTACCTATCCAAAATCCCACACTTTTCCCTACTGTTGCATTTACTGGAGGGAGATTCGTAAATTTGACCCTGACGTGTGAAATGGGCCTAATAAATGTTTTATATATATATAATAGTTTGTTTAGTTTTGTATAAATTGTAGTGGAAATAGCATATTTATTACATTTTACATTTTATATTTTAATGTATACTGTTACATTCTCCAACATGGAGTCCATCAGGCTGCAAAATGACCATGATAATGACTCCGCACCCTGCCCTTTCTCTCAAACATTGGCTTTGTCCTTACACTGTTACATTGCTTTAGTCCTCACTGTACTTGACTCACCTACTACCTTTGCAACCTATGCAACTCCTTTAAAAAAGCATCCATACATTTGCTCACAAATTCATCCATCTATCCATACATTCCTATACTTATTCATCCATCCGTTAGTCCAATAATTTATTCATTCTTACATGTACTCACTCACCAATCCATGCAGACAATCTTGCCTACCACTGAAGAGGCATCTTCATTCATGAAAATGCAGGAGGAATTGACTTTGCATGTTCTTGTGTTGCAGACGATGTGTCTGTCATCTTGCAAGAGTAAAGAATTATAAGTACTTGAAAACCATTCAATAATGGCCACCTGTGAGTACGCTCCCAGGTGCAGCTTTCTTTGTATGCTTTTTGTCACACTTTATTTATATTAATAAATAGTGGGGAAATACAATTTTTTTCGAAGGATCACGTGACGTGCTCAGCATTTGGCAAGCCAACAGCACTGTAGACCACCATTACAACATTCTGAATTTACCAATGCTTGTTCACTTTCTTGCTAATTCTATCAAGATAGTAATGGAGTACCAGACGAATTATAAAAGTGATAAATTGGAAGAAAAGGTGCAAGTAATAAGTTGATTAATTTGAAGAGCTCAGTAGCATGACCGCTAACGTTTGACACGCTAACTGCTTATTGTGCAAGCATTTTTCAATTACACGTCAGATGTAGACCGAAAACACATCGTGAGGCATCATTACATACATGATTCCCACAGCAGAAGACATGGGTAAAGTATGCACTTTACTCTGAGAAGGAGGTTGTCAGCTTCCCCGTGCCCCATTGGTTCAGGCATAAGGCTTTAGGAATGTGCACCAGTATTTCTAGATATCAGTGTGTACGAAGGACTTTCATGTACTTTTAAAATGCTCATAGTTAAAAGTGTGCAGTAGAAAATGTAAATAGAATTCCATAATTTTTATAATCGTATGGATATTTACTGTCTTTTTATGCACAATATGTGTTATGGATAAGTTGGCATTAGCCTATAGAATTCACTTAGACAAATACATTGCAACATGTCCGCTTTAGGCATTTATGTAAAGAAAATATGTAGGATTTTTTAAATTTGTGTGAATATCCTTGCTTGTATATTGTACTCCTGACATGGAATACAACAAATTCCGGAACGCTGTGACGGATCCTTGGTGTTTTTGTTGGACAATAACATACACTGAACGAAGCAATCCATGATCAACATCACTGGTCAACGCAGATCTTCCCGTCATCGTACTTACCTTCTACGTAAATTATACAAACATATCACATTTGAAGATTCTAGGCAACACTTGTTAGTTTATTCCCTAAATTTGGATGACTATTCATGTCTATTCTATTCTAGGCAATTTATAGATCCCATGGCTACCTAAATGGCTCTCCGAGCAGTAAACCAGCCAAAAAGAATTCAACCCATCAGTTAATCCATGTACTAGACTCACGCTAGACACCTCTCAATTAACAAACAGACATGCTTTGCACATATTTCTGAAGTTTAATTCATTTTCAGTTTTACGAATCGGTAGAGAGGTCCATAGCTTGGGGGTCAGAACGGAGAAGGAATGACCACCACCTTTTGCTCTACGGAGGGGGGTTGGAGGACGTCCTAGAGAATCTGTCCAGCATACTGTTAAAGTTATTACCATGCACCAAGACTTCAGTTTTATCACAGTTGAGTTTAAGGCCGCAATTGGCAATCCAATCTACCAATTCCTTTAGGAAGGTTCCAAGTTGATCCACCTTTTGAGCAGTTCTCTGAAGTGAGGGACAGAACTATTTGCGTGTGATCCGCATATGTAACTATTGAGAGACCAAAGACCTGAACAATCTGTACCAGAGGACACGCATAGAGATAAATTATGGTTGGGCTCAGAGAGGAGCCCTGTGGCACTCCACTTTTCAAGAGGCATGTCTGAGGGTAGCATGAGTTATCAAATACTTGAATGCTCCTTTCTTAAATAAATGATATAAGCTGGTTAAGCATAAGGTCACCACATTCCCAAGTCCTGTATGAGGATTGAGTGGCCTACAGTTTCATACGTTGCACTTAGATCTAGTAATAGGAATGCAGTAAAGCCCACTTGGTGCAAGACCATTTTAAGGTTTTATACTACCTCAAGCAGAGTTGTCACAGTACTATTTTGGTGTCTAAAACCCATTTGTGTGGTGTGAAGAATCTCATTATATTCAAGAAATTATGTTAAATGTTGGTTCACTTGGTTTTCCAGCAGCCTCCCATCTTTCAATAGCAGGGAGATTGGTCTATAGTTTTCCGGTCGTGGTGGATCCAGAGTGGATTCTTTTTAAAGTGGCTTTACCACTGCATGTTTCCAGGGAGAAGCTTCTACTCCATTCCTTAGAGAGAGAGACTGAGAGGTTCTTGTAGCACTGGAAAGATGTCTTCCACCCCCTGTTTCAAAGCATATAGTGGGGCAACTAGATTTTCTGTCTTCTACTTTGAAAATGTTGGCAATTACTGTAGGAGTCACAATGATACTGTCACACCTTTCCTAATAGTATTGTTTCTGGGAGTGAGGGTCTGCTAGAGAAAAGATGAGAAAATAACCAGAAAAGAAATAATAATGTTACAACTCATTATTACCTTTATTTGCAGGACATGCTCTAAATACAGTGGTAATGTCTGCAGTAATGCCCATACAGCTGCTGCTCTTGCTACCATGTTTACTCTTATTGCTAGCAAGCATATCAAGCTTCATATCTGAGGGAAAGATTACAAGTGGGAATAATACTTACTGGCGGCTTGTGTAGGTGCCAGTGTCAAGGCAAATACTGTAAGATAAAAGACAGAAATGTGCCATTAGTTAGAGTGTTTTGGTAAATAAACCATGTGTTTTATCTCGCATGACTCATATGAGCGGAGGGAGAGGGGCAGTTCTAGGCAGCAGGACTCTGACCTTCAAGCAACATCAATTTTACAGAGCAATTTATTTGTTGCTGTAAAGTGGCCCCTCCACATATTCCTTATTGTATGTGTGCTATTAGTAACACCTGTATCTGTGCCCATCAACACTATTGAACTATCCACCCATACAAAGTGCCTCCATAGATAATGTGGATAGGCATAACCTCGGTTTTCTAGTCTGCAACTGTGCAGATTTGATGTTTTCATAAATCAGGCCATTTTATATACTGAGCTTGTGTGGAAGCTCTCTGTTGAATTCAATGCTCTCTGTATATAATAATTAGCTATCTGAAAAACAGAAGAAAATGTTCTGGAATTTCAGGCATCCTCTGGTGAGGCCACACCAGTAGCTCAGTTAGTAACAGTTATAAAAGGGGCAGGTTTCACAATTTTGGGTCTGAAAAATCATAGCTGCTTGGTGCAGCGGTCTGTAGGAGAGGTTGGCGCTAAATATGACAGGCCATACATTTTTTGTAGGCCTTAAACAATTCACCTGTGAATTTCACTGCATTACTGAGCTAAGGCTAGAGATAATTCTTCCATGACTGATCCATGAAGTCCTCCTCCTGGTACAATTTGGGGTGAACATTCAAAATATCGATTTTTAAATATCGAAGTACATTTAAATTGAGTTTTAAATATCGTAGGGACAAAATATCGACATCAAGAATATCGACAACCAGAATATCGAACTTAAGGTAAGAAATATCTATGTTGCAAATATCTATATTAGTAATATCAATAGTAAAATTATCGATGTTAATAATATCGATATTTATGTGAGTGTTATGTATTTTAGTATGTATTTTATATGTATGTGTTCTATATTTTTTTTAAAGTAAATTATGCATTTTAGCACCGTAAAGGGTTGTGGGTTTATAGGGGAATAGGGTGGGAAGTAATTTAATTATTATACATTAATAAAACATTTTTAGGAATTATTAATTATTTTCAATTACATTTTGGTGGCGATCACGATCCGGTAAAAAATTTCCCCGTGCGACTCGTATCCGGTCTTTTTACCGTACGAATCGTACAAGTGCCGTACGAACTGGCAATCACGATTCGCATGGTAAAAAGTCCATACGAACCGCATTGGGAATCATTCCCCACACGTCCTCGGGTCGGAAAATGTGTCCGACACGTCCTCGTACGATTTACCGTACAAACGTGAAAGGTGAAGTCCGACCGAGGAATCACGATCCATCCCGTGCGTCCGAGGTTACAACCGGATGGAAAAATCACCATCCGCACCGAACTCCCATAGCAACCATGGAGACGTGCCCGCATACGCGCCGCCCCCCCCAGCCCCCGTAGGTACGTGCCGACCCCCCCCCAGCCCCCGTAGGTACGCGCCGACCCCCCCCAGCCCCCGTAGGTACGCGCCGACCACCCCCCAGCCCCCGTAGGTACGCGCTGACCCCCCCCAGCCCCCGTAGGTACGTGTCGAACCCCCCCTGTACGTTCGAGTCGTACCCCCACCCGTGTATGTACGGTGCGTACCCCCCGTGTACGTTCGAGTCGTACCCCCACCCATGTATGTACGGTGCGTACCCCCCCCGTGTACATTCGAGTCGTACCCCCACCCGTGTACGTTCGAGTCGTACCCCCCGTGTACGTTCGAGTCGTACCCCCACCCGTGTATGTACGGTGCGTACCCCCCCGTGTACGTTCGAGTCGTACCCCCACCCATGTATGTACGGTGCGTACCCCCCGTGTACGTTCGAGTCGTACCCCCACCCGTGTACGTTCGAGTCGTACCCCCCGTGTACGTTCGAGTCGTACCCCCACCCGTGTATGTACGGTACGCGCTGGGGGTACGCACCGTACATACACGGGTGGGGGTACGACTCGAACGTACACGGGGGGGTTCGACTCGAACGTACAGGGGGGGTTCACACGTACACGGGTGTACATACAGGGGGGTTCGGCGCGTACCTACGGGGGCTGGGGGGGTCGGCGCGTACCTACGGGGGCTGGGGGGGGTCGGCGCGTACCTACGGGGGCTGGGGGGGGGTCGGCGCGTACCTATGGGGGCTGGGGGGGGGGTCGGGCCACCTACTCTGGTCGATTCGCGCCGTACTTCGCTTTTGCGGCACTTTTTGGGTGCCGTGAAAATATTTCCGTCCGGACTGCTGTCGGTTCGAATCGTAATTCCTGGGTCGTGAAACGCTGCCTGAAAGCGTCCCGACGTCACGTCGCAGCATTCCCGGCTCACATTCGTATGTATATTTTCGTCGGTCGGTGTTTTTTACGATTCGTACGGAAATGGTGTTTCCGTGCGAATCGTAATTCCATGTTTGTAAAGTTTTACGACCGGGTACGAGTCGGACGGGGAAAACGCTCCGACCGACGGTTCGTACCCGGTTTTTACCGGATCGTAATCGGCACCTTTGTGTTTTAGTTCTGTAGCGGCTTGTGGGTTTATAGGGAAATAGGGTGGGAAGTAATTTAATTTTAATTAAGTAATTATTAATGTTTAATTATTGGTATTCATATTTAATTTATGGTTAATTAATTATTAATTGGTAATTAATTATTATTAATTGATAATTATATTATTTGTATTAATTTATTATTGAAGTGGGTTGTGGATTTGTAGGGGAATAGTGTGGGAAGTAATTTATTTGTAATTAAGTATTTATTAAAAAAACGTGGGTATTGATAATTGTTAATTAATTATTAATTGGTTATTAATGTTATTAAATATTATTTATTGGTATTGACAATTAATTTTTTGTTAATTAATTAATAATTGCAAATACATTTTATTAATTGATTTATTGAAAATTAAAATACTTGTGAGAAATTTTATGTGGAGTGTGTTGTGTGTTTATTGGGGAATAGGGTGGGAAGTATTTAATATTATTAAAGTAAATATTACATTTGATATATTTGAAGTTATTATTTTATATATTGTTCATTTTTTTATAAATCATTATTTAATTACAATATTTATTTGATTTATAAGTATGTTATTTTTAACACGTACGCTATCCAACGCTTCCCTACTGTTGCACTCTCTGGAGTGTGAATAGTAATTTTACCCCTACGCTATCCAGCGCTTTCCCTACTGTTGCATTCTCTGGAGTGGGAAGAGTAATTTTTAACCCTACGCTATCCAGCGCTTTCCCTACTGTTGCACTTTCTGGAGTGGGAATAGTAATTTTTACCCATACGCTATCCAACGCTTTCCCTACTGTTGCACTCTCCGGAGTGGGAATAATAATTTTTACCCCACGCTATCCAGCGCTTTTCCTACTGTTGCACTCTCTGAAGTGTGAATAGTAATTTTGAACCTGCGCCATCCAGCACTTTTTTGTACTGTTGCACTCTCTGGAGTGGGAATAGCAATTTTTTCCCCTATGCTATTCAGCGCTTACCCTACTGTTGCACTCTCTGGAGTGGGAATAGTAATTTTTACCCCTACGCTATCCAACGCTTTCCCTACTGTTGCACTATGTGGAGTAAGTATATATATTAATTTATATGCTGCAAAATTCCAATAAAGGAGAGTCGATGCCGTGTCGTTCAGCCAATCTGATTTATTGTCAGCTGTGAATGTCAGACGCGTTTCGCCTGCCCAGAAGGCTTGCTCACTAACATTATGGAGAGAAACCCAAGTTCCAAGGCAACAAATAGATGATAATGAAAATGTAACAATTGTGAATCTGACAAGTATCAACCTTTCAGATGAGGAGAAAAGAATCCTACGATTAGGACTTTCTTATTGTCCGGAAACTGACATTGATTATACCACCACAAGGGAAGATGTGTTCAAATTTGTAAGGTCTCTCAAATTGAAGAAATATTTTGCAGTAGCTGCAAAAAAAACAGCAAATCCCTCATTAAGACATGCATATGATGAAGAAGTCAATTTAGCCGTGAGCGATGTCAACCTAATGATTGACTTACAAGAACTACAATCGGAGAATGAGATGAGCAGTGAGATCATAGCAACCCAAGACTTACCGAACACACCCAGCAGGGCAATACAGGTGGCAAACCACGAGGCAATTTCAATTAATAGCAGCAAATCAACGAAATTTAAAATGCCTTCTAAATTTATACCAATAACATCAAGGGACTACGTGGATGTTTTCAATGATTTGGTTATCAATGAGGTCAAGGAACTATGTACACGAATAAATGCAAAGAAAAAACCATTCTCGCAACAAGCCAGAGATTATTATATGCTAGTTGAGAAACTGTCTAATAATGATGATTGTATTGTACGGAATGCCGACAAAGGTGGAAATGTGGTTCTGTGGGGTAGGCAGCAATATCTTACCGAGGCCTATAAACAACTGGGGAATAAAGTCTACTATGTCAAGGTGCAAAAAGATGTAATGAACAAGAGTTTTAACATGATTCACACACGTTTATTGGAGTGGCGTAGACAGGGCCTTATCTGTCAAGATGAACTGTCCTATTTAACAATATCTAATCCTACCACCCCGGTGTTTTATTTAATCCCCAAGTTCCACAAAAATACAGTAAATCCCCCAGGTCACCCCATTATTTCAGCTATCAATAGTGCATTTGAGCACACATCCAAGTTTGTTGACTCTTTTTTATGTCCTCTGGTGAATAGGCTTCCTTCTTTCATCCAAGATACAGGGGATTTTTTACGAAGAGTCTATGATGTGCCATGGGACCCTGATTTCATTCTGATGACCATCGATGTTACAACTTTGTACACCAGTAAAATTCTGGCACCACACACAAATGTTGCTAGCTATGATCACTATGTGCCTGGAAAACAACTTTTTTCATTTTAACGATGATTTGTATCATCAACTTTGTGGGACAGCAATGGGCACCTGCTTCACCCCCAACTATGCTAATTTGCATATGGGCTGGTGGGAGGAGCAGGTGGTCCAATCCCTTTTCCAACAAGAATGGCAAGAGAATGTGATCATGTGGAGTCGCTTTATCGACGACTTATTTATTGTTTGGAAGGGAGATGACAACAGTGCCCAAGAGTTTGTGAAAAAGTTACAGGTCAACCAATTGAACTTGAAGTTTACTAGTGTCATCAGCAGCTCAGAGGTGAACTTTTTATACCTGACAGTTTATATCTATCAAGGGAAACTGCATACAAAGTTGTTTAGTAAACCCACTGATGGAAATACGTTACTTCATACATCGAGTTTCCATCCGGCTAACTTGGTCAGGAGTATCCCCTATGGGGAATGCCTTAGAGCAATGAGGAACTGTAGCACAAAGAAGGATTTGGAGGTAGAACTAGAGTGCCTTAAAGGAAGATTTTCTATAAGAGGGTACTCTCAAGAATGCATAGGGAAGCGATAAGGAAGGCAACCCAGAAATCTAGGGAAGAAATACTCTTTAACACTAGTAATAAAAAGAAGGTCCAGTTTGGGCAAGAAAATTCCCAATGCAGGATGATTACCGCATTCAATAAACAACAGAATGAATTGAGACACATCCTGCAAAAACATTGGCATATCATCCGCAATGATCCCATTTTGAAAAAATGTGTACAAAGGAGGCCCCTCATCACCTTCAGAAAGGCTCGAGGTAAGCATTGTGGGGACACGACAGCTCGTTCCCTTATGCAGGCTTTAGTCAGCAACATATTATCTACTAAAACTCAGGCCACAATGAGTAAATCATGGCTAGTCAGAAGGAACAGGTTCATAAAATGCACAAAATGCGAGGCCTGTACTTTTGGTAAGAACACCAATAGCTATATTCCAGGCTTCACGAATAAAGAACATAAAATAAAGTGTCAGTTTTCTTGCAAAACAGAGTTTGCTGTCTACATGCTTCAGTGCCCATGTGGCCTGAAGTACGTGGGTAGCACTATTCTTCAAGTCCATAAGCGGGTGTTGCAGCACTTGCGAGCAATCAAGAACGCGGATAAAGCTTATCCGGTTGCTCGCCATTTCGAGAAATGTCACAATAAAGATGTAAGAGGGCTGTCATACTTTGTGATCGATGCTGTACCATCGAACATTAGGGGAGGTGATCACCAGAAAGTATTACGTAGGCTAGAACCTAGCTACATTGTCAAACTTAATACCAATACCCCTATGGGTTTGAATATGGAAGAAGATCTCCATACATACCTGTAAAAGTCCTACCGATCCTGTTGTTGTTCTTTAACTGTTTATTTTACACACACTACAAACAAGAGGGTGATAAAGACAGCTAATTGGTTTAAAAACACTAGTTATTTAAGTTACACCAAGTATGGTATTGAACAGCAGCCCACTGGGGCAACACGATTACCTTAAATATGAAATGTTGATAAATATGAAATGTTGATGAGCAGCAAAACAATGGCATTTGGTGTTTATAAGTCAAGAAACATCTGTAATTGGGTCACGTGACCTGTAACAATGATAACATATGATTGATCATGGCACTTTGGCCCACTAGGGCAGTGTAAGGTGTTTGAAGGTGTTTTTTATATATTGAGCAATATTTGGGCTCGAAAGAGGTTTAATACAATTTGCCGAAATGGTCTGTGCTGCGCGATCATATTAGTTAAACACAAGGGTGTTAATAATTAAGCATTTAATTTCCATCAGTCTTGGTTTTTCCATGCCAAAATACTTAGTGCACATGAATATGTATTATGAAGAATTAATTCAACTTTTGTACAAGATACGGCACTTGCTTGGTTTAAATGATGAACTTAAAACTACAAGTCTGTCTTCACTTTTTATGTTTTGTAGTTCTCACATGACACGGCAACATTTTTAGTTAAATTGATGAAACAAACCTTATTGAAATGTTAGTGAGCAAACCTGCTGGGCAGGCGAAATGCGTCTGACATTAACAGCTGACAATAAATCAGATTGACTGAACGACATTTTGCAGCATATTTGGACTGAGTTTCGGAGGTTCGTAACGCCGACGCGCCCTTCGTGCTGGTGGTGGTGGGCTTACCGAAACACCAGTGGAGTTTATATTAATTTATATGTATATGTTTAATTTATTTTAAAATGATATGTATTAGTAATTATTTTTAAATATGTTTTAATATTTTTAACTATATTTCTTTTAATTATATGTATTATTTATTTAATTTTACATTATTATTAAAACATTTAAAAAAATTATATTTTTAACATCGATATTTTTGACAACGATATTTTTTTCTCTTGATATTTTTGTATATATCATTATGTAGATTGGACTTCGACATTTTTTACTTCGACATTTTTGTTTCGATATTTTTGTACTTCGATTTTCTGTCCGTCGATATTCTGTCAGACATTCACAATTTGATCTATCTCCTCCTTCTGGCTGAGCCTGCACCCATTTTAGTTTGGAGATAGATTATTGCTGATTCAGTTATTAACTGACTTGTCATTTTTTTGTTTTCTGGATTTTTGCAAAGGAGCAAGGTGGATGAGAGCATTTTTGGCTTTTCTTTCCAGGCGATGTATTACAATAAGTGCCCCTAGTGAACGACAAGCATTTGAACCCACTTATTGTTCCCCCACGGCTCTTTGGTATTATAGAAGAGGCCATGGTTTGTGCAGCCCCTTCTAACATATGAATGGTGTCAGAGCACATTCTTTGCCAGTGCAGTTATGAGGGGGAGTTCCCACATTTTCAAGAGGTCATGGATAACGGACAATGCCAATCAGGAAACACTTCTGAGTCTGTGCAGTATTTCTGATGTACACGCAGAGAGGGGGAGCTGGGGGGAGGGGTCGTGCCTCATTGTGGACTGGCATCTTCCAACAGATGCTAAGGGATATTAATTGCTTCATCCCCTTTCTATTTGAATCTTCTTTTCTCAGGTTGTAATAATTTATGTGGGTAAATCAGATTGGAACATCAGCATATTTTAGTCAAGCTCTTCCTTAAACAGAACTGGTAGGTTGTGCGTTGAAAGTGTTCCTGCTGTGTTAGGTAGGTATGTGAAAAGGTTCCACTAGAAAATATAAACAGATATTCTAGCTTCATAAAATGTGAAGACTTTGGAATCTGATAAGCACTGTGGTCGTTTGAATCATTGTACCTTACCCATGAGTAGAATAATGTCCTTATTTCCCATTGTGAGCGATGGCAAGGATGTTGATCTGAAAACAAGAGTAAGGTTCCCAATGTTAAGAGTCAATTTGACATGGCTATTTCATAACCGTAAAATACATTAATAATAAATAAATAAAATGTGAATGATTAAGCTAGCTAAGTTCTGTTCTGTTTTTATGCGAATTAAAGTGACGATTTCTAATGTTCAAGAACTCAAAATTATCAACCAGACCTTTGTGAGAATACAGATCAGCCTCAGAAAAAACACCACTAGAGTGCTTCAAGTTGGAATTGGCATTTTGTAGTTATTAAAGAGCACCTATTTAGAGATGACAAACGAGTAAGCAGTTGTTTTTGGTGATTATGTTGGAGAAAAAACATCAGTGCTGCCTATTTGCACCGAAATATTGTATGGGAAATGTGGAGAGGAGAGGATGGCGGGCTATGACATAAAACAGGAACCCATAGTGGTCTGACCTGTATATATATATATAAATTGCGACTCCAGGAAGACCCTCACATCTGTATGTATTGTATGGAGTTACCAGGCCAGTATAGTCTAAATCTTGGCATGGAAGGAGCAGCACCTTACCCCACCCACCATGTGGCCCAGATACACCATGGAACGTTGGAACCGCCTGCTGCAGGGCCTGAAGCACCTCCTAGACGTGAGACAGGTGTTCCTCCTAGCTGGAGCTGTAGATAGTTATGTTGTCCAGGTAGGTGGCACAGAATTCCTTCTTTGCAGCCAGGACCCTGTTGGCTACCTTTTGAAGGATGGGAGGAGCATTCTTCACACCAAAGGGCATCACCCTAAACTAGAACTGGGCCTGTGGGGTTGAGAATGCTGACCTCTCATTTGCACCCTCAGTCAGAACGTTCTGCCAGTTCCCTGATATCAAATCAAAGGTATTGAGAAATTTGGCAGCGCCCAGCTGATCTATGAGCTCATCAGCTCAGGGAATGGGGTGTGTGTCAGTCTTCGTGATGCAATTGAGACCTCTATTGTCCACATAGAACCGAAGTTCTGGAGTGGTGTCATGTGAGGCAGCCTTGGGTACCAGCATCACAAGGCTATACCAGGGACTGTAGGAGGGCTTAATCACCCCTAACACCAGCATCTTGGAGATCTCTGCCTTGATACTGGCCCTCATCTTGTCTGACAACCTGTAAATCTCATTTTTAACAGGTGGACTGTCTCCAATATCTATATCATGAATGAACAGGTGTGTGAGATCAGGAGTGAGGGAGAACATAGAGTAATTCTGCCCCAGTAGGTGGTGACAGTCACTCAGCAATTCTGGGGTAAGAGTAGAGGAGAGGTTGATACTCTCTGACCCATTGTATTCCTGGGGTGACAGAAGGTATTGGAGATGCTTGCTCTCCTCTTCCACTCCCTTATCAGTCACCAGGGGCATGCTCATTTCAGACCTCTGAAATTGTGGTTTGGGGCAGTTCACATTGAACACCCTTAAGGGGTTTCTACTGGTCTGAAGGTCCCCCAAGTAAGTGGACTCCCCCTTTAGCTCTTTCACCTCCTATGGTAATCACCTGTGATCTTGGAGAGCTCCGGGCTCCACAGGCTTCATAGCTTATACCTTCTGAACAGGTTGAAACTCCAACAGTGTTGCCTTCTAGTCATGCCAGAGCTTCAGAACTTATTGACTGGGCTCAATGTTACTTTTTACCCTTTTCTAGTAGTCATGCATCTGGTTGCAGAGACTGAGCATGTAGCTGACCGCATCCTAAGGAGGTTTTCTGTGGAGGCTTGCTCCCACTACTCTCTCACATGGCTAAGACATCCACTAACAGGGTGGCCATAGAGTTGTTTGAAGGTCTAAACCCTTTTCTGTTTTGTGGCATCTCCCTGTAGGCAAAAGGAAGGCATGGAAGGAGGACATTCCACGTGTGCCTCATGGGGCGAGGAAGGCCCATTATCAAGCCATTTAAAGTGTTGTTGAATCTCTCCACAAGACCAGTTGTTTGGGGGTGATAGGGTGCAAAGTTACCCAACATGCATTCCACATGGACTTCATGTATGCTGATTTGAATTTAGTGCCTCTGTCAGACACTACCTGGTTGGGTAACACTATGTGGGTAAAAATTCCCATCAGTGCCCTGCCTCCCACAGACGCAGTCGTGGGATCCAAGGGTCAAACAATGTTCATGCCTACTCTCTTAAAGAAAGTGCCAATGATAGGCAATGGGGTCAGGGTAGCTTTGAATGAGGTAGGTCCTGCCCCACCTACTGGCCTGGTAGGTAGGGCAGGACCTAAATAATGCATCTGAGGCCATGTTCATCAGTGCCCAATAGAAGTGAACAATAAGGCTGGCAAACATCTTGTCTTGCCTCAGATGTCCTGCCAGGGGTATGTCATTTGCTAAGCCCAGTAGGAAGTTCTTATAACACTGGGGGACAACCAACACATGGGCTGTCCCTGATACAGTAGCTTTAGGCTCACTATATGGGAGGTCATTACCCCAATATATCAGGTGATCTCCAGAGGTGTCACCTTCTGCCTTAGCCTGAACTTGCAGCCTCAAGACTTCTAGAGTGGGGCACTCTTTCTGTGCTCTGTAAAATTCCTCTCTGGTGGGCCCATCCTCAACTTGCCAGACAGTAAGCTCTGGAAGGTCACCTAGGGCAGCAATGTCCTCTCCTGTTCGCTCGGAGTCATCCTCCTCAGGTGCCTCATCCCCCTCAAATGTGGGAACTTCAGGTGTTGGTTTTCCACACCCCTTGACCCTCTCCTTCTTGGCAGCTATCTGGGACATTGTTCCAAGCACCATATGCCCTTGGCTCCCTTCTTGGGGAGCCTTGGACATTTTGGTCATACAGACCTATTCAGGTAATCCCGACAGTGTGACCTGAGCTCTGCCCCCTCCAGATAATGTGTTCCAGGTCGTTGCCCAGGAGCCAATACATAGGCATAGCAGGGCTTACAGCTACTTTTAAAGAACCTGAGACCCTTCCCCTACTCAAAGGGACCAGAGCCACCAATAGATGACTCTCACAGTTGTCTGTAACTATGGCTTGGTGGAATGTGTTAAGGAGGACCTGCTCTAAGGACACCAGCTAACATCTCACAGTAGTCATGCTGGCTCCTGTGTCCCTCAGAGCCACAACCAATTGCCCATTGCTGGTGGCCCACTGCCTGCACTTAGAAGTATTTGGAGACATAAGGGCTTTTGGCACCATCTCCTTGTCACCAAGGGAAACTAGGGTCACCTCTGTCTGCTCCCCAAATCTAACAGTGACTACCTCCTCCTTTTAGCACCACACTTGTCAACTCAGGTGCCTGCCCACCAGTGGTGGGTTTTGCCTGTTGGGACATTTGGAGTTACTTTTGGAGTGCCCATATTTGTAGCATTCTGTGCTTTGGGGTATAAACCTCCCTGTCTGTTTATCATAGACCCCCTTTTCTTTTATTGCTCAGTCTGGGACTGGTTACCACTTTTCCCTTGGGATTTTTTTGTGGGGCCTTTAGGGAACTCCTTCTTCTTAACCTTTTCTCGCGCCTGGTCTTGGGGCGGGACCCCTGACAACCCTTGTGGGAGTCTCCCCCAGATACCTTTTTGGATAATCTGGTTCGGGACCAGAGATCCACCTCCTGAGCTCGCTTCCTGGTGTCAATCAGCCTGCTGTCAACTAGGTACTGCTGCAGCTCTCAAAATTATATTGTTCAACCCACTAAATGTATTAACCTTGCTGCCTGCACCCAACCATTCAGTACTTTGCTAGAGTAGTCCACAAAATCAACACAGGACTGGTTGGAGAGCTTCTTACTGTCCCTGAACCTCTGGCAGTACTTTTCAGGGGTCGGTCCAAACTTAGCAATCAAGATGGCTTTCATAGGGGTGTACCTGGTTTGGTCCCCAACCTCTAAAGTAAGAAGGGTGTCCCACCCCACTGTAGGCATATGTTTCCACAAATCACCCCTCCCCTCAATGCTGTTCTTTGATCTTGAGAACCCTCAGGGCTACTTTTTAAGTAGAAAAATATTTGTCAATATCATCTCCCACAGCATAACAAATCTTTGGGGTTATGGAACTTTATGTCTCCTCCAGACACTACAGGTGCGCTGCCACACATGCTGCTGGTATCTGACTGCCTGTCTTTCAGTTCCAGCTCCTTAAGGCTCCTTTCATGAGCCAAACTCTCCAAAGCTAGTTTCTCTTCCATGGCCAGATTTTTCTCCTCCATCCTAAGCATGGCCATCTCCAGACTTAACGCTTTCTCCTCCCTCCTCTCTGCCAGCTCCTCTGGGATCAGACCAAGAGAAGATGCACTGCTCTCTACATAGACATAAAACTCCAAGTCAGGAGTCAAGTCATCCCCTTCAGCAGACTGCTGGCCCTCAGGACGGATATCCAAATTCTCTCCTTGCTTGTTGATCTCCTCATCTCTTTTAGTGGCTGTAGCCAGTGGCTGGTGAACCTCCATTCAAGCCCTCAGAGCCTTTTGCAATTCTACCTTCCTGGCGGTGATCTTGGTTGGAAGTCCCCTCTCTTTACAGAGCTCCTTGAGTTGGGCCATAATGTAGGACTCCATTTTTGCCAGTTCAAAAGCCATACTTGTAAAGATGAATTCAGGCACCACAGACAAAAGGGCATTTTGGAAAAATTAAAAAGGCCAATCAGGGAGAATTTAAACTAGAATCATTCTTAGATATTGGATGGTCTTGTATTCCGAATCACTGCATGGCACTGCTTAAACACAAGTGCAAACCTCACCACTAGTGAGAAATACAGTTAAATAGGAACACGCAGTGAGATGAACAACATGTACAGCTGACTTACATGTGCACAGTTTAAAAAAAGTATGCAGGCCAACAAAAGGCAAAGTGTTGTATAATCAACCAAACAACATGTCGAAGATTCAACCCTAAGAGATTCCTCTCTTCAGAAGGACGGTTAGCCTTCTGCAGAGAGGAATCTTCCCCGACACTGCAGTCCTGACAAATACTTCTATTTACCAGGAGTGTGCTTTCCAGCACCCCACCACGAACACGGATTGGCATTGCAAAACTGATAGATTTAGAACAACAATTACTCATACATTCTTTCCCTTACACTTTTTCAGGTGTCTACTTGCACTGTCCTGATAAAGATTCCGTTTAAGTTGTACCTTTGGGGTCGAAACATCGACGTGTTGTTCAGACTTTATAATACTAAGAGCTATTTTTTGGGCCCTGAACACAGAGCTGCAATTTTTGTTGAAGCTGCGCAACTATAAGTCAACTGTTTATGTTTTTTTTTCTCACAGCATACTCCTTGTTCACTGTATATCTCACTAGTCACTAAACTGCAGTTTTCACTATAAGCACTTACATTATTTTGTGTCACACTGTTTTGTGAAGTATTTGAATAATTGTGCCAAAGACTATGAATATTTTCACATTCTGCATAGGATTGTGCAGAACAGGATTCATGGATATCCAATAAACTGATGGTCTATTCCAAATCAAACTCATGAGCATGAGTACCTTTCTTTGCCTAGGTAGCATAGGCTCATGCTTCCCCCAAGGGGACCATTGTTTTTGTTCATGTATATTCACTCGGGCTCCTAGGGATACTGGTTTGCCCCTTTGTTGATTTACCCAACTTTCTAAAAATGGGATTTTCAGAATTATAATTTAAAATCCAATTTCACTGTAAGTTAGAATTTCAAATTGTGATTCCAGAGACACCAACCATGAACTGGGTATCCCTTCCCATTTGTAAATTTCACTTATAAAAAGTAATAAGGCAACTTCAATGCATCCTATGGGAGAGATAGGCCCAGTGGTAGTGAAAAACAAATGTAATAGTTTTTTTACTGCCAAGGCATAACCTACAAGTGCATGTACTACCTTTCAAATACACTACACCCTGCCCTCAGGGCTGTCCAGGTCCTACCCTATGGGTCACTTATATGCAGTAGCGGCCCGTGGTGGGAGTGCTGCTGGGCGCTGACGTGGGGCGGGGGAGAGGCAGGGTGGGGGGTAGTAAACTACGGATTATGGCTGATTAGAGGTAAGTAAACATTTAAATACATAAAACGAATTTCGTTGTGTGCGCTGCATCGCCAAATGCGATGCAGCGCACACAACGAAATTCGTTTTATGTATTTACACTCCCACCACGGGCCGCTACTGCTTATATGTGTAAAAATGTGATGGTGTGGCCCTGGCAAAAGGTTACTGACGTGATGAAGCTTGTGTCTGTATGGTACACCAGTCACAGTGTGCACAGCCTGAAAGACGGCCCATGGACTACTGTATTTCAGAAACAATCTCATTTTACTCAATGTCATCAATTGAAATCCATTTTCATAATTTTTAATCCATTAATCCTACCAAATAAAATGATAATATTCAAGTCTTCCATGAGTTTATTGATGATGTGATGATTCCATAATACAAAAAGCCGTATTGATGACCTCGGTAATCATGAAAACACAATGCATTTTGGGAAGGTTCCCTTCTTCAGGGTTAACTGCACTACGACAATTCGAAAAGGTCCTATCAAAAAACATCAAAAGACGTGTCCATCACATGATAACCACCAAAATATGGAAAAGTTTTAATTAAAATGCTCAGAAAGTGACATGCACCCAACCCATATTATAATTACCATACAACCCCTCAACCAGAATAGAGTAGTATTCCCTGCAGTTTCAAATAACGTGAAAATAGAGTAAACTGCAAACAAAAAGCCAAGATTAACATCTGCATGCAAGTTACTTGGGATTAACTTTTCTGGTTTCTGGGGGGATTTAACACTTTGTGTGATATTTATCTTGTTTTTTTTTAGTTCTCTGTATTTTCACATGATTTTATTTTGAATTGCAGTGGATAATACTTGGGTTTTTATGATTACAGACTTCATCAATACTGCTATTTGTATTATGAAATCAATATATCATCACAAAATTAATGGAAGATTTAAATATTATCATTTCATCTAGTTGGATTACTGGATTAATATTGATAAAAATGGATGAAGTTGAGTAAAAAAGATTGTTACCGAAATACAATGGCCCATGGGCCAACTTTCAGGCTGTGCACTTTGGAACTGGAGTACCATTCAAACACCAGCTTCATGATGTCAATGTTGGTGTCTACAGGCAGAACATACACCAGGAGCTGCACAACAAAGTTCCTGCCTTGAGAGTGTTATGTTGGTGATGGAACATCTCAAGATGGGTAATTACCCAGGGGTGTTTAGAAGGTGGACCCCACCACCATTGGCAACAATAGTTACTACGGTGACTTCAGGGTGAAAAGAAATAAAAAGGCCCCGGAGCCTACCTTGTTTTTCTTGGCCAGTATTTCACTACACCTGAGCCTGTGTGTCCCTATTTTGCAGCACATCCATGACCTAGTCAGCAAAACCACAACGGATGATGAGGAGGTACTTGCCCACTCACCCTCACTCTCTTGTTCCCATTTTGTGGTAGCAAGCACTCTTACCTGTGGAACATGGAGAATCTGCTGCTGCTCTGCTGCCTTTGCTGTGCCTGTCAACCTGGCTGTGTTCCTGCTCACCCGCACATGGCATTGCAAACCTACATCTGTCATTAGATGTGAGAGAGGAGGTATGCTCTAGCTCACCCCCGACCTCCTGAGCGCAGCAGTGACTACGATGCCATGCCTTCCACCTTCTGATCCTGCATCCAGTGTACTCCTATGAGGGGTGTCTGTCTGCTTTCTATGGCCCTTTACTCCCTGCATCAGTGATGATTTCCAGCCATAGATTGCCTTCCTGCCTTCATTTCATCCTGCCATATGGCTGCTAGGTGCATGCTACTGGGCATCTCTGCTACCACCTGCTTTTTATTTGAAGAATTCTTCCTGCATACTCACCACATGCACGCCTACCCAGCACAAATTTCACTGGGTAGGCCAGTCTGCACAGAGAAGCGACCGCACATGATCAAATTCCCCTAGGAAACATGAGCCATGTCACAGGTCAGACCACTAGTTGTTGGTGCTATCTCACACCATCCCATGCCTGCTTCTCCCCCAGCTCCACTGTCGGGGTTTGACATCACCAAGACACTTCGCCTAGGGTCAGTGGCCGACACCTGTGCTGTTTAAACCAGTCCCACTGTTGCCCTCATTATGACCTCTTTACCTGCTCTAGAACTGTTTGTGGTGGATGCTCCCCATCCGCTAAAGCAGCGGCATGGAAGGACTGGGATGAGCTGCTGGAGACCTATTTTACATCTATGGGCCTGGAAAATGATCAACGGCGACTCATGCTATTGCCCTTGGGAGGTGCGGCCATGCATAAGCTAGGAAATTCTGTTTTCGAAGCTGGCCCTTCGTTCACATACGCTAAGTTAAAATAGGCTTTGACTGAACATCTTGAGCCCCTCGCAAATCCCTATTATGAGAGGTTCTGTTGCACCAAGTCTGTCAGCTACCTGAAGAATCTGTAGACACCTTTTATGCTCACCTTAAGGACATAGCAAGCATTCACTCTGCCCGATGCTGATGATATCATTTGAGCTCAATTTATCCGGGGCTGCTCCTCAGTCAAGCTCAGAGAAAACATTCTCCAAGTCCCAGGGATGTCCATGGCCAGGGAACTATCCAAAGTGTGTGCAGCACATATGAAGGTAGCTCTGCAACGCTGGGTGAAGATGCAGCCAAGTAATACGGAGGCGGCAGTGAGCACAGACAAAAGGAAACCATGCTCCAGATCCAACTTGACTCTCAAGAGGTGTTACAGATGTGGAGCGTCCTGCTTGCACCAAGGACCCTGCCTTGCACACACAAAGGGGTTTTCAGCCTGCAAAAAACCCATTCCTTTTGCCAAAGTGTGCTGTTCTTGAACACCCAAAAAGGGGAAGCACCCAAAGCAAATAACGCAATGCAGACTCCCACAGTGCCGGAAGATTTAGAAGCAATGGACTATGATGGCCCTGAAGGAGCTATTCTTGTCATCTAAGTGCTGAAACCCAGTGGGTAATCGCGGAGACACATTCTTAACTGCAGAATACTCCTGGCAGACTATTAGTTGCCGGCGCTAATCTACACAGTAGCTTCTATTATTATCTTAGTGCAGGATATCCCAAAGACCCAACCTTTTCAACCGGTTCTATGCCCCACCTTCTGTGATACAAACGAACTACCCTGCCCAAATTCATAAGTGAAATTGAATATCTCACCTTTGTCTGGGATAATCATTCCCTATATTTGACCAAGCTAATCATATAAACACAATACACAATACACAAAACACAATACATCAAACCAGGTATAAATATATTTATTAAAAGAGTGTAATTCAAATTACTTATACATACAGTATAAATTCAGTATTCATCACAAATTAAGTAGATTATTATATATTGTTCACTCTTTTCAAACACAACAATAAATGACCAAATATAATCAAATATACACCCCACAACCCCCATCAGTCAAGAAATCCTCATGTACTTATAACCACAATCATTCAAACCATACACATACCTCTATCATCCAACTCACCAAAATACATATAAATAGGTTACATGTACAGGAACAAAAAACATAACACCTGAAATTAAAGCACATTATAGTAGTACAATTTCAAAGTACATAGGTTATATAATTCAAGAGACAATTTCTTGAAATATAAAGACATTGATGAACTACATTACGTTCAATTTTGATATCAAATGCAAGGCTAATAGATAGTAGTCAGCATATCTTGCTTTCCAACATTGTATATCCTAGAATAGTTTCATCATTCTAGGCAGAATATCCTAATGTTCCTGTTGTAGCCAGGGCCGAACCGCGTTTCGGTGACCACCACAATATGGGTAACACCTTCTTCAGGGTGCTAAAGTAGGATGTTCTCAAGTTCAAAGGGGCTTGAAATGGGAGGGAGAAAATCAACAATACACTAGTCCAACAAAAAATGATAGCTCGGTCAAAAAAATATATATGATAATAAATAAATAGGCCTTGGCAGTGAACTTCGCTCCGTTTGCAGAGTTTGTGAAGTTTTCTGCACTAATTTCTCCGCAGAGATCGCAGAGTGCAGAAAACTCTGCTTTGCGATGTGCAGCGGAGTTTTTTACCCACTGGCAATAGCAAAAGGTAAGAGCGCGAGCTGCCGCTCAAGTAGAATTTCTAGCCGAGAGGCAGGAATACCAGCACAAACTGCAGTTCACACTGCAATCCACCACTCGTGGAACTTCGCAGAGTTTTTTTGTAACTTCGCGGAGTTCTGCGTAGCAAAACTTCGCAAACAACGCCCAGGCCTATAAATAAATAAACATACGATTAACAGGAGATCATATTACATGACCGAGATACAGGACAGTTCTCTATACCTCTAGTCCAGTGTCCAACAATAGCCAAATAGTTAACAGTAGGAAATCACAACAATAAACAGAATTTAAACCAGATTGGCATGCCACACAGAAAATCAGTAATAAACAATCAACAAAAACAGCCTAAATACCACAGAGTAAACAGTACAGATCAAGTGAGTATAGCCTACACCAAGTGAGCATGATGTACTATCTGATACATGATAGATTAGCCCATAAAAACCACTGATATGTATACCAAATCACAAAATATTCATAGCATACGTGTTTGTCTGTCTGAAAGGGTTATTCCTCAAAATACTTGCCCTATCGCAGGAAGGCTAGATATCTATTCTGAGAGGCACCCATTCAATCAAGGCCCCTTGCTCCTAGGGAAGAGTGAGAAGTAAAAATACAAATAATCAACAAACACCATTCTGCCCTGAGTCCTAATCTCACCAATTTAAGTGCTAAGAACAGGACCCTACCTCAGGGAATATTAAAAAGTTGCCTCGTGTTTAAGAATTTCCAGGTACAAACTAGGGTTAGAAATCCCACAAATTGTAAAACAAAATTGTAAAATCAGGGGATTAGACCTCACAGGCGATGCTAAAGGGAAAGACCAAACAAAAATATGAATAGAGATAAGGCTGTACATAGAAGCGTATGTCAGTCAGTTCACTAACTAATCATGAAATGATTAAAAGACACGAATGAAAAAAACAGAATTACTCAATATTCGATAAAGATTCCACGGCATCAAAATAATGCTAGTGACTAAGAACTTGTATATGTCCTAGCCAGGTGTCAAAAATGCGAGCATGATACGTCGCTGCCTATAGAAGTTCATAGAAATATCATGTGTATTTTAAGAAATATAAAATGTTGTAAGACTAAACTCAGTAGCAAGCAAGTCAGCATTCCGCACCCAGCTTAAGCAAGGACGCAGAGTATGCATCTGAGTTCAGCATAGTAGCTGCCAGAATAATACTGGCCCAGGGACGATCAATAATGGCGAAGACGGCAAAATAGGACATTAGCGTATATCCTAGTAGCTAAGCCAAAAGAATATAGCCGCCATCTCAGAAGGGATATATTTAGATCAAAGACGGACTTATAAATATGGGACCAGCAAACGTAATGAAACTTGCCTCAGAAATTATACCTATTTAGATGTAAATAAGAGGGATTTTCTCCTCTCAAGTGAGGTAAACATCGACACTTGATTAAATCGATATCAAGTGGAGGAGTGACTTCCCATCGTTACACACCCCATACTGTTGTCCCCCACAGTCGGGCTTGACTGGCAGAGCAGATAACCCAATGTATAGGCCGGCTGCCATCTTAAAAGGGAATGTACGAAAATAAGAAAATACAGGATGTCAGTACAGATATGGACATTAAAACAAATTACTCTGCATTTTCCCATGGTATACTCTAATTCAATCCCTTTCTGAATCTATCTAAAAAGAAAATCCGAAAGACCTCTCTTTTTTTGCAGTGTCTGATGTCATCCATCCCTCTAACTTGTAAAATTCTCTCCATGACAGTCCACCTAAATTCTTTCTCAGCGTACCCTTGTTCAAGCCAATGCTGTACCAAAGGCGCACTCTCTCTCTCTCAATGCAGATATTAGATTTATGTTCTCTGATTCTAACTCTTATTTCCCTGCCCGTCTCTCCTACGTAGCCCAGGCCGCAGGCACATAGAATGAGATATATAACATTCAAGGTCCTGCAATTTGTCATGCCTCGTAGTTGGATAGTCTTATTGCCCAACTTCACCTGGGTTTTTGCAAATGGATCATCAACACTGCGCCCACTAGCAGGCATCTTCACAACCGAAATCGTGCATGAGTCTCACTCGACTCATGTCAAGGTGTATAGAACCAAACACAAAGCTAGCGGTGGCCCTCTAGAACAGCACCGGTTTTTGAAAATTACCCAATATCAGTTATGGTGATATAATTCAATCACCGCAAGTGTGCAAACTTGGTAGACACCCGCCAGCACAATGTCGTTCCAAAAACTGGAAGATACATGTACAATCACCAAACCAAATGCACCACTTAAACACTGTAAGTTAAATCATATTCAGATTCTTGAGTAGTTTTATGTTTTCACAAAAGATCCACTTTTATTTTGCGATAATTTTTACACTTAAAAGTCAAAGTTTTCCAGAACAGCCGGAACAGCCGACGCGTTTCGTCCACCAAAGGACTTCTTCAGGGCTGTAACAGATATATACAAAGACGTATTGAAAACTTTGTTTTAACAAACAGACAAAACACAAGTTGACATTACAAAAATGCTTAGACTAACATCTAAGTGTTACCAGGCACATATAAAAATATTTTCTTAAAAAGGTTATTCAAACCCACACAAAACAAACATGACATACTAGGAATGAGCCATTACATGTGGAAATTTATAAGTTTACAATATGCAACAATAGTTTATATTAAAGAGAAATGCATAGAATCAGTATACATATAATCATCTATGTAGGGCTTATGGTCAAGAAACATTTTTTATGTGTAAGAGCACTCCTCTCGAAATGTCTCGACCCCAGTATAGTAAAATTATCTGCCAACACGAAAAAAGATGAGTTAAATTTGGATTATAGATGTACTGACAAAGGTATCGTATACCATTCCAAGATGGCGGCCGTTAGACTAGGACCGCTTTCTTTGCGTTAAATATCCCATAGAACTTATCATGAAGGCGATCTCAGAATTAGGGATCTCCTTTTTCGTTTTGCTACCTCTTCCCCTCTCCCCTCCCTCATTTAGAGTATATGTACTTTCACCAATTGACAAGACTTCTTATTCAATTTTTATTTCTTGTAAATTCATAATCATGGTCACGTTAGGATACATATATGTTGTCTGTCTTCCATGACAGGTATCTTCACTTATCTACATAAGCCTTACTGTTTGGATGATACTTGACTTTGATCGATCCTCATTTTTTGATCCAAATTTGGATATGTGCTCTTTCATGAATTAACTGGCTTTGCTACCATGACATTGGTTTTTCGGATATGAAGTAAGTACTGTTCGCCTGACTTACACGATTACACTTTGATTGTGCATTTTTCTATCGGGCATCTGACCTAATTATGGACGTACACATATTGTACTTGTTTCCTTAGATATATTGACCCTAAATCTCATCACTGGGGACATCGGCACTGGTGATGAAAAGATAAGATCAAGAACTATCTATGGAGATACCTTTTACGTCACACTGATTAATTTCTCTTGGTGTGTATATATTTTATATTCTTGTCGTGCTTGCCTGGCCTTTTGGATATTTTGACATTTGGCTGTTTTTTTCTGCGTTACCTCTCCACTACCTCCCTATCCTCTCTCCCTCCCCTTTTTTCAGACTTCTTTATACTTATTTCTGTTATCTTGTTTCATTCTCTCCCTTGGTCATCTTTTTTCGTGTTGGCAGATAATTTTACTATACTGGGGTCGAGACATTTCGAGAGGAGTGCTCTTACACATAAAAAATGTTTCTTGACCATAAGCCCTACATAGATGATTATATGTATACTGATTCTATGCATTTCTCTTTAATATAAACTATTGTTGCATATTGTAAACTTATAAATTTCCACATGTAATGGCTCATTCCTAGTATGTCATGTTTGTTTTGTGTGGGTTTGAATAACCTTTTTAAGAAAATATTTTTATATGTGCCTGGTAACACTTAGATGTTAGTCTAAGCATTTTTGTAATGTCAACTTGTGTTTTGTCTGTTTGTTAAAACAAAGTTTTCAATACGTCTTTGTATATATCTGTTACAGCCCTGAAGAAGTCCTTTGGTGGACGAAACGCGTCGGCTGTTCCGGCTGTTCTGGAAAACTTTGACTTTTAAGTGTAAAAATTATCGCAAAATAAAAGTGGATCTTTTGTGAAAACATAAAACTACTCAAGAATCTGAATATGATTTAACTTACAGTGTTTAAGTGGTGCATTTGGTTTAGTGATTGTTCATGTCAAGGTGTAGGTGACTAAAGGTTGCTCTGGAATGCTGTTAACCTGCCAGACAGAAGAATGTCTTCAACACATTCCTTTTGCCTTCAGCGTCCACCTTGGGAGTGTGGACGATTTGGGGAATAAGTTTGCATCTCTCTTTAAAGCCATAGAATGTCTCAAAGACCATGTTACAGACCAGCACATTGATGACTCTATCCAACCTGTTACACTGAATCATTGGGAAGTAGCATTCCATCTGTGCAGCAAGGTAGAAGCTGAACTGCGGAAGCTAGAACAAGCAGACATCATTTAGAATGTTGACGGCCCTACACCCTGGGTGAATCCGATAGGGGTGGTGCGGATACCCAAGCAGCCAGGGTATGTCAGAATCTGTGGTGATATGTGTCTGTCCATTCTGGCCATCCAACAAGAAATACATCTCATACCCACTGTTGATGACATTGCAACTGAAGTTAGCGGCTCTAGGTGGTTTTCCAAAAAGGACCTCCATGCAAGATACCACCAGTTAATGTTTGCCCCAGAATCTAGAGTAATCACTGCCTTCACTACCCATGTTAGTTTGCAGAGATATAAGAGCCTCAGGTTAGGGGTGTTGAGTGCAGCAGAAGTGTTTCAAGACATGATCAGAGGAGTATTGGATGGCCTTGCAGCTGTCATCAATGTCAGGGAGGACATTCTAGTACATGCCCCTACACTGGAAGAGCATCTGGACCATCTAAGAGCCACATTCCAATGTAATGTAATGTAAATAGGTACTTTCTAAAGCGCGCAGCTACTCCACAAAGTGTCCCAGTGCTAAAGGACCATGAGTCAGGCACCAGCACTCTATAACTGTTTCTGTAGCAGCAATTACTGTGCAAAATGGCAAGAGTCTGCTCAGTAGATGAGCAGAAGTGCAACTGACTGCACTGTCTTGGGGGACTGTAATGACTAAGGGACAACGGTCTCACACTCCATAAAGAGTAAGGTGCATTCTTTCAGAAGGAGCTAGAATTTTTGGATACCTTTTTTTCGGGGAGTGGATCATACCAGATCCCATAAAAGTCCACGACATCCAGTCAGCACTAGAGCCCACCCATATCACGGGTGTGGGCAGTTTTTTGGGGATGCTTTAATATTGTGGGAGGGCTAATGCCATATGGAGCTGGGGACCCACCCAGGAAGAGGTGTTTCATGCAACCAAAGAACTTTGTCAGCAGACACCATGTTTGCTTATTTTGACCAAAGGTGTGAGTCAGAGCTATCGATAGATGTGACCCCACTGGTTTAGGGGCTATATTATCACAATAAAAAACAAAATGGTGATTGGGCCCCAATGGAATATGCTAGTTGTGCCATGACTGAGACTGAACAGCGCTACTCCCACATTGATTAAGAAGCCATTGAGGTGCACTGGGGCTGTCACCATTTTCACATATAGAAATACGCCCAACCTTTCACAGTTCAGACGGACCGCAAACCACTAGTCCCTCTGTTCACTCTGGATCCTCATCCAAACCACCACCAAGAATAGAGAAATGGATTCTTCCACTGTAGGCATACTGTTTCTCAGTGGTATATCACCCCAGATCACAAAGTCCTGCTGATTATTTATTCAGAGATGCAAGGCCAGCCAAAGTGAAAGAGGAGTCAGATGCTGAGGAAGTGAAGGAGTTTGTTCGACTGGTTGAAAGATCCAGGCCACTGCCCATCTTCTTTCGGACATTGTTCAGGCCACCACCACTCTGGAATGTCTTCAGCTGACCATCTCTGTGGCAATATCTGGAAATTGGCACACTCTCACTCAAAAGGCCCCTATCGTACAGAAGAAGGAATGCTAACACTGGTCTCCCTCTACAATGTTCGATTGGGGTTAGCTGTCTCTCCAGCAGGGTGTCTCATGAGAGGCCCCCAATTTGCAATCCCAAGAACTATGCAACAACAGGTGGTTGACTTCGCTCTCCGGCTCATCAAAGGATTGTCAGAACCAAATCTAGACTGAGATGCAAGGTATGGTTCCCAAATCTAGATGATCCAATAGAAGATACAAAAAGGCAATGCCCGCTGTGTCAAGCTGATGGAGCTGCATAGTCACACATTATCACAGAGAGCATACCACCTTTCCCATGGCACAGGGCCAGTGCAAATTTTGGTAGTCTACCTGATGGCAGATATATGCTGGTCATAGATGATTTTTCGAAGTACCCTAAGGTTCAGATCAAGTCAACGACAGCCAGCCAGACAATTCCCCACAAGGGACTCAGTCTCTGTGAGCCCTAGGCTCTCCTCTGGAGCCACTGCTAAGTCATTTCCCTCCTCCTTATGAACCCTCTCAGGGCCATCACCTTCTTGGTCCTCTGAGGATGCCCCTGCCCCCAATGCACCATCTCAAAGTCATACAGGGTATACTGAAGGTCCTGCTTTGTGGACCCTTTTTTCACATATAGCCACCTCTCCTTGCAGAGCTTTGACTACACAGCCTTGCTGAGGTCATCAATGGGGACCTGGTACATCTCATTGTAGTCTGCTATGCAGTTGGAATCTAACTCCATTCTAGCAAGATATCACAGTGTTGCTCGGATATGATTTTACCTTGCAAAAATGAAAATACAATAGGCAAGTTGTTTTAATTAAATTCAGCGTAAATTCAGCGGCCAGTGTGTGCTGGTGTAGTGTCTGTAATCCTTTCCCTAGCTATTTGCATACTACCTAATTTGAAAACTGCCTTTTTACAGCAGGAAGCCCCATTTGCAGGAACCCAGACAACAGTAGTACAAAAATGACAACTGGAAGGAATGATGTGAATAGCTAGGACACCCATGGGGGATCCAGGAAAACATATGAAACCACTCCTGCTCAGGGGCACCTTCCTCCTTCTTAATGTCAGTTTGCAGGTGATACATTGCTGGGATGGCAAGAGCAGGAGTTCTGTTTTTAAGATCATTTCCAGAAATAAACGTACAACAGAAAGCACCATTCTTGGAGCACACCCAACCCTCCATTGCTATCATCAAGTCCAACATGAACCGATGTTGCTTCACCATGAGGCGGATGGCTCTTAGTTCTTCCTTGATAGTGTTTAGGCTGAGCTCAATGCCGTTGATCATCTTCAGCATTTCCTACCTGGTTATTTGTAACCAGCAGGCGTTTGCCTTCATTTGCAAGGTGAAGAAGGGAATGGACCCTCCTGTGTTTGCTTGAGTCTCAGAAAACAGTCTAAATTCATCTGCAATGTTTTTGTTCCCGAGCCCAGCCAAAATAATCAGCAAATCTTGTTCAGAGTTGTTTAATTCTGTCGCGGTTGTTGGGTAACTCAGACAGATCTTCACCAGGGATGACCAGTGTTGGGGTGTGTATGGTCACAAGGGTGCAGAGGCCTTGCTATCCGAGGACGAGCTGGGTGTAGGCAAGCACGCCACACTGCCAGTACATATCCATCAATATGGAGGTGCTCCAGTGCAACTCGAATATATGCAGTATTACTTCACAGTTCCCCTCTCCCCTCCCTCATTTAGAGTATATGTACTTTCACCAATTGACAAGACTTCTTATTCAATTTTTATTTCTTGTAAATTCATAATCATGGTCACGTTAGGATACATATATGTTGTCTGTCTTCCATGACAGGTATCTTCACTTATCTACATAAGCCTTACTGTTTGGATGATACTTGACTTTGATCGATCCTCATTTTTTGATCCAAATTTGGATATGTGCTCTTTCATGAATTAACTGGCTTTGCTACCATGACATTGGTTTTTCGGATATGAAGTAAGTACTGTTCGCCTGACTTACACGATTACACTTTGATTGTGCATTTTTCTATCGGGCATCTGACCTAATTATGGACGTACACATATTGTACTTGTTTCCTTAGATATATTGACCCTAAATCTCATCACTGGGGACATCGGCACTGGTGATGAAAAGATAAGATCAAGAACTATCTATGGAGATACCTTTTACGTCACACTGATTAATTTCTCTTGGTGTGTATATATTTTATATTCTTGTCGTGCTTGCCTGGCCTTTTGGATATTTTGACATTTGGCTGTTTTTTTCTGCGTTACCTCTCCACTACCTCCCTATCCTCTCTCCCTCCCCTTTTTTCAGACTTCTTTATACTTATTTCTGTTATCTTGTTTCATTCTCTCCCTTGGTCATCTTTTTTCGTGTTGGCAGATAATTTTACTATACTGGGGTCGAGACATTTCGAGAGGAGTGCTCTTACACATAAAAAATGTTTCTTGACCATAAGCCCTACATAGATGATTATATGTATACTGATTCTATGCATTTCTCTTTAATATAAACTATTGTTGCATATTGTAAACTTATAAATTTCCACATGTAATGGCTCATTCCTAGTATGTCATGTTTGTTTTGTGTGGGTTTGAATAACCTTTTTAAGAAAATATTTTTATATGTGCCTGGTAACACTTAGATGTTAGTCTAAGCATTTTTGTAATGTCAACTTGTGTTTTGTCTGTTTGTTAAAACAAAGTTTTCAATACGTCTTTGTATATATCTGTTACAGCCCTGAAGAAGTCCTTTGGTGGACGAAACGCGTCGGCTGTTCCGGCTGTTCTGGAAAACTTTGACTTTTAAGTGTAAAAATTATCGCAAAATAAAAGTGGATCTTTTGTGAAAACATAAAACTACTCAAGAATCTGAATATGATTTAACTTACAGTGTTTAAGTGGTGCATTTGGTTTAGTGATTGTTCATGTCAAGGTGTAGGTGACTAAAGGTTGCTCTGGAATGCTGTTAACCTGCCAGACAGAAGAATGTCTTCAACACATTCCTTTTGCCTTCAGCGTCCACCTTGGGAGTGTGGACGATTTGGGGAATAAGTTTGCATCTCTCTTTAAAGCCATAGAATGTCTCAAAGACCATGTTACAGACCAGCACATTGATGACTCTATCCAACCTGTTACACTGAATCATTGGGAAGTAGCATTCCATCTGTGCAGCAAGGTAGAAGCTGAACTGCGGAAGCTAGAACAAGCAGACATCATTTAGAATGTTGACGGCCCTACACCCTGGGTGAATCCGATAGGGGTGGTGCGGATACCCAAGCAGCCAGGGTATGTCAGAATCTGTGGTGATATGTGTCTGTCCATTCTGGCCATCCAACAAGAAATACATCTCATACCCACTGTTGATGACATTGCAACTGAAGTTAGCGGCTCTAGGTGGTTTTCCAAAAAGGACCTCCATGCAAGATACCACCAGTTAATGTTTGCCCCAGAATCTAGAGTAATCACTGCCTTCACTACCCATGTTAGTTTGCAGAGATATAAGAGCCTCAGGTTAGGGGTGTTGAGTGCAGCAGAAGTGTTTCAAGACATGATCAGAGGAGTATTGGATGGCCTTGCAGCTGTCATCAATGTCAGGGAGGACATTCTAGTACATGCCCCTACACTGGAAGAGCATCTGGACCATCTAAGAGCCACATTCCAATGTAATGTAATGTAAATAGGTACTTTCTAAAGCGCGCAGCTACTCCACAAAGTGTCCCAGTGCTAAAGGACCATGAGTCAGGCACCAGCACTCTATAACTGTTTCTGTAGCAGCAATTACTGTGCAAAATGGCAAGAGTCTGCTCAGTAGATGAGCAGAAGTGCAACTGACTGCACTGTCTTGGGGGACTGTAATGACTAAGGGACAACGGTCTCACACTCCATAAAGAGTAAGGTGCATTCTTTCAGAAGGAGCTAGAATTTTTGGATACCTTTTTTTCGGGGAGTGGATCATACCAGATCCCATAAAAGTCCACGACATCCAGTCAGCACTAGAGCCCACCCATATCACGGGTGTGGGCAGTTTTTTGGGGATGCTTTAATATTGTGGGAGGGCTAATGCCATATGGAGCTGGGGACCCACCCAGGAAGAGGTGTTTCATGCAACCAAAGAACTTTGTCAGCAGACACCATGTTTGCTTATTTTGACCAAAGGTGTGAGTCAGAGCTATCGATAGATGTGACCCCACTGGTTTAGGGGCTATATTATCACAATAAAAAACAAAATGGTGATTGGGCCCCAATGGAATATGCTAGTTGTGCCATGACTGAGACTGAACAGCGCTACTCCCACATTGATTAAGAAGCCATTGAGGTGCACTGGGGCTGTCACCATTTTCACATATAGAAATACGCCCAACCTTTCACAGTTCAGACGGACCGCAAACCACTAGTCCCTCTGTTCACTCTGGATCCTCATCCAAACCACCACCAAGAATAGAGAAATGGATTCTTCCACTGTAGGCATACTGTTTCTCAGTGGTATATCACCCCAGATCACAAAGTCCTGCTGATTATTTATTCAGAGATGCAAGGCCAGCCAAAGTGAAAGAGGAGTCAGATGCTGAGGAAGTGAAGGAGTTTGTTCGACTGGTTGAAAGATCCAGGCCACTGCCCATCTTCTTTCGGACATTGTTCAGGCCACCACCACTCTGGAATGTCTTCAGCTGACCATCTCTGTGGCAATATCTGGAAATTGGCACACTCTCACTCAAAAGGCCCCTATCGTACAGAAGAAGGAATGCTAACACTGGTCTCCCTCTACAATGTTCGATTGGGGTTAGCTGTCTCTCCAGCAGGGTGTCTCATGAGAGGCCCCCAATTTGCAATCCCAAGAACTATGCAACAACAGGTGGTTGACTTCGCTCTCCGGCTCATCAAAGGATTGTCAGAACCAAATCTAGACTGAGATGCAAGGTATGGTTCCCAAATCTAGATGATCCAATAGAAGATACAAAAAGGCAATGCCCGCTGTGTCAAGCTGATGGAGCTGCATAGTCACACATTATCACAGAGAGCATACCACCTTTCCCATGGCACAGGGCCAGTGCAAATTTTGGTAGTCTACCTGATGGCAGATATATGCTGGTCATAGATGATTTTTCGAAGTACCCTAAGGTTCAGATCAAGTCAACGACAGCCAGCCAGACAATTCCCCACAAGGGACTCAGTCTCTGTGAGCCCTAGGCTCTCCTCTGGAGCCACTGCTAAGTCATTTCCCTCCTCCTTATGAACCCTCTCAGGGCCATCACCTTCTTGGTCCTCTGAGGATGCCCCTGCCCCCAATGCACCATCTCAAAGTCATACAGGGTATACTGAAGGTCCTGCTTTGTGGACCCTTTTTTCACATATAGCCACCTCTCCTTGCAGAGCTTTGACTACACAGCCTTGCTGAGGTCATCAATGGGGACCTGGTACATCTCATTGTAGTCTGCTATGCAGTTGGAATCTAACTCCATTCTAGCAAGATATCACAGTGTTGCTCGGATATGATTTTACCTTGCAAAAATGAAAATACAATAGGCAAGTTGTTTTAATTAAATTCAGCGTAAATTCAGCGGCCAGTGTGTGCTGGTGTAGTGTCTGTAATCCTTTCCCTAGCTATTTGCATACTACCTAATTTGAAAACTGCCTTTTTACAGCAGGAAGCCCCATTTGCAGGAACCCAGACAACAGTAGTACAAAAATGACAACTGGAAGGAATGATGTGAATAGCTAGGACACCCATGGGGGATCCAGGAAAACATATGAAACCACTCCTGCTCAGGGGCACCTTCCTCCTTCTTAATGTCAGTTTGCAGGTGATACATTGCTGGGATGGCAAGAGCAGGAGTTCTGTTTTTAAGATCATTTCCAGAAATAAACGTACAACAGAAAGCACCATTCTTGGAGCACACCCAACCCTCCATTGCTATCATCAAGTCCAACATGAACCGATGTTGCTTCACCATGAGGCGGATGGCTCTTAGTTCTTCCTTGATAGTGTTTAGGCTGAGCTCAATGCCGTTGATCATCTTCAGCATTTCCTACCTGGTTATTTGTAACCAGCAGGCGTTTGCCTTCATTTGCAAGGTGAAGAAGGGAATGGACCCTCCTGTGTTTGCTTGAGTCTCAGAAAACAGTCTAAATTCATCTGCAATGTTTTTGTTCCCGAGCCCAGCCAAAATAATCAGCAAATCTTGTTCAGAGTTGTTTAATTCTGTCGCGGTTGTTGGGTAACTCAGACAGATCTTCACCAGGGATGACCAGTGTTGGGGTGTGTATGGTCACAAGGGTGCAGAGGCCTTGCTATCCGAGGACGAGCTGGGTGTAGGCAAGCACGCCACACTGCCAGTACATATCCATCAATATGGAGGTGCTCCAGTGCAACTCGAATATATGCAGTATTACTTCACAGTTCTCATTTGAACAAAGCAAATACAGTGTATGTTTTCATACAATTAGGGTTTGCCCCTTCCCATCCAACCATGTGTACCTATTAATCTCAGTATCCCAGATTTCATGGCCTGAGGTGTCTATGCTAGCATTTGATCCCCTTCCATGGGACTCATTTCACCTAGCATGGTCGAGGTAAGGGACCCAGCACTGGAATTCCATATCCGGGGTCCACTTGTCATTGAAAAATGCAGTCCAAAATATGTTAAGGGCCACTCTGGGACCACAGATGGGGCGGACGTATTTGTATACTGGTGCGGTAGTCTTGCTACCTCCAGGAACCTCTTTTGTATGAAGTTTTGGGGCCAAGTAGTGTCCTTCCCTATAGTGCCACTTCTGTGGATCCTGTCTAGCTCGGTTTGAATATCGCTAGGTTCAATAAAAAGGTACAGTGCTGTGGTTTTAGTCTCATACAGGGTGATGTTTACAACTTATCTATGGGGTTCTACTCTAGTGGGTTAAATCATGGCCCTAATCCTACATAGGTTCAGGTGGAAGAGACAATTTGATTTTTTCAGGGGCTATCTCTTGGGATAAGTAAAACCTGTCTGTGCCTATGGCGTGAGATATCTGTGAACATATGTAGCACGACCTGTTCATGGTTCGAGTGCCTAGGAGAGTCATTTGTTGATACCACATGTTGTGTAGGAGTGCACTGTGTAGTGTGTGAGGAATGCCAGCATTTGGTTCAGCATTGGTGTAAGTGAGGTGGGAGAGGTCCCTGTGCATGTGCTGCAAGAATTTCGAAGTAGGTTCCATGAAACTAAGCATATTTCTGGCTGTGGAGGGGCGAGAGAACACCCATGCGAAGCATAGAGTGTGTACAAGAATACATACATGTGTAGCTTGGAATTTTTTTTTAGGTTTTGGGATATTCTATTGTTTGGGTGCACAAGGTGTCTTTAATTGATGCAGTGCAAAAAAGAGTCTTTTTCATCAAAGAGTGCCTATAATGTCAACTTGCAGTCTCTGTTCTTGAGCAGTTGGCCATGCTGAAGTCCTTTTGAGAGCTTCGATTGAAGGTGCGGTGGGCCACTATAATGATGGTGCGTGTACAGCTTGATTGCAGATCTGTTGATTAAGAGCTGTGGGTTGTAGGTTAGCTTGAAAAAACACATTGGTGTTTTTTTAGGGGCACCCGCTATAGCTTCATTTTGTATAAAAAGCTCTAGTGGGGTCCAGGAAGGAGGGGGTAGCACTTTTAAGAGCTGGGAGTTTAGTTGTGTTAGCATTATTTTGTGAGTACCTTGGTCCCCCTCTCCCTCCAGCAGTGGGGAGAGTAGTTTCCTCTAAGGGCTGCTTCTGTTAAATGTATGTGTGCGTTTGTGTGTCATTTTACTGGTGCGTGTTGTCATTTTGAACTGCTTGGGCTGTGTGCAATGTGAGTAGAAGTGGATGTTTTATTTTTAAGGGTTTTGTGGGTTAAGGCGATGTTCCCATGGTTTCTGCATGTGGCGTATATTGAAGTCCTCTCTAAGGGAGATAGGTGATTGAGTCATGCCCTCTTTCTGGAAGGTTGCATTTTTTTTTTGTTTTTTGGCCAACCTTGCCCCGAGGGATCAAAAGCAGAGGGAGGCCCAGGTCTCTCCGTGCACCTGGATGGCAAACTCTAGCGTGAATTCTTGATCAATTTAGTATGGCTGCTGTGAAAGTTGGTTTCAGATGCATGTAAGTAAATGTATCTGGAAGCGATCAGAAGGGGGTAGTTTTAGACTTACTGTGTGTTTGTATTCTGCAGTTTTACTGGGGCTTTGCCACCCCAGACGGTCACCACTCTCTACCGAGGCTGTGGCCCGGTCTCTGCTGGGCTGAGCTTCCCGTCTGCTGTGGCGGTTGCCACATGGTCGGTCAACCACCCAGCCCCTGCTGCAGCAGGGTATCTGTAGCCTGATTTCCTTGACACTGATTGTACAATGCATTTGCATTGCTCTGGGCTTGGCATAGGGCATGAATGTTCTGTGGGGGCAGTCTTGGGACTATTCCTTTCTACTTGTGATATGATTTTAGCCAGCATCGTTTGGCCATGTGGCCCATTCTGTGACAATAGTGGAACTCTATGTGGCCTGGTTGTAGCCAGCTTCCCTGACTCATGC
Organism: Triturus cristatus; assembly: GCF_964204655.1. NCBI lineage: Eukaryota > Metazoa > Chordata > Amphibia > Caudata > Salamandridae > Triturus > Triturus cristatus. Next base: position 207,218,137 of record NC_140590.1, on the reverse strand, counting down.
CGCTAGGACTAAGTGCATACCCTCGGGGGTCCTGAGGCAGAACTCCCATTAAGACTGGTGCCAGCTGTAAGTTTGCTGCCAACAGGGCGTCCTCAAGGGCAGTCATGGTAAATTTTTGTTGGATCAATTTGGTGGTGTCTCTTTGGGCATGCTACTGTTTATCCCTGTCCTTTCCAGTAATAATGTATTATGTGGACCTATATTTCTCGACAATACTTGGTCTCTAGCTGTACTGTTCCATCTAGTCTGGTTTGTATCTCAGTAGAAGAGTGCAGTAGAAGAGTGCACGGACTCCCCAGGCTTCATGCTTTCTGACATCAATCCTCTTATGTCTGAGTGGTCGGGTAATATCGCCCTCCGGGCCTTCCATATCTGGTGTCTAAATGAGTTGAATGCGGAACAGCATGCTCGCTGTTGATCAGCATGACTGAGTGGATGCAGGCTCGGGAAAACACTGTATTCCCCAATTAGGCTGCTGAGCAGATTTAGGTTATCACCTATAGCCAAGTTGATTCCTGCAGTGTTTTTCTCAAAACATGATATCCACTTTCCTGCCCCGTCCATCAATGGGGGTAGTTTGTTCCTAAGCCCTTCTTTGTCCATCTGTGCCCATGGCACATAGATGGTCCCTGACACATACTTCTGTAGAAGCTGCCATACTTTGGTTTGGAACTGCTCCATCGGTTTCTACCCGAAGTAGCGCTCCCAACCTCTCAGACATACCTGCTTGTAGGGAAAGTTCCATTCCCTCTGTGCTGGATGCAGTCTTCCTTGACGGCCATGTTCTCTGGTTTGAATGATCCTTCCTCCGGCCAAGGTCTATTATACTGGCCCTTCCTTTTGGTCCAGGAGGCCAGCAGCTGGCAAAATAGTCACACAAAGGCCTCGCCATCTTCCCTGGACAATATCTCTCTAGAGGTCAGTTTGCATGATTAGGACATTCAGGGGGAGTGGAGAACATCCTCATCATCGCTCTCCTTGTTTATGAGTAAAGGTGCCATTCAGCTCCAACTATGTCTTAATTGTGTTTCGGTTAGGTTCATCTGATTTCTTATTTCTTGTTCAGCCACTCTCCTATGCATTGGCAGGGTGGAGTATGGATTTCTGGTAGGGGGCCTCTTTTCTAACTCTTTCCCATGCTCATCTTCCTGTAGAGCCTGGGGCCTAGCTCTGGCTTCTTCCGGGGGAGGGGTAGCTGTTCTCCCTTCCTGTTGGAGTTCCCAGGCAAGAGCTCTTTCTCTTTCTAACCTCAACTCACGCCTCTCCACTGACTCTCACCTGGGTTGCCTCCTTCACTCAGTGTTGCATTCTGTTCTTCTTGGTAGCATTTTGATTTCAAGCTCACGCCCTGATGCTTCCTCCACAGACTGCAAAAGGAATAAATGATAGATATAATGCCAAACAATGCAATTATTCACCACCAGTCACAAAGATCTGAGTTTAATCCATCGTTCTGCTGCTCATCACACCACCCCAGTTTGGACCCAGCCATATGCAAATCAGTCTTGACCATGTTCCTCATGGAACATTCCAGCCCGAAGTGTCAAGCCAGGTCCTCCATAGAACTCAGTCCCTTGCTCACTTTGTCACTAGATGCAAGCTCGCAATGCGTTTCTTTAGTTTCAAAGACTGTGTGTGGGTAATCTAGCCTGCATGTGGCATAGTGGTGTCTACATGATAGATTAGGAAACTTGTTAAGGAGTTTATAATTTTTTGACTATTTTGAGTTTTTAAATAATTACAAATTCCACTTTGATTGTGGCAAAGATGTGTACACGGGGTTGTTCCATCAACAATCCACTGGTTACGAGCTATATTTATAAAGGATGCATCACAAAAACAATTAACAATTGACAAAGGCATGTGCAATGAAATAGTAACAACCTGTAACAAAGTGCAAAGGTTAGTTCAGAATGGCACAAGTGGATTTTTAGCAGTGAAATAGAAAATATGGATTTCTGATTTGTGGGAAAAAATAGTTATTATTTCATAAACTCATGAACTTACAGACATGACATAAAACTTAAACATGAAGTACAATTGCCAAGTTTTAACAGCACCACGACAACAACAGTGCATAAATCAAAAACCTAAAATAAACTAGAACAGAAACAATTCACAGAAAAAAAGATTATTTTGTCTTATCTTAGCCTCCTTCAAGTGGCTACTGCCGGAGGAGAGGGAATGCTCTATGTGGTACACAGAGCTAAGTAAACCCGATAGTCTGTCATCATCGGCTCAGGGACAAAAATAACAATGATTTGTATAGAGTTAAAGGAACAACCTGACAATTATCGGCCCTCTGTGGGCAGACATAAGCTAAACCTTATTCACCAAGGTCTGAATTTTTCTCTAACATCTGATTTATACCCTATATTACCCTCATGGGTCATGCTTACTGTTGGACTTGGCCCTTTTTGCAGGGTCATCCCATAACTGTTTGCCCTACTACTGTATTTTTTCTGACCTGTTGGTGGTGGTTTTATGACTCTGGGCACTACATCACTGCTGATCAGTGATAAAGTGCATATGCCCTCCCTGTAAATTATTGTTATGCATTGGTGTTTCCATGATTGGCATATTTGGTTTACTAGTCAGACCCTAGTACAGTGCACTGTATGTGCCCAGGGCCTGTAAATCAAATGCTGCTAGTGGGATGCAGTGCTGATTGTGCCACCCACAGAAGCAGCCTGTAAAATGTAACTCTGGCCTGCCACTGCAGAGCCTGTGTGCAGTCTAGTACTGCCATGTCGTCTTTGCAAGTGCACCCACTTGCCAGGCCCTAACCTTCCCTTTTCTTACAAACCAGTCACACCTAAGGTAGGCCCAAGGTACCCCTGTGGGCAGGGTGGAGTGTATGTGAAAGGTAGGACATGCCCTGGTGTGTGTGGCATGACTGATAGTTAATTACTGTCTATTTTGTTTTTCACTATTGCGAGGTTACCTGTTCCCATAGGACAGAATGGGGAGTTTGTTTATAAACTTTTATAAACATAGCTACCCCTGGGAACAAGGTAGAAAAATAAAGATTGATATGCCTGAACGCAGAATGTTACAATGCATCTTTTAGTAAGGGTGATTTTTACATTATGTGTTTTAAAATAACACTTTTAGAAAGCAGGTTTTTTTCTTGCTTAGCCATCCAGTATGCCTCTGTTAGGTGTGTGTATTGCATGTCTGGCTTTGGAGTGTCAGGGGCTTGGGAGGAGTAGTGGCTCCAGAGAGCCTGATGAGTCACGGCTAGGCTGAATAGGCCTGGTCTGCATTTGGAGTGGTGGGAAGAGTAGCACCTGCACCGGAATAGGGCTGTGTCTGCCTTCCACAATGATGGTTCCATCCCCCTGTGGTGTGTCTGGAGCCAGGGCTTACACTGACAAATGAGGTTGTTGTGCGCTTGCAAAGTGCCCCACAGAACTGGTTTTGGCTAGGCACAGACACTCTCTGCCTTCAGAGAACAAAGTACTTTTGTGTATAAAAAGAGGGGCCCGGACCCCGGTCTTTTAGATCACTTCTAGGAAATCAAGAGGAACCTTTGCCAAGGAGAAGAGCCGGAGAAGCTGAAGAGGAATACTGTCCCCTGTGCTGTTTGCTGTCTGGGGTTAGCCTGCAGTGGCTACATGCTGCCAAGAAAAGGAGAAAATGACTCTGCTGTTTGCTGAGTACCCTGCTTGAGGAAGATCTCCAAGGGCTTGAAACTGAGCTTGTCTCCTGTTCTGTAGTCTCAGGAACACGAAGACTTCACCACCAGCTCCCCTGAACTCCCTTGCTGGGTATTTTGGCCTGCAAAGAGGTGCCTGCTGTTGTTTTGGACCTCTGGAGACTGTTTACCGCTGGGAGCTGGAAGAATCCACACATCGTCCCGGACCGTCACATCGCATCGAGGCGCCAAGTTTGTCACATAGTTGGGGGACGCAGAAAGAAACGGACACATCACCTCCCCACGCAGTAAGAAACCGACGCATCACCTCCTCTCCGGTAAGGAACCGACGCATCACCTCCCCTGTTCAGCAGGAAGGAACAGACGCATTACCTTCCCTGCTGCTCGTTTTGTTTGTTTGCGTGACGTAGCCCAGTTATTTTGTGTGAAAAGTGTCGCATCTGCAATTTGCTTTGAACTGAACTACTTCTACCATCTGAAAGTCATATTTTTATTACTGTATTGTGGACTTTTGTCGTTTGGTCTTGTTTTGGTTTAGATAAAGATTACTTATTTTTCTAAACTGGTGTGGCGCCCATTTGTAGTGTTTTCGCTTTATTACTGTATGTGTTCCCAAATGCTTTCCACACTACCTCTGAGATAAGCCTGTCTGCTCGCGCCAAGTTACAAATGGGGTGCGCAGGGGTTATTTTAGGAGTGTATCCCCCTTACCCTGACTAGAAGCAAGGGACCCTATTTGGACAATGGCACCTAACTCTACCAACTAGAGACCCCCATTTCTAACACTTACTGTCTGCGTAATGCCCAGCTGTCCAAGCCAAAAAAAACTGCTCTTCACTTCTTTCAGTGCATTTACACCATCCAAAAGGTTTTTTTAAAAAGAACATTCTCTTTCAACTGCGAGTAATCGAACCCTAGATCCTTTTATGAAAATACCACAAACACTGCAGTTCTTGTACCTCACCACAGGCGTCTTTGGAAAAACATCCTACAAACCATCAAATCGTTTGGGCTGCCTGCGAATCATTCATTAATTTTTTAAGAATTGTGGCCTTTCCTGATGAAGGCGTAGTTTTCGCCGAAACGCGCGTAGAAGACTATCTCTGTCGCCACAATAATATTTCTATTTGTATATTAATGTTGAAATTTTTAAACTGAATGATTACACATCCTTGATGTGCATTTAATTGTTGATAATACTGACTATACATGTGATATTAAGAAACACTATTAATACATTTCATTGTATAATTTTTAAAGTTGTTGTGACTGCTCTATTTTGACACTCCTCTAGAATCATTACTTTAAATTCATTAATTGCCTAGGAAGTTATTTACCTCATATTACATGTACATGTAACATGGTGTTCATTGATAGCATGCTTACCAACATTATCATTATTTATGCGTACAGTTGTCAATGCATACATCAACATTGTTTTAACTGGTTTTGATGTTGGTATGCATACATAGATTATGTCTTACATGGACATTTAGTTTACTGTTATGATGTGTATGCAGTTTTAGACTGCCATGTCGACTTGGCAAGATAAACATTTTGCCAGGTCCATACATTCCCTTTTTTTTTTACATATAAGTCACCCCTAGAGTAGGCCCTAGGCAACCCAGAGGACAGGATGCATTGTATTAAAAGGCAGTACATGTACTTTTAAATTTCTCTTGTCCTGGTGTTGAAAACTTCCCAAGTCTTTTCTCACTACCTGAAGGCCTATTTCTCCCATAAAATAACATTGAGAGTACCTTATTACTTCTTATAAGTGTCATTCACAGTCTGGAAGAAATACATTTTTCAAATGTTGTGTCTCTGGAATCACAATGAGTCAGATTTTAAATCGCAATTCTGTAGATGACACTTTTAGAAAGTTTTTTTTTTAGAAAATTGAGAGTCTGGCCACCTTGTTTTGTTTCCTGCTATTTATGTAGGCAGAAAGAGGACCACTATTTTTCTATTTCACTGGTCCTGGCTATTTTTCGCCAAATTTTTAACCTTTAACAACACTTATTATAAATCATAAATTGTCTGAAAAAACAATACACATAATGCTTCTCAAAATAGAAATTAATCGATACTAATTCAAAGAACAGTACTACTTTTCAATCAGTACATCAATCAATGAAATAGCAATTTTATATTACACCATTGATTCATTGAACCATTATTCTCAAGGAACTCAAAGAAAACACAATTTCTCTTTTTTTCTGAGTGCCTCATTCCATGGGGTTAAGCTCTGAGCATGGGTGGGATATACAGTTGAATCTCCCTATTATGCCACTTGCGCTGAATTCATCACCCTCATGGAGTATGAAAGTGCTGACGCTTTTCTAATCCCTAGTGTTATCGGGGAATTTTCTTCAGGGCATATGATGCGGTGTAATCTGAAAGAGTTTAGAAATTAAACAAATATTAATACTTCCTTCTCAAACTTAACACTTTTTAATCACTCAACTTATTGTATAGTTATGGTACCTTAGCTGTGGTTTACGGTTGTTTACTCAGGATATTACCAGGATGGTTTGTATTTGCTAAAAGTAAAAAATATAGTTCTATGAGGATTTGCTTAGTAATGTTCTTTACGGCTATTCAAAATAAGCATATTAATGGAATGGAATGAATATTGTGAGAAGCATTATGTGTATTTTATTTTCAGACAATTAATGATTTATAATAAGTGTTTTTGAACATTAAGAATTTGACAAAAAATAGCCAGGGCCAGCGAAAGAGAAACATAGTGGACCTCTTCCTGCCTAAATAAATAGCAGGAAAATAAACAAGGTGGTCAGGCTCTCATTTTTCTAAAATGTATCACGTGCTGTCTGTCCATCAATACTGGACGTAACCCCGTCAGTTCCTAAGCTTTTAGAAAGCTGGCATTTTTCTGACGTTAGCCATTTGGTGGCTACTGTATGTCTCTAATCACGTGTCTGGGGTGGGTGACAGCTTGGCTTTATATATTCCTCCTCGAGACCCATACACAATGGGAGCTTAGGTGTGACTTGATGTGCCATCCAGAGATATGGTGGACCTGGTGCTTGATTTGACCAGGTGGTTTCCTGTGCTCTGCACCACCACTTAATTGTGAACAATGGCACTTATGACAGTCTCCACATGGTGGAGCTGTTTCACTAATTTAGAGATTAGCAGAACAACAGTTGTCTAAAAATTTACTTTACAATTTGGGGTCAGTGGAACGCCTACCGAGGTAACATTTGTACGCCCCCCTTCGATGATACTTCTGATATTTCCCTGTCCCCCTGATCCTGAGGTTCCCTGATTACTGTACTCTTTACGTTGATTGTTCTGGCCTCCCCGCTGCCTCCCCCCCCCCGGTCATCTTTATTGACCTCCTGATTCTTTACCTGGTGGGGGGGGGGTCCCCCCGTCGGCGCTTGACACTGTCTAGATTGTTTCTCGCCTTGAGTTTTTTTTTTTCTTTGTTCGTTTTCTCTTTTCAAAATTTAAAATGTCAGTATTCTGCTTAACTTCTGCGTTGCCGAACATAACTCTGTAATCCTGCTGCGCCTCTGGGGATCAGTCGCTGCTTTGTGACGTCTCATAATTGGCATGCCTGTGCTAGCGGCCGGCCCTGGTGGTTGTAGGCCCACGTTTGTAATGTCGCTTTCTGCACAATAAAGTTTAAAAAAAAAAAAAGAAAAATTACTTTACATTAAAATGGGTAATATCTGCCTCCCAAGCCATTCGTATAGCTTTAGGGGCCAGGAATAGTCATAATGGTCAAACTGTAGGATGATGATGGCTAGTAGTTGGGTTGGTACAGTAACTGGCAGCACAGGCAGGGGCAATGAATGGTACAAGATGCAGTGGCCTTGTCACCTGCCCAATGACCACGGACGGCTATGCTGCTTCAGATAGCGGAGTTTATTTAGATGAACACAGAAAGGGTATGGGTTTCTCAGGAGGGTTAGATGTTTTGATCCGTCGTGAGTTCCTCTGTTGCCGTAGAGGCCGGGTCGTCTCTTCCTTCCTGTTCCTTTTCTTTCCTGGCGGTGGTCGTCCCCTCATTAGAGAAGAGAGAGACTATTAGAAATGGGTCCCCTTTTCTATCGGTTGGCTTCCTATTTGCCGGCGCTCCCTTTCTCTCCTCTTCTGTCTTTTACTCTCTCCTGACTACTGCACCCACCCCGGTGTTTTTCCAGCCTCGCAAGCATTAAGGGGCCTCTTACTTCAGATGCTTCCCCGGGTCCTGGTGCCCTGTTTTAGCCTGCCTGGCGGCTGGTGCCTGATACTGTCTAGTGAGAAAGTTAATAAAACCCCAAACCGAAAATAGAAGGATAAGGAAAAGTGCCCAACAACACTGGGAGACGGGGAGAGAAAGGCCTCTCTGCTCTCTCCCCTGTCCTTCACTTCCCCTGCTCCCTCTGCTGCTCTCTACAGTCCCGTGAGGAGAGCCTGCATGTGCAACCACCCGCCCAGCCAGTGCCCGGTTCCCCTTAGGACTTGCCTGAAGCCATGACCCGCTGACAGGGTCACGACCGCCTCGTCCTGCACGCCTTCCGCAGGGGACACCTCTGCCTCGAACTCCGGTCCTCTCGTCCCTACGTCTTCTCCTCTTGCGGTCTCCCGCTCCTCCTCCGTAGCTGTCGCCGTTCTCCTCTGCTCTCTCAGCGTCTTCCGGGTCTTTTAATCCCGACATGCCTCTCCTTCATGGTTTCCCTGGAGACAGTGTAGGTCCTCACTCCCTGGTGCCCCCGGGGTATTCTCTGCCATCCCCCTGGGGCTCCCTGCCACAGAGCCTGACATCAAGACATGGCCGATCGGGCCATGGGAGAGGTAGTCTACGTTCACCTGTTGGGAGCCAGGGTGGTGGGACACCTAAAAAGAGAAAGGTTGCAGTGTCAAAAACCAGTGAAGAACACGGGAGTTGGAGTCTTTGTGCAGCACTAACCAAACCAGAGGGGCATGGTCAGTCAGGAGGAGAAACGGACGACCCAACAGGTAATACTGAAGGGCCTGCACAGCCCACTTGTTTGCTAGGCACTCTTTCTCGATCGTGGAGTAGCTGGCCTCCCGTGGTATTAGTTTGCGGCTGAGGTAGATAACGGGGTGTAGTTCCCCTTAGTCGTGTTTTTGGGAGAGGACAGCACCTAGGCCCCTGTCTGATGCATCCGTTTGCAGGATAAAGTGTTTCCCGAAATCAGGACAGACCAGGATCGGGTTGCAACACAAGAGCCCTTTCAGGTGGTTGAAGCTGCAATGCTGAGCAGGGGTCCATTCCTTGATGGTATTCAGGCACGTCTTTTTCAGCATATCAGTGAGGGGAGCTGCCTCTTCCGAGAAGCGGGGTATGAATCGCCGGTAATATCCAGCTAATCCGAGGAAGGCTCGGATGCCCTTCTTTGTGGAGGGGGCTGCCAGAGCCTTTATGGTTTCCATTTTCTCCACTTGGGGTCGTATCTGGCTGTTCTGTATGTGGTACCCCAGGTAGCGAATGGTGTTGGTGGCACCCCAGGTAGCGAATGGTGTTGGTGGCCAACATACATTTCGCTGTTAGTCCTGCTTTTCTAAGGCTGGTCAACACCACTTTGAGGTGGGTAATGTGCTGTTCCCAGGTCTGGCTATGTACCACGATGTCGTTGAGGTAAGCGGAGGCATAGGAACTGTGTGGTTGTAGCACCACGTCCATGAGCCGTTGAAAGGTGGCAGGGGCTCTGTGGAGACCAAAGGGTAGGACCTTAAATTGGTTCAAGCCTGAGGAAGTGTCGATAGCCATTTTTTCTTGTGCTGCGGGTGTCAATGCTATTTGACAATAACCCTTTGTCAGGTCCAGGGTTCTCATGTACCGGGCTGCGCCCAGTCTTTCAATCATTTTGTCGACTCGGGGCATTAGGTAGGAGTCAAAATGGGAGACGGCGTTCAGGCGTCTGTAATCCACACAGAACCTCATGTGCCAGTTGGCTTTGGCACTAGTACAATCGGAAAGCACCAAGGGCTATGGGAGGGTTGAATGATGTTGCTATGTAACATGTCCTTTACCTCGTTCTCAACCACCCGTCTTCTGGCTTCTGATATTCTATAAGGTCTCTGTCTAATCGGAGCGGCCCCATGTGTTAGGATGTCATGTTGTACAAGGGGGGTTCTCCCTGAATTCTGGAAAAAGAGGTCTCGGAATTCATTCACAACTGAAATGAGTGTCTCCTCTTGTTCCTGGGACAAATGAGAGCCCCGGGGAATAGTGTTATGTTCTGTGACCATGCTGAGTGGTGGAAATGGGATATTCAGGGGTTTGCTGTCGGATACCAGCAGGTTCGAAGGGGGGTCTGCAACCTTCTTTTATGTATCCACCCATTTCTTGAGAAGGTTAACATGTTAGATCTGCCCCGTCCTTCCTGAGTGAGGGACTACTACTGTACATGCCCGGGGTGACCTGGGCGAGTAATACGTAAGGGCACTGCCACTGTGCTAATAGCTGAGGAGGGAAGAAGGAGCAGTACTGTGTACCCAACCAGGAACTGCCTAAGGGCCGTCTGATGGTCATATCCCATTTTTTGGTTTTGTTGGGCCGAGTTCAGGTTCTGGTGCACATCTTCCCATAGGGTGGACCGACGGTTCTTGAGTTGTGCTGCGTAATCAAGAATGGTCTTCCCTTCTTCCTCCTCTTCCTCCCATCTTTCTGCTGCCATGTCTACTAGGGTCCGTGGCTTTCTCCTGAACACCAGCTTGAAGGGGCTGTACCCGGACTGGGCATGTGTGTTGATTGTGAAGAGGGTCAACGGCAGCTGCCTGTCCCAATCCCGCCCTGTGTTGCTCACTGTTTTCTTTAGTATGTTTTTAATGGTCGATTATACCTCTCCACCAGCCCGTACATCTGGGGTTGGTACACAGAGGTGCGTATTTGGCGTACCCTCAACAAGTGGCACACTTGGGCCATCAACCGAGACATGAAGGGCCTTCCCTGGTCGGTGAGTAGCTAGTGTGGGAACCCGACTAAAGAATCCTATCTTGGCCTGCGCTACGCTACTGGTGGTCATGCTTGACAAGGGGATTGATTCTGTGTAGCGAGTGGCGTAGTTGACCAACACCAGTATATAACGATATTCTCTTGTGGAGGTAACCAGAGGACCGACAAGATCCATCCCTTCTCGGGAGAAGGGGATCTTGATAATTGGCAAGGGACGTAGGGGTGCTCTAGGGACGTGTGGTGGATTACAGTGTTGACATCGGGGACATGCTGCGCAGTATCTCCTGATATCCATGAAGACCCCATGCCAAAAAAAGCATCGTAGAAGTTATTCCTCAGTTTTTTCCCTCCCATAATGACCCCCATCCGCCTGGTTTTGTGCTAAGCAGAGAACCTGGTCCCGATAGGGTTGGGGAAAAAGGAGCTGTTTAATGGTCCCAGTAGGCTTTATCACCCTCCTGTACAACAGACCCCTGGAAATAATGAAACAAGGGCCTACCTGTTGGTCTTCTTCTGGTCTCGTCTGGGCCCAGGCATTTCCCAGGCTGGGGTCCTCCTTCTGGGCTGCCCTGAAGCTACGTGGTGGTCCTGAGTCCCCATCCGTACCTGTGCAGGTAGAAGGAGTATCAGCTGACCCATTCAATACCACCTTCTTTCTCTGTCCTTACCTGCTTTTCTCTTTCTATACCTACCCCCGTATATCTCGGTTGTGGATAATGGGGCCTCCTGCAGCCAGCTCTGTCTGTCCTTTTTCTCGATAGCCCTGGTCAGGAGGGCAGAGAAGCCCACTTAATCAGTTCTTATGATCATCGCTTCGACCAGATGGGGTGTCCCTCCTACCCTGATTGGCCTCTCCTGTCCCTTGTCCCCTAGGGCTACTATGGCTACGGGGTAGGATTTTTGGTCGCCGTGCACACACATAGTGGTCACCTTTTCTCCCTGCTGCCATTGGTGCTCCTGTATACGCTCCAGGGTGTGGACTGAATGGCGACAGCTGGAGTCTATGATGACTTTGGTCTCAGCCCCATTCACAGAGAGGAACAGATGGTATGCTTCTTTCCCTTCTTCAGCCCACAACACCCGCCCTCTAGTATACCCTATGTCCATGGGTTCGGCTGGGGGGCGCCTTCCGTGGGCAATTGGCCCCATTCCGCACACTGGAAGCACTGGGGTCCTTGGCTGCCTTCTTTGTTGGTGGGCCTGGGTAGAAACCGTGGGTCGATTAGTGGCCTGAGGGGGGGATGCAAGGGACTCGGCGCAGAGAGTCTCCACCTGTGGACTATCGGTGTTGGTATATGTGGGGTGAACGCTCGCAGCTCGGGGGCCCTCTGGTGTGCACATGCCAGCTCGATGGCACTGGTGATGGTGACGTTCGGATGCTGCTTCACCCAGACCCGGGTAGCCGCCGGGAGCCCCTCTATAAACTGCTCTATAAGGACCTGCTCCATCACCTCCTCGATGGTAGACGAGTGCGGTTGAAGCCAACAGTTCCCCAGGTCCTGAAGCCTATAGAAGTACGCCTGTGGATTGTCCTGGGGCAGCAGTTTCTCTTTCCGGAATCGGGTGCTGTAATGTTCCTGGTCGTACCCGAGGCGTTCTAGTATCGTCTTCTTGATCGCCCCATAAGGTTTGGTGCCCGCCGGGTTCATGGCTTGATATGCGGTTTGTAGCTCATCCAATAAAACGGGTGCAACTTATTGTCCCTATCTGTCAGCTGGCCATTGGGCAGTGCTAGCCGTCCTCTGAAAGTTGGTGAAAAAGAAATCGGGGTCTTCACCCGGTTGGTACTTCTGCAGTACCGAGCTCCGGACGTTAGGGTGAACTTTGCTGCTGGCAATGGTGTTGGTCAGCTTCTGGATGACGGAGTCCTGTATGGCTTGGTTCTGCACGATAAGTCCTGCTTGGACCTGCAGCGCTTCCTGCAGATGCTCCCTGTCCTTTTGGGTTTCTGTGGTTTGTCCTTCCACCACCAGCTGGAGGTGGCGTTGGCCCTCGGCCAACTGTTTTAACATGTCATCAAAACTGATGGTCTGGGTCATGTCTCCTGGGTGTCTGTTCGAGTAGGGAGGTGGTCCGGGCGATCCCACTTGTCACGTGCCCGAATGCCCACGGACGGCTATGCTGCTTTAGATAGCAGGGTTTATTTAGATAAACACAGAAAAGGTATGGGAGTCTCAGGAGGCTTAGATGTCTTGATCGGTCGTGACTTCCTCTGTTGCCGTAGAGGCTGGTCGTCTTTTCCTTCCAGTTCCTTTTCTTTCCTGGCAGTGGTCGTCCCCTCAGTAAAGAAGAGAGAGGCTATTAGAAAGGGGTCCCTTTTTCTATCGGTTGGCATCCTATTTGCCAGCGCCCCCTTTCTCTCCTCTTCTATCTTTTACTCTCTCCTGACTACTGCACCCACCCTTGTGTTTTTCCAGCCTCGCAAGCACTAAGGGGCCTCTTAATTCAGATGCTCCCCTGGTCCTGATGCCCTATTTAGCCTGCCTGGGGGCTGGTGCCTGATACTGTCTAGTCTTTCCCTCCCCAGCAGTGAACAAAGTGAATAAAACACGAAACCAAAAATAGAAGGATAAGCAAAAGTGCCCAACAAGACTGGGAGACGGGAAGAGAAAGGCCTCTCTGCTCTCTCCCCTGTCCTTCACTTCCCCTCCGCTGCTCTCTACAGTCCCATGAAGAGCGCCTGCGTGTGCAACCACCTGCCCAGCCGGCGCCCATTTCCCTATAGGACTTGCCTGGAGCCGTGACCTGCTGACAGGGTCACGGCCGCCTCATACAGCACGCCTTCCTCAGGGGACACCTCTGCCGCGTGGTGGTTGGTGTTTCTGCCAACCTTCAGTCCTCTCGCATCTCCGTCTTCTCCTCTTGCGGTCTCCCGCACCTCCTCCGTAGCCGTCCTGCTCTCGTCCTCGCCTTGGTCTCCTCCGTGTCTCTGTTTGTCGTTGTTGTTCTCCTCTGCTCTCTCAGCATCTTCGAAGTCTTTTATTCCTGACATGCCTCTCCTCCCCGGTTTCCCTGGAGGCGGTGTAGGTCCTCCCTCCCTGGTGCCCCCGGGGTATTCTCTGCCGTCCCCATGGGGCTCCCTGCCACAGGCCTCCTGACAATGGCTCTGGCATGTCCTGTTTTTTTAACAAATGAAGCACAGGAAGGATCTCTGTGCACTTCAAAGACCTGTCCTTGAAGTCTCCCCCACGTCATAGACTCAACTGGGTATGTGATCATCTGGACCTCTGACATCACCACTTGCTTACACTTCTGGACCTATGAAGACTCTGCCAGGGAGAAGGACTTGTGTGCTGCTTAAAGACTGCCATTCTGCTGAACTCCTACCTTGCTGTGCTACCCTTCTGCCTGCTGTTCCCCTGCATGGGTGACAAAATCTGCAACACTTGAATCCAGAGTGACTCCAAGGGTTAGCTGGCTGGCCTCCTGATCTGAAGTCTCAGGGACATAAAAGACTTCCAACCACCCTGCTTCTGCTCCTAAACTCTGCCATCTGTGAGTCTTCCCTGCCAAGTGGTGCCATCCCAGTCCTGGCGCTCCATCGCGGTTGGTCTGAAGTTTTGGCTTTGTCCCAGTCCTGCACCAGATTTCTAAAATAAACGCCTATTGCTTCTGAGCACTATTTTACAGTTTATTCTTTTAAAATGTATTCTTTTTCTCATTTTTGTCTTGTTTTATGTATTAAATTAAGTTCTATTTTTCTAACCTGGTGTGGATTTATTTGTGCGGTTTTTCACTGTTAATATTGTTTGAAGTGTTGCACGGATACTTTACACATTGCCTCTAAAGTTAAGCCTTACTGCTCTGTTCTAAGCTACCAGAGGGTGAGCATTGATTAATTCAGGTTTTGCCTGCCTCTTACCCTGACTAAAATTGTTGTCCCAAATTCTAACATTGAATATCAGCAGTGGTATAGGACTGGTGTTTGTGCAGTGCCACACATTGATTTGGTGTACACCCCTAATCCAAATCCAAGACTAATTTGAATTTTAAATTCTCCCTCATTGGCATTTCTTTTTCTTTTTTTTCTCAAAATCATGCCGCTTGCCTCTGGTTCCATAACTGAAAGCACGGAATTTTAGCTGTCCAACCTGGAAACCTATACAGTGACCCAGCTTAGAGACGTTTGGAAGAAGATTGGGCATCCTGCCAAGAGTGTCACTAAGAAGGTGGAGTTATAGAAGGTGCTGAAGGCCTGGGCAGAAGCCCAATCCAAAGTTGATGACTACACAGCTGGGGATGATGTACTTGGAGAGCCTGCAAATGGCTCTTCTGAGGAACCATCTGCAGTGTCTGAGGGTAAAAACCCTGAATTTGAGCTCACTGTCAGGGCAGGAAACACTGTCTCTTCCCGTGGCTTATCCCTAGAGGAACTGGTGAAGAGAAGGCAGGAGAGAGAATTCAAACTGCATCTGGCAAAATTAAAAATTTACGGAGGAGAAGAAGGCTGAAAGGGCTTTGGCGGAGAAAAAGATGTTATTGGCTCATGAGAGAAGCCTAATTGAGCTGGATATCAAGGCCAGACAGGTGGATTCCAGCAGTGATGGTGGCAGCATACCCACAGTACTTGAAGGAGAGAGAAAAACAGTGGCATACCTAAGGATCTGGTGCCCTGTTATATGGTGGGAGAAGACATTAACAAATGGTTTGCTGCTTATGAAGTTGAACTAAGGTTCACAGAGTACCTGATGGTAGTTTATAGAAACACATGCCTACAGTGGGGTAGGACACACTTCTTGCTTTAGAGGTTGGGGGCCCAACCAGGTACTCTCCCATGAAAGCCATCTTGATAAATAAATTTGGGTTGAAACCTGAAAAATATTGCCGAAGATTTAGGGGCAGCCAGAAGCTCCCCAACCTGGGTAAATTATTTGGACTACTCCAACAAGGCACGGGACGGTTGGGTGCAGGACAGCAAAGTAAATTATTATGTTAAGTTGTACAATGTAATCATGAGAGCACTTGCTCAGTATTTGCTTTACAGGGTTGCACCAGCAACTATTTGACAGTAACCTGACTGACTCCAGGAAGCTTGCTGAGGAGAAAGACCTCTGAGCCAGCACCACAGTGTCCAAAAGGTATCTTGAGGAACTCCCACCAATGTGTTCAGAGTTCCACCCAGAAGAAAGAGGGGGCAGAAAAACTTGAAAGTAAGGAGTTCTCAAAAGGCCCCGAAAATAATTTTGGAGGAAGCAGTGATAACCAGTCCCAGTCTGATTCTAAGAAGAGGGGTCCATTCATCACAAGGCAGGGAGCTTTGTACCCCAATGTACTGAGTGCTTTAAGTATGGGAACTTCAAGGATGACTCCAAATGTCCCAAGAGGACACAGACCCCCACAGGTTGGCAGACACCTGTGTTGGCAAGTGGAGCACTCGGGGAGGAGAAAGTCCCAGTTAGCTTTGGTGAGTAAATAGAGGTGTCCCTAATTTCCCTGGGGGATAATAAGAGGGTGCCAAAAGCCCATTTGCCAGCTAATACTTCCAAGTATATGCACTAGGTCTCCATCAACGGGCTATGAGGGGTGTCTTTGCGAGACACAGAAGCCAACATGACCACTGTGAAGGGTCAGCTGGGGTCTGCAAGGCAGGTCCTATAAAACACATTACACCAAGTCATAGTCTCTTTTTTAACTTATTTATGAGGTGGACAGATACATTCATATTGATCAAGAAGGGCAAATCTTTACAAGCTTCGTAGCAGCATCACTACATAAAGTGGCATAGCATAGTAAGGTGCAGCAGTGAACATCAAATCTTAATTTAATCCATCAGATCCAATGGAACATTAGATCAAAAAGAGTGCACTTTGCACATTAATTCCCAGTATGCCTTTATAATAGCTAAAGCACTGCACTGTCCATTTCTTGATACCTCAGTGGAAATTGATATTATATCATATCATATAGAAAAGGAACATAACAGCATGGGAATGATACAAAGTGTTAATGAAGTTGAAGTGAATATAGTACAAAAACCGCTAGAAGCGCATTGGAACCAGTAAAGTGCATATGTGCAACACGACATACAAAAGAAATTCTCATCTCAAAACAAGGCTACCGATGAGATGAAAGAGGAGAACAACGTCTCATCTTAGTTACTAAATATTTATGTCAAAGAGAGACAGTTGGCGCACAGACTGCCCTTCAAAATGTCCCTCACCAATGAATGTGTATAGCGAATCTTGTAATAACTTCATAAGACCTCTGTTGTAGGCATTACAGGTTCTGTACAAAACAGGGGCCCACATGATCCACAGTTTATAAGTGTCAATCAGTATTCCTAGGTAATGCTGATAATCTAATGGGAGAGTAGGACGGATAAATATATCCTGTCCACAACACGCAAAGGTGAGTCCCTATTCCAGACAATCAGGACATGCTATGTTTGCTGCAAAAGAGTTAATAAGCACTAAGTCCAGAAGGACATGTGAAGTTGATGCTATTTATCACAACAATCATGTGAGCAGGAAATCCAGCTAGTCAACAAGACCCATCGATCCCAGTTCAATCTCACAAGAAGGCACCTAAGGGTATATCATAACTAAAGAGGTTTCTAAATTAATCTCCACCCAGCAAACAGTTTGTTTCTATCCAACCAGCATTCTTGTCTTTTGTGGACATTTATTTATTGTCACATTCACTTGAGCACTGAGTCGTTTGCACTTTGTGTACAAAATATACTGAGAATTAAGGAGAATTGTTTTGAGAATATATATCAACTAAAGAAACTTATGTCAGACCTCTTATTTGTGGGTTGTAGTTGAAAAATATTCTCTATGATATAAGAATAACTGCATTAGTCACTCATTTATGGTGCGATTCCCTCCTTCGGAATGATGCCCACGGCACCTTGTACATATATATAATACTTGCCCTGGTCCCTTTGGGTTTATAGGGTTGTCCTTGTTATATTTACAAGATAGCCCAGAGAAGCATCTGACAAGGATATCGATTACATATTGAATATGTCTTGTTTCCTTCCTCAAATAATGAATAATAGGCAATTATGCTTGAGGATGACATTTCGCAATTTGTTTAACTGATCATTTACTTAACATCACAAATTGTATTGTCTTTGACAATTAATAAGAAGTGTTGTTATTGTTCAGATCAGTGGAAATCTATGTATACTCTGCATGGATTTAGGGCAGTTTCAGTTCTACTGAGGTATCTGTGACTTTTAGACTTCACACAGTAGTCACCTACTGCTTGTTCGCTTTTTTCTTTTTAAAACTGTCATTATGAGTAGCCCTTTAATTGGTTTGGTAATCCCGCTCCTCTGGGAAACCATTATGGCTAGAAGGACTTCCTGGGGATTAAAAGACATGTTCTGATTTGGGAATGGCAAATAATCTGTGATATCAGATTCAAGACAAATAATTCCACTAGTTATTCGTCATTACCACGTGGATTTTTACACCTAGATTTAAGCTGCTTTGAGTAGTGAACAATAATTGTATTCTTTACTTAATTAAAATCGTGCTGCTTTGAGTAGTGAACAATAATTGTATTGTTTACTTTATTAAAATCTTGCTGCTCTAAGTAGCTGGTGTCCCTGTAGTACTAATACCACAAACTGATACCACTAACTCCTGTTATTGGATCCTTCAGAGAAGAGCATTTCCTAAAGAGGGCTTAAGTGTGATTGTTAAAGAAGGCCTGATGTACTGCCAGTCCCAAACTGTTTGTTCTTGGACACAGTCAGTTAAAATAATTCTACACTTATTAAAAATTATAATCAGATACTGTGTTCTTGAAAACTCTATTAGCGCTTGATGGCTGTTTGGATTCATGTTGCCAAAACTTTTTTGTAAATTTGAAAATGCACAAATTTTAACTGTGAACTGTAATAAGCAAATTATAACTATTTCTCTCATTGGATGTACACTTTTTATGGCAAATCATAGATTTTGTGATGGATCCTCAAACGAGTTTTTGATTGTTAATTCTAACTGTAGTAGCCTATTCTGGTTATTACTTTTATGATATGTACAGATGCTCTTCTAGATCTGGCTTGTCATAAATCATCCATTAAGTAATTAAAACTATTACAATTACCAAATATACTACAGTTCAATTAATCTGGGTGAGAAAGTTATAAAAATTACTAATTCATTTCTTCTCAGTAACAACATTTAAACCAACAAAAGTCCATACTGCTGTATTTGAATAAAGAGATTGAAGTACAAATGTGAGTGAACTGTTATCAGACTTGTCGATGTTCTCACTCAATGTCCAAGAAGAATTACTTTCCTGCTTCCTACAATTTCCTGGGTGGGACAATCCTCCTTACAAGTTAGAGGGGGACATACCAAAAATTGCAAATTAGACGCCAAAGTGAAGAACAAAAGCAGACACATTTTAAATATAAGCTGTTAATTATGTACACCTAGAAAATACTATCGGGTGACATGGATTCAGGATTTTCAGACAACACTTATGCAAAATAGCTCTGGCAGTTGAATCAGACCATGAATTAATGTGTTGGCACACACTGGTGCCTACTTCAGAAAATACAGACATGGTGGGGAAGATATATGGAACCTTTCATCCAAGGGGGTGGTAATGAGATGGTTTACTTCAGTGTAGAATGCCAACATACCCCACTCTATCATACACCTGGTTCAAATCTTACTTTCAAAGTAAATGTGCCCTTTATTCTTAAACCCTACTCCTCAGTGACATGGCAGTGCTGTAATGGCTTTCACAGAATATCCACTCAGTCATGCCTCTGAATAAAATCTGTACAATTTTCATTAATTACTGACAAATAAGTGGTAGAAATGCAAAATTTGACCCCACCTGAGCACACTCCGCTCAGTTTAGTCGCTTAATGTGCTCTCATATATGGCCCACTCGGTAAAGAATAATTACAGCCCAGGTTTAGTTAAATGGCTGTCACTCCTGCTATGGATGAACATAGTGGAAAGGACCCAGGCACCAACATACATCAGCATAAGTTCCTGCTCTTCTCAGATATGCCCGGGCCAGAGTGGAGAGGACCCAGGCGCCAACATACTTCAGCATAACTTCCTCCTCTCCTCAGATATGCCCAGGGCCAGAGTGGAGAGGACCCAGGCAACAACATACATCAGCATAAGTTCCTGCTCTCCTCGGGTATGCCCAGGGCCAGAGTGGGATGGACCCAGGCACCAACATACATCTGCATACGTTCCTGCTCTCCTCAGATATGCCCAGGTCCAGAATGGATAGGACCCAGGCAGTAACATACATCAGCATAAGTCCCTGCTCTCCTCAGATATGCCCAGGGCCAGAGTGGAGAGGACCCAGGCACCAACATACATCAGCATACGTTCCTGTTCTCTTCAGATATGCCCAGGGCCAGAGTAGAGAGGACCCAGGCACCAACATACATCAGCATAAGTCCCTGCTCTCCTCAGGTATGCCCAGGGTCAGAGTGGAGAGGACCCAGCCACCAACACACATCAGCATAAGTTCCTGCTCTCCTCATGTATGCCCAGGGCCAGAGGTGAGAAGACCCAAGCACCAACATACATCAGCATAAGTTCCTGCTCTCCTCAGGTATGCTCAGGGCCAGAGTGGAGAGGACCCAGGCATCAACATACATCAGCATAAGTTCCTGCTCTCCTCGTGTATACCCAGGGCCAGAGTGGAGAGGACCCAGGCATCAACATACATCAGCATAAGTTCCTGCTCTCCTCAGATTTGCCCAGGGCCAGAGTGGAGAGGACCCAGCCATCAACATACATCAGCATAAGTTCCTGCTCTCCTCAGGTATGCCCAGGCCCGGAGATGCAGCAAGATGAGGTAAGGCATTAGCCTTAGGGAAAAATCACTATGTGGTTGTAAATACAAATAGCATGAAACTCCCAAAAACAATCCTTTTTTCACTGAAAGGGTTGCACTCCCGTGGAACATGGTAATTTACACGGAGCATCTAACATACTTGCACCATGCCTGCATGTTCCACACGCCCTCAAATCAGAAGGATCCTTACAAGGGAGGGGCGGGGGGAGTAGATTGTGCACTTGTATAGTCAGTCCTTGACCAGAGTTCACCAGAGAGCTCACCTTTGCCATCGTCTACAAATAACCTAGATGTGAAAGGCATTTGTCACCTTGCTGTATCTATTTGGTAATATAACCACGCTCCTAACTTTAGGGGACTTGTTTTCTTAAGTAAAAAAAGCTAATAAAACTCTTTACCAGCCCACAGTTGTCGAATATTAGTAATATTTAACACGGTTTCCCACTACCTAACTTGCTGTAATTAACATGAATAGAAAGGAAATGTTTCTTACCGTACCTCCAGTTTCACCCCTCCCAAGCTGCGACTGAACTGTTCTGGCATACCAGGCACCTATATTTAAAGGGTGCTGGATGGCATGGAGAGATCGCATTCTTGTAAGAGTTAATGATTTATTGGATGTGAAACATTGATATTTCAGAGTTATTTGTCTGTTCTACTTGGTATGTACTGGTTGTGCCACTTGATTGATGACATGATTGCCCAGTGCTCAAGATCTGGTAAATCCCACAAGAGCACTAAATCACAACATATAAAAATTCTCAAAGTTAAGTGCCAATAATGCGGTAATGGGGGGATTAAGGAGGCTCAAGTCATGTAAATGTAAATGTAAATGTTGTAGACTTGTAAAGCGCACAGCTGCCCCAGCAACGGGGCGTCCTGGCGCTGTAGACCGCTGGGGAACCCGTCCTGGCTATCCCTGTGAGATGGTCCCTTTCTGGGTATCTCCAAGGTGAAACCAGGCATCCCCGGCGTCTGTTGGGGGGCCGTTGTAGAGATGAGGCAAGCTCAATGCCCAGAGTTGCCGAGTGTGTTCCTGGTTAGAGTAGGTACCGAGGCGAGAATTATCGAGTCCGTTTTGACCCTGGTCCACGACCCTGCCGCGTCAGGAATTGAACCCTGGTCCCTGGCCGATTCTCTGCTTACGGGTCTGCCGCCTCTAACCAGTGAGCCACACCTCTCCAGCTTCAGCTATAGGGATGTTAGTTCCGTGTTACCAATTCCATGTTACATATGTAACACCCTCACCCACTCTCTCTTTAGACAAGCAAAGGTGCGAGGACACCTCTCGTGGGGCAGACATGAATAACATACTGTTAGAAAATGAGCTTTTGGTCAGCAGGGGTATGCACCCTGTGTAAGCAGGAACCATAATCCTTCTCAGGGTAAGTCACAAAAAGATAACCTGTGCTCACCCTCTGGTAGCTTGGCACAGAACAGTCAGGCTAATCTAAAGAGGCAATGTGTAAAGTATTTGTGCAACACAACACACAGTAACACAATAAAAACACTGCAAAAAGGCTCCACACCAGGTTAGAAAAATTTACAATAATTGTAAAATTAAATCAAGAGCAAAACAATAAACATCTAATAAGTAGAAATCGATATATAAATTATTAAAGAATAAAAATGTTCTTAGGGCTTAGAGGCAATAAGCGCCAAAGGGGTTTATGTGGTCATGCTAGACGATGGCAAATTCAAAATTTCAGGCAGCTCGGGATGAAGCACTGGCCGGGTGCACCAGCCATGCAGAACCGTTGAACAAAGTACCTTGATACTGGTCGCAA
This sequence comes from Triturus cristatus, assembly GCF_964204655.1. Taxonomy (NCBI): domain Eukaryota; kingdom Metazoa; phylum Chordata; class Amphibia; order Caudata; family Salamandridae; genus Triturus; species Triturus cristatus. Next base: position 207,195,966 of record NC_140590.1, on the reverse strand, counting down.
CAGCAAGATGCGGGTTGCAGACAAATAATGCGTCAATGTCAATCTCGCTGCGAGGTGATCTGTCGATTTTCTATTTGGAGTGGTGGCCATTTGTCAGTTCCGAAAACAAAGTGCTGAAGCCGACATGCATAGCTTCCCAGTGTGAGACACATGGTTTCTCCGCACAGTCGAAAGGATGCGTAGATTTCTCCACACTGCTGTGGCGATGCTTCACAGTTCCGGTGTGTCTGTTTTTGGAGGCAGTAAGCTAGCTCTGATATGATGTGCAGATTCCACTCCCCAATCAATCAATCAATCAGTCAACCAATCAATTAATAAAAGGCTTGTAAAGCGAGGCTACTCAGCCATAAGGGTCTTAAGGCACTAATCGATGCATCGGTTCTGCTACACGCAGACTGGAGAAAGTGTCTAGGTACTCTTCCAATGGACTAGGCACATGAGCAGGTGTAAAGATTTTGATATCCCTGAGTCTTATGCGAGGTAGGCTAACAAGTCCTTGGAGATCACTCTGGGTTCAAGGCGGAGTCCAACTCTCCCTCAGCAGGGTCAGAGAGCAGCAGGGAGCAGGGCAGGCAAACAATCCTTCCAGGGCAGTAGCCAAGCAAAGTGACAGTCCTTGTAGCAGCACAGCAGTCCTTCTGACAGAGGTTCTTTTACAGGTGCAGAAGTGACTGTTTTGGTGGGGTCAGAGACCCAGTACTTATACGTAGTTGTGCCTTTGAAGTGGAGGTGACTTCAAAGAAGTGTCTTAGAAGTGCACAGAAGTTCTTTGTTCCTTTATTCCCAGACCTGGGTCCCGGCTATCTGTGGGGGTAATCAGCACTTTGTGTGGTGAAAGGCCACTGCCTATTCAGGTGTAAGTGTCAGTTGCAGTCCTCAGAGTTATGGCTTCTGTGTACCTTGATGCATGATCCATCAATTTCGATGCCTACCCACTCATTTAGTGTGCCAACAACAATCAAAAGATTGCAGGGGGGCTTTCAGCCTCTGCCTTGTCCCTCCACTGGCCTGGCAGGTCACACAAGCCCTACATAACATACCGAGGAAGCCTTGAGCCTAGGCCTATAAAAGTGGGGGACAAGCCTTTCAAATGTCTTTGCCCAGGTGTCCTGCCAGGGGCATTTTGTGAGCCAGCTCCAGTAAGAAGGACTTGTAGTGTTGGGGGACCACCAGGGCCCTTGTAGTCCCATACACAGGAGCTTAGACTCACTGTAAAGGAGGTTGTCCTCCCAGTAGATGTGTGACTTCCAGAAGGATCACCTGCTGCGTTGGCTTCAGGCTGTTGCCTCATACCCTCAAGGGGTGGGCACTCCCTCTGTGCCCGGCAGAACTCTTCCTTGGTGGCTCCTCCTTCACTTATTATCCAGTAAGCTCTGGCAAGTCACTAAAAGGAGCATGGCACCAGCTGACTCATTACCAAATCCATGCTAGCTCTAGTGTTGCTCTGAGCCTCAACACCTTGCCCATTGATGGGGACCAATTGCCTATACTTTGCGGTATCAGAGGGCACATGAATTTTAGGAACAATCTCATTTTAACCTAGGGACACTATGGTAACCCCACTAAAGTCCCCCCATTAACTAGGACAAACTCCTTCACCAGCACTACACTAGCCACCCTGGATACTTGGAGCCACTCTTGGTTCAAGTGAGATGGGTCCAGTTATTGTACAATGAGAGATGGTGCTCTTTTTGTACACTTGGGATCTCCCTTGTAGTGTTCATAGGCGTACAACTCATAGTAATTAATGGGCTTTGGCTGCTGACCTTTATCAGGGTATTTTTTTTCTGGTGGCCAGATTGCGAATGAGAACCAGAACCTTTTCCTTGTGAGTTGTTTTTTGGGTCCATTAGAGAACTCTGTCTTTTTAACCCGCCTGCCCTCCTCCTTCTTTGGCGGGAACTCTGATCACCATTTTGGGAGTCCACCTAAGATGCCTTCTTGGACACTCGGGTGCTGACTGAGATGTCCGCCTCCACAGCAAGTTTCCTGGGGTCAGTGAACCTGCTATAAACTGGTAAACATCCTTTACGATGACTGCGTTACAACGCATGTCATCACCCTGCATTTGATACTCCTCAAAATCTTTTACAATGCAGGGCTTTACACCGCAAACCATTACAACGCATTCCCCACTACAACGCCCTGGTGGAGGTCGAATAGTAAATTGCGTTGTAATGGACAATGCGTTGTAATGTATTGCGTTGTAAACTCCTGCGTTGTAAAATATTTTGCGGAGTAAAAAATCAGGGGTAATTGCATGCGTTGTAAAGGCATGCGGGGTAAAGTGTCATATTCGCTATCAACTAGGTGCTGGTGCATCTCTGGAAAACAAATATCAAGCATGTGCTCCTTCGAAATCAAGTTGCACAGCTCTGAATAATCATCACCCTATCCATGCTGTCAAAATTCAAGAAATCCACCCATGTTTGTGATGAGATCTTGTGGCAGACCCGGAATCTGAGAGTATATATTTTAGAGGTCAGTTCAAACTTGCTGACTATGATGGCCTTCATTATAGTGTAGCATGTCAGGTCCTCTAGTGTCCCTCCCCACCGTGGGCATATATCTCCATAAACTACCACCCCGGAATTCCTCTGGGACCTTGTCCACTCTTAGAGATGTTTTAAAGGCTACAAACCATTTGTATATGTCATGCCCCACCACATAACTATTAACCAAATCATTTGAGTTCCTGACTCTGTACTTACCAGTGGCCATTGTAGGTATGGTGCCACCATTGCTATTGCTGAACCCCACTTATAGAGCTTTTATGTTAATCTCCTTGATATTGAGCTAATGGGTAGGTTTCCTCTCGTCCATGGTCAGACTTCTTTCTTCACAAGCCTGCCTCAACTTGGCAAGGTCCAATTTTAGTTTCCTTTCCTCCCTCCTGTCTGCCAGCTCCTCTGGGGATCGGTTCCTGGGGGAGACACTGCTCTCTAATCTGGGAACTACCACTGCTCCTGGCAAACTGTTGGCCCTCTCCACAGGAAGTTTCAGAGCCAACTCAGACACCAAAATCAGGTTGCCCTCCTCCTCATGAATTTCCTGCTCCTGATCTGGGATGTCATCACCTGCAACCTGCTTCTCAGACAGGCCCTCAAAGCCTTCTGTAGCTCCACCTATCTCATAAAGACAGTTGTAGACACATACAAGTGCAGGTGTTGCTTCTTCAGAGAAAGACATAATTTAGCTGAAAAAAACCCAATCAGGGAGAATTAAAAAAGTCTCAAATTGATCTTAAGTATAGAGTTGTATTGAACACTGAATTAATATATGGTATTGCACAAGCACAAGTCCTATCTTCACCGCTGATCACCATTGTCAGAAATACGGTTTCTAGTTGTCAGAGGTATGCACCCTGTCCCAGTAGGTTCCGCAATTCTAGTCAGGGTAAGCTTGATACACACTAAAAGATAACCCGTGATCACCCCCTGGTAGTTTGGCACAGAGCAGTTGGGCATATATAAACTGTGTAAAGTATTTGTGCAACACCACACAAACAGACACACTATAGACACTCCACAAAAAGACTAACAGAGGTTTAGAAAAATAAAGAATATGTATCCGAGTAACATAAGATCAAAATTACAACATTCCAATAATTAGAATCAGAGTTGTACATTTTTAAAGAATAGATCAAAAATATTGCTTAGAAGTCAATAGTGCTAAAAGGATACTTGAGGTCATGCTAGACCAGGGTAAATCCAAATTTAAGGCAGACCAGGATGGAGGGAAGGCCGGCTACAGGACTCAAACAGGTTCCACTGACAAAGTATCTTAGATGGAGCAAAGCATTGTCATTGAGAGTAAGCATCATAGGTTCTGATTCATGCAGTCGGGTAGCTGCGTTTAAGTCAAGTCTTGCAGTCGGAACCTCAGACTGGTGTTGCATTGTTGTCAGCCACAGAGGGATGTCTTCATATTGACCTCTATGTCGAAGTGCACTGCTTCAGTTCCAAACGGCATAATGGTAAAGATGAGTCGATTCTGTGGCAAGTCAGCTGCAGGATCCATGTCTGAGATTCAGGACTGGAGAGGGCACCTCAAACAAGAGTATGTCTCATAAAAGGCCCCAGCAGAATTGCATAAAGTCATTTATGACCCTGAGACTTCAGAAAACAGGAGGCAAGCCAGCAAGCCCTTGGAGTAACTCTGGGTTCAAGAGAAGTGATCCCAGTTCTTGCCCTCAGCACAGCAGAGATCAGCAGGCATCATGGCCACTAGGCACATCAGTAAAGCAGTACCTTAGAAAAATCAGTCAAGCAGAGTGGCAATCCTTGTAGCACAGCAGTCCTTACTCCTGGCAAAGCTTTTCGCAGGTTCAGTAGTGCACTGATTTAGTTGGGTCAGAGTCCTAGTACTTATTTCCAAAAGTGCCTTTGTAGTAGGGGAGACTTCAAAGCAGCTCCTTGAAGAGCACAGATCCCCTTTCATCCCAGCCCTGTCTACCAGGCTATCTGTGGGGGTAATCAGTCCTTTGTGTGGGGACAGGACACAGCATGTTCAGATGTAAGTGTGAGTTCCTTCTCCCCCTTCGTGCCCAGGAAGGCTATCAGAATGCAGATGAATGCAGATTAATCCTCTGGTACACCAACCACAACCCTTACCCGTGTTTGTGGCAGTCTAGAGGGAAGACACCAAGTGTAGCTGTCACCCATCCCAGATGTGTAATGGAGACAGGCTTCCGGCACATTGTGCTAGGTTAAGAGTAGAGAAATGTCCATGTATTAAAAGTGGCATTTCTAAAATAGTAGTGCTAAATCCAACTTTACCACTAAAGAGAATTACTCATTATCATTTCAAAGATATTAAACATTATTTAGCTTCTCCTTTCTAATCAGGAATTACAGCTTAAAAGCTAGCCTATGAGAGGAGTAGGCCTCAAGGTAATGTAATACAAATGTAGCTGTTTGTTACTACCAGTAAAGGTAGAACTTAAAAGTACATGCCCTACATTGACTTAAACAACACTCTTCCCATAGGGTTACATAGAGCCTACATTAGATGTTTCATATGTGTAATAAAAGGGGAGTTAAAGACTTGGCAATGGGTTTTAAATGGCAAGTCTCTCCCACACCCCTCTCCCACATTCCTCTGCATATATAAAGTGAACATTTTCCCTCTTACCCAGCTCCACATATCACATTATTTTCCTTATGAAAATCACACATACAACCGTGTACCTGAACCCTACCCCAGTTTGCCACCCCAGGCGAACCCTCCATCCACACCCACTGTGAGTGCTGGGTGATCCTGCATGCAAAGAGACTGAGGTCAGCCAAAGCAGTGATACACCCTCCGCCTCTTCAGTGTCTACAGAAGGAAAGTAGGCAGTGGACTAGAGCAAGAGTGGGCGCACCAGAGCACTACTTATTCTTTTCTTCGCTGTCCAAGCAGGCGAAGGTGGTGGTGGGCAGTGTTATATCACATGACTCAACAACTAACTAATGAAAGAAACGTATTTAAAGCAGCATTTCAAAAATGGCCTAGTGCACCTTTTGGGAGTCATTTTTGAGCTGACAGATTCTCATTCCTCTATCCACCAAGCCCTTGTATATGTCTTAATGAGTTAATCCTCTAATAACACTCTTTGTTGAAGACTACAATTACAATTGCCTAGAAAATATCAGCACACCGAGCTAGTTTTTGAGGAGCTAACTGCCAACAAATCTCACGTCAGAAGGCCTTAGCGACTTTGGTCATTGTGTCCTCCACATTATGGCAGTGACTAATGGCAACCTCTGTTATGGCATTACAACTCACTCTTAATCATTGAGAAAACTTGGCAAGGCTGGGCTCCTGATGAAGTGCAGGTTCTATGCTGCAGTTACAGGGAGAAGGAAGAATCAATAAAGCTAGTAGCCATGCTCTCACAGTGTAAGGTGCCATGACTGAGGAAAAGATGCACAATGTCTGCAGGGCACTTGGAAGACCCAAGTAACAAAGTAATTGAGTGGGAAGATTGTGCGAGAACTTGGTGTACGACCCAATATGAGAGCACATATACTCATACATTACACATGTCTGAATAGGAAAACAAAATATGTAGCCATGGTAATAAGTGGTAGACCATGACATGAAACTAAACTGAACATTAATGATTTGTGGCAGCTATCTTGGTATCCATTAAATCATTACAAACTCACACAACACTACATCGCCCCCTTTAATAAATGACATTTCTTTTTTTTTACAAATATCTACAATTCAAGCTCTTCAATTTTTCTTTGTGATGCTTGGACCTGACTGTGACTTTGGAAACTGGGGTCAGGCAGTAGAAATATCCATGACTGGCATGGGTGATAAAGAAACAGCAGCAGTCAGAGGCTCTTCACTTGACCTTTCAGACCCAGTCTCAACAATGACATCAGCGCCTGAAGAGCGATGAGCCACATGTCGGAAATGCAAGGAGTCTCACATAATGGACTTCCCAGAACATTAATTTGGCAGTGACAGTCAGCATGTGTCCTTTGTTGGTCACAACATGAAATGGTTCAGCATTGAAAGGAGATTCAGACTTTCATTTTCTATGTTGATGATCAAGCACTCAATCTTTTCTAGTAAAAGTGACACCTCTGGCATGTTGATGCTTGTCCACAAGGCTTTTTATTTCTTCTTTTGATCCAAGTCTTTCATGCGTGTTTCTTCCTAGGTATTTGCTCTTCTGCTGGTCTATTGAGGTAATTTGGTCATTATGGCTCTCCCCAACATCGAGGTTGAAGGGCAGTCACCTATGGTTGAGTGAGTTCGAGTAATAAGCTTGAAGAGTGCAATTTAAGACAGCTTTAAGATCGGGTTTCTCTAGTACAATACGCTGGATAGCTTTCTCAGAGTACTCATAAAACATTCAACCAGGCTATTGGCCAGTGCCGAAGAGGTGGGATCCTCTGAAGCTTCACATTAAGATAATTTAGAAAGTCTCTAAATTCTCAACTGTTGAAAGGTGGACCGGTCAGACTTTAAGATCGCAGGAACACCCCAAGTCGTGAAGATGCTGTCTAATCTCTCAATGACATGTTCTTGAGAGACAAATAAGAAATCTTTGATCAATTGAAAATGGAAACATTCATCATCAACACCATCTGGTGAAATTCATTGTGAAGAGGACTGAAGAAGTCCACTGTAATTCTTTCCAAAGCATGCATTGGCAACTCTGACATATTCAATGGGTGTTGAGTAGTTTTCAATGACAGGCGCTGACATAGATGACAAGCCTTTAATTACTTTTCAACTCTCTCATCGAGATGTGGAAACCAAACTCGGTCTCGGATTGCTTCTTTTGTGGCAACAATTCCATGATGCCCTTTATGAGCCACTTCAATTATCTGTTGTCGTAGACTCTCTGGAATGACAATTCTTGAACCTTTCAGGATAATACCTTCCTAAATAAGAGACAGTTCATCTTTGACATTCTGTAACTTTTTATATTCACTGTCACTGGTAAGAGGTGTAATAATTGTTTTCAGTTTCAGCATATCACTATCTTGACTTGTAACAGTTACAATTTGTTCCAATTAAGCCATCTTAGAAGGGGTGCAGCATTGTAGAGGCACTCATGGGAAGTAGTCGTCATGGTTCTGATCTTCCCCTGCTTGATGCACAATGGTGTATTTGTATTCTTGCAATCGCATATCCCAATGTTCAATGCCGGAGGAATTTTTGCTTTTGGTTTTCCAAATATAGTCAACGGTGCTTGATGATTGGTCAAAAGAGTGAATTGGTTCCCATACAAGAATACGTGGAAATGTTCAAAAGCCCACACCACTGCCAAGATTTACGTCTCAAGTTAGGAATAAACATGTTCAGTTTGGGATAAACTTCTACTCACATAAGCCACAATACATCTCCAAGCATTTGGGTGTCCAATATGCTGGGCAAGGGTGGCACCAACCCGAAAGGGCTAGCACCAACAACAACCTCAGTATGAAGATTTGGATCAAAATATGCCATTTCAGAACTGTTTTCAATAGCTTGCTTGATCTTCCGGAATCTTTGTTTGCATTCACGTGACCAAAGAAAAGAAACATTCTTTTTCATCAAGTCTTTTAATGCTCTGACAGTGGCAAAGTCTTGTATGTATCTAGAGCAATAGCTGGCCATGCCAAGGAATGATCATAACATGAACACATCTTGTGGTATACTGGCAGTTGACATCACTTGCACTTTAGCCAAATCAGGTGTCCTACCCCCATCAGAAAATATATGGGCAAAGAATTAAAAACGTTGTCAATGGAACTTACATTTCTCTGCATTCAAAGTTAAAACAGCATCAGCGAGCAACTGGCATACTTGCATGAGAGCCTTGTCATGCTCCTTTTGTGTAGCTCCAAAAAACAATATGTCATCACTATAATTAAAAAGCATTCATGACAGGCTGTATGAAAAGTCGAATGACCACATGCAGCTCTCCAGCTGATGCCTTGCCAAAACGTAATCTCTTTTAACTGAACAGACCAACATGTGTAGAAAGGTTTGCAATGTACCTGCAATTCTCCTGGAGTTCCAACTATTGATATGCTTTTTTCAGACCCGAGCATTCAGTTGTGTTATAAAGTGTGGACTTGGATATCGTTCTCTTTGAATTGCCTTGTTTGCTTGACGCATATCCCTTCTGTTCTTTTTGGGTACTTCCACGAAGGGAGAAATCCATGGAGTTGGACCAGTGGAACGCTCAATGATATTGTGTTTGAGCAAAGATTCAAGTTCTTTTGCAATAGCTTCCTCTAAAGGAATGGCAATGTCTGTGTCACTAAGTAATTTGACATGCATCCTCATTAATGTGGAACCCATGAAAAAATGAAGAGAATTTACTTATTATTTTGTGATGAGCTTTCAAGTTATAGTTCATGGATATGAGTCCCGCATCAGCAGTTGTGCTGAAGCTGAGAAAATGTCACTTGACACTGTACCTTGAGGTATATGAATGCGCACTTGTACTTTTTTTTTTTTTAGGTTGAGCATTCAAGACTTCTTGTATATACTCTAGTATATGCTTTAGTATATATACTTTAGTATATACTTTAGTATATACTTATATGTGTATGTACTTTGTGGGCTCTGGAGATCAGCCCTAGTACTTGTCTGCTTCCACTTTTTTCTGTTCAACTGCCTTCATTTAACTGTCTTGATAGAAAACGACCAGCAGAGGTCTGTAAAATACCAGAATTGATTTCTGCTGAGGTACTTTATTTTTTTTATCTTTTTTTGGCAACTGCCTCTATTTAACTTTCTTGATACAAAACAACCAGCAGAGGTCAGTAAAATACCAGAATCACTTTAGCATTCTCGAGATTCCAGTCCATAGAAATTGCCTTCCACGAGCACCCTGTAGACAATAATATTTTTTTCAAATCTTGTATTTTCAGTGATATGACCACCGAAGGTCCTGCTTTTCTATTAAAAACAGAGCTTTGGACTACACCATTTCCCGCTGAAAGGCAAAATTTCTCACCATGTGTTCCTGTACCTGACGTATTACGCAGTTTGGTGCTTATCTTCCCTCCATGTTAAAGAACAGTAGATGTTTCAGCTCCCAGGCTAATGTGGTGCATAGCTAAATACATATAAGGTCCCAAAGGCTAGACCGATTGCATTGCAAATTCTTGTTTTGGGGTCATCGTGGCTAAAAATAAACAATGACTTTTTAGTGCTGTCAATGCAGCCTACGTATACACTTTAGTTTTTGATGGCGTAAATCAGGACATAGGAGACCGTTCATTATATTTCTCTCAGGCGTGATATTTATTGATGCACTACTTTCGATAATGAGAGGTATTGAATGACTAATGACTTTTAGTGTGATTTTTGGATGATGTTTGAAAGACTTTGGTGCTTGTCTTGTCTATTTCTCTTGCACTGGTGTTTTTCCTCACAGGCAGCCAGTCCAACATATGCATGCTTATCTGAGTCAAACATCAACATACTGCAACCATATTCTTCATTTTTACTTGCTATTTATATGAAGAGCTTTTTGACAAACATTTAGATCTTGATGGACTTTTGTGTTGATTTGCTTAAGCTATTGTGGTCTTTAGCCCTTGTGGACGTGCATCGAAAGCCGCTTCTGGAACATTTTGGTGGCCATTTTGTCTTTACGCCATGATGCACTTACCTCTCAGAATGGTTGACCTTCCTGCTGCCTTTACAGATCTGCCCAATGGCGGGATATTTATCTTTATGTGGAAATGACAATCCACATGTGAAGCTCAGCTTCTTTTTCTGCGAAAACTTCACTCAATGTACCTCAGCCTTGTGCTTTGGCCTGATTCTCTCATTCATGACTGACTCATTCTGTACATCTTCAGCCGCCATATCAGCAGCTTGTCAATCAGCTAGTTCCTCAGCACTGGCAGCGATGAGAATGCAGCCCAGACTCAGAGTTTTTTTTCAGAGTTCATCATCTGAACGAATCTGACAAGCATCCATCAATTACTCTGAGGCTTATATAGCTTCCTCATCATTAAATGAATTGAACTTACAGTGTTTGATGAGCACATCCAGTCACTCAATAAATTTGTTGATGGTCTCAATGTCTTTCTGTCACTCTTGACTGAAATTGTATCTTTAGTAATCTACATTTGGTAGTGGATTGAACTTGAGATACAAGGCTGCTTTGATTTGGCTGTATGTAATTTCGTCAGCTTGCAGCATTGTCTTTATGACTTCTTTTACACCTTCGCCAGCAAGATTCCTAAGGTACTTAATAATCTTCTTTTTGTCTGCTTCCTCAATTGCATCAAATAAATTATCAAATGTCTCATTCCAGGCAGTCCACTGACGCTGAAGGTGGAGTTCCTTTTGACACTGTCTGCTGCCCGCTAGGACCTGCTTCATCAATACCATCTGTAAGGCCTTGGTCTGCGCTGGCTCTGAGTCATCTTGACCAGTCCGGGGAACCTTGACCACCCTCTTGTGCTCCATGGGAGGCCTTTGCTTTTAGTATACCTTAGGAGGTGTTCTGAGCCACCATGCGGCAGCTTTGGTTTTGGGCCTCTTAGGGTATGGACAGGTCCGCAATCATAACCCTGGGAACTTGTTCTGGGGCTGCTTCCCCCAAAGTGGGGACACAATGGCTCTCTTCACCCAGCTCTGGTAAGCAGATGACTATTTTGATATTTGAATGTTGTTTCTTGTGCGCATCTCTTTGTGCTCTGTGACACCTGGTTGATCTCTGCCTCACAGCATTGTCACTGCAGATGAAGGTATGCCTTTAAGTTGCTGGACCAGGGCAAATTCTCAGGAAGGGAACTGTTGATCTTCAGGCTACTTATTTCCTATCTCGTCTCCAGTTGTAGTGTGCCCCCAAGAACGAGTACTCACCAATGACTATGCCACACTCAGAGCTTAGTATAACGTGTCATTATTCTTCTGCTTGTAACTGTAAACTCAAAATTCTAAACCTGCATTTCACTAAACTACGCTCTAATGCTTATGTCACAGTTCTATGAGTCCTTCAGGAGCCACAAGGGTTTCATTATTACAAGCTCACACAACACTACACCCGGGGCCCACGAAGGGTCAAGGGTTGGGGTCCCTGGAGCCTAACTCTGTGACCCCTTTTTATATGAACTTCAGTCCCAGGGGATTGTATCACTGGAGACTAATAAGAATCAGGGAGGGGAGACACAGTTCCTGCTCTAAGTTGTTTTAAAGGAATTTGGCCCCAAAAATGGGCTCCCCGGAGCCCAAGAATGCCCGAGATGGGGGTTACCATTCCCTCTTGTAACTTCTGGAATTTGGCCTTGTGGGTCTAATAAGGTTTAAGATAAGGTGGCCCCCTCACCTTGAAAAAAAAATGCACCTGGGAATGTGGTTCCTGCGATCTGAAGGCCAACCGAATGCTGGCCCAGTCTGAGGGGGTTTGACTTCCTTAGGGGAATTAGCCATAAGGCCGTACACATCGTGGGGTTACCTTTCTGCTGGGGGTTGAACGCAGGGCCTGGCCTTGTGGCCAACGCATGAACCAAGGCCAGCAGAAGTCCATGCAGGTAGGCGCCATGGGGCAGCTGGGTGGGGCAGTGTATATTGACAGAAGACGGAATAGGAATTATTTCTTTATTTAATTTTCCCTATTCCGTCTTCTGTCGACTACCCCCTCTCATCCCGCCCGGCCCCCCACCTTCCCACCAAGCTTACCTGAACTGACCAACGCTGTCCAAAGCCATGCATGGCAGGGGTTGGCTTCATGTATGGTAACAAAATATTACTTATGTAAATAAGAAAACAATCACTGAGAAACCAGAGGCTAAGGTGAGGTTATAGTTAGGAAATGTTATTGTTTTTTACTTTGCATTAAAAAAAACATTACAAATTCATTGAAAAAAACAAAGGTTAAAGTTACATTGTTAGGAGAAAATGTCAGAGCAACATACCATTTTGAACTAAAAAAATTCATAGACATTCACCAGCTATAGTTAGCAGAGCTAATTGCAAGTTGCACCCCCTCCATGCACTGCTTATGTCCTCACAAATTATGACACTCATGACGTGTCCTATGACCTCATCTATGACATCACTGATGACATCTTAAATGATTTCATCGATGACATCATCCAAGCTTTTTTTGTAAACATTACTCTATGAATAACTGTGGAATTAGAAGACTAGATGTTGGTACAAAAAGTAAGCATCATTAATGCCATCACACATACATCCCCCTCAGGTGAAGCAAGCTTGTGCTATGTTCTTATGTTATGTTATGTTATGTTATATAGTGTCTACGGCACTTGAATACCCGCAGACATTTTGGCGAGAATTTCAAGAATACCAGTGTAGGATGTGGGCCTCGAGAAAAGGAAGCTACAGAGATTGATATGGCCTGAAAACTAGTAAATCGGGGGCTTCCTTGATATGTAGCGGGAGTGTAATCCAGGTTTTTTTGGCTCCCAGTACTATGCTCTTTCCCCCCCCCAGGTTGCCCGCTTGAACCTGGAAGGCACCCTAAGTTTGGCTGAGGCTGAGCGTAGGGTCCTGTCTGGGGTATAACCATATAAAACTCTGTTGAAGAAAGATGCAGAGTACTTTGAAACTAATTTTAGGTCTAATCCGGAACCAATGCAATTGTCCTATAGCATTGGAGGATGAGTGATATTTAGGGATTTTGTAAAGAAGCCTCTGAGCTGCATTCTGTAGGGCTTGCAATTTAGGGTGGGCGGTCAACTCCATACCGTCTATGGAGTTCACAGAGTTTTTGGTACTCCGCACTACACTTTGACTGCGTTATTTGGCAAAACAAATCCGCATTCCACCACGCAGCAGAGTTTACCGTCCAACCCTATTAAGGGTTAAATCAAATCATAAAGTATGTGGATTGCACCTTCACTCTCTGAATTATTCCATATATACAGATAGGAAAATGGCCCCCTCCACTCCTGCTGTCCTCCTGTCTGGGTTTCCTTTCCTGCTCGCGGTGTTTACAGTCAGCCCCCTCTTACGTCTTCCCCTTCAGCCTCCTGTTAGCGTGGTTACGTTAGTGGCAGCCTCAGGTGCTGGTGGGAAAGAAAGAAGATGGTGACCGCCGACAGTATCAGCATCTCCAATACAACCCTAGGGAGCACAAACTCCAGCCGCCCTTCCCTGGGGCAGAGGAATGGCCCAGCAGAGCCGTAGACAGCCAGCAACATTTAAGGTGAGGACTCGGACGACATTTTGGTGGCAGCATGTGTGGGAGCATGCAATGGTGAGTAGGCATTTAATCTCTACTCTGACCTGCTCACAAAGGGATTCCTTGACGCTGAGACACGGCGGAACTCTGAGACACACCGGGATTTAAAAATAGCCTGTCTTCCTCCATCTGGGGACAGCTATTGCTCTGACTCTGAGCATGGCCTGAGTTGTAGCCTTGCTGTAATTTTAACAATGCTTCATCACCATGTAATTGAGTACCCTCTTGGTGCTTCTGCTAGGCAGTGCTCCCTACCCAGCCAGCGAGATAAAAGGGCTGCTCACAGCTCACCTTAAATTACTTTATTTTCGGGTCTGGACACCTCTATACTGAACTGTCCTGGAAAAAAGAACCCAGCATACGAAACTCCACCCGCTCTGTGGACTCCCCAGAATTTGACGAAGTTTTTAATTTACTCTATGGAATTCCGCGGAGTGAAACTCCACAAACTGCGGCCACCCTTGTAATCTGTTCATCAAAGATTGACCTTATAACATGTATTATTGCATAAACTGAGACTCTGGCTCAGTTCTACAAGATTTGTTTTCACTCCCACTGGTGATACGAGTGAAAGTAGGCCAATGCACCAGCACTGAATGTGAAAGACAGTTTATTGTAGCCACTCTGAACCCCACGTAATATATGAATAAGGTGGTGTCAATGCTTTTGAGCAACTAACATGGCACAGTAGTATTCTAAACGATCATTCATTTATGTTGTACATAATCAACATCACTAGAAATGGAATATGTATTTCAACATATTTATTTTAAAATAGTTATTTTAAAATGTCGAGATCTAGTTCACATAATATTGGTAACATCACAGAAGGTAATAAATAGCAGCTAAGCTGTTCAATAAAAGTGAAAGCAGGGAACAATTATAACATTACAATTTATAGCCCTTACACCCTCACTGTGCTATCTCTAAGTGCTATGCTAGTTCTAGCAGATGAATAAATAATAAACCTCATTTTGAGAGGTGATGCACATACCTGGACAACAGGGTTTGTTGGTTGTTTGAAATAGCTTGTCAGTTATTTCGAGCATAAGGTCAAAATCTAATAGACTGTTTCTACGATACACCAGTTTGTGAAAGCAGAATGGACTGCTTCTCAGAGTCTTGGGTAGCACGCTGGAGGCTTCTTAATTCGAGATGGAATCTGGTGCTGTGCTTATCTGCATCTGCAATATGATTTGTGATCTGGGTGAAACTTCTCTCCTAAGTGGTCAAGCTGTACTCCTTATATATTGTATCTTATCTAAGGTGGAATTTGTCCGGTCACCTTAGGAATGTTTTGACATATTCATACACATAAGTGGATGTACTAATAAGATAAAAATACATCAATATAGACTACATTATTTGGGTTATGGTTGTTATATGACCTGTAAAAGGCATGTGTCCCAGTCGCACAGGGGTTTTTATTTTTATGTTTATATCTGAATGACTTGACACTTTCACAGTTCTTGTCAAGATAGGTTCAGAAGACATATGAGTCAAAGCCAGACACGATGATTCTGTATAATTTGATGAAAAATGACAGCCCCCGTTGTCAAAGATGGTGGCCTCCATTAGCTTGAATGGATTCTGGGACAAAGGTAAACTAGCTTGGACAGGCTAACTAAAATGGAGACTATAGCTAAAGTGGAACCTGTCTGGTATGTGTTTAAGAACCTAAAACTAAAAAGGCTAACAATAAGTTTTTATAATAATAGAATTATGCAGGGAAACAGTCATGAGATGCATGACATTCCTGGAATAATTTGTAAGCTAAATAGTTACTAAATTATCACTGAATGTGTTTTTGATTGATCCTGCTTATCCAAGGTATTCATTCTACATTTACAGAATAAAAGCACATGCGGGAAACGTGCATTTGATGAGAGATAGCAATTTGTCACTTATTACATGTTCAATAACAATTCTTCAAAATGAAACAAAACGTCATCCAGATACTCAACCTATGTTATCTAACTTATGCCCTAATATGGACACCTTGTACGTGTACCAACCCTGGGTATTGTAAACAGTGTTTTATATGGAGAGAGTTTACTCTGTATCAGTGAAACTCTCATGAGAAATACACCCTAGAGTATTACAATTATATAATAAAAACAGTGTTAACTTTATTCAAAACTTGTCCAAAGATACACTATTCACTAAGAATACCAAAGGTCTGGAGGTGGTAAAGGTCAGATTACCTACAGCTTTCATACTGAGGTGAAACCTTTTCAGATCACCCAACTACTGTAGCTAATCAAGCACCTGTACATAGGTTAGTACCTGGTGCACATGGTCTTCTTGATTATGTGAAATTTGTCATGCTGATATGATTCTGTCAAAATAGTCAAGGTTGCTTACAAGGCCTAATATTTACTTCATAGCATCTTCACCCTGTTGAAATCTTTTGTCGCCAAACTAAAACAAAAGGTGTGGAACATACTGGGCACATGTCGTCAACTATCCCCTGCATACAGATTTACTCCTGAATACAAAGATTTTCAACATGTTCAATACTTCTACACACCTATGATGCAATAGGAGTACATGGATGTTGTAAACCCTTTCACCCATTACCTCAACACAGACTGCATAAAATGAGGTAGAGAAGTAATAGGGTAGTTACCCACCACTAGGTAAACTATAAAAGAAACCAACACACTCTCTTAGGGGAGAGGATGTGGTCCGTCGGCTAAACTGCCGACTTTGGTACAGGAAACCAGGGTTCGAGCCTCGAGGTCACGTCCACATCCTGTGATTCTGGGCAAATCACTTAATATCCCCGTGCCTGAATGTGTAATGTAAATACAGTGCTCATGTAAAGCGCTCCAATACCTTTGGGTCGAGTTCGCGCTATATAAATATGCAAAAAGAACATGTCATGAGTGATGTAATATGTGAGGTCACTCATAAGCAGTGCATGGTTGATGCGAAAGTTATAGTTAGCTTAGCTAACTATAAATGGTGAAATTCTGTTTATTTTTGTAGTTCAAAACGTTATGTTGGCACTGACATTTCCACCTAACTATAACTTCACTGTAACAGTTATGTTTTTCATTGAGTATATATATATAAACAAAGAAACTCACTGAACAAAAACAAAGGTTACTGAGGCATTATAGTTTGGCTCAGGTTTCACTCATACAAAACTAAAATGTGTTTTTTTCAGTGGATTTCTAAGGTTACCCATACAGGTGCTGAGACAAACAATTAATCACCAATACAGTCACTCACGTACCCACTCACACATGCAAACACCCACTTAAGCAACCATCTGATAGACATATACAAACATTAACACAACCAATCACTCCCCCATGCATTCTCTGAGACTCCTAATCACTCACTTATATATTCAGTCATTTCACCCATTAATCATCCATAAAGGAACTCATCCAGCCACTGAGTCACCAAAACACGTTGGTATATATATATTTAACACCCATAAACTTTTTAAAACATTGCCAGTCACTGAACGATGTAATCAATGATTTCATCAGTGATGTCATTTTAGATGTCATGAGTGATGTCAGTGACCATGTCATAGGTAATGTAATATGTGAGGTCATAAGCAGTGCATTTCAGGGGCATGAGTTATAGTTCACTTAGCTAACTATAACTGCTGAATTTCAGTAGCTTTCTGTGTGAAAACTGAGCCGAACTATAACGTCCCTGTAAACTTTGGCTTTTGCAGTGAATTTCAAAGGTTTCTTTTACTCCATTTCCTAACTGTAATGTCCCTGTAACCTTTGTTTTTTTCAGTGAATTTCTGAGGTTTTTTTAAATGCGAATTCCTAACTTTAACTTTCCTGTAACCTTTGGCTAATGTCTGTTAACCCTTTCACTCCTTTTTAGAGGTACCCCAAAAAGGATGACTTTGTGTCTATACTCACGATGTAATTGAGATCATCGCAATGAGTTTGAGAAAAAAACAGGAGTCAGAAAAACGACTTTCCTTTATAATTTTATATTTTTAATTCTTTACTACAGTTTGTTGCAAATTCCTCACTAGGTAATCTTACCTGCCTTATAAAACAAAGAACTTAAAGTTCTCCAATTTGTAAAAATTAATTCCTGTCTCTTTAACACACTTCCCCCAATATACCCTCAGCACATTCTCCATAGGAGCCTACTAGAACAAGTAGGTCACAAGTTCACAGCACATGCCAGAAGGGCCATACTAGTTACAAAATGTACTACCTCAGGTGTGGTTTACTGCAAATACTGTAAAGCATATCCAACTGTCTATTATATTTGTTTGTACTTGGCATAACCAATCAGGCATCTACTTGTATTCACCTGCATATTCCCTCAATCCAATCAAATGTTTTATATTTTTTGTAACCGCTCCCACATATGCATTTTAACTGCCTTTCATTCTACCAACTACCTCATTCAGCTACAGCCTTCTTCTGTCTGCTACTGCTCCTTCACTTCAAAATGCTTAGATTGTGGGCCACAGTTATGTCTATTGTGCTGGTGAGGCTGCAAAAAGAGCAGTATTAACTGTGACATGGGTTTGCCTAATGTGGACCTTACTTGGATTGTGCACAGAGGAACAGAGTTTCATTAATTGCTGCCTTTGGTTAAAACTATTGTGGATTTTCCAGCCCCTGACCTCATGATTGTGCACTGTGGTCACAATGAACTAGCACATTGACTGGGGTAGGACTGGAAATCCTAATGAAAGATACCTTTGCTGAATTGATGATGATTTTCCCTCAAACTGTTCTTGGTGTACTCTAAGATATGCCAAAGGCAGAAATGGAAGTGGTCTAATCAATTCTCTCCACATATTGACAAAGCCATGAAACATGTTAATAAAGCTGTTTCTGCATTCCTCAGGGACCATAACATTGGCTCTATCTACAACAACAACCTGTGTTTCGACATGCATGGAATCTACAGAAGTGATGGAATTTACTTTACAGACAAAGGTAACAGGGTGTTTCTAAGCAACCTGAATCTCTGCATCCAGTCTTATGTGTATCTGTCATATGCACACAATCAACAGAAAGGCTCTTGTCAGAGCTCCCATATGCCCAAATTATGGTTTATTTTCTTTAAAAAGAACCCTTTTTCCCTCCAATTTTTAAAAAATGTTTGTGGCGACATCACGATGGTTGTGAATAACTTGCAAAGATGGAAAACAAAAGCAAACATTCAAGGGCCATGAGCGCATTTGAAAAAATATAACGAACAAAATTCATTCTAAACGTTGCACTACATGCATTACTATATACATGGCTGTTTAGAAACCCTGTTTAAACTCATGTTTGTATACTAGATTCCATTAAAAAACATCTTTAAAACCTGTTCTCTGTTTTCGCGGTGACGCTGAGAGTCACAATGACGTCAGTATCTGCGACGATTGCGCCTTTTTCATAAAGTCCCAAACACATATTTGGAAACCTTTTAGAGTATTTTGGGCACTAGAGGTTTATTACTGTACAGTTCAAACTCATGTTTTTCTAGCGATTTCACTAAAAGCCATCTTCAAAGTCTATTTACTGTTTTCAAGGTGATGCCGGGAGTTGCAATCACATCGGTAACTGGGATGATCGCTCCTTTTTGACAAAGTGTAAAACACATATATGCACACATTTCACAGTATTTTGGGCACTAAGGGTTTTTTACTGTACAGTTCATTTTCATATTATTGTAGTGAATTTCTATACAAAACATTTTGAAAACCTATTTTCCGTTTTCGCTGGGAATCGCGATGATGTCGGTAACCACGATAAATGCAAATCTGTCACAAAAACAAAGCAAAAGCAGGAATTCAATATCCACCACCACCACATTCAAAATGTATAACTATACAATTAATTCTACCCATCACACTAGATACATCACTATGTAAATAACTCTATAAAAACATGTATAACTCTCTCATTATCTCCATAACAATGTGTACAAATGATTCACTGGTTTATGTGAGTAGGTGCATAAGTCTCTGCGTGGGTCTGTGACTGGGTACATCAGTCTCTGAGTGAGTCTGTTACTGGGAGCATGAGTCTCTGAGTAGGTCTTTGAGTAGGTGAATGAGTGTTTAAGTGACTCTGTCACTGGGTGCATAACTGTCAGTGGGTCTGTGACTATGTGTGTGAATATCTGAGTGAGACTGTAAGTGAGTGTATAAGTCTTTCATTGAGTCTGTAATTGGGTGCAAAAGTCTGAGTGGGTATGTGACTGGGTGCATGAGTGTCGGAGTGGGTATGTGAGTGGATATATGAGTTTGTGACTGGATCTATGAGTAGGTATATAAGTGTGTCAGTCGGTCTCTCAGTGGCTGTATAAGGTCTTGACAGGGTCTGTGACTGGGTGTATAAGTCTCAGAGTGGGACTCTGAGTGGGTCCTAGGATGTCTGAGAAATGTGTCTCTGGCTGGGTGATTGAGTGGGTGCATGAGTGTCTGAGTTGTCTGTGAGGGGGTGCATGAGTCTTAGCATGGGTCTGTGAATAGGTGTATGAGTTTCTGAGTGAGTGTGAGTGGGTGCATAAGTCTCAGATTGGGGCTGTGTGTGGGTGCATGATATCTGAGTAGGTTGGTGAGTGGGTGAATGATTCTCAGTGGGTCTCTAACTAGGTGTGTGAGTGTCTGAGAAGGTCTGTGAGTGGGGATAAGACTTTTCTAAGTGGGACTGTGAATGGGTCCATAAGTCTCTGAGTGGGTCTGTGAATGGGTGTGTGCATCCATGAATGGGTCTGTGAGTGGGTGTATGAGTCTCTGAGTGAGTCTGTGAGTGGCTGCATGATTGTCTGACTGGCTGTAGGAGTGTCTGAGTGAGTATGTGAGTGGGTACATATATTTGTTTTCTATTTTCACCAATATTTGTGATGTCACCTTGATCTTTGTGAAGTCCCCGTTGTGTTACACAAGGGTGTTGTGCTGGTGGTTCTGCTGGTGGTCCATTTTAGGCACATTACTTGTGTCACTACAGCCCCAATTTCTGAAACGTAGGGGTCAGAGTACCACCACCCTGACCCCCTTATCTCAGCTGTCACATCAAATTCCAGCCCTATAACCATTCGCAACATTCTGTTCAGGTTACAGCCAGCCAATCACAACATTCCTGTTGGCTTGTGCATTCACGATTATCCATGATGTCACCAGAAAAGAGGAACGGCCACAGATAGCACTATAATTTTCAACTTACATTTCTCAAAAACTACTGAACAGATTTACACCACATGACAAAAAGCACAATCTACGGAACAAAATCCTTGACAAAAAACAACGGCAACGTTATGGGCCAGTCTAAAAATACTTTTCCTATGGATAAATGGTCCTAGCTATAACTACCTTCTGGTGACTGGCAGTAGGTAATACATATATAAATATATATGTGTATATATATATATATATATATATATGTATATATATATATATATATATATATATATATATATATATATATATATATATATATATATATATATATATATATATATATATATATACATATTACCTACTGGCGGTCGCCAGTAGGTAGTTATAGTTAGGACCACGTTTCCATAGGAAAACCTCAACATTCTATTTTGAATAACTTTGGCGCCGGTCGATGAATTCTCGCGAATTTCTCAAAATAGGTGGGGCGCTACGCTCCGCTCCTACCCTGAAAGTCTCGGGGGGATCCGTCAAGCGGGGGCTGAGATAAAAGGGGGGTCCCAAAACGCGTTTTTCCCATGCATTTTTCCATAGGACCTTTAGAACGAGCTACAGCCCGAACGGCTGAACAGAATTACTCAAAATTTGGCAGAGAGGTAGTCCCTAGGTCAAGGAAGTGCCTTTTGTAGGTTTGGTGTAAATCTGTTCAGTAGATTCTGAGAAAATAGCCTTTAAATCAATATATATATCTGAGCCCGCTTACGGTACGCTTACCGTACGCGTACGGTGGCGTGCGCGAGCGCGATTCTGATTGGCTCTTAGATCTTAGTAAACATTCGAATCGGCCGAAACCAGGAAGCGGCGGCCGCCATTTTCTGTTTCACTCTGAAAAAAAAAGAGTGAAAACAAGAAAAGGGGGCAATGAGGAGAGTTACAGACCCCCTAACATTTGTAAGGGGGTCAAAGAAGGACAGAAAAGTACAAAAAAAACATTAATTGATTTTAAAAAAAATCACGGGGTACGCTTACGGTAAGCGTACGGTGGCGTGCGCGAGCGCGATTCTGATTGGCTCTTAGATCTTAGTAAACATTCGAATCGGCCGAAACCAGGAAGCGGCGGCCGCCATTTTCTGTTTCACTCTGAAAAAAAAAGAGTGAAAACAAGAAAAGGGGGCAATGAGGAGAGTTACAGACCCCCTAACATTTGTAAGGGGGTCAAAGAAGGACAGAAAAGTACAAAAAAAACATTAATTGATTTTAAAAAAAATCACGGGGTACGCTTACGGTAAGCGTACGGTGGCGTGGGCGAGCGCGATTCTGATTGGCTCTTAGATCTTAGTAAACATTCGAATCGGCCGAAACCAGGAAGCGGCGGCCGCCATTTTCTGTGTTTTACTCTGAAAAAAAAAGAGTGAAAACAAGAAAAGGGGGCAATGAGGAGAGTTACAGACCCCCTAACATTTGTAAGGGGGTCAAAGAAGGACAGAAAAGTACAAAAAAAACATTAATTGATTTAAAAAAAAATCACGGGGTACGCTTACGGTAAGCGTACGGTAAAAAAAAAAAATCATAAATAAATGAAAATCAGATTTAAGAGTTTAGAAATTAGGGAGCTCTAAAAAGAGCTGTTGTGTTTATGGAGTCATTTTTTTAGTGGAACCTACAAGTAAGTACCGATGCAGAGTCTAAGGTTCAAGAGGAAGACTCTGTTCCCTTCATCATTGAAGTGCACACCATCTCCTCTATAAATGTCTTGCATGTCGTAACGCAAGTTGTTGTGGTAAATGGCACCCATACCATAGTCACGGAGGAAAGCAGAAACAGATTTGTTGACGTGCTTTCTTGCTTTGTCAATCTGTGGACAGAAATGATTGGACCAGTTCCATTTTTGCCTTTGGCATATGTTGGAAAACACAAAGGCAGTTTTAGGGAAAAGTGTAAACAGTTGTGCAAAGGTGTCCTTCATAAGCATTTCCAGACCTACCCCAGTCAAAGTGCCTAGGTCATTGCCACCACAGTGCACTATTATGAGGTCAGGGTGTTGGATTTGAATGAAGGATTTCACCAATGGCATCAATTGGTGCCACTTTAACCCTCTCTGACCAATCCATTTAATGTCTACATTTGGCAAAGCAAGGTCTCTCACCATATCTGTTTTCTCTGCAAACTTTTCACTCCAGAAGACATAGCTGTGCCCTACAATCCACACTGTGAACATCTTCAAAGGAGAACTGGATGCACTCAGGAGGTGTCTTTCAGTAGAATGGCAATATGAAAAGAAAGACAGTTTGGAAATGGAGGCATACATATTTTTTACAAAACAAAAAGAACTGATTGGCTGTTTCATACCATTCTAGAAAAAAAACTAGGCTGTATGTGAAAATTAATAGAAGCATGTTTTGTATTGGTACAAAAAAATGTGTAACCAAAGAACAGTACTATGGATTTGCTGTTAGGTTTGAAAAGTCAAGCACTCTTGCTCTGTGGAATTGAAACATTGTGTGTCGAACTTCTGACCTAACTGCACACAGCAGTGTTCCATGAGCTGTTGCTATGGTAGCAGGCAGAAGTCAAGTTGGGGGAAGGGTACTAGGCAGAAGTCAAGTTGGGGGAAGGGTACTTTTGGAAAAGGGTTGGTTTTCAACCAATAGAAATGTGTGATTACATTTGAAAAAAAGGGGGAAGCACTGAGATTTGAAACTTACATGTATATGTGTGGAAAAATAGAGGGAAAGTTTGCCATTATCTGGTTCTGCTGAGAGGAGAGAGGTGAACACAACAGAGATCCTGGCTCTGATAATCTGCTGTTTGAGTGTCACATTTCTTTCACAACTAACTAATTTTAAAGGTGAGTTTACAGTTTGAGAGGGGATGTATGTGGTAACTTAAGAAATGAATAATAGAAATGGGAATTGTTTTTGTTGTAGTTACACATGGTGGTTTCATAATGTGTCAGTCTGTAAAAGTGATTTTCACTTGGCCCGAAAAAAAAAGAGCAGTAAGTGTGCTTTAAAAATGGCAAAGAAATTTCGTTTTGGGACTAATGTGAAAACATGACTCTGTGTGCATAGAAGAATTATAGGCAGAGATTTATTGCGTCTTGCTCTGGTGATTTCACAGTTGCATTAGATGGAAAGGGGGAGCGAATTTTTGGGGGAAGAAGCAGAGGCTTAGCACACACCCATGTGCTTGCCATGTATAGTCATGCACAGTAATTAGAAGCGAGTGGGGTTTTCAGGTTTAAGTCTGTAATGCAAATACATTCAGCATCACTAAGGCTGGTTGCCCTTGCTGGAGTGTAGGCAGTCACAGAGAATACACACGGTGGTGGTCTGAAAAAAAACAGCTTGGACATGTGCAATTAAATAAATTTAAAAAAAAGGTTTCAGAATGTGTCAGTCTGTAAAAGTGATTTCAAATTGTAAAAAGAGATTTTCACTTGGCCCGAAAAAAAAAGAGCAGTAAGTGTGCTTTCAAATTGGCAAAGAAATTTCGTTTTGGGACTAATGTGAAAACATGACTCTGTGTGCATAGAAGAATTATAGGCAGAGATTTATTGCGTCTTGCTCTGGTGATTTCACAGTTGCATTAGATGGAAAGGGGGAGCGAATTTTTGGGGGAAGAAGCAGAGGCTTAGCACACACCCATGTGCTTGCCATGTATAGTCATGCACAGTAATTAGAAGCGAGTGGGGTTTTCAGGTTTAAGTCTGTAATGCAAATACATTCAGCATCACTAAGGCTGGTTGCCCTTGCTGGAGTGTAGGCAGTCACAGAGAATACACACGGTGGTGGTCTGAAAAAAAAACAGCTTGGACATGTGCAATTAAATAAATTTAAAAAAAAGGTTTCAAAATGTGTCAGTCTGTAAAAGTGATTTCAAATTGTAAAAAGAGATTTTCACTTGGCCCGAAAAAAAAAGAGCAGTAAGTGTGCTTTCAAATTGGCAAAGAAATTTCGTTTTGGGACTAATGTGAAAACATGACTCTGTGTGCATAGAAGAATTATAGGCAGAGATTTATTGCGTCTTGCTCTGGTGATTTCACTGTTGCATTAGATGGAAAGGGGGAGCGAATTTTTGGGGGAAGAAGCAGAGGCTTAGCACACACCCATGTGCTTGCCATGTATAGTCATGCACAGTAATTAGAAGCGAGTGGGGTTTTCAGGTTTAAGTCTGTAATGCAAATACATTCAGCATCACTAAGGCTGGTTGCCCTTGCTGGAGTGTAGGCAGTCACAGAGAATACACACGGTGGTGGTCTGAAAAAAAAACAGCTTGGACATGTGCAATTAAATAAATTTAAAAAAAAGGTTTCAGAATGTGTCAGTCTGTAAAAGTGATTTCAAATTGTAAAAAGAGATTTTCACTTGGCCCGAAAAAAAAGAGCAGTAAGTGTGCTTTCAAATTGGCAAAGAAATTTCGTTTTGGGACTAATGTGAAAACATGACTCTGTGTGCATAGAAGAATTATAGGCAGAGATTTATTGCGTCTTGCTCTGGTGATTTCACAGTTGCATTAGATGGAAAGGGGGAGCGAATTTTTGGGGGAAGAAGCAGAGGCTTAGCACACACCCATGTGCTTGCCATGTATTGTCATGCACAGTAATTAGAAGCGAGTGGGGTTTTCAGGTTTAAGTCTGTAATGCAAATACATTCAGCATCACTAAGGCTGGTTGCCCTTGCTGGAGTGTAGGCAGTCACAGAGAATACATACGGTGGTGGTCTGAAAAAAAAACAGCTTGGACATGTGCAATTAAATAAATTTAAAAAAAAGGTTTCAGAATGTGTCAGTCTGTAAAAGTGATTTCAAATTGTAAAAAGAGATTTTCACTTGGCCCGAAAAAAAAAGAGCAGTAAGTGTGCTTTCAAATTGGCAAAGAAATTTCGTTTTGGGACTAATGTGAAAACATGACTCTGTGTGCATAGAAGAATTATAGGCAGAGATTTATTGCGTCTTGCTCTGGTGATTTCACAGTTGCATTAGATGGAAAGGGGGAGCGAATTTTTGGGGGAAGAAGCAGAGTCTTAGCACACACCCATGTGCTTGCCATGTATAGTCATGCACAGTAATTAGAAGCGAGTGGGGTTTTCAGGTTTAAGTCTGTAATGCAAATACATTCAGCATCACTAAGGCTGGTTGCCCTTGCTGGAGTGTAGGCAGTCACAGAGAATACACACGGTGGTGGTCTGAAAAAAAAACAGCTTGGACATGTGCATTTAACAAAAATTTTAAAAAAAGGTTTCAGAATGTGTCAGTCTGTAAAAGTGATTTCAAATTTTAAAAAGAGATTTTCACTTGGCCCGAAAAAAAAAGAGCAGTAAGTGTGCTTTCAAATTGGCAAAGAAATTTCGTTTTGGGACTAATGTGAAAACATGACTCTGTGTGCATAGAAGAATTATAGGCAGAGATTTATTGCGTCTTGCTCTGGTGATTTCACAGTTGCATTAGATGGAAAGGGGGAGCGAATTTTTGGGGGAAGAAGCAGAGGCTTAGCACACACCCATGTGCTTGCCATGTATAGTCATGCACAGTAATTAGAAGCGAGTGGGGTTTTCAGGTTTAAGTCTGTAATGCAAATACATTCAGCATCACTAAGGCTGGTTGCCCCTGCTGGAGTGTAGGCAGTCACAGAGAATACACACGGTGGTGGTCTGAAAAAAAAACAGCTTGGACATGTGCAATTAAATAAATTTAAAAAAAAGGTTTCAGAATGTGTCAGTCTGTAAAAGTGATTTCAAATTGTAAAAAGAGATTTTCACTTGGCCCGAAAAAAAAAGAGCAGTAAGTGTGCTTTCAAATTGGCAAAGAAATTTCGTTTTGGGACTAATGTGAAAACATGACTCTGTGTGCATAGAAGAATTATAGGCAGAGATTTATTGCGTCTTGCTCTGGTGATTTCACAGTTCCATTAGATGGAAAGGGGGAGCGAATTTTTGGGGGAAGAAGCAGAGTCTTAGCACACACCCATGTGCTTGCCATGTATAGTCATGCACAGTAATTAGAAGCGAGTGGGGTTTTCAGGTTTAAGTCTGTAATGCAAATACATTCAGCATCACTAAGGCTGGTTGCCCTTGCTGGAGTGTAGGCAGTCACAGAGAATACACACGGTGGTGGTCTGAAAAAAAAACAGCTTGGACATGTGCATTTAAATAAATTTAAAAAAAAGGTTTCAGAATGTGTCAGTCTGTAAAAGTGATTTCAAATTTTAAAAAGAGATTTTCACTTGGCCCGAAAAAAAAAGAGCAGTAAGTGTGCTTTCAAATTGGCAAAGAAATTTCGTTTTGGGACTAATGTGAAAACATGACTCTGTGTGCATAGAAGAATTATAGGCAGAGATTTATTGCGTCTTGCTCTGGTGATTTCACAGTTGCATTAGATGGAAAGGGGGAGCGAATTTTTGGGGGAAGAAGCAACTTAGCACACACCCATGTGCTTGCCATGTATAGTCATGCACAGTATTTAGAAGCGAGTGGGGTTTTCAGGTTTAAGTCTGTAATGCAAATACATTCAGCATCACTAAGGCTGGTTGCCCCTGCTGGAGTGTAGGCAGTCACAGAGAATACACACGGTGGTGGTCTGAAAAAAAAACAGCTTGGACATGTGCAATTAAATACATTTAAAAAAAAGGTTTCATAATGTGTCAGTCTGTAAAAGTGATTTCAAATTTTAAAAAGAGATTTTCACTTGGCCCGAAAAAAAAAGAGCAGTAAGTGTGCTTTCAAATTGGCAAAGAAATTTCGTTTTGGGACTAATGTGAAAACATGACTCTGTGTGCATAGAAGAATTATAGGCAGAGATTTATTGTGTCTTGCTCTGGTGATTTCACAGTTGCATTAGATGGAAAGGGGGAGCGAATTTTTGGGGGAAGAAGCAGAGGCTTAGCACACACCCATGTGCTTGCCATGTATAGTCATGCACAGTAATTAGAAGCGAGTGGGGTTTTCAGGTTTAAGTCTGTAATGCAAATACATTCAGCATCACTAAGGCTGGTTGCCCTTGCTGGAGTGTAGGCAGTCACAGAGAATACACACGGTGGTGGTCTGAAAAAAAAACTGCTTGGACATGTGCAATTAAATAAATTTTAAAAAAAGGTTTCATAATGTGTCAGTCTGTAAAAGTGATTTTCACTTGGCCCGAAAAAAAAAGAGCAGTAAGTGTGCTTTCAAAATGGCAAAGAAATTTCGTTTTGGGACTAATGTGAAAACATGACTCTGTGTGCATAGAGGAATTATAGGCCGAGATTTAATGCGTCTTGCTCTGGTAATTTCACAGTTGCATTAGATGGAAAGGGGGAGCGAATTTTTGGGGGAAGAAGCAGAGGCTTAGCACACACCCATGTGCTTGCCGTGTATAGTCATGCACAGTATTTAGAAGCCAGTGGGGTTTTCAGGTTTCAGTCTGTAATGCAAATACATTGAGCTTCACTAAGGCTGGTTGCCCTTGCTGGAGTGTAGCACTGTGGACATGGGCTTTTTAAAAAATCTGAAAAGTGGTTTCATAATGTGACAGTTTGTAAAAGAGATTTTCACTTGCCCAAAAAAAAGAGCAGTTTGTGTGCATTCAAATTGGCAAAGAAATTTTGTTTTGTGACTATTGTGAAAACAAATGTAGTAATATATTTAAATACAATAAAGGATTTTTTTTTTAGTTTTTTTCAGGTATTGCTGAAGAACAGTGAACAAAATTTAAGATGCCTACAAAATCTCGAGTTCAAAAAACGCTAAAAAAAAAATTATATTTGAAGACAACTGGAGGACCAAAGTTAGTAGAAGATGCTCATGTTGGGAAAAAGAAAAAATCTTCTGGTAAGCAAAAAAAACAATTTCTTAACAAAATATTCAAAACAAAGAAAAATGTACAAAATGTCTGTTCTCGGAAGAATGTAACAAAACATAGAGAACAGCAAAAAATTGAGAATTTAGTTAATGCAAATATACCTTCTGCAATTGAAAAGTTTAACATAAACAGAAAAACAGCGTTTAAAGAGATACGTAGAAAAATGTTTCAGAGAAGAGTTATGTCCAATTTGATAAAGGATGTAAAGAAATATAAGCAAAAGGCAAAATATTACAAGAGAAAAAAAGAAATTGAAGCCATTGCAGCAAAAGCATTAGAATTAAAAAGGAAACTATTCATATTAATTTTGAATAGGATGCGTACATTAGATAAAATGGTTAATGTACTGAAATCACAAAGCAAAAGCAAAAGAGTAGTGAACAGAACAAACTTTTGTAAAGTGTTTTTAGGAAAGTGGATGCATAGTTCAAGTAGTGAACCTTTTTTTAATGAAGAGAGCTATTTTCAAAGTAATAGTTTGCTGCATGCAGTTGACACCAGAGGTCGTTCTTACGAAGTAAAAAATGGTTGCATAATGGAGAAGGAGATAATGGTTCCAAGAGATGAGGTACAAGTGATGGCAGATGAGGCAATGGGGAGACGTCCTAAAGCCCCAGTGTACACTTGGAATTGTAGTAGTATTTGCACTGTGCGTCAGGAATCTATTGACAGATTTCGAGAGTTTCTAAGAGAATATAGTAAAAAAAGTGTAAAACAAAAGATTAAGGTGCTTCAAAGTCTGGATCCATGCAGAGTGAGAGAGAATACTGGTTTGCAGGGTCATTCTCTGGCTTGTCTATCTAGAAAAGTGTGCAATAGTGTTTTCCATCATTTTAGGATGCTGGCTGTTCATCATACTGAAATGAGAAAGTTTGTGAGACGGTTGTATTTTGCCAAAAGTCCAGCAATAAAGTTAAATGAATTGAATAGGGCTCTGTTCCGAGGAACGGTATCAGATGTAGAGAAGGTTGTTGATGAAATTCAGTTTTGTTACTTTGGTCCTGAACAAAACAGTGCAGAGAAGGACACAGTAAATGAGGAAGAAGTGGAAGAGAATGTAGAACCCTCTGTAAGTAAGACATTTAATGATCACATAGCAAAATTTGCAATAGTCTCTAATGAAACACCAAATGTTACTTGTATTTGTTGCCGCAGAACTCATTATAGAAAACAAACTAGGAATGTTGATCTCTACAGAAAGAGTGAAAATGAAGATAATTATAAGTGGATGGATTTTGCCACATATATATTTCTTGAAAATTGTTTTGAATTGGGTGAAGATCAGCGTATTTGTAAATACTGTTACAACAAGTTAGAGGAAAATAGAATGCCGACCAGAGCTGTACATAATAATTTAGAATTGGATGCTATTCCTGCTGAACTTTCTGAATTAAATACATATGAGTCTATACTCATTCAATGTGTTCATCCGTTCCAGACCATAGTACGTATGGAGCCCAAAACTGGTAAATTACCTCCTTCAGATTTACTGAGAGGTTTAAAAGGTAGAGTGGTGTATTTGCCCTTGGATTTGAAAAAAAATATGGAAACTAACTATTGATGCGGATACTTTGGAAACTGAACCATTAATTATTCTGGTTAATGGTGTACCTACAAAGAATAAGAAGATTTGGCAGGAGCTGGTAGATGTGCGGAAAGTACAAAGAGCAAATTTGTATTTGAAAAAAAATAACAAATGGTATGAATCAATTTATATAGAAGAAGAAGAAGAAGAAGAAGAAGATTTTCAAGAAGACACAGAAACACCAACTGGACAAATTGAAAAAGTGGACAAGTCAAAGGAAGAAGAAATTTATGAACATTTTAGCATACATCCTCTCCATTCGAAAGAAGTTATGGGAGACAATATTGATCTCTTTCAGATGAAGAAAGCAAAAGGAACTCCCGTGAGTGTATGGGAGGAGAGCTTGGAAGCTCGATGTTTTCCCCAGCTGTTTCCTAAAGGAAAAGGAGGACGATACGATGAACGTCCGGAACAGATTCCAGCTTCTGAGTATCGGACTACAAGACTATATGCTGAAGATCCCAGATTTCGACAAAGTATTCCTTATTTGTTCCATCTTTTATTTGAAAGCGACTTGTCTGCACTGTCTTATGCAGTAAATCACATTTTAAAAAGTGGAGTACATTTACAAAATGTGTCTGCTAAGGATTTTATGGAGAAAGTGCAGCACCGAGATGATCATTTGGAAACACAACTGATCAATCTGATGGCTTGTCAGCGTGGGACAAATGAATATTGGTACCGACGCCATGGTGAACTAAAATGCATGTTACGGAATTTAGGAACACCAACATGGTTCCTTACCCTAAGCTGTGCCGAGTACGCTTGGGATGATTTACTGGATTTTCTACGAGAGGCCAATTCAAACATTAAAAACATCGAATACAAGACAGCAGGAGAACTGTGCTCATTGGATCCGGTTAATGTTTGCAGATATTTCAATCATAGATTTGAGGCTATGATGTCCTTCATCTGCAATAAAAAAAATCCACCCCTTGGAGAAGTAGTGGATTTCTTTTGGAGAAAAGAGTACCAGGCAAGAGGTGCTCCTCATATTCATATGCTGCTGTGGATCAAGGATGCCCCAAAGTTTGGAACAGATACTGATGAAGCAGTGTTATCTTACATTGAAGAATATGCAACATGTGGTATACCAAAAAGCACAGAAGAGAACAAGTTAAAGGAGCAAGTTCTACGTTTCCAAAGT
This sequence comes from Triturus cristatus, assembly GCF_964204655.1. Classification (NCBI taxonomy): domain Eukaryota; kingdom Metazoa; phylum Chordata; class Amphibia; order Caudata; family Salamandridae; genus Triturus; species Triturus cristatus. The sequence continues at coordinate 207,164,615 of NC_140590.1, read as the reverse complement.
CATCGGTGTGGAAAATACTGTCGACGGAAATACAAGAGCAAAGAAAAATACTACACTAAATGTCGATTTGGATTTCCTAGACCTGTTCTTTCAAATGGAAGAGTCAACAGTTTTATGTCAGCTGTGAGACATACTATCACAAGAAAATCACCTAAGAATACCTACAACCTTAAAAGAAAAGAAGAATCAAAAAATATAAATGACTACAACCCAGTCATTTTATCCATGTGGAACGCTAACATGGATATACAGTATGTAGCTGACAATTCCATTGCTGTTGCACGATATGTAACGTCTTACATTACGAAATCAGAAAAAACAGAATTGAAGGAAATGTGGGAAGAGATTTCTCACGAGAAGACTGTCAGTAAGAAGCTGTACAGTTTCAGTTTGAAGATGTTATCGCATCGAGAAATTGGATCCTACGAATGTTCAGATAGGTTATCTTCTGCAAGTCTCTACTCGAAGTCAAGAAGAATAATTTGGGCAAGTTTAGGCCTTGCAGCAATGAGAAATCGGGTACTGAAATCTGTTGGAGAAATTGAATATTTGGCCGAGAATGACCCAGAAAGTACAGATATATTGAAAACAAACATGTTGGACACATATTATCCCAAGAGAAGTCATCATCTGGAGAACATGTGTCTCTATGAAGTGTTGCAGAACTACATTTATTCACGGAAAGCTGCAGAAGACATCAACAGTGGAAAATATAAAGTTGTTGGTGAAGAAGGATGTTTGGTGAAGCAAACCAAAGGAAGTTTGATAAATCACCGGAAGCTGAGTTGCGACACTACCGACAAGAAAGAATTTTACTACTTGGCTCTTTTACAGTTGTTTAAACCATGGCGTACAGAGGATGAACTACTGGGAGAATTTCAAAGCTATGAAGATTCTTTTAATGCTTGCAAAGACAGCATACAATGCAGTACATTCTCAACTTATCTGTAAATGTTAAATGAAGAAATTGAACAGGAAACTACAATTGCAGCAGAAATAGCTAGAGACAGTTCTCAGGACAGCCAAAGTTCAGGAACACTCAGTCAAGATCCCCTAGGACAACCAATCGTTGAAAATGAAGCATCAATAGCCATGAATGAAGTGGAAACGGCTATGAATCAAGCTCAAGAAGAATTTATAGACTTAGAAAATTTGGAAAGACAACTGAATCAAGAGCAGCAACAAATTTATGAAGAGATCAAAAACAAAATTGATCACGGATTTCTACATATAAAAAAAGAGTGCTCATGCACATCATTTCATCCAATCAGGATGTATGTAAGCGGACAAGCTGGCACTGGAAAAAGTTTCCTAATTAAAGTCATCAGAAGCTACCTAAAGCAAAAAACGGATTCTACTTTGTCTTGTGTGGTTACTGCTCCAACTGGGTTAGCAGCATATAACATAAAAGGAATCACCTTACATCGTTTGCTAATGTTACCAGTGGAGCATGAGAACAAAATACAATTCAACAAGCTAACTGGAGAAGCATCCTTGGAAGTTTCACGAGTATTGAAGAAGATGCAAGTTCTCATTATTGATGAGGTGAGCATGGTATCAAACTTAATGCTTGCCTTTGTGCATTTAAGAATGCAGCAAATTTTGAAGACAGACTATGACGTGTTATTTGGTGGAAAACACGTCATAGTTTTTGGGGATCTTTTGCAACTTACTCCAGTTAAAGGACAACCAGTGTTTAATACTGTGACACATGAAGACACGAAGAAGTCATTGGGAAGCATCGGAAATACAAATATTTGGTCCTTCTTTGAGTACAAGGAACTTACAAATAATATGAGGCAAGCAAACGATGAAGAATATGGAAGTATTCTGAAAGATATCAGAATTGGACTACTCACAGAAGTTGGGAAAAAAGCATTACAGAGTCGGCTGCTACATAATTTATTTCCAAAGGAAGAAATAGTTGCAGAGAAAATATACAAGAATATTGCAGAAAACAAAAGTGTCATCTGCTTAATGCCAACTCTACGTGAATGCTCAATATTCAATGAGGAGCTTTTGAAATTGGAAAAGGAAGAGATCAGGAAATTGGAAGCAGTGGACAAAATTGAGGATGGAAGAATTACTGTCACAGTAACAGGCAAACTGAAAAATAAATTGGACTCACTAGAGAAGAACATCTCCAAAACAGCAGGATTAGAAAAAAATCTATATGTTTGCATGAACTGTAGAGTGTTTTTAAGGAGAAATTTGGATGTTGAGAAAGGCTTAGTGAATGGAGCGATGGGAAGAGTTGTAGGTTTTATTAATTATCAGAAAAAAGAAGGAATTGAATGTTTAAAAATAAAATTTGATCAGATAGATGAAGTTAAAGATATTTGTCGTTGTACAGTTCGTTTTATGCTTGTAAAAGACTTATATGTACGTAGGAAGCAGTTTCCGTTTTCTCTAGCATATGCTGTAACTATCCACAAGTCTCAAGGATTGACTGTAGATTGTGCATTTGTGAACATTGGTTCAACTGTGTTCAAAGAAGGTATGGCATATGTAGCTTTGTCACGAGTCAAAACATTATCAGGTTTATTCATGATAGACTTTGATGACTCAAAAGTTAGTGCTGATACAAACTGTGTAAAGGAGTATAATAGATTAAGAAGAAGCTATGCTCCTCATTTAGGTCAGTATCCTGTGTTGGAGAAACGTGTAGTTTCTCGTAAAAGGAGAAATGAGAATATCTGTAATGAAGATAGAGAGAAGAGGAAAAAAAAGAGGAGTGATGTAATTGCAAGCAAAAAGAAAAAGGAAAATGAAGAACAGGTTGTAGGATGTCATTTTGAAAATAGCTCTGGTGTCAACTGCTACGCTAATGTAGTGCTGAATGTTGCATTTTATCTGGAAAGTTTGCAAGAGCAGATAATAGTAAATCAGGGAAAAAGATTCTGTTCAGAGCTGAGTCTCCTTTTTCAAAAGCTGAGTAAAGATAAAACTCAAATAGAAAGTGCTACTGATATTAGAAAACTTTTAGATGTATGTTCAGGACGAACACAGTTTTCTCAAAATGAACAGCAAGATGCACACGAATTTTTGATGTATTTTCTTCAGGTAGTGGAAGAAGAAGGAGTTCCCATTGACATTTTTTTTGGTCTCTCTTATAAATGGGAACATAGTTGTGATAATTGTTTTAATATATGTGGCTCTATTGTTGATAATGAAAGGTTTATTTATTTGACATTGCCAGAGAGTAAAACAGTCACTTTTGCAAAATTAGTTAAAGATGCTAATCATAGCATGAAATGTGGTGAGTGTAATTCTGACATGTTTTCAACATTAATTTTAAGGGAATACGGACAGTATGTAATTTTAATGATGCAACGATGTAGAGCTGATGGTTCAAAATTGGATACTTTAATAAAGAAGTTTACAGGACAGCAATTATCAATTTCAGGAAAAACTTTTGTAACTGTTGCAATAATTTTCCATGATGGACCTACTGTTACTTCTGGACATTACACAGTTTATCTAAAATGTGAAAAAGGCTGGACACTGTGTAATGATTCCCAATTGATTTTCAAACAACGTTTGCCTTTTGATTTAGCAAATTCCTATCTAATCTTCCTGAAACCTAAATTTTAGAGAGACTTGGCAAGATCTGGACAAAATAATTTTACCATTTTACTGGATTACCATTGCAATTTTGTAAAAAAAAATATTTTTAAAATTATCATTTGGCCTAAAGGAAAGATAACCAATTGTAATGTGGACTTTTTTAATTTTTAATGCAATTTTGAAAAACCAATAATTTAGAGATAATCGGTAACTTCTGCACATTTTAAATTTTGGAATGCTATTGGACTGCCATTGGAAATTTTTTCAAAAATGATTTAAAAAATTACTATTTGGCCATGTGGAAAAGTAAGCAATTCTATTGTGGACTAAATAAATTATTCAAAAAATTTTCGTGAACCAAAATGTTACAGAGAATCGGTGAGATCTGGACAGATTAAACTTTAGAATTTTAATGGATTTCCCTTGGAAATTTATTCCAAAAAAAAAAAAAAAAATACTATTTGGCCTAAAGGAAATGAAATCAGATGTATTTTGGAGTTATTTGAGATATAATATTGTGATTATACTTCTGAAACAAATATATCAGACGGTATTTTAAAGAAATAAGTATTGTTTTTAGATGATATTTTTTTAGAATAATATGCATTTCTGTAATGATAAGTTTAAGTGAGAAGAGGTTCTGGGCTTTTTTAATACAATCTTTGAGATTGTTATTTTTTTTTGCCCGCTGTAAAATGATGAATGCAATTGCTTTCACAATTTATAGTGAAATGCAATATATTCTGAAAACAGCAAAAATAAGGCAAAAATATTTTTTGGAAAAAAAATGTAAATATGTGTACTGTATTATAAAATGTTTAAAAAATATTAATACTTTTTTCTTTTTTTCCAGATGGATATAGAAAATTTTCGAAAACTACAAACATTTTTAAAACTATTTTTTAAAAAAAGAAATGAATAAATATTTTTTCAGTGAGTATGGTAAGTCAATAATAATAATTGTAGTCTCTCAAGGACAATGTAATGTGATAAATGATTTTTAGTGTTTTTTTTAAAAAATAAAAAAAAGGTACGCGCACCGTACGCGTACGGTAAAAAAAAATAAAAAAAAGTTTTTAAAAACATATGTAAAAAAAAGATGAAAGATAAGGTTGGCTCTTAAAAGAACCGTTGTGTTCATGCAGGGACAGAGGAAAGGAAGCATGGGAAAATTATTCAAAGCTACAAATGTGCTGATCTATTTTGTTGTTCACTAGGGAAACACTGGTCTCCCTATAACAAATTAGACCTTTACAAAATGTGCAATGAATATCAACCTTCCGAAATCGAAGGTTCATTTCCAGAGGGTCAGCAAAAGGAGATTCTCCCCCCACAGATGAAGGGCTCACCTGACCTGCAGAAGAAGGAGTAAGCCCTGCAGATGATGGTCCAGGCTGAGCTGCTGTGGATGTACTGGCTCGTCTTTCTGAAGAGTTACCTCCAAAAAGATGACCATGTGTCCTTCCGTGTACATCCTGGAGGTGCCTCTTCATGGTGTGATTCCCAAAGGAATACTTCCTGTCAGGATTACCTCTAGAAAGTACACGCTTACACAGACAGCAAGTAACTAAGGGTGCATTCACCTTTTGCTGGCCTTTTGGAAAAGTAAAATAATCCCAAACATAAGAAGGCTTTTGTTTCCTCGATCTCTGCCTCAAGACAGTGCTGCTGGTGCTAGCCTCACTCTCAGAAGAGCTCTGCTGTTCTGCCATCGTATCCCAAAGACAAACCAGCTCCTTCTCCCAAGGGATCACAAGCAAAAATGAGGGGAATGGGTGTGGTGTAGGAGAGTTCTAGAACTGAAAGTAGTTTCAACCAATCAAAAGTTGTGTTTCAAGATCACATGACCTACCGTACGCTTACGGTACGCTTACGGTACGCTTACGGCAAAAGTGCGCATGCGCGTAAAAAAGACACGCGCTTGCGCACATGCGCATAACAGTCACTACCCGACACTTCCGCGTAACGTGCGCGTGTGGCGTAAGCGCGCACGCGTCCCACGCGCAGTACGCGCGGCTACGCAAAGTACGTAACTATACGCAAGCAGCGTAGATAGATTACGGACGTTGCATAAACCGTACGCTTACCGTGAGCTTACGGTACGCGTACTATAAAAAAAAAAAAAAAAAGAAAAAAAGAACTGGAAATAAATTTTACATGTTTATTTTAAAAAATATATTAAAAAAAAATATTTAAGGATTTTAAAAATTTAAGCATAGTCTTTATAAAAGGTAAGAAAATTAAATTAAAAATATGTTTGAAAAAAATGAGGAATAAAAAAAAAATTAGCATTTAAAAAACCTTGCAAATTCACTGAAAAAACCATGGGTTTCACACACGTTATAGTTAGGAATTAGCATTTAAAAAACCTTAGAAATTCACTGAAAAAACCATAGGTTTCACACACGTTATAGTTAGGAATTAGCATTTAAAAAACCTTAGAAATTCAGTGAAAAAACCATAGGTTTCACACATGTTATAGTTAGCTGGACATTTTACTCGTAAAAAACCAATGAAATTGCCCCGTTATAGTTAGTTCAGCTAACTATAACTCGCGCGCCCGCAATGCACTGCTGATGACGTCACATATTACATCACTCATGACATGGTCAGTGACATCACTCATGACATCACTGATGACATCTCAAATGACATCACTGATGACATCACTGATGACATCATCCTTGTGATAGAGTGGCAGACCTCCTCTCACCTTAATATAAGCTTTGATACACACATTCAAAAATAGAGACTAAAATTTTCAAAACAATGGACATACCAATACCAGTTACAACAACCTCTTCAGTAATTCTAAGATCCACATACACATCCACTCATTCAGCAACAGTCCTATACAGTCACTCATACATGTACTCACTCATCATAGGTACTCATACACCTATACATCCTGTTACACAATGCCACTCATCCATAGAGTTACTCACACACATAGTCACTCATGCTAATAAAGAATCAAACATCCATTTATTAGCTTATACAGTTATACACACACCACCACACTTACTTCTATGGAAACTTACACATACTTAGTCTTTTAAACAATCACTTATAGAAACACATACTTATTCATACGAGAACTCTTTCAATCTCTCCCTCTCACATATACTCACATATATACACCAATAGTCACATATACTAGTTTAAAACATATGTAGTTACTCCTGAAGACACTATTGAGACAGTCATTCACTCACTAACACACCCGTACACACACTCATCCACCCATAGAGTCCTGCACACATGCTGTCTTCAACACATACAAACAGTGAGTCACTCATTCATGCACCTATGCACTACGTAATACCCCCCACCGAACCATGCAGACACTCAGACTGATACTCAAAAAAACAACTAATAACCTATATAGACACCCATGTAGCTACTCACCAACCCATGCAGCCACTTATACACAAAGTGAGAGACTGTCACAGATATTTATATGTTTAAACATTATTCACTAAGCCATGTATTCACTATGATACACTTAATCAGTCAGTTACACAATCAATATTTCAAAAAAAAATCAACCATTTAGACACTTATATACCCATTTATTCTTCCATCGACCTTGAGATATACATATATAAAACATATTTAATTTTCAGAAAAACACACATTCACTGGATGATGTCATCAGTGATGTCATCAGTGATGTCATTTGAGATGTCATCAGTGATGTCATGAGTGATGTCACTGACCATGTCATGAGTGATGTAATATGTGACGTCATCAGCAGTGCATTGCGGGCGCGCGAGTTATAGTTAGCTGAACTAACTATAACGGGGCAATTTCATTGGTTTTTTACGAGTAAAATGTCCAGCTAACTATAACATGTGTGAAACCTATGGTTTTTTCACTGAATTTCTAAGGTTTTTTAAATGCTAATTCCTAACTATAACGTGTGTGAAACCTATGGTTTTTTCAGTGAATATATATATATATATATATATATATTTTTTTTTTTAAATGCCATGATTAAACGTCTGAAAGACTATGAGTCCATCATTCGGAAGTGCAAACAAACTAAATTCCTCAGAGACGAACAAGACTATGCTACAGGACGTGTTCTGACTTTTGCAAAAAAGTTTGACGGACCCAGGAGAAAATTAAACCAGCAAGGTACTAACAGAAGTGGAAATGTAGACACCTCGGAATCTGAAGTAGAGACTTCGGAAGGCGAACAAAGTACAACGCCGGCGGAATTAAGCAGAAACATGGAACCACCTCCTCCTCCTTTTTTTCAGGAGTATCAGCTAATGAGAGAAACTCGTCAACGACCAACACCCAGAACCCACCCTCCTCAACAGACCATGCCACGAAACAAAAGAAACGAAAAACCAGGAGGGGAACCAAAGGCAGGGGGATATACTCTAATCCCGAGAGTAACACACAGCAGAGGGAGGAAGGCGAAATGGTGAACCAAACCAAAAACGAAATGACAGTAATTAATCTATCTAACAAAACTCTCACACCTGAACAAATTAAGGTCTTACAGTTAGGACCTACCTTTTGTCCGACCTCAGGCTTTGACTATACACGTACCAGAATCGATCTTTTCCGATATATCAGGAAATTGAAATTCCAGAAAATATATCTGTTGCATCCAAAAATTGAAGGCCCTATAACTACTGATGACATTGCGATTAACGTTAAATACAATAGATACCTTGAGGATTTATTTAGTAACACATTAGTTATTTATTTAGGAAGTCACAAAGTGATCTTAATTTCCTAGGACTCAAGCAAATTCGGGGAGAGCTTATATAGTGTGTAGATACAAAAAACTCAGATTCATTCGAAGTTTTTTACCAAAAATAAATTTGTATTTTGAGTTTCTGAAGTCGTGAGATAATACACTTTACATTTCATGTATGGCAACATAAAACTACTGTCTTATTTACAGTCTAGTTGGCAGTAGTCGACTGATCCAGTGAGTGCGAGGCAGAATTCGAAACTGTCTATACCAGAAGGTGAATTAAATTTACGGAGGAGACGATTATTGCCGTCTCGTCGGCTGGTGACTGCCGGATTGATTCCCAAGGAACATTGTGCATACGCTGCTCTAAAGCTCTAGAACAGGCTGATTCATACTACAATTCATGGTGCAACTTCGGTCCTGAGGATGGTCTCTGTGATTATTCTTTGTGAGTGAGACCGAAACGTCGACGCTGCGACATTTTCTTGCATAACTAAGAGGCATTGGTAGCCTAGAAAATTCTTTAAGTTTGTATGAATTTAATTCATCGCCTGGCCAAACAATTGGTGGGCTCTGCTGTATATGTAAGAAATGTCAGTAACTACTGCCAACTAGACTGTAAATAAGACAGTAGTTTTATGTTGCCATACATGAAATGTAAAGTGTATTATCTCACGACTTCAGAAACTCAAAATACAAATTTATTTTTGGTAAAAAACTTCGAATGAATCTGAGTTTTTTGTATCTACACACTATATAAGCTCTCCCCGAATTTGCTTGAGTCCTAGGAAATTAAGATCACTTTGTGACTTCCTAAATAAATAACTAATGTGTTACTAAATAAATCCTCAAGGTATCTATTGTATTTAACTGATCTACCCAATTCCTTGGGGAATAGTGGGTTGCCCTATTGTGATTTCATTGCGATTAACGTGTCATATGCCCTGATAGGTCATGATATAGAAACTCTCCTGACGATGAAACAATTGGGCTCCACATCGCCAAACACACAGTTTGATGGGTACCATACAGATGAATGCTTAGCGGAAGTGGGTATCAACCAAGCAGGGGGACATAGTAATCTCAAAAGGAAATCTCGAGCAGTCCCCAAAACACCGTTTGACGCCATCGACGTCTTCAGTGAAGCAGTAATCTTGGACTTGAAAACCTTGGCCAATCGGAAGGACTCCAACAAACGCCAATACAGCATCCCAAGGAAACATTGGGAGGCCCTAAAATCCTTAGAGAAAGACCAGACTATCGAAATTAAACCTTCAGATAAAGGGGGAAACATGGTGGTTTTCAATAAAGATCAATACCAGAAGGAAGCGCTGCGACAACTCAATGACAAGGACTGTTATACACCAATACCTAAAACAGTCTACTTTGAAAGCATCGACGCATATCACAATCTTTTGCAACTCTGGGAAAACGATGGCCTACTGAACCATGATGAATTCTTATTTTTGAAATGTGATACACCAACAATCCCGACTTTCTACCATCTTCCAAAGGTGCACAAGAGTGTAACCAATCCCCCAGGCAGACCCATAGTGGCATCCATCAATAGTCTCTTAGAGAATACATCTATCTACATAGACTTATTTTTGGCTCCATTAGTCAGATACTTGGCCTCCTATATTAAGGAAATACAAGAATTTCTAAGACTCATTGAGGGTACTGCCTGGGAGGCTGACATGTTACTCATAACCTTGGACATTACAAGTTTATATACCTGTATAGACCATCAAAAAGGCATCACTGCCATTGATTGGTTTTTGAACAAAAGACCAATCAAGTTTTACCAACATAATCAGATGCTGTTACAAATGATTACTTTCTGTCTCACAAATAACATCTTTACATTCGCAGGACAACTGTATCGACAACTGCGGGGGACCGCGATGGGAATGTGCTTCGCCCCCAGCTACGCGAATCTTTTCGTGGGCTGGTGGGAGAAGCACGTTGCCTGGGGTGAGGCCAATGAATGTTGGGTGGATAAAACCGCCCTCTGGGCCAGGTACATAGACGACCTTTTCATAATCTGGCGTGGTAGCCGCGCCTCGGCTGAGGAATTTGTGGCATCCCTGAACAGAAACAAACTTAACCTAAGATTCACAGGGCAAATAAGTGATAGGTCAGTCACATACCTGGATCTTGAGGTTCATGTAGATAATGGCATACTTTCTACAAAACTTTTTAGGAAGCCAACAGCAGGGAACACCGTGTTGCATGCTGATAGCCACCACCCTTGCAGCACCATTGAAAACATACCATTTGGGGAATTCTTACGCCTTAAAAGAAACTGTTCAAAAGATCAAGATTATGAACAGGCCAAAACTGAAGCCACTAAAAGATTCAGGGAAAGAGGGTATAAGAATTCTGCCCTCTCCATAGCTGAAACCAAAATCAAAAACATTAATAGGAAAGACCTATTAATCTCCAAGAAAAGCACAGAATCTGATGATGGCCAAGTTAGGATGATAACAAACTTTAATGAGAAGTCCAGTCAAGTAATGCAGATCTTCAAAAAAACTGGCACATCCTACAAACGGACAATATCCTCAAAAAAAAGTTAACAGTACGCCCAGTAATTACCTACAAACGTAGCCTATCAATAGGTGACTACCTGGTCCACAGTCACTTTGACCCAGTCCCCAGAGTCAGAAACAAAATAGGCTTAGCAGGTTTTTATCCCTGCAATCACTGCAAAGCTTGTAAGTTCAGTGAAAAAACCATCACATACCAAGGCAGACCCAATGACCCAAGACCAGTACGCAAGATTAAACTCTTCCTCAATTGTAACTCGGACTTCACAGTATATTGCCTTATTTGTCCTTGTGCCAAAAGATACATAGGGAGTACTATACATCCCACAAAAAAACGTATTTTGGAACATATGCGGGCAATTACTAACAAAGACCCGGCATATCCGGTTGCCCGACATTTCGAACAGTACCACCAGAGCAACAGTGATCTATTAAAATTTCATTGTCTTGATCAAGTGGGTAGGTCAGAAAGAGAAGGGGACAGGATATGGAAACTCCGCATCCTGGAATCGACCTACATAATAGATCTCCAGACCAAGACCCCAATAGGGCTTAACAATGAAGAAGAACTATGGGTCCATGTATGAGGATTAGAACATTCCTTGATACGAAAAGGGTATTTCGTTATACATACTTCAGATACCCTTTGAAGTCTTTTCCCTGGTCTACCTTTTGGTCATAAAATTCAGATCTATTTTCTGTCGCACGCCTAAAACATCCATGCACACTCTCTCACAGTAATAGGCTCCATGCCCATTCAGGGCTCTATTTCTTGCAAGCAAGGAAACGACAGATCAGGCAACATGGGTGAGATGTCAATGGTGTATTTATTTACACCTCAAAACTAAGAGAAATATTTATTTTTTCTTCTTTGACACAACCTTCTGTTATTCCCCATATAGCACTGATCTGGAGAATAATGTAAGATGTTCCTGCTATTTTAGGACTTACACATTTGTACATTTGGGAAATGCACATCATTATCATTTTTCAATAGCATCATATACCATCTGCTTTCCTCTCCACAATCTCCTTGTTTAGACAAACATCTGTCAGATTGCATTATTGCCATATTTTGAAACACTTAAATATATTGTTTGTATTATTGTATAGCACATCACTTTGTATATATTTGTCACTACAAGATGGCCGCCATGGATTTACGATCAATGTTGCTGAAAGTCCATCTTTTATGTTATTACCTTTCACCACGTGACATTAGACCCAAGTTTAAATGTGACTGTGTAAACACAAGGAAACTGACATTGAAAAAGCCAGTCGGCGAAACGCGTCTGTCAGCGTTTCGGGGTATGGAATAGGGGGGGAACTTACTGAATAAAGCATCTATGCTTTAAAAAGAAACATCGTTCCCGGATTTTGCTTCAGAGTGCTCTCCGTTTTACACGTTTACGTGTTGGTTGGTTCATATATATATATATATATATATATATAAATATATCCAATATGCGACAAGGAGTAAGGACTCCAAAACGCATAGAGTGACTTGGCGAAAGAAATAAAATCACACTGAAAGGATTCTTTGTGGCCGTGGCATTGGTTTCTTGGATTGTTGGAAATCAACTTTGTTTTTTTTTATATATATATATATATATATATTCCAAAATGTTGAGATGTCGTGCGCTCTCAGGAACAAACAAGTTCAACACAGGTAGCGGAGAAACGGGTGTTTATTCACAACGCGTTTCGACTTTCACAAGCCTTGATCACGTGAATATCGGTGCTACAGTGATAACAAACTAAATAGAGTAAAAGAGCTGTGAATACAAACAAAGGACCAAAAAGACATGGTAACAATAAAGAAGCCCAATGTAGCAGCCATCTTAGAGTGGTCAAATTACCATCTCAAGCATGAATGTTTTCACTTGCATGTTGTCCAAATGCGGCATAGCAATCAAATTAACTACAAATCTTGTAAAAAATAATACTAGCTTACATACGGTGTATATATATATCACAAAGACTCCTCCAAGAAAAGAGAACAGGCCACAATTGGGGTAAGCAGGAAAGCCACTTTATTCGATCACACACTTCTCAACGGCGAATGCATTTCCGCATCATATATGCCTTCTTCAGCGCCAGGAGTCTTATGACGAGTTGCAGGTAATATCGTGTATTTGAATGTTGGCCCCAAGATGACTGGTTGAGGTCCGCCTCGCCCCCAGGAGCAATGTCCGTTCTCACCATCTGTAGTGCACTTGATGCGTGTGCACTACAGTTTCCAGGATGCAATAGATATCCAGGTAGGTAAGGCGGGCTAGTAACTTGCTGTTATTGAGGAAATTGGTGTCACGATGTCATCTGGCCAAATCCCCTGCCTGTTGTGTGAATTGCAGTGTCCCCCTGGGTCCCCAGACTGCATCAACCTCCATGGAACAGGATTCCATTCGGCAGGGGCAAGACCGAAGATCCAATCTCGCCCAGCGCAGAGTTAAATTACTCCGTCACCTCGAATCTTCTCCTGGACCCAGGGGTGGGCATCGGTAATCCAGTACCCTGGAAAAACGCAAAGTCTGCCACAGCAGATGCCAGCGAGACCAAGGCCAACTTTGAGATGCGGGGGCCTCTGAAGCGCGCCTCTGGCATACGTGCTAAATATCACAAAGACTCCTCCAAGAAAAGAGCAGAGGCCACAATTGGGGTAAGCAGGGAGGCCACTTTAATCGATCACAAGCTTCTCAACGACAAATGCATTTCGGCATCACATATGCCTTCTTCAGCGCCAGGAGTCTTATGAGGAGTTGCAGGTAACATTGTGTATTTGAATGTTGGCCCAAAGATGATTGGTTTAGGTACGCCCCGCCCCCAGGAGCAATGTCCTTTCTCACCATCTGTAGTGCACTTGATGCGTGTGCACTACAGTTCCCAGGATGCAATAGATATCCAGGTAGGTAAGGCGGGTTAGTAACTTGTTGTTATTGTGGAAATTGGCGTCACAATGTCATCTGGCCAAATCCCCTGCCTGTTGTGTGAATTGCAGTGGCCCCCTGGGTCCCCAGACCGCATCAACCTCCCCAGAACAGGATTCCATTCGGCGGGGACAAGACTGGAGATCCAATCTCACCCAGCGCAGAGTTAAATAACTCAGTCACCACCCCATCTCCTCCTGGATCCGGGGGTGGTCCTCGGTAATCCAGTACCCTGGAAAAATGCAAAGTCCGCCACAGCAGATGCCAGCGAGACCAAGGCCAACTTTGAGATGCGGGGGCCTCTGAAGCACACCTCTGGCATACGCACTAAATATCACAAAGACTCCTCCAAGAAAAGAGCAGAGGCCACAATTGGGGTAAGCAGGGAGGCCACTTTATTCGATCACAAGCAGGTAAGGCGAGTTAGTAACTTGTTGTTATTGTGGAAATTGGCGTCACAATTTCATCTGGCCAAATCCCCTGCCTGTTCTGTGTTTTGCACTGTCCCCCTGGGTCCCCAGACCGCAGCAACCTCCAATATACAAATCTTCCCATTTCGCATCAAAAAGGGTCCTGCACTCGAGTCTCTGTCATAATCCATTTTATTGCAAAGACAGCACTCATAAAAATGGAACGCGTTTCGGCTGAGAGAGCAGCGTTTGTCAACCATCCAATGCCACCATATTAATTTCATTTATATCCTTTCCACAGCTGTAGCAGGTTAAAGAAACATGGAAGAGTTACTTCGTATTTCGTTTTTTTCTTTTTTATAAACTTTATGCAGTCTTTATGCAATCACCTGTTACAATAAATGTTTAAAACAATATTATCTTACAGTCCCAGCAGAAAAATAATAATAAAAACCATTTTTTTTTGTAAACAAATTTTATTAGTCAAATATACAATCAGTGGAGCTCTGTACCCCAGAGGCATCCGTAGCATCCATGAACCAAATCCTGACTTTGACCATTTTCCCAGATAATAACAAACGAAGAATACTGAAGGGCCATGCATATGAAATAAAGCCCAATTGAACAAACCTCCCCCGAATCCCCCCACCACCCCGCACCCCATCGCACAACCAGCCCAGCAACATCAGCAGGTATGATCGGATCTGCAGCTCTGCTCTCGCCATGAAACATGTCCAATCGACACCATGCCACCCAACGCGCGTGTGTTACATGCCCCCCCCAGACAAGAGGGGAAGATACCGCAAGCCTTTTAAGTCTTATCCTGGAGTGGGTTCTAAATCCAATCCCCTGTAGTCTGCCCAGCGCTTCCAGATTTTATAATGTTTGCGCGGGCAACCTCGTGCTAGAACAATGGGGGCTTCCAGGCCCATACAGATATCCAATCCTGCCTTCCACACTGAAACGGAGGGTGCGGCCGTCGCCTTCCAAGCCCTTGCAATGTCACGTTTGGCAATGGCGAAAACCAGGAGCATCAAATGGCACTTGTAAACATTGCCCCCTATATCATCCATGACGTGCAGCAGTACTAATTTAGGAGACCGGGGGAGATCCCAGCCCAGGACCTCCGAGAGGCACGCCAGAACACCCCGCCAAAACCTAGACAACGCGTTACATTCCCATATGGTATGCAGAAAAGTCCCCTCATCGTGTACGCAGCGAAGGCAATTCGAGGACGCCACCAGACCCGCCCTATACAGTCTGACCCTAGTACAATACACTCTATGCAGGTATTTAAACTGATTAGGCGAAGGCTCTCAGCAATAGCTGCGCCGCGTGGGGAGGCCAAAGCCTCCACCCAATCCTCCTCCTCAAGTGTGCCCACATCCTCCTCCCATGCCGCCCGAAGACGCTGAAATGACGGGGAGCAGTGCGTTACTAGTGACTGATAAATCCTCGATATCTTATGGTCACGCAGGTCCCCCATGAAAATTTTCGCCTCCACCGGACTGAAGTCAGCCAACTCCTCCAGACCCACCAAACTAGGAGAAAGAGCATGTCGGAACTGCAAGTATTTAAAAAATTGTGTACGCAGCATGTGAAATTCCTTTTGCAAGTCCTGAAATGACTTCAGGATAAGTCCTCTCATGACATTGCCCAGGGTAGAGATCCCAATCACATCCCAGTCATGGAAGCCCGGCAAAGCCGCCAACTGCAGGAGGCGCCCATTCTGCCAAAGCGGCGTCTCACACGTCAGGCGATTCCACCAGCCCATCCTCCTCAACGCCTGTCTCCAGACCTGAAACACTAACCACGTCACATTCGGCAAGGAACGCCGCAGGGGCGCAGAATAAAGAAGCATGTGTAGGGAGTGGTCTCCCATCAAACGGCGCTCCAAGGCATACGCCGGATCCGACCTGTCTCCATACCACCATTCGTTAAGAACCAACAAATGTGAGGCCAAATAATACGAGAGAATGTCCGAAGACGCAAGTCCCCCACAGTACGTGGATTTAAAGCAGGTGCGGAGAGCCACCCTAACAACACCACCGCCCCAGAGGAATCGACTCAGGGCCGCATTGACCTGACGGAACCAACTCGGGGGGACGGGATATGGATGGTTTTGCAGCTGATACAGCAAGCGAGGAAGAGAGACCATCTTGAATATGGCCGACCGGCCATATATGGAAAGGGGCATGTGGGACCAAACCCGGAGATCCTCACGCACCCTGTTCCACACCGGCACCAAGTTCCTCTCCCAGGAGACCAACCTCACATCCGAAAAAAACACACCCAAGTACTTCGGCCCTCCACGCGCCACCTGCACCGCGGAAGCCCATGCACTCGGGCTGGCTCCCCCACCCAGGACCCACAACGTAGATTTACGCTCATTCATATTTAAACCTGTAGTCTCCCCACGTAGAGGGCGATGCGATCTGACAGTCCGTTTGCCCATTCAAACCCTGACACATGCGCATCAATACGAACCCATGCAGCTAGGGGCTCCATTGCCAGGGCAAACAGATATGGTGACAGAGGGCACCCCTGCCTGGTGCCCCGACCAATTGAAAAGACCGAGGAGACCGAACCCGCCACACGTACCGACGCTGTTATGTCCGTATACAGTAGCGTTATGTAGGAGAGAAAGCGAGGCCCTAAATTCAACCGTCGTAGGAGGGCGAATAGATATTCCCAGCTCAATGAATCGAAAGCTTGATCCATATCCGCAAGCAATAGGGCCGCTCGCACCCCCAAGCTCTCAGCTGCAGCTATCGCCGCATGAGCTCTGCGAATATTGTGACGGGTCGCCTGCTGAGGCATGAACCCCACCTGGTCCAGATGGACAATAGTCGAGATGTGGGGACGAAGATGGTTAGCAAGCGCCTTGGCCAGAACCTTAGCCTCGACAATGAGAAGAGAGATGGGACGGTAAGATGCATGATGTTCCGGGGTCCTGCCAGGCTTGTGAAAAACCACCACCTCAGCATGTCGTCAATCTCTGGGCAAGCGGCCATCCTCCCTCACCTCCTCCACAACCCTGCAATAATGAAGACCCAACTGCCGGAAGTACCGTTTGAAGAATTCATTCGGGAATCCATTAGGACCCGGCGCCTTACCGGGCAGCAGCTCCTGAAGAGCTGAGTTCAGCTCGTCGTGCGAGAATGGGCGATCCAGGTCGACACTTACCTCATCCGCCAGAGCCCTGGGCGGGAGATCTTCCAAAAATCGGGCAATAACCTCTGCCGATAGACATTCACGGGGACCGTAGAGGTCTGCATAATAGACCGCAAAACTCTCTGCGATGGCCGACGGATCCGACATCGGTTGGCCGTCGGGACCGACCACACCCGGGAGGACCAGGGAGCCCGTCGCCACCGACACAATCTATGCAAAAGCTTGCTCGACTTGTCCCCCCACTGGTATATCCTGCTGCGGGTTGCCAGCCACGCCTGTCTGGCCTCCCCCAGCAAAAGGGACGAATAATCCTGTTGTGCCAACAACAGCTGACGGCGGACCACCCTCCCTCATCCCTCGTCCCCGCTGCGTGCTTCTAGGTCCAATATCTTTGCTTCTGCCCGAATAAGAGATTCCCTGCGGGCCCTACGAGCCGCCACACAGAAGGAGATATCCACCCCCCGTAGTGTGGGCTTCATCGCCTCCCACAAGGATGCCGCTGCCGAAACCGTACCGACATTCAGCGACAAATAGCGGTCTATAGCTTCGCCCATGTGCTCCCTATACTCTGCCTGTTGGAGATTCCATGTGGACAGGCGCCACCGGAATGGTCCCCGTGCAAGGCCAGCACGCAATGTAATGGCTACAGGCGAGTGATCAGACAACCCCCGAGGGAGAATATCGGCCTCCTCCACCCTGCCGGCAGCCCCCCGAGACACAAATATGTAATCGATGCGAGAGAAGGAGTCGTGGACCGCCGAGAGATATGTGAACCCTGGAGTCACGCCATGCAACCGACGCCATGGGTCATCCCAATTCTGGCCCAATACGAGGGAAGACAGCCTGGTGGAACCGCGCACCATCAGGGCCCCGTCGGGCCTCCACCTGTCAACCGCAACATCCAGCACATCGTTCCAGTCCCCACCAATCACCGCTAGGCCCTCTGGGATATCCGCCCACACGGTCACAATTTTCTCCACAAAACCCCAGGACAACGTCGGTGGGACATAGACACTACCCAAAATCATGGACTCCCCCCTCAACGTACCCTGCAGGAAAATATATCTGCCCTGCGCATCACCCCACGTTCTAATGTGGATATAGGGGACTTGTCAAGACCGCCACCCCCTCGAACGCCGCACAAAGCCGGCATGAAACACTTGGGTATAGCCGAAGCGCTGAAAACAGAGAACCTTAGTCCCCAGAAGATGTGTCAGGATATCAGCGCTGGTGTGTTTAGCCTGCTTAAGGATAGGAATCTATTGATCTACCCACCGTGGCAGCCATACCTAAACATCAAAACCATGGAGGGCCGACTGGCCCAGGACATGCCACACAGCGCGACCCCTACCTGCAAGTGGACAGTGCGATGGAAAGCAACAACAATTCCCCTGACCAACCCAACCAACCCCCCCCCCACCCTGTACCTCGAAAACAATGAAGTACCTGTCGCGGCAGGCAGAGCAGGCATGCCCCAACAGGGGGAACCACCCCTCACCCGCCAATGGATCCCCGAACTGCAGTCCATTGTCCCTCAACCCCCATCCCCGTATGGAATACCAGACAGGAATTACCGCCCTGGATGTGCTCCTCTGCCCCCTACAAACATTTCTCAGGAAAGTAAACACACACACAAAGACATTAATCAGTCAGCTGGCGCCGCTTGTTCTGCAGCAGATCCCATCAGCGACGGAGCATTTCCAGATCTGGACTGCCTTCTGGACCTTGAGCGACGAGACCCCCTCCTCCGGCCACCGGGCACACTCCGGACCACACCACTCGAGGAGGAGTCCGATTCCCTCCCCGGCGGGGAGTGAGGACGCAGCCGCACCGTCTCATCCATCCAACGGAAAACCTCCTCCGGACAATCAAAAAAGTACGTGCGGGAGCGATAAACCACCCTCAGCCGGGCCGGGTAGAGCAGCGCATATGGAAGTTTAAGTTCTCGCAGGCGGGCCTTAACCGCGAGGAACGACTGCCGCTGTTGCTGGGTCTGTTTAGTATCGTCCGGGAATATCAGAATGCAAGCATTATTATATTGCAAAGATTCTTGGGCCCTGGCCAGTTTCAGAATCACATCCCGATCGTGATAATTGAGCAGTTTTGCGATCACTGGCTGCGGCCGAGCCCCCGGGGGAGGCTTCTGCATCAGGGCTCTATGTGCCCGTTCCACCACAAAGCATTTGGAAAGGGAGTCAGGGGGAAGCCATCCCTCCAGCCACTGGGCGATGAACCTCTCCATATTGCCAGACTCACACCCTTCGGGAAAACCAACAAAGCGGAGGTTGCTGCGACGTGCCCTTTCCTCCGCATCTTCCACCCTAGACTCCAAGCCGTGTTGAGCAGTCTCTAGAGATGTAACTCGCTGTTGCACCACATCCTCCACGCCAGAGATACGCGTCTCCGTCTCAGTGATGCGTGCCACCGCATTCCACAGATCCTAGCGCAGCAACATAACATCTGATCCCACCGCCCCTATCTTGGCATCAAGGGCGTCTCTAGATTGGGTGATTGCCGCCATGAGGGCAGCATTGTCTGGAACAGAGCCCTGGGATCCACCGGCCGCCACCGCCGGGCCCCCATGACCAGCAAACTTATCCAGCGTACTTTGCTTGGAGGGCCCACCACCATGTTTGTCCCTCGTCATGATGAACCAGGTGTATTTCCGTGAGCCTACTCCCAACAGACAGGCTCTATCTCTGCGCACTCTGGTGGGGTATCGTAGGTGACACCAGGCCGACCCCACCGGCTAGCGATGGTGCGCCCAGCGCGATCCCACTGCTGAAGCGGCCGTCTAAGCACCCCCGCTGCGTGTCAGTAGACCCTGTGCACCAGGTGGCTCTGCTCCATGCAGCCCAGCAGGCAACCGTCACCACCTCGCCACAGACCCGGCATGCGATGCGAGTTCCGCCCAGGCGTCGCACCAGGCCCCCCCAGGTCCTAATATCACAGTATTTCCTGGGCCTGGAACCTCAATGGCACCCCCACAGGGCCCCAGAGACGGGCAGGATATACCCCTGAGCCGTCCGATAGACCCGGGAGTCTCCACAGACCACGGTCGCCGCCCCGTACCCCCACGCAGTCCGATGGTACCGCCGAACCCCACACAGAGCTGGAGAAGACAAGGGGGGGGCAGGTGCTCAGGCACTACCGACTTTGCTCGGGCCCAGCGGGGGATGCCACCTCTCACCCCACGTCGCCCGGATCCTCCCCGCAGCCCGAATTGGCTGCTGACACCGGATATCGCCTCACCTCACGACACCAGCGGGGGCCACCCCTTCAGCAGCCGCTCCGCCGCTCCATAGTCCGCCAGCCGAGTTTCACTCGAGGCCGCGGCTTCAGCACAGCTCCCAGGCCTCAGTATCAATCAGGCCCCGCCGCCGCTGGAAAATGCCGCTACGATCCCCAGCTCACCATTTGCGAATGTCGCCGCGTCCCGCCACCTCCAGGCACCGCAGGCGAGGGATATTAGGGACAGAGGAGCAGGATAAATGCAGGATTAATGTAGGGCTGGACGGAGCCTATTTAAAAGACGTCCGCCATGCTGGCTCGCTAAGCCACGCCCCCCAAAAACCATTTATTTGAGTTTTATTTTTCATGGTGCAAGCTGCAAATTCTTTGTGGAAACTGTGATTGCAAATGACTATAAATCACTTTCCTTTTTCAAATGTGCTGGCAGTCTTTCACAAATGCATGTTTAGTCTGTCGAAATGTTCATGCATATAAATGTATTGGTCCACATATGAGTTAAAAACCATTCTATCTGTAAATATGAATGAGGCGATCTTGAGATAGTCCAAGATGGCCGATTTTTGCATTTGAATGTATTATTTATTTTTGATCCTTTTATTATTTCAACTAAATACAGTTATCCAATGAAATGAATTCTTGCTTTTATGCATTCCAGATTGGCTTGGATGGTATTTTACCGATCCAAACCTGTAATACTGTGCCTTGAAAGCACTTTGCTAATCCTAACTTTAAAGATTTTGCTGTATAAATACCAAAAGGCTTTGTTCCTTTCTAGCTTGGTGTGGATGGCACTGTGTTAATCCTGTGTTTAAAAACTTTGCTGGAAAAACAAACATTTTGCAGGGTGCTCTATATAGGAGCTGCTCTACATCTAAATTTGGAAACTACCCTGAGTTCTCTGGTTTCTTTTTTCCTTTATTGCATAACTGGCACTCTAAGCGTTAAAGGGTATTTGTTTATATATATATGAAGTAACCAATGCCAGATAAAGCGCTTCACTTGCACCACAAGGACAAGGACTCCAAAGGTATGTTCTTATATAAATGCTATTTATTATGTTGACAATATGGTATGATGCGTTTCGGCCAACACGGATGGCCTTGGTCACATAAAAATATATGTATGTATATATATGATACACCATCCCAGCCACTGCCCAAAAATATTTCCAATGAATCCACCTCGGACAACTCAGTAAGACAGCACACATAGAGGTAATCTCTTCAGCCGTAATCTTTCATTTTGAACAGAGCTACACTTTTTGGCAAAAGCCTTCAACTGGGTCATAGAGTTCGTGTCCAGAGTGTCGTTTTTAGGTCTCGCCTAGCGTTGCAGCGCAAATGCGCTGCCATCGCTTTGCGAGGCATGCAGTGTACACTATAGTATGGAAGCTTTGTGGGAGCTCCACCCACTCTCCGGCCCATCTTCTTCATTGGCTTGGGTTATAAAGGCTGCGTTCCGATTAGTTTTAATCTTGTTAGCCCCTCACCATGACAGCCATGTCAGTCATTTGTATCCTTCCATGGCTACTGGCCCCTTCACTGCACAGACTACTTTGTTCCTGTCCCTCCCTACCCCCATCACGCAGTCCGTGACTTTTCGGGGACCCCCCTCCCGCACACTCCCGGTCGTGCTTGTGCCTTGTATATTCCGAGCTGGCACTTGGTTTTGCATCACTAAGTGCTTCACGGGAAAGAAAGACCTTGGTGCTTCCAAAACGTTATGGCTGCCAGTGCCGCCCATGCTCCGCGAAAGCCGCTCTCACCAGAACTTTGAAGAAATAAACCTAGCAGACCACGCTCTGGCATAATTAAGGCTGCAGGTTTCTCGCACCCGCCCGGTTTCTCACATGTGTTGTTCTGCCCGCACAGTGCCCAGGGAGGGCTGCCACCAATGCCGCAGCCTGACAGCAGGATTGCTATCTGGCCTGTAATTGAATCGGCGCGCAGGCTCGGCAGGGTGCGTGCGGGCGCTCGAGAAGTGGTGTCTGCAGCCTGCCAGCGTGTGCAGGGTGGCGATAAGGGATGCGCAGCTGCGGGGGCCTGCCAGCCGTTGTGTGTTAGGCATTGTGAGGCCATATGCCTGTTAGGCGTTGCGAGGCCATATGCATGTTAGAGCTATCAGGCCATATACCAGTTAGGAGTTGTGAGGCCATATACCTGTGTTTCTCCAGGTTAACAGCTGTCTAATTGCTTGGGGAGCAGCTCACCCATGAACAGAAGCGTCACTTAAGTTTGAGGATATAACCCAAGCATGTTGCCATTGTAACCCGAGAGCAGCCGAGCTGGTTTCGAAAAAGCTGTATTTTTGCTCTTGCAAGTTCTGCTAGGAGGGGCTGACAAGTAGCGGTATGTCTGGGATCCTAACTCTAAGACTCGGCTCTGAAGAGGCATGCCCGCAGGTGGCTCCGCAGACATTGTGACAGAACAGTGGGTTTTATGCAGAGTTAAGTTTATCAAGAGAAAACAGGAGTCGCTGGAGTGGAGTGGCCTAACAAAATGCAAATCTCAGAAGTTTGAGAGTTCACAAAACTTTCCTAGTGCAGAAACACACACAAAAATAACCCCTGAGATGGCAGCAGGGTGTTCCCAGGGTGGGAGAGGCAGGGAGAGTGGTATTTCCCCAGGCACAACTTTTTGACTATGGAGAAAAGAATATATATAGATGTTTTTATGTGCTGGTACACAAATTTGCTACACCAAATGCATGAATTGTGCACCATGACCGATATGCAAGAATATTGTGCTGGTGGAATACAAACGGACCTTTGTGATTTGCCTTAATTTACTTGTGTACACCAGGGGATTGTTTGTGGTTCCTTAAGCATTCAACAATGATGAGGGTTTGTCTGACACTCGTAGATGTTTGCACCCCAAGGCGCTGTCCCTGGGCCTGTCTTTGGGTGACTCTTTTACTGAGAACCCTGACCTTCCACGCTTCAAGGGTCTGTGTCCAGGGCGTGTGACTCTCGATGCAGCCAACTGACCCCCCACCTCCAGCGCCCTCGGGCTGAGGACTCCTAATCACCTACACCAGTGCTCACAGGCAGCCATGGATGTCTTGAGGTGCGTGGCATGCGCTTTCACCCCTAGTGCCCAAATTAACAGGGCAAGGTGACGCATCGCCCAGTGTGGCCCCCCAATATAGCTCAGGGGACTAATGTCCTCACAGTAGAAAATGATCTGCTCAGTCTCATATCCCCCCGAGGATGGGAAAGGAGCAATGTTGGATTGTTATAACGCCTTCAGTCTTCACTAATAACTGTACTCTTACGATTCTTATGAGACATCTCAGTCACTTATGAGGGTGAGTGCTTCTCCTATCTACCTAACCCAGTCAGTCATATTCGGATTTCCTTGCAGGGCTGTCTCAGCTCTGTAGCCTTCTAAGGTCGATAAAATAAACACTCTAAATTCTGCTAACACGCAACACTGAACAATGTGATTTTTTTTATTGTAAGCTGGAGATGTCACACTGTAAGACAACCCGTTTACCAATGGGAGGGTAAGTCCAGGACTTAATGCATTAACCATCATAGCGTAACACGCGCTTCTCTGCATCACACTCCTTCCTGCAGGCCCAGCTGCAATCCACGCCTTTGTAGCTATACAACCATTCACTTGTTTTTACAAACACGCACACCAAAAAGGGCGGGAGTAACTGATGTGAATTGGAGCGCCTCCTGCCTCCTAAGGCGATATAAAGCGCTATATAAATTTCCAGTAGTATATATGTGGGGTTACTTCAAGAGCTAATAACAGATGTTTGAATATTTGGCGTTCTAAAGAACAAAAGTGGGGCTTCTCTCCACGTTTTGAGAATGGGGAAGAACAGGAAGGGCTGTGCTTGGTAGGGTGGGTTCAGTGCCACGGTGCACCCATGCCTGAGCAGAGGCAAATTCCCACAGCAGACACGCTAATGTAGGAGGCAAGTCTAATAGGTGCGTGACTGACATTAGAATTAGGTGCCTAAAAAAACTGCTGTGCATTTTGTGGTCCTGCGCAATTTACTGAGTATTACTTTCTGTACTTCCTTGTGCTGCAGGTGGCTGATGCAGTTTGATCACAAATAAAAGGAGTGCTTGAAGGCCTGCAACCCCACTCCCCCACTTTGATGTCTTAGCTGTGGTTTTGTCTCAGCCCCCTCATCCCCTCCTCTTTCATAGATGAGATCTTGTTCCTGCCATTGGGTGCCTGTCTTGCTTCTTGGTTCTACAGCCACAGGAAGTCGGGCAAACGAGAAAAGCCCCCATTAGCTAACTTCACATTGTAGCACTGGACCGAGAAGTTATTATTCAAAGTGTTAATTTTTAAACATGAACATAAAAGCATTGTGCCCTCGCCTCCATCGCCCCCATCCCGGCAACAGCACCATTATTGATCTGCCAGGCACATGGCTGCGTGTGGCCCAGATTCTTAAGCAAAGAGCAGCAATCGGTTTTGTACTGCTGTAATCTAAACATGCACGTATATGAAGGTGTTTTCATATGCAATACTGAAGAAAAAGAATGTTGGTAAAAGCATACTCCATAGGAGCTGCTCCTCACACTATATTGTTCTTGAAGGCGGCTTAAGCAGACACCATCTCCACCCCCACCAAACTAGCACCCCATGGACTCTACCAGGCCCGGCTCCAGGAATTTTAATTTGGATGGGCCAAGGGTGCATTTGGGTGGGCCACAGTGGGCTCGATTTGTCGCATATATGTCTAGGCAGGCCTGCTTCCGGGCCCTCCTTTATCTCTTCTTAGTCTTACAAGGCCCAGTAAAACACACTCTTTTCCAAATCTCTTTCTAAATATTATCACTCTCTAAAAGTGTTTTTTCCATGTAATGTTCCTTTGATGGGAAGAGGAGGTTTCTGAGGTGGTAGTATCAGGCAGGTGACACTCCTTGGGCTCCCTCTGTTCGAGCCTTCATGGAGGATCCCTCTTCATTACTACCTCCACCTGACCCTGCACTCAGCAACGCACTCTCTTACAGGCTTGATTATCCACTACTCCTCTCCAGTGCACCTTATCTCACAGCTGACCTTGGGCCCCAGCCCCATATCAGGCACCATCGGGCTCCACTTTCATTTTTCCCAGTAAAAACATTAGTAAAATCACCTTCAAACTTAAAACATTGAATATAGCGGTAAATAAAATTAGCATACACTTTAAAGTATGTTCCACAGTAGCCCTTATGACCCGACTGCTAATTAAATAAACAAAAACAGAAAGGCCATGACAGGGCCGGCTTCAGCACTGATGCGAAAGTCTTTTTTGGCGCCACACTAATAACCTCTTTCTCCGTAAATAACCTTTACTACCACCTTCCAACAGTGCCCCTCATCCCTCCATGGCCCCCCTATTGACCTCCTCCTCGGATTCCTTCACTGCCACCCTCCACTAGTGCCCCTCATCTCTCTGTAGCCCATCCCCCTAATGACCTACTCCTCAGACTCCCTCACTGCCACCCTCCAGCAGTGCCCCTCATCTCTCCCTAGCTCCCCCCTCCACCCCATGACCTCTTCCTCGGATTCCCTCACTGCCACCCTCCAACAGTGCCCCTCATCACTCCACAGCCCCTCCCCCTATTGACCTCCTCCTCGGATTCCATCAGTGTAGTGTGTGTCAGTACTTTACACCATGCAAACATTATACAGAGAGAATGAATCATACAAGTATGTAAATCAGTCTACAGGGAATGTCACATAAGCCAATGAGGATTACAAGGTGTATGAATCACTTGTCATCCATACTGGTGGGCAGTATATTTTAAGAGGGTTTGGTCTGGGGAAGCACAACCTTAGGATTTAAAGAGAATTCCATGGGGGTCAGTTTTACTGATAAGAATGTATATCTGCCCAAACATACTCATTTTAGCAACATTAGAATAATGAAAGACTGGGGAAGTTCTAACTATATCACAAAACAAGCATTGGCATAGCCAATAGGTCTCGCCTTTGGGACCTTATAAGTGTTTAGTTATCCAGCACAATATCCTTGGTGCAACAACATCAACTGTTGCATGGCTAAACACTTATAAGGTCCCAAAGGCGAGACCTATTGGCTATGCCAATGCTTGCTAATCTGGGCATTTCAATAAAAAACAAGGCTGGTGCAGTTGCCTTGGAAATACAAGCAAGGAAGTCAGGGACCTCATAACGCGTTGTGAAATAAAAATATATATTCAGGGGAGGAGGCTTCCTCGGGAGAATTCCAGTGTGCGGCTGTTGCTTGCCTTTGTTAATCCACTCGTTTATTGTTCTGACGGCGCCTCGGTGTTAATCACACCAATAAACATATATAGCCTCGAAGTCTTGTGTCCTCCACACAAAAGCTGTCAGTACAGCGAGACTGCGAATTGAGAGGCGGGTCAAGGGACACTGATATCAAATGTATTCCTGAAAGATATATAGGCAAGAGGCTACGCGCGCAAGGCCCATTGGAAACAAGAATTGGCTCACAGAGAACATCAAAGCGGCCGCAAAAGAGAAAGTGATCGCGATCAAGCGCGGCGCGCGCCCGCGCACTTGCACTGTAGCTCTAGGCCCGCCATGGTAGCATTTTTTTAAGCCCTCACAAAAAGTCTCGCCAGACCAGTGCATGCGCTGGGTCAGGCGAGACCTAAAAAGAAAGCAAAGTTCTAACTATACCATTCATGTTTGTATGCAGCTCTTTGATGACAGTTCATTGGTCACTGTCCTATGTTAGGATCGTAACTTCTGAACTGCAAGTAGCACAAGGATTTCTGTGACAAAGGCAGTAACCCACTGAGCTTCCACATAAAATACAGTTCATCTGCATTTAAAAACTACTAACAGACAAATGATTGCTCTCCAGCAGGATCATTTATCACCAGCGTTATCTGGGCATTTTGTATTGTCTTGCATTGGCCATGATAATGATAAAAACTGTTTAAATGAAACACTCACGAAGTATGTGTCCTGCTGGGCCTGTGCATATTTTAAAAAGAAAAACAAATAGTAACACATTCTCTTACCTACTCCATTAGTCAAACTTTGTGTCACAGCCTGATGTGATAAGCAGCTGCAGGGGTCAGGAAAGGTTAATAGAAATAAACAAACTTCTTTTCTCCTGTGCTGCATAGAAAAAGAAATATCCACGCAGCAGAACATTGTCGCCTATGCCATGTGGAGATGAAGGGGTGAAAAAATAAACAAAGCCTCATTAACATGTAAATGGTCTTTTAAAGACCTTTGAAGTACTCAGGTGCGGCTGCGATAATCTCTAAAACTGTTTGTGTGTGTGCGTGCACGAGAAGCTGTCTCGGCCCGGGCTGACACACACGACGTGTGCTTTGCGCGCCTGCCTTCAAGCCCTCATTGCGAGGGCCAAGGCTCCTGTTTGGGTGGGCCAGGCTCATGTTTGGGTGAGCCTGGCCCAACTGGCCCACCCGCTAGAACCGGGCCTGGACTCTACCCTCTCATTATACCAGGGCACCGAGGAACCCACATCACACCATCTAACACCCCCTCCCCCCTCTTTCACAGCACACCAAACCCCCTCTCAACCCAGCTATCACGGCACATCCAATAATAATAGCCCTCCCCGCCGCATCCGCCGCGCACTCAGAGTTCTCTTTACACACATATCTCCCCTGGATTACCAAACATTCATCGAAACGCTAAGGCTGAGTTGCCCGAAACATCTGCGTGTCTCTGGGGCTAACGCGTATTTAGAGTTCCCATCTAGAGACTGAATTTCCCCGACCTGCTGCTATGAACATTCTTGCACATGCCAAGAACCTTCTAGGTGCAGACTTCGACCCAGTTTAAAGCTGCATACTGGTTCCTAATTAAAATCCCTCAATATGGTAAATACACGGCAGTCTGTATGCAGTGCTTTCGTAGCCTATTTTACGCTTTGAATCGCTTTACATAAAAGACAAACAATTGACTAATGTAGTGGTCTTGCACTGGAAGGATGAACAGTCGAGCTGGCCCTACCGGCTTCGAACTTGTGGCCTGCCGTTGCCGCCATTTGTCAGCAGGGTGCGCACGGCTCGCCGAGGGAGGGGGCAGCACTTCTGTGGGAGTTGCCAGGCCCAGACTGCGTAGTGAAAACAAATAATATTAATGATAATGAAGTTCACTCTGCTCCCAGTATAATATGAATAAACTCCTCCCTCACTGTGCTGAGTTGTTCACGAGCTGAGCTCTTCATGGAGGGCATTATTTTTACAGGAGGGGATGAAGGTGTTGCGAAGATTGAGCCATACCCACTGAAGCTTTTGTGGACCCAAGACGTAGAACTAGATCCTTGCATCCACAGATGCTTTCAATGTTAGGGTGATGATGTTGTTGCGTTTGTTTAGGTTGCAGCACATTCTGACAGCCTGGTTTTGCAATCTTTAGACTGATTCTATTGAGAAGTTTCTTTTGGAAGCCCTGAGTAGACAACAGGGCAGTAGTCAGGACATCCCATGGCCTGTCCACTTGAGCTCCACACGATGCCCTGTCCGGAGCAGAGGAAGAATTTTGCGAAAATATTAGATTTGCATACTCATAGCATAGCAAGGATTCCAAGGGCCCTGGCGCAAGCAAGGAAAATGACCTTTTTGAGTGTTGCTGGGGTAGTAAAATACACCAGTTATCAGGGTTCAGTGGGTTTTTCAAGGCTCTGCGTCCTGGCGCCATTACCCCTTCTGCACTAATTGTAGCTACGTCCTTGTGCATATTAACCCACCTAAAGGTTAAGGGAAAACTGAAACTACTAGCCCAAAAATCAATTTGCTGTTGGCTAAAACATTAGGGATGGCTGAAACAGGTTTCACAACATGACATGCAGTGCCTTGGGCAGCATTCCCAGTGGAAGAAGAGTGCTAGTTTGCACTTCTAAGCCCTGCAGCACTGCCAGTAAATTGCCTGAGGGAGATTATGCATGTAGAGCCCCAGAGCACTAACTGAGGAGTTTCACACAAGGCAAGAGGTCAGTAAAATACCAGAATCACTTTGGCTTTCTCTAGATTCCAGTACATAGAAATTGTCTTTCACGAGCACCTGTAGACAATAATATTTTTGTCAAATCTTTTATTTTCAGTGATATAACCACCGAAGGCCCTGATTTTATATTAAAAACAGAGCTTTGAACTATACCATTCCCCACTGAAAGGCAATATTTCTCTCTGTGTGTTCACATACCTGGGGTGTCACGCAGTTTGGTGCTTACTTTCCCTCCATGTTAAAGAACAGTAGATGTTTCAGCATCCAGGCTAATGTGCTGCATTGCTAAATACATATAAGGTCCCAAAGGCGAGACCAAATGCATTGCAAATGCTTGTTTAAAGAGCAATAACCCTCCTCCACCACCTAATTAAAATCAAATATGAATTTTTACAAGGAATTGGAACGCATTTTTCAATTGTGTATTAACATATATTATTGTAACAAAGTGCATTACACTTTCCAAAGAATTCATACTGCTACATTATATTTAACTTTTACTTTTTGTGTAAAGTACATGATTTGTGCATATGTACATAATTCAACAACCCAAGGCAAAGCTAAAGCTTTATAGTATGTCATAAATACTTTCCTTTGAAACCTATTACCCTGATAGGCTGGGTTTGGAGAATGTTGGTGATATCTCTATTCTACCTAGTATCCTTTCTGACCAAGCCCCTATCTCTTTTTCCTATGTAGGAGGTAGACAAAATATTAGATCCAGGCGGACTCTGAAAAGGGCAATGCTTTCTGATGCTGCCATAATAAGAGCACTTAAAGCTTCCATTATAGAATATTTTAACCTTAATATTGGTTCGACCTCCCTAGACTTTGTCTGGGATGCTTTTAAAGCAAATTTACGTGGGCAGCTTCATAGTCTGATCTGCACAGAAAATAGGGAAGAGTCTCTGGAACTTCAGAAGTTAGAAAAAAAGATAGGGAAGTTGGAAGATGAGAGGCTGAGTAGTCCTCAGTTATCCACCGAAAAATTGGCACAAGTCAATAATGATCTTGATCGCCTCTGTCAGGAATGTAGGGGAAAATTGGAGTTAAAAGTAAAAGCCCAGTGGTCTGCTCATAACTAAGCCTGGGCAAAGCACTACACTACCCTCGCGTAGTTTGCGAAGTCCGCGCTACTTCACACTACGCGAATTGCACGTAGCACAGTGCGAACATGTGTAGCGTAGTGTTGCGTAGTGCTGCGGTCATTTTTTGCTTGCTCGCGGTCCTCAACGTCAAGTTGGCGACCGCGAGCAAGCAAAATGACATCCCGGCGAGACTTTTTCCTTGTTCGCGATCAGCAACATCAAGTTGGCGATCGCGAGCATGGAAAATAAACTTCCCGGCGAGATTCCCAACGCGAGGAGGTCAGGTTTCTCATTGCGAGTGGTCGCGTATGCTCGCGACCGCTCGCGATGAGAAACTACCAGTTTGCGTTGAGAAAGCTGCCACTCGAGTAAAAATCTACTCGAGCAGCAGAAAACTACAGCTCGCACTGTGCAAGATGCCATTTTCAATGATTGCACAGTGCCGGTTGCTTGTCCGCACTGTGCAATCATTGAAAACGACATTTGGCACAGTGCGAACAAGGTACTACGCAGTTCACGAAGTGCTACGCGTAGCTCGCGTAGTGCGAAGTGCACTTTGCGTAGCTTCGCGAAGTGCTACTTCGCGAACTACGCCCAGGGTTACTCATAACATGCAGCACTACGAATATGGTGAAAAGGTGGGGGCTCTTCTGGCTTGGAAGGCACGGGCAGATCTAGCCTAGAACAATATAAATGAATTAACCATTGATGAGAGTGGAGCAACTTCATGCAAACAGGAAGATATGCAAAGATGTCTCCTCTCTTTGGTCTCAGAACTTTATAGGGAAGAGATTACCCCCAGCCCAGAGAACATCCAAAACTTAAAGAGTTACCAGTTTTAACTGAGGATAGTCGAGTCTCTTTAGATGCTCCCATTACTGAGGGTGAAATTATAAATACATATTAATAAGATCAAGAACAACAAGGCTGCTGGGACTGATGCTCTCCCAGGTGAGGTTTATAAAATCCTTCAGGATGAATTGGCCCCTAGGCTGTGCGAACTATTTAACTATGTCTACTGCTCAGAAGGTAGAGTTCAGAATTCCTGGAAGGAGGCTACGATCGTCCTTATTTTAAAGCCAGGAAAAGATCCTCTTAAAGCCGATTCATACAGGCCAATCTCCCTGCTTAATGCTGATTGCAAGATCTTTATGAGCATTTTGGCAGGGAAATTGGTCAAGTTAGTCCCGCAGTTGATAAACATGGACCAAAGGGGCTTTATTCCTGGGAGGTATATTCAGGAACAGACTCTACAGTTGATCGGTAGTATTGATCTGGCTGTGGCGCGGTCGGTGCCTTTGGCGGTGGCAGCATTTGACGCGGCTAAGGCATTCAACCGTATCTGTTGGGCCTTCCTGTGGGAAATCTTAAAGACAATGGTATTTGGTCCTATTTTTATGCAGACATTGATTAACTGTTATCAGGGTGCCTCAGGAGTGATTCTGCTAAATGGCATCTTAACATCAAGTTTCAATATTGCGAGGGGAACGAGGCAGGGCTGTTCCATCTCGCCCTTACTTTTTGATCTATATATAGAGCCTCTTGCCCAAGCAATACGATTGGATGAATCAATTGCTCCTTTTAGTGTCCATCTTTATAGCAGCAAGTTAGCCCTCTATGCGGACGATTTGCTGCTCTATAATGACAATCCAGCCGATGTGCTTCCAAGAGTGGAAGCCCTTTTGGAAGAATTTGGCTCATACTCAGGATACCTCGCAAACTCCTCCAAGACAGAGGTAATGTGTCGGAATGTCGACAATTGGGTTGGTAAAATAAGTAAGGAATTTAGATACCGTGGGATAATCATAGTTTACAACTTAGATGACATCCCTAAAGAAGGTGTCCAAAGAGATCGATCGCCTTTTTGCAAGATGGAGAAACTTGCCTCTTACAATATACGGCAGGGTCAATTTGGTAAAAATGGTCATCTTGCCAAAATTGACCTACTTATTCAGTACCATCCCCCTTGATATTCCATGTAGAGATATAAGTACAATCCAAAGTAAAATAGGTAGTTTTATTTGGTCCAATAAAACTGCAAGGCTCTCATGAAAGAAATTAAAGCGTAAGCTCCTGAAAGGGGGCCTTGCACTTCCTGATATACTTTGGTATTCTTTTGCTTTTCAGTTTAAAAACATTCAGACACTACTTGGTATGGTGGGGGGATCTAATTGGGGGAAGATACTAAACAAAATGGTTATTTTCGAGGGTGGTGGAGAGGGTTTTTTATGTAAATTTGGTTTGCCTTAAAGTTTTAAAAGCAGCTTTAAGTGTATGGTATAGGGTCAGGAAAAAATGGGGGATTGGCTATTACTCCGATTTTGCTCCCATCTGGGATTCTCCTGGGTTACCTGTCTGTCTAGAGGATAGCCTTGCATTGCCTATCAAGAAAGCTGGTATCCTGATCTGGTCCGATCTTATATCCCCAGATGGAATTCATCCCTGGGAGATATTAAGGTCAAAAATAGGAAATTCTTTCTCAAGATTTAAATACTTACAACTGGCCTCTTGGTGTACCACAGAGAAAGACTCCATCGGCAGAAATCGGGAAATTGAGCTTCGGTGTCTGAACGCAAATCTCATAAAAAAGGAGGTTGGGTTTTGGTATAAGAAGCTGCAGGATGCCGATGATATAGATCTTTCCCCACAGCATGTAGCTTGGAATATGTCAGCCCTGGATGCCACTGCTATGGATTTGTATGAACCCTCTCTCCAGATATTATATAAGTCGGTTAAACCAGCCTCATTAAAAAAGAACCACTTCTACGTAATCAACAGGTTGTATTATATCCCCATGAAAATAGCTAGATTTGCCCCCTCTCCTCTTCAAAATGCACAAGATGCAATTTTTCCCCGGCTGATGACCTACATATATTTTTTGAATGTGGTATTTTAAAGGGGTTTTGGTAGAATGTGGAATGCGCTCTTGGTGCTATCTTTAAAGTCAAGTTCAATTTGAATTTATCTATTGTGATATTTGGCATCGAGAACAACTTGATGACTTTAATGTCAGTAACACAAAAAGGCTTGCTTCTGTATTTGATTCTTATCGCTTGGATGGAGATATAAAGGTTATGGAAGGATTCACGGCCCCCGCTGTATGAGAACTGGCTGAGGGCCTCACTGAGTATGGCTCGCTTGGGCTTGAGACATTCAAATAATAATGGGTGTAACATCTGGTCACAGCTCTTAATATGGGGCAAAGAAATGAGACTGATCTAATGCGCCTAAGTCCAATGATTACACCAGTTTCATACAAAGAAGCTGTCCCGGTTAGGCCTACAGCCAATGCAATAGTAGAAGCCTGGGGCGCTTACGATGGACGAATGGTTTCTTGCTCATATTTGCAGACGCCATATGGTGAGATGAGGATAAAAAACTTTAAAAAAAAGAAACCTATTACCCTTCAGAGGGATGGAGGTCGTTCTTATGCGGGGGTAGATATTCCAAACCTGTCTATTGGGTGTGTATACCTTGCTTATTCTGTGGGCAAGGTTCACAATATACTTCATACACATATGAAAGTGCTAGTGCTCAAGGTTCAAAATGGTCACTTATACAGTACTTTTCTTAATGTGCAAAATCTGCAATATCATCATGGTACAGTCTTATATCCTACATCAAGTTGTGAATATGTTTGTCCCCTACATGAAAGTGCAAGTGAAAACTCTGAGATACTGAATTGATTTACAGTACTTTTGTGATGTGCAAAATTTGCAGTATCTCCACAATCATTCCTCCATTTTTTATATAATTTGCAAATTTTGCAAACTAAGGTTCTTGAGATTAAAGTGCCAAAAGAGACTGTAGGTCGTATCCCCACATGGAAAAGAGGGGGGGGGGACGAACAGGGAGGGAACTTAGGGGTTCGGTGAAGGTAGGGGTATCTGTATTCATCTGTGCAAAGCACACAGTGTTAAGCCCTCAAATATAAAAAACCATCATTTTTTACGCTGTGTGTATGTAGGATGGGAAGGAAAGGTGTGGGGGTATGGTTTGTTTTTAGCTTTTTAGACTTTATCAAGGGCAACTCTATAGGTGCTGACTGCATCATGCCTTTAGGTATAAGAGCAGCACATTATGAGATTCATTGAGACCAGATAAAAAAATAAGGTCATCTCCACACATTCTCATCATCATCGTGCGTTATGTCTATATAAAAGATGTCTCCTGGCCTCTTGATACCTTTATAGAAATGTATACTGTTCTGCATCTGTATTTAGGCCTCATGGAATCTCAGTTCCAATTGTTATAATCCATTTTGACTAAGCTTTTCTTAAATTCAATTCATGATCTCTCCCTTTGGTCATCTCCTGCATATGTTCAATGCCAGAAAATGTAAAATTGTTCAAACTTCAATCATGTTCCTTCCAGATATGTTTGGACATTACGTATGTAAAGTCTTTATTCGTAATTGCTCTAATATGTTGTAAAATGTGCAGTTTTAACTTATTCAAGGTGCTGCCTATTTACCGCACCTGCACTCCAAAACATATACTATGTGTGTTTTTCATTTGTGGCATTTTACAAAGCCATTGATTTTGAGCCAAATCTGTCTTGCTGCCCCTATCTCTGATCTATGAAAATAACTTTGAGTAAATAGATCACCCATAGAAGGTGCCTTCCTACAGGTGGTATTCAAGTGCTCTGATGTTTGACTCTTAATGTCTTTGTCCTTTCTTAACATTTTCCAGTGATTTTCTAGTGCCTTCTTAATAACTTGATTCAATGAATTAAAATCTGTGATGAACTAAACCACTTCTTTATCTTTGATTTTTTCTTTTGAAGTTTTTGAAACAAGTAGATTCTCTCTTCTCTGACTCTTAGCTCTGGTTTTAGCATCAATCAGTGCAGTCAGTGGATAACCTTGTCTACTGAATCTTTTATGCATTTCATTGAGTTGAATTTCATATTCTCGATCTTCTGAGAAGTTTCTTCGGGCCCTCATAAACTCTCCATATGGAACGCTCCATTTCAGATCTTTAGGATGGGCACTATTGGCAGACAGAATGCTGTTGCAAGCAGTCAATTTGCAGAACAAAGTGGTCCAGATCTTCCCATTTTCTCTATATACTTGTATGTCCAAATAATCAATTTCTTGCTTACATTTCAATTTGAGAGCAGTCTGATTTAGGGATTGTAAAAAACACTCCAACTCTTCTGTTTCTCCTTCCCATATTTAAAACAGGATGTCAGGACCACTGTCTCCATTTTTTCATCGTTCACCTCTGACTAAATACATTCTGCTTCCCAGTACCCTATTGTCAGAATCGTATATGTGGGCATAAATAAAGTGCTCATGGCCGTACCTCTGCTTTGCTTGTAAAATTTACCATCACAGATAAAAATGTTGTTACTTAGGCAGTAGGACATGTCTAGAAGCATTTGCATATGGTCCAACAAGCTCAAAGACTGTGTTCTTAGGAAGCACTCACTCTCTCAAACCATCCTCATGGACAATAGATGTATAAAGTGAGTCCACTTATACTATGTCCATTACATATTCCATGGCATTCCACTAATCCGGTTCAGGAAGTCCATTGAATCACGGATGTAGGATGGTAGGTTGGTGTTAGAGTCGGGGATCTCTGGTTGGCGCAAGGTTGCCCTTGTGTCAAGCAGGAACCCTCTCCTCCACGTCAGGGCGCAGGAAAACCCCTCGCGAATGACCCTTGCTCACCCTCTAGGTGCGTGGCGTGAGCAGCCAAGGCGATTCCTCAGGCGTTGTTGGTTAAGCACTTACAATCATACACACAGTAAACACATCAATACCCCCAGAAACGGACACCAGACTTGGATATATATAAAAATACGCTTCTTTATGTAAAAATAGGTATATATATCTCAGCAGACTTATCACAAGACCAATAACGTTTTCGCTAGGCCACCAGGTTGTAAAGCAGGCAAATGTTCTTTGTTCGTAGCTTCAAATGGAGACCTTGTAGTCTCCTGCAAATGTTACTTGTGGTTCCAGTACTCACAGAGATCGGCTCCTGCGAACGGGGAAATAAGGCGTTGCGGGCCCCGAGCCCGATACTGGAACTTCTTTCGTGATGTGGAGAGTCGGCACAGGTCGGTGCGACTCTCAGCTTGGGAAGTGTTCTTGGATCCTCAATCAGCAGGTGTGGGCAAGTAGGCAGGCGCGGCCAGCGACCCTTTAGCACGGCGGTGCCGGAGGGTCTCCACAGCGGGGGCGGCGCGGCCTGAGATGTCCGGGGATAGTGAAGCGGGGTCGCAGGGCACGGTCAGTGCAGCTGGATGACCCGGCGTAGATCACAGTCGTCGGACGGCTTCCGGCGGGAGGGGTGATAGCGCGGTCAGCGCGCTCCAGTAGCAGGCGGTGACAGGGATGCAGGCGGCCTGGCCCGGGGACAGAGAGCGGCTCTGGACGGAGCGGGGCTCTCACGGGTTTGAGGCAGGCAAGCTTCTGAGTGTCACGGCCCTAGGAGGGGCGATGAGGGGCGCAGTCTGTTTCCAGCGGGATGCACACACGGCTCGAATTGGAGGACGAGCAAAAGCACTGAGAACCCACTCGTCCTGGGGTTCAGTTCAGGGGGCAAGCTCAGATCAAGCCCTTGGAGAATGTTCAAGCACAAAGTAGCAAAGTCTTTTCAGTAAGTCTCTTCCTCTCCTTTCTCAGCAAGGCAAGCAGCAGGCCAGCTCCTCCAGCGTCTTCTTCTCCTTCTAGTCGGGCAGAGGTTCTTTGTGGTAAACAGGATTCTGATTTCTTAGGAGCCAGGCTCCTACTTTTATACCATGATTCTTTTGTTCTTTAGCGCCAGGGGGCCTGGGCCTGGCTCAGTCCAGTTCTGGAGCACTTTGTTATGGTGACTCTGCTCTTTCCTTTCAGCAGCAGGGCAGAGACATCAGCCGCTCCACAGGGGGCGGCGCCGGCTTTGTGGTGGCAGAGCACAGGTCTATTCAAGAGTCAAGGTGTACTCCTCCCACCCATCCTGGTGTCATCTCCCTGCCCACCACCTGGCAGCCAACCTGTCTCTGGGGATTCCCCAACCCTGCTCCTTACTGTTGCTAGGCAGAACACACACACACAGCAGAGGCGGACTGAGATGGTCAGGTCAGTAAATACTAACTTTCTAAAAGTAGTATTTACAAACCCAGGATATTAAAATAAACTTGACTACAAGAAGAATTTTATTATTCTGAGTTCAGGCATACTAAACTTGACATTCTACCATGCTCTCTGAGTCCACTGGGGTCACAGCGTGTAGTGACTCCAGCGGCCCATTCTGGCCTATGGAGAGCAGGTAGCCTTCAATAGTGAAAAACGAAAATGGCTGTGATTCACTACTAAGACATGCCACACACATCAGGGCATGTCCTACCTTATGCCTACAATGCACCCTGCCCTTGGGCCTACCAGAGGGGTGGCTAATATGTAGGTAAGGGAAGGTTTAGGGACTGGCAAGTGGGGGCACTTGCGCAGTCAGCGCGACGGTCCCGGACCGCGCACAGGGTCTGCGGTGGCAGACCCTAGACACATTTTTCAAGGCCGCTTCCTGTTGGTGGCGCAACCAGCGCTGCAAGCCCACCAGCAGCATTGGCATTCACAAGCCCTGGCACCCCTGGTGCACTTTACTAGGGACTGACAGTGAATCCAATAAACCAATCATGAACATCAATCAATGTATACACTTTACCATAGGGAGAGCATATGCACCTTAGCACTGGTCAGCAGTGGTAAGGTGCCCAGAGTCATAAAACAGCCAACAACAGGTCAGAAAAAATACAGGAGGAAGGCAAAAAGTTTAGGGATGACCCTGCAAAAAGGGCCAAGTCCAACACAACCCCCTTCCAGCCAAAACGCAGGGTAGACCAATCACCACCGCGATGGTCTTCCCTGCTTGGGGCGATAGAACAAGGACCTGGCCCACAACTGCAGGGGCAGACTCCATTTCTACGCCAATCTGAACCTATCGGACTCCCTCTGTCCATACTCTCAGGGCCCACCAAGCCATTCCATGGGGAACCCTTCTCCTCACCTGTGGACACCACCTGTGCAGCACCTAACCTTAACTGGCCCACAGGTGTGTCCCAACAGACAGACAGCAAAATGCTACAGTGGCCACTGACAGTAGTCAGGGATGAGACCCAGGCCGTATGCCTCTCAGGGCTCTCAATCCTCTGTGGCGCCAGGGAGCGGGGGGCAGTAGCCCCAGGTGCTTGGCACCCTTTGTCCATTCTCCCCCTTGTCAGGTAAGGTATGACATCCTGGCACTGACCCACCAGCCCCAGGACTGTACCCGGCGGCTGGACCCAAGACTGGGGTGGCCTCTCCCACACCCGGTCCTTCTCCTTGGGGCTCTGTACCCTCCCACCTGGAGTGGTACCCCCTTCCAGAATTGCCAGGGCAACTGGGGCAGGTGTCCTGCGCAATTCGCCCACCAGTTCAGGTGTTCTATCCTGCAACTGGGCGTCCAGGTCCGGGGGGACACCCTGAACCTGGCCCTCCAACCTAGGGTCTAAACCCGTCAGTTGGGCCGGGGTCAGAGGCGAGGACTCCCTCCCTCTGCACCCCCTTCCCGAGTACTGCCCACTCCCAACTGGCGTGGTACCCCCAGAAGCAACATGGGTCAGGACACTGATTACAGTAGTCCCACCCTCCAGGTCAGACAACACCTGAACCTGGCTTCCCACCCCTGGGACCAACCCATGCGGTTGAACACTCGCCTGGCACACCAGGACTTCCCGGGGAGCACGCATGCCCCCCCTGAGGGTGACACATAACTCCTGTGTCATGCGACAGTCTGCCTGGCGCTGATCTCCTGACCCCTGTCCATCTGACAGTGCCTGAAGGTCCCCCAGGACAGAAGTGGTGTCACCATGGTCACTCACGGGGGACGCAGCCCTTCTGGCTGGCCCCTGACCCACTGGTTCTTCCACTGGGGACTCTTTCCCCCTCTCACCCCTCAATCTGGACCTCTGCACCCTCCCAACTGGAGCGGTACTGCCAGACACCAGAACTGATGGAGGCCTGCTTACAGACACTCCCAACTCACCAGACACTAGGGGATCCCCCTCAACGGGCGGCCCATCAGGACAGCCTAGGCTCCCCACCTGGTGTTCCCTTAAAGAACCATCCAGGCTCTGAGACTGGGTTTCGGGCACCTGGGGGCACGCAGCCCCACACTCACTCCTTCTCCACTGAGACAGGACGTGAGCCCCTACACCCCTCCCACTATCATGGGACTTAGCTGGGCTACTCTGCACCACTTCCACCACTCTGGGTTGGAAGATACCTGAGCCACTCCCCACAGGGTCACTCCCCAATGCCTCTCCAGACCCTCTGGAATCCACCAAAAGGTCTGCCTCCAATGTGAGTTCTCTGCAGTCAGAGAACTCACTCTCCAACAGGTGTTGACATAGCTCTGGAAAACAGGGACTTAAAATATGCTCTCCCACAATTGGATCACACAGCCCCCTAGCAGGGTTAACCAAACTATCCTTCACCTTACCATCCAGTGCCTCACACACGTACTCCACACCACTCTCCTGAGACTGGCAAGACAGTATCTGACTGTCTCTTTCCCACAACCCACACTCTTCTGGGCGGTCTTCACACTCACCCACCAGGACTTCAATTTTGGGGGAACCCCTCTCCCTGTACCTCTCAGCTAGAGTCAGTAAAGTGTCCCTCCCTCCCCTAGGACTATGAACCCCTGCGCCAGTTACCCTATTCCCTTCAGGGATACTGCGCACTACTGGAGCTACCTCATGCCCTTGAACCTCCTGGTGTATGTTAACCCCCTCCTTCAAGTCAGGCGCCACATCTCTAGGTGTGCGTACTACTCTCTCAGCACTGTAAAACTCAATATTGCTGCCACCAGAGGGAGAGCGGTCTAAACTCTTGATCTTGCAATCCAACTCCCTCATTTTTAGGTCATGATCCATTTGGCGTTGTTGTGCCTCCAAGGCCAACTTCTGCATCTCCATTTCCATTTGTCCTGCCAACTTTGCCATCTCCATTGCATGCGCCCTGTCTGCTGCCCTGTCTGCCAGATCCTCTGGGGACAGGACTCTGCTGGGCTCCACAAGGTTGTCGGGTGGGACGATGTCCCCCGCATTCTGTGGGTCTCTTGACTCTTTCCAGGCTCTCAACGCCTTGAGGTACTGGTTCTTCTTCCTGAATCCAGTATGGGGAACTCTGAATTTTACACTGTAGCCTTTCAATTGCTCTCCTGTGTATCCCTCCAGTCCCTCCCAATCCACCTCATCCATTCCAGAAATCACAGAGAGTGCTCTTCCAGCGGAGAGTGAGCCAGGCATGGTTGCAGTAATGGCAGATGTCTCAACAAAGTTCAACAAATAAAAACCTGTGGCTGCGTTACTTGGTCTGCTCTCACTATCTGGTGATTAATAATTCACTGTATGCAAATTACAAATGCAAATCCGAAATCCCAGCCGCTGCCAACAATGTTAGAGTCGGGGATCTCTGGTTGGCGCAAGGTTGCCCTTGTGTCAAGCAGGAACCCTCTCCTCCACGTCAGGGCGCAGGATAACCCCTCGCGAATGACCCTTGCTCACCCTCTAGGTGCGTGGCGTGAGCAGCCAAGGCGATTCCTCAGGCGTTGTTGGTTAAGCACTTACAATCATACACACAGTAAACACATCAATCCCCCAGAAACGGACACCAGACTTGGATATATATAAAAATACGCTTCTTTATGTAAAAATAGGTATATATATCTCAGCAGACTTATCACAAGACCAATAACGTTTTCGCTAGGCCACCAGGTTGTAAAGCAGGCAAATGTTCTTTGTTCGTAGCTTCAAATGGAGACCTTGTAGTCTCTTGCAAATGTTACTTGTGGTTCCAGTACTCACAGAGATCGGCTCCTGCGAACGGGGAAATAAGGCGTTGCGGGCCCAGAGCCCGATACTGGAACTTCTTTCGTGATGTGGAGAGTCGGCACAGGTCGGTGCGACTCTCAGCTTGGGAAGTGTTCTTGGATCCTCAATCAGCAGGTGTGGGCAAGTAGGCAGGCGCGGCCAGCGACCCTTTAGCACGGCGGTGCCGGAGGGTCTCCACAGCGGGGGCGGCGCGGCCTGAGATGTCCGGGGATAGCGAAGCGGGGTCGCAGGGCACAGTCAGTGCAGCTGGATGACCCGGCATAGATCACAGTCGTCGGACGGCTTCCGGCGGGAGGGGTGATAGCGCGGTGAGTGCGCTCCAGTAGCAGGCGGTGACAGGGATGCAGGCGGCCTGGCCCGGGGACAGAGAGCGGCTCTGGACGGAGCGGGGCTCTCACGGGTTTGAGGCAGGCAAGCTTCTGAGTGTCACGGCCCTAGGAGGGGCGATGAGGGGCGCAGTCTCTTTCCAGCGGGATGCACACATGGCTCGAATTGGAGGACGAGCAAAAGCACAGAGAACCCACTGGTCCTGGGGTTCAGTTCAGGGGGCAAGCTCAGATCAAGCCCTTGGAGAATGTTCAAGCACAAAGTAGCAAAGTCTTTTCAGTAAGTCTCTTCCTCTCCTTTCTCAGCAAGGCAAGCAGCAGGCCAGCTCCTCCAGCGTCTTCTTCTCCTTCTAGTCGGGCAGAGGTTCTTTGTGGTAAACAGGATTCTGATTTCTTAGGAGCCAGGCTCCTACTTTTATACCATAATTCTTTTGTTCTTTAGCGCCAGGGGGCCTGGGCCTGGCTCAGTCCAGTTCTGGAGCACTTTGTTATGGTGACCCTGCTCTTTCCTTTCAGCAGCAGGGCAGAGACATCAGCTGCTCCACAGGGGGCGGCGCCGGCTTTGTGGTGGCAGAGCACAGGTCTATTCAAGAGTCAAAGTGTACTCCTCCCACCCATCCTGGTGTCATCTCCCTGCCCACCACCTGGCAGCCAACCTGTCTCTGGGGATTCCCCAACCCTGCTCCTTACTGTTGCTAGGCAGAACACACACACACAGCAGAGGCGGACTGAGATGGTCAGGTCAGTAAATACTAACTTTCTAAAAGTAGTATTTACAAACCCAGGATATTAAAATAAACTTGACTACAAGAAGAATTTTATTATTCTGAGTTCAGGCATACTAAACTTGACATTCTACCATGCTCTCTGAGTCCACTAGGGTCACAGCGTGTAGTGACTCCAGCGGCCCATTCTGGCCTATGGAGAGCAGGTA
Source organism: Triturus cristatus (assembly GCF_964204655.1). NCBI lineage: Eukaryota > Metazoa > Chordata > Amphibia > Caudata > Salamandridae > Triturus > Triturus cristatus. Next base: position 207,121,854 of record NC_140590.1, on the reverse strand, counting down.
GCCTTCAATAGTGAAAAACGAAAATGGCTGTAATTCACTACTAAGACATGCCACACACATCAGGGCATGTCCTACCTTATGCCTACAATGCACCCTGCCCTTGGGCCTACCAGAGGGGTGGCTAATATGTAGGTAAGGGAAGGTTTAGGGACTGGCAAGTGGGGGCACTTGCGCAGTCAGCGCGACGGTCCCGGACCGTGCACAGGGTCTGCGGTGGCAGACCCTAGACACATTTTTCAAGGCCGCTTCCTGTGGGTGGCGCAACCAGCGCTGCAAGCCCACCAGCAGCATTGGCATTCACAAGCCCTGGCACCCCTGGTGCACTTTACTGGGGACTGACAGTGAATCCAATAAACCAATCATGAACATCAATCAATGTATACACTTTACCATAGGGAGAGCATATGCACCTTAGCACTGGTCAGCAGTGGTAAGGTGCCCAGAGTCATAAAACAGCCAACAACAGGTCAGAAAAAATACAGGAGGAAGGCAAAAAGTTTAGGGATGACCCTGCAAAAAGGGCCAAGTCCAACAGTTGGCAACTATATATATATATATATATATATATATATATATATATATATATATATATATATATATTATCTACTGGCGGTCGCCAGTGGATAGTTATAGTTAGGACCTATTTTCCATAGGAAATCCGCAACATTCTATTCCCAATAAGTCTGGCGTCGGTTGAGGAATCCTCGCGAAATTTTCTACACTTTTGGCCAGCTCTGCTCCGCTTCTACCCTGAAAGTTTGGTGGCGATTCGTCAAGCGGGGGCCGAGAAAAAGGGGGGTCCCAAACGCGTTTTTCCCCATGTAATTTCCCATAGGATCTGTTGTCGCAGCTACAGCCCGAACCGCTGAACGGAATGACACCAAATTTGGCAAAGAGGTAGTCCTCCTTTCAGACTCATGCCTTTTGCATAAATGGTGTGAATCGGTTCAGTAGTTCCTGAGAAAATTAGAGTTAAAAGTACATAAAAAGGGGGTGTGTCCAAGATGGCGACGGAGTAGGACGTGTCTTCAGTACCTCTGCCGCCGTATCCGCTCAGCGTTGTATAGCGCCTTCCCTCGACCCTCCTGCTTGACACCCTGAGCTGGCGCTGGTCCCCTAGTGGCCCGGGAGGAAGCCTGGCGATCTTTGTGCCCGGGGGGCAAGAACGGAGACCTCTGGCGGCATTGGGGCCTGTGACGAGAGCGGTGGCTGCGGCTGGGAGACTGGCGTGGCGACGCGGCTGGGGGCGGTGCCCTTTGCCGCGCTACCGCTCCGACGCTGATTGCCGCTCCTGCCCACCGGATCGGTTGAGAGTGGCCTGGGGACCTGGCGGATGAGGAGGGCCCTGTTGGATCTGCCGCGGGGCTGCCGAGGTGGGGAGAGCGAGCCTGCGGCTGGCGTTAATGGCGCAGAGTGAGGGCCCCGCCTACGAGGAACACTACGGAGGTGCGGTGAGAGACTGCGGCCGAGGTCCGTGGAGAGACACTGGACCGCTGGTGCTGGGGGGCCTCTGGGCCTGTGGTCGACTGGCGTGTGGGGTGGCCCCGGCCCTGGGACTCACGGGCCCGCCTACGAGGAACACTACGGAGGGGCGGAGAGAGACTGCGACCGAGGTCCGTGGAAAGCCGCTAGACCGCTGGTGCTGGGGGGCCTCTGGGCCTGTGGTCGACTGGCGTGTGGGGTGGCCCTGGCCCTGGGACTCACGGGCCCCGTGGGGGCTCCGTCTGCGGTGGTGTGCCGGTGGGAGCCCTGTGGAGCAGGGGGCTGCCCCCCTTGTGAGGTGCCCGGACCTGGACAGCCCTTCTTGGAGTGAGGCCTGCTGCCGAGCTGCTCTCGGGACACGCCGGTGAGATCCTTCCCCCCTCCCCCCTCCGCCTGGTTGGATGCTGCTGCTGGTGCCTACTGGAAAGGGGTGAGCTGCATCCTGTGCTACTGTGAGCCTGGGGTGCATGGTGGGACGCGTGTTCCCCGACGTGCATGCAGCTGCCGACAGTGGTTGGCCGGCTGCCTTCCCGCCTGTACATACGAGGCCGGGGGTCAGTAAGTGACGACGTGGGCGTTGTCCGGGTCGGCGGAATGGAGAGTTGGAGGCTGGCCCTGGTGTCCTTTGCGCCCCCCCTGGTTGCTGCTGCCTGACGAGGGCCCTTGGAGAGTGCGGCCTGGCTCGGGCCCGGACCCCAAAGGCGCTGGAGAGTGCTCTCTGTGGCTTTTTGGCGTTGGATCGAACCCCGGAGCGCTGCAACGCGGTGGCCCCTGGCATGTGACGGAGTGGGGAGCCCGGGACTCGGGACTCTATGCTAGTGCTGGCCAGGTGAGCGGTATTGGAGAGTCTGCCAGCCGTGAGGGGGCCGGGGCGAGAGTGGGGCGGTCTGCCTGCGGTCTGGAACCCCGGTCACCCGTGGTGCTGCTCGCGATGTCAACTAGGCCAAGCGGGCGAAAACCAGGCAAGGAGGGGCCCCCGAGGGGTGCGCAGCCGGCGACGCCCCCGGGTACCAGCACTTCCCCCCAGCGGAAAGAAGATGATGCGCCGGCCACCAAGGCCTTCATGTTGGAGCTTTTTTCCGCTATCAAGGAAGACATCTCGAATCTCCGCTCCCAGCTTGCCTCGGACCTCAGAGAAGTGCGGCGTGAAGTGGATGGCATTGGCGAGCGCGTGGCGACGCTGGAAGAGCACGATCTGGGTCTGGCGGGGGACGTCCATCAGCTCCAACAGGATGTGCTCCGACTAACGGAGCAGAACTTGGATCTCCAGGCCCATGCGGAAGACCTGGAAAACCGGTCTCGGCGGAACAACATCCGTATCCGAGCGGTGCCCTGGGGGGGCGAAGCTGGGGATCTCCGTGGGTATGTAGAGGCTCTTTTCTTGCAAATCCTGGGCGAAGACGATCTCCACGAAGTCAGGATGGACAGGGTCAACAGAGTGGGCCTACCGAGGGGCTCGGGGGCTCCACCGCAGGACATTCTGATCTGCGTCAATGATTTCCAGCTCAAGGAACGTATTCTTCGGAAAGCGCGGAGTATTACTAACCTGCTATTCAGAGAGCACCATCCCCAACTCTTCCAAGATCTGGCAGCTTCTAAGCTGCAGAAGCGACGTGACTTTCGTCCTGTGACGGCATTTTTGCGCGATCAGAATGTGACATATTCCTGGGGTCATCCCTTTCGTCTCATCTTCCGGTGGCAAAACAGGCTGGTCCAGATTCGATCTCTGCAGGCTGCCAAAGACCTCCTGGGGCTGGACGATGCCACGGACTCCCCGAGGGGGGGACGCTCGCCATCGCGGCGCAGAAGGCGCTCTTCCTCCTGGCAAAGAGTTGGGCGTCTGGGGGCACAGACTGGGCCGGATACCGCGACCAGTCAACAGGAAAGAGATGGAGCAGTGGCCTCTGTAGTGAATGTGACGGTGTCGTCGCCGCGGGACAGCTCATCGGCGGCTTGACTGTAGAGGGAAGGCTGCTTGGTGGCGGGGGGACGCCTTCCTCCTGTTCAGGTACCGTGGATAACTATGTACTTTTGGGGAAGATACCCCGGAGAGCGGATGGGACACTGCCTGTTGCCTGCGACCCCGTTCTCCGAGGGTCTCAACACCAGCCCTCCTGGTTGCAGCATTCGTTTTTTTGACTTTCTTTGGGTGGGTTCGGTTGACTCTTCTGCCTGTTGCATTTGGGTTCTTTTTGAGTTTTTGGGACAGGGATTTTGGGGGTGTGGAGGGAAGCGTCGGGGTGGATGGGTGGGGGTGGGCTGGGGGGGGCCAGTGGTGGTAGCATGGAGCGGCTGTGAGGGAGGCTCTGTGGGTTGCGCTTTGTAGGGGTTCTAGGGGGGGAGCTTGAGGGGGTGTTGGGGGTCACTCTTGAATGGCAGAGGGGGAATGGTGCTTGCTTTGGAGGAGGGCCTGATCCGGGGCGAGGTGGGGGAGGAGGGGGTTGCTGGCATTGGGGGCGCTGCTCTGGCTGGGTATGGGCTGCGGGTCGCCCCCGGAGAGATAACATGGAATGGTCTGAGGACTGCAGTCCTGAGGAGCACTGCGGGCCCACCTCTGCCGGGGCCTTTCTAGACGGGTTGGGTCCCTGGGATGGGGGCGGCGCTTTGTCTGGGGCTGACCTGAGAGAGCTGAGCGTTGGGAGATCTGAAGCATGCCTGTTACCCTAGGAACTTGAAATGTGAAGGGGTTGAATTCGCCTCAGGAGTGCCACAAGGTTTGGAAATATGTACTGGATCATCAACTGGATGTGGTGGGTCTCCAGGAGACCCACCTGGCCCAGTGGGATGAGGCCAGGTTGAAACATAAGCAGTTCCCCCTTATCTATAGAACTCCGGTGGTTTCCAAACATAGGGGCGTAGCACTGCTGTTCCGCTCGACTCTCCACTTCCAGCCCTTGGGAGTCCGGAGCGACAGGGAGGGTAGATGGCTTCTTGTCAAGGGGGTGCTACTCGGCAGGACTTGTTCCTTCCTTGTGCTGTATGCTGCTAATGTGGGGCAAAATAGATTCCTTTTGAGCTTACTACGAACTATAGAGGACTTTGTGGAGGGGGCGCTCTTCGTAATGGGGGACTTCAATCTTGTTTGGGATCCAGACTTGGACTGCTCCCACTGCCGGAGGGCCGAGACTGGGGTCTTCTCTGATGAGTCGCGTCAGCGGATCGAGGAGCTGGGTTTGCTGGATGGGTGGCGCTCCCTGCAACCCCTCTCCCGGGACTACACTTTCTTCTCTCATGTCCACCAATCGTACTCCTGATTAGATCTTATTTTTACAGCCAGTCCCTCCGGGGTTCCGTGAGTGAGGACAAGATTTTTCCTCTTTCTGTCTCTGACCATAGCTTGTTTGAGCTGGGGCTACAGTGGGCGCCGGTGGGGGACCTTCCGCGCATATGGTATTTTCCGGCCGCCCTGGCGAGGGACGATTCCTCTTGCAAGGAGCTCCGTGTGGCGATTCGGGACTTTTTTGACCTTAACCCGGTTCAAGACACATTTCACTACCTGGGATGCCTTTAAGGCCTCCGTGAGGGGTAGTTGCTTAGCCATTAATGCGGCTCTAAATAGATTGAGGAGAACGGAATGAGAGGCGTTAGAGGCAGAACTTGCGGTGCTGGAGCGTGCGCATAAAGACCACCCTTCCAAACACACGTTGCGACCGCTTTCTGCTATCCGGGCAAGCTACGGGCTCATTACAATAATAGGTCGGAGTTTACCCTCCTGAAGCTCCGTCATCTTTCTTATACTCAGGGGAACAAAGTGGTGAGACATTTGGCCTGCCAACTGCGCCGTAAGCGTGAGCGGGAATACATACTAAGCATTCGGGACGCAGCGGGCGCGCTGCAGCACTGCGATGCGGCCAAGGCTGCCCGCTTCGGCGAGTTTTATGCGGCGCTATACGCGGGGGAATCCCTTGACCCCGCTGCCCAGAGGGACTACTTGCACACTCGCCCGCTCCCTCAGGTGTCTGCGGCCTGGAATGAGCTGCTCTCTGCTCCCATCGCTAGAGAGGAGGTACTGAGTGCCATCAAGTCCTTGAAGCCTCATAAGGCGCCAGGTGCAGACGGATTCACGACCCTCTTTTACCAGACCTTTGCCGCCGATATCAGTGATTTCTTGGTCCAACTGTTTAATGCGATGGCTGAGTCAGGGGTTTCTTCAGCCTCTATGGCGGAGGCCGTCATCTCAGTCATCCCTAAGCCCGGTAAAGACCCCGCTCCCTGTTCATCGTATAGGCCGATCGCCCTGCTCAATGTCGACGCCAAACTCTATTCTTCCATCCTAGCGTCCGGCCTGCAAGACCTGATGCCGGTACTAATCCACCCGGATCAATCGGGGTTCATTAAAGGGCGTCAAACCCATGATAACACTAGGAGGGTGATTCACCTCATCGAGAAGGCCAACCGATTTAACATTCCGGCAGTTTTGCTTGGCCTTCGGAAGCGTTTGGGTTCTCGGACAGCTTCCTCACCATGCTTCAGGCCAACTATAGCGGGCCCTGTTCCCGTGTCGCGGTCAATGGCTACTTTTCGTCTTTCTTCCCACACTCGCGGGGCACGAGGCAGGGGTGTCCTCCCTCTCCCTTGTTGTTCGCTCTGAGTATTGAGCCACTGGCGCTGGCGATATGGGAACACCCGGACATCCGGGGGTTACCCTTTACGGGTGAACAGCACAAGATCTCCTTGTTCGTGGACGACGTCTTGCTCTCGCTGGCGGACCCTGCGCACTCCCTCCCCAACGTGCACGTGGCGCATTTTGAAGCGGTGGCGGGTTTTAAGGTGAACTATGACAAATCCTATATCCTTAATCTTACACTCTCACCGCTGGAGGTGGACCGCCTCCGGCCGCTCTCGCCCCTGCCTTGGACTCATTCCTCCTTACTATACTTGGGGGTGCGCATGACCCTCACAGTGGGGAAACTGTACTCTGCCAATTTCCCTCCTCTCATGGCTGCGATACGGGCTGATTTGAACCAGTGGAAGCCGTTGTTTATCTCCTGGCTAGGTAGGATACACGCGATTAAAATGACGCTCTTGCCGAAGCTTTTATATCTGTTCCAGGCGCTCCCTATTGTCTTGGACACTCATTTCTTTCGCCGTGTCAAGACTCTAATGCTCCGTTTCATATGGCAGGGGGGGCGAGCTCGATTTTCTTTTGCCACTCTCCGACGCCCTCGGGGAGAGGGAGGGGTGGGCCTCCCAGATTTGCTCCTCTGCTATAAAGCTGCGCAGTTGCGGATCTTGGTGGAATGGACCCAACCGCTTTCGGAGAAACACTGGCTCCACATGGACAGAAGTGTGGCGGGACGCACGATATGGGATCTGGTATGGAAACCTAAGGGGGACAGGCCCTAGAATGCGTACATCAGCACACCTACCGGCACCACCCTTAAGGTCTGGGACTCGGTTTCTGGGGATGAGAGCTGGACTACATTCCCATCGCCTTTTACTCCCATACATTTCAATCCGGCTTTCCCACCCGCGATGCAAGAGGGTCCATTCGACGCATGGAGAAGCGGGGGCTGTCTCGCTCTTACGCATTTGTTTCATGGCTCTGCCCCGCTCACCTTTGCCAATTGTGGACGGGATTATGGGGTTCCTCAGACAGAGCTGTTCCGCCACACCCAACTGCTGCACTGGGCTTTGTCTCCATCGGTTCGAGAGGTGGCAGTTAGGCCGCCCATCCCCTTTGAGGCCTTTCTCTCGCGCACCTCGACGATGCGCGGAGCCATCTCCTTTATCTATGGCCATCTCCTGGCCACCGCTCTCTCTCCGAGGCCACGCTATATGGGCTTCTGGGAGGACATCCTGGGGAGGGCCGTTGTGGGTGAAGAATGGTCTCACTTGTGGCGCGATTTGACCAGCCACAACCACTCAGTGGAACTGCGCGAGGCGCACCTCAAGACAATGATGGACTGGTATCTCTCTCCCGCCAAGATACACCACATCTTCCCTACCTCCTCGGACAGGTGTTCGAGGGGATGTGGTTTTGGGGGACTTCCGCCATATTTGGTGGGATTGCCCGGTCATCCACCCCTACTGGCAGGAGATACTGTCCCATATTAAAGAGATCTTGGGTTACCCGATCGCGGACTCCGTAGCTCACGTATTACTGGGTCTCCGGGATCCCCTCCTCAACACCAGATGCGTGCGGACAAAAAGATCCTTTGGCTGTGTTTGGGGGCGGCTAAGATCACTCTGGCGGCAGCTTGGAAAAAGAAGGAAGCCCCGGCGATATCTTTGTGGCATGCGAGGTTGTGGAAATTGTTGAGCATGGAACGGATGGCGGATGTCTTCCTGGGGTCCTTTAAGAATTTCAGTTTCCGCTGGGGCCCTCTAGTGCGCTTTCTCTCTAGGGGATTGCCGGCAGCGGTGTATCCTCCCTCAATTCGAGCCCTTCACCTGTTCCAGGTATGATTATCGATTGGGGAAGCCCTTGCGTATGATTGAGAGTTACCACCACTGGGGGGAGGGTGGGAGGGGTTGGAAGGGTCGGGGAGGTTGTGGGTTGGGGGGATTTCCTTTTTTCTTTTGAGTTTGTTTTCTGGAACATCGCCTGAAGAGGGGGGGAGAGCTGGATATTTCTCGATTGCTGGGCCCTTCCCGATAGCATGGACTTTGCAGGGGCATTTTACTGGGCGGAAGTGAGGCCCCACCATTGCCATTATCCCTGATACCTCAGGCCTCGTTTGGGCCTCTTTCTAGCTATATGGCTGATTGCTTGACATGGTTGATCCCCCAGGCGGCTGTTTGGCTCCCTGGCCTCCCCTCCTAATATGCTTCCCCCTGTGAGGGAAGTTGTGCGGGACTGTCGCCGGTGTTTTTTTTTTGTGTTTTCTTATCAATAAAGACATCTTTTACAAAATAGTACTTAAAAATCTATGGCCGCGGAGGATCCTTGTACCGTACACGCACCGTACGCGCACCCTCCCCGAACCGAGCGCGCACCCTCCCGATCGTGCGCTGAATTCTAATTGGCTGTCAAGTGTCTTTCTACATTCGAAACCAGGAACTGTTGGCGGCCATTTTCTGCCTCGGTAGAAGCGAGGCTGAAGAAGCAAGGGGAAAAAGTGTGTAAAACATGTAAAGGGGGCAGAGTGGAAATACTCAGACCCTCTAGAGGTGCTTAGGGGGTCCCAGAAGGACCCCCTGGGGCCCCCCTTTTTAAAAAAAAAACGGCGAAATGCGCGCACGGTGCACGCATCCTATCGCGTTGGATGCACGGATTCTCTCGCGGTGGGTTTGCGGATCCAAGGGAAAAAAAAAATAATTTTTGGGAGATTAAGATTAAGCTTAAGTGTTTTGTTCTTGAGTGGCTCTAAAAAGAGCCGTTGTGTTCATTGAGAGTTTTTGGTACTTATAAGTAAGTACCTATACAGAGTCTAAAGTTGTTGAGGAAGACTCTGTTTCCTTCATCAGTAAAGTGTACTCCATCTTTCCTATACATCTCTTGCATATTTGCATATGAAAGCGCAGATTGTTATTGTAAATGGACCCCATTCTGTAGTCTCGAAGAAAAACAGAAACAGATTTATTCACATATTTCCTAGCTTTCCCAATCTGTGGACAAAAATGATCGGACCAGATCCATTTCTGCTTTTGGCATATGTTAGAATACACAAAGGCAGTTTTAGGGAAAAGTGAAATCAGTTATGCAAAGGTGTCCTTCATAAGCATTTCCAGACCTACCCCAGTCAAAGTGCCTAGGTCATTGCCACCACAGTGCACTATTATGAGGTCAGGGTGTTGGATTTGCATGAAGTATTTCACCAATGGCATCAATTGGTGCCACTTTAATCCTCTCGGTCCAATCCATTTAATGTCTACATTTGACAAACCTAGGTCTTTGTGAATGCCTTTGTTTTCTGCATACCTTTGGCTCCAGAAAATGTAGCTGTGTCCCACAATCCACACTGTAAGCATCTTGTAAGGAGGTCTGGATGCACTCAGATGGTCTCTGTAAATGAAATGGCAGTTTGGAAAGTAAGATGTTTCTAAAATGATGGCTAAGATGCAATTTTGAAAAAAGACAAGAAATCATTGGATGTTTGACAACCTTCTACACTGAAAGGTAGGGTGCATATTTTTGTTTTTTAAACGCATGATTCTTATTGGTTAACAAAAACTGATTGTAAGGAACATTATATATGATAAGCTGATATGTTGAGAAGTCAAGCACACTTGCTGTTTTGATTAGCAACATTGTGTGTGCTGAACTTGTGACCTGTGTGCTCAATACAGTGTTCCATGACTTGTTTCTATGGTAACGGGCAGAAGGCAGATTGGGGGAAGGGTTGAAGTTTATGTCATTTGGAAAGGGTTGAAATGTTTAACCAATAGAAATGTGTGTTTGCTTTTGAATTTATGTGGGAACGAACGTGATTTGATGTTTACATGTATATGTGTGGAAAATGAGAGGGAAACTTTGCCATTCTTTGGTTCTGCTGACAGGTGCACAGTGCAGAGATTGTGTATAAGAAAATCTGGTGTGTGACTGATATCTGGTGTGTGACTGATATACTTCTTAATCTACAAAACATCTTGAAAGGTGAGTTATTTAATTGTGAGGGGATGAATGTAGACTATTTTTATTTTAATCAGACTAATGTATTTCTTCTGCTAAAGTGTAGGGAGTACTTTTTTTTCTCTACAATCTTATTGACAGTGTGTGTGCATGTAGAAACCATTCTGTGATAAGGATTTGTTTTTTTCATGTGTTTGTAGACAGATAAATATGCATTTTTTAAATATTTTGGTAATATTAGAAACCAGTCATTGTTTATGAATTTGTTAAATGAGTTATGTTTCTACAGTAAAATGTAGTACTCCTTGTAGATGAAGAAATGTGTTTTGGTATAGTGCAAGGGATAGTGTTGTTTGTCTAGAATCAAACAGAGAGCCTGTGTGCATTTGGGAACCACTGTGAGAGAAGCATTTAGTAACGTCTTCTATTTGCTGACAGATAACTCTTTTAAAACCTGTCATGTTGTCAAGTTTTAGTAGCATTAGAAGCCAGTCTTTGCTTATGCGTTGATTAAATGAGTCAGGCTTTGACACAAAAGTGCACTTTTGAAATATGCACATTGTGTGCAGTTCCCTTACCACTTCCATAGTAGTAAATACGTTTTGGTAAACTCCTAGGGATAGTGGTTGTTGTCTAGAATCACACTGTGAGTCTGTGTGCATTTGGGAACCAATGTGAGAGAAGCATTTGGTAACATCGTGTATTTGCTGAGAGATAACTATTTTAAAATCTGTCATGTTGTCAAGTTTTAGTAGCATTAGATCAGATAACTTTGACCCTCCTGAGGCGCAGCTGGGAGTAGAAGGAGACAGAACTATTCACTGTTTTTAAAACTTAAAATACTGTATTTTTTCACTTGAATTTTAACTCACTCACCCCTCCTGGGACACATCCTCTGTGTGCAAGCACCCTTCCACGCTGAAAACGAGCGCTGGGAAGGGCGAAATCGCCGCATTTCCCACCTAATTATCTCCCCTCGCCCTGATTGGGCACGCCCACTAGAGGCCACGCCTTCACCTATCCCCTTCTACAAAACATGTGCATGTTCCTGGAAGCGCAGCGGACGAGCGCAGCGGGCGCGACGATTGCGCGCCGAAGGCGCGCATAAGGCAAGCTCGTCTGTGCTCGTCCGTGCTGAGACCGGGCCTAGGGCTACCCCCCCTATATTCCCGACTATAAAACTCAGACATTACAACTCGGAAACTCTCATGGGATTAAGACCCACCGGCAGAGATTGCCTTCAGCCCCAGTTTCATGCAGAAAACATCCCACATTCCTGCCCCTCCTGCCAATCAACCCTTAAACCTAAGCCAGCTCCAGACCATTCACATGAGTACCGCATGTTCTTGCTCCACTGCAGATCCCTGCCCAAACACAGGGCAGAGTTCGCATTATTGTTGGAAGAACGTATGCCAGACATTGTCTTCCTAACAGAAACATGGCTGGCCACAGATTCGGACCCCGCGGTAATCACAGCCCTCCCTCCCGGCTTCCAAATCATTCGGCAGGACCGCCCTGAGGGCAGAGGAGGAGGTCTAGCTATCATCTATAAAGACCAATTCCTCTGTCGAGTAATTCCGGAGACCATCCCTGACTGCGAGAGCCTAGCCTTCTGCCTCAAACTCTCCCCTAACACCTGCTTCACAGGTACTCTAATTTACCGCCCTCCAGGCCCTCCCAAACAATTCCACAATCTTCTCGCCTCGATTGTGGCGGAACGCGTCAGCACTTCCTCGAACTTCACCCTGTTAGGGGATCTTAACTGCCACTTTGACTCCACAACCGATCACATAGCCACTATGATGATAAATGACCTAGCAGCGCTGCAGCTAACCCAAATCGTTAGGTCCTCCACTCACGTCAAAGGTCATTTGCTGGACCCTGTGTTCAGCAATTGCGCAGATCTTACATCTAGCCTACCAATCCCCCTTCCATGGACTGACCATTTACTAGTCCCCTTCACCTGGACCACACTCAAACCTCCAACCATCAAACCCACAGTACGAATAGCCAGAGCCTGGTCCCGCCTTCCAGTTGACAAATGGATGAGCAAACTCGCTAGCAACCCTCCTCTCCATAATAAGGATCCACGCCTAGCTGACCAGTCCTATGAAGACTGGATCACCCAAGCCCTTGACAATACTCTCCCCAAAAGAAAAACCACTCTAAAACGTTCCCACAAATCGGCACCATGGTATTCAGAGGCCCTTAGGGCAAAGAAACGCCTATGCAGGAAAGCTGAAAGGAAATGGCGTCTGGACTTCTCTCCAATAGGAAAAACCCAATACCGAACGCTACTTAAAGAGTACAAAGAAGAAATCAAAGCCACTCAAGCGGCATATTTTTCTAACAAAATCATGTCAGCCAAATCAAAACCTAGGGTGATTTTCCTAATAGTAAAAAATCTCTCCAAGCTACCACCCAGCCCACCTGTAACCACATCCACAGAGCATTGCAACAATGTGGCAGCCTTTTTCCACCAAAAAATTGACAAAATCAACGCCTCCTTTCCCCCCCTGGCCACCTCCGCTCCAGCCTCGACTAACAAGTCTTGGCACACCCTACCTTACAGACTCCCACTACACTAGCTCACTTCCCCCCCCTAGATCTGGCATCTCTGGAAACTGTAGCCCGGAAAGTCAAATCTGGCTCCCCCAACGACCCAGCCCCACCAGACATTATAATGTCGGCATCTCAGGTCACCCTACCCATCATAATGGGCCTACTGAATGCCTCTATCTCTTCCAGCACGGTCCCTCCTGGATGGAAACGGGCCATGGTTAAAGCACTGCTGAAGAAACCCAGTTTGGACCCATTAGACTTCAGCAACTATCGGCCAATCTCCCTGCTTCCCTGGCTGAGCAAGGTGTTGGAGAAATACATCAACAGCCTTCTGGTCACCTTCCTAGAAACCAACCAACTGCTAGACCCCACCCAGACAGGCTTCCGACCCAAGCACGGAACCGAGACCGCCCTCCTCAAGGTCACCGAGGAATCCAGAAAAATCTTGGACCAAGGAGGATCAGTGGCAGTGATCCTCCTTGACCTCAGCGCGGCATTTGACACGGTCAGCCATGACATCCTGCTGAACCGTCTGTCTAATGTTGGCGTCAAGCACCAGGCTTGGCTATGGTTCGAGTCCTTCCTGAAAGACCGATCCTTTCAGGTATTCGACGGTGAATCAGTATCTACCAGCAGACCTTTAAGGTGTGGGGTCCCACAAGGCTCCTCTTTAAGCCCGGCGCTATTTAACATTTATATGAGGCCACTGGCTGAGGTTGTTCGTCCGTATGGAGTTAAGATCATCTCCTATGCGGACGACACCCAGCTGGTGGTCTCACTGGCACATGAGGCCAACATTCCCATGAGCGGGGGACTCTGTAAATGCCTTGAGGAAGTAAAGAGCTGGATGTCTTCCTCATCACTCAAGCTAAACGGGGACAAGACGGAGCTGATGCTTCTAGGTCCCGCGAATCCTAGCTCCTTCAATTCCCTGTGGCCACCCTGTCTGGGCACCCCCCCAACACCCAAGGACAACATCAGGAGTCTTGGGGTGTGGCTCGATAAATCCCTGTCATTCGACACACAAGCTACCAAACTTTCCGCCACCTCTTTTGACCTTCTTAAAATGCTCAAAAAAATCCTTCATCTTTTACCCATGGAGGCAAAACAAGTGGCCATCCAGGGTCTGATCCAGTCCCGCCTGGACTTCAATAACGTCCTATACCTCGCTGCACCAGACTACACACTGTGGAGACTTCAAACAGTGCAGAACTGTGCAGCTCAGACACTGCTCCAGCTCCCACGCCGACAATCCGTCAGAGCTAGTCTGACCAGTCTACACTGGCTGCCAGTCCGCCAAAGAATCCACTTCAAAGCCTTGTGTATTGCCCACCTGGCCTTCTGGGACAAAGGCCCAATCATCACCCGCGACCTAATCTCTCACTACCACCCAAGCAGAAACCTACGGTCAAACCAGACTTTTCTGGCCACCGCACCCAGAATAAAAAGAGCCAGAGCAGGCGGTAGGACCTTCACCCATAACGCTTCCAAGCTATGGAACGCCCTTCCTCTTTATCTGAGAGCCAATTCTAATCTTACCTCATTCCGGAAACAGCTCAAGACTCTTCTTTTCAACTCCCCACAATAATTCTGGTAACTATCCCCGCCTCTGCCTATACATCTGTCGGTCCCTCAGCGCTTGGATGCCCCCGGGCATCAATCGTGCTTAATAAATCCACATACAAATACAAATACAAATTAGAAGCCAGTCATTGCTTATGCGTTGATTAAATGAGTCAGGCATTGACACTAAAGTGCAGTCGTGAAATATGTAGATTGTGTGCAGTTCCCTTACCACTTCCACTGTAGTGAATGAGTTTTGGTAAACTCCTAGGGATAGTGGTGCTTGTCTAGAATCACACTGTGAGTCTGTGTGCATTTGGGAACCACTGTGAGAGAACCATTTGGTAACATTGTGTATTTACTGACAGATAACTGTTTTGAAACCTGTCATGTTGTCAAGTTTTAGTAGAATTAGAAGCCAGTCTTTGCTTATGCGTTCATTAAATGAGTTAGGTATTCACAGTAAAGTGTAGTCGTGAAATATGTAGATTGTGTGCAGTTCCCTTACCACTTCCACTGTAGTGAATGAGTTCTGGTAAACTCCTAGGGATAGTGGTGTTTGTGTAGAATCACACTGTGAGTCTGTGTGCATTTGGGAACCACTGTGAGAGAAGCATTTGGTAACATCGTGTATTTGCTGACAGATAACTATTTTAAATCCTGTCATGTTGTCAAGTTTTAGTAGCATTAGAAGCCAGTCATTGCTTATGCGTTGATTAAATGAGTCAGGCATTGACACTAAAGTGCAGTCGTGAAATATGTAGATTGTGTGCAGTTCCCTTACCACTTCCACTGTAGTAAATGAGTTTTGGTAAACTCCTACGGATAGTGGTGCTTGTCTAGAATCACACTGTGAGTCTGTGGGCATTTGGGAACCACTGTGAGAGAAGCGTTTGGTAACATCGTGTATTTGCTGACAGATAACTGTTTTAAAACATGTCTTGTTGTCAAGTTTTAGTAGCATTAGAAGCCAGTCATTACTTATGTGTTGATTAAATGAGTCAGGCATTGACACTAAAGTGCAGTCGTGAAAAATGTAGATTGCGTGCAGTTCCCTTACCACTTCCACTGTAGTGAATGAGTTTTGGTAAACTCCTAGGGATAGTGGTGCTTGTCTAGAATCACACTGTGAGTCTGTGTGCATTTGGGAACCACTGTGAGAGAAGCGTTTGGTAACATCGTGTATTTGCTGACAGATAACTGTTTTAAAACCTGTCATGTTGTCAAGTTTTAGTAGCATTAGAAGCCAGTCTTTGATTATGCGTTGATTAAATGAGTCAGGCATTGACACTAAAGTGCAGTCGTGAAATATGTAGATTGTGTGCAGTTCCCTTACCACTTCCACTGTAGTGAATGAGTTTTGGTAAACTCCTAGGGATAGTGGTGCTTGTCTAGAATCACACTGTGAGTCTGTGTGCATTTGGGAACCACTGTGAGAGAAGCGTTTGGTAACATTGTGTATTTGCTGACAGATAACTGTTTTAAAACATGTCATGTTGTCAAGTTTTAGTAGCATTAGAAGCCAGTCATTGCTTATGCGTTGATTAAATGAGGCAGGCATTGACACTAAAGTGCAGTTGTGTAATATGTAGATTGTGTGCAGTTCCCTTACCACTTCCACTGTAGTGAATGAGTTTTGGTAAACTCCTAGGGATAGTGGTGCTTGTCTAGAATCACACTGTGAGTCTGTGTGCATTTGGGAACCACTGTGAGAGAAGCGTTTGGTAACATCGTGTATTTGCTGACAGATAACTGTTTTAAAACCTGTCATGTTGTCAAGTTTTAGTAGCATTAGAAGCCAGTCTTTGATTATGCGTTGATTAAATGAGTCAGGCATTGACACTAAAGTGCAGTCGTGAAATATGTAGATTGTGTGCAGTTCCCTTACCACTTCCACTGTAGTGAATGAGTTTTGGTAAACTCCTAGGGATAGTGGTGCTTGTCTAGAATCACACTGTGAGTCTGTGTGCATTTGGGAACCACTGTGAGAGAAGCGTTTGGTAACATTGTGTATTTGCTGACAGATAACTGTTTTAAAACATGTCATGTTGTCAAGTTTTAGTAGCATTAGAAGCCAGTCATTGCTTATGCGTTGATTAAATGAGGCAGGCATTGACACTAAAGTGCAGTTGTGTAATATGTAGATTGTGTGCAGTTCCCTTACCACTTCCACTGTAGTGAATGAGTTTTGGTAAACTCCTAGGGATAGTGGTGTTTGTGTAGAATCACACTGTGGGTGTGTGTGCATTTGGGAACCACTGTGAGAGAAGCATTTGGTAACATCGTGTATTTGCTGACGGATAACTATTTTAAAACCTGTCATGTTGCCAAGTTTTAGTAGCATTAGAAGCCAGTCATTGTTTATGCGTTGATTAAATGAGTCAGGCATTGACACTAAAGTGCAGTCGTGAAATATGTAGATTGTGTGCAGTTCCCTTACCACTTCCACTGTATTGAATGAGTTTTGGTAAACTCCTAGGGATAGTGGTGCTTGTCTAGAATCACACTGTGAGTCTGTGTGCATTTGGGAACCACTGTGAGAGAAGTGTTTGGTAACATCGTGTATTTGCTGAAAGATAACTTTTTTAAAACCTGTCATGTTGTGAAGTTTTAGTAGCATTAGAATCCAGTCTTTGCTTATGCGTTGATTAAATGAGTCATGCTTTGACACTGATGTGCTGTACTTAAATATGTAGATTGTGTTCAGTTCCATTAACTCTTCTAGACTAGTGAATGAGTTTTGGTAAACTCCTAGGATAGTGTTGATTGTCTAAAATCACACTGTGCGTCTGTGTGCATTTGGGTAAGGATTGTGAGAGAAGCATTTTGCAACATCGTGTATTTGCTGACAGATAACTGTTTTAAAAACGGTCATGTTGTCAAGTTTTAGTAGCATTAGAAGCCAGTCATTGCTTATGCGTTGATTAAATGAGTCAGGCATTGACACTGAAGTGCAGTCGTGAAATATGTAGATTGTGTGCAGTTCCCTTACCACTTCCACTGTAGTGAATGAGTTTTGGTAAACTCCTAGGGATAGTGGTGCTTGTCTAGAATCACACTGTGAGTCTGTGTGCATTTGGGAACCACTGTGAGAGAAGCATTTGGTAACATTGTGTATTTGCTGACAGATAACTGTTTTAAAACCTGTCATGTTGTCAAGTTTTAGTAGAATTAGAAGCCAGTCTTTGCTTATGCGTTCATTAAATGAGTTAGGTATTCACAGTAAAGTGTAGTCGTGAAATATGTAGATTGTGTGCAGTTCCCTTACCACTTCCACTGTAGTGAATGAGTTCTGGTAAACTCCTAGGGATAGTGGTGTTTGTGTAGAATCACACTGTGAGTCTGTGTGCATTTGGGAACCACTGTGAGAGAAGCATTTGGTAACATCGTGTATTTGCTGACAGATAACTATTTTAAAACCTGTCATGTTGTCAAGTTTTAGTAGCATTAGAAGCCAGTCATTGCTTATGCGTTGATTAAATGAGTCAGGCATTGACACTAAAGTGCAGTCGTGAAATATGTAGATAGTGTGCAGTTCCCTTACCACTTCCACTGTAGTAAATGAGTTTTGGTAAACTCCTACGGATAGTGGTGCTTGTCTAGAATCACACTGTGAGTCTGTGGGCATTTGGGAACCACTGTGAGAGAAGCGTTTGGTAACATCGTGTATTTGCTGACAGATAACTGTTTTAAAACATGTCTTGTTGTCAAGTTTTAGTAGCATTAGAAGCCAGTCATTACTTATGTGTTGATTAAATGAGTCAGGCATTGACACTAAAGTGCAGTCGTGAAAAATGTAGATTGCGTGCAGTTCCCTTACCACTTCCACTGTAGTGAATGAGTTTTGGTAAACTCCTAGGGATAGTGGTGCTTGTCTAGAATCACACTGTGAGTCTGTGTGCATTTGGGAACCACTGTGAGAGAAGCGTTTGGTAACATCGTGTATTTGCTGACAGATAACTGTTTTAAAACCTGTCATGTTGTCAAGTTTTAGTAGCATTAGAAGCCAGTCTTTGATTATGCGTTGATTAAATGAGTCAGGCATTGACACTAAAGTGCAGTCGTGAAATATGTAGATTGTGTGCAGTTCCCTTACCACTTCCACTGTAGTGAATGAGTTTTGGTAAACTCCTAGGGATAGTGGTGCTTGTCTAGAATCACACTGTGAGTCTGTGGGCATTTGGGAACCACTGTGAGAGAAGCGTTTGGTAACATCGTGTATTTGCTGACAGATAACTGTTTTAAAACATGTCTTGTTGTCAGGTTTTAGCAGCATTAGAAGCCAGTCATTACTTATGTGTTGATTAAATGAGTCAGGCATTGACACTAAAGTGCAGTCGTGAAAAATGTAGATTGCGTGCAGTTCCCTTACCACTTCCACTGTAGTGAATGAGTTTTGGTAAACTCCTAGGGATAGTGGTGCTTGTCTAGAATCACACTGTGAGTCTGTGTGCATTTGGGAACCACTGTGAGAGAAGCGTTTGGTAACATCGTGTATTTGCTGACAGATAACTGTTTTAAAACCTGTCATGTTGTCAAGTTTTAGTAGCATTAGAAGCCAGTCTTTGATTATGCGTTGATTAAATGAGTCAGGCATTGACACTAAAGTGCAGTCGTGAAATATGTAGATTGTGTGCAGTTCCCTTACCACTTCCACTGTAGTGAATGAGTTTTGGTAAACTCCTAGGGATAGTGGTGCTTGTCTAGAATCACACTGTGAGTCTGTGTGCATTTGGGAACCACTGTGAGAGAAGCGTTTGGTAACATTGTGTATTTGCTGACAGATAACTGTTTTAAAACATGTCATGTTGTCAAGTTTTAGTAGCATTAGAAGCCAGTCATTGCTTATGCGTTGATTAAATGAGGCAGGCATTGACACTAAAGTGCAGTTGTGTAATATGTAGATTGTGTGCAGTTCCCTTACCACTTCCACTGTAGTGAATGAGTTTTGGTAAACTCCTAGGGATAGTGGTGTTTGTGTAGAATCACACTGTGAGTGTGTGTGCATTTGGGAACCACTGTGAGAGAAGCATTTGGTAACATCGTGTATTTGCTGACGGATAACTATTTTAAAACCTGTCATGTTGCCAAGTTTTAGTAGCATTAGAAGCCAGTCATTGTTTATGCGTTGATTAAATGAGTCAGGCATTGACACTAAAGTGCAGTCGTGAAATATGTAGATTGTGTGCAGTTCCCTTACCACTTCCACTGTATTGAATGAGTTTTGGTAAACTCCTAGGGATAGTGGTGCTTGTCTAGAATCACACTGTGAGTCTGTGTGCATTTGGGAACCACTGTGAGAGAAGTGTTTGGTAACATCGTGTATTTGCTGAAAGATAACTTTTTTAAAACCTGTCATGTTGTGAAGTTTTAGTAGCATTAGAATCCAGTCTTTGCTTATGCGTTGATTAAATGAGTCATGCTTTGACACTGATGTGCTGTACTTAAATATGTAGATTGTGTTCAGTTCCATTAACTCTTCTAGACTAGTGAATGAGGTTTGGTAAACTCCTAGGATAGTGTTGATTGTCTAAAATCACACTGTGCGTCTGTGTGCATTTGGGTAAGGATTGTGAGAGAAGCATTTTGCAACATCGTGTATTTGCTGACAGATAACTGTTTTAAAAACGGTCATGTTGTCAAGTTTTAGTAGCATTAGAAGCCAGTCATTGCTTATGCGTTGATTAAATGAGTCAGGCATTGACACTGAAGTGCAGTCGTGAAATATGTAGATTGTGTGCAGTTCCCTTACCACTTCCACTGTAGTGAATGAGTTTTGGTAAACTCCTAGGGATAGTGGTGCTTGTCTAGAATCACACTGTGAGTCTGTGTGCATTTGGGAACCACTGTGAGAGAAGCATTTGGTAACATCGTGTATTTGCTGACAGATAACTATTTTAAAACCTGTCATGTTGTCAAGTTTTAGTAGCATTAGAAGCCAGTCATTGCTTATGCGTTGATTAAATGAGTCAGGCATTGACACTAAAGTGCAGTCGTGAAATATGTAGATTGTGTGCAGTTCCCTTACCACTTCCACTGTAGTAAATGAGTTTTGGTAAACTCCTACGGATAGTGGTGCTTGTCTAGAATCACACTGTGAGTCTGTGGGCATTTGGGAACCACTGTGAGAGAAGCGTTTGGTAACATCGTGTATTTGCTGACAGATAACTGTTTTAAAACATGTCTTGTTGTCAAGTTTTAGTAGCATTAGAAGCCAGTCATTACTTATGTGTTGATTAAATGAGTCAGGCATTGACACTAAAGTGCAGTCGTGAAAAATGTAGATTGCGTGCAGTTCCCTTACCACTTCCACTGTAGTGAATGAGTTTTGGTAAACTCCTAGGGATAGTGGTGCTTGTCTAGAATCACACTGTGAGTCTGTGTGCATTTGGGAACCACTGTGAGAGAAGCGTTTGGTAACATCGTGTATTTGCTGACAGATAACTGTTTTAAAACCTGTCATGTTGTCAAGTTTTAGTAGCATTAGAAGCCAGTCTTTGATTATGCGTTGATTAAATGAGTCAGGCATTGACACTAAAGTGCAGTCGTGAAATATGTAGATTGTGTGCAGTTCCCTTACCACTTCCACTGTAGTGAATGAGTTTTGGTAAACTCCTAGGGATAGTGGTGCTTGTCTAGAATCACACTGTGAGTCTGTGTGCATTTGGGAACCACTGTGAGAGAAGCGTTTGGTAACATTGTGTATTTGCTGACAGATAACTGTTTTAAAACATGTCATGTTGTCAAGTTTTAGTAGCATTAGAAGCCAGTCATTGCTTATGCGTTGATTAAATGAGGCAGGCATTGACACTAAAGTGCAGTTGTGTAATATGTAGATTGTGTGCAGTTCCCTTACCACTTCCACTGTAGTGAATGAGTTTTGGTAAACTCCTAGGGATAGTGGTGTTTGTGTAGAATCACACTGTGAGTGTGTGTGCATTTGGGAACCACTGTGAGAGAAGCATTTGGTAACATCGTGTATTTGCTGACGGATAACTATTTTAAAACCTGTCATGTTGCCAAGTTTTAGTAGCATTAGAAGCCAGTCATTGTTTATGCGTTGATTAAATGAGTCAGGCATTGACACTAAAGTGCAGTCGTGAAATATGTAGATTGTGTGCAGTTCCCTTACCACTTCAACTGTATTGAATGAGTTTTGGTAAACTCCTAGGGATAGTGGTGCTTGTCTAGAATCACACTGTGAGTCTGTGTGCATTTGGGAACCACTGTGAGAGAAGTGTTTGGTAACATCGTGTATTTGCTGAAAGATAACTTTTTTAAAACCTGTCATGTTGTGAAGTTTTAGTAGCATTAGAATCCAGTCTTTGCTTATGCGTTGATTAAATGAGTCATGCTTTGACACTGATGTGCTGTACTTAAATATGTAGATTGTGTTCAGTTCCATTAACTCTTCTAGACTAGTGAATGAGGTTTGGTAAACTCCTAGGATAGTGTTGATTGTCTAAAATCACACTGTGCGTCTGTGTGCATTTGGGTAAGGATTGTGAGAGAAGCATTTTGCAACATCGTGTATTTGCTGACAGATAACTGTTTTAAAAACGGTCATGTTGTCAAGTTTTAGTAGCATTAGAAGCCAGTCATTGCTTATGCGTTGATTAAATGAGTCAGGCATTGACACTGAAGTGCAGTCGTGAAATATGTAGATTGTGTGCAGTTCCCTTACCACTTCCACTGTAGTGAATGAGTTTTGGTAAACTCCTAGGGATAGTGGTGCTTGTCTAGAATCACACTGTGAGTCTGTGTGCATTTGGGAACCACTGTGAGAGAAGCATTTGGTAACATTGTGTATTTGCTGACAGATAACTGTTTTAAAACCTGTCATGTTGTCAAGTTTTAGTAGAATTAGAAGCCAGTCTTTGCTTATGCGTTCATTAAATGAGTTAGGTATTCACAGTAAAGTGTAGTCGTGAAATATGTAGATTGTGTGCAGTTCCCTTACCACTTCCACTGTAGTGAATGAGTTCTGGTAAACTCCTAGGGATAGTGGTGTTTGTGTAGAATCACACTGTGAGTCTGTGTGCATTTGGGAACCACTGTGAGAGAAGCATTTGGTAACATCGTGTATTTGCTGACAGATAACTATTTTAAAACCTGTCATGTTGTCAAGTTTTAGTAGCATTAGAAGCCAGTCATTGCTTATGCGTTGATTAAATGAGTCAGGCATTGACACTAAAGTGCAGTCGTGAAATATGTAGATTGTGTGCAGTTCCCTTACCACTTCCACTGTAGTAAATGAGTTTTGGTAAACTCCTAGGGATAGTGGTGCTTGTCTAGAATCACACTGTGAGTCTGTGGGCATTTGGGAACCACTGTGAGAGAAGCGTTTGGTAACATCGTGTATTTGCTGACAGATAACTGTTTTAAAACATGTCATGTTGTCAAGTTTTAGAAGCATTAGAAGCCAGTCGTTGCTTATGCGTTGATTAAATGAGTCAGGCATTGACACTAAAGTGCAGTCGTGAAATATGTAGATTGTGTGCAGTTCCCTTACCACTTCCACTGTAGTAAATGAGTTTTGGTAAACTCCTAGGGATAGTGGTGCTTGTCTAGAATCACACTGTGAGTCTGTGGGCATTTGGGAACCACTGTGAGAGAAGCGTTTGGTAACATCGTGTATTTGCTGACAGATAACTGTTTTAAAACATGTCATGTTGTCAAGTTTTAGTAGCATTAGAAGCCAGTCATTGCTTATGCGTTGATTAAATGAGTCAGGCATTGACACTAAAGTGCAGTCGTGAAAAATGTAGATTGTGTGCAGTTCCCTTACCACTTCCACTGTAGTGAATGAGTTTTGGTAAACTCCTAGGGATAGTGGTGCTTGTCTAGAATCACACTGTGAGTCTGTGTGCATTTGGGAACCACTGTGAGAGAAGCGTTTGGTAACATTGTGTATTTGCTGACAGATAACTGTTTTAAAACCTGTCATGTTGTCAAGTTCTAGTAGCATTAGAAGCCAGTCTTTGCTTATGCGTTGATTAAATGAGTCAGGCATTGACACTAAAGTGCAGTCGTGAAATATGTAGATTGTGTGCAGTTCCCTTACCACTTCCACTGTAGTGAATGAGTTTTGGTAAACTCCTAGGGATAGTGGTGCTTGTCTAGAATCACACTGTGAGTCTGTGTGCATTTGGGAACCACTGTGAGAGAAGCGTTTGGTAACATTGTGTATTTGCTGACAGATAACTGTTTTAAAACATGTCATGTTGTCAAGTTTTAGTAGCATTAGAAGCCAGTCATTGCTTATGCGTTGATTAAATGAGTCAGGCATTGACACTAAAGTGCAGTCATGAAATATGTAGATTGTGTGCAGTTCCCTTACCACTTCCACTGTATTGAATGAGTTTTGGTAAACTCCTAGGGATAGTGGTGCTTGTCTAGAATCACACTGTGAGTCTGTGTGCATTTGGGAACCACTGTGAGAGAAGTGTTTGGTAACATCGTGTATTTGCTGACAGATAACTTTTTTAAAACCTGTCATGTTGTGAAGTTTTAGTAGCATTAGAATCCAGTCTTTGCTTATGCATTGATTAAATGAGTCATGCTTTGACACTGATGTGCTGTACTTAAATATGTAGATTGTGTTCAGTTCCATTAACTCTTCTAGACTAGTGAATGAGTGTTGGTAAACTCCTAGGATAGTGTTGATTGTCTAAAATCACACTGTGAGTCTGTGTGCATTTGGGTAAGGATTGTGAGAGAAGCATTTGGTAACATTGTGTATTTGCTGACAGATAACTGTTTTAAAAACGGTCATGTTGTCAAGTTTTAGTAGCATTAGAAGCCAGTCTTTGCTTATGCTTTGATTAAATGAGTCAGGCTTTGACACAAAAGTGCAGTCCTGAAATATGAAGATTGTGTGCAGTTCCCTTACCACTTCCACAGTAGTGAATGATTTTTGGTAAACTCCTAGGTATAGTGGTTGTTGTCTAGAATCACACTGTGAGTCTGTGTGCATTTGGGAACCACTGTGAGAGAAGCATTTGGTAACATTGTGTATTTTTTAGCAGATAACTCTTTTAAAACCTGTCATGTTGTCAGGTTTTAGTAGCATTAGAAGCTAGTCTTTGCTTATGCATTGATAAAATGAGTCAGGGTTTGACACTAAGGTGCAGTACCATGTACTATTCTGTTCACTGTGGCAGAACTGAAAATGTAAATGTGTTACCTAAGCACTGTCCTAGAAGTAGTCTGATTATTTATTCAGTTTCTAAGTACCAAATAGATTGCTTCAAATGTCTATGCAGTATGCATGTAGTGTTCTAACATACTATACAGTTGTCTTTTACACCTTCAATTCCCTAGTCAGTATCCATACACTTCCAGGAAACACCCTGTCACTCCCTTTGCAGTCCTCTAGTGACCCATTCAACACCATGTACTAATCCATTCACTGTGCCAAAACCCAAACACTTATAAATTCACCAAGACACTCTCTTTCCAGTACTCTAATGATTCAGTCATGGCCTAAGTATTCATGCACTGAGCCAGGCCTTAGCACATGGACTTCTTCAAACCCCTATCCACTATGCATGCAGTCCTCTAACCACCTACACACTTGTGTTTCACACCTTCAATTCCCCAGTCAGTATCCATACACTTCCAGCAAACACCCTGTCACTCCCCTTGCACTCCTCTAGTGACCTTATTAAGCATCATGTACTAATCCATTCACTGCGCCAAACCCTAATAAATACACCCCGGCACTCTCCTTGCAGTACTCTAATCATTCAGTCAGTACCCAAGTACTCATCCAGTGACCCAGACCTTAGCACATGGACTGCTTCAAACCCCTATCCACTATGCATGCAGTCTTCTAACCACCTAGACACTTGTCTTTCACACTTTCAATTTCCTAGTCAGTATCCATACAGTCCAGCAAACATCTTGTCACTGCCTTTGCACTCCACTATAACCCTTTCAGTACCAAGTACTAATCCATTCCCTGTGCGAAAAGCCTAGCACTTATAAATTCACCTAGGCACTCTCCTTGCTGTACTCTAATCATTCAGTACCCAAGTAGTCATGCAGTGAGCCAGGCCTTAGCACATGGACTGCTTTAAATGCCTATGCAGTATGGATGCAGTCCTCTAATCACCTACACAGTTGTGTTTCACACCTTCAATTTCCTAGTTAGTATTCATACTCTTCTAGCAAACACCCTGTCACTCATCCAGTGTGTCTCCTTATAGTACTGTAATCATTTAGTCAGTTAGCATGTAGAGTTTTAGTGAGGTAGGCTTTAGGGCATGACCTGCTTCAAAGTAGTATGCACTATGCATGTAGTGTTTTAACCATCGTCACACTTGTGGTTCAGGGACATAGTTTCTTAGTCAATATTTATATAAAATGTGTTTGTACAGTAATGGAATAGTATAATTTTGAAAGTTATTAATATACATTTATTTGTGATTCTTTTTTACAGATACAGAACAGGAGTGTTTCTCATCTGTTTGCACTCTTCTCGTGCAAGATTGTTTGGATGAAGGGTCCTTAGGTGTTTCATCATACTTGCTGTGCCGCATGAGTATTTTTTGTTAGGATCCCCTCGTAACAGAACTCTTTTGAAAATCTTGTGCATGAGAAAGTTGGTATTGGTCTTTGTTTGCCCCTCGAGAAAAGTAGAACATTTCCACATCACTGAAGGAAAACGTTGTGGGCGTGGTGCATCCTCCAAAAATTCAACTTTAAATTTGGTGAATATTTTATAGCGACATCATTTACAGTTTTTGTAAGTTAAAGTTAAAAAATGTTGTTAGCTGTGTGCATTTTATATTTCTGTGATTTGTATTTTGAGAATGGCATGTAGGTTTTTTTTTAACAATATTTGAGATTGTGTTTTTTTTGCCCACTGTTAAGTGATGAGTACGATTAAAATCACTATTTTTAGTGACATTTAATATATTCTGAGAAAAGCAAAAAAATTACTTTGTGGAAATTATGCTGTGTTGTATAAAATGTATTATTACATGTTATAATAATTTATATGAATTTATATTTGAATGAAAAACAGAAAAAAATGTATACCATTTTTTATTCCTATTACTGTGAAGGTAAGTTTAACTAAGTCTCAATATGCAGAATGAAGAGGCCTGCAAGAAGCTACAAAGTTGAAACACGTTTCTAAAAACACTCTGTTTATGTAGTTTTGAAATATGACCATAATCAGATATCATGTGACCTGCAAAAAAAGAGATTTGAGGGGTTCATAATATTTCAACTTTTTAGTTGTTGAAGGACCACAATCATTTCAATCATTCTTCTTAGAACATCTTTGCAGACAAAACTCTGTGCTTACCTTCTATCATTCGCAAGGAAATTTAAAAACGGAAATATGTCACTTTTTGTAACATAGTTATTGTGCAAGATACTCTTTTATATTTACAAAGAGAGAAAAAGGCACTCTGTGAACTTTTTATACTCCATGTAAATATAACCTCATCATGCACACCACTTTGTGTTGAAAGGGTGTTCTATAAGTGTTGTTGTACATGATTGCACTTAATACTCATAGAACAAGACACATGTCTAGATTTTTCAGAAATCATAAATCTCGATATGTGTGTGAATGCTGCACCATTCTAAAATCGGTGTAGGAAAGCACAACAAGGAGAATTGTTTTAATTTCTCCACATTTTTATATCTTCAATGCATGCTGAAATGTTCAGCATACATTGAAGAAGAAAAATGCATTTTCTCATTGTTTTTGTGCAGGAAGGTGTGTCTTCCTGCAGAAAAACAAACAGCACATGACACAGATATCCTTGCACTATGGTGCAAGGGTGCCTGTGTCACCACATGGCTGCAGTTTAAGCAGCTGTGCAGAGAGAAGCATAGATTTGCAACATATTTATGTACATATGTTGCATCCCTGTGCTTCGGAAGTACTACAGCACACTGCAGTTAAAGAGGTTACTGTGTGATGCTGCAGCACTTCCTCATAGTTCTGCACTTAAACATTCACCATACGCTACTAATGCATTCATTCAGTCAATTACATACTACACATACATTCAACTAAACTAACACTAACAAAGAAATTTAGCTCTTTTTTTAAACCAGGAAAGTTAGTTCTTACAAGAACTTTTTTTTCTTCTTCTTTCTTCTTTTATAATTTTTTTTGGGTTTTCTGAACAATTTTTAATTTTTTGGGGTTTTTCTGCAAAAAAAACCCCAACAAACAAAACAGGAGAAACCAAACAATGAACTTCAGGGAACAATAAAAAAAAAAAAAAAACTAGCAAATGTGACTTTCTTGCCGGCGGCAGATCAGATCGATCGACTGCTCACCATAGCACAAAGTCTTATTGCACTTAATGCAGAGCGCTTTTAAAAATTGAAATTGAGGACGGATGTCCAAGGTTTGGGCTGATGGATGCACTCTTGATGTGCTCGGCTGCGATGAGGTGGATGGCGCAGGAGCAGGAGTGTTTCTCATCCATCGGCACTCTTCTCGTGCAAGATTGTTTGGATGAAGGGTGCTCATGTGCTTCATCATACTTGCCGTGCCGCAAGAGTATTTCTTGTTAGGATCCCCTCTCGATAGGACTCTTTTGCAAATCTTGCACGTGACCAAGGTGGCATTGGTCTTATTCTGCCCCTCGGGAAAAGTAAAACATTTCCACACCACTGAAGAAAAACGTTTTTGGGTGGTGCCTCCGGCGAAAATTCATCCTCAGAAGTATGAGGTGATGCAGGTGATGCCTGTTGCCCTGAAGCCATTTTTGGTTGAAAAAAGTTAGACCTAAGTGTAAACTTAGTCTAAAAAATCTTCTTCTCTCTAAAGAGATGCTGCTCTAAAGAAGGTCAAAGAAGAATGATTGAAATGGGTGGGGTCTTTCAATAGTTAGAAGAGGAAGTGTAATGAACCAATCAAATCTCTTTTTTTGCAGGTCACATGGGATCCGCGCACCCTGCGCGTACGCAGCACGCACCCAGTGTGCATCCGCGAAATTGAATTAAAAAGAAATATAGGATTAGATGTAAAAATATATTACTTTTAAGACTAGTTTAGAGTTTGTCTTCAATTAATATTCACATGAAATACATATATATATGTTTTTTTAAATGTTAAATATTTCACGGGATCCGCGCACCCACCGCGCCATAGACGCAGATGACGCATCGCGGAAGCGCGTAAACGTCGCGTTACGTACATTGAACGTGTCGCATATAGGCTGGGTGTCGCGTAACTGTCGCATTGTGATCGCGCACTAAACACGTACCCAACTCGTACCATGCGTGGATGCTATCACGTAGGGATCGAGAACGGTGCGCAAAGGGTGCCCGGAACCAAAAACATTTAAAAAATATATAAAATACAGTTTTGAACATATAGTTAAAAAAATATTTTGAAAAATATAAAAAAATATGTTTGTAAAACCCATTAAGTTCAAATAACATTTTTTAATTTTTAAAAGAATTAATTGAAAAAATAAGTTTAAAAAATGGTGATAAGAAATTTTAAAAAAAGATAATTAATGAAATTGACACACTGAATTTGAAAAATATAGAAATCCAATCAAAATCATTAAACATGATATCTTCAGAGATAAGTTATTGATAGGAATTAGCATTTATAAAACCTTTGAAATTCACTGAAAAAACCATAGGTTCCATGCACGTTATAGTTAGGAATTGGCATTTAAAAAACCTTTGAAATTCACTGAAAAAACCATAGTCCCCTGCCCTACTATATACTAGGGGCTTACAGAGGAGGTCATGCTGATCACAGGGGGACCCCAACGCATAGTGTTCCGTAGTGTATGTAGGTGTTTTCACTGTATTCTGAGTGTCTTTTAACATAGCACTGGCTCTAGGACTGGTTAGTCAGACTCAGTTACCACCAGTATCCATCTGAAAAAGTTGAGGGTACAGGATGATTTTGCAACAAGGCTTCTTTCTGCTCTTCTGTTTGTTCTTTCTGCACGTTATCCTTCTTCCTGCACTTTTCTTCGTCTTTGAGGACTTCTGTTGCTTCTTTCTGCATTGCTTTTTTTATTTCTGTGCGTTTTTTCTTCTTTCTTCACATGTCCTATCTCTGTAGGCATAGTTAGAAATTAGCATTTAAAAAACCTTTGAAATTCACTGAAAAAACCATAGGTTTCAGGCACGTTATAGTTAGGAATTAGCATTTAAAAAACCTTAGAAATTCACTGAAAAAACCATAGGTTTCAGGGGCGTTATAGTTAGCTGGACTTTTCACTCGTACAAAACCATTGAAATTCCCCCGTTATAGTTAGTTCAGCTAACTATAACTTGCGCGCACGCAGTGCACTGCTGATGACGTCACATATTACATCACTCATGACATGGTCAGTGACATCACTCATGACATCACTGATGACATCTCAAATGACATCACTGATGACATCACTGATGACATCATCAAAAGAATGTGTGTTTTTCTGAAAATTACATATGTTTTATATATGTATATCTCAAGGTCGATGGAAGAATAAATGGGTATATAAGTGTCTAAATGGATGATTTTTTTGTTGAAAAATTGATTGTATAACTGACTGATTAAGTGTATCTTAGTGAATACATGGCTTAGTGAGTAATGTTTAAATATGTAAATATCTGTATCAGTCTCTCACTTTGTGTATAATTGGCTGCATGGGTTGGTGAGTAGCTACATGAGTGTCTATATAGGTTATTAGTTGGTTTTTTGAGTATCAGTATGAGTGTCTGAGTGTCTGTATGGTTCGGTGGGGGGTATTACGTAGTGCATAGGTGCATGAATGAGTGACTCACTGTTTGTATGTGTTGAAGACAGCATGTGTGTAGGACTGTATGGGTGTATGAGTATGTGCATGGGTGTGTTAGTGAGTGAATGACTTTTCACTCGTACAAAACCATTGAAATTCCCCCGTTATAGTTAGTTCAGCTAACTATAACTTGCGCGCACGCAGTGCACTGCTGATGACGTCACATGTCATCAGTGATGTTAGTGACCATGTCATGAGTGAGGTAATATGTGACGTCATCAGCAGTGCATTGCGGGGGCGCCAGTTATAGTTAGCTGAACTAACTATAACAGGGGAATTTCTAGGGTTTTGTACGAGGGAAATGTCCAGCTAACTATAACGCCCCTGAAACCTGTGGTTTTTTCAGTGAATTTCTAAGGTTTTTTAAATGCTAATTCCTTACTATAACGTGCCTGAAACCTATGGTTTTTTCAGTGAATATATATATATCTGTGCGTGAATATGTATATATATATATATATATATATACATGTATATATATGTATATATATATTCACTGAGAAAACCATAGGTTTCAGGCACGTTATAGTTAGGAATTAGCATTTAAAAAACCTTAGAAATTCACTGAAAAAAACATAGGTTTCAGGGGCGTTATAGTTAGCCGGACTTTTCACTCATACAAAACCATTGAAATTCCCCCGTTATAGTTAGTTCAGCTAACTATAACTTGCGCGCACCCAATGCACTGCTGATGACGTCACATATTACATCACTCATGACATGGTCAGTGACATCACTCATGACATCACTGATGACATCTCAAATGACATCACTGATGACATCATCCTTGTGATAGAGTGGCAGACCTCCTCTCCCCCTAATATATCCTTTGATACACACATTCAAAAATAGGAACTAACATTTTCAAAACAATGGACATACCAATATCAGTTACAACAACCTACTCAGTAATTCTAAGATCCACATACACATCCACTCATTCACCAACAGTCCAATACAGTCACTCATACATGTACTCACTCATCATATGTACTCATACACCTGTACATCCTGTTACACAATGCCACTCATCCATAGAGTTACTCACACACATAGTCACTCATGCTAATAAAGAATCAAACATCCATTTACTTGCATATACAGTTATACACACACCACCACACTTACTTCTGCAGAAACTTACACATACTTAGTCTTTTAAACAATCACTTATAGAAATACATACTTATACATACAGGAACTCTTCCAATCTCTCACTCTCACATATACTCACTTATATACACCAATAGTCACATATACTAGTTTAAAACATATGTTGTTACTCATAAAGACACTATTGAGACAGTCATTCACTCACTAACACACCCATGCACATACTCATACACCCATACAGTCCTACACACATGCTGTCTTCAACACATACAAACAGTGAGTCACTCATTCATGCACCTATGCACTACGTAATACCCCCCACCGAACCATACAGACACTCAGACACTCATACTGATACTCAAAAAACCAACTAATAACCTATATAGACACTCATGTAGCTACTCACCAACCCATGCAGCCAATTATACACAAAGTGAGAGACTGATACAGATATTTACATATTTAAACATTACTCACTAAGCCATGTATTCACTAAGATACACTTAATCAGTCAGTTATACAATCAATTTTTCAACAAAAAAATCATCCATTTAGACACTTATATACCCATTTATTCTTCCATCGACCTTGAGATATACATATATAAAACATATGTAATTTTCAGAAAAATACACATTCACTTGATGATGTCATCAGTGATGTCATCAGTGATGTCATTTGAGATGTCATCAGTGATGTCATGAGTGATGTCACTGACCATGTCATGAGTGATGTAATATGTGACGTCATCAGCAGTGCACTGCGTGCGCGCAAGTTATAGTTAGCTGAACTAACTATAACGGGGGAATTTCAATGGTTTTGTACGAGTGAAAAGTCCAGCTAACTATAACGCCCCTGAAACCTATGGTTTTTTCAGTGAATTTCTAAGGTTTTTTAAATGCTAATTCCTAACTATAACGTGCCTGAAACCGATGGTTTTTTCAGTGAATTTCAAAGGTTTTTTAAATGCTAATTTCTAACTATGCCTACAGAGATAGGACATGTGAAGAAAGAAGAAAAAACGCACAGAAATAAAAAAAGAAATGCAGAAAGAAGCAACAGATGTCCTCAAAGACGAAGAAAAGTGCAGGAAGAAGGATAACGTGCAGAAAGAACAAACAGAAGAGCAGAAAGAAGCCTTGTTGCAAAATCATCCTGTACCCACAACTTTTTCAGATGGATACTGGTGGTAACTGAGTCTGACTAACCAGTCCTAGAGCCAGTGCTATGTTAAAAGACACTCAGAATACAGTGAAAACACCTACATACACTACGGAACACTATGCGTTGGGGTCCCCCTGTGATCAGCATGACCTCCTCTGTAAGCCCCTAGTATATAGTAGGGCAGGGGATTAAAACTACCTCTTAAAACGCGCCACAGGGCGTGTTTGCACACGTCACCTCAGGCCCTGTCCCCTCACTTCCCCACTGTGTAAACACGCCATGTGGCCGTTTTAAGTTGGGAGATTAAGTCTCCTTGAATCCTGAGGGTCCCTAGGGTCCAACTAGACCACTAGGTACCTCCAGTAAGCGCCACAGAGCTGCGTTGCAGAGAGGTGTAAAAAGTAGCATGGCCTGGACCACCTCTCTGCAACGCAGCTCAGTGGCGCTTACTGGAAGCACCTGGTTGGCTAGTTAGCCCCCAGGGGCCCTCAGGATTGAAGGGACAATATTTCCCCAACTTAAAACACGCCATAGGGCGTGTTTGCACACGTCACCTCAGGTCCCGTCCCCTCCCTTCCCCACTGTGTAAACACGCCCTGTGGCCGTTTTTTAAGTTGGAAGATTAAGTCCCCTTGAATCCTGAGGATCCCTAGGGGCAAAATAGCCCACTAGGTATGTCCAGTAAGCGCCATTGCAGAGAGGTGTAAAAAGGGGCACGGCCTGCACCACCTCTCCGCAACGCAGAGCAGTGGCGCTTACTGGAAGCACCTGGTGGGCTAGTTGGCCCCCAGGGTCCCTCAGGATTGAAAGGGAATTATTTCCCCAACTTAAAACGCGCCACAGGGCATGTTTTCACACTTCACCTCAGGCCCTGTCCCCTCCCTTCACCACTGTGTAAACGCACCCTGTGGCCGTTCTAAGTTGGGTGATTAAGTCCCCTTGAATCCTAAGGGTCCCTAGGGTCAAACTAGCCCACTAGGTACCTCCAGTAAGCGCCACAGAGCTGCGTTGCATAGAGGTGTAAAAAGGGGCGTGGCCTCAGAACACCTGTCTGCAACGCAGCTCCCTGGCGCATACTGGAGATACCTGTTGGGCTAGTTGGCCCTCAAGGACCCTCAGTATTGAAGGGGAATTAATTCCCCAACTTACAACTGGCCAGGGGGCACGGTTGCAGAGTGCTGCAAGGAGGGGGCGTGGCCTCCGGCATGATGCCGGTCTTTTATTTTTTTATTTTTTTTAAGAAAGAGGGCTGTGTGGCCCCCCTTCTTTTTCTAATTTACTGGCCCTGGGGACCCCATCCCCCAGGGCCTGCACCCTAAATTTTTTGGTTGAAAAAAAGTAATTTGGCCCTCCGAAGACCTTAATCGGCCCCAGGGACCCCAACCCCCGGGTCATGGCCTTTTTTTTTTTATTCTTTAGGAGGGGGCTGCGTTGCCCCCCTCCTCAGGCCACTTATGGCCCCGGGGATCCCATCCCCCGGGGCCGGCCTTCGTTTTTTATTATTTTTTTAATAAATATATTTATAGAAAAACCTAGGACATGCTGGACAAACCGTATGTACCTATCACCATGACGATTTGCGTGATATTCATTAAAAGGCGACTATGCATAGAATTAATCCACATGGAATGTATTTACACCGCTAGTGAAGCTCTGACGTGTCTGACGCCCTACCGTGCCTAATCCCGGCGCCCCCGCCGGTCGGTACACTCCAAGTAGACACCCTTGTCGTTTATTTATACAACCATGGGTAGCTATTGACGGGAACATTTAATATACACGCACACCAAGCCATTCAAAGCGGATTCGACAAAAATTAGACCAAACTATGCAAGAAACCCCCCTCACGGTTAATAAAACACACATCCACTGCCGGATGTGTAATACTTTTTATTTTACTCTCTGGAAAGGAGACGAACCTCACTTGACAGTCACAGCGTGCTCCTGGCTGAGCCCAATGCTGTGTTACACCCACCAGTGCCCGCCGAGTGCCTCACACCTCTATGTTGTATTCCACCAGCTAGTGCGTATGCTATGACACTCTCTAGCCCATGTGCACTGTAACACCACCCCGTGAATATGTCATGCCACACTTGCCTTCGCACGGGTTATATTGCCCCATCTAACGTGCCTTCCTTGATGCCTATGTTATAACGCACAGCGCTATGCCATACATATTACAATCTGGGATCCATATCTTTGTCACAGTGCATATGCAACGTTACACTCCCCAACACATACTTTATATTACAACTTTAGAGACTAGTTATGTTACACAACACTGCCCTGTGCATATTACACTCCAAGGTGCATATCGCATAGCACGCGCTAGTGCCTGTGCTATCTCGTGCTCTCCAATGAATCTGTCATTGCGCACAATGTATTGCATATTATATTTCACGCCCCGGTTCATCTTATGTCACACTTTTTGGTGCATAGTTTATACCATACATCTAGTTTTCATTTTCAATCGTGCTCTCAGGACTATGTTCTATATAACACTGCGTCCACCTACCCTTTTCACGGGCATTACATTTTGCGATGGGGGTGGAGGGTCAGGGGGTGTTTCTGCAAAGTGTCTCCGGAGTCACAGTCACAAACGTGCTCTTCTTCCTGAATAAAAGTGAGATTATGCTGCATACTTGTTTATATTTTAAGTAGTTCGCACAGACACACATTTTAAAAACAATAAAGTTCCTAATACCCACCTTCTCTGAACAGTTAGCCTGCTGCCCCATCCACCTCCTCCCTATCCTCTGTTGTCTGAATCCATGGACTAGCCTCCTCCCTCCTGCCATGCATGGTCTGATGTGCTGCCACTGCCCTCCATTTAGCATGATGTACCAGTCCACTCCTCCTGCCCTCCATTGCCCAATTCTATGGCCCATCATTGACCTCCTGCTTAGCCTCTGTGCTTAGATTGCTGCCCCTATTCTCCTTCCCCCTGCCCTCCGATGTCTTTATGCATGCCCCTGCTCCATCCTTTTTGCCCACCATGTTCCATGGACGTGCCACTCCTATCTACTCTGAGTGTTCTGTTGAGCTGCCACTCCCCTCCCACCTGCCTAGCATTGTCAGATGACTGTAACCTGTCCCGGCCACCTCCACACTGCCTATCCACATGCCATGCCCCTATCCCCTTCCTCCTATCCTCCATGGTCCATTTTACTGCCACACCTTTCTGCCCTCCCTGGTCTATGTGCTGCAACTGCTCCTCCTGCCTTCCCCGCGCGGTCTGTTGTGAGGCCCCTTCCCCTGAACTCTCTTGTCTGTTCCTAGGTCCTGACCCTCCCTTCTGTCCTCCATGGTCCTTTGTGCATGCACCTGCACCCTCCTTCTTGCCCATCATAGCCATTGTGCTGCCACTAACCCTCCCGCTTGCCATGCATGGTCTTCTGTGCTACCATGGCCCCTCCCACCTACCCTGTGTGGTCAGCTAGCTGCCCCTGACCCCCTCCCACCTTCCCTCCATGGTCTGTGTGTATGCCATCATAGTCTCATTGTTGCTCTCCATGGTGTGTCTTGTTTCTAGTGCCCATCCTGCCTGACCTCCATGGTCATCTTGCTGCTCCTGCCCTGCCCCCTTGCCCCCAGCCCTCTTTTTCCATGTGCAGACCCCTATTCCCTCTCTCCTGGCTTGTCTGTTCCATTGTAATGCCCCTGATCCGTCCCTCCTGCCCTTTATGGTCTGTTATGCTGCAGCTTTCACTCCTGTCTGTCCATTATGGTCAGCTAGCTACCATTGCCTCTTTCCCCTCTGTTCTCTGTTGTCCATGTGCATGGTCCTGTCCCCTCCCTATTGCTTTCTATGGATTGTTGTGCTGCACTCCTGTCCTGCATGCGCTGTGTGGTGTATTGTGCTGCTGCAAACCCTGATGCCTGCCCTGTAGGGTCAGTTTGGTGCACCTCTCCATGTCCCTCCTGTCCTCTGTTATCCGAGTCCATGTCCCTACCCCAATTCCTCCTGCCTACCATGATCCAATGTACCATGCTTGCGAACATTTTGAACTTGGTAAAAGGGAGATTTTGAAAAAAAACTGGGGTATTGATTTTCCCCTTTGAGTTACATTGAAAAAGAGGAGATTGTAGATAGGAGACAGATCAAATAAAGCCCATTTGAGCTTAAAAACATTGGGCGTTTCCTGGCTGAAACGGGCCTGTTGGCATTTATGGTTGTACTACCACTGCCTCTTCCTTCTGCCCACAATGGTCTATTATATTGCCACAGCCTCTCTTGCCAGTCCTGTATTGTTGGTTTGTTGCCCCTGCCCCCCTTTCCACTGCCCTCCATAGTCTTCCTGCCCAGTGTGGTCAAATTGTTACATCTGCACTCTCCTACCTGCCTTCAATTTTCAGAGTCCGTGCCCCTGGCCTCTGCCTCTCAACAGTATCCCAATGAACAACTAGATTGCTAACATTCTATATTTATTACAAAAGTGTGGAACGCCTGACGTCATCTTGATGTAATCAAAACTGTAATACCTAGAGTATTTCCTTTAGAAATTACATATATGAGAGGGTCTTATTTGAATCAAAATTATGGTTAGTGCTCTAAAAAACTAAAATGAGGACATCTTTTCTGAGTTTTCAAATAGCGACAAAGTACTTTTAAATTATTTGTAATCTTTATGTGTTTTTTATCCAGTTGACCACTTGATTAAATGTTGCACCTAGGGGAGAGGATGTGGTGTTACTTCCAGAGCTGCAGACTTTGCAACTGGGGAACCAGGTTGGAGTTTCTGCTTCAGCTCAACATTCTGTGATTCTGGTCAAATCAATTAATCTCCCCATGTCTACAACCAAAATGAATTTGATCTTGTGTGATGTAACCAATGCTCATGTAAAGCACTCTAATACCTGACAAGTCTGCACTATATAAAACTGCAAATACACAACAAATAAGTGTTTTGCACACTTCTGTCATTGGGCTATACTTGGGCTACATCTGGGTGATATTTGGGCTACATTTGGGCTCTTTTGTCTCTGGTGGCCATCTTGGGAGATTTATTTGTTATGAAGTTTCCTAATTTCCTCATTTACTGCAGTTTCCTCAGTAGGAAATACTTTCAGGTTTTTACTTTGGTTCCATCAAGAAGGCATTCAGATGTGTCACACATTTGCCATAAATTCTGAATGTTAGCACTCTAGTTGCTCATTAGATCACTGTAGTAAAGCTACTGCTCACCATGTAAGTCTGCTGCTGGTATTCAAAGTGCATGTTTCAGTCTGCATGTCAGAATCTTTTTATGAAATAGAAGAGGATTTGAGAAGTCAAAATGTGCCCTA
Source organism: Triturus cristatus (assembly GCF_964204655.1). Taxonomy (NCBI): domain Eukaryota; kingdom Metazoa; phylum Chordata; class Amphibia; order Caudata; family Salamandridae; genus Triturus; species Triturus cristatus. The sequence continues at coordinate 207,084,381 of NC_140590.1, read as the reverse complement.
ATTTTTCTTTCTGCAGCACTAATCATAATTTCTGTGGCAAAATGAACCCCCTAATTTTGTTTCTTTGTAAATTAAATGTTTTAAGTGTTACCACTTTAATCCAATCAAGATGGCTTCAGGTGTGCCATACTTCTGTCATAAGTAAGACTGTTAGCGCTCTAGTTGTTCGTTAGAACACTCTGGGACATTCTGTCATTGGGCTATACTTGGGCTACATCTGGGTGATATTTGGGCTACATTTGGGCTCTTTTGTCTCTGGTGGCCATTTTGGGAGACTTATTTGTTATGATGTTTCCTAATTTCCTCATGTACGACAGTCTCCTCAGTAGGAAATACTTTCAGTTTTTTACTTTGATTCCATCAAGAAGGCATTCAGATGTGTCACAGATTTGCCATAAATTCAGAATGTTAGCACTCTAGTTGCTTATTAGATCACTGTAGTAAAGCTACTGCTCACCAGGGAAGTCTGCTGCTGGTATTGAAAGTGCATGTTTCAGTCTGCCTGTCAGAATTTGTTTATGAAATAGTAGAGGATTTGAGAAGTCAAAATATGCCCAAATTTTTCTTTCTGCAGCACTAATCATAATTTCTATGGCAAAATGAACCCCCTCATTTTGTTCCTTTGTAAATTAAATGTTTTAAGTGTTACCACTTTATTCCAATCAAGATGGCTTCAGGTGTGCCATACTTTTGTCATAAGTAAGACTGTTAGCGCTCTAGTTGTTCGTTAGAACACTCTGGGTCATTCTGTCATTGGGCTATACTTGGGCTACATCTGGGTGATATTTGAGCAACATTTGGGCTCTTTTGTCTCTGGTGGCCATTTTGGGAGACTTATTTGTTATGATGTTTCCTAATTTCCTCCTTTACGACAGTCTCCTCAGTAGGAAAACCTTTCAGTTTTTTACTTTGATTCCATCAAGAAGGCATTCAGATGTGTCACAGATTTGCCATAAATTCAGAATGTTAGCACTCTAGTTGCTTATTAGATCACTGTAGTAAAGCTACTGCTCACCAGGGAAGTCTGCTGCTGGTATTGAAAGTGCATGTTTCAGTCTGCATGTCAGAATTTTTTAATGAAATAGAAGAGGATTTGAGAAGTCACTCAAAATGTGCCCTACATTTTCTTTCTGCAGCACTAATCCTACTTTCTATGGCAAAATGAACCCCCTCATTTTGTTCCTTTTTAAATTAAATGTTTTAAGAGTTACCACTTTATTCCAAGCAAGATGGCTTCAGGTGTGCCATACGTTTGTCATAAGTAGGACTGTTAGCGCTCTAGTTGTTCTTTAGAACACTCTGGGAAGCTGCAGTAGAACACAAAGGAATCAACTGACAGTCTCTGCCCTTGTTGGATGTACATGTTTTACTGAGAATGTCAGACTTCATTCTCACATGACTGAGAAAGATAATGTGAATTTACAGAAAATATGCTCTCAGTTTAGCTTATAGATCACCTTCCAAACCTCTGTGGGAAAAGCATGAGAAAATAGTTTTCTCGCAAACATGATTCATGATATCACAGCAGAAGGCTTTTTCACATGGTAAAATCACTTAGAACACACCACAGTTCCTAAAATGGGTATGGTACCATCAACAAATGGTTTATAATGTAACTAAAGTCTTAAAACCTTCTATTAACCGCAATGCTTTTTAATGAGGTGCTATCATGTATATTGGTCCCAAGATGGCTGCCAACACTTCTTGGATGAAGTGCTGACAGCCAACCAGATCTCACGATGAGATGTGTGGTTAGGCTCCGCCCAGATATATATGTGATTTTACTTTTGATTTTCTCAGGAACTACTGAACGGATATACACCATTTAAGCAAAAGGCACGAGTGTGAACCAAGGGCTACCTTTTTGCCAAATTTGGTGTAATTCCGTTCAGCCGTTCGGGCTGTATCTTCGACTAAAGGTCCTATGGGAAAATGCATTGGGAAAACGCGTTTTGGGACCCCCCTTTTTTCTCAGCCCCCGCTTGACGAATCACCCTGAGACTTTCAGGGTAGAAGCTGAGGGGAGCGCCCCATTAGTTTTGAAAAGTTCACCAAGATAAGTCAACCGGCGCCAAAGTTATTCAAAATAGAATTTTCAGATTTCCTATGGGAACTCGGTCCTAACTATAACTATCTACTGGCGACCGCCAGTAGATAATATATATATGGGAGTATCAGGCGGAGTTCTCTGCATATATATATATATATATATATATATAGAGAGAGAGAGAGAGAGAGAGAGAGAGAGACTCGGCGATGGGCCCTGTCCTGGACATTAAGGCTAAGGACCACAGATTTGTACAACTGTTCATCAAAAGTCAACCAACAGGAATTCCTTCTTCTATTATTCCTCATTCCATCCCTGGGCATCGGGAGACAACCTTCTGTAGGCCAGTTCTTCAGGTGTAGGAGGAATTACACTGAGGCAAAAACATTTGCTTCTCAATCTGTGGTGTTGACTGAGTGATTGAATGAAAGAGCATACCCTAAGCTCATAAAAGGGCACTAAATACCCCTCATGCTGATGTTCTTGAAAAGAACTGGAAAACTAGCAACCCATGTATTCTAGTGGTACCCGCTGTCCACAAGAGTTATACAGATCATATGAAAAAAAATAGAAATCAGTGAGAGAGCCATGCAAATGTTCCCTTGGGATAATAACCGTGTGGGGTTGTACAGTCTATAAACTCACATTAGTCTCAAAAAGTGTAACTGTGAGTGGTGGCCATACTTGGTTTCAGAACAAATTCAGCAATTATAACTCAAGGTATATAGTGTACATTGTCCTACTTGGGAGCATTTGCCCAGCAAGGATAAATAAAGATGAGGCACTACATGTCCATCTCGGCTGAACTGGTGATGGAGGGTTTGTTTTTGTGCAAATTATGCCCTGAGTGAATGCTCTTCATGGTCGTTGTGGCGTCTTCTGTAGTGACCAAGGTCCAGGCCGAGATGGTAGGCTTGCCGGCTTTCCTGGAGGTAGGTGAGGTTTCGGAGTTTGGCATCTGTTCATTGAAGTTGTCCTAGAGGTACTTGATCTTGAGCTGGAAGTAGGAGCCGGGTTTGTTGCAGAGGTCCTGGGAGGGCGTGACATCTGAGGCATCGCTGGGGGGGGGTTTGGTGAATTGCTGTGTGATGCTGAAGCGCTCCTTCGAGTTGCTAGAGTTGGCGAGGATCTTGTCCTGGATGAAGTTCCTTATGCTGAATCTGGTGCGTTGGTGTTTTTCTGTCATGGCGTTCTTGTAGCTGGTACGTGCTACTGGGGTTTTTCTGTTTCTCCAGACTTTCTCGAGATGTCAGCAGGTGCATCTGGATTCTCAGAGCCTAGTGGTGAACCAGATGGCTTTCATGTGGCGCTGTTTGTCAAAGTCCCGCAGGGGGCCGAGCTTGTCTGTGCAGTTGGTGATTCATCTGTTGAGCTTGTGGGCTGCAGAGCTGATGTGTCAGTCATGGCAGGAGGGGGCGAGTGGTTAAGGGTGGTGTTGCGGTGCTCTTCGGTGACCTTGCTCCAGTTCCTGCATGGGGGCATGGAGTAGGTTTGTGTGCGGTGGGTTTTGAGAAGGAAAAGTGTACGCAGTGGTGATCCAGAGGAGTTGTGTAGTGTTTCTGAAGTGGGTGTTGTTCCTTACTGTGAAGATGGGGTTGAGGGTGTGTCCTGCCATGTGAGTTGTGGTGGTGATGAGCTTCTTCAGTCCGAAGTTGGCGAGGCTGTCTAGGAGGGCGGTGGAGTTGGGGTCGCTGAGGATGTTGAGGTGGAAGTTCAGGTCTCCGAGCAGTATGTAGTCCATGGAGGCGATGGTGTGGTGTGCAATGAGTGCAGTGATGGTTGCGGAAAATGCAGTGCAGAGTCTGGGAGGTCTGTAGGCGAGGGTGCCGTTTAGGGTCATTCTAAGTGTTTTCTGGATCTGGAAATGAAGAGGTTCCGTGGGGGCCGAGAAGTCATTCGTGCTGGATGTGGTGAGCCAGAGAGAGATTTTGTGTGCGATGGGGAGTCCTCCTCCCAGGTGGTTAAGGCAGTCCTTCCTCTGCATCTTGTATCCATTGGGGATGGTGGTAGCGATGTCAGGGACAGAGGGGTGCTGGTCCAAGTTTCTGTGAGGAAGGAGACGTCTGGTGGCTGGGTGTTGAGGAGGTCCCAGATTTCTACTGCGTGTCTGTGCAGGGAGCGTACGTTGAGGAGGATGCAGCTCAGGGTTTTAGGGTACACTGGTGTCCAGTGGATGGGCGGTAGCCATAGGGGTCTGGAGGTGGGGGAAGGTGCTGCAGCAGTGTCGGCAGGAGAACTGGCCATGGGTGGTATTCAGCCTCGACAGCTGGCAGTTGGCAGTCTGACTAGACCTCTCTGCATATAATAATCAATGTGAAGGGAATAAGAACCTGTGATCCATTCAGATTCATTCAGATTCCAAAGGTTAAATATGTGGCACAAACATTTTATTAGAAAGACAGTGATGTGGGAAAATGAAATATAGTAGTGGTGCATATGTAGACCCAGTTACCAGTCTACTGCACTATTGGGTCAACATGTTTCAGCCTTCTCGTAATTTCTAAAGGCTTTCGTCAGGACCGGATGTGTTTTTCCCACATCATTGTCTTTCTAATAAAATTTTTATGCCACATAGTGATGTAGGGAATTTTAACCTCACTGCACTGGAGCACCTGCACGCCCTCACTTTTTTAAATCTCTGGACACTACTGGCAAATCAGTTGGTCTACCTCCGGGTGGAGGACAGCATACATACTATCTAAGAACCCTATGATGATGCTGTAACATTACACCAAGGCGGAGAATCAAGATATACCGCCACTGGCCTGTGTACGTTTTATGAGGGTTTTTATATGGTTCCAACACTACTAAGACCCTGATTTCACAGGACAAGTGATCCATTCTCCCCCTGATTTTTTGATTAGACTCTCTGCAGCCTTCAACACCGTCTCCCACCGCACACTCACTGCCAGACTCCACGATGCCAGCATACAGGGAACCTAACTCGACTTGATCCACTCTTTCCTCACTGGCCAAACCCAAAGAATCAGACTGCCGCCATTCCTCTACGAAGCTACAGAGATCAGCTGAGGAGTACCCGAGGGATCATCGCTCAGCCCTATGATCTTTAACAACTACATGGCCCCGCTCGCAGCCATCATCAGACAGCACGGACTTAGTATTATAGCCTACGCTGACAACACCCAGCTCAACCTCTCCCTCACAAAGGAACCCAACTTCCAGGAAGGAATGAAAGAGGTTGCTTCCTGGATGAGCAACAGCTGCCTGAAGCTCATCTCGGAGAAGACAGAAGTCCACGTCCTTGGACCCACCTCCTCTACATGGGACAACACCTGGTGGCCCACTGCCCTCAGCAACGCCCCCACTCCGACGCACCACGTCCGCAACCTCGGCATCATACTCGACTCATCCCTCAACATGATTTGACAGATCAACTCATCCGCATCCTCTGCAAGACCTTTAAAACTCACTGTCGGAGATAAGACAGATCAACCAGAATTCGATATAGCCTTATAGCCTTAAAAAAGGGTGAAGCCAAACTGCCTACAGCCGAAGGTTTCACCATACAGAACTCCCTTAAGGAAAGAATGGAGCCATTGGTTCTTGAAAATAGATTTGAGCTTTTAGAGCTGGAGAACTGCGCCATGCCACCTTCCAAGCCGCCTGATCCGAATTACCCTACCCCTGGGGGGGAGGAGAGCGTCCCCCCCAATCGAATCAAGCTCTACAAATGGCACAGATGCTCCCAGTATAGGAGCAGTGTCCTCCCTTACAGAAGGATTATTAACAACTTTACTTACGGAAATCAGAGAAAAATTTGCAGTCTCAGAAAATAACCAATGAAAAATACAAGCAGTCTGCGAAAATCTTGAAACTAAATTGAACGCAATCTCTGAAAGGGTGGGAATTGTGGAGGGAGCAGTGGAAAATTTAACAAAACAAGTCGAGAAAAACACTCACGATATACAAACATTAAGAGGAGAAGACAGAGCTCTAAAAGAAAAACTAGAAGTCTTAGAAAATGCCGCAAGAAGGAACAACATCCACCTCTTAAATATCCCGGAGGACGTAGAAGGTAGCGACATAAAATCATTTGTTATCAACCTCCTATGCGACATTCATTCCGGTTTAGATAAAACCGTTTTGGAGGGAGACATACAAAGAGTTCATAGAGACCCTTACTTTAAAAAATCTGGAAAGAAAAACCCCAGAAAGATCCTGGTTAACTTCAAATCATATACTTTAACGGAAAAGATCTTAACAGAGGGACTGAAAGCAGGAGAATACAAGAGGTCTGATTGGTCCCTTCGAATCAGATCGGATATATCCCACTTTACTCAGGAAAAACAATGGGAGTTGGGGAAATCACTGCAGGAATTGAAAATCTTGGGCGTTACAGCATCTCTACGCTTCCCAGCATCGCTGAAGGTAATGTGGGATAACAAGATGTACATTTTCAAAGATCCCGATGAAGCAAACGCTCTCATAAATCGAATTAAGACCTCCTCAGCAAAATAATATAAAAAAATTATTAAAATGCCTTGAACCGGGACTGAGCCTGAAATTAGAGGAATTCCTCTAGTAGTTGAAAGGGAGGTTCCCCTAATGGGTGGGGGGAGGGAGCCCACTTACAATTTGGAAACACTGTCCAGGTTTATTTTGCACTGGGTGGGGAGCATATGGGGAAAAAAATACAAAAAAAATGTCCTCAGACGAAGTAGCAATCTCCAAAAAATATTCGGACTATCTCTATCCTACTCAAAATTCTGAAAAATGTAATTTAGAATATAGCTAAGGATGAGGAACTATGATCTAGAAATAATGACATGGAATGTAAATGGTTTAAGGGTACCCAAAAGGAGAAACAAGATATTGGAATATTTAAGATTATCTGATTGTAAGGTTTTTCTTATTCAAGAATCCCACCTACTGAGGGAAGAGTGGGAGTTAATCACAAAGCAGCATAGATGGATCGAACACTGCATATGCACAAACCAACCCTACACCTCCAAAGGCTCCGCAATCCTAATTAAAAAATCAGCATCGGCAGTGCTGAAAGAAAGTGTAGTGGATCCTGCAGGCAGATGGGCGGTCGCAAAAATAAAAATAAACGGCCATGGCATGTCGCTCGCAAGTTACTATGGCCCTAACTGGGAAGATCAGAACCCTCTTTACACATTGATACCTCATCTACTAGAAGTTGATGATGACATAATTTTAGGAGGGGATTTTAATTTAGTCTTAAATCCAGGTAGAGACTCGACCTCTTCTAGAGCTGTATCCACCACAGTTAAAATGAGAAGAGCCGTAAGACAACTAATGGTGGATACAAATCTAATAGACATATGGAGCGAGATGCTGGCTAAATCTAAAACGAAAGGTAGTAAGTTCACTTTCCACAACAAAAAATGTGGTCACAGATCAAGGATTGATTTTTTTTTAGTAAATACAACTTTTTTTCGTAACACGCTCCTTGTATCTCACGCCCCCCAACACATGTCAGATCATTCTGCAGTCACGATCAAAGCAGCTTTATATAAGACTCAATCATCCCGAAGGTGCACCATAAATAGAACATTATTGTTGGAACAATCCATTATTCAAAAATTAAAAATAGATACTAATGAATTCTTTGAAAGTAATTTAGATTCAGCAGCAATTCAATCAGTGTGGGATGCATATAAAGCCTTTTTGAGGGGGATCTTACTAAGCATTAATTGTAACCAAGCTAAGAAACAAAAAGAGGTAACAGGAAAGCTAGAAATGGAGCTACATAAACTGTATGAAATCCTTGAGCTGGACGAAGATAACGAGAATACCCTAAATAACATAAAAATAGCTAAGTGTAATTTGAATAACCATCTAGAAGCTATATTAAAAAAGAAATGGGAGGCCAGCAAATTAGCTCATCATGAATATGGGGAGGGCTGTGGCAAGCTTCTCGCTTGGAAAACAAAAACAGACCAGACGAGAAATATGATAAAAGATATACGTTCCCATAAAAACGGACTCATAGCCACAGAAGAATCGGAAATTGAGGATTCCTTTGTCCATTTTTTCGAAAATCTATACGGTGGGGAAGGTAACCTGGACATGGGAAGCATGGAGGAATATTTGAGGGGCCTAGACCTCCCATCACTCCAACAAGAAGATAAAGACTTTCTCAATGCGCCAGTAGAACTAGTTGAGATAACTCAAGCAATAAATTCGCTAAAAAAAGGTAAAGCTGCCGGCCCCGATTCTATTCCCAACGAGATCTATAACACACTTAAAGATGAATTGGCCCCAGTTCTCCTCCAGTTATTTAATGCATCTTTTTTAAATGGAGACAATACTCCCTCTTCATGGGATGAAGCAACTATCATAGTCCTCCTAAAACCGAACAAAAATCCACGTGAGTGCGAATCATATCACCCAATATCACTTTTAAACTCGGACCACAAAATCTATTCGCAGATTATCACAAAAAGATTAAATAAAGTGTTAGATCCACTTATTCATCAGGACCAAAAGGGCTTCATGAAAGGGAGGCAGTTGAGCCAATTAACTTACGATCTTATTGGGGCAATCGACCTGGCACAAACATATAAAGTTCCCTTGGCGGTTATGACATTCGATGCCGCCAAGGCATTTGACCGGGTCGATTGGTCATTCCTATTTAAAACTCTACAACGCTTCGATCTCGGGGATAGATGTATATCAGCAATAAAGGCTTTATATAAGAACCCTTCAGCTAAAATATTGATTAATGGGAACTTAACTAGAGCAATACGTATTGGGAGAGGAACGAGACAGGGTTGTCCCCTGTCACCGATACTCTTTAATATGTACATTGAACCGTTAGCATACAATCTAAGATCGTCTCAGAACATCATTTCCTTTAATTGCAATGGGTGGGAAAAAAGAATAGGCCTGTATGCAGACGACTTAATTATATTCTCTGGTAATTTGGAAAAATCATATGGGGGGATATGGCAGGAATTAGAGAACTTTGGAAAGGTTTCGGGCTATCTTCTCAATCATCAAAAAACAGAACTCATGAAGTGGCATATGGATTTTGAGAGCCCCTACGAAAAAAAGGAGATAAGATATTTAGGAATTCAGATCGTGCATGATATCAATAAAATATCAAAAGTTAATTTTGATAAAACAACTTAAGAAATAACCTCCCAGTTACAATCATGGGGAATGCTTTCTCTCTCTTTTTTGGGTAAATCTAATATTATTAAAATGTCCATTATTCCAAAATTCACTTTCTTATTCAACGCTATCCCTCTAGAGTTCCCAAAAAGGTGGTTTGGGAAAGTTCAAGGGCTTCTCTCAAGGTTTATATGGGCTAACAAATGTCCGAGGATTGCACGAAATAAACTCAGGAAAAAAAAGGAGTACGGAGGAATTGCCAGTCCCGACCTCTATTTGTACATGTGTGCATTCCAATTAAAAAATTTTCGTCAACTTATGTTAGAAGATTGTATGTTTTCTCCTCTCTTTAAAGCCCTTACAAAAGATTTCTCTAAAAAAGCTGGGAAGTTTCTTTTCAAATTCGGGAACCCCAAATTTTTCAAAAAAGTAAAACTCAAGATACTAAGTGCAGCAATAAAAATTTGGACACAAGTAAGACGTTTGCTAAAAATCCCATATTACGATGTAGCTGCGCCAATTTGGGATTCTCCGGGCACTCCGGAATGTTTACTGGACAGCTTGTCAGCCCCGTTAAGAAGAGCTGGGATTAACACTTGGGGGCAAATTCTACAGGAAGGCGAAATAATCTCCTGTCCTCATTTATCATCCCTAACAGGAAGTTCGATCTCAAAGTTTAAATATTATCAGCTGACAAGCTGGATAAGATCCGCCGGGAGTGATATGAATGGGAACTCAAACCTGGCGCACAAGATATGCACTCGTAGTGGCAAAGAAAAAGAAGTGGCTGCTTGGTATTGGTTACTTGCCCAAGGTGGTGAGGAGGACCAACCTGCGTTTATGGAAATTTGGAAAAAAGACCTTCCGGACGAAGACCTTGAAAATATCGGGCAAGTATCTATGTTCTATCTTTGGTCCTATGTAAATGCTACTTCTTTAAAAAAGAATCACATCTTTACAGTGCACAAGGCATACTGGACTCCCCAGAAAATTTCAAAGATGGGAAGTCGAGTCATTAAGAAGTGCCCCAAATGTGGAGATGAGTTGGCTAACGAGGTACATATGTTCTGGAGTTGCCCGGTCCTAACTTCCTTCTGGGACAAAATTGGTAAGACGCTTTCTAATATTTTTGGTCTAGAAATAAAGCTTACAACAGTTTCGGTTCTTTTCGGGCTACTCCCTAGTGAAATTAATGATCGAAGTTTAGCTAGGAACCATAAAGCGCTATTCTTTGTCTTGATTTTGTTAGCCCGGAGGGAAATATGTATTAAGTGGATATTGCCATCTTCCCCCACAGAAGTAGAATGGGTACATTCCACTAAAAGGATAGCTATGCTAGACCAAATAGGGACTCATAAGAAAAAAGCTAGATTATGGGAAATATGGGATAATTGGGCAGAGTTAGGTACTAGTTTTATTTAAGGGAAAAGGGAAGGGGGAGAGGCGATATGAAAGACAACCAAATCCAAAATGTTTATCTTGTTGGTCTCTTCTTTTTTTTTTTTTTTCTTTTTCCTTTTTTCTCTCCTTTTTGGGTCCAATGATTATTTAACATGCCCAAGGTTAAGCCCAGGTGTATGGGCTGAGAAGGCCTTTTAATATGGGCAACGTGCAACGTGGGCCAATGCAGACTCAAGACAAGGATGAAAACCCTTATAAGGAGTTGAAGGTTTGGTTTTTGGTGGCTACATTGCATTCTCCTCGCTTCTGAGGAGTGTCCTTAAACCAGTAATTACAGGAGCATTCCTTCAGACTTCAACTTGGGTTAGAGACTATCTTTTCTTGGTTCTTTTTCTTGGAGCATGTTATCTTCATATGAGGACAAAAAAAAATAAAAAAAAAATAAAAAAAGACCTTTAAAATAGATACCCCCGGAATCCGGAAAGACGGTCCCCCACACACTAATAACCAGCAGACAGGAATACAGAAACACCCTCTATGCCGGAATCAACAAATCCCTGTGTCAAAAACTCCAGACCATCCAGAACACCACCACCAGACTCGTGCTCCGCATCCCATGACAAGACCACATCACCCAGCACCTACAAGACCTCTACTGACCTCTACTGGCTTCCTGTTGAGAAGAGAGTGACCTTCAAGCTACTCACTCATGCCTGCAAATCCCTCCACAACACAGGACCCCAGTACCTCAATGAAAGAGTCTCCTTCCACGCACCCAAGAGAAGCCTCCACTCCGCCAACCTCACCCTTGCCAAAACCACCCGCATCCACAGAGCCAGAATGGGTGGAACAGCCTACTCCTACAAAGTGGCAAAGACCTGGAATGAATTCCCTCTCAGCATATATATATATATATATATATATATATATATTCACTTAAAAAACCATAGGTTTCGCACATGTTATAGTTAGCTGGATATTTCCCTCGTAAAAAACCAATGAAATTCCCCCGTTATAGTTAGTAAAGGGAACTATAACTCACGCGACCGCAATCCACTGCTGATGACGTCAGATATTACATCACTGTATTTATTCACTTATTTACCCATTTTTCTTTCCTTTAACCTTTAGCTATACATATTTAATAAATATTTATTTTACAGAAAGACACATATGTCATCAGTGATGTAATATCTGACGTCATCAGCAGTGGATTGTGGTCGTGTGAGTTTTAGTTCCCTTTACTAACTATAACGGGGGAATTTCATTGGTTTTTTGCGAGGGAAATGTCCAGCTAACTATAACATGTGTGAAACCTATGGTTTTTTAAGTGAATTTGCAAGGTTTTTTAAATGCTAATTCCTAACTATAACGTGTGTGAAACCTATGGTTCTTTCAGTGAATTTGTACGTTTTTTTAAATGCTAAGTTATGTATTTATTATTGAATTTTTTTTTTTTTAAGGTTTTTCACCGTGCGCGTACCGTGCGCGCACAGTGCGCTTCGCGCACCGTGCGCGCTCTGTGGGCGCACGATGCGCTTCGCGCACTGCGCGCCCACGTTACGCCGTTCGCGTAATTTTCTCGTTTCTACCGCGCGCGCACGGTAAGCGCACTCCGCGATTTTTCGTAAAAATATTAAAAACATTTATGGCCCTTGGGGTCCTTTGGGGACCCCCTGACAATGGCTAGGGGGTCAGGAACTGTCCACCCTGCCCCCTTTTCATGTTCTCCACCTTTATTTTTCACCTCCCTCGGACTGCGAGAGACAAAATGGCGGCCGACACTTCCTGGTTTCGACCGATTCGAATGTTTACTAAGATCTAACAACCAATCAGAATTGCGCTCGTGCACGGCAGGGTGCGCTTACCGTACGCGCACGGTGCGCGCCTATAGATATATATATGCTTTTAAATGCTATTTTCTCAGAAAATACTGAACAGATTTACACCAGACCTGCAAAAGGCACATCCCTGACCTGAGGACTACCTCTCTGCCAAATTTCAAGGTTTTCTGTTCAGCCGTTCGGGCTGTAGCGTGGACTAAAGGTCCTATGGGAAAATGCATGGGGAAAATGTGTTTTGGGACCCCCCTTTTTCTCAGCCCCCGCTTGACGAATCCCCCCGAGACTTTCAGGGAAGGAGCGGAGCGGAGCGCCCCACCTATTTTTAAAATTTCGCGAGGATTCGTCAATCGACGCAAAAATTATTCCAAATAGAATGTTGCGGATTTCCTATGGAAACACGGTCCTAACTATAACTATCTACTGGCGACCGCCAGTAGATAATATATATGTATATGAAACAGGATTCCCCAAAAGCACCTGCTCGATTCCATGCAGGAAAAGACGAAAAGCGTACCGGGGGTTCTTTGTGCAATATCAAGTGGTGTATTTAAGTGCCCAGCGAGTCTTCCATTACGCGTTTCGACCCCAACTCGGGTCTTGATCACATGACACGTTGCTTTAGGTGTGTTCGACATTCAAAGTGACAAATGCAGGAAATGACGCAATAAGGTCAAGGTGCACAGTGCATAACAACTGAAGAGTTACTTAACTCAGAGCAGCAGGAGGTTCATTCATGTGCAAATTTACGCATTGAAATACATATGATAATAAATATATACATATATAAAAATAGTAATGAATATTTAGAATAAATACATAAATGTGTATGTTATAAAACACATGATAATGTACAATGCGTAAAACCAATGGAAATCACAATATTTTAAAAAACCAATGTTAATAAAGCTCAGGTTGTCAGTGGCATTTAAAATCTATTAAGACATACCAAAATGGAATTGTACAAAGCTAAAAATGCTATATCTCATTTAGTCATTCTGCCAGCCTGATATTTGTCCCATTGAATTTTATCAATTCATTTTTTACACACAGAGTGTCATGATGTTTCACTCCCTGCCGCAAAGTATGATCGCAATCAAGCCCAAGTGGGCAGTGGTGAAACTATCTTCACCCAGTCTGTGCATTAATTTAGTACAATAAATATCCTGCGAAAAAATCACTATGTCGACCATACAATCAGTGCATAAAAAATAGTGCTAAAAAGTGATGACTAAAAATATGTAAAGAAAAATTATTTCTTACATTTCACATTCAAACGAGGAGACGTACCATATTTTAAAATGAAAAGAAATTCCAATTTTTAAATACAATACAACTGAATTTCATACAGAGCACACTACTTGACAATTTTAGGAAATTAAATCATAGACAAGTATAAAATTCTTCGCTGGCATTTAATCCTGAAGGAGACTTGGTGTCTAGCTCCAATATATATCGTGTTTGAGGCGCAGTTTCCTCCTGTTTTAAGTGGTAGGATTGTATCTATTACAAAATACTGAAGATACACAGGGTTCCTCTCATGTTGTTCCTCAAAATGCCTAGCTACAGGATAGGCTGGATCATTAGTACTGATTGTCCTTATGTGCTGGAGTATCTGCTTGTAGGCCGGCAGCTTGGTACTGCCAATATATCTCAGCCCACAGGGACACTCCAGCACATAGACCGCAAATTCAGTTCTGAAGGTAAGTTTTTTGTTAATGGGTATGGGATCTGACTTAAAAGAGCTGCTATAATGGGTCTTATTGCAACCAAATTTACAAGCTTTGCACCTAGGACACTTTCTGAACCCTTTACATAATGCCATCCAGTTAGTGGATGATAGCACTTCCGGACTGTTCCTGACCAAGCTATTACTCATTGACCTCGATTTCCTGAAAGTCAAAGCCGGTTTGGAAGGTAAAAACCTTGTACCAGGTTCCAATTGCGATAAAAGATCTTTCTAAGTGCCTGGTGTTGCCTGTTATAGGTGAGTATAATCCTTGGTTGCAGCTCTGTATTGTCCGTGCTGTCTATTGTCTGGTTGGATTTGGGTACAAGTGCCTCCCTTCTGGACAGATTTCTAGTCCTATTAATTGCGCTGTCTATGATACTAGGGGCATATCCTCTTGCTATAAATCTCAGCCTACTCAAATTCCATCTCTGTGCTACATATACGTCTGATGCACAACATCTCCCCGTAGGGGATGCTGCGTATCAGGAGATACAGATGGTGACTGCTCGCATGCAGCACTGTGTTGCCTGCGGTAGGTTTTCTGAATAATTTAGTAGCAAGGGTACCCTGATCCAAAAATACCTCCACATCCAAAAAATACACCGAAGTTTTACTTATGGTCGATGTAAAGCGGAGGTTGAGGCAATTGTTATTAACCCCACAAATTCCAATGCACTAGTTTCAGATCCTCTCCAAATTAAAAACAGATCATCTATATATAGTAACACAATTACTGCTTGCTGGTCCATTTTCTCTTTGTGTTGCCCCATGAGGACCTGCTCCTCCCACAGCCCCATATGCAAACATGCATAGCTGGGGGAGAAGCAGGCCCCCATTGCAACACCCCTAATCTGCTGATAAATCCGATTATCAAATAAAAAATGTTTTACTCCAAACATGCAGATATCATAGAGATCAACATTTTGTTATGCATAGAGAAGTACATTGGTCTTAGATTCAAATAATGCTCAACAGCTTTGAGACCGTCACAATGCCGAATAGATGTATAGAGTGATGTTACATCTAAAGTGATTAAAAGCAAATCTGAACTCCATACAATATGGTCAATTTTTCTCAAGAAGTCTGATGTGTCCTGTATATAGGATGCCAACCCTTTAACCCAATCCTGCAAAAAATAATCCACATATTTGGACGTATTCTCCATTATGCTGTTAATGGCGGAGATTATTGGTCTCCCAGGGGGTTTGCTAGCACACTTATGAATTTTAGGAATCAGATACATGGTGGGGATGACTGGATGCTCCTTTTTCAGAAAGCGATACTCGTCATCAGTAATCAACCCCCCACTATTCCAGGCCAATAATTTCCGATAATGTTCATTACAAGCTGCCTTGACAATATGAATGTTGCTCTTCCTGTAACACTCTGAGTCAGCCAATTGTTGCAAGGCCTCCTCCATGTAAAATTGGCGCGACCACAAAACAACATTACCGCCCTTATCCGTCTGTCTCACAATTATGTTTTTGTCATTTTGTATTCTCTTCATCAATTGTGCATAACAGAGGTTTTGTTTATTGATTCCATGGCGAGCTTTATTAGGTGCAATGTACAGTCGCTTAAGGTCCATTGATACTAGTTCATGGTACACATCCAAATTGTCATGCAGCATAATGGGCTGGAAAATGGATTTTGGTTTGAATGGGGTTTTGATTGTGCCACTAAAATCGGAAGGCTCCAAGTCTGCAAAAGAAATTTCCATCAATTGCTCATTTTGCAATGACCAAACATCCTGGAAAAGATTCAAATCTCCTGCTGGTAGGAGTGAAGGGCTACTGTTTGATGTTTCTGTTACAGGTACTTTTTTCTTCTTTGATAGTAACAAATGGAATTTGCTAAATTTTAATTTTCTCACAAATCTGAACGTGTCCATGCGGGTGTCCTCATAATTGAAGTTGCACACCGGACTGTAGGATAGCCCCAAACTTAGTATTCGTTTTTCTGCCATTGTCAGGTGACGGTCAGTCAAATTCACTACTGAGTTGGCATCTGGGCTTGGTTGCTTTCTTTGTTTTTGGGCCAGACTGTCCTCGGGGTCTCAATGTGTCCCTGTGGTCTTGACACAGGCAATCTACTTCCTGTGCGAGGGACAACTTGGTAAATCCCAAGCCGGGTGTCCTGGATTTTTCACTCTCGGGGTCGCATTTCCCCACCGAGCTTAAGTCCGAAACTGAGTTAAATATTGCAAGTACCTCACTAACATCTTTATAAGGAGCTCAGTTACCCCTTGCCTTCACCGCATCATATTTCCGGGCGAACGTGAACACCTGCCCATTCTGATAATCAGCCTTATCTCTTTCGAACTTGAAAGCCTTACGTCTTTTGATAATATCTTCATCTTTATGTAAGCGTGCATTCATATACTCCCTGAGCTTTTTAATTTGCTCTGTCATTTCCAATTTGCCAATCTTTGCCTCCAACAGTTCAACCTGGACTTGCAATTTTGCACGATTGCTTCCATGTATTTTACAAGTATCCCGACCAGCTTGCTCGAGGACTCGAGGTTGCAATCGGCCCATTCAGCAAGCATTGCGGGATCCGGGTTGTCATAGCTCGGAGCTAGAGTAATCCGCAAGCCTCTAGATATTCTTCCAACCTCCAAGTTCCAAGTTTGATATATATATATTTATATATATATATATATTTTCAGAAAAACTCCACAACTGCATCCAGTAAGGAACACTCGCACTCCAAGGCTCGTAGTTTTGAAAATGTTTTAATGGCGACACGTTTCGAGCAAACGTTCTTCTTCACTAGCCACGAAAAACAAATCACTCGTCCACCATTTCTAGTGAAACCAAACATAAAGAAAGGACCAATTATTCTCCAAAAGTCCAAGCATGATAACAGAAATAGGACTTGTATGAAAAAAGAATTTTTTGGGTTACAAGAGATAACATGCGTTTTTTGTATTTTTCAATGCTTTCTAACGCAAGTGCAAAGATTCTAACAAAAAAGTGTACAGTTTTTTGTTTTAAAGTACAACATTTTTTTCTCAAAATGTAATGTTGCCAAGTGGCAATAAATTTTCAAAAGAAAACAACTATGATTAACATAATTACAATATTACCATCAAAGACACTCTTCAGATTTTGAATCCAAATTAACTAACAATATGGCCCTAATTGACAAAAAATCAATCAGAGTGATAAGAATAATTCCAGAAAGTAAATTTGATACAAGGTTATAGATGCAACAAGGTATGGCAGGGGATATCCCACCAGCAACCGCTAACCTGGAAACACATCTCAGGACTACATAGTTATATTTTGTTAACTACACAAACTTAATATTTATATTAAAACCCATCCTAGGATTATTATTTTCATATTAGTCCTGATATGACACAAATCTATGCAGAGTGGGTTTTGTCACCCAATAGCAGCTTATCCAATATGAACAAAAAGTTCCTCATCTTCATTGAGGCCAAAAGGATTCTTAGACTCGAGAAGAATGATATACTGTGACTCCAGAATTCTTAACTGTTTCTCACGATCTCCCCCTCTGGGGTTTGCCGGCTCCCTGTCAATTCCAAAGAATGAAAAACAATTAACATCCTTATTATGATATTTCAGCCAGTGCCTAGCAGTTGAATAATTCAAATCCACATTTTTGATCGCTCTAAGATGTTCAAGAATGCGTTTTTTAACAGGAAAAATTGTGCTCCCAATATACAATTTTGCACATGGACATCTGATAACATACACGCAAAAGTCTGAAAGGCAATTCATAAATTTCTTAATAGTACCAGTCTGCCCTGTTGGTAAGGGGTAAGTTCTGACATTTTTACTAGTACTACAAGCTTTGCATTTCCCGCATTTAAAAAAGCCTTTTTGTTGTTGTATCCAAGTCATTTTCTTACTCAGTCCAAAATAGCTTCTCACAAGCATATCCTGTAAGGAACGTGCTTTGCGGTAAGTTATCTGTGGATGTGGGTTAACACTTTTACCCACCACTGGATCGTTTTTAATCAAGTGCCAGTGTTTATTGAGAGTATCACTGACAGCTTTTGCTGCCACATTGAATGAGGTGATCATTCTTACATTGTTCCTCACCTGGTCAGGAACAGGTCTCTTTATCAATACAGTAGTTCTCTTCAATTTGGATACTTTTTCTTTAGCACTTAAGAGGACATTTTCAGGGTAACCCCTCTCACGGAACCTGTGTAACATTGTTTCCTGTTCTTTTACAAAGCTACTTTCGGAACTGCAATTCCGTTTGGCCCGTAATAGTTCCCCATAGGGGAACCTCCACTTGAGCTTTGGGGGGTGATGACTTCTAGCATGGAGAATGCTGTTCCCAGCTGTGGACTTTCTAAACAGGCTGGTTGTTAAAACTCCCTCCTCAACCCTGACTCGTACATCAAGAAAGTCCATCTCATCCTGAGCAACTTTATGTGTAAAACGAAGGTTCACATGATTATTATTGAAAGTCGCAAACAATTTATCAAGATCTGATTTGGGACCACCCCAAATTAGAAAGATATCATCAATGAACCTAGTATAAAAGACAATATTTTTTGTCAAAAAATCATTCGCATCCGTCCACAAAAGTTGCTCCTCCCACCAGCCCATCATCATGCAAGCATAGCTCGGCGCAAAGCAACTTCCCATTGCCGTGCCAACCTCTTGCTTGAACCATTGATCCTCAAAAAGAAAAAAGTTATTTTCCAGACAAAATGTCAACATGTCCAAAAGCATATTTGTTTGATGATACAAAAAGATAGATCTGTCCCTGAAAAAGTGTCTGCATGCTTGTACCCCATCAGAATGTTTTATACAGGTGTACAACGACACCACATCAATCGTTACAAGCCAAAAATTCTCCTGCCACAGTATACCTTCTATTTTGTTAATAAAATCTGTACTATCCCTACAGTATGACGGGAGGGTCAAAACATAGGGCGAAAGGAAGGAATCTAAAAACATAGAGGTATTTTCAAGGAGACTGCCCTTGGCAGAGACAATTGGTCTTCCTGGGGGGGGGGGTTTGGCTCTTGTGGACTTTTGGTAGCATGTAGAAACACGGTGCTACCGGATGTTTCACATATAGAAATCTATATTCACTTTCCTCAAGTAAGCCTTTCCTCCTCCATTCCTCAAGCTTGCTGTAATAAGTCATCCCTGCCAGACAAAAATCCTCCTTATTTGATTTGACATAATTGCCAGAGGAAGCCAATTGTGTATAAGCTTCCTGTTTGTATAAATTAATGTCCCATAGGACCACATTACCCCCTTTATCCGAAGGTTTGATTACAAAACCCGGATCACTGTTAAGAGAACATAATGCCTGTCGTTGTTCTGAGGTTAAGTTGTACGCATGTTTATTTTTAGTGGTGTGCCAGACCCGCATCAAATCCCTGATAACCACCTCATGAAAAGTATCAAGGGAATCATGTGGAGTATTTGGGTTGAAAGTGGACCTGGGTTTAAATTTAGTGGAAACTTTCCCCGATAATTCAAGACCCATCTCTTCCAACATACTCCGTTCATCTCTTTCACCAATTTCCTCACTAGATAACTCAAGTGCGGATGCCCGACCTTCTATGTCTGCTAGGCAAAGATTTTTAAACACCGGTACACTGGTATCACCACCACTAATATCACTTTCTAAAACATGTTTTTTCTTTTGCATATACAACTTTAACAATTTCAGTTTACGAACAAAGAGAAACATATCAATTCGGATCTTAGTGTAATCAAAGTTCGCCGTTGGACAAAAAGTCAAACCAAGTTCAAGCAATGACCTTTCTGACTCAGTTAAAACATGGGAGGATAAGTTCAATACTGTCAAATTTTTCTCACCCATTATTTCTGTTTCGATTGCCGTGTTTGTCTCCCATGCGGCATTGCCTCCTTTACGGTTCCTTCCCCCTCTCCTTGTTTTCTTCCTCTTGCGCTTGTGCCTCTTCCTCTTCCCCTTCCGCGTACTGTCTCTGGGGGTCGAGATCTTAAAGTCATATTCGTTTGTAAAAAATGATACTCCTCAAAAGGCCTGAAAGTGGGTGGTTCATCACCTGTGATTTCGGGCAACTCCTCCAAATCCGAGTAAATATCAGAACCTGATTCTGACGTAAGCACTTCTGGTTCTTTTCTATATTTCCCCAACTGTTTAAACTTCTTAATTGCACCATCATATCTTCTGCCAAATGTTAAGATTCTCCCACTGGCATAATCATATTTATCTCTCAGAAATTTACGTTTTTTCTTTTGTTTAATTTCCTCCTCATATTTATCCAGTCTGGCTTCCATTTGTTCAAGTGCACTTTTGATTTCATCCTGTGCATCATGTTTATCTAATTCCTCCTTACATTTGGCAATATCTTTCAAAACTTGTTCTAATTCGATGGCAGCATATTTAGATAACAGCCCCAGCATGTGTTTACAAGTCTCAGACATTAACTTAGACCAGTCCTCCAACAATTTTGGATGTGGGTTCTGGTACGTTGGTGTTATCAAAATTCGAAGTCCTCGTGGTACCCTACCCACCTCAATATAATTATCAAGGCAGGAAACCTCCCACCACCTGTTGATTTCCCTTTTTGATAATTTCTCGTAATGAAATAGAAGTTGCCTCAAATCCTTATTAACAGCAGTTGCACCGTCATTTGGCCCTTGAGTGCCAACTCTCACTCCGCCGTCTGTTTCGCAAAATAAATCACGAGCAGCATCCGGTCTCGCCGCTCTTTTGTCTTTCACCTGCACCTCCATGGATGCAGTGCCGGTCGGTCTCACCCTGCTCATCTCCGTGGCATCTATGACCAAAAGAAACGACTCCTTGCCTAACACTCACAATGGGTGAAAGGAACCCCTGCCGAGATATAAAATACGTTCAGGCTAGTGGCATGCTACAGATAGGGTTCTGTGAGAACAGAACACGCGCACCCTCCGGTAGGCGTCTTCCAACCACACCTACCACACAGCAGCTGCCTCCCACGCCTCGTAAGGTCTCTTCCCAATCTTCGGCGGTGTGAGCTAACGTACGTAACAAGAGAAATGGAAAGTTTCCCGAACACGTTATATATACAACTTCCCACACAACACATTGCCGATGAACCTATGGTCGTCTTTTGACAATTTGTTTATATTTATTCTTCTTGTGTATTTCAATGCCTAATTAATTCCTACTCAGTACCAACATGAATACAAATTTGAATCATAATTTACAGTCAATATTATGTGTTGTAAATCAATCACCATGACCCACATTGTTTTGTGTGTAAAGTATTTTGTTATGTTCATACATGTACGCAACAAGCCCTCTTTCTTAAGGTGATGGGGTACAGTGCATTTGTAAGCAGGCTATGACGAAGCCCCCAAGGGGGTGCAATGTGTAGCCAAATAAACTCTATGAATTGGTGTCATGGTGAGCTAGTCTTTTCGGTAATCCTGGATGTTTGGATTAATTTCGGAGCCCATCCCCTGGGGCTTGGCCTAGTTTTTGTTTTTTTATTTTTGTGGAGAGGGGGCCCCCCTCCTGGGCCACTTCTGGCCCCGGGGACCCCATCTCCCAGGACCTGGCCTGGCCATTGGGGACCATGGGGGAGACCGAATGCTCCTACGGGAGCCGGGATTGGTTTTGCACATGGGGAGCTGCTGACATGCAGCTCCTCTTGTGCAAAAGCAATTCTGCTTTGGTTTTGGAAGTGAAAGCAGGTTTCCTGCTCTTGCTTCCAAAAACCAAAGCAGAGTTTGCTATGACAGGGCGTGAGCCATGCTCCCGCCCTGCCAAACAGCAATGTCTCAGAGGTGGGCACCCTGAGTCATTGCAGGAGCCGGCACTGAGGGTTGGCGGTCCCCAGGGCTATCAAGGGCTCCTGGAGGCGGGCCACGTGGCCCCCTCCCATCAAGTACAAAGCCCCAGGGAGGTGGTGGTCCCCGGGGCTTGGGTGGGCCTACGAGGCCCCCAACATCTAGTTAAACAAAACCCCAGGGAGGTGGTGGTCCCCGGGGCTCGGGGGCTGCGAGGCCCCCCCATTATTAAAGAAAGCCCCGGGGGAGGTGGTGGTCCCTGGGCTTGAGGGGGCCCTTGAGGCCCCCCACACCTTATTAGGCTTGCCCCAGGGAGGAGTCCTGGGGAGGTAGCAGTCCCCGGGCTGTGCGCATTCAATAAACTAAGCCCCGGGGAGCTTGACTCCTGAGGGTCCCTGAGAGCCAACTAGCCCACCAGGTACCTCTAGTAAGCCCCACATTGTAGGATTGCTGAGGGGTGGTCCGAGGCCACGACCCTTTTTACATCACTCTGCAAACGTGCCTCTTGGCATACTGCTGGTAGGGCATAGAGGTCCTCTTGTGTCCTGAGGACCTCAGGACTAAAGTGGACTTCATCCCCTGAGCAGCAGTGTGCCAGGAGGTGTGTTTGCAGAGGGGTGTAAAAAGGGGGCGTAGCCTCAGACCACTCTCAGCAGTCCAGCTGTGTGGGGCTTACCTGATATAACAGGAGGACTAGTTGGCCCCCAGGTACCCCTCAGGAGGCAAGGGGACTTCATCCCATAACCAAGAGCACTCCAGGAGGTGCGTTTGCAGAGTGGTGGAGAAAGGGGGTGTGGCCAGTGTCCACCTCTCAGCATTCCCACTATCTGGGGCTTACTGGAGGTATCAGGTAGGCTAGTTGGCCCCTAAGGACCCCAGCGGTAGAAGGGATTTTAATCCCTATCGAAGAGCAAGCCAGGGATCGCCTATGCAGACTGGTTGTCAAAGGGGGTGTGGACTGCGATTAGTACTTACCAATGCTGCTGTGTGGGACTTATTGGAGGGTAATGTGAGGGTTTTTTTGCCCCCAAGGTTGTCCTTGGGGGCCAACTACCCCTCCTGTTACCTCCAGTAAGTCCCACACAGTGGTATTGCTAAGAGGTCTTCGGAGGCCATGCCCTCCCTTTTTCCACCACTCTGCAGATGCGCCTCCTGGCACACTACGGGTTGGGGCATGAAGTCCAATTTACTACTGAGGACTTTGGGGGCCAAGAAGCCTTCCTGGTACCTCATGCAAGTCCTATGCAACGGAATTCATAAGCACTAGTTGGAGGCCCATCCCCCTTTCTCCACCACTCTGCAAACGCAACTACCAGTTGAAGAAGGATTTGCTTTGAAATAGGTTTCACATTTGCGAGAGTTAGAGCTATTGGCGTTGTAAATGTAAAAGTGTTTTATTAATGTTGCTTGGAGTGTAGTGGATGTAGGTTGTGTGTAGTGGAATTATGTGGTATGTTGTGCAATGAAATTATGTGGATAGAAAGTATGTGGTATTTAGTGTATAGGAATTATGTAGAGTGGGATTATGTGTTATGGAGAGTAACTGTGTGGTATGATAGTCTGTGTTGTTGAGTTGTAACCTCAGGTTTAGTCTTCCTTGTTTCCATAGAAGCTAAACTATAAACTCAATGAGACAAAAAAAGAAGGAACCACTGAGGAGGACTTCTGGACCTAGTCAAAGGTATGAGCAGGGCCACTGGAAATATGCAACTGTTTGGCTGCACCAACTTTTGCATGATTATACATTTTCCACATTTGTCACATAATCCATCATCTGCTGTGTAATCTGCAGATTTGAACTAAAAAAGCCTTGTTTCTGGCTCAAACATTACCAAAAATGCAACGACAAGAGTTATAGTGTGGTGGAAGACGCTTTACAAACCTAGAATGGTCACCTGTTACTTATTGCTAATTGTGGGTATTAAATTGGTACTAATGGTGTGTAAACCACTCTTGCTTCTTTCTGTGCCTCTCTTGCCTCTTTCTGCATTTCTGTTGCTTCTTTCTGCACCTTTCTTTCTCTTTCTGTACTTCTTTTGCCTCATTCTGCTCATCAGTTGCTCTTTCTGCACCTCTGTTACCTCTTTGGGCACCTCTGTTGCCTCTTTCTGCACCTCACTTGCTTCTTTCTGTACCCCTCTTGCCTCTTTCTGTTCCTATTTAGCCTTTTTCTGTACCCCTTTTCCGTCTTTTTGCACCTCTCCTGCCTGTTTCTGCACTCTCTTGCCTCTTTCTGCACTTTATGTGCCTCTTTCTGCACGTCTGTTGCTTCTTTCTGTACTTCTGTTGCCTCTTTCTGCACCCCTCTTGCCTCTTTCTGCACCCTTCTTCCCTCTTTGTGCCAAACTCTTGCCTCTTTCTACACCTCTCTTCCCTCTTTCTGCACCGCTCTTGCCTCTTTTGACACTTCTGTTCCTTCTGTCTGTACTTCTCTTGCCTTTTTCTGCACTCCTTTTGCCTCTTTCTGCACTTCTGTTGGTTCCTTTGCGCTGCTCTTGCTTCTTTCTGTACCCCTCTTCCCACTTTCTGCACCTCTCTTGCCTCTGTCTGTACCACTGTTACATCTTTCTGCACCTCTTGCCAGTTTCTGAACATTTCTTGCCTCTTTCTACTGTTCTCTTGCCTCCTTCTGTCCCTCTGTTGCTTATTTCTGCACTTCTTTTGCCTCTTTCTGCACCTCTCTTTCTTCTTTCTGTACCCCTATTGACAGTTTCTGCACTCGCCTGCCCTCTTTCTGTACCTTTCTTGCTTCTTTCTGCACCCTTCTTGCCTTTTTTGCATCCTTCTTGACTCTTTCTGCAGTCGTCTTGTCATTTTCTGCACCTCTCTTGCCTCTTTCTGCACCTCACTTGACTCTTTCTGCACCTCTGTTGCCTCTTTCTGCACCTCACTTGCTTCTTTCTATACCCCTTGTGTCTCTTTCTGCACCCCTCTTTCCTCTTTCTGCACCTCTGTTGCTTCTTTCTGCACCTCGCTTGCCTTTCTCCACACTAAGCGCCTCTTTCAGCACCACTGTTGCTTCTTTCTGCACTTCTCTTCCCTCTCTCTGCACCCTCTTGCCTTTTTGTATCTCTGTTTGTTCTTTCTGCACTGCTTGTGCTTCTTTCTGCACCTCTTTTGTATATTTCTGCATCCTCTTCCTTCTTTCTGCACCCCTCTCCCCTATTTCTCCACCTCTATTGCTTCTCTCAGCATTTCTCTTGCTTCTTTCTGCATTGCACTTGCTTCTTTCTGAACCTCTCTTGCAAATGTATGTATCCCTCTTACCTCTTTATTCATCCCTGCTCCTTCTTTCTGCACCTTTATTGCCTGTTTCTGTACCTCTCTTGCCTCTTTCGACACCTCTGTTGCTTCGTTCTACACTTTTCTTGCCTCTTTCTATACCGCTCTTACCTCTCTCAGCACCTCTGTTGCTTCTTTCTGCACTTCGCTTGCTTCTTTCTGCACTCCTCTTGCCTCTTTCTGTACCCTTGTTCCCTCTTTCTACACCTCTCCTGCCTATTTCTGCAACTCTCTTGCCTTTTCTGTACTCCTCTTGCCTCTTTCTGCCCCTCTGTTGCTTCTTTCTACACTTCTGTTGCCTCTTTATGCACCCCTCTTTCCTCTTTCTGTACCTCTTTTGCTTCTTTCTGCACTTCTTTTGCCTCTTTCTGCACCCTTAGCACCTTTTTTAGCACCTCTGTTGCTTCTTTCTGCACTTCTCTTTCTTCTTTATGTACCCCTCTTGCCTTTTTGTACCTCTCTTGGTTCTTTCTGCACTGCTTGTGCTTCTTTCTGCACCTCTTTTGCAAATGTCTGCATCCCTCTTGCCTCTTTCTGCACCCCTCTTCCCTATGTCTCCACCTCTCTTGCTTCTCTCTGCACTTCTCTTGCTTCTTTCTGCATTGCTCTTGCTTCTTTCTGCACCTCTCTTGTAAATGTAGGTATCCCTCTTACCTCTTTATGCACCCCTGTTCCCTCTTTTTGCACCTTCCTTGTCTGTTTCTGTACCTCTCTTTTCTATTTCAGCACCTCTGTTACTTTTTTCTACACTTCTCTTGCCTCTTTCTGCACTTCGCTTGCCTCTTTCTGCACCCCTCTTGCCTCTTTCTGTACCCCTTTTGCCTCATTCTGCACCCATAGCACCTTTTTTAGCACCTCTGTTGCTTCTTTCTGCACTTCTCTTTCTTCTTTATGTACCCCTCTTGCCTCTTTGTGCAACTCTCCTACCTCTTTCTGCACCCCTCTTGCCTTTTTGTACCTCTCTTGGTTCTTTCTGCACTGCTCGTGCTTCTTTCTGCACCTCTTTTGCAAATGTCTGCAACCCTCTTGCCTCTTTCTGCACCCCTCTTCCCTATGTCTCCACCTCTCTTGCTTCTCTCTGCACTTCTCTTGCTTCTTTCTGCATTGCTCTTGCTTCTTTCTGCACCTCTCTTGTAAATGTATGTATCCCTCTTACCTCTTTATGCACCCCTGTTCCCTCTTTTTGCACCTTCCTTGTCTGTTTCTGTACCTCTCTTTCCTATTTCAGCACCTCTGTTGCTTTTTTCTACACTTCCCTTGCCTCTTTCTGCACTTCGCTTGCCTCTTTCTGCACCCCTCTTGCCTCTTTCTGTACCCCTTTTGCCTCTTCGTGCACCCCTTTTGCCTCTTTGTGCACCTCCCCTGCCTCTTTTTGAACCTCTCTTGCCTTTTCTGCAATTCTTTTGCCCCTTTCTACACGTCTTTTGCTTCTTTCTGCACTTTTCTTGACTCTTTCTGAACCCCGCTTGCCTCTTTCTGCTTCTCTGTTGGTTCTTTCTGTACTGCTCTTGCTTCTTTCTGCACCCTTCTTCCTTTTGTCTGCACCTCTGTTTCAAATTTCTGCATCCCTCTTGCCTCTTTCTGTACCCCTCTTCCCTCTTTCTGCACCTGTCTTGCATCTGTTGACACACCTGTTCCAACTTATTGCACTCCTTTTGCCTGTTTCTGCAACTCTCTTGCCTCTTTCTGCAGTTCTCTTTCCTCCTTTTTCACCTCACTTGCCTCTTTCTGCACTTCTCTTGCTTCTTTCTGCACCCTTCTCCCCTTTTTCTGCACATCTCTTACCTCTTTCTGCACATCTCTTGGTACTTTCTGCACTGCTTGTGCCTCTTTGTGCACCCCACTTGCTTCTTTCTACACCTCTTTTGCTTCTTTCTGCACTTCTCTCTCATCTTTCTGCCCCCTCTTGCCTCTTTCTGCACCTCTGTTGCTTCTTTCTGCACTGTTCTTGCTTCTTTCTGCATTTCTCTTGCCTCTTTCTGTACCCCTCTTCCCTTTTTCTGTACTTCGCTTGCCTCTGTCTGCATTCCTGCACCTCTTTTGTCTGTTTCTGCAACTCTCTTGCCTCTTTGTGCAGTTCTCTTGCCTCCTTCTGCACCTCTCCTACCTCTTTCTGCACCCCTCTTGGCTATTTTTGTACCTCTGCTGGTTCTTTCTGTACTGCTCATGCTTCTTTCTGCACCTCTTTTCCAAATTTATCCATTCCTCTTGCCTCTTGTTACACCCCTCTTCCTACTTTATGCACCTCTCCTGCCTCTGTCTCCACCCCTGTTACCTCTTTCTGCACCTTTTGCCTGTTTCTGCAACTTTCCTGTCTCTTTCTACAGTTCTTTTGCCTCCTTCGGGACCTCAGCTGCTTGTTTCTGCACTACTTTTGCCTCTTTCTGCACATCACTTGCTTCTTTCTGCACCCCTGTTGTCTCATTCTGTACTCATCTTCCCTCTTTCTGCACCTCTCTTACTTCTTTCTGCAACCTTCTTCCCTTTTTTGCATCCCTCTTGCCTTTTTCTGCAGTTCTCTTGCCATTTTCTCTACCTCTCTTGCCTCTTTATGCACCTCAGTTGCCTCTTTCTGCACTTCTCTTGCTTCTTTCTATACCTCTGTTGCTTCTTTCAACAATTCTCTTGCCTCTTTATGCACTTCTTTTGCTTGTTTCTGTACCTCTCTTGCGTCTTTCTGCACCTCTGTGTTTTTCTTTCTGCCCCTCTATTGCTTCTTTCTGCACTTCTCTTGCTTCTTTCTGAACCTCTTTTGCAAATTTCTATACCTCTTGTGCCTCTGTGGGCACCTCTCTTGCCTCTTTCAGCTCCTCTCTTGCCACTTTCTGCACCCTCCTTCCCTCTTTCTGCACCTCTCTTGCCTCTTTCTGTACCTCTCTTGCCTCTTTCTACACACACAGTGCTACTTTTAAACTGACCTCAGGCTCAGCAGAGCACACATGCAAGTGCATAAAAGGTCTGCTGGCATGCCCTAATATGTGCTAGGGA
The DNA here is from genome assembly GCF_964204655.1 of Triturus cristatus. NCBI lineage: Eukaryota > Metazoa > Chordata > Amphibia > Caudata > Salamandridae > Triturus > Triturus cristatus. Next base: position 207,056,220 of record NC_140590.1, on the reverse strand, counting down.
CTTAGAGGTAGTTTTAATCCCCCTGCCCTATTATAAGTTCAAAAGCTTTATTTCGACAGTTAGTCATAAAAGCACAACAATACAACACATAGCGCACAATAAATAAGACATAATACAATACAGTTGCAAGATAAAATGATTATTAAATTCCATATACTGTCGAATATCTAAAAATTATTAAAAAAGGATATTACTGTAACAGCTGTTTCCTTGCAGATCTTGTCCTCCAAGCCCAACCCAAAAATTTAGCTAAACAGCAGGCAAAGAAGGGACGAGCGTCAGAGTGCAATATGCGTAGAGCTTCCAAGTATGATCTTGTACCTAGGCTCCTACATAAAGGCTTCAGCCATCTCGACCTAGGCACAGAATAAGCATGGCACTCGAACAACAGATGAGCTATGGACTCGACCCTTAAGTTACAAAAGGGACAGTAAGGGACAGTTTGGTATGGAGGTTTCCAGGTAGACGTAAAAAATCCAAGGGGAAGAACACCCACCCTGAATTTAAAGTATAATGCTCTATCGCCTGGGTTGGAGATTGCATCCAAATAAGGTTCTCTAAAAGGGATCTCCTTAACTAACAAAAACTGGGCGACAGATTTGCAATGATTGGGGTTACACAACCTCTCATTATCCACCCAGAGCCAATAGATCTTCTTGAGCATTTGTTTTGAGGGTGCTGTTCTATTGACCCAAGCATCTCCTAAACCCAGGTCATAGAGAAGTCGCTTAACCTCCCTGAGCCAGATTACCTTATACCAGCCGGATGAGGATAAGATTTCGCTCAGGGCATCTGCGTAACTACTCAATTCAGGGACATTCCATATCCTGGCCCATAATAAAAGGGGACGTAGCCTGGCTTGCTCACTGATAGAGCGTGTGCCTGCATCAAACAGGAGAGGAATTGAAGGGGTACTGTGGGGTAATTTCATAAGGTCTTTATGAAAGTTATTTTCGAGGTGTGTCAAAATGTCAACTCTTTGTATACCCCATAATTCCGCACCATACAGAGCTGCACTCACCACCCTTGCCCTATAAATATCAAGAAGTGCCCCAATAGGTTTTAAAGCTGAGGCACGTTGTTCCTTGAGCAGGGCCCCTGTGACCCTCTTGTGGGTCAAAAACACCTTTTGGTGGTGCGCCTTCCAGCTCATATTGGCACATAGACGGATACCTAGATAGTCAAATTCGTTGACTCTATCAAGGGGAACAGAGTCCAGGGAAGGTGGAACAGCCGCTTTCCTGGGAGGGTTAAGAACAAGGAATTTGGTCTTGCTTATATTTATGGACAGGCCCCTGGTATCACAAAAGGCCTTAAAACTAGAAAGCAACTTTTGGATACCTGCTGGTGACTTTGAAATTAGGAGGGTATCATCCGCGAAAAGGAGCGTAGGTACTTTTCTGCCAGCCAAGGATGGTGTGTCTGACGGCTGTTGAAGCAGATGCTCCACCACTCCGTTAACATAAAAAGAAAACAGAGTGGGGGCAAGCACACATCCCTGGCGGACGCCCCTGTCTACGGAGATACGAGGTGTTTTCTCCCCCTGGGTACCCCACCTAATCTGGGCAAAGTTGCTTTCGTGAAACTTTATAAGCAAGGCCAACAAATAGGGAGGTAAACCCAACCTACCTAGGACATTCCACAATTGGACTCGTGGGACCAGGTCGAAGGCAGTTCGCAAGTCTATAAAGACTAAATACAAGCTGCCCCCACCCAGCACAACCACTTTCCAATATATCATTAGAAGGCGAAACGTCTGCTCGATGGTACCCATCCCTGATCTAAAACCTGCCTGGAAGTCTGACAGAACCTGATTTTCTTCAACCCACTCGAGGATCCTACCTAGTACCACTTTGCCCGCAACCTTTTGTGTAGAATCAAGCAAGCTAATAGGACGATAATTAGCTGGGTCGTCCCGACAACCTTTTTTGAAAATAGGGACGACCTCAGCAGCCCTCCATGAGTCAGGGAGAGAACCTCCCGACACAACCTCATTCAAAAGTGATGCAATTAACCTACTCCAGGATAACGGGTATTTCTTCAGCAAGTCACCCGGGATTCCGTCCGGTCCGGCAGCCTTGTTAGAAACAATACAACTAATTGCCCTTGCAACTTCCTCAGTGCTGAAGGGGCAGGCATTAATGGAGATCTCAGCTGTTAAGCTGTCGAGGAGGCCCATGTTAGGATGGGGTACCCCACTTTGGGCAGAGTAGAGTTTAGAGAAGTGGGCAAACCAGAGATCGCCAGGAATATTGCAGGTAAGCAGGGAATCAAAAGGTTTGTCCCTAGCTCTCAGCAGCTCCCAGAACCCCTTGGAGTCTTTCCTGGAGCTTGCCTCCACTAGATCCCACCAACAACTATAATCATGGGCCTCCTTTGCCTCTGCCACAACTTTTTTATAGAGTTTCCTCGCCCATCTAATGCTGCCTGCATCCTTACTTTTCACTGCAGAAATAAGTTCCCCCTTTGCGGCCCGACATTTAGAGGAATACCACTTGTTTCTTGCCCTGGGAGCACTTTTCGCAGAGACATTCACGCTGGGTTGGGGTATAATAAACAGATCACTTAACAGCGCAATGGTTTCTGTGAATAATGATGAAACAGATTGGCTGGTGGTACCCAGGGCTTCAAGGCGCGTGCCCGATGCTGCCATAGTGGTCCCTGCCTGTGCCATCCTATCCTCATCCGCTGCTACTTTAGCCCACTTTAGGCGCCTGCCACAGCGCGAAGGAGCAAGCTCATGGGAGGTTTTCCACTTGTAGGGGATCTCAGCTGTGTTCCCAGCCTGCCAGGGGGAAATCAATGTTAAGGAGAGAGGGTTGTGGTCGCTATCGCAGGACGCAATAACCTCCATATCGTAATGGAGTGACCACAAATTATAATTCAACACAACATAATCTATTCTAGAAGTGTGTCCCATCCTGTTATAGGTGTGTGCACCCAAAGGATCCGATTTGGATCGACCATTAGTTGGTCTTAGGTCATATTCCATACAGAGAGCATTGATGTCTACCGCACTCTGGGACCATTTAGGGATCGGGTCTAGGGTCAGGGTGGGAATGCCTCTCCTTATATCCTCATCTCAGGTATCCAAAATATCCTCCCTGGCCAATGGCTCAAAACAGCAATTAAAGTCGCCTGCGAGAAGAATATAAGAATCAATACAGCAGGCGGATAAATCGTTACCTAATCCTGTGGAGGATAGAGTAGAAGACCCGCCCCTAGCCCCCCTTAAGTAGAGGTTAAAGACCTCCAGCTTCCTGCCCCCTGGGCATAGGATGGATATCCTCTGAAGATCAGGAGAATGCGTAGGCTTTTGGGTTACACTTAAACCTAAAGCAATATTAACCCATATAAGAAGGCCACCCGACGGGCGGCCTTTACGTCCATATTGATGGGAAGCTGGAACAAAGTAGGTCGTAAAACCCACTCGGTGCTTAGGTTCAAGGCACCACGTTTCCTGCAAAAGACAGATGTTATAAGGGTCCAAAAAGGCATTCCATTCAGGGATTTCAAAATTACGGGCAAGCCCTGCTACATTCCAACTTATAATCTTTAGCAGAGGGACGTCAGTGGTAATCTCCCTTGGAGGGTTATCTAGTGTGGCCAGAATGGACGCAGGTCCTACCCCCTCCGCAGTAGATCTATTTAGCCTAGGCAGTGGCTCAAGCTGGTGGTGATAGGGTGCTATTGCTACATCAGACAACCTCCTGATTGATGAAACATTTTGGATTGGCAAAACATTCAGAATTGGAGGCAAGGGGATCGTACAAGATGGATTCAGTTGATCCCTTACTACTTGGGAGTCGGAAATACATGGCGTATGCAAACTCTCCTCTATAGGTAAAACAGAAAACGTTCCCTCTAGACTTGGGGGGCTAACAACCGAAGGAACAGACACTACAAGAAAAGAGTCGTTGTGCCCCAAGACCTGTGATAAGGGGACCTGGGGAACCGGTTGGCATACGAGTCAATCTACCTCCTCAAGCCCAGCAAACCGATTCGAGGTGGAGAAACCATACCAATTTATACATGGATCTTGAACTTTTTTGGGATGGCTCCTCCAGTTATGGTGGTGTACAACAGACCAATTCTCTTCCCGTGTGTATCTAGGACACGGAGGGTAAAAAAAGGGCAATGGCCTTGGTGTAACAAGAGAACCTTCACCAGTAGGCCAGGAGCAGATGTGATGTGCCGTGTGAGGGTCCTCAAAGGTCACCACTATACAGTCCCCGGGACTAGATTTCTTTGAGGGGCCCACCCAGGGGGTTCTGCGTACCATCAAGATTCTACTTCTCTGACCAATAGGGATTGGTCTATTCACGTTAAACCAATGGATTGTCTTATTCTTCAGAGACTCATAGTTCTCATGGAGGCCACTTCCTAACTCGGGGACACCCGTCAGCACAACCACATGATCATTGGCCTCTGGAGTGTGATCAATGTAACCCCCTCTAAAGTTGTTCTTAGCAGGAGGGCTCTTAGATGAATGTAACGCCACTTCACTTGGAGGGGGACTACGCGGTGCACCAACATTGGATTTAGCTAATGGTTGAGGGATAGGACGCTTTAGAGCCTTAGGTATGGAGGCGGTGTTACTAGGATCCACACCCACAGTCCCTGATGTAGGAATCAAATGTGCAGTGGCGGGGACAGGAAGGGAGGTTTGCGGGACTTGAGGGGTTAAACCATGAGGGGGAGGCTCAACAGCAGGAAAACCCTGGTTTTCTAGACTTCTCAGGCCGAGAGTGGCCAGAGCAATAATGCTCTTTTCCATCTCGAGCAGATTATTCTCAATACGTGAGAGTCTAAGATCGAGAGGGGTAAGAAGTTTTTTGAGGGTTTCCCAAACTAAACCTATGAATTCTCCTTCATTACTTTCCCCATTCTCTACATGTAGGCCCTCAACCTCAACCTCTGACTCCGTGACCGTAGGGGCAGTCAAGGGAGCAGAGACTGGACCCTCTTTGACTCCCACATGATGTGGTTGTTCCCTGGGCACACACCCTTCTATAGAATTTAATACCGGAGCACTAGTCAAATTCGGGTATTGTGCAACCACAATTTTGGCCTTCTTGCGTCCGTAAGCACACCGGGAGGTGCATCTTTTTTTGGGTTGGTGATTTTTACTAATAGAGCGCCTGAGTGGAAAAATAGCAGGGGTAGAATTGTTAGAACTAACATCCTGCTTAGAAGGCGTATTAGGAGAATTCATTGCACTATCCTGAGTCAATGGCTCTAAAGTGGGGGGTAGTGTGGGGAGAACCGGGGTGTGATGAACGTCAACCTGTGCAACTACACAATGGGGGATAGCTGGGCGCACCGGGGTAACCGCAGTGGCTATATGGCCCAGGGAAGATTTTTTTGACAGATCAATTACCTGGGACAGTCTCCTAGCGGATGCCAGTTCCAGGGAAACTCGAGTCTGGAGTTTAGAAATCTCATAGTCTATAGCTGTGTTAGTACGAGTAATAAAATCGTCCATAGGACCAATGATTGAGGGACCGCCATTTGCGGCCTTGCTCCGAGTTTGCCTTGTAGACATAGCTTGGCAAACACAACAACGGCAACCCCCTAACTAAACTGTGGGTATAAAATAATAACTAATTAACAAATAAGGAGCGACAGAACTATTAAAATGATATAAAAGAGAGGGTAGCCCCGACCTGACCTCGCTGACCTCGAACGGCCTCAAACGGCCCGCTCTTTGCCCGGTCTTAGCCCCGTGCTAAGACCCGCGCGCGTCCCGCTAGCGCGAGAGGGCAGGGAGACGTTCATATAATGGAGGGCAACGGTGTTGGGGGAGGAGTCAGGAAGAGGACCAGGTGCGGCTGATCTGCTTCGTGCACAGCACCCTGGTCCTCGCAGTCCTGGATACGCCGGTTCTTGCAGGGTCAGGGTCAGCACACCAGCAACAATGCCCCAAGAGACTGCAGCAGAGTCCCGGTCCCTCGAGCGGCTCCCGCGAAGCGGGGGCCGCGAGGCGCGGTGTTGATTTCAAAAGAGCTGGGATGAAAGTCCAAGAAGTCCCTCCGATGGGCAGCAGCACCAGCCGAGATCACAGACGGAGCCCACGATCAGGGGGCTACACCGCCTGTTTAAGGTGTTGGGGGAGGAGTCAGGAAGAGGACCAGGTGCGGCTGATCTGCTTCGTGCACAGCACCCTGGTCCTCGCAGTCCTGGATACGCCGGTTCTTGCAGGGTCAGGGTCAGCACACCAGCAACAATGCCCCAAGTGACTGCAGCAGAGTCCCGGTCCCTCGAGCGGCCCCCGCGAAGCGGGGGCCGCGAGGCGCGGTGTTGATTTCAAAAGAGCTGGGATGAAAGTCCAGAAGTCCCTCCGATGGGCAGCAGCACCAGCCGAGATCACAGACGGAGCCCACGATCAGGGGGCTACACCGCCTGTTTAAGGTGTTGGGGGAGGAGTCAGGAAGAGGACCAGGTGCGGCTGATCTGCTTCGTGCACAGCACCCTGGTCCTCGCAGTCCTGGATACGCCGGTTCTTGCAGGGTCAGGGTCAGCACACCAGCAACAATGCCCCAAGTGACTGCAGCAGAGTCCCGGTCCCTCGAGCGGCTCCCGCGAAGCGGGGGCCGCGAGGCGCGGTGTTGATTTCAAAAGAGCTGGGATGAAAGTCCAAGAAGTCCCTCTGATGGGCAGCAGCACCAGCCGAGATCACAGGCGGAGCCTTATTATGTACTGGGGCCTTACAGGGGAGGTCATGCCAATCATAGGGGTACCCCAACCCAGAGTGTATCTTAGTATATGTAGGTGCTTTCACTATATTCTAAGTAACCCTGGGCGTAGTACTGCGTTACGCTCACAGAGCATGCGCAGTTTGCGCTACTACGCACCACGCAAAATGCACCTATCACAGTGCAAAAACTGTGCTAAAACATGTAGCGTAGCAGCATAATCAACAACACCGAGAAATGCTTTGATTAATCAATTTTCCATGCTAAAAAGCATATCACCAAGTCACAAAAGTGAACTTTGAAACCCTCTCATGAAGCTTTTGCATTTGACTCGTGAGGGACATCTAGTAACGACTAGTGGACCTGCAGCTTGATGTAATAATAATTTCAATGCTTTTGCATTTGACTCGTGAGGGACATCTAGTAATGACTAGTTGAACTGCAGCTCTTTGTAGAATTATTTTGATATGGGATACTATAATATTCACTGCCCACTGCTAATCTCATCCCATGATGCTTTGCAAAAATACAATCCCAACCTTTGGTTGGGATTGTATTTTTGCCAATAACTGTGCTTGGGGTGGTCCTAAGAGGATGGGACCACCACTGAATCGTTCAACAAGATGTGCTTTTTGTTTTCAAGGCATCTGCTTGATTTTCTCCCTAGGTGTAAGATGCTGTTTGCAATTATTGCACAGAGCAGACAAGCACACAGCGCAATTTGCATAGCTGAGTGTAATTCAAAGTGTACTTCGCATAGCTACGCATAGTGCTACTATGCAAACTACACCCAGGGTTAATTCTAAGTGTCTTTCAGCGTAGCACTGGCTTCGGGCCTGGTTAGGCAGAGCCCAGGGTCAGTCAGAGTCAGTTACTACCAGTACCAGTCAGCACAAAGTTAGGGGTGTCGAGGGCACAGGATGACTTTCTGCAGTTCTCTTGCTTCTTTCTGCACCTTTCCTCTTCTTTCTACACATGTCCTACCTCTGTTTGAATCATGATCAGAATTTGAGAACTTGGAGTGTACAAAAGAAGAGAAAAGATGGCACATTGGTCACTTGGCACCTCATGCACTTTCTTGAATGAGAATATAGGAGTTGAATGCAATCAATGAGATATAAATATGTATATATGTATATGTATGTGTGTGTATATTTATATAGATATGATGTGATCAAGACCGGGGAAACCCGGTCGAAATGCGTCAGTTGCTGTTTGGGAAATAAAGAGCACTCAAGAAAATTTCACTGTGGTGGTCCGTTCCTATGTGTTTGCTGGAGAAACTTCTTGCAGTCAGGACTGTGAGTTTAATATATATATATATATATATATATATATATATATATATATAAATATATTCACTGAAAAAACCTTACGTTTCAGGGGCGTTATAGTTAGTTCGACATTTCACTCGGACAAAACCATTGAAATTCCCCCGTTATAGTTAGTTCAGCTAACTATAACTTGCGCGCCCGCAATGCACTGCTGATGATGTCACATATTACATCACTCATGACATGGTCAGTGACATCACTCATGACATCACTGATGACATCTCAAATGACATCACTGATGACATCATCCAGTCAATGTGTGTTTTTCTGAAAATTAAATATGTTTTATATATGTATATCTCAAGGTTGGTGGAAGAATAAATGGGTATATAAGTATCTAAATGGATACATTTTTTGTTGAAAAATTAATTGCATAACTGACTGATTAAGTGTATCTTAGTGAATACATGGGTTAGTAAGTAATGTTTAAATATGTAAATATCTGTATCTGTCTCTCAATTTGTGTATAAGTGGCTGCATGGGTTGGTGAGTAGCTATGTGAGTGTCTATATAGGTTATTTGTTGGTTTTTTGAGTATCAGTATGAGTGTGAGTGTCTGTATGGTTTGGTGGGGGATATTATGTAGTGCATAGATGCATGAATGAGTGATTCACTATTTGTATGTGTTAAAGACAGCATGTGTGTAGGACTGTATGGGTGGATGAGTGTGTGTATGGGTCTGTTAGTGAGTGAATGACTGTCTCAATAGTGTCTCTATGAGTAGCTACATATGTTTTAAATTAGTATATGTGATTGTTGGTTTATATAAGTGAGTATATGTGAGAGTGAGAGATTGGAAGAGTTCCTGTATAAATTAGTATGTGTTTCTATAAGTGATTGCTCAAGAGAGTAAGTATGTGTAAGTTTCTGTAGCAGTAAGTGTGGTGGTGTGTGTATACCTGTATATGCAATTTAATGGATGATACTTTGTTTGCATGTGTGACTATGTGTGTGAGTAACTCTATGGATGAGTGTCACTGTGTAACAGGATGTATAGGTGTATAAGTACATATGATGAGTGAGTACATGTATGAGTGACTGTATAGGACTGTTGGTGAATGAGTGGATGTGTGTGTAGATCTTAGAATTACTGAATAGGTGTGGTATTGTTATGTCCATTGTTTTGAAAATGTTAGTTTCTATTTTTGAGTGTGTGTATCAAAGGTTATATTAGGGTTAGAGGAGGTCTGCCACTCTATCACAAGGATGATGTCATCATGCACTCTTGAACCCATACACACAGTGAATCAACCACTCACACATCTATGCACAGAGTCACATACCTCCCACCCACCCACACACACACTCAAGCTGCCATACAAATATTCAGGCAAGTAATCAATAACCCATATAGACAATCATGCAGCTACTCACCAACCCATGCATCAGCTTACACAACAACAGACAGACTGATAGAGACTTTCACACAGTTTAGTCACTAACCCATGCATTCAGTAAGACACATTTAATCACTCACTTATACAGTCAGTCATGTACCTACGAAATCCTCCATACAGACATTTATACACCCACTCATTCCTCAATACAGCTTGGCATATATAAAACAAAATTAAACTTTACAGAAACACACAGTCACTGGATGATGTCATCAGTAATGTCAGTTGATATGTCATCAGTGATGTCATCAGTGATGTCACTGACCATGTCATGAATGATGTAATATGTGACGTCATCAGCAGAGCATTGCGGGCGCTTGAGTTATAGTTAGCTGAACTAACTATAACAGGGAAATTTCAATGGTTTTGTATGAGTGAAATGTCCAACCAATCAATCAATCAATCATCGCATTTATATAGCGCGCTACTCACCCAGAGGGTCTCAAGGCGCTGGGGGAGGGGGGTCCGCTACTGCTCGAACAGCCAGGTCTTGAGTTGCTTCCTGAAGGCGAGGTGGTCCTGGGTCAGGCGGAGGTGGGTGGGGAGAGTGTTCCGTGTCTTGGCGGCGAGGTAGGAGAAGGACCGTCCCCCTGTGGTGGCTCTTCGGATGCGGGGGACGGCGGCGAGGGCGTGGCTGGTCGATCGAAGCTGGCATTTGGGAGCGTAGAAGTTGAGGCGGCTGTTGAGGTATCCTGGGCCTTGGTTGTGTAGTGCTTTGTGTGCGTGGGTGAGGAGACGGAAGGTGATTCTCTTGTTGACTGGGAGCCAGTGCAGGTCTCTCAGGTGACCGGAGATGTGGCTGCGGCGGGGGATGTCCAGGATGAGTCGTGCTGAGGCGTTCTGGATCCGCTGGAGTCTCTTCTGGAGTTTGGCAGAGGTTCCGGCGTAGAGGGCGTTGCCGTAGTCCAGACGGCTGGTGACGAGGGCCTGGGTGACCGTCTTCCTGGTCTCGGTGGGGATCCACCGGAAGATCTTACGTAGCATGCGAAGGATGTTGAAGCACGACGAGGAGACAGCATTGACTTGTCTGGTCATGGAGAGGGTGGAGTCCAGGATGAAGCCCAGGTTGCGCGCGTGGTCTATTGGTTTGGGTGCGCGGCCTAGGGCGGGGGGCCACCAGGAGTCGTCCCAGGCGGAGGGTGATGAACCCAGGATGAGGACTTCCGTCTTGTCCGAGTTCAGTTTCAGGCGGCTGTACTTCATCCATTCGGCTACCTCTTTCATCCCTTCGTGGAGGTTGGCTCTGGCAGTGGCGGGGTCGTTGGTGAGGGAGAGGATCAGCTGGGTGTCGTCGGCGTAGGAGACGATGTTGAGGTTGTGCTGGCGTGCGATGTCTGCGAGGGCGCTCATGTAGACGTTGAAGAGGGTTGGACTGAGCGAGGAGCCTTGAGGGACGCCGCAGATGACTTCGGTGGCTTCAGATCTGAACGGAGGGAGGCGGACACTCTGTGTCCTTCCGGCGAGGAAGGAGATGATCCACTCCAGTGCCTTCTCCTGGATTCTGACGTTGCTGAGTCGCTGCACTAGTGTACGGTGACAGACAGTGTCGAAGGCCGCGGAGAGGACGAGGAGGATGAGGGCCGCTGTTTCTCCGTTGTCGAGCAGCGCTCGGATGTCATCGGTGGCTGCGATCAGGGCGGTCTCGGTGCTGTGGTTACTAACTATAACTCCCCTGAAACCTATGTTTTTTTCAGTGAATTTCTAAGGTTTTTTAAATGCTAATTCCTAACTATAATGTGCCTGAAACCTATGTTTTTTTCAGTGAATTTCAAAGGTTTTTTAAATGCTAATTTGTAACTATAACGTGCTTGAAACCTGTGTTTTTTTCAGTGAATTTCTAAGGGTTTTTAAATGCTAGTTTCTACCAATGCCTACAGAGGTACAACATGTGAAGAAAGAAGAAAAAACACACAGAAAGAAGCAAAAGAATTGCAGAATAAAGCAACAGAAATCCTCAAAGATGAAGAAAAGTGCAGGAAGAAGGAAGACGTGCAGAAAGAACAAACAGAGGAGCAGAAAGAGGCCTTGTTGCAAAATCATCCTGTACCCTCTACTTTTTCAGACGGGTACTGGTGGTAACTGACTCTGACTAACAAGTCCTAAAGCCAGTGCTATGCAAAAAGACACTTAGAATACAGTTAAAACACCTACATACACTAGGGAACACTATGCGTTGGGGTACCTATGTGTTTACCATGTCCTACTTTGTAAGCCCCTAGTACATAATAGGGCAGGGGGATTAAAACTACCTCTTAAAATGCGCCACAGGGCGCGTTTGCACACTGGTGAAGGGAGGGGGAGCCTTAGGTGACATGTGTGCAAACACACCCCGTCTTATTTTGGAGGATAAAGTCCCCTTGAATCCTGAGGGTCCCTAGGGTCCAACTAGCCCACTAGGTAACTCCAGTAAGCGCCATAGAGCTGCGTTGCACAGAGATGTAAAAAGGGGCACGACCTGGACCACCTCTCTGCAATGCAGTGCAGTGGTGGTTACTGGAAGCATCTGGTGGGCTAGTTGGCCCCCATGGGCCCTCAGGATTGAAGGGGAATTATTTCCCCAACTTAAAACGCGCCACAGGGGATGTTTGCACACGTCACCTCAGGCCCCGTCCCCTCTATTCACCACTGTGTAAAGGCACCCTGTGGCCGTTTTAAGTTGGGAGATTAAGTTCCCTCGAATCCTGAGGGTCCCTAGGGTTCAACTAGCCCACTAGGTACCTCCAGTAAGCGCCACAGAGCTGTGTTGCAGAGAGGTGTAAAAAGGGGCACGGCCTGGACCGCCTCTCTGCAACGCAGCACAGTTGCGCTTACTGGAAGCACCTGGTGGGCTAGTTAGGACCCAGGGCCCCTCAGGATTGAAGGGGAATTATTTCCAAACTTAAAATGCGCCACAGGGTGTGTTTGCACACGTCACCTCAGACCCCGCCCCCTCCCTTCCCCACTGTGTAAACACGCCATGTGGCCGCTTTAGTTGCGAGATTAAGTCCCCTTGAAACCTGAAGGTCCCTAGGGTCAAATTAGCCCACTAGGTACCTCCAGTAAGCGCCGTTGCAGAGAGGTTTAAAAAGGAGTACGGCCTGGACCACCTCTCTGAAACGCAGCGCAATGGCACTTACTGGAAGCACTTGGTGGGCTAGTTAGCCCCCAGGGGCTCTCAGGATTGACGGGGAATTATTTCCCCAACTTAAAATGCGCCACAGGGCATGTTTGCACACGTCACCTCAGGCTCCATCCCTTCCCTTCACCACTGTGTAAACGCGCCCTGTGGCCGTTTTAATTTGGGAGATTAAGTCCCCTTGAATCCTGATGGTCCCTAGGCTCAAACTTGCCCACTAGGTACCTCCAGTAAGCACCACAGAGCTGTGTTGCACAGAGGTGTAAAAAGGGGCGTGGCCTCTGAACACCTCTCTGCAGCGCAGCTCCCTGGCGCATACTGGAGGTACCTGGTGGGGTAGTTGGTCCTCAGGGACCCTCAGTATTCAAGAGGAATTAATTCCCCAACTTACGACTCGCCAGGGGGCGCGTATGCACAATGGTGAAGAAAGGGGGGGGGGGCCTGAGGCGACATGTCTGCAAACACGCCCTGTGGCATGTTTTAAGTTGGGGAATTAATTCCTCTTCAATCCTGTGGGTCCCTAGGGGCCAACTAGCCCACCAGGTACCTCCAGTATGCACCAGAGAGCTACGTTGCAGAGAGGTGTTCAGAGGCCATGCCCCTTTTTACAACACTCTGCAGCACAGCTCCGTGGCGCTTACTGGAGGTACCTGGTGCGCTAGTTGGCCCCCAGGGACCCTCAGGATTGAAGAGGAATTAATTCCTCAACTTAAACCGCGCCACAGGGTGTTTGCACACATGCAACTCAGGCCCCGCCCCCTCCCTTCACCACTGTGCAAATGCGCCCCGTAGTGCGTTTTAAGTTGGGGGATTAACTCCCCTTGAATCCTGAGGGTCCCTGGGGTACAACTAGCCCACCAAGTACCTCCATTAAGTGCCACAGAGCTGCGTTGCAGAGAGATGTAAAAAGGGGCATGGCCTCAAAACACCTCTCTGCAACGCAGCTCCCTGGCGCATACTGGAGGTTACTGGTGGGCTAGTTGGCCCCCAGGGACCTCCAGAGTGCTGCAAGGAGGGGGCTTTCTTTTTTGTGAAGGAGGCTGTGTGGCCCCCCTTCTTTTTCTAATTAATTGGCCCTGGGGACCCCATCATCCAGGGCCTGCCCCCTATTTAATAAAAAAACTATGGAAGGGGGCTCTGTGGCCCCCCTCCCAAGGCCATAATTGGCCCCCGGGGACCCCATTCCCCGGGACCTGGCCATTATTTTTTTCATGCAAAAACAACAATTGATGGACAGAATGCAGAACAATGTCATACATTCACCCCAGTACAGAGATCTGGGCCTAAATCCATCGTTTTTTTGCTCACCATGCCATTCCAGTTTGAACCCAGCCATATGCAAATCAGTCTTGACCCTGTGCCCCATGGGAACAGTCCAGCCCGAACTGCCAAGCCAGGTCCTCCCTGGACTGGAAACAAGCATCCTAGGACCGGTTTCGGGCTTTCAGCCCTCGTCAGCCAGGATAGCTTGATTCCAGTGGCATGGAGAGCAAGGGACTCACGTCTAAGCATACCCTTCCCACTAGGGGTGACAAATGCAAAAACAACAATTGATGGACAGAATGCAGAACAATGTCATACATTCACCCCAGTACAGAGATCTGGGCTTAAATCCATCGTTTTTTGCTCACCATGCCATTCCAGTTTGAACCCAGCCATATGCAAATCAGTCTTGACCCTGTGCCCCATGGGAACAGTCCAGCCCGAACTGCCAAGCCAAGTCCTCCCTGGACTGGAAACAAGCATCCTAGGACCCGTGGGACCCGTGCTCACTACGCCACTGGAGTCAAGCTATCCTGGCTGATGACAGCTGATAGCCAGAAACCGGTCCTAGGATGCTTGATTCCGGTCCAGGGAAGACATGGCTTGGCAGTTCGGGCTGGACTGTTCCCATGAGGCACAGGGTCAAGACTGATTTGCATGTGGCCATGTCTAACTGGGGTGGCGTAGTGGGCAAAAGAACGATGGATTTAACCCAGATCTCTTGACTGGGGGAGAATGTCTGCATTGTCAGCATTCCGTCCATCATTTGTTTGTTGTAACGCTTTTCGCCCTAAGTGGGATGGGTATTCCCAGACGTGGGACCCGTGCTCACTACGCCACTGGAGTCAAGCTATCCTGGCTGATGACGGCTTATAGCCAGAAACCGGTCCTAGGATGCTTGATTCCGGTCCAGGGAAGACATGGCTTGGCAGTTCGGGCTGGACTGTTCCCATGAGGCACAGGGTCAAGACTGATTTGCATATGGCAATGTCTAAACTGGGGTGGCGTAGTGGGCAAAAGAACGATGGATTTAACCCAGATCTCTTGACTGGGGGAGAATGTCTGCATTGTCAGCATTCCGTCCATCATTTGTTTGTTGTAACGCTTTTCGCCCTAAGTGGGATGGGTATTCCCAGACGTGGGACCCGTGCTCACTACGCCACTGGAGTCAAGCTATCCTGGCTGATGACGGCTGATAGCCAGAAACCGGTCCTAGGATGCTTGATTCCGGTCCAGGGAAGACATGGCTTGGCAGTTCGGGCTGGACTGTTCCCATGAGGCACAGGGTCAAGACTGATTTGCATATGGCCATGTCTAAACTGGGGTGGCGTAGTGGGCAAAAGAACGATGGATTTAACCCAGATCTCTTAACTGGGGGAGAATGTCTGCATTGTCAGCATTCCGTCCATCATTTGTTTGTTGTAACGCTTTTCGCCCTAAGTGGGATGGGTATTCCCAGACGTGGGACCCGTGCTCACTACGCCACTGGAGTCAAGCTATCCTGGCTGATGACGGCTGATAGCCAGAAACCGGTCCTAGGATGCTTGATTCCGGTCCAGGGAAGACATGGCTTGGCAGTTCGGGCTGGACTGTTCCCATGAGGCACAGGGTCAAGACTGATTTGCATATGGCCATGTCTAAACTGGGGTGGCGTAGTGGGCAAAAGAACGATGGATTTAACCCAGATCTCTTGACTGGGGGAGAATGTCTGCATTGTCAGCATTCCGTCCATCATTTGTTTGTTGTAACGCTTTTCGCCCTAAGTGGGATGGGTATTCCCAGACGTGGGACCCTGTACTGCTCGATTTTCCCGGCCTTCCGGTGTTGCAGAGCAATCCATATGACTTCAGTCTCTTTCCATCCGAGTCTAAGGACTGGAGTAGTGAGTAGGGCCTATCTATTAGACACTTGTGACACCATCCCGTGCTCCTACCCTTAGCTCAGGTCCTATATACATAGCCTAGGGAATAGATTCGTTAGCCTTGAGGATAATTTGCCCTATAGTGAGGTTGTTTCATGGAGCTGTGTTGAATTCAGGCCTGGTAGGCCTCAAACGGGAGAGACTCCATCTTTCTTTCTGCTCCGGCAGCCCGGGACCTTTCCAGAGGGAGGGGGATGTTTTAGTTATGAGGTGTTATTCGCTCGGAGAGAACCGGTTCAGGCCGGCCCTTATCGAAGGATTGTATTCTCCTTCATGCCGAAGACACTACAACAGGCCGGCCGGCTGGGAACGTGTCCTTGGCACGGGGAGGTACAGGAATTTGGTGGGCGGCAGGTTTCGAGCTGGAAATTTCCATGAGAGAATGCACATCTATATTAGTGAAAGTCTGAGGCAGACACTGGCACTTGCTTCTAGACCATAGGCGGCATCTGGCCGTTAGCAGTAAAGCTACTACTTATTCCAGGGAAGACAGATGACAAACCTGAATCTAAAGAGGAGAGAGCAGCTGATGAGGAGGAGGTTCCAGTGACTAGGAGAAAAAGAGAAGGGAGTAGATCTGTGACTGCAGAGGTGTGACTTCCAGGCGAAGCCAAGGCGCAGACGGGAAGGGAACCTAGATGACCTTTGAGTACAGGCTGAATATAATCAGGTGACGTTAACCCTTTACTATTAGAGTATACAACTTAACCTTTCACTTTCCTTGCAGGTTGTCTATATATATAATGTATTCTGCGAATGTGCATGTGGCATTTAAATAAAGTATTTAGCTTGTTGTACGTTAGCATGTGTTGTGTACTTTTGTATAGGAGGATAGCCTATTCTTTAGTCAGAGTTGCCTTAAAATGAACAGAGGTTAATCCTGGTCAGGTAAGTGGTAACTGGATGAGGGGGAAAACAAGCCCCTCGAACTAAGAGAACAGGTTGTGCTCAACTAATAGTCTTTGTGTGATCTGATATATAGTAATCCCAATTTCCCTGTCGGGTACTACGGTAATAATAGGATGAGCTCGTGCTAAGGCTGCCGTGTAGGTAGGAGATTCTGGACCTGACTAAGGTCGCGAGACTTTGTGTGTTGCTACCGGATGGGTAGGAGATTCTGGACCTGACTGAGGTCGCGAGATCGTGTGTGTCGCTGCCGAATGGGTAGGAGATTCTGGACCTGACTAAGGTCGCGAGACTTTGTGTGTTGCTACCGGATGGGTAGGAGATTCTGGACCTGACTAAGGTCGCGAGACTTTGTGTGTTGCTACCGGATGGGTAGGAGATTCTGGACCTGACTAAGGTCGCGAGACTTTGTGTGTTGCTACCGGATGGGTAGGAGATTCTGGACCTGACTAAGGTCGCGAGACTTTGTGTGTTGCTACCGGATGGGTAGGAGATTCTGGACCTGACTGAGGTCGCGAGATCGTGTGTGTTGTTGTGATCGTAAGGCTGTGAAACCTTGGTATAAATATATAATAGGAATTCCCTGTCCTTAGGTGGTACATATATATGTGGTTATTTAGGTGTAAAAAGGCCCTAGGGAGGGGGTAACGTTCTGGTTTGGGTCAGAAGGGCTCTGTGGAGCGGGTTCTATCAGGAGGAAAAACCAAAGCAGAACATTTGGCGTCACGAACTGTTTACGTAACCTGTGTGCGTTGTGGTTGTCTTGTGTTTGCTTTCGGCGTGTGCGTGATTTTCTTTTTTTTTGTATATTTGCGTGTATACTTTTTCTTTCTCTTTCTTTCTCTCTTCCTTTCTTTTCTCTGCGTTTCTTTTTCTTTCTTTTTCGCGATGTTTTCTAGGAAATCGAAATCTACTCTTAAATTGTCCGTTGATATTCCCGGATGGGATTCAACGCCTTATGGTGCCTTGGCCCGAGAGTGGGCTGATTCTACTGGTCTGAGTGAAAATTGGAATTCTTCTTTGGAGTCGGCGGAACCGGCTGACGTGATTGCTTGTTTGCAGACGGCACCCGTCTTGAAGGGTGGGGAGGTTCCCGCTTTGGGGCGCAGAGGTTGGGTTATTCTGTCTGCGTATCGGATTCTGCATGAGAGGTTGCTGAAATTGCAGATCTCTTTTAAGGATGCGGAATCACACCTTGTTGAGATTCAGAATTCTAACACTTTATTGCGGTGTCAAAATAAGTTGCTTTCCGACAAACTTGACACTTACCAAACGGTTGCCGAAAGGGCGGCTGTGCGGATTGCTCGTTATAAGTACAAGAACAGGCGTGGTCGTGTTTCGTCGCGTAAAGTGCGTCTGGTCGTGGCGAAAGCTGGACTGGATTGGAATCCTGATGAATGGGATGGTAATATCTGGGACTCGACTACGTCTTGTTCCTCGGGTGAGGAATGTGCTATGCATGAGCTTTCTCGTTCCCGTCCTGACAGTAAGTCTACTTCTCGCACCTCTGATGGTGCACCCCGTGATTGCGCTCGTTCTTCGGGCGGGATTGATACTTTTCACACTGACTGTCCCTCTACTCGTACTGCTCGGGCTCCTTGTGATGCTCGTCCCGTTGTTTCTGCGCACCCGGTTTTTCGTCGGAAGTTGCAGCAGTCTCCCAATGCTCCGCAGGGTGTTTCTTTGGACTGTTTGGAAGATTTTACCCAGCAAGAAATTAGTGATATTTTGCAACGCTTTCGGCAGCGGACTGGTGAGGCTTTGCTCACGTGGATGGTGCGCCTTTATGAACTAGGCGCTGCTGGTATTATGTTGGATACTGGCGATTGTTTGAAGTTTTGTTCTTTGAGTTTGGATTCTACTGTGCAAGATCATTTTCGTAACTATAATGGTGGTGGTCAAATTTCTTTGCTCCAATTGGCAACTGAAGGTTGCAATTTGAAGTATCCTACTGAATCTGACTGGCCTGTCAATGACAAGCCGTGGTATACCTTGCGTGATGCTGCGCAACGTCTTAAGGAGGAAGTGATGAAAACGGCTATTTTTCTGGCCACTGCTGACAGGTTGCTTGATGGGTTGTTGACTTCTTCGGTGCGGAATCGTATCATTCGCTCTTCTCCTGTTGCCTACAAGCAGGTCATGATGACTTTGTTGATTAACCAGACTGGTAATGTACTATCTACGGTGTTGGAGTCGGTACGCCAACTCGGTGAGTTGGGTGAGTGGTTTAAACCTGAACGTCAGTCCCGGTCTGACACTCGTACTCCTGGTGAATATAAATTTACTAGACGTGATATCTTTACTGGTCTTTTGGCTGATGGTGTGCGTCGGGAGGATATTGATGGTGAGACTACTGCTCGTTTGTGGGAAATGTTTCGCAAACGGGGCTTGGACCGGAAGGAGGGTGCCCGGCGTGTTCGGACGACTGAGTGTGATCGTGGTTGTTCTGATGGTAGCGGTGATGATGATCGCCGTGGGCGCTTTGATCGTCGTGATGATCGGCGTCCTGTACGTGATCTGTCTCCCCGTCGAGAGCGGGACAGGGAGAGAGAGGGGGAAAAGGAAAGGGGGAGAAATGATCATGCTTACAGCAGACGTAGAGATGATAGGGATCAATCCCCTGAATTGAGAAGGAGGGAGGATCGATACAGTTTGGCCGATCGAAACTCGCAGTGCAATGTAGAGGACAGGAATCCATTTCGTAATAGAGATGGATATGAACAGGAGGTACCGATACCTAAGAAACGTGAGAGTCTTTATCCTGATTTGTCCTGGTACACAGAATGCAGTAAGAATGACTAGGAAATAGGTCAAGCTCCGGTACACAGATGGGCTCACAGAGATAATAGACCCTATGTAGATATTGATATTTTTTGGAGACATCGTAATATCCAAAGGGCCCGAGCATTAGTTGATACAGGAGCGGAGGCCACTCTTATTCATGGAAAATCAAAGAAATTTACAGGGCAGCCTTTCACTATTACCGGATTAGGAGGAAAGGAAACCCCTGCAGTTCAAACTTTGCTTGAAATGAGAATAGGTAGAATCCCTAGAAAGGAATATTCTGTATTAGTGGTGCCACTTCTAGAATTCATAATTGGAATTGATATTTTGAAGGGAATGACATTGCATCTTGATGATGGGTGTTACCAATTTGGAATGACGCATTATATCTCATCCAGACCTATACGGGTTGGTCGTTTAAGGATGCCCCCCATACAAGTTCCCCAGGCGACCAAAGTGGTTTGTCAGAAGCAGTATCGTATTCCGGGTGGTCATGAAGAGATTAGTACCACCATTCAGGAGTTGGTTGATGCAGGCGTTATAACTCCAGTTACTTCTGCTTGGAATAATCCTGTTTGGCCGGTGCGTAAAAGTGATAATTCTTGGCGCATGACTGTTGATTATCGAGAATTGAACAAACACACGCCCTCTTTGACTGCTGCAGTACCGGATGTTATCACCCTGATTGAAAGAATCCAAACACATCCAGGTACATGGTATGCGTCCATCGATATTGCTAATGCTTTCTTTTCTATTCCAATTGCCCCTGAGTGTCAGGAACAGTTCAGTTTTACGTGGAATGGGCGTCAGATGACGTTCAGAAGTCTTCCTCAGGGCTATGTGCATAGTCCTACGATTTGTCACCGGCTGGTGGCAGAACACTTGATTGAGGTACCAGTTCATCCCAAAATCCAGATATGTCATTATATTGATGATGTTTTGATCCAAGGCGAAACACAAGAGGATGTTCAGACACAATTAGATAGAGTCATTGAGTGTCTGCGTGGGAAAGGTTGGGAGATCAACCCGGACAAATTACAAGGTCCGTCTCAAGCTGTAAAATTTTTAGGTATTAATTGGCATGAGGGACACCGCGAGGTGATCCCTCAAGTTAAACAGAAAATTCTTGATTTTTCGGTTCCGAGGAATAGGAAGGAAGCCCAAAGATTCATTGGTTTGTTCGGTTTTTGGCGCCAGCATATTCCTCATTTGAGTCAAATATTGGCCCCTTTGTACCGAGTTACACGTAAAAAGAATGCATTTGAATGGGGTAAGCAACAGCAAGATGCATTTAGTCTGGCGAAACAGGCAATTCAACATGCTATGGATCTCTGGCCTGTACGTGATGGTGATGTGGATTTGAATGTGTCTGTGCAAGGCCCTTATGCAAACTGGAGTCTGTGGCAGAAACAAGGCAGGTGCAAAGTACCATTAGGGTTTTGGACCAAAAAGCTACCTGATGCTGGTGAGCGTTATACACCCTTTGAGAAACAGCTACTTGCTTGTTATTGGGCTTTGGTGGATACCGAGCAATTAACATTGGGACATGACATATTCTTGCGTCCTGAAATTCCTATTATGCAGTGGGTTTTGAGTTCACCAAAAACTCATCGAATTGGGCATGCTCAGGAGGCGAGTGTGATTAAATGGAAATGGTACATACAAGACAGGGCACGTGTGGGTCCGAAAGGAGTTGCGTCTTTACATGAGCAAGTGGCGCAAGCACCATCGACTGAGACTGAGAGTGAGTGTTCTGTACCTTTAGAACAGGAGTCTCCTGTCAAGTGGGGTAAACCTTTTGATGATTTGTCCGTCGAGGACAGGAACCATGTGTGGTTCACAGATGGGTCAGCAAAATTTATTGGAACTACACGGCACTGGAAGGCGGTGTCTTATAATCCGATCACACAGAAACTGTTGAGCACAACTGGTGAAGGGAAGAGTAGTCAGTTCGCAGAGCTCTATGCCGTTTATCAAGTTTTGAAACAGGAGTTACCTGGTGTATGCCATATTTTCACCGACTCCTGGTCCACTGCCAATGGACTGGCCGTTTGGTTACCGACCTGGCATTCCCATAATTGGAGGTTACACTCCAAAGAGTTATGGGGAAAAGAGTTATGGCAAGAGATTTGGGAAATGCTCCCACAGAGTACTGTTACCATCTTCCATGTGGATGCTCACACCCCAATAGATTCTCTTGACAAATTTTTTCATAACATTGCAGATGAGCAATCTAAAATTGCCGAGGCAGTGGTGGACAGACAAGATCCTGATATTGCGGGATTGGCGAAATGGGCACACCAGAAGGCAGGACACTTTGGAGAGAAAGCCACTAGCAGGTGGGCTGCTGATAGAGGAATTTATATTCCCCTGGACCTAATCAAAAATGTTATTTTACATTGTCCCGTCTGTCAGCATATCAGACAGCGTAAAGTACCCCAAATTGTTAGAGGTCATTTACATCGCGGGAAATTGCCCGCTCAAATCTGGCAGATTGATTACATCGGACCCCTTCCCATGAGCAGAAATTGCCAATATGTTTGCACAATTGTCGATACATATAGTGGTTTGCTAGTAGCTTTTCCATGTAAGCAAGCCACCCAATTGAATACCATTAAAACATTAGAATTGATTATGATGTATTATGGTGTGCCATTCCAAATTCAATCTGATAATGCATCCCATTTTCGTGGAAGATTGGTACAGGAATTCTGTGCGGAAAATAATATCGAATGGATCTTTCATATACCTTACTACCCGCAGGCCTCGGGCCTGGTGGAGAGATTGAATGGCCTGTTAAAGGATCAGCTACGCAAATTAACAGATGACAAGTATAAAAATTGGCGAGACTTTTTACCCCAAGCACTATTAATCCTGAATAATCGTCCTTTTTTAAATGCTGAATCTCCACTTATGCGTTTGTTCCCCCCAAAGGTTGAGACTATGCCTAATGTAATTAATGAAACTGTGATGTATTGGGAAATTACTTCCGGAGCTCTGGCTCCATGCAGAGCGACCCCAGGGTCGGCAGGCTTAGATTTGCATGCCATGGATGACACCGTTCTAAAAAGCAAAAATCGGGTCATCATTGCTACCGGTGTTGGTATTCATATACCACCGGGGAATTTTGGATTGATCGCCCCTAGATCGGGGCTGGCTGTAAAAGGCATCCAGGTACTTGGAGGGGTAATTGACAGCGACTATCAGGGAGAGATTAAGGTACTTCTGCTAAATAGCAGTGAGAATGACTTGCTGATACACCGCACCGACCGAGTGGCTCAATTACTCATTATGCCTGTTTTCAGTGGTGAAATAATGAAAGGCACTGCCCCAACTTTGCTAACTGTACGAGGCCAGAAAGGCTTTGGCTCTACGGATAACCCTGGAGCCAAGATTTGGGTGCAATCGCCTAAGAATCCCCCTGAACAAGCAGAGGTTATTGCCACCGGTCAGGATAATACCATTTTGGTTATGAGGCCAGGGAAAGATAGCTGGGAAGCTGTCCCAGCTAATAAATGTTATTTACGAGAATGATTAATGCCTGTGTTTGGTTCTTTTTCAGATCATTCTTTGGATTGTTGCTGCAGGATGTGTCGGTACTGGACACCGTTCGGTCTACTTCGGAGAGAGAGAAGGGATCCCATTAACCCGGGATGAATTGGGAACCAGAGTGTTGCGTTCCTTCAATGCGTGGGACTCGTCATCGAACTTTTGGACACTGCTGGCGAAAAGAGTAACTGATGCCCCTCACTTCTGTTTGACACCGATGAGATCTGTGCACGATATCTTAGCGACGTGCCTAGTTGCTGTCCCCGCCTCGCTGGAGACGTTAATAAGCATCTTTAATGTTTCAAAGGCTCGTCCGAATACTATTCTGGGTGATTTTGCTACCCATGCATATTGTCCTTTATGTACTGAACTGCCGAATGAGCAACTTCCCATCCAATCCCAAATAACTACGTATAATATTACACAAGGTGATCTATGCTTTTTCCTCACATGTAATCCTAATGCAATTTCTGAATGTCTACGTCTCAAGTTAAGAGGCGCCACTGTTCTCACATCTCATGAACGAACTCTGTGTTTCCAGAGGACATCGACCACATGTGTTTCAGTCCAGAACAATATGACTTGCAATAGTTTGGTAGTTACTCCCAGTCACTATCGTGCAATATTGCTACCTGCTGGATGGCTTTTCTCATGTGGTAATACTTCCTGGCCCTATGTCCCTGCGAACATTTCCGGAGGCCCGTGTGCCATTACTAGACTCAGTTTACTTATGTTCTCATCACATCCAAATGCCAACTCTCGTGTGCTCCGAGATACAACTACGTTACAGGAGGATTGTGACTCATCTTTGCATTTATATTCCAAGTCTGAATACCTTAGTCTAGCTGTTTCAATTATTGGTGTCCCTGCTTTGGCGGTTTATAATGCTAAATCCATTGGGAAAATGGCTTGCTGGATGGTCAAATCTATTAATCATACTTCCACAGTCTTATCTGACTTACTATTAGACGCCCAGGGTGAACGTAGAGCCATCTTGCAAAATAGAGCAGCCATTGATTATCTTCTGCTTAAACATGGACATGGCTGCTCGGACTTTGAAGGCCTCTGCTGTTTTAACTTATCTGATCATACACAATCCATTCGTGCACACATAGATAAATTGCATGACCTAACTAATGAAGTTAGGAAACACATTGATCAGAGCTGGTTTGACTGGCTCTTTAACTGGTTGCCAGACATGAATATGCTACGCCACACATTAGGTGGCATTTTGATTGCTCTTGTTGTTTTAATTTCTATCTGTTGTTTTATTCAGTGTATCCCTTCACTGCTTCAATTCTGCACATCTGGTACTAGACATAGATCAGTTAGTTTTGTTTCATATTATTCTTCCACAGATGTTAGTTCCATTTAGTATATATATAATAGACTGAAGTCAAGGGTGGAATGTACTGCTCGATTTTCCCGGCCTTCCGGTGTTGCAGAGCAATCCATATGACTTCAGTCTCTTTCCATCCGAGTCTAAGGACTGGAGTAGTGAGTAGGGCCTATCTATTAGACACTTGTGACACCATCCCGTGCTCCTACCCTTAGCTCAGGGCCTATATACATAGCCTAGGGAATAGATTCGTTAGCCTTGAGGATAATTTGCCCTATAGTGAGGTTGTTTCATGGAGCTGTGTTGAATTCAGGCCTGGTAGGCCTCAAACGGGAGAGACTCCATCTTTCTTTCTGCTCCGGCAGCCCGGGACCTTTCCAGAGGGAGGGGGATGTTTTAGTTATGAGGTGTTATTCGCTCGGAGAGAACCGGTTCAGGCCGGCCCTTATCGAAGGATTGTATTCTCCTTCATGCCGAAGACACTACAACAGGCCGGCCGGCTGGGAATGTGTCCTTGGCACGGGGAGGTACAGGAATTTGGTGGGCGGCAGGTTTCGAGCTGGAAATTTCCATGAGAGAATGCACATCTATATTAGTGAAAGTCTGAGGCAGACACTGGCACTTGCTTCTAGACCATAGGCGGCATCTGGCCGTTAGCAGTAAAGCTACTACTTATTCCAGGGAAGACAGATGACAAACCTGAATCTAAAGAGGAGAGAGCAGCTGATGAGGAGGAGGTCCCAGTGACTAGGAGAAAAAGAGAAGGGAGTAGATCTGTGACTGCAGAGGTGTGACTTCCAGGCGAAGCCAAGGCGCAGACGGGAAGGGAACCTAGATGACCTTTGAGTACAGGCTGAATATAATCAGGTGACGTTAACCCTTTACTATTAGAGTATACAACTTAACCTTTCACTTTCCTTGCAGGTTGTCTATATATATAATGTATTCTGCGAATGTGCATGTGGCATTTAAATAAAGTATTTAGCTTGTTGTACGTTAGCATGTGGTGTGTACTTTTGTATAGGAGGATAGCCTATTCTTTAGTCAGAGTTGCCTTAAAATGAACAGAGGTTAATCCTGGTCAGGTAAGTGGTAACTGGATGAGGGGGAAAACAAGCCCCTCGAACTAAGAGAACAGGTTGTGCTCAACTAATAGTCTTTGTGTGATCTGATATATAGTAATCCCAATTCCCCTGTCGGGTACTACGGTAATAATAGGATGAGCTCGTGCTAAGGCTGCCGTGTAGGTAGGAGATTCTGGACCTGACTAAGGTCGCGAGACTTTGTGTGTTGCTACCGGATGGGTAGGAGATTCTGGACCTGACTGAGGTCGCGAGATCGTGTGTGTCGCTGCCGAATGGGTAGGAGATTCTGGACCTGACTAAGGTCGCGAGACTTTGTGTGTTGCTACCGGATGGGTAGGAGATTCTGGACCTGACTAAGGTCGCGAGACTTTGTGTGTTGCTACCGGATGGGTAGGAGATTCTGGACCTGACTAAGGTCGCGAGACTTTGTGTGTTGCTACCGGATGGGTAGGAGATTCTGGACCTGACTAAGGTCGCGAGACTTTGTGTGTTGCTACCGGATGGGTAGGAGATTCTGGACCTGACTAAGGTCGCGAGACTTTGTGTGTTGCTACCGGATGGGTAGGAGATTCTGGACCTGACTAAGGTCGCGAGACTTTGTGTGTTGCTACCGGATGGGTAGGAGATTCTGGACCTGACTAAGGTCGCGAGACTTTGTGTGTTGCTACCGGATGGGTAGGAGATTCTGGACCTGACTGAGGTCGCGAGATCGTGTGTGTTGTTGTGATCGTAAGGCTGTGAAACCTTGGTATAAATATATAATAGGAATTCCCTGTCCTTAGGTGGTACATATATATGTGGTTATTTAGGTGTAAAAAGGCCCTAGGGAGGGGGTAACGTTCTGGTTTGGGTCAGAAGGGCTCTGTGGAGCGGGTTCTATCAGGAGGAAAAACCAAAGCAGAACAGACCCGTGCTCACTACGCCACTGGAGTCAAGCTATCCTGGCTGATGACGGCTGATAGCCAGAAACCGGTCCTAGGATGCTTGATTCCGGTCCAGGGAAGACATGGCTTGGCAGTTCGGGCTGGACTGTTCCCATGAGGCACAGGGTCAAGACTGATTTGCATATGGCCATGTCTAAACTGGGGTGGCGTAGTGGGCAAAAGAACAATGGATTTAACCCAGATCTCTTGACTGGGGGAGAATGTCTGCATTGTCAGCATTCCGTCAGGGGCGTAACACAGGCCCCTGCAGCCCCCGCGGTGCGGGGGGGCCTCCACACTCCAGGGGCCCCCTCACTCTAGGCAGAGGGAGACGGCTGCGCCTGCAAGCAAGCCTCTTCAGCCTACCCAAGTCCCCATTAATTAAACTGTGCGCGCACCACGGTGACGGCATATAAGCCTCCGAGACATCCCTTTCTTTCTGTCTCGCTCCTCAGTTAGTGAAAACCGAGACTTCAAAAAACGGGTATTACCCTCTCTTTCCTCCTTTCGTTTATTTGCTCCCCTGTGAAATGGATCCAAAAAAGAATAACATTTTTACTGGAAACGCCTCCGGGTGGAGAGAAATAAAACATTCCAAATGTGAAAAATAAATGACTAATTAAAGCAAGACAGAGTGGTTGCAAGGTGGCCAGATTGATTTATTTACACAGAAACACATTAGCGCCACTTTACAGTGTTTGCCAGTGAAGTGATACTTTTGTTTTCTCGTCTCTCTTAGAACAACATTGTTTTCCCTGGGTGGGAAAGTGCACCTTGCCTGGAGGTACTGGAATACCTGCTTGATGGGCGAATTGGAAAACAAAATGTGTACAGCCACTGTGTGTTTACCAATGTGGTCTTTTTAAATCATACTGCCTATGTTTTGAAAGAATATAAGCAATGGGCACTGAAACGGGTCCCTTCCGGGCCCTGTAGTCATGGCCTTACCTTTTCACGCAAAATCACTCACTAATTTCTGAATAATGAGTGTAAAAGGAAAAAGGTAACCATGTTGTTCCTGCTTACATTTCACATGCTTTACTTAATCTTGCATTCCCTAAGAGTGTTTGCTTTTTCTAGGATGTTGTTAATTTTTTTTAGGCAGCATGTTGCTCTTGTCTAGTGCGTAATTAGAATTGAGTCACATCCAGGTGTTTATAGCGGGTCAGTGCAGTGCAAGTTTTTCTAAGTGGGGCAGTATGGTGTTCAGTGGGGGAGAGGATGTGGCGCTATGGTCAGAGCTGCTGAAGTGGAACTGGTGAACCAGGTTTCCTCCTTAATGACCAGGCTCCCAGACCACTCTCCTGAGGAAGCACATTCCTGTGCTACACCTTGAAAGGCGCCGCAAGATCTTAAAAGCCCTGGTGTCTTAGCACCAGCAGGTGGACCCTAGCGGTGGCAAGTGTGGATTAACCTTGAAGGCCTGTCCACCACTATCCATGAAGTTCAACTCCAGTCTTGGGGACAGACCTGTGAAGCAGCACACCATAGAGTGGCAGTGACTCTGTCCCTGAGGTCACAGGACCCTTGAGCAGGGTGGCTCTAGGGCAGTACGACCGCACCGGGCACTAACTTCAGGTGGGGGCGTCGTGTTTGTAAGTATATTATGGTTTTAAAAGCACTTGCTGCCTCATTCATGGCCTCCAACATTTTTGGGCAACAATAAAAATGTCTTGATAACTCCAGTGATTAATGATCTTAGTAGAGAGATATGGTGGATTGTCTAGTGGAAGGTTTGTACCATGCATATCACAAAGTGCAGATAATATGAACAGGTCAGTGGGTTACTGCTTTTGTCAGAGAGACCCTATTGTTACTTGCAGTTAATAAGTTAAAATCCTAACATAGAACAGTGAGCTATTAACTGTCATGTAAGAGCTGCATGCAAACTCCAAGGTATAAGTTAGAGCGTTATGTTTTTTTCCCCAGTCTTCGATTATCCTAATGTTGCAAAAAAGGGTTCATTTGGGTAGAATTCAATTGTGATTATTAAAGAGAACCCCTAACCATGGTATTATGTTTTTAATTCTGAGTTTGTGTTTCTGCAGACCAATCACTATTAAACTATGCTGCCTACTAGTTGGGTTGTCATGTGACTCCTACACCTTGTAGTCCTTTGTCTTATGTAACATTTCCTACACAGTGATTTACACACATATGAATGATTGTCTCTGTGTAATATGTGTGATGTAAAGTCTCTGATACCCTACACTGGTATTAGTGGTGCTGTAAATTTTCTGATACTTTATTATTTTGAAAGTTTTACACATGCTAACAGTCTCTGCAAAGATGTTTCCTTATTAGTACTAGTGGAACATACAACTGCAGCAATGAGAAAGGTGACCAGTCAACCTTTGCAAAGGGCCTTCCACTTCACAGCAGCACAAGTCAAATTTTGTTAGTAACTTTTGATGTGTTTGAGCTATAAACAATTTATTAGTTAAAATCGTCAGATTATGCAGCAGATGATGTATTATGTGGCAAATATGGCAAAGCCATAGTTATGTGGAAAACATTTGCAAACTAGGATATTTTGCCATTCATGTTTGAACTCTCTCTCTAGGCATCTTGAAGCTGGAAAACTCCTGCATCCATCCCAACCTGGGTTTCGCCCTTCACAAGGAACTGAAAAAGCCTTACTGGCAGTCGCGGAAGACTCTAGAAGGATTCTTGATGCAGGTGGTTCTCTAGCCGTGATATTGTTAGATCTCAGCGCGGCATTTGATATGGTTAATCACTGTATCCTAATGCATCGACTCAAAGATCTGGGTGTGACAGGAACAGCCCTGAATTGGCTGTGCTCTTTCCTCGAGGGTAGATCCTTCCAGGTCTTCGAGGGCGAGGCCATTTCAAGCCCTAGGCCCCTTTATTGTGGAGTGCCTCAGGGGTCGGTAATCCCTCCCCCTCGAGGTTTCCTCTATCTGGCCTGCATGTATGGGCCCTGTGCCTATCCCCATATCCAAAATAAAGCGTTTGGGTTTCTGGCTTGATTCTGAGCTTAGCTTTTAAACCCAAACAAGGAAAGTTGTTGCCTCCTACTTCGGTATTCTAAGACTGCTGTGTAAAGTGTTGCCTTTGCTACCCCCTCAAGCAAGAAAACTCATGGTCCAGGCACTTGTCTTATCCCGCCTGGACTATGGCAATGCTCTTTATCTCGGTGCTTCCTGTGCGGTCTTTAAGAAACTTCAAATCATGCAAAATTGTGCCGCAAGGATTCTTGAGGGTACTCCAAGCCGCCAGTCAGCCAAAGCTGCACTTAGGTCTTTATATTGGCTTTCTAGTCAGGAAAGAGTCCACTTTAAAGCCCTCTGCACCACCCATAAGATGCTAGGGGGTGTGGGACCGGCTATCAATTCTTCCTTTGTCCAGCCCTACCAAGCCAACAGGCGGTTACGTTCAAATGACCTCCACCTGGCGTCTGTTCCCAGAATCAAGAGGTCCAGAAGTGGCGGCCGGCTCTTCTCTTACAACGCCGCTAAACTCTGGAACTCCTTGCCGCTTCAGCTACGTAAAGAGCCAGACCACACAGTCTTCCGCAGGAGGCTCAAAACCTGGCTTTTCCCTAATTGATTGCCACAGCTTAGTGCGGTTTCTGCCCTAGCACTGGGATGCCTTCGGGTAACCATGCGCTTTATAAATGCTATTTCATTTCATTTCATTCATTTCATTTCATCTGCTCTTGTGGAAAAAGAGAGGAGAAGTGCTGATGACAGAAACTCCATGGCTGGGAGACAAATGGCTTGTGATTCCACTTTTAAGGGTATTTGGGACATTCTGTGATTGGAAATGTATACCACTTTGTGAATGTATTTTAATATCAATAACACATATTTAACCTTAAATAAACATGTGTATCTATAGGTTAAATTAAATAATGTAATAAGCTGTAACCGGTTAGTGAAATGGGAAACGAATACTAAAAATTGGGATATTTTGCTCTTTCGGCCACACCTCTCACTCCGCCCACTGACCCAATCCATTGGGTATTCCCGCCCTCTGATTCTCCTCCCACAGTTCATCTAATTTTTTTCCCCCACTTCGACCACTGCCTGGCACTAACATGTATTAGAGACAACTGTGGGCTTTTACCACTGGGACTCTTAGAGAATGACACCTCAGGTCCATACACGGAGGCTAAACACAGCACGTTTCTGGGTTCTCCGCACAACGTGTTTGCTATTTGATGCCAGACTTCTGCAGCATGTGTTGAGGAAATTAAACATCCCCTTTTGCTTGTATAAAACATAGCTGCCAAGTGGCATTGGCACCATGTCGTGTCCATTGGTAGCTTTTATCTAACAACACTTTGCATGCTGTAATGTTTAACCCCTTACTTAGATGGTCACAGCACAACTCCCAGAATGCAAGGCGCTGTTGGCTTAAAATCCGGGCCTGGCTGGCGGCGTCACATGTGACGATAGAGCCATTTGGAGGCAATGGTGAATCTGTAATTTAGCAGGCATGCCTATACTCTTAGTAAATTGTAAATACCACCAGTGTTAACACACTGAGGTCTGAGGCCTCTGTTTATATGAACTAAGGCCCAGTCTGGTGGTTCAGGTCAGTCCTTGTGAGGGAAGCTGCTGGACTTGTTTTTACCATGCACTTTGAAAGTATTTTCACCTTGATGCAAGAAGAAAGTTGAATTGTTTTACAAAACATGCTTGATTTTTGTATCTTGCTGGATCGGTGATTGCTTTATTTTGCACTTTGAAAGTATTTGCACTTTTTCTTTTGCTTTACTAACTACAGTTTGTATAGATTGTCATTAGGTACTTGCTGATATGGTTTGTTTTTATTCTACATGCATTATTATGTATGGTGTATTGCATGTACTTGTCTGTAATACGTGTACCTTAAATCTTGTATTTAGCATTGTTTACACTACAGAAATGATAAATTAAAACAAACATCTGCATCAAGTTTCTGAAGCATCCAAACAGTGTTCTTCCTCAGCCTTGTTTTCCTGCCAGTTTTTCAGTGCTTACTAATAAAGACATTATGTCTGAAATTGCTTCCTCAGTTCACGTTATTATAATGCCAACCCTTGACAGTCGCTAGTGTGTGGCATGCAGATAATTCACCAGTCTATTTCTCTTGACTTTCGCAGTATACTGAGTTATAGCTTTTGAACTTCTCATGTATATTGTCAGTCGAGTTTTTATGGAATTGCAGGTTTGGGTTGGTCTTTCAAAGTTTCAAGGTATTGGCAATTCTATTTCAGACCCTTCATAGTTGTTCTTTGTTCTTGAGCCATGGGCAGTTCCTGAGACAATAGGACCGCTCCTTGGCATTGTTCTGATTGCTGCCTCAGTTAAATAATCTGCTTTTGACAGTATTGTTACAAATGGCATAGCTTGTATGTTAAGAGTGTTTCCCACTTTCTTATTAGAACTTAGAGAAAGACAATATAGAGGCATTTCATTTAAATGTTGGAGGTTTCAAATCAAAATATGGTAGATTTCTGGGTGGTAGGGCAAAGTGGTAGATGGAGGGCTGCGCCACCGGGGGAGGGGGGCCCCCTCCATGTGCTTTGCAGGGGGGCCCCCTCAAGTTTTGTTACGCCACTGCATTCCGTCCATCATTTGTTTGTTGTAAAGCATTATTTTTTTCAACCACTTTTTTGAGGGAGGCTACTTAGCCCCCCTCCTTCGGCCATTTATGGCCCCGGGGAACCCATCCCCTGGGGCCGGCCTTGTTTGAATTTTTTTTATATAATTGGGGAGGGGGCATCGTGGCCCCCCTCCCGGGCCACTTATAGCCCCGGGGACCACACCCCCCGGGGCAGGCCCTCTCCATTGGAGACCGTGTGGGGTCCCCAATCCCCCCACGGTCCCACCGGCTCCCTACGTCCTGCGGGAGCCGGAATTGCTTTTCCACATGGGGAGCTGCAAAGATGCAGCTCCCTGTGTGGAAAAGCAATCGTCTTTGGTATTTCGAAGAGAGAGCAGGTTTCCTGCTCTCTCTTCCAAATACCAAAGCAGTTTGCTATGGCAGGGCGGGAGCCGCGAGGCTCCTGCCCTGCCATAGCAAACTACAGTGTCCCGTGGGTGGGCACCCTGGGACACTGCAGGAGCCTGCCATGGGGTTGGCGATCCCCAAGGCCATCAAGGCTGCAGGAGGTGGGCCGCGCTGCCCCTCTCCCAACATTTACAAAGCCCCGGGAGGTGGTGGTCCCCAAATTTTAATTCTTAGTGCCCCGGGGAGGTGGCAGTCCCTGGGGCGTGTGGGGGGGCTCAAGTCCCCCACACAGGATGATTTATTTAAAATTAATGCCCTGGGGTGGTGGTCCCCGGGGCTGTGGGGGCCATGTGAGCCCCCCACATATTTTTTTAAAGCCCCGGGGGTGGTGGTTACAGGGGCTGGGGGGCCTGAGAGCCGCCCCAACATATTTGAGAAAAGCCCTGGGGGTGGTGGTCCCCCCATTACATTAACAATATTACCCCGGTACTTGGCCCCCCCGCGGGCTAAATACTAACGAAGCACGGGAGCCCGCGGTTCAGTTTTTTCTTTTCCACGACCAGATACACGGATCCTCCGCGGATTTGACCATTTAAAATAAATTATAATTTTTGGGAGGCCCTGGGGGTCCTTCTGGGACACCCTAAGCAGGCCTAGGGGGTCAGGGTGTTTCTACCCTGCCCCCTTTTTGCATTATGCGCACTTGTATGACTGATTTCTTGTGCCTCGGTTCTACCGAGGCACATGATGGCTGCCAACACTTCCTGGTTTGGAGTGTTTACAGCCAATTAGCATACAGCTTGTGATCGGGAGGGTGCACGGATCCTCTGCGGCCATAGACATATATGTGTTTTTACTTTTGATTTTCTCAGCAACTACTGAACGGATTTATACCATTTAACAAAAAGGGTTCTTTCTGAACCAAGAACTACCTCTTTGCCAAATCTGGTGTGATTCTGTTCCGCAGTTCGGGCTGTAGCCGTGTCTAAAGTTTCCTACTGAAAACTGCATGGGGAAAACATGTTTTGGGACCCCCCTTTTTTCTCAGCCCTCGCTTGCGGAATCACCCAAAACTTTCAGGATAGGAGCGGACCGGCGCGCCCCACGAGTTTTGAAAATTTCGCGAAGATTCATCAACCGACGCCAAAGCTATTGGAAATAGAATGTTGTGAATTTCCTATGGAAAATAGGTGCTAACTATAACTACCTACTCGCGACTGTCAGTAGGTAATATATATATATATATTCACTTAAAAAACCATTGGTTTCACACATGTTATAGTTAGCTGGACATTTCACTCGTAAAAAACCAATGAAATTCCCCCGTTATAGTTAGTGCAGGCAACTATAACTCACGCGACCGCAATCCTCTGCTGATGACGTCAGATATTACATCACTGATGACATATGTGTCTTTCTGAAAAATAAATATTTGTAATATATGTATAGCTAAAGATTAATGGAAGAAGACATGGGTAAATAAGTGTCTAAATACAGTGATGTAATATCTGACGTCATCAGCAGAGGATTGCGGTCGCGTGAGTTATAGTTGCCTGCACTAACTATAACGGGGGAATTTCATTGGTTTTATACGAGTGAAATGTCCAGCTAACTATAACATGTGTGAAACCTATGGTTTTTAAAGTGAATTTGCAAGGTTTTTTAATTGCTAATTCGTAACTATAACGTGTGTGAAACCTATGGTTTTTTCAGTGAATATATATATATATGTATATATATATATATTCACTGAAAAAACCATAGGTTTCAGGGGTGTTATAGTTAGCTGGACTTTTCACTTGTACAAAACCATTGAAATTCCCCCGTTATAGTTAGTTCAGCTAACTATAACTCGCGCGCCCGCAATGCACTGCTGATGACGTCACATATTACATCACTCATGACATGGTCAGTGACATCACTCATGACATCACTGATGACATCTCAAATGACATCACTGATGACATCACTGATGACATCATCCAGTGAATGTGTGTTATTCTGAAAATTAAATATGTTTTATATATGTATATCTCAAGGTCGATGGAAGAATAAATGGGTATATAAGTGTCTAAATGGATGATTTGTTTTTGAAAAATTGATTGTGTAACTGACTGATTAAGTGTATCATAGTGAATACATGGCTTAGTGAGTAATGTTTAAATATGTAAATATCTGTATCAGTCTCTCACTTTGTGTATAAGTGGCTGCATGGGTTGGTGAGTAGCTACATGGGTGTCTATATAGGTTATTAGTTGGTTTTTTGAGTATCAGTCTGAGTGTCTGCATGGTTCGGTGGGGGTATTACGTAGTGCATAGGTGCATGAATGAGTGACTCACTGTTTGTATGTGTTGAACACAGTATGTGTGCAGGACTGTATGGGTGGATGAGTGTGTGTATGGGTGTGTTAGTGAGTGAATGACTGTCTCAATAGTGTCTTTATGAGTAACTACATATGTTTTAAACTAGTATATGTGACTATTGGTGTATATATGTGAGTATATGTGAGAGTGAGAGATTGAAAGAGTTCCTGTATGAATAAGTATGTGTTTCTATAAGTGATTGTTTAAAAGACTAAGTATGTGTAAGTTTCCGTAGAAGTAAGTGTGGTGGTGTGTGTATAACTGTATATGCAAGTAAATGTATGTTTGATTCTTTATTAGCATGAGTGACTATGTGTGTGAGTAACTCTATGGATGAGTGGCATTGTGTAACAGGATGTATAGGTGTATGAGTACATATGATGAGTGAGTACATGTATGAGTGACTGTATTGGACTGTTGGTGAATGAGTGGATGTGTATGTGGATCTTAGAATTACTGAAGAGGTTGTTGTAACTGGTATTGGTATGTCCATTGTTTTGAACATTTTAGTCTCTATTTTTGAATGTGTGTATCAAAGGTTATATTAGGGTGAGAGGAGGTCTGCCACTCTATCACAAGGATGATGTCATCAGTGATGTCATCAGTGGTCATTTGAGATGTCATCAGTGATGTCATGAGTGATGTCACTGACCATGTCATGAGTGATGTAATATGTGACGTCATCAGCAGTGCATTGCGGGCGCGCGAGTTATAGTTAGCTGAACTAACTATAACGGGGGAATTTCAATGGTTTTGTACAAGTGAAAAGTCCAGCTAACTATAACACCCCTGAAACCTATGGTTTTTTCAGTGAATTTCTGAGGTTTTTTAAATGCTAATTCCTAACTATAACGTGCCTGAAACCTATGGTTTTTTCTGTTAATTTCAAAGGTTTTTTAAATGCTAATTTCTAACTATGCCTACAGAGATAGGACATGTGAAGAAAGAAGAAAAAATGCACAGAAAGAAACAAAAGAAGTGCAGAAAGAAGCAACAGAAGTCCTCAAATACGAAGATAAGTGCAGGAAGAAGGATAACGTGCAGAAAGAACAAAAAGAAGAGCAGAAAGAAGCCTTGTTGCAAAATCATCCTGTACCCTCAACTTTTTCAGACGGATACTGGTGGTAACTGAGTCTGACTAACCAGTCCTAGAGCCAGTGCTATGTTAAAAGACACTTAGAATACAGTGAAAACACCTACATACACTAGGGAACATTATGCGTTGGGGTCCCCCTGTGATTAGCCTTACCTCCTCTATAAGCCCCTAGTATATAATAGGGCATGGGGATTAAAACTACCTCTTAAAACAGGCCACAGGGCGTTTTTGCACACGTTAACTCAGGCCCCGTCCCCTCCTTTCACCATTGTGTAAACACGCCCTGTGTCCGTTTTTAGTTGGGAGATTAAGTTCATTTGAGTCCTGAGGGTCCCTAGGGTCCAACTAGCCCACTAGGTACCTCCAGTAAGTGCCACAGAGCTGCGTTGCAGAGAGGTGTAAAAAGTGGCACGGCCTGGACCACCTCTCTGCAATGCAGCTCAGTGGCGCTTACTGGAAGCACTTGGTGGGCTAGTTAGCCCCCAGGGGCCCTCAGTATTGAAGGGAAATTATATTAAGGGTGGGCGTAGTTCGCGAAGTAGCGCTTCGCGAAGCTACGCAAAGTGAAGTTCGCACTACGCGAGCTACGCGTAGCACTTCGCGAACTGCGTAGTAACATGTTCGCACTGTGCAAGATGTTGTTTTCAATGATTGCACAGTGCGGACAAGCAACCGGCACTGTGCAATCATTGAAAATGGCATCTTGCACAGTGCGAGCTGTAGTTTTCTGCTGCTCGAGTAGATTTTTACTCGAGCTGCAGCTTTCTCAACGCGAACTGGTAGTTTCTCATCGCGAGCGGTCGCGAGCATACGCGACCCCTCGCAATGAGAAACCTGACCTCCTCGCGTTGGGAATCTCGCCGGGAGGTTTATTTTCCATGCTCGCGATCGCGAACAAGGAAAAAGTCTCGCCAGGATGTCATTTTGCTTGCTCGCGGTCGCCAACTTGACGTTGAGGACCGCGAGCAAGCAAAAAATGACCGCAGCACTACGCAACACTACGCTACGCGTGTTCGCACTGTGCTACGTGCAGTTCGCGTAGTGCGAAGTAGCGCGAACTTCGCAAACTACGCGAGCGTAGCGTAGTGCTTCGCCCAGGCCTAAATTATATCCCCAATTTAAAACGTGCCATGGTGCGTGTTTGCACACGTCACCTCAGGCCCCGTCCCCTCCCTTCACCACTGTGTAAACGCGCCCTGTGGCTGTTCTAAGTTGAGAGATTAAGTCCCCTTGAATCCTAAGGGTCCCTAGGGTCACACTAGACCACTAGGTACCTCCAGTAAGCGCCACAGAGCTGCGTTGCAGAGAGGTGTAAAAAGGGGCTTGGCCTCAGAACACCTGTCTGCAGCGCAGCTCCCTGGCGCATACTGGAGATGCCTGTTGGGGGCGCGTTTGCAGAGTGCTGCATGGAGGGGGCATGGCCTCCGGCACGATGCCAGTCTTTTATTTATTTTATTTTTTTAAGAAGGGGGGCTGTGTGGTTCCCCTTCTTATTCTAATTTATTGGCCCTGATGACCCCATCTTCCAGGGCCTGTCTCCTAATTATATTTTTTTGACCCCAATCCCCAGGGCCGGCCACTGTTTTTTATTATTTTTAAAAAATATATATTTATAGACACACCTAGGACATGCTGGACAAACCGTACGTACCTATCACCATGACGATTTGCGTGATATTCATTAAAAGGCGACTATGCATGCAATTAATCCACGTGGAATGTATTTACACCACTAGTGAAGCTCTGACATGTCTGATGCTCTACCGTGCCTAATCCCGGTAGACACCCTTGTCGTTTATTTATACAAACATGGGTAGCTATTGACGGGCACATTTAATACACATGCACACTAAGCCATTCAAAGGGGATTCGACAAAAATTCGACCAAAACTATGCAAGAAACCCCCCTCACATTTAATAAAACACACATCCACTGCCGGATGTGTAATACTTTTTATTTTACTCTCTGGAAAGGGGACGAACATCACTTGCGAGTCACAGCGCGCTCCTGACAGAGCCCAATGCTGTGTTACACCCACCATTGCCTGCCGAGTGCCACACACCTCTGTATTGTATTCCACTAGCTAGTGCATATGCTATGACACTCTCTAGCCCATGTGCACTGTTACACCACCGCGTGAAAATGTCATGCCACACTTGTCTTCGCACGGGTTATATTGCCCCATCTAACGTGCCTTCCTCGATGCCTATGTTATAACGCACAGTGCTATGCCATACATATTACAATTTGGGATCCATATCTTTGTCACAGTGCATATGCAACGTTACACTCCCCAGCACATATTTTATATTACAACTTTAGAGACTAGTTAGGTTACACAACACTGCCCTGTGCATATTACACTCCAAGGCGCATATCGCATAGCACGCGCTAGTGCCTGTGCTATCTCGCGCTCTCCAATGAATCTGTCATTGCGCACAATGTATTGCATATTATATTTCACGCCTGGTTCATCTTATATCACACTTTTTGGTGCATAGTTTATACCATACACTATATCTAGTTTTCATTTTCAATCGTGCTCTCAGGACTATGTTCTATATAACACTATGTTCACCTACCCTTTTCACGGGCATTACATTTTGCGATAGGGGGTGGAGGGTCAGGGGGTGTTTTTGCCAAGTGAGCCCGGAGTCACAGTCACTAACGTCTTCTTCTTCCTGAATAAAAGTGAGATTATGCTGCATACTTGTTCATATTTTAAGTAGTTTGCACAGACAAAATGTTTTAAAAACAATAAAGTTTCTAATACCCGCCTTCTCTGAACAGTTAGCTTGCTGCCCCATCCCCCTCCTCCCTATCCTCTGTTGTGTGAATCCATGGACTAGCCTCCTCCCTCCTGCCATGCATGGTCTGATGTGCTGCCACTGCCCTCAATTTAGTATGATGTACCAGTCCACTCCTCCTGCCCTCCATTGCCCAATTCTATGCCCCATCATTGACCTCCTGCTTAAACTCTGTGCTTAGCTTGCTGCCCCTATTCTCCTTCCCCCTGCCCTCCGATGTCTTTGTGCATGCCCCTGCTCCATCCTTTTTGCCCACCATGTCCCATGGACCTGCCACTCCTATCTACTCTGAGTGTTCTGTTGAGCTGCCACTCCCCTCCCACCTGCCTAGCATTGTCAGATGACTGTAACCTGTCCCTGCCACCTCCACCCTGCCTGTCCACATGCCATGCCTCTATCCTCTTCCTCCTGTCTTACATGGTCCATTGTACTGCCACACCCTTCTGCCCTCCCTGGTCTGTTGTGCTGCAACTGCTCCTCCTGCCTGCCCCGTGTGGTCTGTTGTGAGGCCCCTTCCCCTGAACTTTCTTGTCTGTGCACAGGTCCTGACCCTCCCTTCTATCCTCCATCGTCCTTTGTGCATGCCCCTGCACCCTCCTTCTTGCCCATCATAGCCATTGTGCTGCCACTAACCCTCCCACTTGCCATGCATGGTCTTCTGTGCTGCCATGGCCCCTCCCACCTTCCCTGTGTGGTCAGTTAGATGCCCCGGACCCCCTCCCACCTTCCCTCCATGGTCTGTGTGTATGCCATCACAGTCTCACTGTTGCTCTTCATGTTGTGTCTTGCTTCTAGTGCCCATCCTGCCTGACCTCCATGGCCATCTTGCTGCTCCTGCCCTGCCCCCTTGCCCCCAGCCCTCTGTTTACATGTGCAGGCCCCTACTACCTCCCTCCTGGCTTGTCTGTTCCATTGTAATGCCCCTGATCCGTCCCTCCTGCCCTTTATGGTCTGTTATGCTGCAGCCTTCTCTCCTGTCTGTCCATTATGGTCAGCTAGCTACCATTGCCTCTTGCCCCTCTGTTCTCTGTTGTCCATGTGCATGGTCCTGTCCCCTCCCTCTTGCTTTCTATGGATTGTTGTGCTGCACTCCCGTCCTGCATGCCCTGTGTGGTGTATTGTGCTGCTGCAAACCCTGATGCCTGCCCTGCAGGGTCAGTTTGGTGCACCTCTCCATGTCTCTCCTGTCCTCTGTTATTCAAGTCCATGTCCCTATCCCATTTCCTTCCATGATCCAATGTACCATACTTGCGAACATTTTGAACTTGGTAAGAGGGAGATTTTGAAAAAAAACTGGGGTATTGATTTTCCCCTTTGAGTTACATTGAAAAAGAGGATATTGTAGACAGGAGACAGATCAAATAAAGCCCATTTGAGCTTAAAAACATTGGACGTTTCCTGGCTGAATCGGGTCTGTTGGCATGTATGGTTGTACTACCATTGCCTCTTCCTTCTGCCCACAATGGTCTATTACATTGCCACAGCCTTGAAGGAGGGTAGATTTTGTATCACAGGGGGCCCCTGGCCCGTTCTGTCCACACCTGAAGTATGAGACCCTTGTCCTTGCCCTGCCAGCCGCATTTGTAGGCCGTATTAAATTGACCAGCGGGTCCAGTGTTGCTATATAATTATCCTGAGACATCCTTACCACTCAGCCA
This sequence comes from Triturus cristatus, assembly GCF_964204655.1. NCBI lineage: Eukaryota > Metazoa > Chordata > Amphibia > Caudata > Salamandridae > Triturus > Triturus cristatus. The sequence goes on along the minus strand of NC_140590.1, from coordinate 207,016,022 downwards.
GCATAAAACCCCTGTGTAGGCCCTTCTGTTCAATATGTAGGCCTCTTTGTTAAATTGACCATAGCTCTGCAATTTTAGTGTATAGCAGTCTGAAGGCAGGTCTGCGAGGCCTTCTGCTCCAAACTAGTAGCCCCCACCCTACTCGAGTGCTCCGTGCTCGGTATCAAAGTTCAACATCCCCCTGAAGCTGTCGACATACAGTAGGCTGCATCCTGGACTGGTACTTGCTTCCTGGGCAGGTTTCCCGCTTTTAAGGAAGTGGCAACCGCAGAGCGTCAAGTTAGGAGAACTGAGGAGATTTTATACATGAATATATTGAATTCCTGTACAATACCCATTATTTTCTGCTTGCTCTATGGAACTTACGATAAGCGATTGGCCTGAGAGACTGACCTTTTCACCCAGTCCATTGTCAGCATTAAGTGGGTAAATGACGCAATGTCTGGTAAAATCTGCAGACGAAGCTTTTGGGTAGCATACGTAGGTAGATGTAGCGTGCAAAGGAGCCCACAAAATGATATAAAAAGGGAGCACCCACAGATATCGACGGACAACCTCGCCGTCTGTATGTAGGTTAACAGGCTGTGCAGGTTTTCCCCAAGAACTGGGAGCTCTTGTCTTCCTTTGCTTAAAATGTCTTGCTCTGCTTTGCTTGAAGTATCTTATTCTATTTTACCTCTATGAAATGTCATGTTATGTTTAACCATTGTTCTCTTTACTTTTGCATTTAAAATATGTTGTATTGTAATTGCAGGAATGCTTGCTCTAAGAGTAAATGTGAGTGTCCCTAGGTAACATTTTCCTTGGTGTAACTTGTTTCTCATGATGCATTTATAGATGTGTTTTCTCTCTCTCTCTGTCAGTCCATTAATTGAGATACAGAGAATATCATGACAGCTGTATGATTATCTGGATTCTGTATTTTGTACTTTATGTCTCTATTCTGAGGTTTCTTTGAAGTTGCATCTTCTCATTAAACTGCCATTGTATTCTGCCTCCAATTCCATGTCTCATATGTCTGTTTTCTTCATTTTTGGAGCAAGCGTTCCTAGGCACCCCGGCTCAAATTAAGGTGCCCCTTTTGTCCCTGACTCACTCTCCTGCTCAGTTCTGTGGTGGCTCCCGGGGCTCTGGGGACCGCCCCTAGCTTCCTTGACCCGTAATAGATCTTCCCTCCAACAGCCTCTCTTGCAAGTCCTGTATTGTTGGTTTGTTGCCCCTGCCCCCCTTTCCACTGCCCTCCATAGTCTGTTGTGCTTCCACGGCCCTTCCTGCCTGCTCAGTGTGGTTAAATTGTTGCCTTTGCACCCTCCTACCTGCCTTCAATTTTCAGAGTCCGTGCCCCTGGCCTCTGCCTCTCAACAGTATCCTAATGAACAACTAGATTGCTAACATTCTATATTTATTACAAAAGTGTGGAACGCCTGACATCATCTTGATGTGATCAAAACTGTAATACCTAGAGCATTCCATTAGAAATTACATATATGAGAGGGTCTTATTGGCATCAAAATTATGGTTAGTGCTCTAAAAGACTAAAATAAGGACATATTTTCTGAGTTTTCAAATAGCGACAAAGCACTTTTAAATTATTTGTTATCTTTATGTTTTTTTATCTAGTTGACAACTTGATTAAATGTTGCACTTAGGGGAGAGGATGTGGTGTTACTTCCAGAACTGCAGACTTTGCAACTGGGGAACCAGGTTGAAGTTTCTGCTTCAGCTCGACATTCTGTGATTCTGGTCAAATCACTTAGTCTCCCCATGTCTACAACCAAAATGAATTTGTTCTTGTGTGATGTAACCAATGCTCATGTAAAGCACTCCAATACCTGACAAGTCTGCACTATATAACACTGCAAAAACACAAAATAATAAGTGTTTTGCACACTTCTGTCATTGGGCTATATTTGGGCTATATCTGGGTGATTTTGGGCTACATTTGGGCTCTTTTGTCTCCGGTGGCCATCTTGGGAGATTTATTTGTTATGAAGTTTCCTAATTTCCTCATGTACTGCAGTCTCCTCAGTCGGAAATGCTTTCAGTTTTTTACTTTGATTCCATCATGAAGGTATTCAGATATGTCACACATTTGCCATGAATTCTGAATGTTAGCACTCTAGTTGCTCATTAGATCACTGTAGTAAAACTACTGTTCACCATGGAAGTCTGCTCCTGGTATTAAAAGTGCATGTTTCAGTCTGCATGTCAGAATTTTTTAATGAAATAGAAGAGGATTTGAGAAGTCACTCAAAATGTGCCCTCATTTTCTTTCTTCAGCATTAATCATAATTTCTATGGCAAAATAAACCCCCTCATTGTGTTCCTTTTTAAATTAAATGTTTTAAGTGTTACCAGTTTATTCCAATCAAGATGGCTTCAGGTGTGCCATACTTTTGTCATAATGAAGACAGTAAGTGCTCTAGTTGTTTTTAAGAACATTCTTGGACATTCTGTCATTGGGCTATACTTGGGCTACATCTGGGTGATATTTGGGCTACATTTGGGCTCTTTTGTCTCTGGTGGCCATCTTGGGAGACTTATTTGTTATGAAGTTTCCTAATTTCCTCATTTACTGCAGTCTCCTCAGTAGGAAATACTTTCAGTTTTTTACTTTGATTCCATCAAGAAGGCATTCAAATGTGTCACACATTTGCCATAAAATCAGAATGTTAGCACTCTTTTTGCTCATTAGATCACTGTAGTAAAGCTACTGCTCACCAGGGAAAACTGCTGCTGGTATTGAAAGTGCATGTTTCAGTCTGCATGCCAGGATTTGAGAAGTCACTCAAAATGTGCCCTAATTTTTCTTTCTGCAGCACTAATCATACATTTTATGGAAAAATGAACCACCTCATTTTGTTCCTTTTTAAATTAAATGTTTTAAGAGTTACCACTTTAATCCAAGCAAGATGGCTTCAGGTGTGCCATACATTTATCATAAGTAGGACGGTTAGCGCTCTAGTAGTTCTTTGGAACACTCTGGAAAGCTGCAGTAGAACACAAAGGAATCAACTGACAGTCTCTGCCCTTGTTGGATGTACATGTTTTACTGAGAATGTCAGACTTCATTCTCACATGACTGAGAAAGATAATGTGAATTTACAGAAAATAAGCTCTCAGTTTAGCTTATAGATCACCTTCCAAACCTCTGTGGTAAAAGCATGAGAAAATATTTTTCTCTCAATCATGATATCCCAGCAGAAGGCTTTTTCACATGGTGAAATCACCTTAGAACATACCACAATTCCTAAAATGAGTATGGTACCATCAACAAATGATTTATAATGTAACTAAAGTCTTAAAATCTTCTATTAACTGCAATGCTTTTTAATGAGGTGCTATCATGTATATTGGTCCCAAGATGGCTGCCAACACTTCTTGGATGAAGTGCTGACAGCCAATCAGATCTCAGGATGAGATGTGTGGTTAGGCTCCGCCCACATATATATATTGATTTAAATGCTATTTTCTCAGGAACTACTGAACAGATTTACACCAGACCTACAAAAGGCACTTCCTTGACCTGAGGACTACCTCTCTGCCAAATTTCAAGTAACTCTGTTCAGCCGTTCGGGCTATAGCTGTGTCTAAAGGTCCTATGGAAAAATGCATGGGAAAAACGCGTTTTGGGACCCCCCTTTTTTCTCAGCCCCCGCTTGACGAATCCCCCCGAGACTTTCAGGGTAGGAGCGGAGCGTAGCGCCCCACCTATTTTGAAAATTTCGCGAGGATTCATCGACCGGCGCCAAAGTTATTCCAAATAGAATGTTGCGGATTTCCTATGGAAACAGGGTCCTAACTATAACTATCTACTGGCGACCGCCAGTAGATAATATATATATATATATATATATATATATATATACTTACTGAACAAACAATAGGTTTCAGGCACGTTATAGTTAGAAATTAGTATTTAAAAAACCTTAGAAATTCACTGAAAAAAACACAGGTTTTAGGGACATTCCTCTGTTATTGTTAGTTGAGCTAAATATAACTCGCGCCACCGCAATGTACTGCTGATGATGTCACATATTACATCATTCATGACATGGTCAGTGACATCATTTCTTCCAAAAACCAAACCACATTGCTTTTCCACACGGAGAGCTGCACCTTAGCAGCTCCCCATGTGGAAAAGCAATGCTGGCTCCCACAGGAGACGGGGAGCCGGCGGGACAGTGGGGAATTGGGTGCCCCACCATAGTCCCCAACGATATGGCAAGGCCCCGGGGGATGGGGTCCCTGGGGCAAGAAGTGGCCAGGGAGGGGGGCCACACGGCCCCTCCCCTATAATAGAAAAAAAAGGAAAAATAAAAAGCATAGGCAGGCCCCAGGGGATGAGGTCCCAGGGGCCATAAATGGCCTGAGGAGGGGGGCCTTGCAGTCCCCCTCCAAATAATCTTTTTTTTTTAAAAAACACTGGCCATGCTCTGGGGGATGGGGTTCGCGGGGCCAAATATGGCCTCGGGAGGGGGGCCACCTTCCGTTTTAAAAAATATGTAAAAAAAGGGGTCAGGCCCTGGGGGATGGGGTCCCCAGGGCCCATAAAATAGAAAATGAAGGAGGGCCACACAGCCTCCAGCAACACTCTGCAAACGCGCCCTGTGGCGCGTTTTTAGTTGGGGAATTAATTCTCCTTCAATACTGGTGGTCCCTGGGGGCCACCTAGCCCACCAGGAACATCCAGTAAGCGCCACAGGGCTGCGTTGCAGAGAGGTGGTCCAGGCCACGCCCCTTTTTACACCTCTCTGCAACGCAGCTCTGTGGCGCTTACTGGAGGTACCTGGTGGGCTAGTTGGACCCCAGGGACCCTCAGGATTCAAGGGGAATTAATCCCCCAACTTAAAACGCACCACAGGGCGCGTTTGCACAGTGGTGAAGGGAGGAGGCGGGGCCTGATGTGACATGTGTGCAAACAGGTCCTGTGGCGCATTTTAAGGTGGGAATTAATTCCCCTTCAATCCTGAGGGTCCCCGGGGGCCAACTAGCCCACCAGGTACCACCAGTAAGCACCACAGGGCTGCGTGGCAGAGAGGTGTAAAAAGGGTTGTGGCCTCAAACCACCTCTCTGCAACGTAGCCCTGTGGCGCTAACTGGAGGTACCTGGTGGGCTAGTTGGACCCCAGGGACCATCAGGATTGAAGGGGAGTTAATCCCCCAACTTAAAACGTGCCACGGGACGCGTTTGCACAGTGGTGAAGGGAGGGGGCGGGGCCTGAGGTGACATGTTTGCAAACACACCCTGTGGTGCGTTTTAAGTTGGGGAATTAATTCCTCTTCAATCCTGAGTGTCCCTGGGGGCCACCTAGCCCACCAGGTACCTCCAGTAAGCGCCACAGGGCTGCGTTGCAGAGAGGTGATCCAGGCCATGCCCCTTTTTACACCTTTCTGCTGATGATGTCACATATTACATCACTCATGACATGGTCAGTGACATCACTGATGACATCTCAAATGACATCACTGATGACATCATCCAGTGACTGTGTGTTTCTGTAAAGTTTAAATATGTTTAATATATATAGGGAAAGGCGTATTGAAGAATGAGCGGGTGTATAAGTGTCTGAATGGATGTTTTAGTAGGTGCGTGAATCTCTGTATCCGTCTGTCTGTTGGTGTGTAAGCGACTGCATGGGTTTGTGAATAACTACATAATTGTATATATGAGTTATTGATTGGTTGTCTTAGAATCTGTATGGGTGCCTGAGTGGTTGTGTGGGTGGGGTGTGAATGGATGATTCATTCAGCGCATAATTTGAAGTGTGCATCTGGGATGGACTGTATGGGTGGGTGAGTGTGTGTATGGGTGTGTTAGTGAGTGAATGTATATCTCAGTGGTACATGTGTGAGTAACTACATATATGAAAGGCAGTATATATGTGTTTTAGAGTATATATATGTGGCTATAAGTGAGCGTGTGTGATTGTGAGGGTGGCTGAAAGGATGAGGGTTTGGTTCTATCAGTGATTGTATAAGAATGTAAGAATGTGCTAGTGAGCTGGTGTGTGTATAACTGTATAGGTGAGTAAATGGGAGTGTGAATAATTATTTGGATGACTGACTAGGTGTGTGAGTACCTCTATGGATGAGTGGTGGTGTGTGAATGTCTATATAGGTGTATGAGTGCATATGATAGTCCTGTACTGAGTGACCATAAGTATGAGTGACTGTACGGGTGAGTAAGTGGATGTGTGTGTAGACCTAAGAATCAGTGAGTGGGTATGTAGTTATTGCTGTTGGAGCATCTATGGTTTTGAGAATGGCACTCTGTAATTTAGAGTGGGTGTATCTAAAGTTATATTAGGGTGTGAGAAGATGCATGAAATTATCACATGGATGATGTCATCAGTGATGTCATCAGTGATGTCATTTGAGATGTCATCAGTGATGTCATCAGGATGTCACTGACCATGTCATGAATGATGTAATATGTGAAGTCATTAGCAGTGTATTGCAGGGGTGCAAGTTATAGTTAGCTGAACTAACTACAACGGGGGAATTTCACTGGTTTTGTGCAAGTGCAATGTCCAACTAACTATAACTTTACCTAAAACCTATGGTTTTTACAGTGAATATATATATATATCGCCAGTAGGTAGTTATAGTTAGGACCTATTTTCCATAGGAAATCCGCAACATTCTATTTGGAATAACTTTGGCGTCCGTTGACGAATCTTTGCGAAATTTTCAAAACTTTTGGCCAGCTCCGGTCCGCTCCTATCCTGAATGTCTCGGGATGATTCGTGTAGGGGGGCTGAGAAAAAAGGGGGGTCCCAAAACATGTTATCCCCATGCAATTTCCCATAGGACCTTTAGCCGCAGCTACAGCCCGAACTGCTGAACGGAATTACACCAGATTTGGCAGAAAGGTAGACCTTGGTTCAGAGTCGTGCCTTTTGCTTAAATGGTGTAAATCTATTCAGTAGTTCCTGAGAAAATCAAAATCAAAATCACATATATATCTGGGTGGAGCCTAACCACACATCTCATCGTGAGATCTGATTGTACTTCATCCAAGAAGTGTTGGCAGCCATCATTGCAGTTAATAGAAGGTTTTAAGACTTTAGTTACATTATAAATCATTTGTTGATGGTACCATACTCATTTTAGGAATTGTGGTGTGTTCTATTGTGATTTTACCATGTGAAAAAGCCTTCTGCTGTGATATCATGAATCATGTTTGAGAGAAAACTATTTTCTCATGCTTTTCCCACAGAGGTTTAGAAGGTGATCTATAAGCTAAACTGAGAGCATATTTTCTGTAAATTCACATTATCTTTCTCAGTCATGTGAGAATGAAGTCTGACATTCTCAGTAAAACATGTACATCCAACAAGGGCAGAGACTGTCAGTTGATTCCTTTGTGTTCTACTACAGCTTCCCAGAGTGCTCTAAAGAACATCTAGAGTGCTAACAGTCCTACTTATGAAAAACGTATTGCACACCTGAAGACATCTTCATTGGAATAAAGTTCTTAAAACATTTAATTTAAAAAGGAACAAAATTAGGGGGTTCATTTTGCCATAGAAAGTATGATTAGTGCTGCAGAAAGAAAAATTAGGGCACATTTTGAGTGACTTCTCAAATCCTCTTCTATTTCATGAAAACATTCTGACATGCAGATTGAAACATGCACTTTCAATACCAGCAGCAGACTTCCCTGGTGAGCAGTAGCTTTACTACAGTGATCTAATGAGCAACTAGAGTGCCAACAATCTGAATTTATGGCAAATATGTGACACATCTGAATGCCTTCTTGATGTTATCAAAGTAAAAAACTGAAAGCATTTCCTACTGAGGAGACTGCAGTAAATGAGGAAATTAGGAAACTTCATAACAAATAAATCTCCCAAGATGGCCATCAGAGACAAAAGAGCCCAAATGCAGCACAAATATTATCCATATGTAGCCTATATGTAGCCCAATGACAGAGGTGTGCAAAACACTTATTTTTTGTGTTTTTGCAGTTTTATGTAGTGCAGACTTGTCAGGTATTGGAGTGCTTTACATGAGCATTGGTTACATCACACAAGATCAAATTCATTTTGGTTGTAGACATGGGGAGATTAAGTGATTTGACCAGAATCACAGAATGTTGAGCTGATGCAGAAACTCCAACCTGGTTCCCCAGTTGCAGAGTCTGCAGCTCTGGAAGTAACACCACATCCTCTCCCCTAAGTGCAACATTTAATCAAGTGGTCAACTGGATAAAAAAACATAAAGATAACAAATAATTTAAAAGTGCTTTGTCGCTATTTGAAAACTCAGAAAATATGTCCTCATTTTAGTTTTTTAGAGCACTAACCACAATTTTGATGCAAATAAGACCCTCTCATATATGTAATTTCTAAACGAAATGCTCTAGGTATTACAGTTTTGATTACATCAAGATGACGTCAGGCGTTCCACACTTTTATACTAAATATAGAATGTTAGCAATCTAGTTGTTCATTAGGATACTGTTGAGAGGCAGAGGCCAGGGGCACGGTAGGAGGGTGCAGAGGCAGCAATTTGACCACAATGGGCAGGCAGGAAGGGCAGTGGCAGCACAACAGACTATGGAGGGCAGTGGAAAGGGGGGCAGGGGCAACAAACCAACATTACAGGACTGGCAAGAGAGGCTGTGGCAATATAATAGACCATTGTGAGCAGAAGGAAGAGGCAGTGGTAGTAAAGCCATACATGCCAAGAGACCCGATTCAGCCAGAAAGCGTCCAATGTTTTTAAGCTCAAATGAGCTTTATTTGATCTGTCTCCTGTCTACAATCTCCTCTTTTTCAATGTAGCTCTAAGGGGAAAATCAATACCCCAGTTTTTTTTAAAATCTCCCTCTTACCAAGTTCAAAATGTTCACAAGTTTGGCACATTGGATCATGGAAGGCAGGAGGAATTGGGGTAGGGACATGGACTCAGATAAACGAGGACAGGAGGGACATGGAGAGGTGCACCAAACTGACCCTACAGGGCAGGCATCAGGGTTTGCAGCAGCACAATACACCACACAGGGCATGCGGGACGGGAGTGCAGCACAACAATCCATAGAAAGCAATAGGGAGGGGACAGGACCATGCACACGGACAACAGAGAACAGAGGGGAAAGAGGCAATGGTAGCTAGCTGACCATAATGGACAGACAGGAGAGAAAGCTGCAGCATAGCAGACCATAAAGGGCAGGAGGGACGGATCAGGGGCATTACAATGGAACAGAAAAGCCAGGAGGGAGGGAATAGGGGTCTGCATATGGAAACAGAGAGCTAGGGGCAAGGGGGGAGGTCAGGAGCAGCAAGATGACCATGGAGGTCAGGCAGGATGGGCACTAGAAACAAGACACACCATGGAGAGCAACAGTGAGACTATGATGGCATACACACAGACCATGGAGGGAAGGTGGAAGGGGGTCAGGGGCAGCTAGCTGACCACACAGGGAAGGTGGGAGGGGCCATGACAGCACAGAAGACCATGCATGGCAAGCAGGAGGGTTAGTGGCAGCACAATGGCTATGATGGGCAAGAAGGAGGGTGCAGGGGCATGCACAAAGGACCATGGAGGATAGAAGGGAGGGTCAGGACCTGGGCACAGACAAGAGAGATCAGGGTAAGGGGCCTCACAACAGACCACATGGGGCAGGCAGGAGGAGCAGTTGCAGCACAACAGACCAGGGAGGGCAGTAGGGTGTGGCAGTAAAATGGACCATGGAGGACAGGGGGAAGGGGATAGGGGCATGGCATGTAGACAGGCAGTGGGGAGGTGGCAGGGACAGGTTACAGTCATCTGACAATGCTAGGCAGGTGGGAGGAGAGTGGCAGCTCAACAGAACACTCAGAGTAGATAGGAGTGGCAGGTCCATGGAACATGGTGGGTGAAAAAGATGGAACAGGGGCATGCACAAAGACATCGGAGGGCAGGGGGAAGGAGAATAGGGGGCAGCAAGCTGAGCACAGAGGCTAAGCAGGAGGTCAATGATGGGGCATAGAATTGGGCAATGCAGGGCAGGAAGAGTGGACTTGTACATCATGCTAAATGAAGGGCAGTAGCAGCACATCAGACCATGCATGGCAGGAGGGAGGAGGCTAGTCCATGGATTCAGACAACAGAGGATAGGGAGGAGGTGGATGGGGCAGCAAGCTAACTGTTCAGAGAAGGTGGGTATTAGGAACTTTATTGTTTTTAAAATGTGTGTCTGTGCGAACTACCTAAAATATGAACAAGTATGCAGCATAATCTCACTTTTATTCAGGAAGAATAGGACGTTTGTGACTGTGACTCCGGGCTCACTTGGCAGAAACACCCCCTAACCCTCCACCTCCCATCGTAAAATGTAATGCCCGTGAAAAGGGTAGGTGAACTCAGTGTTATATAGAATATAGTTCTGAGAGCACGATTAAAAATGAAAACTAGATATAGTGCATGGTATAAACTATGCACCAAAAAGTGTGATATAAGATGAACCGGGCGTGAAATATAACATGCAATACATTGTGCGCAATGGCAGATTCATTGGAGAGCACGAGATAGCACAGGCACTAGCGCGTGCTATGCGATATGCGCCTTGGAGTTTAATATGCACAGGGCATTGTTGTGTAACCTAACTAGTCTCTAAATTTGGAATATAAAATATGTGCTGGGGAGTGTAACGTTACATATGCACTGTGACAAAGATTTGGATCCCAGATTGTAATATGTATGGCATAGCGCTGTGCGTTATAACATAGGCATCGAGGAAGGCACGTTAGATGGGGCAATGTAACCCGTGCGAAGGCAAGTGTGGCATGACATATTCACGGGGTGGTGTTACAGTGCACATGGGCTAGAGAGTTTCATAGCATACGCACTAGCTGGAGAATACAACACAGAGGTGTGTGGCACTCGGCGGCACTGGTGGGTGTAACACAGCATTCTGCTCAGCCAGGAGCGCGCTGTGACTCTCAAGTGAGGTTTGTCTCCTTTCCAGAGAGTAAAATAAAAGGTATTACACATCCGGCGGTTGATGTGTGTTTTATTAAACGTGAGGGGGGTTTCTTGCAAAGTATTGGTTGAATTTTTGTTTGGACCCCCTTTGAATGGCTTGGTGTGTGTGTGTATTAAATGTGCCCGTCAATAGCTACTCATGTTTGTATAAATAAAGGACAAGGGTGTCTACTTGGAGAGTACCCACCAGCGGGTGTGCCGGGATTAGGCACGGTAGGGCGTCAGACACGTCAGAGCTTCACTAGTGGTGTAAATACATTCCACATGGATTCATTGTATGCATAGTCGTCTTTTAATGAATATCACGCAAATCGTCATGGTGATAGGTACATACGGTTTGTCCAGCATGTCCTAGGTGTTCCTATAACTATATATTTTTTAAAAATAATAAAAAACAAAGGCCGGCCCCGGGAAATGGGGTCCCCGAGGCCATAAGTGGCCTGAGGAGTGGGGCAACGCATCCCCCCTCCTAAAGAATTTTTCTTTTTTTAAAAGGCCATGCCCCGGGGGTTGGGGTCCCCTGGGCCGATTAAGCCCTTGGGAGGGGGGCCACACGGCCCCCTTCCAAATTTTTTGTATACAAAAAAGAAAATGAGGGGGCAGGCCCTGGGGGATGGGGTCCCCAGGGCCAATAAATTAGAAAAAGAAGGGGGGCCACACAGCCCCCCTTCTTAAAATATTTAAATACATAAAAGACCGGCATCATGTCGGAGGCCATGCCCCCTCCTTGCAGCACTCTGCAAACACACCCCCTGGCCAGTTGTAAGTTGGGGAATTAATTCCCCTTCAATACTAAGGGTCCCTGAGGGCCAACTAGCCCAACAGGTATCTCCAGTATGCGCCAGGGAGCTGCGTTGCAGACAGGTGTTCTGAGGCCACACCCATTTTTACACCTCTCTGCAACACAGCTCTGTGGCGCTTACTGGAGGTACCTAGTGGGCTAGTTTGACCCTAGGGACCCTTAGGATTCAAGGGGACTTAATCTCTCAACTTAGAATGGCCACAGGGCGCGTTTACACAGTGGTGAAGGGAGGGGACGGGGCCTGAGGTGACATGCGCAAACACGCACTGTGGCGCATTTTAAGTTGGGGAAATAATTCCCTTTCAATCTTGAGGGACCCTGGGGGCCAACTAGCCCACCAGGTGCTTCCAGTAAGCGCCACTGCTCTGCGTTGCAGAGAGGTGGTGCAGGCCGTGCCAATTTTTACACCTCTCTGCAATGGCGCTTACTGGATGTACCTAGTGGACTATTTTGCCCCTAGGGACCCTCAGGATTCAAGGGGACTTAATCTCCCAACTTAAAATGGCCACATGGCCTGTTTACACAGTGGGGAAGGGAGGGGACGGGGCCTGAGGTGATGTGTGCAAACACGCCCTATGGCGCGTTTTAAGTTGGGGAAATAATTCCCCTTTAATCCTGAGGGCCCCTGGGGGCTAACTAGCCCACCAAGTGCTTCCAGTGAGCGCCCCTGAGCTGCGTTGCAGAGAGGTGGTCCAGGCCGTGCCACTTTTTACACCTCTCTGCAACGCAGCTCTGTGGTGCTTACTTGAGGTACCTAGTGGGCTAGTTGGACCCTAGGGACCCTCAGGATTCAAATGAACTTAATCTTCCAACTAAAAATTGCCACAGGACGTGTTTACACAGTGGTGAAGGGAGGGGACAGGGCCTGAGTTAACGTGTGCAAACACACCCTGTGGTGCATTTTAAGTCGGGTGTTGAAAACTAAAACAGCGATGTTTAAGCATTTACTAAAGACATTAACTTTCCTGCCTTAGAACATGTCTATTGTCTTATGTTGACTAATGTCTGGACTCCATTTTGTATTGTCATGTCTCCACGTGTTGTGCACGAGAAGAGTCCTTCCTTCTCGCTAGTTGCTCTTGTAATCTGCCTAGTAACAGTCTATAAATAGCTCCTTTGTCCGTCTGGCGCATGCCCAGACTTGACCACATCTGTTATCAGTTAATCCTTGCTTGACCATGTTTTCGCGGGCTCAGGAAATTGGTTACTACGCCCACATATTGGTTCTGTATCGAAAATGCCCATAAAAGGTAAAAATGCTCGCCTCATGATGTATCCACCCACTTATGAGCCCCTCTGTTGTGTATAAAAGGGGACCGTGTACGCAAGTTCTTTGTACTACTCTGTGCAATACTGAAGAGTGTTGTATAGGTTGTAGGACCACCCTTAAGGGTTAATAAACTTTGTCTTTATACTTTGCAGTTTCCGTGCCAACTTCCTTGTAGCTTCCATTACAGGAGAGCGAACCCTTGTATGCTGCGGGCCTAGCTGGGGCCTGTATTCATCAATTGGCGCCCGTCACGTGGGGCTCATCGGCGACTCGGATGCTCGAAGGATTGGTCGTGGTGAAGGTGAGGAATTTGGCCGGGGATGTGATCACTGCCAGCGGCGTCTTTTAGCCCTGGCATCCCGAGGTTTTCTTCCTCTCCTTCTGAACTGACCTTCTGGGTGGCGCCGGTCCTCGACTGAGACCTCTTCTGTCGGTTTTGCCGTGACAGCCATTTGGGCGAATTTTGGAGCTTGGCAGTTGGAACCTGGACTCTTGATTGGTAAGAACCGTTGTACGGTACTTGCTCCGAGTTTTTAGGCCTGGGTTGGCTATTTGAGTTTGATTTGTGATGACCGGTCATGCTTTGTATTGATTACCGTGAGAATATATGCATTGCAACACATATAGGCAGGTAATGTGGAGATATTTCTCCGGAGCTGTGTAAATTTGAACGGCGCAACGTTTAAGTGCCATTTTTTTTTATAATACTGCATATTTTGCATTATTTTTGAGCATGCCTGCTTTTAGCGCACTCCGTAAGTGGTGCTGCTGCTTTGGAAACCGGTTAAACCTCGAGGAATCTGCTCCAGCTCCCCCAGAGGGGACTCCTAATAGGGATATGTATGTGAAGCATGGTCTTTCTTCTATAATGTACAGCACAGTATGGTGGAAATACACCAAAAAGGATCCTGAGTTGCGCTGGCCTTTGTATGGCTCATTTGATATGCGTAAGATTGAGTATGTGGAACAGTGTATGTGTAAACGGCGTGCTCATCAAGATATGTTTGAGTGTGTGCGGTTATGGGTGAAGGAAGTGCGTGAGCGAGAGAAACGTGAGAAAGCGCTGTTTGATAAAGAGCAGCGGAAGAATGATCATGTGCGAGCACAGGAAGCGAAGCGTCGGGAGGAAAGAGAACTGACGGAGAGACAAGAGAAAGAGCGTAGGTTGCAAGTCTCGGGTCAATATGCTGTCCGTCAGCCACTTTATCCTGTCCTTACTAATCTTGACGATGATTTTTATTTATTAGATCGCTCTCCGCCCCCTTATGTTGGTGCGTCTGCCCCGAGGTCACAGGATTCTGGATCGGCTTCGGTGAGGGAATCGCGCTCAGTGCTTGTTGTGTGGTTCTAGTGGTACAGGGTCACAAGGACACGAGACCACTATAAAAAGCAGCCACACCAACGCGCAGCGGACACGCGCAGCGGGACGCCGGATTTTAGCCGGAGTTTACGCCAGAGTTTAGCCCGTCTGCGCCCGTCCGCGTCTGTACGGGTCCAGGGGCCACTCATCTTACTCTAAATATGGCAGTTAGCCACTCATCTGCAGGAATCTGTTCATATACAGGTGAGGCACTAAAAAATCTGCGCCCCCCTCTTCATGTCAATTGTATTCCTTGCATATTACCGACTCATAATTTTAAATGTTCCGGTTGCAATTTTTATACAGGTAAAATGACTAGATGCAAAGCGTTGACTCGCACTCGAACTCGTGGGAGCCGACGAGCTGCTAAAACTCTACCTACTTGTCCTCCACTCCAATTTTGGAATATTAATTGTAGGTCTCTCTCGAAACATAAATACCATATCTATGATTTTATTATGGACGAGAGGCCGGATGCAATATTTTGCACGGAAACATGGCTTCAGGACAGTTCTGGCCCGGATGTTGCCATTGCTGTTCCCAGTAACTATATCATAATAAGGCAAGATCGACTCTCCGGAATGGGAGGAGGTATCGCTATAATTTGTAAATCTCGCTACGTGTGTAAGCTTGAAGCCTTTCCTTTACCTGGTTGCGAAGCTGCCTTATTTAAATTGGCAATCAATCCTCAATTCACTTTTTCAGGTCTTTTGGTTTACCGCCCCCCTGGCAATGCGAGTACATGGACGTCGTCTTTTGCCGATTCCATAGCTCCTTTGCTTCTTAAAGCGGCATATTTTACCATTTTAGGTGATCTCAACTTACACCTTGAAGATCCTCACTGTACTCTTAGTACGCACTTCTTAAATGATCTTGAAGCCCTGAATTTATCACTTCGGAACTCTGGGCCCACTCATTCTGCCGGTCACCTGTTGGACCCTATTTTTTCAAATTTACACTTTGATTGTTCTCAGAGTGCTCGTCCGTTGGAGTGGTCTGACCACTTTGCGGTTCATTTCTCCCTGTCCCTTTTTAAGAGTCCAGCCAAGGTTAGCCGTGGTAAGAATGAACTGATTCATCAGTGGGGAAGGCTTGATATTGTAGAGTTCAATCAGTATCTCTCCAATACTTGTCCTGACACGGATGCTTCTGTTTCAGAGCTTAATACGGCAATATCTCACTGGCTCACGAGTGCTATAACTACTCTACTGCCTTTAACACCTAAGCGCACTAGATTACATCATCCTCCTGCACCTTGGTTCTCGGAAGATCTGAAGATCCTAAGAGCCAAGTGCAAGGTGCGTGAAAGGAAATGGAGGCATTCCTACTCTGCCTCTTCTAAGGCGGAATACAAAGAAGCCCTTAAGGGGTATCATTCCCAATGTAAAAAAGCCAGGGCCTCTTACACTGCGAGTACAGTGACGCAAGCTCAGAATTGCCCACGTACTCTTTTCTCTGTTGTAAAAAAGCTAACAGGAGCAGACGCTGCCCCGATCCCTCCAGCTTTGGAGGAAGATCAATGTATAGCCATCGCTGAGTTTTTTGTGGCCAAGGTTGAACGCATATATGATTCTATGAGTTCTCCCTTGACAGCAACGGACCCTCACCTGGCACAATTGAGCGTGCCTGAATTATCTTCCCCTCTGCTGAAGGTTACTAACTGGCAGCCGTTTGATGATATCTCCTTTCTTACCTGTTTGAATAGTGTTAGATCCGGATCCCCCCGTGATCTAATTCCAGTAAGAGTTCTAAAGTCATTGGATCTTGAACCCCGTCGGGTCCTAATGAGACTTCTTAATGCGTCCTTGTCTGAGTCCTATGTGTTACCAGAATGGAAGCATTCAATGGTTGTCCCCCTCTTAAAGAAGGCCGGTGCGGACACTTTGAACTTGTCCAATTTCAGACCCATATCCTTGTTGCCTTTTTTCTCAAAGGTACTGGAAAGACATATTAATTCTCAGTTAAATCAACTAGTGGAAAGTTCGGAATTTCTACATCCTTCTCAATCCGGCTTTCGAGCACACTATTCTACTGAGACCGCTCTCCTTGGGGTTACGGAGAGGCTGTGGCACGGTATTGATCGGGGGAAACATCTGCACTCATCCTTTTGGATTTGAGTGCGGCCTTCGATACCGTGTCTCATTCTATTCTTTTAAACTCCCTCCGGTCCCTAGGAGTGGATGGCCCTGCACTTGCCTGGATTGCCTCATTTTTGAGTGAGCGCACTTTTCAAGTCTTTTCGGCGAAAGCCTCCTCAGCCATCTGTTCATCGGCACATGGCGTTCCCCAGGGGTCTATACTTAGTCCTCTACTATTTAACATCTATGTTAGACCCCTGGCTACCATCGTCGAGGACGCTGGGTTGACAATCTTTTCATACGCCGATGACACCCAGATTGTCTTTTCTCTTTCCAGCAGTGAAGGCAACCGTGACTCTGTTCTGAAAAATGGATTATCGCGTGTCGCCGAATGGATGCAAATGCATCTCCTTAAGCTGAATGGCGACAAGACGGAGGTCGTCATTTTGGGAAAGAACAAAGAGCTATGGGGCCCTCAGCACTGGCCAAGTAATATGGGACCCCTTCAACAACCGGTCTCTGTAGTCCGCAACCTTGGTTTTCTAATTGATGACAAGTTATCCATGAGACAGCAAGCCACCAAGGTTGCCTCCACTTGTTTTGCCATCTTAAGATGGCTGCAGAAAATTTTGTGGATGCTTCCTCACTCCACTCAGAGAACTGTCGTACAAGCGTTAGTTATATCTCGCCTTGATTACGGTAATGTTCTCTATTTTGGCGCCGACGTTTCTACCTTAAACAAACTCCAGGTGGTACAAAACTCGGCGGCACGACTCCTCTGCAATCTACCACGGAGATCCTCGGTGGCACAGGCTCTTCGCGACCTGCATTGGTTGAGAATCCCTAGTCGCATAAAATTTAAAGCCCTGTGCTACCTTTTCAAGATCAAACATGGCGTGGCCCCAAAATATTTAAAGAGTCTTGTTCAAGCCTATAAACCTAACCGCTTGCTACGATCTTCGGCAAATGGCGATTTTGTTGTTCCAAGATTTAAACTTGTCAGAATGGGTGGTCGGTCCTTCTCCTATCTGGGACCCAAATTTTGGAACACATTGCCTACTGCCCTTAAGTTGGAAGCCAACTTGTTTGGTTTCCGAAAAAACTGAAGACTCTGCTTTTTTAATAGCCTTCTTGCTGGTCTAACTGGTGCTGACATGGTATTGTGTTCTCTCTTTCTTCTTTAGTCTATCCCTGGCGCCGGGAAACCCACTGCGGGTAGCTGTTGTGCATTATAAGTTCTATAAAAATAAAAAATAAATAAATAAATAAGGTAGACACTCGGTCCATGTTACCGGCTGACCGAATGGGTGAGCTTCGGAAAATTTTCTTTTCGTGCACTTAAGGGCAAGTTATCCCTCACTGAATTGTTGGTCTCTTGGGAAAAGTGGCAGGATAGAGAGAAGTTGTATTTTTTGGGACACTTTTCTGATGAAGTGATTTCTGCCTTTCGGAAATATTCCAACGTTTTTGAGCCTGATGATGTGGTATTAGATGCTAAAGCATTACGTAACGGTGTTTTTTCTCCCTCTAAGGCGCCTGATGCGGCTCGACGGCTGTTTGCATTACGGGACGCGGCGAGTGACCTTAAAGAGAGAGCGCGCCTAAAAGCAGAGGAGGAAAAGCAGTCGGATTCACGTGTCGGCGATGACCAATCATCTACCTCCCACTCAGATAAGAGCGAACTAGTGCATGCTAAACCAATGCGAGAGGCGGCACCTTTCTACGTTCCTCCTAAAGGAGCGGGAACAAGTTCGGATATTACTTCCGCCGATGCTAAGGGATATTTTGTGCATAATTGGGTTTATACTCCCTGGCATAGGGCAGATGTTATGGCATTAAAGAATGCATTGCCTGACCCCGCAAGAATCCAGCGGCCTTTTACAAAGAAGTCGAAGGGGCCTTGAATTCTTGTACTATGACTTTAGCAGATATAGATTTGTTCTTTGGGCTTATCTTACCACCGGATATGTGGCGATCTGTGCGGAAGGTGGATGATCAAGCCGTTTTTAAGGCTAAGTGGTCTGATATTGAGGACGAGGACAGGGAGAGAAAACCCGCGCAAAAACCACCGCAGATTATTTTAGATCTTCCCGCTGCTATCTTGACTAAGTTGAAAACGATTATCCCCCCTAAAAAGATTGACTGGAATATGTTAGCATCATGTAAACAGAAGGTTGATGAATCAGTCTCTGATTTCTTTACGCGCTTTGAGGAGACATTTCAGGATTTTAGTGGTCAGTCACTTACGGACGACACGGTTAGACATCTTTTTGTGGAAAAATATGTGGCGAACTTATTACCGGGAATAGCAGCTCGTTTAAAAGCGAGTGAAAGTTTCTGGTCCACTTCGTCTCCGGCATCCCTCCTGACTATGGCTCAGTGTGATGAGCGTCAGGAACAAGAAGCGAAGGGGCAGGAGGAGAAGAAATCGAAAGATTTAAAGACAAAGGTGATGCTAGCACAGGTATATGGTCCGCCTCGTCGGGGTGTCGACAGAGGTAGGGGAGGATTTTATGGTCCCCCTTCGGGTCGGTCAGATGTAAATAGGAATCAATGTGCGTATTGTAAACAGTCGGGTCATTGGGCCAGAGATTGTCCGGCGTTGTATGCATCTCGTCAGGGGCGTGGTCAAGGTCCACCGAGAGGTAGAGGGGGTTTCTCGAATTTCAGAGGGAATTCTACTGATCGTGCTCGCTTTGAACCTAACGCGCAGCAGCGAGATAGATCCAATGTGTTTGATCGACAGCACCAGTATCAAATGACAGGGACTGACAGCGCTGGGTACCATGATTCGCGGCATGCATAGGAATGCGTTGGATGGGGGTTGGAATCAGTTGAAGTGCCGGTTGATCAGAAGGGTCCTTATGTTTCAGCAAAGGTTTTGGGTTCTACTGATCGGTTCCTAGTGGATACAGGAGCGACTCGCAGTGCGTTGTCCAAACAATTGGTTCCGAGGGCTCCCCCATCTGGCTTAATGGTTACATCGGTAGGGTTTGATGGTACACTCTCTGGAAGCCCTCTTTCTCGACCCCTTCCCTTCCATGTTGATCACTTTTCTGCACCCTGTCTGTTTCTGCTTGCCCCGAACACGCCTGACAACATTATGGGTCTTGACATGCTCAAACACTTCAGGGCTACGATCCGCTGTTCCCCCGCTGGAGTACGTGTGATATTAAATGATAATCACCCAATGACAGACCGGATGTGTGTGGTCGTGGAGGATTCTGTGTTAGCTTCCCTCCCTCATTCTTTGTGGGCTACTTCAGATACCGATGTGGGACAGATGGTGATTCCACCAGTCCATATTAGTGTCCAGGAGGGTGCGGTGTTACCGCGCCTCCCTCAGTATCCCATTTCCCAGGAGGGGGAGGAGGCGCTCATTCAGATTGTGCAGGATTTGATTAAGGTGGGGGTAGTGGAAGAAGTTCCCTACAATGTTTGCAACAGTCCTATTTTACCCATCTCAAAGAAAGATACGGATGCTAAAGTTTATCGGTTTATCATTGATTTAAGGGAAGTGAACAAGATCGTGATACCTCAGTATCCGGTGGTTTCTGATATCACGACGTTGCTCACTTTGGTCCCGCCAACGGCGACCACGTTTTCAGTTATTGATTTGAAAAATGCCTTCTTTTCGATCCCTATTCATCCTGATAGCCGATATCTGTTCGGTTTCACTTTGAATAATAGGTCTTATCGATTTTGTAGAGTCCCTCAGGGCTATACAGAAAGCCCTAGCATTTACAGTCAAGCATTGAAAAGGCAATTGGATTCCTTTGTTCTGCCCGAGGGTGTCGCCCTTATACAATATGTCGATGACATCTTGTTGGCGGCTGACACTCCCGAGTTGTGTGAGCAGAGTACGTTATCCTTGCTTTCCTTTTTGGCATCTCACAATCACAAAGTGTCGAAGAAGAAATTGCAATTCTGTAGACCAAAGGTGACTTATTTGGGTCACCTTTTGTCTAAGGAGGGGCGTGCACTCACACCAGATCGTATTCAAGCAATTTTGGACACGCCAGTGCCATCCACACAGAAGGACGTGCGTGCATTTTTGGGTCTTGTTTCTTTTTGTAGGCAATGGATATTGGGATTTTCACACATAGCTAAACCATTGTTAGCCCTTTTGACAAAGGACACACCAATTCCTCTTCCTTGGTCAAATGAGTGTGAAATTGCATTTCAGCAACTGCGACAGGCCCTTTGTTCAGCACCAGTGTTAGGGACCCCTGATTATACGAAGCCCTTTTCACTGTATGTGCATGAGAAAGATGGATGTGCATTATCAGTTTTAGTGCAGATGCACGGCGACAAGCAGCGCCCTTGTGCATATTTTTCGGCTGTACTTGATCCTGTTGCCCGAGCATTACCAGGGGGTTTTCGCTCGGTTGCGGCGACAGCTGTGTCAATACGTCAAAGTGAGGGAATTGTGTTATCTCACAAACTGTTGGTATTAGTCCCCCATGCTGTTGATGCCCTGCTTAATCAGACGAAGACGCAGCATTTGACCAGTGCCCGTTTAACGGGATATGAGTTGACACTTTTGGCTCCTCATATTACGTTAAAAAGGTGTGTAACGTTAAATCCAGCCACATTGTTACCATTTCCGGAAACTCAGCCTGAAGCACAAGAAATACATGACTGTATTCTTGTGACTGAGGAACAGACAAAGGGTCGTGTTGATCTCCAGGATACGCCCTTTACAGATGTAGATGGAGAACTGTGGGTGGATGGATCATGCCTGAAGCTACCAGATGGTACGACTTCAGCAGCGTATGCAATCACCACACTGCAAACAATAGTGGAGACAGCACGCATACCACAGAAATCAGCTCAAGCAGCGGAACTGATAGCATTAACACGGGCATGTGAGCTCAGTGCAGGATTGTGTGTGAATGTTTATACAGATAGCCGCTATGCCTTCGGAGTAGAGCACGATTTCGGCCTACTCTGCAAGGAGAGAGGGTTTCTAACGTCCCATGGAGCGCAGATAATGTACGGGGAGTTAGTCCACAACCTCTTGACTGCATTAACATATCCAAAGAGGATCGCTATAATTAAATGTAGTGCCCATAAGAAAGTGGCTGATAAAGTTGGAGAAGGGAATGCTTTGGCAGACCGGGTGGCACGAGGGACTGCGATGCAGCCTGGTGCTACTGCAATGTATGTTGTGAAGTCACAGGCAGAAAGATGGCACGATGCTAGGAGAGAGGTGCTGGAAATACAGAGGACCGCTTCCGATAAAGAGCAGGAGCAATGGTCCAATGATGGAGAATTAGATGACGAAGGATGTTGGAGAAATAAGCAGATGGATAAATGGAAGTTACCCACAGCCTTTGTACAACCTATGGTTCAGATGGCACATGGACTAGCGCATGTCGGAGCTTCCGCAATTGTCAAATTACTCACTCGAGTTTGGGAGCATCCGGAGATCGCTAGTACGGCAAAAAGGGTAGTGCAGACCTGCATGATTTGTCTGAGGTATAACCCAGGAAAGGGTACCCGAACTCCAGCAGGAGGATTTGCGACACCTACTGCACCCTTTGAGGTTTTGCAGATGGATTACATCCAGCTTGAATGCTGTAATAACCTGAAGTATGTTCTAGTAGTGGTTTGTGCCTTCAGTAAATGGGTTGAGGCATACCCTACGAAAGACAATACTGCAATGACTACAGCCAAGATGCTATTGAAGGAGTTCTTCCCTCGATACGGTGTTTGCAGATTGTTGCGGAGTGATAACGGACCTCACTTTATAGCGGACGTTATAAAGTATGTCCTGAAGGGTCTAGGCATTACCCAGAAGTTCCATGCAGTATTTCACCCTCAGTCTGCGGGATTGGTTGAGAAGTATAACGGTACTTTGAAGCTCAAGATCGCTAAGATCCAAGCTTCAACTTCTTTGACTTGGCCAGACGCTTTGCCGCTGGCATTATTGTCAATTAGATCGATACCGCATTCTCGAACCGGTCTCACACCTTATGAGATCGTCTTTGGACGCCCAATGAATATTTGGGGTCCACCAAAACCTAAGTCTGTGTATGATGTACCTTGTGTAATGATGAATGACTATCTGGCACAATTAACGGATAATTTGGTTTCTATTCATCAACAGGTCCGAGAGGCGCTCCCTGATCGGTCCACAGGTGAAGGTCATAATCTCCGACCTGGAGACTATGTTATGCTGAAGATTTTTGAAAGGACGAACAGCTTGGAGCTGAGATGGGTTGGTCCTGAGCAAGTCTTACTTGCAACGAGGACGGCTGTGCGAGTTTCCAATCGAAAGAATTGGATCCATTCCCTGCACTGTCGCAAAGTGCCGCCCGGATTGGTGGAGCCTGCTGTATTGACCGACCATCGAGAAATTCTGACTGCAGAGAAAGGCCGTGCTGTGGAACCGAACGACACTGAGGAGCTCTTTCCGGACCAAGCGATTCCTGGAGGAAGAAGATATCACCTCAGACCGAGGAAGTGACTGCTGTATTCAAAGTTGTCAGAACGGCCCTTAGGTTAGTGAAACGGAGAGCCAATGTGGCAAGGGGGGGGGATCAGCCCTGCATTAGTGTAGCGACACCCGTCTTGGCCCGCTGGTGAAGAAATCAACCGCTGCCTAAGGGGAAGAGTTCTGACAACCTCTTAGTTTCAGGAAGATACTGACTTTTCACTCTAAGATGGAGAAGAAGAAGATTTTTTGCGCAACAGGTTTTATTATTACAGTAGCTATTGTTGGGATAACCACATGGTTTGTTGAGGTTGTGACTCCTGCCCGGGAGTTGCTCATTTTGACTACTCCAGTGCCTGAGGAGCACTACTTTTATACCCTTCCGTATCAAGAACTGAAGCATCGTCAGTCTTATTTGAATAACACTTTCATTCAGATGTTGCATCATACCCATGTTGCTACCAATGCTACGAACTGTTGGATATGTGGTATGATGCCTGCTCATCAGAAGAAAGGAGGAACGCCATTCATACCTCTTCCTTTTTCTCATAATGGCTCTTGTAGAGCATGGTACACTTTGCTTTTTGCCACACGGAAACCAACAGTGGGACGGTTACTTTTCAGACTTAATAGGGAATGTCATCAAGATAAAGATGGTTATCCACAAGCGAATGGGACAGTATGGGAATGGGAAGAGTATCGACCAGACAATGAATCGATCCCCTACATTTTCACGAACACTAGAGACACTGTGGGGAAGGACCGATTCGTGATTCAAGTGGCACAAGCTCAAGCGGACCTGTGTGTCCAGAGTGTGGGTTATATTCCTGTTGGTGTTAGTGACTGTATCACTATCTTGAACATTGACTTGTTGAATAATAGTACCTTCTTAGCATCCCATAATACATATTTCGTGTGTGGGAATAAGGGTTATTATCGCTTACCGGCCGGTTGGTCCGGAGTATGTTATGTAGCATTCTTATTACCTCTTGTATTCTTGGCACCTGCATCTTATCATAAAGATTTGAAGTTGTTGAATAATGTGACTGTAAATAGGTATAAACGTACTCTATCTATTGATGATGTTGACCAAACTGATACGAGTTTGCAACAGTATATTGATTTTAATTTAGGATTGTTTTTCTTTGTTGGAGCTGCCCTAAATAGTAGGAAAGTTCGAAGATTAATGACAGTTGTAGAGGCTGTGACGAATCAGACCGCCGCTGCTCTTGGGAATCTTACGGAAGAATTGCAAATTACTGGAATTGTCGCATTACAGAATCGCATGGTATTAGATGTTATGTTAGCTGACAGAGGTGGAGCATGTAAAATTATCGGAAGTAGTTGTTGTGTGTTTATTCCTGATCATACGCCATCAGTTTATAATGCTATCAACAAATTACATAAAATTGCAGCTGAAATCCATACAGAAAATGGCTCTTGGTCCTTTTCCGGATGGTTTTGGGCATTGATCACCACATGGGGATGGAAGGTTTTAACTGGTCTCTGTATTATTGTAGCAGTTCTGTTTTCCTGTTGCATCTCTGTCCAATGTGGTCCTTTACTCTGTTCTTTATGTGTGTCATTTTGTATTCCTGATAAGAAAACTATCGCCAATGTCGCCCATCAGAAACATTTAACCAAAGAAGTGGAAGAGATGATGAAAATTGACATATTTGATGATTATCCTAATAAGCTGAATGTCTTCAGTAAATGCTGAAAGGGTCGTCTGTTGAAAACTAAAACAGCGATGGTTAAGCATTTACTAAAGACATTAACTTTCCTGCCTTAGAACATGTCTATTGTCTTATGTTGACTAATGTCTGGACTCCATTTTGTATTGTCATGTCTCCACGTGTTGTGCACGAGAAGAGTCCTTCCTTCTCGCTAGTTGCTGCTATACTCCTGAGGCGGAAGCCGGGAGTCCACTTATTTTAAAATTGTATTTCGTGTTTCACCTTTCCTTCAAATATCTTGTTTTTAAAATTGTACTCACCCCCTGGCACAACCGGAACGGGCGATTGAAACGCCTAAACAGCGACTTCTTCGCTGCAACTAACACGAGAAAAACAAACAAATCTGACGCCACTGAAGGCGAGGAATCGAGGCCACGCCTAACATAGGCCACGCCCACCCGCCCAACAAAGTATAAAACGCTGCTGACAGCGCCACAACTTTAGAACCTGCTATACTCCTGAGGCGGAAGCCGGGAGTCCACTTATTTTAAAATTGTATTTCGTGTGTCACCTTTCCTTCAAATATCTTGTTTTTAAAATTGTACTCACCCCCTGGCACAACCGGAACGGGCGATTGAAATGCCTAAGCAGCGACTTCTTCGCTGCAACTAACACGAGAAAAACAAACAAATCTGACGCCACTGAAGGCGAGGAATCGAGGCCACGCCTAACATAGGCCACGCCCACCCGCCCAACAAAGTATAAAACGCTGCTGACAGCGCCACAACTTTAGAACCTGCTATACTCCTGAGGCGGAAGCCGGGAGTCCACTTATTTTAAAATTGTATTTCGTGTTTCACCTTTCCTTCAAATATCTTGTTTTTAAAATTGTACTCACCCCCTGGCACAACCGGAACGGGCGATTGAAACGCCTAAACAGCGACTTCTTCACTGCAACTAACACGAGAAAAACAAATAAATCTGACGCCACTGAAGGCGAGGAATCGAGGCCACGCCTAACATAGGCCACGCCCACCCACCCAACAAAGTATAAAACGCTGCTGACAGCGCCACAACTTTAGAACCTGCTATACTCCTGAGGCGGAAGCCGGGAGTCCACTTATTTTAAAATTGTATTTCGTGTGTCACCTTTCCTTCAAATATCTTGTTTTTAAAATTGTACTCACCCCCTGGCACAACCGGAATGGGCGATTGAAACGCCTAAACAGCGACTTCTTCGCTGCAACTAACACGAGAAAAACAAACAAATCTGACGCCACTGAAGGCGAGGAATCGAGGCCACGCCTAACATAGGCCACGCCCACCCGCCCAACAAAGTATAAAACGCTGCTGACAGCGCCACAACTTTAGAACCTGCTATACTCCTGAGGCGGAAGCCGGGAGTCCACCTATTTTAAAATTGTATTTCGTGTTTCACCTTTCCTTCAAATATCTTGTTTTTAAAATTGTACTCACCTCCTGGCACAACCGGAACGGGCGATTGAAACGCCTAAACAGCGACTTCTTCGCTGCAACTAACACGAGAAAAACAAACAAATCTGACGCCATTGAAGGCGAGGAATCGAGGCCACGCCTAACATAGGCCACGCCCACCCGCCCCATTTTCCACCCATATTAAGATGTGCAATTACCGGACGCGCAGCGGACGGGCGCAGCGGGCGCGCCATCAGCGTGCCTGGAATCCAAAAAAACACCCCCAGTGCCAATACATCCTCAAGGAAGACGCCCCCTTCACAGGGTGTATCCTCTGTAACAAACCAGAGGAAACGGAACGCCACCAAGGACTTCGGCTTGGCCTTCTGAATTGCAGATCCCTAGTAAAACACGCCCACGAAACCTACATCCTTGTCCAAGACTTGATGCTAGACATATTGTTTCTGACTGAAACATGGTTGACCCCGCACAGTGACTTCGACACGGTCAATGCAACACCCCCCGGCTACCAAATCTGCTGCCTGAACAGACCAGTAGGTAGAGGTGGCGGACTAGCCATACTCTACAAAGACCATCTTAAATGCAGAATCGAATGTGGTACCGTCAAAGACTGTGAAAACTGCAATTTCACTATCCACATCTCCCCATCAACCTCCATCTCGGGACTGTTAGTGTACCGTCCGCCAGGCGCACTAGGAGAATTCACTAGCACTCTAATGGACTACATCTCACTTAAGACCATATCAGTCTCGAACTTTCTCCTCTTAGGGGACCTTAATATGCACTTCCTGGACTCTGCGGACAACGCAGCAGCCAACTTGCTAGCTGATCTCACCACAGCCGATCTCCATCTGCGAAACTCTAAAGCCACCCATGTCAAAGGACAACTCCTGGACCCTATCTTCACCAACATCGAGAACCTAAACGCCCAGGACCCCACCCCTTTACCTTGGACAGACCATATGTTGATCCCAATACACTGGTCACTCAAAACAACGCCAGCACCCAGACAGAAAACTAGGATACGAACTAGACGATGGCATAAGTTAGTTCCTGAGGAATGGGAAGCGAAACTACGTGAAACTGCTTGCCCTCTATCCACGGACACGAACACTGCGGATAGAGAATTCAATGATTGGCTAGCCCATCCCCTAGACAATCTGATCCCACTTACTAGTTCGCTAAAACATGTCAAAAGAATCAACCCCGCTCCCTGGTACACTCCCTCCCTCAACGCCCTGAAGAAGGAATGTAAAAAGTTAGAACGCACTTGGAGGAAAAACAAGTCAATAGCTGAGAAAAGTGCTTATCAATCCTCCATGAAAGCGTACAAGCGAGCCCTACACGATGCTAAAAGCACCTTCTATGAGGAAAAAATAAAAAGCTCCTCCTGCTCAGCCAAGGAAACTTTTTCCATCCTCAAAGAGCTCCTCCATGTCCCTGCCCCCCCGCAAGAACCCATGGACCCCAAAGCAGCGGAGGAAAAATGCGTCAAGTTGGCTACCTTCTTTGACGAAAAAATCAAAAAAATCCTCGCCTCACTCCCTGCTGCTAACCCGAACCCCATAGAAAGAGCGAAGGAGCTGCCGCCCTCTCCCGACAAGCCATATTTAGCGTCATTTGGCCCAGTCACAGAAGAGAAAGTAATGGCTACACTCAGAGCAACCAAGAGCGGAGCCCCTAGCGACCCAGTTCCCATACGGTTCGTTAAAAACATCTCGCAGACTATAGCCTCCCAATTGACAGCTCTCATTAACATCTCGTTGACACAGGGAGAGGTCCCTGCAAACTGGAAGGAGGCTGTTGTAAAAGGGCTTCTCAAAAAACCATCCCTAGACCAGGCAGATCTCTCCAACTATAGACCTATCTCACTCCTCCCTTGGATAGGTAAGGTTGCCGAAAGACTTGTGAACAAAAAACTGTCACACTTCCTGGAGTCTAATCAACTCCTCAATAAATCACAGACAGGCTTCAGACCAGGTCAGGGAACAGACACTGCTCTCCTTGCAGCAGTAGAAAAGACCAGGGAAATCATCGATACAGGAGGATCAGTGGCAGTGGTCCTCCTAGACCTGAGCGCGGCCTTCGATACGGTCAGCCACCAGGTCTTAACCCAACGTCTCGACAACATCGGGGTAAAAGACAGGGCGCTGCTATGGCTCGCGTCTTTCCTGTCTCAACGCTCCTTCCAAGTATGGGAAGGTGAAAGCAGACCCCCCTCCATCCCCCTCCAGTGCGGTTGTGCCACAGGGCTCATCCCTGAGCCCCACGCTGTTCAACGTGTATATGGCCCCACTGGAGGAGCTGGTCTCTCCCTTCGGTGTCACCATCGTCAGCTATGCCGACGATACTCAACTGGTGGTGACGCTTTCCCACCCCAAGCTTAAGCCCTCCAACCTCCACGATTGCCTCTCCAACGTACATCAGTGGATGAGTGACTCTGCCCTGAAATTAAACGGCTTCAAAACGGAGATCCTGCTCCTATGGCAAAAAACCACGAACCTTCCCCCGAACATCTGGCCCGCCTGTATGGGTGAACCCCCCACCCCCAAGACGGAGGTCAAGAGTCTCGGGGTGTGGCTGGAGACCGACCTCACCTTCAGGACCCAGGCAAGAAACACGGCCGGCACATGCTACGGTCTACTCAGATCTTGCAGGAAGGTAATCCCTCTACTGCCTTTCCAGTCGCGTCTCCTGCTGATCCAAGGCCTAATTTTATCCAGGCTGGATTACAGCAACGCCATTTACCTGGGAGCTCCAGAATCCACTCTCCAAACCCTGCAAAAAGCCCAAAATGCCGCAGCCCGTCTCCTAACAAACACCCCGGCCAGAACATCTGCTAAGCCCGCACTGAGGAAGCTGCATTGGCTCCCCATCAGGGAAAGGGTAACTTTCAAAGCCCTCTGTCTGGCCCACAAGGTACTTCATAACATCGGCCCCCCTATCCTAAACAACTGGATCACACAATACAGACCCACGAGAGCGCTTCGTTCCGAACACGGAAACCTCATCACCATCCCCAAGGTTAAGAAGGCCCGTATAGGTGGCCGTCGCTTCTCGGTCAACACGGGAAAAAAATGGAACGCACTCCCCCTGAGCCTCAGAGCAGAACCAAACCTCCTGCGGTTCAGGAAATTGCTTAAAACCTTACTCTTCCCTTGAGCCAGTTTCACTCCTGACCATCCCCCCCTGTGAGTAAGAGGTTCAGCGCTGGGATACCCTATGGGTGACTACGCGCTCTAGAAAAACCATAAATAAAATAATAATAAATAAATAAATCTTGTAATCTGCCTAGTAACAGTCTATAAATAGCTCCTTTGTCCGTCTGGCGCATGCCCAGACTTGACCACATCTGTTATCAGTTAATCCTTGCTTGACCATGTTTTCGCGGGCTCAAGAAATTGGTTAATAAAAGGTAAAAATGCTCGCCTCATGATGTACCCACCCACTTATGAGCCCCTCTGTTGTGTATAAAAGGGGACCGTGTACGCAAGTTCTTTGTACTACTCTGTGCAATACTGAAGAGTGTTGTATAGGTTGTAGGACCCTTTAAGAGTTAATAAACTTTGTCTTTGTACTTTGCAGTTTCCGTGCCAACTTCCTTGTAGCTTCCATTACAGGAGAGCCAACCCTTGTATGCTGCGGGCCTAGCTGGGGCCTGTATTCATCACGGGGAAATAATTCACCTTCAATCCTGAGGGACCCTGGGGGCCAACTAGCTCACCAGGTGCTTCCAATAAGCCCCGCTGCATTGCAGAGAGGTGGTGTAATTCGTGCCCCTTTTTACATTTCTCTGCAACGCAGCTCTGTGCCACTTACTGGAGGTACCTAGTGGTCTAGTTGGACCCTAGGGACCCTCAGGATTCCAGGGGACTTAATCTCCCAACTTAAAACGGCCACAGGGCGTGTCTGTTTACACGGTGGGGAAGGGAGGGGACGGGGCCTGAGGTGAGGTGTGCAAACACGCCCTGCGGCGCGTTTTAAGAGGTAGATTTAATCCCCCTGCCCTATTATATACTAGAGGCTTACAGCGGAGGTCATGCTAATCACAGGAGGACCCCAACGCATAGTGTTCCCTAGTGTATGTAGGTGTTTTCACTGTATGCTGAATGTCTTTTAACATAGCACTGGCTCAAGGACTGGTTAGTCAGACTCAGTTACCATCAGTATCCGTCTGAAAAAGTTGAGAG
This sequence comes from Triturus cristatus, assembly GCF_964204655.1. Classification (NCBI taxonomy): domain Eukaryota; kingdom Metazoa; phylum Chordata; class Amphibia; order Caudata; family Salamandridae; genus Triturus; species Triturus cristatus. The sequence goes on along the minus strand of NC_140590.1, from coordinate 206,985,778 downwards.
TACAGGATGATTTTGCAACAAGGCTTCTTTCTGCTCTTCTGTTTGTTCTTTCTGCACGTTATCCTTCTTCCTGCAATTTTCTTCGTCTTTGAGGACTTCTTTTTCTTCTTTCTGCATTTCATTTTTTTCTTTCTGTGCGTTTTTTCTTCTTTCTTCACATGTCCTATCTCTGCAGGCATAGTTAGAAATTAGCATTTAAAAAATTCACTGAAAAACCACAGGTTTCAGGCACATTATAGTTGGGAATTAGCATTTAAAAAACCTTAGAAATTCACTGAAAAAACCATAGGTTTCAGGGGCGTTATAGTTAGCTGGACTTTTCACTTGTACAAAACCATTGAAATTCCCCCGTTATAGTTAGTTCAGCTAAATATAACTCGAGCGCCCACAATGCACTGCTGATGACGTCACATATTACATCACTCATGACATGGTCAGTGACATCACTCATGACATCACTGATGACATCTCAAATGACATCACTCATGATATCACTGATGACATCATCCTTGTGATTGAGTGGCAGACCTCCTCTCACCCTAATATAAACTTTGATACACACATTCAAAAATAGAAACTAAAATGTTCAAAACAATGGACATAACAATACCAGTTACAACAACCTATTCAGTAATTCTAAGATCCACATACTCATCCACTCATTCACCAACAGTCCTATACAGTCACTCATACATGTACTCACTCATCATATGTACTCATACACCTATACATCCTGTTACAAAATGCCACTCATCCATAGAGTTACTCACACACATAGTCACTCATGCTAATAAAGAATCAAACATCCGTTTACTTGCATATAGTTATACACACACCACCACACTTACTTCTACAGAAACTTACACATACTTAGTATTTTAAACAATCACTTACAGAAACACATACTTATTCATACAGGAACTCTTCCAATCTCTCTCTCTCACTCTCACATACACTCACTTATATACACTAATAGTCACATATACTAGTTTAAAACATATGTAGTTACTCATAAAGACACTATTGAGACAATCATTCACTCACTAATACACCCATGCACACACTCATCCACCCATACAGTCCTACACACATGCTGTCTTCAACACATACAAACAGTGAGTCACTCATTCATGCACCTATGCACTACGTAATACCCCCCCACCGAACCATACAGACACTCAGACACTCATACTGATACTCAAAAAACCAACTATTAACCTATATAGACACTCATGTAGCTACTCACCAACCCAAGCAGCCACTTATACACAAAGTGAGAGACTGATACAGATATTTACATATTTAAACATTACTCACTAAGCCATGTATTCACTAAGATACACTTAATCAGTCAGTTATACAATCAATTTTTCAAAAACAAATCATCCATTTAGACACTTATATACCCATTTATTCTTCCATCGAACTTGAGATATACATATATAAAACATAATTATTTTTCAGAAAAACACACATTCACTGGATGATGTCATCAGTGATGTCATTTGAGATGTCATCAGTGATGTCATCAGTGATGTCACTGACCATGTCATGAGTGATGTAATATGTGACGTCATCAGCAGTGCATTGCGGGCACGTGAGTTATAGTTAGCTGAACTAACTATAACGGGGAAATTTCAATGGTTTTGTACGAGTGAAAAATTCCAGCTAACTATAATGCCCCTGAAACCTATGTTTTTTCAGTGACTATATATCTATATATATATTTTTTTTTTTTCACTGCAAAAACCATAGGATTTAGGAACGTTATAGTTAGTTGGACATTTCACTTGTACGAAACCATAGAAATACCAGTGTTATAGTTAGTTCAGCTAACTATAACTCGCGCCCCCGCAATGCACTGCTGATGACGTCACATATTACATCATTCATGACATGGTCAGTGACATCACTGATGACATCACTGATGACATCTCAAATGACATCACTGATGACATCATCCTGTGACTGTGTGTTTCTGTAAAGTTTAATTTCGTTTTATATATATGCCAAGCTGTATCGAGGAATGAGTGGGTGTATAAGTGTCTGTATGGAGGGTTTAGTAGGTGCATGACTGACTGTATAAGTGAGTGATTAAATGTGTCTTACTGAATGCATGGGTTAGTGACTAAACTGTGTGAAAGTCTGTATCAGTCTGTCTGTTGTTGTGTAAGCTGATGCATGGGTTGGTGAGTAGCTGCATGAGTGTCTATATGGGTTATTGATTACTTGCCTGAATATTTGTATGGCAGCCTGAGTGTGTGTGTGGGTGGGTGGGAGGTGGGTGACTCTGCATAGATGTGTGAGTGGTTGATTCACTGGGTGTATGGGTTCAAGAGTGCATGTGGAAACAGCTGTATGGGTTGGTGAGTGTGTGTATGGGTGTGTTGGTGAGTGAATGGATGTATCAGTGGTACATGTGCAAGTAACTACCTATATAAAAGGCAGTATATGTGAGTGATGATGTATATAAATAACTATATGTGAGAGTCAGTAATTGTGAGAGTGGCTGCATGGATGAGTGTGTATTTGTATCAGTGATTCTGTAGGAGAGAAATTATGTGTTAGTATCTGTATGAATAAGTGATGTTGTGTCTGTATAACTGTATAGATGAGTAAATGGAAGTATGATTGATTCTTTGCATGACTGACTAAGTGTGTGAGTAACTCTGGATATGTGGCACTGTGTGAGTGTCTGTATAGGTGTATGAGTGCATATGATGTGGTGTATTGATGAGTGACTGCATGTATGAGTGACTGTATGGGTGAATGAGTGGATGTGTGCATAGATCTAGGAATCAGTCAGTGTGTATTTAGTAACTGGTATTGATGTGTCTATTTTTTTTTTAAAATAGTAGTATGTATTTTAGAGTGGGTGTATCAAAGGTTATATTCAGGTGTGAGGAGGTGCATCAGATTTTCAAATGAATTATGTCATCAGTGATGTCATCAGTGATGTCATTTGAGATGTCATCAGGGATGTCATCAGTGATGTCACTGACCATGTAATGAATGATGTAATATGTGATGTCATCAGCCGTGCATTGCCGTGGAGCAAGTTATAGTTAGCTGAACTAACTATAACGCCGGAATTTCTATGGTTTTGTACAAGTGAAATGTCCAACTAACTATAACGTTCCTGAATCCTATGGTTTTTTCAGTTAATATCTATGGTTTTTTCAATGCTAATTTCTAACTATAACATACCTGAAACTTATGTTTTTTTCAGTGAATATATATATATATACACACATACATATACATACATAATTATTCATATCTCATTGAGTTGCATTCAACTCCTATATTCTCAGTCAAGAAAGTATATGAGGTTTCAAGTGACCAATGTGCCATCTTTTCTCTTCTTTTGTACACTCCAAGTTCTCAAATTCTGATCATGATTAAAACAACAATTGTCTGCTCTTCTTTATAAGTGAATGTAGAGCTCTGCATCCAAATTAATTACAAGAGGGGCCTCAGTTCCCATTAAGATGATTAATCACAATTCCATCCTTCAGAGGGCTAATTCTCGATCTCTTAATTTAACATGTTTGATCCCATAATAACATAATTCTTTTGTATTTCCATCATGTTTTTCTTAGAAGTGTGCGACTATTGGATTTTTAAAATTGTGATTCTTCATAGATCATTTTATCTTATTTGTTGTCCTTTCCACAAAGGATTTTCCGCATACATAGATTACACAACTTGTTTTGCATTTGATATGTTCTTTAATTGTTTTTTCTTTTTCATTATGTAATTTGTACGTTGTTTTATTGATTCCATGTTCACATGCCTTGCACCTTATGCACTTACAGATTCTAGATTGACTTAACCAGTTCTTATTGGATACTTTGAAAGAGAGCAGATTGCTTTGCACTAGTTTATCACTGAGGGACATGACTTTCCTGTACATTATTCTCGGATGTTCTTTAAGAATTTCTTTTAGATTTTCATTTAATTGCACGATTTTTCAATTCTTTCTAAATGTATTATTCAATTTCAGATGTTTGATGTTGTAATCCATAATCATGTGAACATCAGTGTCATCTTTTGGTTCTTTTTTTATGGATTACTAATAATTCCTATCTTGTTTTTGCTTTAGCTCTCTCCTGCGGTTATTTTGGAGATTGTCAGTGGGGCACCATCTAAATTCAAATCTCATAAACATTTCTCATTCTTGATCTTTAAAATCTGAGGATTCTGAGCAGTTTTGATTCGCTCTCAGCATCTCTCCAAAAGGATCACTCCACTTTTGTGTTTTGGGGTGTCCACTATTGGCATTTTATATGCTGTTACATGCAGTTGCTTTATGTTCATGTTTTTAATGTAAATTTCAATATCTAGTAAATGTATATGATTTGGATTGATGGTGCGAGTGAACCTTAGATTGTATATATTCTGATTCAGGTGCAAAATAAACTTTCAAGCCTCTTGTTATTAACCTTCCAAATCAATAAATCTTGTCCACAATTTCACATGTTCCAAATTTTTTATTGATTTTCATCAGTCCACACTATCTCTGCTTCCCACTGTCCCATCAGTTGGTTTGCAGACTTTTGGGCAAAGTACGTCCACATTGCTGTTCCCTGCTTTCAGAGGCAGTATATGGCATCAAGCATAAAGATATTATGAGTCAGGCAGTATTCTAGCATTTCTAGCAGCATATTTGACTGCTCAAGATAACTCACTGATCGTGTTCTTAAGAAATACTTGCTCTGAGACCATCCCTGTGTTGGATTGATGTGCAAGATGATGTCACATCGCTTCTGGCCAACAGATAATTCTCCTTCCATGGAATTCCCAGGATTTTTTATAGAAATTCCTTGGAATCTCTTAAGTATGATGGTAATGCTGTCACATACTGGAATAGAAATGTGTTTATAAAGCTTGATGTATTTTTCAGTAACGATCCTATTAAACTCACAATAGGATGACCTAGTGGATTTTTTTACATCCGTATTCACTTAGGCAAAAAGTAGATAGTTAGTTCAACTGGTTGTTCTGTTTTCAAATATTTATATTCTTCAGGGTCAATAAGGTCAAGATTCAGACATTTTCTCATGAAATTCCATTGCCATTTTCTTTAAAAGATTTTCATAAAGCTTAATATAGTGTTGTCTATTTTCAGTTATTGTCTGCATCTGACATGTACTTGGTTCAATCTTGGATTACTATATTTACGCCTTTGCTAGAGGCTTTTATGATTATTTTATGATCTTCTTTCAACCCTCTTATAGCCTTTCTTTCCCCATAGTTTTAATATTGAAAAATGTGATGTTGATGTACGCCATGATATATGTACGTATTATAACGAACTCGCATCCCTGTTGTGTAATCCACCCGATATGACCTTACCATCAACCTCGAGTCAGAAGTACGTGGTCAGACAGGCCCTGCAACCTAGGCCTGAAGCAAATAATGATAGATCACAAGTGGGTTGACACTTATCTCTTAGATAAACGTGCGAATAGGAAACCCAGATTGATCCCCTATTTAGGAAGCAACACCACAATGGTCTTAGGAGATTGGGTTAATGAAACACATTTGATTGAAGGAACACACGTTCCAAAAACACCATAAAGTCAGATGCCGCACTAAGTGCCTAATTTAGATATTCACGAAGGGGAATACTCTGTCACAAAGATGAAGGAGATCCCACCCGTCGCATTACGATACCATTATATCCTATGGACATTGTAATATGACACACAGGATATTCATCACGTTTTTGATGGTGTATTCCATCCAATGAGAATTAAATAAGCCCCTTAGTTAGGAACACTCAGCCAATCAGAACACAGCATGCACTCTACACACAGTGATCACGTGTTCCCCATGCCGGACATCCGGACACATACCCACTGGCCCCACATTGTGTCCTTGCAAAGACGAGACCCACATGCGCTTCTTATCAAATGATACAGTTCAGGGAAAGAGATGCACTCCTCATTATCCATGTTTACAATCCTTTCTTTTACCGTTCCTTTTACCATTGCACTTTTAATGGAGTGCAAAACCTGCTTCATTCTCCGTTTCTTTGCGCTGTGGCGTTACATCTCCACAATCGGAATCTTCTGGCAGATTCCATCAGTCTGCACTGCCACACCATAAGTTTGGGTCCAATGAATCAATATCTTATATTTCTTATCTTTACTCTCAAATGTTTTTTTCTTACATTTCCTTTTGCCTTTTACTCTTACTTTTATGTTCAATTCATTTTACTCAATGTTATAGCCGTTTGTATTTCACAGAAGCTCAGGGGTCAAAAGTGGGTTCCACAAGCCATGACTCATTATCCATGTTTATAATCCTTTCTTTTACCGTTCCTTTTACCATTGCACTTTTAATGGCGTGCAAAACCTGCTTCATTCTCCGTTTCTTTGCACTGCGACGTTACATCTCCACAATTGGAATCTTCTGGCAGATTCCATCAGGCTGCACTGCCACACCATAAGTTTGGGTCCAATGAATCAATTTCTTATATTTCTTATCTTTACTCTCAAATGTTTTTTTCTTACATTTCCTTTTGCCTTTTACTCTTACTTTTATGTTCAATTCATTTTACTCAATGTTATAGACGTTTGTATTTCACAGAAGCTCAGGGGTCAAAAGTGGGTTCCACAAGCCATGACTTTATTATAATGACCCAATGCATTTTGGGAAATTAATTCCCTTCTTCAGGGGCATCTATAATATACAAAGATAAAATTACTTAGCTGTCATGATAACATCCTTCATTTACGTTTTACAGAACAAGTTTAGCCAGTTACAAACCTAAACCAACATTTCGAGCCATTTACACAATACTTTACATTTATTTCAAACTTGCTAACGTATTCATTTCACGTATGTGGCCTGACTTCTATGCGTAGTAACCCACACAATTCACCCCCTCTGTACGTTGTGTCGAATACCAATTTATATCACGAGCGTGTATACAATATGCTGTTTGATGCTTACCCTGACTTGATAGTCATCCCGTTTTATGTAAAACAGATCATTCCTTCTTTCCTTTCAGCGTATGGGAACTCTACTGATACTAGTTAAACCTTACTTCTACGGGATCATTCTCTTTTGTATTCACACCCATAGTCTATGTCATACAATGATTTGTTGCACATGTGCGCTACAGAACTAAACACAAACGTTAACTCAGGACTACACGAAATTTGAGTTGTTAATTCCTACAACTTCCAGAATACATCCTTAAAATCTTTATGTACATGTAATGCTCACTTTATTGTACTTGCAGTCCCTATCTTTTCAACAAGTCCATACCTGACTTATATACCTGAAAACAGTTTGTTCTTTGCAAAAATTACTCATTTATATAAATGAAATGTTGCTCTTATGCTAATAATCCGATATTGAGAAGAACACAGCTTCTGTCCTTCTTATCAAATGACCATATTTATGACTCCGTGACTAGGCCAAGATTATTGTCCAAAAAGAAATGTACAAATTACTTAATGACACTTCATGTAATGTATAAATTGACGGCCAACACCAATGTGCTTTGAGACAGTCTTCAGACCCTGACTCTTTCGCCTGCGCTGCCGGACGCTACGTTTAATTATTGCATGTGGACCTGTTCTGCCAAACGCCTAACACCTTTATTTTTTCAAGGTATATTCACATATGAGCAACAGTAGTTTACATTTTGTTTCTTCTTTTAAGTTTTCCTGTAAGCCAAATGATTGATCTCTTCTCTTACTACTTATGAAATAAATCAATCTTGTTACCTGTGGGCTTTTGTGGACAAAATAGTATTGACATGTTGTAGGAAGCTGGCTCACCATATAGTGGAGCAAAACAAGGTACACGGTGTAGGGAGACAAGGCAACCCTTACTGGTTTACAGAGGCTAAATGCTCTCTTGAGGTAGTGTAGGCGAGCAGTTCAGGCTTATCAGATGGTAATGCTAAGCATTTGTTGTACTCACAAAGGCAATAAATGAGAAACAGACTCAAAGAAAAAATCCGTGACCTATTTAGGAAAAAAAGTAATATTTTTATATGAATTTTATTACCACGAACTTCATTATCAGGTAAGAACTTTTTAAAATATTGAATTTAACAGGTATGTAATATAGTCACTTAAATGCGTTTTTACTAGTAATGCTTTCCTATGGGAGAAAAATGCTTATATTGTATGCAGGTACTTGCGGTAGATTTCCGGGGCTCCCCTTCAGGACTTAAGGTGGTAGGGGGCTGAGGTCCAAAGTACTGCCAGCAGTTAGAGTTTAGTTGCCCTGAGGCATCCAGGTTCAGAGGTGCTGGTCGGGTTGGTAGCCTTAGTAGCTACAACGAAGGAGAGAGGGGGGCCACCGAAAACGAGGATGCACAATGGGACTTCGGGACAAGTTATGGTGCCTTAGTTCTTATTATAGTGGCTTTTCTTTGTCCTTTTCTTATGCTTCCAAAAAATGTAACTTCCTGGCATCAGGGGTGCTACATAATTACTCAATTTAGGGGCATTAAGGGGAGTGACAGGTAGTCACTAATGGGCTACTTACCTCTAGGGTAACTCAGCCCTTATGTGAGCACTTCTTGTGGGAAGTGGGCATAATTCTGACCCAGTGAAGCTAATTGCATCGAAAACCAAGATGGTGGAATTCAAGTTTTCGTGTTCAGATCATGTGGCCCACCTTAGAAGTGAAGCTACCCTGACAGGGAACATGCTTCCTCACTAGCTCATTTTTCTCCCTTTCCTGGTGCAGTGTCAAATGGGCATGGGTGAAAATGTTCCTGTCTGGGGGAAGCCTGGGTTGCATATTAAAGGTAGCAGAGGCCTTTGAAGCCTCCTTCCTTGATATGCTAATTACTTGGATAACCTGCTTGGAAGAGGTGACAACACCTCAGACCTGAGCAGACATTGTTTCTGCCCTTGGAGAGCATGGGTTCTCACCTATAAGGGGTCAGAAATATTTCTGTGATGGCTGGTTGGTCTATAACAGCAAGCCAGTACACTAGAGGTTGGTATGCTTTCAGGAGGCACCTCTAAGGTGCCCACTGGGTGCATGCATTAATAAAACAATCCTGGAATCATTGTGGGCTTAATAATACAAGATGTTTGATACAAACTGTTTTTGTTTTATTGAAGCCATCATGCAGCGGGGGAACTTGTAATCACCAGTCCCAGTACATATACTCAAGATGGCTTCCCTGTTCACTGGAAATGTCCAAGATTCAACATGCTCATGAAGATATGTCCTCACATATAATATAATGCATACTGCCTTGGGGCTGGAAGGCCTTCTGTAAGGGTGAATTGCTTATAATACATGCAGTGTCTGCAAGCATGGCACACATGAGGTGTGACATGTCATGTCTTCATTTTTCTCTGCACCATGTCATGCAGCCAGTAATGGCAGTTTACATGACTGTGCTGAGGGATCTTTTAGCGTGGCATAATACATACTGCAGCCCTTAGGGCTCTTTAGTCTCTCTGCCTTGGGTACCAGGTGTGCCATTTACAGAGGGTGCTCAAGGTATTGTCAATTGGGGGAGCAATTGAAAAGTTTCATGGAAAGAGGTCTGGCACTAGGGACCTGAATAGCAGGAATCCAATGCACTTTTATCAAAATTGCATCAAAGATTGAACAAAAAGTGGGAGTGATCGGGTCAAAAATGAGCATTTTCCTACAGGTAAACATCCACTGATTTCCTGGTTGTTATTCCCAGATCTGTGGAGAAGTGTGGCTCACTGGTTAGAGTAGGCAGACCTGGAAGCAGAGGTCAGCCTGGGACCAGGGTTCAATTCCCGGCTTGGCTGGGTCTTGAGTCATAAATTGTCCATGGACTCGATAATTCTCGCTCCAGTGCATACTCGATTCATGGGTTCACACTCTGCGACTCTGGGCAATAGCTTGCTTAATCTCCACAATGGCCCCTCGCGGCGGGATGCCTGGCTTTCACCTTGTGGATGCCCTGCTGGGTTATCTCACAGGGGAATACCAGGACGGGTTCCCTAAGCAAGCGCTTAGAGACCGGTTGGTGATTTGCGCTATATAAATATCTGCACATTTACATTTTTTTTTTTACATCTAGGCAAAATCATATGTCTGATGTATTGTGTTGGGACCCTCCTCTCTCTATTTCCTAAAATTCTTTTTCAGATTTTGCCACCACTTTAAAGTATGGTAGAGCCTTCATTGTTATTATAGATCCCTTTTTTATATGCATGCATACATATGTTAAAGTGACGTTATAGTTTTCTGAGCTCACTATAACTTGCACCCATGCCATGCACTGCTAATGAATGCATATATTACCACATTATATCCGTCTTGGCACCCTAAATGTTATCCAATTACCTTCTGAGCACTGGCTGGCACCCTATCACCAATAATCATTTGTAAGCAGCCTCAGTTTTGATTTTGTGCCACTTTTGGTTGGCCTTCATCAATTGACTTTATTTCTGTGTGTTCTACTGAGCAGATGCCATTGCCACTTGGGCTGATGTACTGCTGTCTGCTTATAAGTCATACTCCCTCTTACCTTTGAGATGTTTAACACATAACCTCCAAAGTGCAATTGGCTTTTTATTAAAATATGTATAATTTATTTATGTGTTTGTAACATATTGCTTTTATTATGCTGAGTCATTTCATTATCTTTCTAAATAATACATTGATGAACACATACGTATATGACTTCATAGTTAACTGTTGAAATTGCACTAACATAAAAAACACAGAGCACTGAAATTCATCAGTTAGAGTTTTTGATTTGACTTTAACTTACACCCATGCCATGCACTGCTTATGACCTCCCATATTACATCCCCCATAACATGTTAAATCACATCGCTGATGACATCATTGCGGCCATCATCCAACCTCCCCTTGCTCATATTCCTTTTTCTTGTATTTTTTAACATTTATATCGACACAGAATGGTCCAATAAATATATAAATACTCAGAAATGGTATGCAGAGTTAAAAAATGAACAAAACATATCATATCTATACAATACGAAACAGAATTTCCTATAATCCTTACATCTTTAACTACTTTTTGTAGGGACCATGTACGTTTCCTGTACAGCAATGCAAATGCGTATACTTTATGCAATTTATCCACTGGGAAAAGGTGGGAACCGTATCAGATTCCCAATTGGGTAGAATCAGCGTTCTGGCCACCAGCATGGAGATAAAAATTAACTGCTGCTGTCTAAAAGATAAATTTCCTTTATGGGCTACTACCCCAAATAGGGCTCCATGTACACCTGGTGGGATATTAACCCCAAACTTCAAACTGATTTCTGATAAGATATCTTTCCAAAATTACCTTACATGACTGCAAGTAAATATAATATGGAGCCTGTCCCCATTCCTATTGTTACATCTAAACATATCGGCTCAACTTTGGGGTAAGAATCATGCAATTTCGCTGGAGTATGATACAGCAGCCATTTGATATAAAATGCAATTCTTCTTAAATTAGCAACTCGTACCACCTTAGCACTGATGTGATTAAGAACTTCTGTTTTGCAATATCCACTTTGCACCCGGTAGGGGACTCAATCCATTCTAGTATCTCTGATACAATAGTATCCTTGCCTTTAGAATGAAACAATATATACCAATTTCCTATACCCACTACTTTGGACAAAAAAAGTAGGCCAAACCAAGGGGTTCTATAGAGATAGCCACCTCTATTGCGGAACCCTCAAAAAGGTTTTTGATTAAAAGAAAAATGAAAAAAGCACAGGACTAATAACAGGTTCAGATTAGACAATGGCTGCCAGGCCATAAACTTATTATTATAATAATAATCTTGGATCCTTCGATACCCCACCCTACACAACTTTCTACATGTATCAGTGTACAGCTGCAATGCTATTAACCTGCACTCAGCTATTTTCAACAGCAGATGTAGTCTCGGTATTTCCCATAGCCTGTTGAATCTCTCTACAATGATATGTGGTGTCTTATACCTAGACTTTTTCTGAAGTCTTGGCAATGATAGGAAAAGGGAGAGATTCATTTCGGATAATTTCACGATTTGTTCTAGATAATAATTGGCATCACTAAAAACATTGGAGGTAGACCTCACTAACCAATTCATAAATGCTGCCTGGTAATAGGACTTTATATGAGGCTATGCTAGTCCTCCATCCTCAAATTCCATCTGGACAGGTTCCAGTTTTAATCTTGTTTTCTTGCCGTGCCAGATAAAGTATCGGATGGGTGAATCAATTAACCTAAAAAAGACTGGGGGACTTTGGTCAGAATGTTGGCAAATACATATAACAACAATGGAAAAAATACTAATTTTTACCAAAGCCTCTCGCCCCATAATTTTCAATAAAGCATTCTGTCATCTGTCCAATAGCCTGCGGATCTTGTCTAGGGTAGATATATAGTTTAGCTCAAACAGATGCACTTTATTGGCCATGACATATATCTCTAAAGATCTTATGGGCCTGCCTGAAGAATAATGTGATTGCATAGTAAAAGGTGAAACATCTACTGTGCAATTAAATAGGAGAGCTTCGGATTTTTTTCATTGCATTCGAAACATTAATTTTGTCCGCCTTTAAATACACCACCAAATCGTCTGCAAACAGCTTTAATTTCAAAGTCTCAATTAATGGAGTCTTAATATTGGAATCCTGGTGAATGGCACAAACAAGTGGTTCAACAAACAGTGCAAAAGCGATTGGTGAAAGGGCACAGCCCTGCCATGCCCCACACCTTATAATAATATTTCCTGCTGTTTTACCATTAATAATTATGCCTTTGCTCATACTTATACATGTTTCACAATTTAAATAACTGCAGCTGGGAAAGCAAATCTTTCCAAGATTGTGAACAGCTGTGCCCCGGAAATTCTTAAAATGTTCAACTGTTCTATCCAATCAGGCATTATTCCTACCCCTTGGAAAGAAGCATATGTACGACCTATCCTGGAAAAAAACACAGCTGACCCTCAGGTACTGACTAACTATCGACCAAAATCCTTGCTACCCCTGCTGGGTAAACAATTGGAAACCATAATAAATAGGCAGTTAAGTTCATATCTTGAGTCCCATAAAATCTTAGACCCCTCACAATCTGGATTCCATCCAGCTTTCAGCACTGAGACCGCTATCCTGGCAGTAACGGACTCCTTGAGGCAGGTAATGGATGCCGGGGCATCAGTTGTTCTGATCCTCCTCGATCTCTCTATGGCATTTGATACCATCTCACACTTACAGCTCGTGGAGAGACTACATTCTTGTGGCATTCGAGGCACAACACTAAAATGGCTGGAAATGTTTTTGTCAGATAGATGGCAAACGATAATTTTAGGACCTTATCTTTCTCAGAAATACCGTTTGGACAAGGGCGTGCCTCAGGGCTCTTGTCTAAGTCCAACTTTATTTAATGTTTACATGGCCCCTCCGGCAAAAATTGTTGAACCGTTAGGGTTCGAGATAATCTCCTATGCTGATGTTCCCAATCGGTTCTAGTCTAGGAGATGAGAAAATACGATTTTCGGCAGGTATGCTCGCCATCTCTAACTGGATGATGGAGAACTGCCTCCAGCTGAATCCTAGCAAAACCGAGGTTATGCTTATGGGTAAAGCCTCAACCAACTGGACAGATGACTGGTGGCCTTGTCAGCTGGGAACTGCTCCCATTCCAACTCAATCTGTGAAAAATCTTGGATTAAAACTGGACCAGACACTAACTATGAAGAATCACATTGCTGCCACTATCAGCTCTTGTTATTACAGCCTACGTCTTCTACGCAAGATACTCACTTATTTGCCTATTAAACATCGTAGAACCTTGGTCCAGGCTATGGTGATTAGTAGCCTTGACTATGGGAATACGCTGTTGGCTGAAGTAGGTGAGACGCATCTTGCTAAACTGCAGGTGATTCAATACACCACGGCAAGGATGATTCTGAATCACCCTTCAGGCTCCTCCTCAGCCTCCTTGCTGAGAGAGCTCCACTGGTTACCAGTGAAGAAGCGATTCTCTTCTAAGATTTGTTGCCTTACTTATAACGCCTTAAACGGCAAAGGTCCCTATTATATGCAAAAAAAATTTACAAAGCAGGTTTCAGGCTGTAACCTCAGATCTAACTCATTAGCTCTTCTAAAAGTCCCCCGAATACATCTGAGTCGTACCGGGGGCAGAGCCTTCTCGTACCTTGCCCCACGGTACTGGAATCAGCTCCCCATAGCCTTGCGCAAATGTACCTCATACATTGTTTTTAGGAAACAACTAAAAACCTTTCTGTTTTAATATATTCATCAATTGCTGCCGGTTTTTCCTCTCTTCACTAGATAAGCGCTGAGATGCCCCCGGGCAAATCGTTCGCTATAGAAATATTTATAACATAACAACAGAACATTCCACTGGACACGGTCAAATGATTTCTCCGCATCCAGCATTATCACTGCCACTTTGATATTCTAAGTAGAGTAGTAAGTAATCTATTTAATAGTGTGTGCTATCTGCCATCCATCTGTCCAAAATAAAGCCATTTTGGTCCCCGTGGATACTTGTTGGTGCAACTAAAGCCAAGCGATTTGCTTAAATCTTTGTAAATAATTTATAGTTGTGATTTAAGAGCCTAATTGGACGACATCAGTTTATGTCCTGTACTGATTTAACCTTTTTGATGACACTAACAGTAACTGCTTCATTGAAGGAGGTCAGAATCACTGCTCCCTTCATAACCCTGTTGAATAGTCTCACTAAAAAATTGCTAAGCTGAGGAGCAAATAATTTATAAACTTTCAACAGCGGATCCCATTGTTACCACAGGCTTTCGCTTTCTGGGCATGGTTAACTGCCAGCGTAACCTCTCTGAGGGTAAGTGGAGTACAAAGTGTTTCTACGTATTCTAGTGCTATGGTTGGTACATTAAAGTCTTCTAACCAGATAATCACTGCTTCTTGGGATATATCATAGGAGTCTGAATATATATTTTCATAATGATGAAGGAACAACTCTGCTATCCCTTGTGGTTTGTTTATGATACTGTCCTGATTGGAATCTTGTATCTTTTTAATACACATTAATATTTGACCCCCACTTAACATCCAATGCCAAGTATTTCCTAATGTGTTTGCTTTCTTCTTAGCTTTGCTTTAGGATTGGATTGTGGTTTAGAATCTCTCTCGACCAAAAATAATCCTTTAACTGGTTCCATGCCTGTACTGCTGGAAGCTTGGCTTGCCTTGAAGGTGTGGCTATGAAATCCGATGTTGCCTGATTAGGGCTTGTTTTGTGATTACTGAATATTTTCCCTTTCCACCCTTTTTAGCCCTATCATGAATGTCACTTCCCCCCTGAAAAAGGCTTTCAAAGCCCCCCATTCTGAAACCTTCGTCGCTATTTCCAGATTCCGCTCTAGAGACAAACTCAATGCTTGATGCATTTGGTCCACCCATATTGTGTTTGCTGTGAGGGATTTCTCAAACATCCATCTGCGTTTTTCTAAGTCTGAATCCACTATTAAAAAGTTCAATGTAACCACAGAGTGATCCGAAAATGGGTTAGAGAGATATTTTGAGTGGCACTTATAGAGCCTCTCTTTAGGGTGGTTACTATGCCATGAATCAATCAGAGCAAAATCCTTCATTAGAAGATTTAAAAACATAACCATTCTTGGTTTATTCTGCATTCTATTGGGGGCAGGATGCGTCTAGTGCAATGTCGGGGGCCACATTAAAGTCACCCCCTATTATCAAATCACCCTGCTCCCCGTTTACCATATCACACAGTGTGTCCACCCCCCGCCCCCCAGGGAATCTTCTATAGGGCCATAATAATTCACTAGATTGGTTAATTGATTTGCCACCCTTATCTGTACCAAAGCTCATCACGTGTCTGGTTCTCTGTATACCTTCACTACTTTGCAGGGTAATTCTCTATTAATTAAAATTGCAAGTCCCTTTATCGCAGAGTTTGCAGATGCATATACCAAATGTTGAAAATACCCCAAATTGTTAGGTAAAACAGCTTCATTCTTTAAGTGCGTTTCTTGAAAAAAAGATAATAATTGCCTGTAGTGATTTAAACCAAGCCTGCATCACACTTGCCTTAGCCTTGTTATTTAAACCATTGGCATTACAAGATATAATTTTTAAATGTTTATCTGCCATGTTTTCCTAGTGACCCTCATTAAATCCCACTTTGTTAATGTTATTGCTTTATATCCATGATAGCCATTATTCCAGCTACATCCTTTGTTAATTGGAAAACGCAGTGACTCAAACCCTATATATTTCCCCCCACAATTCCCCCCCTTCCCTCCTCCCTCACCCCCAGTAGTCCCCCTGCCTTTTCAACCTGTCCTTCCCAGAGCTCTGCCCATCTCAGGCTCCCTCTCCTGCATATCCCCCACCCTTTGTCCTTCCCCTACCTCCCTCTCCCTATGCGAGTCACTTGGTATGGTACTCCATAAGCCCTTCCCAGAGAGTAGCTGCAAGATGGCAGGATTTTGCCTCAGAATGTACTCTGTGTTTTAACATTCTTCTTACTATTGCTATTCAAATGAACTACTATATTGGCTACCTACTCTAACAAGGGGAGGAAAGAAAAAAAGAAGGGGGGAAAGGAAGAGTACATTTCCTCCTCCGTCTTTCCCCATCTCCTTCCCCCCATCTTATCTACCACCATTGCTGACTCTGCGGCTGCCCTCTTTCCTAGTACATCCATGAAGTCCTTTGCCCGATCTAATGATTCAAATATGTGAGTCCGACCATTGCTAGCACTTTGAGGTTGGACTGTTGGATGATGCCCCTCAGCGCTCCTAGGCGTTTGAAATCGTCAATCAGCCCCACGAATTCCCTTCATCATCTCGCCACCATGAGTGACATGTCCGAAAATGTTCAAAAGGAGAAATTATCTTCTGAGTCAAAATTATTTTTCTTAATTGCCTGGGATAACATCCTCTCTTTAATTCCAGCATCTCCAAAAATAACCAGAATCGTGCAGGGGTAACTAGCATTTAAGGGTTGCACTGTGGGAACCCTCTGGGCCCAAGCAATGGTCAAGTCTCCCCCTTCTGGTCACTTGTCAGGCAGCACGTATTTAGAAATCAAGTCTGAAATTAATTTAGTTGAGGGCTGGCCTGCCTCCTGGTCCTCAGGTATGCCTACAAATCTCAGATTGGTATGTCGGGCTCTGTTTTCAACATCATCCACTTTGAATTGAAGATCCTCCGGCTCTGTTTGCATTCTCAAAAGGGCTTCATCCTGTTTAGTACTAGTCCCCTCCAACTCCGAATGCCTCGTTTTCTACATCAAATCGGTGCATTTTAGAATTTCTTAATTTCATTTCAATTAAACAAATCAGTCTAAAACACCTGAAACCAAGGATTTTTAAAAGCAAAAATCAGACCTGGAAATTTTGTATCTATGTGAAATAGGGCCATTTAATATTTACAGTGATGTTATCAAAATAAAAACAGTTACATAGGAACCCTAATGAAGTGACCAACACAGGGTTAAGAGGTTCCATTCAAATCACATGACAGATTGAAGTAAAACTATGGGCATGATTAGAGTTACGAGGACATAGTTAACTTCATAAGGATCACAGATGGCAATACCTCTGCCATCCTCGAGGAACTCCATCTGCCAAATTTAGAGTTGTCTGCTTGTCCCGTAGATAACTGTTTATATTGACAGTGACTGCAGTCACGGCAGTTCCTGTCAATGCATGAAACATTTCAACGACAGTACCATCAGACACAATGGACAACCAGCAAATGTTTAAAAAATGTTTTGTTTGTCAAAGGTAAACTCCCAAAGCAGAAGTTTGTTTTTGAAAAACAAAAAGCCAAACAAACCCCCAAAGTGGGAGTTTGTATTTGAAAAACAAATAAGGTTTTCTTGAGGAGGCTGGGTCATTTTTTGAAGTATTTCATCCAGGAGTCACAGTATAGGAATGCTACTAAAATTCATTTAATTAAATGTCCTTGGAATATGAAAGATTTCTCCAGTAAATCAGAAAAAGACATATTGGCATCAAAGACTCAGAAGCTTATAAATTCACAGAGATTTTCATTTATTGACTTTTATATATTGACTAAAATATTGTATGAAATAAGACACTGAATAAACAGAATCCTTTTGTTGCCTCCTTCTTGTGACGTACAGATCGGTAATTTGGATGTAAATCAACTATTGAGGTTACAGAACTGATTTGGGGTGATTTTTTTTTTCAAACATCATTTACTGGCTGTAGCTCAGACGCAGCCTTTGTGCTAGCAAGGGTTCTCCCAGCAGTGGCAATAGTGCTGGCTGCAAGCAGAAGTATTCACAACCTGGACATAATGAAGCATGAGATCTCAGCACTTGGCTGTCCTCAGCTTTCCTGGGAAGTCTTCAGACACAGACAAAAGGGAGCCCTGCTTAGAAACGTTGACACCTTTAACAAGAGCAACCTATGACCTAGCCCTTACTCCTACCATCTACCCTATTTTGTTATTTAAAGAGTATTTTTGTATTATAAACAATTAAAGACAGAATGTTTTTATGAATATTTGTTGCACGCCATCACCTTATTTTCTCCTCCTTTTTCCCCACACCATGACCTTTATTTACTCCAGCTTTTTCCCCCTGTTACGTAAAAATCATAAAGGTTACCACTTATTTTATATTGGCATGTTGCTCGATGTCAAGGTTGTGTATTATTTTATTATAATTCTTTTCAACTGGTTTTCAGCATGTTGATTTTCACTTTTTCTATAACGTTCATCAGTAACATCTTAATAATTGCAATGCTAATTTAACAGTGATGCGTTCATACTTATCTGCACTGTCTGCGGGTTATTCTCTCTCATGCAGCTGGGTCAGTTGGATTCTACAGCAAGGCAATGCTAGATGCCCGCCTAGTTTACGACTATGAGGAGGCGCTATATGTGTCCTAAAATCATATAAAATGTTCCTTATGCCCAGGAAGGGGAGTGAGTGCCTGCTTATCAATTTGCTTAGCCCGCCAACATGTAATTTCTCTGGAATATTCTGATATAGTCCACACTGCATATGATCCATCATTCAGACAGCGCTCACTCATTCACAGAGCATTGGGCACGGTTTCAGGTTGTTTTTAACAAACAGAGGTGGAAAGTGCATTGAACCATGAAAGAAGGAGACATTTTCATGGTAGCTTCCATTTGACTTGCAGGGCAACCTTCTAGTGCCTCATCTTTGGTATGATGGTGCCTTGGGCTCGTGGGTGAGCCCGGGGCATAAATGTGAGCAATTTGTTTAAAAGACCAGGTTCCATGTATAAAAAAACTCTAAAGCTGAAGAACTTTATTGACTTTGTTTTATATATGCGGCTGTAGCTTGGGTGAGAATGCCAGGCTGGCAGTATTTGGAGCCCATTAGACGTCACAAAGAGGTGGAAGATTGTCGTTTGCAATCATTAGAGTACTGCAGCGGTGAAAGTGCGACAGTGGTAGGGGTGGTGGGGAAGTGGGTTGTTTCCCACATTGCCATCTGTGCCTACTTTTCGCTATATCTTGGACAGTTCGAGCGACGGACACATGGGCCCTTCTTCCCATACCTGAAGATATGTCCTGGTTTGCAGGCACACCCCTCAACGCACTCATAGGTACAATTAGTTGGTGGTTTTCTGAAGTTCTGACAGTTCAGGGGGCAGTCCGGGCCGCAGGTAGTGTAGTATGCAGGGAGCTTGCAGGATTCGCACAGTCTCCTGGGCAGGCATCTAATGCTGGATGAGTGTTCAAGGATGTAGCCATTGTCGCAGACACACTTTGGAACGCACTTCATTATGCAATAGTAAATATGCTGGGCGCAGTTTTCTGGACACATACTTCCGCATTCTTTGAAATGCATATGTGCTGGGCATGGACCTGTTGAGAAAATATTTAGAGACAAGTCAGTAGATATCACTTTGTTGCTGATGCTACCGGTCAAGCAGTTTAGCCACTCCCCCTGGTCATTCTCTGCTCTCTCACTGTCTATCTTTCTCTAGGTCGAATTTTCATTTTCAATATCTCTTCTATTTCTATTCGCCTGTCTTTCATTGTTAACTATTTCCTCCCTTATCTCCACCTTTGTCTCTCTCTCTAACTCTCTCTCCCTGACAACACTGAACATAGCAGCTGATGGAAGAAGGTCTCTGCTTCCGCTTACTAGGAGCCCAACAGGGTGTGACAAGATCCCGGACACATTTAAGGTGATCTGGTATGTGCCTTCTTTCCCCTTCAATCCTCCAATATTCACAAGCACTGGAACATTCAAGAATGTCCGCATCCTCACCATAAAACACACCCTTGCCACAATTGTAGACACCTTCTACCAGTTTAGATGTTCCAGTATGACAGCTGCTCCTCTTGTCTCTAGGACCTTGGTGTCACCCATGTATACATCAACAGTGAGAAAGTAAAATCAAAGCCCAACGCACCCAGGTATGCAAAAGATCTTAACACCAGCAAAAACATCAAAAAGCCCTGGCATTTTACATACTCCCTAAAAGGCTTCTCTGAAACTGAAACCACGTTAACCTCATGCAGAATCTCCATTACACAGCAAAACGTGACCATTATTCTAGGTCATCTCTGATGCTGAAGACAAAAGCAACTTAATGTTAAAAGCACTTCCATTATATCTCACTGGACTGTAAGTATTATTTAGATAATGTATAATGCCGCTCACAGTTGTGATCACATACTCTACTGAAACATCAACCCTTTCTTAATAAAGTAAAAAAACAAATGTTGTTCCCCACTTCCCAGTAGGAACGTGCCGTTTGTTGGGCAACATACACATAGGATGGGGCAGAATAATTACATACACCCCAGCAGGATATGCCTTCCTAGAGACCAGCTAGCCCACAGTGCCGCCAGATGCACGGCAAACTTAGACAGGCAGCATATGGTTTTGCCAACCACAGAACATGACAACCCTGAACTCCTCTCAGGGCTCATGGTAACACATCTAGAACCTTTTTGGTCAGTCACTCCTGCTTTCTTACTCTCAGAGATGTATTCAAGGAATACACAGTGGGGAATTTTCAATATTTATTGAACCAGTGTGTTTCTTGTTTAGCATATATATGCTGCCATGCTCAATAGACAGAAGCAGATACATGTGATTAGCAATATAAAGATGAGGAACAGAATGAAAAGCGCCACCATCTTGCTAAGAAAATGTACAAATGGAGGCATAAAAAATAATATATATAGATTTATAAATAAAGCGTACTCCTATTATGTGTTCCCTAACTTAGATGCTTAGGGTGTATGTATGCGTTCAGACAAGAACCCCCAATCTGGATGATCGAACCCCATTACCAAAGGGGGAAAAGTGCACTGGCTTCCTTGCACTGGCTTGAGTGGAGGAAAGGATAACATTCAAGGCACTTTACTTGGTGCATAGGGGAATAAACCATAATGGACCCTCCTTGATACTGGCTCTTCTGGTACCTTACACTCCTAGCAGGACCTTCACATCCCCAATGCTTCATTGCTAAAGGATCAGCAAATCCAAAGGATCAGATGGAGGAGGGTGTATCCTTCTTACATTTGACCCCTGAGCTTTGGAATACTATGCCCACTGCGCTCAGAATCTAACTGAACGAGACCAGATCCAGAAAATGCTTAAAACATGGCTATACCCCGACTAGCCCTAGCCACGTCCCGCCTCAGAAACCTGCTAGTGTACGCTATGAATCACGCCGCACTGGCAAGCCCTCGGGTAGCTGTGCGTTTTATACATCTGCACAGCTTAAATCCACGTGGCATAACTTGGGGAGCACTGTTAAAGGGTGGTAGTGAGGGACAAACATTGTCGCATCGAGCACCACCGCCCTAAAGCGGTTCCTGGATGTCACAAATGAGAGGGGCCTCACTTCTTCTCTTTCGCCGGAGCCTCAGAGGTTCTAGGACGGGCCCTGCTCTATTCCATCATATGTTGCTTCTCCCACCGCAGCAGGCACCATGGGGTGATTTCTGGTCAGCTCACTTACGTCCTTGGCTCTCTTGCCCGGTGGTCGATGCATTTTGCCTCAACACATGCGCCTCTGCCTAGGGCCTGCTTTAGGGCCAGGGTAGGTGGGCCAATAAATTACTTTGCAACTGCTTGCCTCCATTTAAGGCTTTACGTGGGATGAAAAAACTAGGGGGGGTCTCTCAAAGGGGCGTGGCAGATGTAATTAAGGGCATGGCTCAAAACACCTACGCTGAAGATTTGTGCATAGCCTAGTGTGCCGCCCGACTGGTATGTTGCTGCTTCTGTCACTGCATCCATATATATAATAAAGTAACATTGCACCAACAACAAGCCTGGACTAATGCCTTTGCCAATGGCTGTTTGTAGCTATGGCTTTGCTGTATATAATATTGAAAATTCTTCTGTTCTAAAGTGATGAAGCTGTGATAGAACTATAATGAGTCTCTTTGAAGTTAAAGCAAAGACAGTGAAGGGTGGCACTGCTGCAGGTACGATTTGTTTTTCTTCACAGAAGCAACTGGCCACTTAAATCCCTGCCTCCATTCATAATCGTTTTGTCTTGTGTGTTAAAACATATATTTTCAGAAAAGTTCAAAGCAATAGTTATTTTTCTGTGCATCATTAAGAATCATCTTTTCCTGCTATGTGCTTTGAAGCGAAATCATGGCTTCAATGCCCACTCCAAATGCACCTGTCGATTAGGAAGCACCCGTACTATATTATTACAATTGTTTTCAATGGTTAATTCTTTTTATTGTAATTAAACATTAATATTGGAAGTATATAACCACTATTTTTAGGTCTCAGCATGATATTGTTTCTTTTTTTTGTACCATGTGGCATGTGTATGCAATATAAAACAAACATTTGCAATGCAATTAATTTCACATTTACGAGAGTTTGACCTATTAGCATTGTAAATGACAATGCTTTTTATTTATGTATTGGTTTAAAAAAAAAAAAAAAATGAAAGGCATTGTCATTTATAATTCCAATAGCTGAAACTCTCGAAATGCGAGACCTGTTGCATTACAAATGCTTGTTTATACCTGCCATCACCTCGAGGTCAGGAAGACCTATGGGGGGGTTTAGTGGTTTTTGTCTGTTTGTTAGTAGACTGTAGAGTTACCGTGTTGCCCTCAGACAACCCTTGTTTGCAAGCTCTTTTAGGGGCTCATTACGATGGCAGAGAGACCACCACCGCTGGGCTGGCGGTGGCGGTCCCTTCGCCATTTGGCTCCCATTTCCCCCGCCACGCTTCCGCTACAGGCAATCGTTGCGATTGCCTGGCAGAGTGGGTCTGACCGGGGATATGGTGGCGGTGCCTAACAGGCACCGGCCGCCGATCACAATGCTGGCGTCAGCCAGCCTTTCCATGGCGGTTGAACCGCCATGGAAAGGCTGGCGGAGACTGACTTTGAGGGGCCCGTTACAGGCCCCCTCGGGGTGGTGGCAGTTGTGCACTGGGGGGGTACCCATGGTACCCCCTAAATTTCCATGCACAAGGTGGCAGGCGCTGCACGGGCATGCCACGTTGTGCAGGGAAATGCAAAACATGGCCATTTAGCATTGCGGCAGGTGCTGCAGCCAGCAGCACCCGCCGCAATGTTAAATTGCCAGATGCGACCACCGCAGTGGCGGTCGCATCATAATTAGGGGTGCGGGACTGCTGCATGACAGGAGGGCGGTCCCGATCCCGCTACGATGGCGGGCAGACTCAAGTCCGCCTGCCAACGTAATCGGCCCTTTAGTTAGTAGTGATTCCTGTAAACGGGTGCTTCTGAACTTTTGTGTCGCTACCTCTTCTTCCCTAGATGTTTGCAATATATCTCTGTTGGGCTCCTTTTTAAGAAACTAGATCCCCTAGATTACAAGAACTTAATGATTTTCAGATATTTTAACATTCACCTGTGCAGGGACCCCAGGGTAACAGGTTTTATAGACCTGGGTTGCCCATGCCTGAAGGGTATTCATTTTGAGCATAATTTCCAGGGAGACTCCCTTAACGTTCCAGTGAATGCATTTGACCTAACATTGGTCATGAGCAAAATGGACCCTGGCAGGAAGGATATTAACCTCTTTTTTTCAGGCAGGGGATGTGGTTCATTTATAGGTTTTATTCTTGTGTCAATTCCTCTTTTTTATTTGATTTCGGACTTTTCTATTGAGGCAAGTATATACAGTGATCAAAACCCACTTTGTGCTCTAACCGGCTGGCCTCTACTAGCACCTTCTGAGGGGGCAGAAAAAGGGGATTACTGAAAGCCGCAGATGGGGGTAGAAGGCTCAAATGGGCTCAGATAACCCGGAGTGCTTTCATGCATCATTATCTGCCCTGTGCAAGAAGGAGCTATCCATTTCAATAGCCCCGCATGCGGAACAGAATGATATCATAGATGCCTTTAAACTCATCTCTAGCACCATAACAAACATTCTTAATGACCTAGTTTGGAGATTTTCTAATCTGGACCCCAAATAGTTTGATTCTGCCTGTTCTTGTGCATCTAAGAAGCTGAAGGAGGCACTAGGTTAAATACCCAGGGATACTGCCTTAATAATGACTTGCCAAATGTCTTTTAATGCTGAATTAGCAAGACCTAAGGCTGTGCTGAAGGAAGAGGCATGGAGTGAGCTGATCGGGGCAAGTACCTAAAAGAGTTCTCCATGCTCTGGAGCATTATAAATAGCCCCCTCTTAGCAGAGGATACTGGAAATGTCTTTGAGGCCCACATAACAGAGGACAAATGGGTGCACCATTTCGAGAACATGTTTCAGTGCCCGCCTGACAAGATCACAGCCATTGGATTGGTTAAAGGGAAATCTGCCCTGGTATTTTCAACTGAAGAATTTAGTAAGGGCATTGTTGGGCTGTCCAGAAATAAGGCACTGGGACTGGATGGGATCCCCCCGACCTTTATAAATCCAACTGGAATCTTTGGGTACCGGCTCTCACAGCTGTCATTAATGCAGCCGTGAGAGCTGGCCCCCCGGTTCCTGGGCTATATCCACCATTGTCCCAGTATTTAAAAAGGGAAATAGAGACAGTACCCATTGCTACAGGACAATCTCCCTGTTGGACTCAATGGTCAAGGTGGTCAAACGTATTTTACTAGCTAGGCTGACCCACTGGGCAGAAGATAATAACATTCTAGCAAATGCCCAGTAAGGTTTTTTGCCCATGACGGTCGACCATTGACCAATGTTTAATCATATTTATGATTCTTAACAAGTACACGGTTGCTCACCCTGGCACTATCCATCTGGCCTTTATGGACAATGCTATGGCAGACTATGTTGTCCATCGGGGTGGTTGGAGATATTGTCCTCTTCCTTCGGGACCTCCATAGTTACACAAAGGCTGAGGTTTGACACATGGAAGATTTTAAGTTACCCACCAGTTTTCAACACAGAGAGGAGTCCAACAGGGTTGTGTTTTGGCCCCTTGTTTATACATTAAAAATTTTGAGAAGGTATTAGTGGAGCCTAAGGTGGGCTAACCTCAGGTGGGCCGGCATGGTCTGCCCGTACCACTGGATGAAAACGATGCGGTCATCATAGCCTGGACCACGAGAGGGCTGCAAGTGCTGCTTAATTGTTTTGCCTCATTTATGGAGGAACATGACCTACTGACAAATCATTTTGAAATCCTATGTGATGCAGGTGTGATCCCATTCAAGAAAGTGTTATTCTTTCCAGGTTGGATCTGTTCAGGTCCCTCGGCAGATTTTTTTTCCTACCTGGGGGTCCTATTAGATGATAAGATGAATTGGGGGCCTTTAAAACACAGAAAGAAAGGAGAACTAGCATGAGCCAATGCTGCTATTTTTAACTTTGCCTCGAGAAGAGGAAGAGACCGATTAGGGCTCTCTTGCAGATGTACTGGGCCAAGTGTATCGCCAAGATGTCCTATGGCAGTGAAATCTGGGGATATATCTCCCACGAGTAATTCCAATCAGTTGAAAATGGTTTTTTGAGACATATTTTTAGTGTACCTCAGGGAGCTTGAACCCTAGCTGTACATGAATGGCTGGGTGTGGCTTACCTTTCTGACTTGCTATTTTTTCGCCTAGACTCCCTGTGGTTGAACATCTGGCTTAGCCAGGGGACAACTTTAAATAAACTGATTTTGAAGGATTGTATGACCCTTGACTCCGCCCACCATATCCCCTGGCTCAATTGTATTAATGGATATTTCTCAAGTCTGGGAAGAGCCGATTTATTTTCCAATCTGGAAACGGTCAACAGGTAGGACCTGGGGTAAGGAAAGGCATCTTTTTTTTTTACAGCGAACCATATATAGGAAAGACCGGGAGTTAAGGAAGCCTAATGAACACAGATTTATCATTTTGCAGATCATGCAAGCCACTGAACCATATCTTTTAGGGCCTTTAAGTGATTAGGATTGTTTTTTATGAACCAGGTTTCATTTGGATCTCTTTTATATTCTCCTCGCACAGGCTCGTGGGTGTAATAGGGGTCAGAGCTTAATGTCCTATGGCTGCGACGGTAAGTCTCCACAGGATATGCTCCATTTTATAATGATCTGTAGTTATTACGAGGTACTCCAGAAGACTTTTATCATCCCCATTTTGAAAAAGTTTACGTTTAGGCAGGAACGCCCTGCTTTTGCCTTTTTACAAATGCTATCTGGCAATATTGCTTTTCATGTTCTTAGCTTCTTAAAGTCCGCTGTAAGGTTCTGAGCCAGTTGTGATTAATTGCTAGATTTTATATACAGGATGGCTGAAATGTGATCTTGGAAGTATGGTTATTCTGTACCCAGTACTTTGTATTGTTTTTTTTACCTTTTTTTAAATATATATTATACATTCACTTCTTAATAGTATACTTTATCCATGTGCATAGCGTTTGTTGTCACTAGGCCTGGGCTAAATTTCCGTTCCGCTTGCGGAAATTGCGATAATTTGACATTTTCGCGTTCCGCGGAGAGCGCGAAAATGTCCAAATTTCCGCATTCCACAGCTTAGCGATAATTTGTTTCTTGCTCGCGCTGTAAAATAATAAATTTTTCCCGATCTGGTCGCGTTCTCCACGAGATGTTGGATTGTTGGTAGCCATTTGCGCTGTCTCGCGACAGTTCGCGCCCGCAGTAATGTCATTGGTCGCGCGATCACGTCTTTCTTCTCGCGATCATGCACCGCGAGAAGAGTGAAAACAAGATGGCCGCGCCCGTGAGAAACCGCATGGGTAAGTTGGCGAGCCACGACCACGCAGAAAATACCGCGAACGGGCGGGAAAAAAACTTCCGCATCTTTGCGATATTTCCGCGTGTTTGCGGAGATTTTTAACATTTTCGCGATAATTTGCGAAAGTCACTTTTGCAAATTCCGCCCACCCCTAGATGTCACCTAGTAGACTTTCCTAATGATAGATTTCTCTGCATGTACTGTTTATTATAGTATTGGGTGTAGTCCTATACATCAGTAACATAGATTCCAATGTGTTCCTCCAATTGATAACAGCCCTTGGTTGCCAATTGAACATCATTTTCAAACCTCTGTTGAACCTTTCTAAATGACCATTCAATTCTGCATGGAAAACAAACTCCTACGATGTTTAATCTCGCATTCGAAAAATAAACACCTAATGACAGCGGTCAAAACAGTGGGCCATTGTGAGAAACTATGGGCCTGATTCATGAATGTTAGAATCCGGGTTCTCTGGTTGGCACAGGTAGGTACTTGTGACAAGCAGGGAACCTTTCCTCTAGTCACTCCTAAAATAACCCCTGCTCACCCTCTAGGTAGCTTGGCGCGAGCAGACAAGGCTTATCTCAGAGCGTTATAGGTTAAGCATTTGTGAACACATACAGTAACCAAGTGACAACACTACAGATGGACACCACACAGGTTTTTATATTAAAAATAAGGATTCTTTATATAGAGTTACCACAAGACCATTAAACGACAAAAATACACAATACTGCTACTTTAGATGGTAGAAGTTTGCTTAGTTCTCTTAAGTTCTTAAATGCGACACTTTAAGTCAATGTACCTTAGATGCGACACGCAGGGCAACGAGAGTGTTGCAACGATGCTGATGCGATGAAGTTTTTGGTGCAAAGAAATAAATACGTGAAGATCTTACAGATGCGTTATGCTTCTCCGATGTTGCGAGAAGACTCGACTCGATGCGTCAGCTACAGCGGCGTCACCCCTTTACGCGATGCGACGACAGCGGCCTTGGCAGCGGCACTCTTCTCCGACGTTTGCGAGACGCTTCCACTCGATGCGATGCTGCAGCGGTGTCACCCCTTTATGCGATGCGATGACAGCAGCTCCGGCAGCGGCACGCTTCTCTGTGGATGTAAGGCGCTTTTCTTGATGTGGTGCAATGCGACAACTACGATGGCTGCGATGGCGACACGCTTCTTCCTCGATGCGAGACTCTTCTCTTGATGCGGTGCAATGCGTCAGCTATGATGGCTGCGATGGCGACACGCTTCTTCGGCGTTGCGAGACACTTCCGGAATGATGCGAGACGCTTCCGCTCGATGCGATGCTGCAGCGGCGACACCCTTTGCGAGATGCGACGACAACAGCTCCGACGGCGGCACGCTTCTCCTTCTCGTGTCGCGCTTCCAGCTCCTTGCGACTCGCAGTCCCTCAGAAGGCAGCTGGCACTTCCAAAAGACTCTGGGGAGCTGGGGGTGAAGTCCACTGGTCCTGGGACTTCGTTCAGGGGGCAAGCTCAGGATAAGCCCTTGGAGATCTTTTAAGCAAAAGTTGAATTAAAGTCTTTGTAGTCTTTTCTCCTCTCCTTTCAGCAGCAAGGCAACCACTGCAGGCCAATCCCCCAGGTCAGGGACAGTACTCCTCCTTACAGCTTTCCCAGTTCCTTCTCCTCAGGCAGAGGTTCTTCTTGTCAAGCAGGATCTAATTTCTTGGGAGCAGGGTCCCAATACTTATACCCCTAATTCCTTTGTTCCTCTGGGGTAGAGGGGCCTTTTCCCAGTCCAAACCAGTTCTTGAGCACTTTGTTGACATGACTCTGCCTTTCTATTCAGGGTGCAGGGCAGAGACATCAGCCGCTCCACAGGAGGTGGAGCCAGCATGGTGGTGGCAGAGCACAGCCCTATTCAGAGTCCAGGTGCACTCTTCCCACCCATCTGGATGTCAATCTCTCCATTCACCACCAGGCTACCTAGCCCTGCCCCTCTGGGTTTCCCCAGCCCTGTCACTCACACAAACCAGACAGGCAGATACGCATCATAGCAGAGGCGGGCTGAAATGGTTAGGCAAGCAAATACCAACTTTCTAAAAGTGGTATTTGCAAACACAGAATATTAAAATAAACTTTACTAAAAGATGTATTTTATTATTCTGAGTTCAGGCATACTAAACTCGATTTTCTACCATGTTCCCAGGGTCTGTTAGGATCATAGGATGTAACAATTCTAACAGCCCATTCTGGCCTATGGAGAACAGGTAGCCTTACAATAGTGAAAAACGAAAATGGCTGTAATTCACTATTAGGACATGCCACACACATCAGGGCTTGTCCTACCTTATGCTTACAATGCACCCTGCCCTTGGGCCTACCATAGGGGTGGCTAATATGAAGTTAAGGGAAGGTTTAGGGACTGGGAAGTGGGTGCACTTGCCAAGTCAGCATGACAGTACCAGACTGCACGCAGGTTCTGCAATGGCAGACCTTAGACACATTTTACTAGGCCGCTTCTGTGGCTGGCACAACCAGTGCTGCAAGCCCACCAGCAGCATTTGTATTTACAAGCCCTGGGCACTCCTGGTGCACTTTACTGGGGTCTGACAGTAAACCAAATAAGCCAATCATGGAATCCAACCAACATATACATTTTACATAGGGAGCACTTGCACTGCGGCACTGGTTGGCAGTGGCACAGTGCTCTGAGCGGCCAACACCATAAAAACACATGAGGCACAGCGACAAAAAGTGGAAGGGAGACTCACGCCAAGGTGCCAGGTCTAACAATGAAGGTTCATACATGTAGTAAAGTTATGAGTGCCAAGTCTCCACGCTTGTGGCAGAGCCTCCGCACTCAGGGCAGAATCTCCGCACTCGGACGTGTATATCAACATTGCAGTTCTTCAATGCGGGGACTCCGCCACGAGTGTAAATGATGCGCACTCAACATTACTACACACGAGTATCTTTGTGAATCGGGTTCATATCTACTTAGGAATATATGCGCTTCAAAAAAATGTATCTGAAAAGTGAGGGGGTGAAGTTTGCGTAAATAACTTTTGCAGAAAATTACACAAAAATATATATAATTATAAAAAATGCAAATTCGGCATATAGTTCTAAACTTTTAGCCCAAGATACATTTTTGTGTTTACTTTTTGCTTGCATGCACACTATAATTTTGCCTCGAACAGTGGTGTAATTATGGGATGTGGCATAATCTCAGGAATTTTTTATGACAAGTGTAATGCAAAATTGTTAAATATAAAGGAATTTCACTAGCTTAATGTAAATTTCAAATCTAAAATGACATCAGCTGTGTTCTGAACTGGCCATCCTTATTTCTGGGCATTTAGACAAATAATCCACAACACTAATTTTAAAACCTTCCTGCCTCTAGAGCTCTGCAAAAGGGCAAATATTGAGGCTGTAATTCCTTCAAAGCCCATCCGGCAATCCCACAGCATTGGATTCAACAACAATCGCTTTCACAATTATCGGCCCAAAAAACTGATGTCAAGGCTTCAGTGGTCTCTCGGCTGTAATATCTTATAACTGGGAGCTGCTCAGGTGCCTCGCCTGCTGCTAAAAATCCCAAGTGTGCATCTATGGGTATGGCACTTCAGAAACTGCACTGGTCCCAGGTGGAAAAGTGCCTTTCATTAAGGCCCCTTACTACTTTTATAGGATCCATAGGAAGGCTGGGCTGACGTATCTCTACTCTCCTCTTGCTCCTTATTCTTCTAGGAGGTGCCTCAGGTCCTCGGAGGCAGTACTTATGCAAGTACCCAGAATCAAGAAGCACATGCTGGTGGAAGATCTTTTTACTTTCTTGCTTTTAAACTTAGGTATTCCCTTCTGCTGCATCTGAGGCTATCTCAGTTATAGCCTCAGTTTCGCAAAAATCTCCAGACTTGGCTTTTTTAGGTTCCTTCTTCCTTCTGCTTTTTCAGACTGCTCAGCGCTAGGGACACTCATTACACTTTATAAAACACCCATTCATTCATTTATTCATTCACAAACTTGTCACTTCTCCCATATTACATTCCATGGCCTGCTTGTTTATCATTCCATCCTACCCAGGCCCCATAAAATATTTGTGTGTACATATTCTGGTAAAGGAAAGTACAGTCAGATGGTGCAAATATTAAAAGGAACTTGGATTCATTGTCGAACATCACTTGGTGATGTGTGTTTGCTCAATCTATTATAGAAAAAACTGAGGCGGCAGCCAAAGTGGATGTCATCTCATGTAAATTGGGGAAGGGGGATCATCAACCCAAAGGACCTCATTGAGACTGCACGAGTCTATGAATAGTCTTAAAACGCCTGAACTTTTGGGGGCATGGCCAAGCAGTCCAACATGGCAGATGCGCTTTAGGTCGGCTCCCGTAGCCCTGTTAAAATTCAACATAATCCTTCCGGCAAAGCCCTTACCATAATCTTTATCCCACATCGCGGCTGTTAGAAATGGGGGTCTCCGGTTGGCAGTGGATGGCCACTGTTCAAGCAGGGACCCTTCTTTCTAAGTCAGAGTGAAGGGCTGCACCCCCTTGACAACCCCTGCTCAACCCTGTGGTAACGTAGCACGAGCAGTTAGGCTAATCTCAGAGGCAGTGTGTAAAGCGTTGATGATCATACACAGTAAATACAGTGAGGAACACTACAAAGGGACACAACACAGGTAGTTATCCAAGAAACTAGTTATATTTATAGAGACTTATCACAAGACCAGATAACGAGAAAAATACTGTACAAAAATAGTTCTCTCTGGATGCTGCAAAAATAGTTCCAATGGGTAAGGTAAAGTTCAGTTCAGGACAGTGGTCTCTGCGACCCCTCTTACTCACAGTTCTGAGATGTTGGCAAATAATCCACAAGAAATGTCGCTCCGGTGGGTTAGCAATGTTTTTCCTCACGCTCTGGTCATGGCCGCTCACTAACGGGGGTTAGCGACGATTTTCCGGACGCTCAGCCACTGTAGCGATGATTTTCGGGCCACAAACATGCGGGGCGATGATTAGGCCGGTGAGCCTTCAGCGGCAGTGATGCGACGATTTTCTTTATGCTCAGCAGCTGTAGCGATGATTTTCTGGCTGCAAACATGCGGGGCGATGATCAGGCCAGCGAGCCTTCAGCGGCAGTGATGCGACGATTTTCTTTACGCTCAGCAGCTGTAGCAATGATTTTCTGGCCGCAAACATGCGGGGCGATGATCAGGCCAGCGAGCCTTCAGCGGCAGTGATGCGACGATTTTCTTTACGCTCAGCAGCTGTAGCAATGATTTTCTGGCCGCAAACGTGCGGAGCGATGATCAGGCCAGCGAGCCTTCAGCCGCAGTGATGCGACGATTTTCTTTAAGCTCAGCAGCTGTAGCGATGATTTTCTGGCCGCAAACGTGCGGGGTGATGATCAGGACAGCGAGCCTTCAGCGGCAGTGATGCGACGATTTTCTTTACGCGCAGCAGGTAGCGATGATTTTCTGGCCGCAAACGTGCGGGGCGATGATTTTTAGGCTTTAGCGATAATTTTGAGGCTTTAGCGACAAAATGAAGTCTACTGGTCCTGAGGCTTCAGTCAGGGGGCTAGCTCTCTCTCTAGCCCTTAGGTGATTGCAGGTTCAAGATTAAAAAGTTCTCTTACAGCTCCTTTTCCCTCCTTTTTCCAGTCCAATGAAAACTACTGCAGGCCAATCCAGGGAACAGCACACAACACCAGGACAGTCCTCTCCTGCAGCTTTCTTCAGTTCCACGGACAGAGGTTGGTCTTGAGATCCAGAGGCAATACAAATTGTAGGGGTTTCAGCACAGATATTTATACCCCAAAAGTCTTTGTTCTAAAGAGTCACAAGTCACTGAACCCAGCCAGAACCAGTTCTGCTAAATCCTGGAGCACTTTGTTTACCAGGCTGCTTCTTTCCTTTCAGTGTACAGGGCAGAGACATCAGACGCACCATAGGAGGTGGAGCCAGCATTGTGGAGGGAAGGCACAGCCTTATTCAGGTCCCAGGTGCAACTCGCCCCATCTATCTAGATGCAGATCTCTCTATTCACCACTGGGACACCTCACCCTGTCTCCTGGAATTCCCCAGCCCTGTCACTCCAAACCCAAACAGCCAATACACATAACAGCAGAGCACACTGGAAGGCTTAGACAAGAAAATACCTACTTTCTAAAAGTGGTATTTTCAAACACAGAATATAAAAATAAACCTCACTAAAAGATGTATTTTAGTATTCTGAGCTCAGGCATACTAAATTCGTTTTTCTACCATGTTCAATGGGTCAGTTAGGACTATAGAATGTAATAGCCAAACCTCCCATTCTGGCCTATGGAGAACAGGTAGCCTTACCGTAGTGAAAAACGAAATTGGGTGTAATTCACTACCAGGACATGCTACACACATCAGAGCATGTCCTACCTCACACATACAACGCACCCTCTCATAGGGGTTGCTTACATGATGCCAAGGGAAGGTTCAGGGGCTGGGAAGTGGGTGCACTTCACAGCCAAGATGGCAGTTCTAGACTGCACACAGACACTGCAGTGGCATGTCTGAGACACACTTTACAAGCTGCTTCTGTGGGTGGCGCAACTCAGCGCTGCAGGCCCACCAGCAGCATTTGGTTTACCAGCCCTGGGCACACACAGGCCACATTACTAGGGACTAAAAGGTAAACCATATAAGCCAATCATGGATATACCAATTCACATGTCATATTTACAAAGGGAGAGCATATGCACTTTAGCACTGATCAGCAGTGGTAAAGTGCCCAGAGTCATAAAATCAACACAAACAGGTCAGAAAAAATACAGGAGGAAGGCAAAAAGTTTAGGGATGACCCTGCAAAAAGGGCCATTTCCAACAGCGGCCATCATCCAGTGCTCAGTGGCAGCTTCTTGTACCGCTACTGAAGAGGGACGACCCCCGTTGCTGCCGCTGAGCTGTGGAGATGGGAAAAGAGGCCTGGAGTGGATGAGGGAGCCATGCCCTGCAGTGATCGCGGCCCGTCATTGAGCGACCGGGAAGACATCAGCCGCTATGCCCTCCTGTGGCCGGGGCTCGATGTCATGCAACCTTGTTGGAACCCTGCAACTCCATGGAGACAAACCAAGAGGCATACCTAGACGGTAAACACCCAGAGGAAGGCGAGACGCTTCACGCACTCGCACAACATAGGCAGACCCGACAACGAGCAGAGCGTGGCACAAACAGGCAGAACTCCTGCATTAAAGCAGTTGCAGCAACACTGGTGACTCTGCTCGCACACCTTTATCCCAAAGATAAGGGACCTACTGCAGGAGACTGTGACACAAATCACCCAGGGGTCTCACAGGGCCTGTTCCCGAATGAGTGGGGCCTCAATGCAAGGCTGGAGAGATACGGCCTGCTACATTTACTCGGCCTGGTAATTATCTTACCCCAAGGCGTACCAGAAAAATAGCAAGCTACTCCTGCAAGAAAGCCACCTGCTAGGGACTAAGACCCCATGATTATGGTTTTACTAGCGGTTCCAGAGGAGTCGCCATATTAATCCACCGTAGAATCTTTTCATAGATTCTCACACGTGGGCAGATACACAAGACAGGCATCTCTTAATCCAAGGTATGATAAGTGGTGAACCAATTATGCTGGGCAACGTATATGCCACTGACACTTAACCAAATATTTATCAACTGTATTCTTAATATGTGGGGTTTGATACCCGTCGGCCTTGCATTGATTGGTGGGGACTGGAATGATGTTATTCATCCAATACATGATAGATGACGTCACACTACCCTACACTCTACACCTATGGAATCTCACCTGAAACCCATGGTAGAGACGTTGGGCTGGTTAGATACATCAGCACCCTTCAGCCTACAGCTTCGGGTTACACATACTTTCCAGCAGTCCACAGGTCATTCTCCAGACTCAACTAAATCTTCATTACCAAGGAACACATCCACAGACTAGTCACTGCAGAAATCCTGCCTAGAGGTCTATCAGATCACTCCCCCGTCATACTATGGCTATTGATTGGCCCCAAGCAACTCCCCTTTTGCTGGCGTCTTTTGCCTTGGCGAATGCAGAACCCTATCTTTAGAACCAATATACGCCAAGCCTTTCAAGAATACTTCTCTATCAATAAAGAACTTCTTGTAGGAGAGTAGGATCTGCCTGTTAAGGTTACCCCCACTTTTTGCTGGTGTTTCACTGTTTTTCGACTTTAGTCCGGCTGGGGCCCTGCTATTCAGGACCCCATCCTAGCTGCTTCCTCTCTAAATTGATTGCATGTACTTTAGGTACACTCCAGATTGGATTCTGGGGTACCCTTGTGAGTCCCTAGTATATGGTATACTATGTACCCAGGGCATAGGTACTCCAGAGGCCTACCAGGGGCTGATGCATGTATTGTGCCACCCCTGGAAAGCCCTCCAAAATGACACTGCAGGTCTGCTACTGCAGCATGAGTAAGGTGGTGCATACACCCCTTACTGAGGTATAGGTTCACTATGCCTCATCTATCACTGCACATAGAAAACTATCAGTCACTCCTATGGCAGGCCTTATCAATCCTGAAGGCAGGGTGCTTGGTTATATGTGAGAGGGTGCCCAGGCATGAGCTGAGCCCTCTGCAGCCTTCGGAATCTCTTCCCCGGGGTTGTCAGTAGTGAAGCCTGACCATATATTCTTAAGTGCATTATAACTAAAACGGCTAATGCTAACTTTGGACTGGCTGCACGGAAGGATGTCATGTTTGGTGTCAAAATTCCTGATGTGAGAATATGATCCCACCCTTCTAGAGGGAGAGACATGACAGCACCGGTATACCCGGTACCAACATAATAGGGCCCTGGCATCACAAAATGGATGCTGCAGCCACAGACATGGGTCTGGCCTCCTGCTGCTGCTGATACTCTGGCAGGGGAGGCCTGAACAATAGGTTTCCGGTCTCAGGGAGGTGTAACCACCCCCCAGACAGGCTGATGTGTATTGGGGCTGGGTGGGAGCACTCTCAGAGTGCTTTCAAGTCCTGCACTGGGGGCACATTTGGTGTGCCTGTGCATAGTCCAGCTCAAACCGGTTCTGGGGTTTCCAGCCCCTGCTCTGGCACAAACCTAGACAAAGGAAATGGGTGTAGCCACGCCTCTTTCCAAACCCTCCCATAGGTGGGTCCCTAGAGCTAGTCCAACCCCTTCCTTTGGTATAAGTAAGGAAGCCCTGGCAACAGGAATTTAGATATCCCTGGACGAAACTCTGAAGCTGAATCCTGGAACTTCGACGCTCTAGTCTTTACTAGAGGACTGAAGAAATCTCCCTTGGGGTCAAGCAGTGACTCCCCTGCTTGTCAGGCACCAATGAAGCATTTTGCCGGTCTGCATCTCCGAAGCTCCCGCCGGACTCCGAAGTATTTGCAGCCCAGGAAGAGGATTTGCAGACATCTCAGAGGCCGAACCGAGTCCCTAGCAAAGCTGAGATCCGCAGCCCTCATGAGTAACGTCTAACCGGAACTGCTGGTCACCGTGCACTTTTGCAAGTGCATTGACTTCTCGACGTCTCCTGAAGTTGTGCTTGGGGTTACTTGCAGCCCCCACCTCGAGCAGAGAATTCACCTAAGATTGTTGACCTAGTCACCCCGAGTGACCTGTGGGCCGCCATTTTGTGATTCCTCTTGAGGTCCCTTCGTGATCCCTGGTCTGTCAACTAGTGGGTCCCTGAGAATCAATCAATCAATCAAAGCATTTGTATAGCGCACTACTCACCCGGAGGGTCTCAAGGCGCTTGGGGGGGGGGGGGGGGGGGGGGTCCACCACTGCTCGAATAGCCAGGTCTTGAGCTGCTTCCTGAAGGCGAGGTGGTCTTGGGTCAGGTGGAGGTGGGTCGGGAGGGAGTTCCAGGTCTTGGCGGCCAGGTAGGAGAAGGACCTTCCTCCTGTGGTGGCTCTTCGGATGCGGGGGATGGCGGCGATGGCGTGGTTGGTTGATCGAAGCTGGCGTGTGATAGTGTAGAAGTTGAGGCTGCTGTTGAGGTATCTTGGGCCTTGGTTGTGTAGGGCTTTGTGTGCGCGGGTGAGGAGACCGGGAGCCAGTGCAGGTCTCTCAGGTGTCCGGAGATGTGGCCGTGTCCGGGGATGTCGAGGATGAGTCTTGCTGAGGCGTTCTGGATCCGCTGGAGTCTCCTCTGGAGTTTGGCGGTGGTTCCGGCGTAGAGGGAGTTGCCGTAGTCCAGTCGGCTGGTGACGAGGGCCTGGGTGACCGTCTTCCTGGTCTCGGTGGGGATCCACCGGAAGATCTTACGTAGCATGCGCAGGATGTGGAAGCACGACGAGGAGACGGCGTTGACTTGTCTGGTCATGGAGAGGGAGGAGTCTAGGATGAAGCCCAGGTTGCGTGCATGGTCTGTGGGTTTGGGTGCACTGCCCAGGGCGGTGGGCCACCAGGAGTCGTCCCAGGCAGAGGGTGAAGAGCCCAGGATGAGGACTTCCGTCTTGTCTGAGTTCAGTTTCAGGTGGCTGTTCATCATCCACTCGGCTACGTCTGTCATCCCTTCGTGTAGGTTGGCTCTGGCGGTGGCGGGGTCGTTAGTGAGGGAGAGGATCAGCTGGGTGTCGTCGGCGTAAGAGATGATGTTGAGGTTGTGTTGGCGTGCGATGGCCGCGAGGGGGCTCATGTAGACGTTGAAGAGGGTAGGGCTGAGCGAGGAGCCTTGAGGAACGCCGCAGATGACTTCGGTGGCTTCTGATCTGAACGGGGGGAGGCGGACTCTCTGTGTCCTTCCGGCGAGAAAGGAGATGATCCATTCTAGTGCCTTTTCTTGGATTCCGACGTTGCTGAGGCGCTGCACTAGGGAGCGGTGGCAGACAGTGTCGAATGCCGCGGAGAGGTCCAGTAGGATGAGGGCCGCAGTTTCCCCGTTGTCGAGCAGGGCTCGGATGTCATCGGTGGCTGCGATGAGGGCGGTCTCGGTGCTGTGGTTGGCCCGGAAGCCAGACTGCGAGAGGTCGAGGGAACCGTTCGTCTCGAGAAAGGCGGCCAGCTGCTTGTTGACGGTCTTCTCGATGACTTTGGCCGGAAACGGGAGGAGCGAGATGGGGCGGTAGTTTTTGAGTTCGGTGGGGTCCGCTGATGGTTTCTTCAGTAGAGCGCTGAGTTCGGCGTGTTTCCAGCTCTCTGGGAAGGTAGCGGTGTCGAAGGAGGTGTTGATGATGTCCCGCAGGTGGGGTGCGATGACAGCGTCGGCCTTGTTGAAGGCGTGGTGAGGGCAGGGGTCGGTTGGGGATCCGGAGTGGATGGAGTTCATCGTGCGGATGGTGTCTTCGGTGGTGATCGGGGTCCAGGTGCGGAGGGTGGTGGTGGGGGTCGTTGGTGCGGTCATAGGGTGCATTGGTTGTGTGCTGAAGCTGTTGTGTATGTCTGCGATCTTGTTGTGGAAGTAGGAGGCGAGGGAGTTGCAGAGGTCTTGTGATGGGGTGATGTCGTTGTTTCCGGCGTTGGGATTGGAGAGCTCTTTGACGATGTTGAAGAGTTCCTTGCTGTTGTGTGCGTTGTTGTCCAGTCGTTCCTTGAAAGCAGTTTTCTTGGTGGTATGGATCAGTTGGTGGTGTTTTCGGGTTGCGAGCTTGAGGGTGGTCATGTTGTCTGGTGTAGGGTCTCTGCGCCAGGCTCGCTCGAGGGCACGGCAGTTCTTCTTGGAACTCTTGAGTTCGTCGGTGAACCAAGGTGCTTTCTTACTGCCGGGTCTGCTGGGCGGGATCCTCAGTGGGGCGAGGTCGTCTGCGCAGTTGCTAATACACTTCGTGAGGTTGTTGGCGGCCTGGCTGGGGTTCGCAGAGCTGGCGGGGGGGTATTGGCTCAGGGCTGCGGCGAGCTGGTCGGCTGTGATCTTGTTCCAGTTTCTGCGTGCGACCTGTTGCTGGTGGTGGTGGATCGTGTTCTTTTTGAAGCTGAAGTGGACGCAGCTGTGGTCCGTCCAGTGGAGTCCGGTGGCGTGGCTGAAGGCGATGTGCTTGCTGGATGAGAAGATGGGGTCGAGTGTGTGTCCGGCATAGTGGGTGGGGGAGGTCACCAGCTGCTTGAGATCGAGGTTGTCTAGGTTGTCCAGCAGGGTGGTGGTGTTGCGGTCGTTGTTGTTCTCCAGGTGGAAGTTGAGGTCCCCGAGGAGGATGTAGTTAGTGGAGGGGAGCGCGTGCGGGCTGATGAAGTCGGCGATGTCTTAGCTGAATTGTGTGCATGGTCCCGGGGGTCTGTAGATGAGGGTGCCTCTGAGGGTGGTCTTGGGGTCGGTGTGGATCTGGAAGTGCAGGTGTTCGGCGGCTGTGAGGATGTCGTCGGTGTTGGTCGTGATGCGGATGGTGTTCTTGTGGATGATGGCGTTGCCTCCTCCAGTCTGGTTGACGTGGTCCCTCCGGGTGATCTTGTATCTGTCCGGGATGGTGATGGCGATGTCGGGCGTTGAGGTGGCGTTCATCCAGGTTTCCGTGAGGAAGGCGACGTCTGGGGATGTAGTGTCGATCAGGTTCCAGAGTTGGACGGCGTGTCTGTGGATGGAGCGAGTGTTGAGCAGGATGCACTTCAGGTGGTTGCTGCTGGTGCTCGGTTTGGCGGGTGCTGGTGCAGTGCAGGTCCGGATGCAGGTGAACTTGCAGGAGTGGCAGCTGAAGGGTCCGTGAGTGCATCTCGGGGTGGCTCGGTAGCATCCGGGGATCCGGCCGGAGTTGAGTGCGTAGAGGTCGGTAGCGTCGTAGGTCAGGCGGGTGGGCTGGCGTCTGCGGGGGCCAGGGGGTCTGGCGCTGGGCGCGGTCCGGGCGCGGACGGGCGCAGACGGGCTTACCTTTGGCGCACCTTCGGCGCTCAATCGGTGCTCCCGCTGCGCGGTCGCTCAGGGGGCGTCATGAGTAAGGAGCCGGGAGGGCGGGTCAGCTGGGTGGCGGGAGCGGGGCGGCCAATGGGCAGGGGGGGTGGAGTCGAGAAGGTAACTTTGATTTTCCTTGGGCTTCCTTGGTTGCTCCAGATGTGCCCTGACTCCCTACCAAGTAGTGAGTCCCTTAGATCTTGCTGGTCTGCACCGAAGCATCTTTCCCCTTTCTTCGTGGGTTGCTGTTGCCAAGGCTTGTTGTGTCCAATCCGGGCACTGACGCTGCAGCACTCAACATCCTTTGTGAGACAGCTCAAATCGAGCTCCTGGCTGTCCTCGACGCTTCCTGGTCCTCGTGGCTGAAGAGTCAAGCTTCCCCTTCTTCACTTGAAATCACTCAACATCGGTGGGCATTCGCCTATCTGGCCCCTGGTGACTGGCTAGTGACCCAAACTCTGTCCCCTCTGCTTTCAGGTTCTTCTTGACTTCGATCCAGGCTTGAATCTCTTCAGACACTTCGCATCTTCCCGGCAGCAGCACTTCTTTGCCAGCTCCCATTGAAAACGACGACGTGACCCGACAACATTTGACACCTATGCACCCGGCTTCCCTGGGCGAGGTAACACAAGTACTCCAGAGCTCCCGTCGGTGTTGACCCTAGAACTTCCTAAGACCCAAAGGGTTTGGTCCTGACTCGTTTCTAACTGTCCCTAATCTTTAAAAATCTAACCGCGACTTTCCCCATAGAAGCTAACTGGAGCTCGCGGCTGTGTTCTCACACTGCACACAGCCCCCGTGGGTCCCTTGTGTCACTGCCTTGGGTGGTTCCTTGGGGTCCCAGTGATTCTACAGGCTCTAGGCCTTGTGTCTAGTTAAGTCGTGGTTCTTATACCACTATTTTAGTAGATGGAAGGGCCTGACGTGTATTTGTGCTATTTTACTGTAATATTTTTAGTGTAACTTATGTGTTTTGACCTCTAGTCTCATAAAGAGACTAGGAGGGTGTGTTTAGTAATAAATACATATATTTTATATATATACCTGGTGTGGTTGCCTTTCATTTAGCCATTCAAGAGATTATAGACTGGTAAAACAAGCTGCTTTACATTCCTTCAAGACTTAGCCTGAAGGCTGCTCTCCATAGCTACCACTAGGATAGCTTTCACTAAAGGTTGTCTTTAACCTATCATCAATAAGGGGTTGTTTAGACTGGTACTGGGTGCCCACTAAAACTAGTGGACAGCATATACCAGGCCAACTTCTCACACTTATCTACTACTCTATGGAAAGCAATAAAACCTAACAATCAAGGCTTCAATATTAGCCAATCCATTGCAGCTAGACGCCAGAAAATGCTGACTCTGTTGCGACTTGTAGCACTAATTATAGATGCTGTGAGACGCAGTTGAGTACAAAACGGTAATAGCGCTCATAGGCAGCTAACTGCGCAGCAGCAAAGATATCATAGCATATTACTGGACGAGGCCAAACATACTTGGCAGGCAATGCAAAGTAGAATATACCGATGGAGAGACAAATCGGGGAAACTTCTACACAGACTATGCCAACAAACCCTGAAACCGATTCAACTACCAACAATTAAATCATGTACTAATGAGATACTCACCAATCCATCAGAGATTGCCAAACACTAGCTATCTGAAAACTATCAAACCCTTTATACCACACATGAAATCCTCACTGAATCCCAGATTCATCCGGGACATTCCACCAAAGACACTATCTGATACAGTGCGTGACTCTCGAGAAAACCCCATTTCACTTGAAGAATTAACCTCAGCCATTTCAGAAATGACTCCTGGGATAGCACCTGGATCTTACAGGTTCCCAGCGAAT
This sequence comes from Triturus cristatus, assembly GCF_964204655.1. NCBI lineage: Eukaryota > Metazoa > Chordata > Amphibia > Caudata > Salamandridae > Triturus > Triturus cristatus. Next base: position 206,943,955 of record NC_140590.1, on the reverse strand, counting down.
TCTTCAAAGCATTCTGGTCTATGTTGGGCCCCTGATATCTTGCCAAATTAGGGGAAGCCCTAAGAAATAAAGGAATGCCCCCAGATTGGAGATATGCCGAAATTGGGGTCTTTTTAAAGCCTGGACGCCCACCGGAACTCTGCTCCTCCTATCGACCTATTTCCCTTTAAGATTACAAGGCCAATATGTTCGCTAAAAGACTGGCAAATAGATTGATGCCACAACTCAATGACCTAATACATTCGGATCAGGCAGGCTTCATGCCACAAAGAGCGACACCCAGAATATTATACGCTGAGCCCACAATGCAAATGCCGCAGTGGATCGGCGGCTGTGTTCTCACACTGCACACGGCCCCTGTGGGTCCCTTGCGTCACTGCCTTGGGTGGTTCCTTGGGGTCCCAGTGATTCTACAGGCTCTAGACCTTGTGTCTAGTTAAGTCGTGGTTCTTATACCACTATTTTAGTAGATGGTTTGGCTCGCCCCTAGGGCCTGACGTGTATTTGTGCTATTTTACTGTAATATTTTTAGTGTAACTTATGTGTTTTGACCTCTAGTCTCATAAAGAGACTAGGAGGGTGTGTTTAGTAATAAATACATATATTTTATATATATACCTGGTGTGGTTGCCTTTCATTTAGCCATTCAAGAGATTATAGACTGGTAAAACAACCTGCTTTACATTCCTTCAAGACTTAGCCTGAAGGCTGCTCTCCATAGCTACCACTAGGATAGCTTTCACTAAAGTTTGTCTTTAACCTATCATCAATAAGGGGTTGTTTGGACTGGTACAGGGTGCCCACTAAAACTAGTGGACAGCATATACCAGGCCAACTTCTCACACTTATCTACTACTCTATGGAAAGCAATAAAACCTAACAATCAAGGCTTCAATATTAGCCAATCCATTGCAGCTAGACGCCAGAAAATGCTGACTCTGTTGTGACTTGTAGCACAGATTATAGATGCTGTGAGACGCAGTCGAGTACAAAACGGTAATAGCGCTCATAGGCAGCTAACTGCGCAGCAGCAAAGATATCATAGCATATTACTGGACGAGGCCAAACATACTTGGCAGGCAATGCAAAGTAGAATATACCAATGGAGAGACAAATCGGGGAAACTTCTACACAGACTATACCAACAAACCCTGAAACCGATTCAACTACCAACAATTAAATCATGTACTAATGAGATACTCACCAATCCATCAGAGATTGCCAAACACTAGCTATCTGAAAACTATCAAACCCTTTATACCACACATGAAATCCTCACTGAATCCCAGATTTATCCGGGACGTCTTCTGGGACCTTCCACCAAAGACACTATCTGATACAGTGCGTGACTCTCTAGAAAACCCCATTTCACTTGAAGAATTAACCTCAGCCATTTCAGAAATGACTCCTGGGAAAGCACCTGGATCTTACAGGTTCCCAGCGAATTCTTCAAAGCATTCTGGTCTATGTTGGGCCCCTGATATCTTGCCAAATTAGGCGAAGCCCTAAGAAATAAAGGAATGCCCCCAAATTGGAGATATGCCGAAATTGGGGTCTTTTTAAAGCCTGGACGCCCACCGGAACTCTGCTCCTCCTATCGACCTATTTCCCTTTAAGATTACAAGGCCAATATGTTCGCTAAAAGACTGGCAAATAGATTGATGCCACAACTCAATGACCTAATACATTCGGATCAGGCAGGCTTCATGCCACAAAGAGAGACACCCAGAATAATATACGCTGAGCCCACAATGCAATTGCCGCAGTGGATCGGCTAGATCGACCATCAGCACTGCTTCTAGTGGATATCTCCAAGACCTTTGCTTTAGTCAGCTGGCCATTTATGTTCAGTATGCTGAAACAACTAAACTGGGCCCCAAATTTATAGCTTATGTAAAACTATTATATACAGTCATTACGGCGCCTGTCAGAGTGGCTGGGGTGAGAAGTGATGCGGTATTTCTGGGCTCCAAATGAACTCCAAATATATTTGATGGTAAAGCACTATACGCAGATGCTATTCTATTCTTTCTTACCGACCCCCACAGATCTGGACCCAGAATTTTCCAGATAATGCGTATCTTCAGAGAGACATCAGGTTTGTACATGAATAGACAAAAATCTTCAGGATGGGCGCTAAGGGGAATCCTGGGGAGTAACCGCTGGGCAGAAGACCGTACCTTAGTCCCCCACGGCCTCATATGCCTAGGTGTCTTCATATTGGACAACCAATCAATTTCATGGACACAAAACCTATGAACATTAACACAATGGCTTAAAACTGAGCTGCAGACCTGGTCTACACTGCCCTTGTCACTCTAAGGAAAATCAGCTATCTTTAAGATGGTCTCCCTACTATGATTGCTATATTCCCACCATATCCAATTCCTCTGACTTTGTTTAATCAAATGAATGCCATATTTAACCATTTTCAATGGGGAGGCAGTACCGCTACAGTTGCCCTACATACATTCTTCCAGTCAACATTGCGATGGCATAGCTGTTCCTGACCTACAATCATACAACGCTGCAGCACACTCGCAGATCCTGAATGAATGGTGGTACAGGCCTAGAGCTGACCTCACATATAGAGTGGAACAATGGATTATGGGTGAACCCTCCATACACTCACTCCTCTACAACAGGTCTGACCCAAAAGACCTTTCCCCCGCTACACACATAGTTATCCTGACCTGGAGACAATCCTTCTGATGAATGGGTTGGTGGAGCCATGTCACAAGGGAGACTCCTATTTGGCAAATCGCTTACTCCCAGAAGTAGCGGACCTTCAGGGATTCATAGGCTGTGATTGAATCATAATATCTACCCTGGGTGACGTAATGAAAGGACACATCTTCAAATCCTTCCAGGACCACCAGAAAGCGTTGTCTGCCTCCCAAGCAGTTTTATCAATATCTACAACTTGAACAAGCCCTCTTTCTATATATTAAAGATCTCACCAACCTTCCAGAATTCAGCCCACTAGAGGGCAAATTGTTGATGGTGCCTTGGGAGACCACAAAATATCCCAAATCTTCCAAACCTTGAATATGAATACCCCCACTCCTCTAAATACACTAAGAGATACATGAGCTACTGACCTGGGACCAATTGACGAAGATGATTGGGCCGAAGCACTACAATCACCAAGAGAGGCAACAATTTCTACCAGGGTTCACCTTATTCAATTCAAATACCTACTTAGGGTATATTTTACTCGATATGGATTATGGAGGGGAGGACTGATTTCCTCCCCACTGTGCCTTCGGTGTCGAACTGAGGAGGGTACATTTATGCACATGGTCTGGACGTGCACAGCACTAGATCGATTCTGGAGAGGCGTCTTAAATTGGCTGACAGTGGTGTTGGCATGGGACTTACTTCGATCCCTGAAGCTCACACTCCTACATGGCACAGATGGTATAGGGGGGAATAGATATGAGACATTTGCTACTTTTAGGCCTCACACTAGCAATATGCAATATCGACAGACTATTGAAGGCTGATAGCCCACCTCAGGTAGCACAATGGAGAAAAGGCATGGATTTTAATATGGAGCTCCCAGGCTTTGTTGCCCGCGGCTGCCCGCAGAACCACACCAAGATATAGCAAAGATGGCTAATTATAGACACCTACCATTTGAGACACACACTACAGTAGATCGTCAAATAGATGAAGAGATAAGGACATACAAGCATGAATAGCTTGCCAGTAAACCAGCTGAAAACGGTAAATATATAGGATCGATGGAACCACAATATTGATTGTGATAGTATATTGTACACGTTTTGGTAGAGTTTTTATACAATTGTTATGGTACTTTGTTTTATTTACACACTGACAATATACCAAAGAGCTCTGGTATTTTTGACAAATCTTGAATGATTATTGTGCGTCGCTTACAGCCCAGATTCTCTTGAACTGCTACAATATATGCCAATAAAATTTGTGATAAAAAAGCTCCTGAACTGTTCACAGAGATGATCACAGGAGACACCCATGGTGAAGAGTTCAGTAATCTCCTTTTTACATACATCCTGCAGCATTTTTTTTTGGTTCACCCCGACTCCTTTAAAAATCATGACTGGGATTTGCTTTGTTTACTATGTACTATGGGGGATTAGCTTTGCATCACATTTGGTTCCCATCTCCTCATTATAAGTCCACCCAACACGGATTTATTTAGCTAAATACAAATCTATATTTACCCAAAAATAAACAGTCAAAATAGTATACTCTGGGCTCACACCTGGAACAGTAATTTTCTTACTTTCCCACAATTATTTTTACAAATCCACTAGAACAAAGACTTGCTTTTGATCTATATTTATTTCACAGAAAGGTAAAACTACTTGCAATGCACAGCAAGGGTTGGGCACTCAATCTGCTCCCCCATTGTGCACTTTCGAGTCACATGTCTTTGTGTCTCACTGAGTACTCCCCTGGGGATGGTAACCTTTCGGGGTGACCCCTAAATGGCTGACATATTTGGTAAAACTCGCAAGGTGACACTGACTCATGAGTTTCAGGATGGCCCAAAAAAGTTCAGAACCCATGTGGAGGAAATCACATTTCTTTTTTTTATTATTATTCTTTTTATTAAACATAAAAAAAAGAAAGGTCATGTCATACGAGTGATCATTTCCACATTCCAGGTTACAGTGTCGTTACAGGCTGTGTCATTTTGCATTATGTTAATTTACTTTACTACAGTGTCACATTTCATTGGCTTCAGAATATAAATCACTCATCAAGGGAGGGGACAGACGGGGGTTCACACACATTTCCACGATAAACATTCCATTTAGTCCAGAGCGTTATCCATTTTCGAGGACAGCAACGGGCCACATACACCGTTTTCTCCCGTGCCATACACCAGTCCATGTCCTCTTTCCAAGCGTTGATTGTCGGTGGCACTGCTGCTCCACAAAGTCGAGCTATATTTTGCTTGGCAACCATCTGTCCAAGTGCCACCCAGAGCTTGCCCTTCTCATTCAAGTCTGTGGGCTCCCAGATATTCAAGAGACATCTTTTGACCTCAAGTCGTAGAGTAACCCCCAAACCACACTCATGCACTCATGTACTTTTTTCCAGTAGTTCTGAATTAGCGGACACTCCCAGAGTATGTGCAGGAAGGTCCCCTCCAGGCCACACTGTCTCCCACACATCCCATCTTCACTCCTATCCATTAGCACTAAGTGCCGTCCAGAGAGGTAGACCCGGTGCAGAATTTTTAATTGGATCAATCTTAGTTTCGCTGAAATGGCGACTTCTTTAGGGGAAGAGAGTGCCTCTTGCCATTCCTTGTCATCTATTTCTAGTCCATCCCTCCCCCATTTCTCCCTCAGTGCCAGTAAAGGATCTGGAGTGTGATGGATACGTTTTTTATATGTAAGGGATATCCTTCTTTCTGGCAGGTGCCCGTCGAGCAGCCTGTCTTCAAGAGGGGAGGACTCTGGCAATGACGACCCAGCTGGGATGTTGGCTTGCAGGGAGTGTCTGACTTGTTCGTATCTAAAGTATTCTGAGTCTGCCATCTCGTGTGTCTGCTGTAGTGAAGTAGAGGGCACCACTTCATTTTGCCCCCAGAAGTCCCCTATAAGAGAGATACCTATGAGATCCCACTTGTCAAATCCTTTAGTCCGCCCCAGGGTGCCCAGCCGCTCAGAGTCCCAGAGAGGAGTTGCAAGTGTGACTCTATTGGACCACCCCAAGGTGCGGTTGACCTCATGCCAAAGCTGTACCGAGTGTCTGGTAGGTCCTGTGAGGGGAAAACTGGTCGGTTTAGAGTAAATTGCTCTCCACCCGGGAGTAGCCACCTATCCATACAGTAGGCTGGGTCATCCCCGTTACTGTACATACATTGGTTTATGGTGGATAGATGTGCTGCCCAGTAGTACTTTCTGATATCGGGGAGGGCAATACCCCCGTCGTACCAACCAAGAGTCAATTTCTGGAGTGCTATGCATGGTTTCCCGCCCCATAGTAGGTCCCGTTGTGTAGCTTTGTTATCTTTAAAAAACACGTGCGGGACTGGGTCCGGGTAGTTCTGGAGGGCATAGAGAAAACGGGGCAGTGCCATCATTTTAAAAAGCGCTGCCCGTCCAAGGAGTAACAGGGGGAGCATTTTCCAGGTGCCAGTGTCACGCCTGAATCTCTGCAAGGGCGGGAGGAGGTTCCGCTCGTAGCGGGTCTTGGCATCGGTGGTAATAAAGATGCCGAGATAAATAAATCCTTCTGTTGCTATCTGAATAGGGCAGTCCTTTGGCATGGAAGGGGGACTCCCATGGAGGACATATAGCAACGATTTACTCCAGTTAATTTTATAGCCAAAACTGGTGAAAATATCTAGCACCACCCTTAGTGACCTTTGAGGGGAGGCCAGATATAGAAGGATGTCGTCTGCGTATAATGAGATCCGGTCCTCCCATCCTTCTGCCCATCTGAGTCCCCAGATAGAAGCATCCCTTCGTATCCAGGCCGCAAGCGGCTCCAGGGAGAGCGCGAAGAGCAGTGGGGAGAGTGGACAACCTTGTCTCGTCCCCCTCCCGAGTGAGAACACGTCCGATATTTTATTGTTGACGACCACTTGGGCCAAGGGTCCCGCATATAGAAGCTGCACCCATCCGAAAAAGTTAGGACCAAAGCCCATCTTTTTCAATACTGCCATAAGGTATGCCCATTCCAATATTTTGAACGCCATAGTGGCGTCCAAAGAAACCACTATCGCATCTTCTTGAATAGTGGAGCAGCGCCCCAGCACTCCGAGGAGACGCCGCAGGTTAAGAGGAGTATTGCGGTGTGGCATGAAACCTGAGTGGTCGGGATGTACCAGTTGCCCCAGTTTCCTACAGTCCTCATACATACATTTTAGGTAGGGCGCCATTCTGTCTGGTTTGAGCTTGTACAGTTCAATTGGTAGGCCATTGGGGCCCAGCGCCTTGCCCAGGCGGAGGTCCCTTATCGCCTTGGCTAATTCATCGTTTGTAAGCATGTTCTCCAAGCTCTTCCCAGTCAGAGAGGACCGGTAGTCGGATGTCTGCCTGTAAATTGGAAGAATCTTCTTCTGAGAGTTCTGAGCCCCTTTGGTACACCCGCTCGAAGTGCGTCGCAAACTCTCTATGTCATGTGGTTTGGAAAGAACCGCACCCGCACTACTCTTTAGATCCGATACTTTTCTCTGCGCCCTCTCTTTTTTGTCCAACCAGGCTATCATTTTGCCCACTTTGTCACCCTGGTCGTAGAGCCATCCATCTCTGTGCCTCGCAAGGATTTTCGCAGCGTCAGTTGCAACTGCTTTATACTCGGCCGCTTTTATTTGCATTTGGTGAAGGGCAGCTTGGTCCGCACTATCTCCCGCCATCTCTTCAAGTCGAAGGAGGTGGTGCTCATTTGTTTTTCTTTTTCTTTGCGTACACCCACTATAGTTGAGAGGGCGTGCCCACTTAGTACCGTTTTAAACGCTTCCCATAGAGTGGTAGGGGAGTCTACTGTACCTTAATTTTCTAAGAAATATTGGTCAATGGCCCGTATGAGAGTGGCTTTGGTTTCATGGTTATGGAGGTACCAGTGATTTATCGGTGCAATACAGCCCACCCTCTTCTCCCCTATGGTGAGGTGGACCCATAGAGGGGAGTGATCCGAGATGCCCTGCGCTATGTGTTTGATTTCCTGCGTAGTCACGTTATAGTGTAGGGACATGAGGATGTAGTCTATCCTCGAGAGGGTATGGTGTGAACCTGAAAAGAACGTGTATTCCTGAAGGGTAGGGTGACGCCGCCTCCAAAGGTCTGTGAGGCCAAATGCCTCAATAAAATTGGGGAGCCAGTGTTGTCCAGTGCTTACGTCTCGCGGTGGGTGCCGGTCCATCAATCCTGAGACAACCGAATTGAAATCTCCCCCGATTACAAGTTGCCCCTCCGGTAGGGAGAGCAGGAGTGCACCAAGATCTTTATAAGACAGCGTTTGAAGACCTGGTGGGATGTAGACTGTTAACAATGTAAGTGTGCGCTCCTCCCACCGCCCCGAGATTGCCACAAAGCGCCCTAGTAGGTCTGCCCAAGTGTGCTGGATACTGAATGGGAGGGTACGCCTGAGTAAGATACCCACCCCTCGAGACCCAGCCGGCGTGTGCAACTATTGTGTATCCCCATCTGTTAAGTGCTTTACAGGTATTTCTGACTAGGTGTGTCTCCTGGAGCACTTTACTACTACTAAATGCTTTCTGTGAATACCAAAAGTAGTAAGTTTAGGATTTTATCTCAGATTAGTTCTGTGAATCGGCCCCGGAATGTTTAAGGAGCTATGTAAGTGGGTGGCACAATCAGCGCTGCAGACCCACTGATAGTTTTTAATTTACAGGTCCTGGGCACATGTAGTGCCACTTTGCTAGAGACTGACAAGTAAATTAAATATGCAAATAATATATGAGCCAACATTACCAAGTTTTAGGGACACAGAACAAGCACATTAGCACTGGTTAGCAGTAGTAAAATGTCGAGAGTCCTAAGGCGAGCCAAAACAAAGTCAGCAAAAAGATGAGGTCTGAAGGCAAAAATTTAGGGGAAAACCATGCCAAAGATTCCTGGTGTGACACATAAAAAATGTGTTAACCTTTTAAAGTTTGTTCAACATCTTTTTTAGATGCTAATTTTTCAGAAATTACTGGAGAGATTTATACTAAAACAACAAAAGCACACTTTCTTAGTAAAATTTAAATTTCATTTCATGTTTGGTGTGAATCTGTTAAGCAGTTTAGCAGTAAGCACGTTTTTCTAAAAGAGTGAAAATGGGAAATCAGTTCTTTTTTGGCTGCTCCTCCCCTGACTAACTTTCATTTGGCATGCTGGATCTTAGTTTATCAGTTATGTGTTCCATGCAAGTTCGTGCTGTCAAAAAGTATAGGCAAACCAAAATAATTATAATGGGAAATGGGTCTGTACCATATAATATCTACAGTAATGGGTCCTGAATAATACATGCATATATAATCATATAGCTCACAATAACTAAAGTGTCATCACCGCACGCTGCATAACCAGCAGACTGAGTAAAATTGCTCTTACATCATTAACATATGCACAAAATAAAAACAAGAGGATAACTATGACTGGATTAGGAAACTAAATATGCAAATTGATTCTTATTGAAAGAATATGGGCCATTTCTTAATGGTGCAAATCGCTATTTCGGGCCATTAGGAAATGCAAAATGTATTTTTGGAATGTACGAAAGGTGCTTGCGGTGGTACAAAATGCCATTCCTACCTTGTAGACATTGCTCTTTTGATACTACTAAATAGGTAATCGCAAATAGGGATTTCCAAATAGAGAATTGCTAAATGCATGTACAGAGAATTTTCTAATTGACACCAATAGCAGACGGCCATTTAGGAAATGCAATTACCTTTGATTCGGATCAGGAGGTAACCAGGTTCAAACTATAAAATGGCACCCAAAATGGTGGCTTTATGCATTCTGATGAGGAGGATGAGGATTTTGAATGTGAGGCAGATGAGGTGGAGGAGACAGGGGACGGTAGAGGATATCTAGGGCGAGGTCACTCTGTTTGAAAAGACAAAGGAGGAGATTATTGAGAGGTACAGACTGAGTATCATGTAATACTTGATTTATTGCAGAGTTAAGTCCTCAGCTACAGGCCCCAACACTCAGAAGCAACTCAATTCTGCCACATGTGTAGGTATTTTGTTGTCTACACCTCTTAGCTTCTGGCAGTTATTGGGGATTATAGCAGTGGCAGGGGGTGTCACAAAGTGATTTTTCCAGGTTCTTTCACAGGTTCCTGGAGATCATGGTGAGCAAAGTAAACCAATATATATCATTTCCCATTACCCACCAATTATTGCAACAAACAAAATTGATGTTATACAGGATAACGAAGCTCCCCAATGTCATTGGCTGTGTTGATGGATCACATATTGCCATATGTCCCCTCTCAGCAACGGATTACATATACAGAAACAGGACAAGCTCACAGTCACTCAATGTGCAGGTAGAGAGTGATGCCTCCTGTATCATAACAGACCTTGGGCAAGATTTCCAGGCAGGACTCCCCTACATAGGAATGACCACTAGATTAGTGAAGACACGCATTTTGGTGCACAAAAGTAACTTTAGATGTGACAAAACTAACACCAAGATGACAACACATTACCATGTAGAGCGACATTCCCCCGACTCCTTCCAATGGGTTGTTCTGGAATCACACCATGGGAAGTCAAAACAGTTGTTATTCCGCCTAGAACAACGCTGGGTTCTACGCCTACCCACTGATAAAAATGTGCTCAAATGTATTAAATTCTTGTTGAGCGCAACTGTCACCCCAAGGGTATCCTGGCGCTGGACCATAGGTGAGTCATCAGATCCGATACACTACATTACTTTGGAAAGAGATAGGTCTTTAGCTCCCTTTTAAAGGAGGGGAATTCTTGCTTACTCCTGAGCAACAGAGGGAGAGTATTCCACAGCTTAGCTGCTGTAAAACCAAAGGCACGACCACCCATCCTCACTCTAACAAATTTAGGGACTATGGTCAAAAAAGCCGAGGAGGATCTTAGAGGTCTAGCAGCCTGGTACCACGAAAAGAGGTGTTGAAGTCGCAGCGGTTCCAGCCCATGCAGCGCTCTGAACACAACACAGGCAGCTTTAAAGAGAATACGCTGCTGAACAGGCAGCCAATGGAGGTCAGACAGAGCTTCTGAAGATGATGCAGAGCGAGGTCGATCTAAAGCCAGTTTGGCCGCCATGTTTTGTACCCTCTGCAGCCTACCTACTAAGGACTTAGGTGCCCCCAGAAGTAGTGCGTTACAGTAGTCTAACCTACTGAGTATAGTACTGCGCACCACCTCTATTCGAGCCTGTGGGGGGAGCAACGGCAAGATTTTGCGTAGGGCTCGAAGCAGGCCCATGCACGTAGCTATGGTCTTATTCACCGAGGCATTTAGTTGCAGCCCCGGCTCAAACACAATCCCCAGGTTACGGGCCGACTCCGCCGCTGTCAACGAGGACATACCTTGGAGTCTCCTCACTTGATTTCCGCATGAGGTTACTCCCCCCTTTTTGTCCCCTGGGTCTCATTACAGTAGACTTTATTCTAGTCCACAACATGGTGCGTTATTCACCTTTGCATACATTGTTATAAGCATAACATATTATACACAGTTCATATAGTGGTTGGATATTTTAAACAGGGTAACTGCACATTTGTAAACAATCCCCCCCCCTCCTTCTTGTTTGTAGTCTGACACTTTGGTCCATACTAATAAGGAGACATTGAGAATCCTTGTCTTCCAGTCGGCTACATCGTCACAGCCGCTTCCGCTATTGGGCGAAGCGTGCGTTTCCTTATCAGGAGGTTAGCGGTGCAGCCTCTATACACACAACACAACATGCCGGTCCCGCCGGAAGTCCCGCCTCCCACCCTCTGCCGGCCGAAGATAAACATCCGCTTACGAGTCCACACGGAAGCAGTCCGGTCCGGTAGAGGGAGGGAGTAGGAATACGGATGGTTCCTTGTCTCGAGAATCGTGAGTACTTAATGCAGCACTTGACACCTCCTAGGGGGTAGGGATTGATATTAAGCATAAGGCATTCTTTTTTGGTTCCTACGATTGTTTCCACGGTGCAGCACTTCCGCTAAATCCATGTTGCCTGTCACTTGGGATATGCCAGACTTAAAAATCACGGGCACCCCATATCGGATTGGTTTACTTTTGGCACGCTTCTTGTGGCATTGCACGCATTGATTTCTCGGAGTTCAGCTCCAGGTGGGCGACTCTAGTTACCGGTCTAGCCAGGGCAATCCGGTGTGTTTGGTTGTCGGGAAAACCTCATATCATGTTTGCCTTTGACGGCATTTACCTCATTCGGCGGTCTGATTGCCCTCCACTACGGCAGCACGGAGGCGCCTTCCACAACCTTGACATTATGGTCCTAACTATTTGACTGCACAGCCATCAGTTACATGCCACCCTTGAGAACCGCAAGACGCAGGCTCTGTAGCGTTATGCTGTTTGATGACCTAGCGGCTGCTAGATTTTTCTCTACAAGGTTTCGCTTAGTCTCCTTTACTAGGACACTTTATTCTGGTGCATTCCTCTACTGTTGTCCGATACCACTCACCACAAACCCAATGAGGGTGAGTTATTTTATGTTGTCAGTATGTTTGACATTCCTCTTTTATGTGTTCATCTGTGTATCGCTCAGTACTAATTTTATGTTTTTACATGTGCTCCGTTTTTACCACACTCAGTTGATGCATGTCACGGCACACATATATCGAGCATGCACTTGATATACCTCAACTGTTGGAGGAACTCCTTGTACTTCGCATTGTCCTTGATATGTTGCTTTTAATATTTTTCACTTGTTTATATTTTGCAGGTTGTGATGTTAATCAACTGGTACTACACATTTTGTTAGGGTGCTCTACGTGTGGTCAACTCTGATACCTCCATGAGGTCATGACCACCACCAAAAAAAGTGTAGGTAGAATTTATCCTGGTCCTGACGAATTGCCAATTAATAGATAAACAGGCAAGAAACATGTTGACCTTTCCAGCACATACCCTCACAAACCTTAGAGTGAGAATGTGCGTTTCACTTTGGTTTTAATCAGGGTAGTGACCACAACTCATTAAAATTGTTCTGAGTGGATCACTATCTCCTGTTTTATATATTTCACTTATTTCACACATCACTGTCACCTACACTAGTTACTATAGGGCCCTCACACGCACCACACCCATCGGCATTGGAAAAAAGATCTCCGCGAAGAAGGCCCCTTCCGGGCACCTGATCGGGTATTGCACCGCCGACCCGATAAGGAGCTAGACCCGCTTGTTGGGTGTGTGAGGGTCTCCATTCTATAAGGAGGAATTCTCTCTCCTGTTGTCGCCCTCACCCATACCCCGGTACCACTGATTTTCTTACCATTACCTGCCACATCTTAGGAACTGCATACTAATTCTGGTCTCAGCACCCACAACTCATTTATGAGACCCTCACGGGTGAGTAGCGTGCTTACGATTCCCTGATTGATTTATGTTCCGCCATAGTGGAATACAAAACCGACTGACACAGGGTGAATTTGGCTATGTTTTTTCTACTAGGAAGGTGAATCGTAGACTCAATGAATACAGTGGACAGGACAATGTGTGCAATGTGACTTAGGGGTTTTCCTTCTCGTGCTCTCAAGGTGACAGTGCATGTATGCTTTATGTCCTTGGTTACTCACAGCGTACCTGACTCCGAGGACAAGAAGTGAGAGGAAGAACAACAGGACAACACGTTCAATAATAGAGAGGATCTTTCGGAATTCTGAAGTTCCACTTTCTCTGCACCCACAAGACTGGTGGGGCACCACTGTATGGACCGGATACATGCAGCAAGATAATCGTCACATATACCTTACTGCACAATAATGCAATGAACAAGGATCTGCACATCTGACTATGATGATTATTTACCACAATTACAGGTGCAGCAGGAGGGCATATGTGCAGCAGAGGGACATGCACGGCGCATATAGATCACGAACAACTATTCCTGAGGTAAGAGAAATTAGAACATCCCATAATGAGACATTATGCCCGCAAATGCTTGGTGCCTAACTGAGAGACCACCTGTTTTACCTGTAGCAACAGCATTGTTTCACTCTAGGATCAACAGTATCCTTGCGGATGTAACATTGTTAGAAACTGAACAACAATGTAAGTAATGCTAAACAAAACAAAGGCAACTCTTTCCTCTTAGTGTCCAGTGGTACACATCTTTCGGTCTCTGGGGTTGGGTGCTTTGTCAGCAACACTGGGATGTGGGACTGGTGACATGTCGGTCCCAGATGTGTGTCTGATTGAACACTTGGTACTGCATGCCTCCTGAACAGATGTGCCACAGAGGCTAGAGCCCTCTTAGCTCTCAGTTGGGAGCAGGTGGGTGGATGTGCAGAGGTTGGGGGTCTGTATATTCTCAAGGGCTGTGGTTACTTGAACTAGCCCACATGCAGCATCCTAACAGCAGTGCCCCATGTCAGTCTGTCAGACTTTCTAGCATTGTTGTGGCTACTGCCAGGCGGTTGATGGACCGGGTGAATGAATCAAACCTTGCCAGGTACTGCCTGTGCCTCTGTCTCTGCACACAGTGGGCCCGATTCACAGAACTAACTTAAGGCAAAATCCTAAACTTACTACCATTTTGGTATTCACAGAATGCACTTACTACTTTTGGAATTCACAGAATGCACTTACTACTTTTGGTATTCACAGAATGGATTTACGACTACTAACTTTACGTCCGCACTCGGGCGGGAAATTCTGGGCCGGAGGCAGAGCTTCCGGGCCGGAGGTGGGGCTTCCGGGTCAGAGGCGGGACTTCCGGGTCGGAGGCGGAGCTTCTGGGCCGGAGGAGGAGATTTTGGCCATGGCTAAATCTCCGTCACTGGCCGGAATCCCCACGCCTCCGGGCCGGAAGCTCTGCCTCCGGGCCGGAATTTCTGGCCCGAGTGCGGACTTAAAGTTAGTAGTCGTGTGTCTGTGCCCTCTCGTAAAGGCTGTTACGTGGTCTGGTTGCTAATACGACCACACTGGGACTATATTGTATCTATTCTCGCCTCAAGGTCGGGCTATACCAACCCTTGACGTGACGTTGTGGCCAGGTGGCTCACTACAATACCTATCACTTTCTTCATTGCGCCCCGGGCTAAGCCACGTGATTTGCTGAATGAGACCTCAGGATCGACGCTGGACTGCCTTGCACAACCTTGCCGTCAGCAACTCGCCGGACCCGCTGCGCGGGTCCCGCAGCGCGCCAACACAGCGCGGGAGCTTGCTGGACGAGGCTGCCTACCATCTGGGGGAAAAACCTACCTGGACCGGGGCTGCGAGCAGCGGGGACTCCATTGCCCAGGAGTCCCTGCAACCCCAATCATCAACACCTGGGCTGCTCTCCCTGGCCGCCACGCCCCCTTGCTCACGAGAGTAAAAGAGGATCAGTTTTCTCCAAACAGCGGGATAATCTACAGACCTCAGGATCGACGCTGGACTGCCTTGCACAACCTTGCTGTCCCTGTTCTTGCCGTCAGCAACTCGCCGGACCCGCTGCGCGGGTCCCGCAGCGCGCCAACACAGCGCGGGAGCTTGCTGGACGGGGCTGCCTACCATCTGGGGGAAAAACCTACCTGGACCAGGGCTGCGAGCAGCGGGGACTCCATTGCCCAGGAGTCCCTGCAACCCCAATCATCAACATCTGGGCTGCTCTCCCTGGCCGCCACGCCCCCTTGCTCACGAGAGTAAAAGAGGATCAGTTTTCTCCAAACAGCGGGATAATCTACAGACCTCAGGATCGACGCTGGACTGCCTTGCACAACCTTGCTGTCCCTGTTCTTGCCGTCAGCAACTCGCCGGACCCACTGCGCGGGTCCCGCAGCGCGCCAACACAGCGCGGGAGCTTGCTGGACGGGGCTGCCTACCATCTGGGGGAAAAACCTACCTGGACCGGGGCTGCGAGCAGCGGGGACTCCATTGCCCAGGAGTCCCTGCAACCCCAATCATCAACACCTGGGCTGCTCTCCCTGGCCGCCACGCCCCCTTGCTCACGAGAGTAAAAGAGGATCAGTTTTCTCCAAACAGCGGGATAATCTACAGACCTCAGGATCGACGCTGGACTGCCTTGCACAACCTTGCTGTCCCTGTTCTTGCCGTCAGCAACTCGCCGGACCCGCTGCGCGAGTCCCGCAGCGCGCCGACACAGCGCGGGAGCTTGCTGGACGGGGCTGCCTACCATCTGGGGGAAAAACCTACCTGGACCAGGGCTGCGAGCAGCGGGGACTCCATTGCCCAGGAGTCCCTGCAACCCCAATCATCAACATCTGGGCTGCTCTCCCTGGCCGCCACGCCCCCTTGCTCACGAGAGTAAAAGAGGATCAGTTTTCTCCAAACAGCGGGATAATCTACAGACCTCAGGATCGACGCTGGACTGCCTTGCACAACCTTGCTGTCCCTGTTCTTGCCGTCAGCAACTCGCCGGACCCACTGCGCGGGTCCCGCAGCGCGCCAACACAGCGCGGGAGCTTGCTGGACGGGGCTGCCTACCATCTGGGGGAAAAACCTACCTGGACCGGGGCTGCGAGCAGCGGGGACTCCATTGCCCAGGAGTCCCTGCAACCCCAATCATCAACACCTGGGCTGCTCTCCCTGGCCGCCACGCCCCCTTGCTCACGAGAGTAAAAGAGGATCAGTTTTCTCCAAACAGCGGGATAATCTACAGACCTCAGGATCGACGCTGGACTGCCTTGCACAACCTTGCTGTCCCTGTTCTTGCCGTCAGCAACTCGCCGGACCCGCTGCGCGGGTCCCGCAGCGCGCCAACACAGCGCGGGAGCTTGCTGGACGGGGCTGCCTACCATCTGGGGGAAAAACCTACCTGGACCGGGGCTGCGAGCAGCGGGGACTCCATTGCCCAGGAGTCCCTGCAACCCCAATCATCAACACCTGGGCTGCTCTCCCTGGCCGCCACGCCCCCTTGCTCAAGCACCTCCCTATTTCTACGAACACAGCTTCCCGCTGCGCGGAAGTGCGCGGGAGCGCCCGGGGCTAAGCCCGGGCAAAGGGCGGGCCGTTTGAGGCCGTTCGAGGACGAGCGAGGACGGGACGGGCCACTCCCCTAACTTCTACGGCCCGGTAAGACTTATGTGACAATATTGCCACAATTACTCTGATTCTCTGGACCTTGTATTGCTGATAATTCGAACTTATTTATTTGTTTCTTGAGTCCCTTTGATATTTGTCCATAGTCCGCAAATATGCCACTAGACGCTGGCAAATCACGCACCCTAACCGTTAATACATTTAATGGTCCTGTCTCTGGCACAATAGATCAGTTTTTTAAACGTGTTACTACAGTTCTGGAGAAGGAAATTGCGGATACGGAGAAACGCCTATCCCTTGATTTGTTAACGGGCAAACGCTCTTCACTTGGCCAAATTGGAAAAGTACTCTCCCCGGAGACAATGAGCGAGGGTGTAGGCTCTATCCCTGAGAATGACGAAATAATTTTACAGACAAATACCTCAGTTACAGCTAGTATTGCTGACCACACAATTGGCTCATCTATATCAGGATTGTCAGATTCCCCGAACCTAGCAATTTCCCCCGCACCGTCAATAGGGCCTCTCGAGATTAAACACATTTTAAGAAAGAGGCAAGGTGCCTCTGCGACACCATTGGTGGCGAAAAAACAGAAGACCAAATCCAAAGCACAACCCTCGATCCTTACTGACCTAACGACGATAAAAAATCCCCTCACAAGTATTAATACAATAGGGCTAGCCACTGATGAGGACCCTTTGGCCGAATTACTCACGAAAATAGAGACAATGGTTAAGTCCCTCTTACTCCCCCTTTTTGAAAGGACTAGATTCATTACCTTACAATTGGAAGATCTGGGTAAACAAATAAAAGGGAATAACCTGACCCTAACTGATTATCTAAAAACCCAGACTAAAACCACCACTTCCACCTCTCTCCCCATTCTATTAGAACAACCATCAACTAGTGGCATTTTAAGGAAAACATTTACCCCGATGGGCAAAAAATCTGTTGGAAAAGCACTAGAAAAAACTGTGTCCACAAGCAAAACCAAGTGCCCAAAGAACAACACAGAAAACGATAGGGAGATAAGGATGGATAGTAGTTCCATACTAGAAACGACAGGAAATGTTGAAGATAATAAAAATAAAAATACAAATGTCCTTAAGGGAAAAAGTAGTACCTCATTAACACACACATTGGATAATGGAAATGAAGAACAGCTCCCCCTTCAACAACCCATTGCACTATCTAGAAGAGTGGATCTACCCCCAGAATCAGACCCATACACGATTATCATGACTGGGGTCCCCGAATTATCAGATGGTTCTAGGGAGGACTATTACGTGTTAAAAAATAAAACCATCTATTGCCTTAATCAAAATCGACCTCTCCCTGCCCATATAAATGGGGACATTTTAATGGTGAGAAGAACGAGCTGGGTGGGTACAAGACCAAAAGAAAGGAAGGGGGACGTGATAATTGTAAACTTTAGGGACCACAGAGCCGTTAGATGTATCGGCGACTGGTACGAACCTAGAGGAGGAGACGTTATTTCCACACATTATATCAATTATTTTTATCCACGAGAACTGATCTCCCATCCTAGACCTCATCCTGCAACTAACTCTCTCCAAGACTGGATGGAGGCAGACCATCAATTTGCCCATCAAAACGCTTATAATCATTTGTCTAACCCCCAGTTCTGGAGAAGCTCGAATAATAATCAATACCCACTCCAGCGATGAAAACCACTCTATCAGAGCGATTATGTAAACCAACATCAGAGGTTTAATATACCCACTTTTAATCGCTTCTCAGTTCTGGGTGGTTTGGAGAATGTAGATTGACTTAATGCCGAGCAGGCACGAGTCCAAAGACCGAATATGCCAAGTCAATCTACTGAAAATGACACTATTCTCCAAAGAGGAATTGTAGAAATACAAGAAATGGTAAACAGTAATTCCTCCCCAGCACCCATCCAAACAGTGCATATAGGACACGATATTACCACTCGTGGGAGAATTTGTAGTAATCGATCTAAGTACCTGGCTGATGAATCAAAAAAAAACCCAGAGAATGTCCCAAAAGTAGAGGCAGCCTGCACAAATAAATGTTTAGTTCTTAGAAAGGACGATAACATAATAAAAATTATGTCCTGGAACATCGCAGGACTGCGAACTAAAATAAGGAATGGGAGTTTACTGGATTTCATACAAGATTACCACATTGTCTGTTTGCAGGAGACATGGTCCATAAATGAAGAGCATTTATTAGGTTATAAAACCCATTTTATAGCGGCAGTGGCAGGCATTCATGGTAGGGCAAAGGGGGGTTTAACGATATATATAAAAAATACTATAATTGGGCTAAAAATAATATCGCTCAGCCTACATTCCAACTACCAGATATTGAAACTCTCACTTCCGAAGAATGGGACAATAATCTTAGTGAATACATACGACAATGTCCCGGAAAGCGAGAGATTAAATTTACTTGGGCCCCTTCGAAATAAACTTTCTATCCAGACAAAAAAAATGCAAGGAGCCGACGTACCATGCATTGTTTGGGGTGGTGATTTTAATCACCATCCCTGCGAGGCAAAAAACAGTAACATCTGTGGCATGGCAGAAGAAATAGACAAACACACGTCCCACTTCTCTCACTCTAAAGTGGGGGATTTCCTAAATGAAATGCTATCAGAACTAGGACTTGTAATTTTAAATGAAACTGACATTGTATCTGGCAAAGTACAGCCCACCTATCTGGGTAGGAGATGGGAAACAACAATAGACTATATACTGGTCTCAGCAATACTTGAAAGTAAGGCTAAGAGTTTTAGGCTGTTAGTAAATACCTTAAGTGATCATACTGCACTGGCATTTGATTTGGTCATTGACCAGGGGCAATATAATTCACATCCAATGATGACAACACTTGCTCAGAATAATATCTATCTAGCAAGAACAAATGGCTATGCCATAGGATGGGGATTGATTGATCCAGTGGCCATGACAAACAAAGTGGTTCGTGAGACATATCCAGCAATAGTGAAGTGTCTTGAGAACGATACCAGCGAAGAAGAGATTCTACTAAATTTTAGTTTAATCATGGAGAAAGTAAAGGATTTTCTAACCCGTAATATAAAAGTGAATAAGCCCAGGAAAAAAAGATGGTTCGATCATGAATGCACCTCGGCGCATAAATCTTTAAAAAAAGCGCTGACAAAACCTCTACGAGATCAAGAGGAAATACGTGGTTTAAGGAGGTGCTATCGTCTAGCATGTAAAACTAGGAAAAAACATTTGAAAAAAGCGCTCTGGGACCAACTATACGAGAGTTCCCGGAACTGGAATAGTGAACAATTCTGGAAGGTAGTAAGGACTCCCTTTTTGACAGACACTAGCGATCTGCCGAAAGTTGACGTAGTGATCGAGGGCCCAATATGGGCAAATCACTTTTCTAAAGTATTTGGTAAAGTAGTAGGGAAAGATCCACTCGAAGAAAATAAACAGATCTCACATGAAAGTGTATTCCCGATCCTTTTAAATTTTGAGTTAAATGAAGTCATAAACGCGGTAAAAAAGAGTAAAAGCGGAAAAGCCCCCGGCCCAGACGGTGTGCCAGTGGACTTTTTTAAGTCCAACTTAGATCTGTGGGCTTCAATCCTAAAAAAAGTGTTCGATGCAACAATGAAGTGTGGTCTCATTAAAACTTGGTCCCAATCAATCATGGTCCCTATCTTTAAAAAAGGAAACAGGGAAGATGTGACCTGTTATAGGCCTATCTCATTATTGGACTCACTTGGCAAAGCTTTAGGCAGAGTGGTCCTTCAGCGCCTACAGGAGTGGGCAGATGTTCACAATGTATTATCTGACATTCAGTTCGGTTTTCGAGAGGGATTTGGAACAACAGAACAGGCCCTGAACCTAGCTTTATTGATGGGTAAATATGCATCAGCAAAGCAAGGAAAGTTATATATGGTCTATGTCGATCTTTCCGCAGCCTTCGATTGCGTTTCCCACTCGAAACTGTGGTCAGTGCTCTCTAATATGGGCATAGATATTCCCCTCGTACATCTTCTTAGGGCTCTATACTCCAACGCCTCATCAAGGGTCCGTTTTGGAACGCAGGGTGAGCTATCTGAACTCTTTAATGTGGAGAGGGGCGTGAGGCAGGGTTGTGTACTGGCCCCCTTTCTTTTCTCCCTCTATACTAACGATCTTGAGGTCGAGATGTTGAGAGGGGCCCAGGACCTTCCACGAGTAAAAAATCGCCCCGTCCCGGCCCTCCTCTACACGGATGACGCAGTAATACTGGCACGTACTCCGCGAGAGCTGCAGAAAGCTTTAGATAGATATTCAAAATTCATGGGTACCTTGGACCTCAAAATAAACATAAGAAAAACGTATGTGATGGTGGCAGGAAAGGGGAAAAAAAAGGAAAAGCCCATCTACCTTGACGAAGAGAAAGTAGATTCGACCTCCCAATACCCATACTTAGGGGTGATGACAGACGACAAACTTAACTGGAAAGCGGCCATTGAAGCCCGCAAACATCAACTTTTGCGAGCTATTATTGCCTTGATAAAATTTTCCCAGAAGCTAGGTAAGCGGCCACCGGTAGAGCTCCTCCGCATTTATAAAGCAAAGTGTCTTTCCATCGCACTTTACGGGGCGGGTCTGTGGGGACATAAAAACACCAATGCCCTGCAGATAGCAGAGAATACATTTACGAGATTTCTCCTGATGGCCCCCAAGCGGGCATCCACTTTTGCCTGTCATGCAGAACTTGGCCTTTCCCATATTGAAGATCTGGCCAAAATTCAACCTCTTTTGTTATGGCGCCGTATTTGGACCTCAACAAAGAATCTATTTACAAAAGAGATTGTGGCGGATTGCATGTCCCTGGAACATGTGGGAAAAATAGAATGGCTGCTTTATGTAAAAAACTTCCTTACTGATTTGGGACTTAATAAATATTATATTAATCCCCAAAAAATTGCTGAGATTTCCAAGAAAGATTTAAAAATAAGGGCCCTCAGCCACTTGGAAGAACTAAGGCTGGGCAAGGAGATAAATAAAATATCCACTCAGCACTCCTTGACAGTCATGACCACACTTGAAATGGAACCGTATTTGACTTATGTTGATTCACAATTTGAACGCTTTCTATTGACACGATTCAGATTGAATGTTTTCCATAGACTTGTTGCCTTTCCAAAAAACTATAACTGGAAAGAGGGCCTAATGGCTTGTCCGTGTGATGATTTATCGGAACAATCAACAATGCACACGATATTGTTCTGTAAATTTTACTCTATACACCGTAAATTATGGCTAATCCCTTTGCTGAGAACACTGGGTTTTAGAAGGTGTCGCATTGCCTTGTTGTATTTGCAATTTCTGAACAACCCATTGATTACTAAAAGTGTCAGCACGTTTTTAAAATGTATTTTTAAACACAGAGTAAATCTAGATTGAATCAATTTTAATCAATACAATCAGTCTTTTTATAAAGTGTATATTGTGTATGATATATATTTTTTATGTACTTTAATGGTTATTATTGTTTTTATAACCGAATAAAGATTTACTACTACTAGTCGTAAATCCATTCTGTGAACACCAAAAGTAGTAAGTGCATTCTGTGAATACCAAAAGTAGTAAGTGCATTCTGTGAATACCAAAAGTAGTAAGTTTAGGATTTTGTCTTAAGTTAATTCTGTGAATCGGGCCCAGTGCTTCCTCTCCATTTCCTGTAGCCACCAGTCCTGCCCATTCTCAATTTTCTGCAGTGACTTTGACATTCATTGCAGCTGCCTACTGACAGTCCGTATTTGCTTTCCTGCAGGCGCTGTACAGAAATGATAAACTACTCCAACCCACCATACAAAGCAGGACTCTTCGACATGTCGACACATTCTCAGTCTGTACTGCTGATCTTTGCCTTCTGCGCTGTGTGTATGTGCTGGCCTCCGATGTTATTGGGTCCCCGCTTTGTGATTGATCCTCGTTACTCATTACTGTCCACAAACTCTGGCAGCAGTGAGATGGTAACTCTAATGCCAGTTGGAGTTGGGGTAATGGGCTAAGGGGAAGGTGGTGGTGTTTTCTCAATGACCACATTAGTGTCAGTAGGCCCTTCAGCTGCAACGGTTCAACGTCTACATGGCACCACTAGCACGCATCGCCCGACATCATGACCTCAACATAATCTCCTACGCCGACGACACGCAACTGTTCCTCTCCCTCACCAAGGACCCCCTGACCGCCAAATCCAACCTCCATCAGGGAATGAAGGCTGTCGCCGACTGGATGGAGGACAGCTGCCTCAAACTGAACACAGACAAGACAGAAATCCTCATCCTTGGGTCCAACCCCTCCGCATGGGACGACTCTTGGTGGCCCACATCACTGGGGTCCATCCCGGCCCCCACCGACCACGCACGCAACCTGGGAGTCATCCTCGACTCAAAACTCTCCATGACCAAACAAGTCAACGCAGTCTCCTCCACCTGTTTCAACACCCTCCGCATGCTCCGCAAGATCTTCAGATGGATCCCAACAAAGACGAGGAAAACGGTCACCCAAGCCCTGGTCAGCAGCAGGCTCGACTACGGAAACGCCCTCTACGCCGGAACCTCGGCCAAACTCATTAGCAGACTACAGAGAATCCAGAATACCTCTGCATGCCTGATCCTCGACGTCCCGCGCCACGACCACATCACCCCCCACCTGATGAGCCTGCACTGGCTCCCCATCGACAAGAGAATCTCCTTCAAGCTCCTGATCCACGCACACAAAGCACTCCACAAAACTGGTCCAGCATACCTCAACAGCCGACTCTCCTTCTACGTACCCAACAGGACACTCCGCTCCGCTGACCACGCCCTGGCCACGGTCCCACGCATTCGGAGAATTACTTCCGGAGGCAAATCCTTCTCCCATCATGCCGCCAAGACCTGGAACACCCTCCCCATCCACCTACGTCAAACCGAAGACCTGCTGACCTTCAGGAGACAACTCAAGACCTGGCTCTTCGACCAGTAACTTCCTTCCCCTCCCCCCCCCAGCGCCTTGAAACCCACCGGGTGTGTAGTGCGCTTTACAAATGACATGATTGATTGATTGAGCAGCCTGGGGTATGATATGTGTAAATACATGTAAATAGTTAGTGTAAATTAATGTTTCAAGTTTGCCCACATTATTGCTGTGACTCTGCTTCATATGATTGTGGCAGGTTTATGTTTGGTCTAGTCATCAGCACACAGCAAATGATGTGTACTACAGCTCCCATGATGCATTTCCAAGGTAGGGCAAACATCTTAATGGAGTGTTTTGTGCTGTGATGTATGATATATGGATTTGCTAACAATGTGTTTTGTTGGGAAAGTAAAGGGAAGCTGACCTACCCTGGATGATGTCTGCTGCAGTGGAGGTGTCGATGTCAGCTACTCCCATCAGACTCTCTGGTTCCAAGGTTCACTCTATGAGTGTCTCTATGAGAGGGGTGTTTTCAGGGTTCTCCATCTGTTTCACTTCCCTCAGCCACCCTGCTGGCCACTGTCTCCATGGTACGAGACCTCAGGTCATACCACCTTTTGCGGATCTCAGGAATGGTCTTCTGGCTGACTCCTAGGGCTTTAACCTTCTCAAGGATGCTGATCCAGATCCATGTCTTTTGGCTTTCTGGCATAGCAAACAGTTGGACTGTATTGGCCCCACATTCATCTGAAAGGAGCTCCAGCTCCTTTCCAGTAAATGTTACCTTCCTCTTCCTGTTCCCATCTCTGCAGCCAAGGTCTTCTCCAGGGATGGTGTTATTCAGTGGTGGCAGTGGTGATGCAGGAGCACTCCTGACTTCCAGCCTAGGCCTCTAGGTTGTGTCCACACCCTACATGTAAACGTCATGATCTGACATCATCATTCTACATCCAGAAAGCTCAGTTTCCTATTTTACAATTCTATATTAGGAAATCGCTATTTTGCATTTTCCTATTTTGCGACTTTCCAATAGCAAATGCGAATACATAAGAATCGCTATTTGTGGCATTGGCAATGACATACATGCCATCTTGCGATTCGGAAATAGCGATGTCTAGGGATTCGCTATTTGGAAATCGCAATTCCGAAATTTCCTACTTATGGCCAATTATGAGCAGAACGTTGTAAAAGCTAGGACTACTGCGACAGAAGGAAGTAAAATTTAAAAAGTGCTCGAGAGGCAGGCAGGAGGAAAGAGAGAGAGAAAGGAAAATCCAGGAGGGTTTAAAGATTGTGGGCACTAAGTGATAGAAAAGAGGGCAAGTCATTAGTGTGAACAATATGCCAAGAGTATACGCTTTAACAAATACTTTACAACATATGCATTTTTGCCATTAATGTTTTTTTTAATATTTATGGATATTAATGTACTTGTAAACTTGCAGGCATGCGTAACATGGTCTACATAACAATTTACAAAATCGTGACTCTGCTCCTTAACGCTTTTGTTGAACTATGTCATATACTAGAGGATGCACTTCTACGTTTCACAATTTATGATTCCGTACAATGTGTATTATTTCATTATGTAAAATTGAAAATCTGAAGAATATTAACTTGTTCCTTTACCAATTGATACATTACAATTCCACCACAAAGGGTAAATGCATGACTCGTAATTTCGCTATTATCCCTCTCATTAAGAATTTGATGAACTGATAGAACATTGGGAAATTCTCCCTACAAAATTTATGTATTGATTAGTGACGGTTACTGGTTAGCATAGCTGCAATACTCCTACACCTCCTAGAAATTAGCAAACATGGCCTCTTCACCGAACGTCTGCTTGAGAAAGGTAACAAAATAACCAGCTGTAACAATGTTACAATTGGTTATTCTCATTATTTAATAAACACCTTCCAAACAAGTGAGTAAAAACTAGCAAGCTTAATATTTGACAGTAATTTGCTCCACTGATCTTAACTGTGAATAGTCCTTACTTTGGCCAAGTGTGGATGTCACGAAGAAGGTAAATCCTGTAGAAAAAAGAAAGAAATATGTAAGTATAGTAGCCGGAGATTCTGGTATATAAAGTATGATCATTACCTCCGACAACTCGCATTATTTGAACGACAGCAGGCTATAATGAGCAGGCCTCTGACCTTCGAACCACAGACGGTGGACAGAGAATTTTTGTTTGATTGGTGTAGCAAGCACGGCTATTTTTGATCAACCCTAACAGTGACTGGTGACAAGCCCAGGATATGATGTCACTTTTGAAGCCAATACTTCCTGGGTTCATGGCCAATCTCCTGGGAGTGGTGTTATATTCTGATGATGTCCCAGAAATGTCATCACTTTCAGGCATTGGGACCAGGAATTGATGTTAGCTGCAGACCCTGATTCCAGAAGGCCAATTAACAAGGACATGATGTCACCCAAAAACTCTGATCCTGGACAGTCATGTGTGGAGGATGAACTGCCATGCACAAACTTTTACTCCTGGAGGTCAAAAGACAAGGATGTGAAGTCACCCAGAAATCTTCACCCTGTGAGGCCATGTGACATCACCCACAAAGTCTGACCCCGGGAGGCAAAGTGGCATCACCCATGAACTATAACTCAGAAGGCCTTTTGACCAGAATGTGATGTAGATGATTACCCGCACTTAGGTATGGCAGAAACATATTAGGAGCTCCCTATGCAATTGATGTAAATGCTTAGCACTCCTACTGGGAAGAGGGTGTGCCATTGTTATGAAGAGATGACTACTTTGTCAAAAGTAAATCCCATACAACTGGATACAATATCGATAAGTATTACCACAATGTGACACAGACGCTGATTGATGAGTTCATCAAATATAGGCCTTTATGTTTTACCACAGCTAATATCTTGTACATCCAGCTGATATCACCTTAATGATTTACCACAACTTATCTCTCCTATTAGGGACTACATCAGCAGTACATCCTCCAGTTCAAAAATGCCACATCCTTGTGAGTGTCATTGTCTCATATCTGTATCCTTGAGCATCCTTGTCTTGTTCCTGCCTGCCTACATGCAGGCATCTCTGTAGAATGTACACCGTGCTTGTTTTTTCTTACTAGTTGAAGCTCTATAGTGCACTTCACATCGCCAACTACTGGTACTACAAGACTCTCCCAAAGAAAATAATTGAGGTAGGGATTTACTACAACAGTGTAAGTAACTTCAAAAGAGTGAGGACCTGATTTACAGTTCGGAGGATGGGTTACTCCATCACAAACGTGTATCTAATGCCACATGAAATAAAAGAGACAGGGGGCCTCATGTAGGTAAATAAATTTTACCGGTTCTTAAATACCGAGCCGTACCGAATCGGTAAATTAGAATCGGTAAGTTATATGTAGGTAAAAATTCGGTAACAGTTACCGATTCGGTAACATTCGGTAAATACGAATCGGAATTCACCGATTCGGTAAATACCGAGGTGATAATTACCGATTCGGAAAATACCGAGGTGGTATCTACCGAATCGGAAAATACCGAGGTGGTATCCACCGAATCGGAAAATACCGAATCGGTACGTACGGATTCGGTAAATAACATCACATGACTTGACGAAACAGCTAATCCTGTGCAACGACAGCCCACCCAACCAGGAACTGCCCACACCCAGGCAGGTGTACACAATTAGCCGAAGTGGCCACACCCAGGCAGGTGTACATAATTAGCCGACCCTGGAGAGGCTCGGAGTGCAGAGGAGAGGCAGGGAGCAGTTGCATGTGCGAGCGGGAAACGAACAGCATGTCCAGCCAGAGAACACAGAAAGACGGAGGGGAAAGGAGGAGGAAGCTCAAATTCAGCCCCAAGGAACTCCAGGTGCTGGTGGAGGAGGTGGTGAAGCAGCACCAGAAGCTGTTTGGGAGGCAAACCCTGCAAGTGCCTGAGGCCGAAAAGCGCAACATATGGCTGGCCATCCAGGCGCAGGTCAATGCTGTGGGAGTGACCCACAGGGACATTGAGGTCCTCAAAAAGCGCTGGTATGACCTGAGGATTGTGACCAAGAGGAAGATGGGCGACATCCAGAAGGAGGCCAGCCAGACCGGAGGTGGAACCAACAGGGCACCTGCCCTCACCGAACTGGAGGAGCTGGTGGCGGCCACACTCGAGCAAGAGAGCGTCGTGGGACTTGGGGACGCCGACAGCTCTGCCAGAGCCGCAACACAGCAAGGTAAGACGAAAGCACAGCAATGTAGCCTCCCCTACCCCTATCCCACATCCCCCATTGTGAAACGAGAATCACACTGCAGTCCACACGTGTCAGTGCAGACAGGCAATGCATTCCGGGAGATGTAGTCAGGGCAACACTAACCATGACGTAAATGTCACAGGGCAACAAGGCATGTCACGCACTCGAGGCACAAGGAGACAGAGGACAGATTGGAATGTGAAATGATTTATTGTGACGCTTGCAATGCAGCCCTTCGGGGACACTGAGCCAATGTTGTTTTTCTGTCCACAGATGTGACATCATGCAGTACAGGGCATGCTGCAGGGGAGACGGCACACCGGCCACAAAAATCACCTCTAGCCAGCACGAGTTCAGACCAGGGAGCAGGCCCACTGGCAGCCGCACCACCAACACAGCCAGCCTCGCCGCACACAGAGCCAGCATCACCTCACCGAGAGCCAGCATCACCACCACCAGAGCCAGCATCGCCACTCATGTTCGATTCACCGGCCACATCTCCGCTTGCAGGTGTGAGAATGAGGAGGCGTCCAGCAGCCAGGCTACGAGCCTTAGACACCTCGTCAGACGACAGAATGGGCCCAGAAGACCGCACCGGGCCCCAGGAAGGGAGCCATCCCACTGTGCCCCACACCTCACAGGCAGCACAGACGGGAGCAAGAGGGCGCCGCAGGTCGCGTGTCCAGAGTCCACCAGCACCCACTGACGGCCATGGTGTCTTCTTGGGGCTCGAGGGCCAAATGTTGAAGCAACAGCGCCTGCAATCAAAGGCAGTCATGTCAGTCCAGAGGCACATGCGGGTGATGAAGACAAGCTTAGTCAACATGGACACAAACATTGGCGGCATGGCTGCGGGCATTCGGGACATGTCCCAGTCAATCCAGCAGTTGTGCAGCAAGTTAGATGCTGACATCGAAGCACGGCGCCGGGAACGCCAGAGAAGGGACACTACCAGCAGGGCACTCAACCGTCTGGCAACTGCGACTTCCCTACTTTGCCGGCGCTCTGTGACGATGCAGGAGGGCCTAACACAGTGCTGCAGCGACCTGTCTCGGGGGATGGTGCAGGTGACAAGTGCACTAGGGGTGCTATTGACTAGTCAGGCGTCGACAACTGCTGCAGGGGATGCTGCGGAGAGCATCGACACCAGCAGCAGCATCACACCCCCCGTCCCCGAAGCACGCAGGAGCAGCAGGCGGCTTGGGGTTGGCTCTAGTGAGGATGCACAGGCCGTGCAATCCACCACTGCAGCGCGTATGCGCAAACATTGATGTGGCCCTGCTTATCCACTTGCCATTGGGTGACGTAACCCTGGACATACTCATTGTATAGATGGCATATTGCCAGATTGGCCTGTTCATGTGTTCATGGCGTGGTGCCACATTAAACTACGTCATGACTTCTCACAACTCGCTGTGTCCCCTCACTTACTCAGAAATAGTTGCATGTGATCTCTGCCCGTCTCTCTCTCCCATCGATTGCAGTTGGCACTCTAGCTGCGCTGCCCTCTGGCTGGCCTGACTCTTCCTCGTTGTCCTCAAAATATGTTAGTTCCACATCTGTACCTTTTTTCGTGGCAAGGTTGTGCAGCATTGCACAAGTGGCAATTATCTTGCAGCAGGTGATGGGTTTGTACTGGCGTGCGCCTCCGCTCTTGTGGAGGCAGCGGAACCTGCTCTTCAGTAGTCCAAACGTGCGCTCCACCACATTGCGTGTAGATTTGTGGGCCACGTTGTATCGTCTCTCACTCTGGGTTGCTGGGTGTAGGTAGGGAGTGAGGATGAATGAACGGCATGCATATGCACTGTCGCCTGGATGAGTAAAAGGGAACCATCAGTTACATGCCTCTATACACTCTGATTTGCAGGTTTCAAGGGGCGTCACTGTTACTTACCCAGCAGGTATCCCTCTCCGAATACTCCGGCTCTCAGTCGTGTGTAGATCCCACTATTCTGGAAGATGTAAGAGTCGTGGGTGCTCCCAGGAAACTTTGCAACAATATCTGTGATGATGTTCCCTGCATCACAGATCACCTGCACATTGATGGAGTGGGTGGACTTCCTGTTCCTGTAGATGTGCTCTGTATCAGCTGGTGGACAGATTGGGATGTGTGTACCATCAATACAGCCGATGACATGGGGGAACTGTGCCATGTGATAAAAGTCTGTTTTTGTTTTCTGCAGTGCAGCCTGTGTGTTTGGGAAGCTTATGTAGTGGTGCATTCTCTGCATCATGGCATCCAGGAACTTCCTGAAGAAACGGGACAGGCAACTCTGGGATACACCACCCACCGCAGCTGTCACCACCTGATAACTGCCGGATGCCAGTAGATGTAGGCTGCAGAGCACCTGCACATGTGGTGGTATGGCGTGCGCCCTTCTTGTTGGCTGGTCCAGGAGTGGGTGCAGGTCCCTTATCAGGTCCATGATGGTTTCGGGGTGTAGCCTGTACCTCTCATGTATCTCTGCATCAGTCAGCTGGAATAGTGTGATGCGCTGTCTGTAGATTTGTTCCTCCCGTCGCCACACCCTCAGTCCTGCTGCCTGTAGACGTAGGCGCCTTGCAATGACGTACATGGCGGCCATGTTGTCCACGCTGTTGCATTTTGGGATTGCTTATGTGCATTGTTGATGGTTACCACCTGCTTTCCATCCGTGTTAATTACCGACTCTTATTTACCGATTTTCCTGGATTTCTTAATTACCGACTGCTCCTACATGTCATTTTAACTTTTTACCACTTCATATTTACCACTTCATATTTACCGATTCGTTAATAATGTATTCGGTAAATATGAATCGGTATTTTAGAATTCGGTAACTATGAATCGGTATTTACCGCCTCATATTTACCGAAAAGTGGTTTTTGGACTCCTACATCTCACTTGTCTGAATACCGGTCGGTAACGGCATATTTACCGAAAATCGGCCGTTACCGACCGGTATTTCGCTACCTACATGAGGCCCAGGATGTTTGTTACGTTCGTGATGAACTAACATGCCTGTTGAAATCAGTCTTTAGATTACTACAAAAGTGCAGTTTGTGAATAACTAAAAATAGTAAACTCACTCAAAAAAGTAAGTGCATGCAAACGTGTAGTTCATGAATAGCACTTTGTCGTAAGTTCTGAAGTACTACTATAATACTAAAAAACCGTACTTCATAGTGCAGTTTGTGAATCAGGTCCGATCTTCTTTTTCCGTTACATTTGAAACCACAAGGACAACAATGATGTGCGCTCATGGAGTCCAGGAAGCTACAACTGCTGCACTGAGAGGGAGTTTAAACTGAATGCCATTCCATGGTGAACTCAGTTGTTTCCCATTTCCCCCTCAGGTAGCCATGATGCACAAAACTCCTTTCATCAAGAGCTGAAACCACAGAAAAACGCATCACAGTATGTATGT
Organism: Triturus cristatus; assembly: GCF_964204655.1. Lineage (NCBI taxonomy): Eukaryota > Metazoa > Chordata > Amphibia > Caudata > Salamandridae > Triturus > Triturus cristatus. The sequence goes on along the minus strand of NC_140590.1, from coordinate 206,912,725 downwards.
GCTCAACCCTGCTATGGCAAAGAAGGCAACCAAATGTCTGGGTAATCGCTGCGCAGACCCTGAGTGACACACGGTGCTAGTGACCACCATCTACTGAAAAAGAAGAGGTGTTGTCCAAACAAATTCCCTGCCAATGTGTAGGCCTAATGCATAAGGGTTCTGCCCATTTTTAGTTTGGCATGATTTTTTGCCTTTGATCATCTGGTTTTTCAATCTTCACTGTGGGGGGTATCAGTATATATGGGCCAGATGTACGACCCTATTTTGCATGGGCAAACAGGGTGTTCCCTTCCTAATAGCGACCCCAAAAGCCACTCAGAAAATATCACCCTCTCCAAGAGGGTGGTAATGTACTCGCAAAAGGGAAGGGGTCCATAAGGAACCCCTTCCCTTCTGCGAATACAGGGAAAAATATTCCCAGGGACCACTGCCTACCCTTAAAAAATTTAACAAAAAGGTTTCAATTTAGTTTTTTTAAAATGCATCCTGTTTTCCTTTAAGGAAAACGGGCAGCATTTCCCAATGGGGTCGCAAATTGCGAGTGGCTCATTAATATTCACGAGCCTTGCATTTTGCAACCCCATTGAGAATCGCAATCAGTGTGTCTGACACTGTAGTACATTGTAAATTGTGCCTGGCAAATTTCGCATCGCAATCGAGCTCAAATTGCAAGATGCAATTTACAAGGGTCGTACATCTGGCCCGAAATCTCACTCACAGTAATCTTATGGGGATTGAACTGAGCATGGTCAATATGCTTGGTTGAAAGTTTAATGATGCTGGAGTAGTCAGAGTAATTTTGGTAACTGTAGATTACCCTTTTGATGCAAAAATGGGAGAAGGCGTGCAGGATCCCCATTCCCTGAATGCAAATTGCCTTTGAGGGCCCATTCACTGGGCATGTTGCCACCTCCAGTGCCTATGTCTGTGGAGGAGGGTGCACCCTGTTACGGCCATCTCCCACTGAGAGCGGGAGCAGGAGAGAAGCTGCTGCCTCCAGAGGAGCAGCTAAGGAAGCGCCTTCTTCCATGCGCTGCACCGAGGTGCACAAGTAAGCGGGGAACGAGCGAGGTCCCTGCACTACCCCCACCAAGCGAAGCTGCACCTGGGTACCCTATTAACATGAGCACCAAGGTTTTAAAAAGAGAAATAAAAAGTGAGACACAGTGAGGCCATGAAACAAAAGCTGCACAGTGGACGAACCCTATATAAACCACAACAAGAACTGGGTGTCTAATGCTAATAGAAAGAAGCACGTGAAAAAGACAGGAGTGTATATAAAGAATCAAAACATGGAATTCTAGAGCAGAAGCTGGATTCCCATCAATTCTTATCATGATCAGTATTATCATTTGGTCATCCACCTGATAGAAGAATATATCTCTTGATCATAGAGACTACCTTCATGCGGAGTTCTCTTGCTCAGGTAAACAGGTGGAACCAGACCCATAGATAAAGAAAGACAATTGTATCTACAGTCAGTGATCACAAAAAGCTTGTGCAGTGCAAACATTATATAGTGAGTGAAATCTTAAAAAAGAGCTGTTGGAAGAACCCACCCATTATTATTCACGGTTTTAGCAGGGTGCACCCCATTACGTCCTGCAATGACTACTTAACATACTTTGTATCTCCATGTGGTACCCCAAGGAGGTCACCACCAACGCAGTTTGCACGTGTTATGGGCGTTTACATAGAGTGTAGCAGACCCCAAAGAAAAGCAATTCAGAAACTAATATTAAGCCCCCTGGCTCAAAAAATTCATAACTCAGGAGAGGCTTTCATCATTATTAAAACTACTCTAGAGCTGGAGGTTTTGCTCTAAGACCCAGAAATACAGTGACCTCTTGTGGTTGGTCCTATGGCTGCATTATGTTGCCTAATCTGTGCATAGAAAAGCCTCTGAAAGATATGTTTGTGGCTCAAATGCTTATTAACAATGATTATTCATGAACATTGCTATGCTTTGATTATTAGTGAACACATTGGTTTTAATGGTAGTAATAACAGGTGTAATGAACCTGACAAAGCAAGTAGGCTTGCGTTATCGATTACTGCTGTGACTCCTTGATGGAGCCAATAGGTTTACCTCATATCTTGATGTGACATCCCTCTGACAGAGTGTTAGATCTGGGGGTCTCTAGTTGGCAGGGTAGGTACCACTGTCCAAGTAGGGACCCTTGCTTCTAGTCAGGGAAAGGAGGATACACTGTTAAGATAACCCCTGCTCACCCTCTAGGTAGCTTGGCCTGAGCAGTCTAGGCTATCAAAGGCAATGTGTAAAGTATTTGTACCAACACTCACAGTAACACAGTGAAAACACCACAGATTTACTCCACACCAGTTTTAGAAAAATAATGTATCTTTACTAAAAACTTCACAAGACCAAATATTACAGACAAACCAACATATAATTCAAAAAGGTTACTTTAAGGATAGTTCAAGAGTTTGCAGAAAGTATTCCAGGATGTAAAAGTCAGTGTCCTGCACAATGCGGCTCTCAATGCACAAAATGCGACACGTTCGTGCCCAACAGTACCTGTAGTTGCGATAAGGTTCCCAAAAGCTATAACAAGGAAGATGGCAAAGGCGATGCGATGCTCCTGAGATCCTGGGGAGGCTTTGCAGCAGCCCTGCTTCACGCAGCAGAGGTGGATGCGCCGGCTCCGATCTGTAGGGGGAGGATGCGATACCTTTGGCTTTCGTTGCGTAGGTTTCTTAGGGGGAAGCTTCACGCACAGGTTCGATATGACACGCTTCGATGTGGCACGATGCGCGGCGCAGCGTTGTCTTCCGGCGCCGCAACTCTCGATGCGCCACGGAACGGGACTCTGCGTCGACGCACCCGATGACTGGAGACTTTCACGCACCGGCAGTGGTGCGGCTCGCAAACTGGTTCTGCGACGACCCTCGCAATGTCAGGAATCTTCACGCTTCGGGACGATGCTCGACGCACTCAGCGATGCGGGGACCCTGCGTGTTGCGATGGTGCCGCGATGAAACTTTCCACGCACTCTCGTTCTTGCGACACGCAATCGGATGATGCGTTGGGTACCAGTTGCTCTTTTTCACGCTTCTGCTTCCCAGCTCCCAAAACACAGCAAAACGACCTCCTGAGGCCCCAAGACTGGGCAAACACTCCAAGGCAGGTCAGAACTCTCTCAGCAGAGTTCCAGGGGAGCTGGTGGTGAAGTCCTTTTGTTCCTGGGACTTCTTAACAGGGAGCCAGCTCTTCTCAGGCCCTTGGAGATCAGAATCAAAAGAAGGGGACACAGCAAAGTCCTTCCCCTCTCCTTAGCAGCAAAGCAAAACAGCAAGCAGGCAGTCTTCTCCTCTTCAGTCCTTTTCAGCTTTCTCCTTGGCAGAGGTTTCTTCTTAGTTCCAAAGTGATCTAAAGTTTTAGGTGTCTGGGGTCCTCTTCTTATACCCCTCCAAGCCTTTGTCTCTCTTTGTTCCAGTGGGGGGATTCCCCTGCTCAAACCGGTTCCTGGGTGTGCTCTGCTCTGGAGCACCTGGTTCCTTTCAGAGTGAGGGGCAGGGTCGTTAGACGCTCAGCAGGAGGTGGAGCCTTCTTTGTGCCAGCAGAGGCAGAGTCCTCAGCCTGGCCAGCAGGGGGTGGAGCCAGCTTTGTGTTTGTCAGGGGCAGCCCAATTCAAACCCAGGGACTACTCCTCCCACCCATCTAAAGCAGATCTCCCTATTCACCCTTCTGCTGACTCATCCAGGCTCCTGGAGCCACCTGGCCCATCACATGACACCCTTCAGCCAACCAGCACACAGGCACACAGGAAGGTTAAACAGGAGAATAGCTACTTTCTAAAAAGTGCTATTCTCACACAGTGAATTTAAAAACCATCTTGCTAAAAAGATGTATAATTAAATTCTGAACACAGAGATACCAAACTTGGATTTTCTATCTTGCCCTTATGGGAAGATAGGCATGTAAACAGCCTTCCCCATTCTATCCTATGGGCAAGATAGCCTCTCAGCAGTGAAAAACGAAAATGGCTGTAATTCACTACCAGGGCATGTTACACACCTCAGTACATGCCCTACCTTTCAGATACACTGCACCCAGCCCAGGGGGGTACCTAGGGCCACCATAGGGATGCCTGACATGTACAGAAAGGGAAGGATAAGGCCTGGTCAGTGGGTGCACTGGCCAGGTCGACATGGCAGTCCTGGACTGCACATAGGCACTGCAAGCAGGCCTAAGACATCATCTTAGCGCTACTCCTGTGGGTGGCACAATCAGTGCTGCAGCCCACTAGTAGCATTTAAATCACCAGCCCTGGCACACGCAGTGCACTTTACTAGGGGCTAACAGGTGAAACAAATATACCAATCATGGATAACCAATCAATATAATAATTTAGACAGAGAGCATATGCACTTTAGCACTGATCAGCAGTGGTAAAGTGCTCAGAGTCCTATTGCCAACAACCACAGGTCAGAAAAAATAAAGGAGGAAGAAGCAAAAAGTTTGGGGATAACCCTGCAAAAAGGGCCGTTTCCAACACAACCCCCTTCCAGCCTAAAGCCAGGGTAGACCAAGCGATACCTCGATGGGATTCCCTGCTTAGGGCGATAGAACACGGAAACCGGCCCAAACAGCAGGGCACTATTCCTGTTCTACGCCTTCCTGAACCAGGTTGGATCTCTCCATCCATACTCTCAGGGTCCACCAAGCCAACCCATGTGGAACCCTTCTCTTCACCTGTGGACACCACCTGTGCAGCACCTAGCCTTAACTTGCTCACAGGTGTGTCCCAACAGACAGACAGCAAGCCGCAGTGACCAATGACAGTGGTCAGGGATGAGACCCAGGCCTTATGCCTCTCAGGGCTCTCAAACCCCTGTGGCGTCAGAGGGTGGGGGGCGGTAGCCCCAGGTGCTTGGCACCCTTTGTCCACTCCCTTCCCTGTCAGGTCGGGTCTGACAACCTGGCACTGACCGACCAGCCCCGGGCCTGTATCCGGTGGCTGGACAGGAGGCTGGGGTAGGCTTTTCCATACCCAGTCCTCCTCTTCCTTGGGGTTCTGTACCCTCCCACCTGGTGCGGTACCCCCTTCTAGAACAGTCAGGGCACCTGTGGCAGGTGTCCTGCACCATTCGCCCACCAGTTCAGGGGTTCTATCCTGCAACTGGGATCCCAGGTCAGGGGGGACACCCCGGACCTGGCCCTCCAACCTAGGGTCTAAACCCTCCAGGTGAACCGGGGTCAGAGGCGAGGACTCCCTCCCTCTGCACCCCCTTCCAGAGTGCTGCACCCTCCCCACTGGAGTGGTACCCCTGGAAGCCAAACCGGTCAGGACACTGGTTACAGATGTCCTTCCCTCCAGGTCAGGCAGATCCTGAACCTGGCCTCCCAACCCAGGGACTAAACCCTGTAGTTGCACACCTGCCTGGCATGCCAGGACTTCTGGGGACTCACACAGTATCTCCCCGAGGGTGACACATGACTCATGTGTCTCGTGACAGTCTGCCTGGCGCAGATCTCCCGGCCCCTGTCCACCTGACAGTGCGCGAAGATCCCCCAGGACAGAAGTGGTGTCACCATGGTCACTCCTAGGGGACTCAGCCCTTCTGGCTGGTCCCTGACCCACTGGTTCTCCCACTGGGGAACACATCCCCCTCTCACCCCTCAGTCTGGACTTCTGCACCCTCCCAACTGGAGTGGTACCGCCAGACACCAGAACCACTGGAGCTCTGTTTACAGAGGCTCCAGGTTCTCCTGACACTAGGAGATCCTCCTCAAATGGCCTACTAGCACTGTCTAGGCCCCCAACCTGGTGTTCCCTTAAGGAACCCTCCAGGCCCTGAGACTGGGTTTCGGGCACCTTGGGACCCACAGTCCCACACTCACCCCTTCTCCACTGAGACAGGACGTGAGCCCCTACACCCCTCCCACTACACTGGGACCTAACTGGGCTACACTGAACCTCTTCCACCTCACAGATCTGGAAGATATCCGGGCCACTCCTTTTGGGATCACTCCCCAATGCCTCTCCAGACCTTTTGACATCCAACCAAAGGTCTGCCTCCAACGCAAGCTCTCTGGAACCAGAGAACTCACACTCCACCGGGTGTTGGCATAGCTCTGGAAAACAGGGACTTAAAATATGCTCTCCAACAAATGAATCACACAGCCCCCCACAGTTGTTAACCAAGCTACCGTTTGCCTCACCCTCCAGTGCCTCACACAAGTACCCCACACCACTCTCCTGAGATTGGCAAGACAGTACCTGACTGTATCTGTCACACAACTCACACTCTTCTGGGTGGTCTTCACACTCACACACCAAGGTTTCTACCATGGGGGAACCCCTCTCCCTGTACCTCTCATCTAGGGTCAGTAGAGTGTCCCTCCCACCACTAGGAATATGGTCCCCTGTGCCAGTTCCCCAATCCACTTCAGGGACACTGCACTCCACTGGAACTACATCATAAACCTGACCCCCCTGGTGTATGTCAACCCCCTCCCTCAAGTTAGGTGCCACATCTCTGGGTGTTTGTACCTTTCTCTCAGCACTAGAACTTACAATCTTGCTGCCACCATCTGAGCTGGACTCCACCTCCAACTCAGCAAAGCTCACTTCTTGAGCTAACCATTCTTCTTCAGCTGAGACACTCATGGCCTCAAGCCTCTCGAGCTCCAAATCAAGCTCCCTCATCCTCAACTCATGGGCCAGAAGCAATTTCTTCTCCTCCAAGGCACGGGCATTCCTGCTCTCCTCCGCCGCCTTGTCTACTTCCGATTGCTTCATTTTCATTTTCATTATTTCCAATTCATGGTTTCTCACCCTTTGATTCTCCTCCAACTCCTCTGGAGTGAGCCCCCTACTGGAATGGGAGCTGCCAGCCCTTGAGACTGCTCTGCCCACGGGCAGATCTTGGGGAATAAAACCATTCTCTTCATCTGCATCATCTTCCTCTTGGGCCTCCCAACAGGCCTTCAAGAATCTTTGTAGCACATCCTTTCTAGATCCGCTTTTCACAGGGCAACCAAGGTCTTTGCAGAATTGCTTGAGCTCCTCAACTTTGTACGAATACAAATCCTCAATGGAAAACTCCAATTCTGCCCTCTCACTTGTTGCCACCTGAGACATGATGCTCTTGAAGAGTTACTCAAAAATAGAATCAAAAATAATACAGTATGTGGTTGTCTATTGGTCTGCACTCCTAGTGATGTACACCAATTACTGTGGGTCAAGTACAAATACAAGTTCAATCCTCACCGCTGACCACCAATGTTAGATCTGGGGGTCTCTAGTTGGCAGGGTAGGTACCACTGTCCAAGTAGGGACCCTTGCTTCTAGTCAGGGAAAGGGGGATACACTGTTAAGATAACCCCTGCTCACCCTCTAGGTAGCTTGGCCTGAGCAGTCTAGGCTATCAAAGGCAATGTGTAAAGTATTTGTACCAACACTCACAGTAACACAGTGAAAACACCACAGATTTACTCCACACCAGTTTTAGAAAAATAATGTATCTTTACTAAAAACTTCACAAGACCAAATATTACAGACAAACCAACATATAATTCAAAAAGGTTACTTTAAGGATAGTTCAAGAGTTTGCAGAAAGTACTCCAGGATGTAAAAGTCAGTGTCCTGCACAATGCGGCTCTCAATGCACAAAATGCGACACGTTCGTGCCCAACAGTACCTGTAGTTGCGATAAGGTTCCCAAAAGCTATAACAAGGAAGATGGCAAAGGCGATGCGATGCTCCTGAGATCCTGGGGAGGCTTTGCAGCAGCCCTGCTTCACGCAGCAGAGGTGGATGCGCCGGCTCCGATCTGTAGGGGGAGGATGCGATACCTTTGGCTTTCGTTGCGTAGGTTTCTTAGGGGGAAGCTTCACGCACAGGTTCGATATGACACGCTTCGATGTGGCACGATGCACGGCGCAGCGTTGTCTTCCGGCGCCGCAACTCTCGATGCGCCACGGAACGGGACTCTGCGTCGACGCACCCGATGACTGGAGACTTTCACGCACCGGCAGTGGTGCGGCTCGCAAACTGGTTCTGCGACGACCCTCGCAATGTCAGGAATCTTCACGCTTCGGGACGATGCTCGACGCACTCAGCGATGCGGGGACCCTGCGTGTTGCGATGGTGCCGCGATGAAACTTTCCACGCACTCTCGTTCTTGCGACACGCAATCGGATGATGCGTTGGGTACCAGTTGCTCTTTTTCACGCTTCTGCTTCCCAGCTCCCAAAACACGGCAAAACGACCTCCTGAGGCCCCAAGACTGGGCAAACACTCCAAGGCAGGTCAGAACTCTCTCAGCAGAGTTCCAGGGGAGCTGGTGGTGAAGTCCTTTTGTTCCTGGGACTTCTTAACAGGGAGCCAGCTCTTCTCAGGCCCTTGGAGATCAGAATCAAAAGAAGGGGACACAGCAAAGTCCTTCCCCTCTCCTTAGCAGCAAAGCAAAACAGCAAGCAGGCAGTCTTCTCCTCTTCAGTCCTTTTCAGCTTTCTCCTTGGCAGAGGTTTCTTCTTAGTTCCAAAGTGATCTAAAGTTTTAGGTGTCTGGGGTCCTCTTCTTATACCCCTCCAAGCCTTTGCCTCTCTTTGTTCCAGTGGGGGGATTCCCCTGCTCAAACCGGTTCCTGGGTGTGCTCTGCTCTGGAGCACCTGGTTCCTTTCAGAGTGAGGGGCAGGGTCGTTAGACGCTCAGCAGGAGGTGGAGCCTTCTTTGTGCCAGCAGAGGCAGAGTCCTCAGCCTGGCCAGCAGGGGGTGGAGCCAGCTTTGTGTTTGTCAGGGGCAGCCCAATTCAAACCCAGGGACTACTCCTCCCACCCATCTAAAGCAGATCTCCCTATTCACCCTTCTGCTGACTCATCCAGGCTCCTGGAGCCACCTGGCCCATCACATGACACCCTTCAGCCAACCAGCACACAGGCACACAGGAAGGTTAAACAGGAGAATAGCTACTTTCTAAAAAGTGCTATTCTCACACAGTGAATTTAAAAACCATCTTGCTAAAAAGATGTATAATTAAATTCTGAACACAGAGATACCAAACTTGGATTTTCTATCTTGCCCTTATGGGAAGATAGGCATGTAAACAGCCTTCCCCATTCTATCCTATGGGCAAGATAGCCTCTCAGCAGTGAAAAACGAAAATGGCTGTAATTCACTACCAGGGCATGTTACACACCTCAGTACATGCCCTACCTTTCAGATACACTGCACCCAGCCCAGGGGGGTACCTAGGGCCACCATAGGGATGCCTGACATGTACAGAAAGGGAAGGATAAGGCCTGGTCAGTGGGTGCACTGGCCAGGTCGACATGGCAGTCCTGGACTGCACATAGGCACTGCAAGCAGGCCTAAGACATCATCTTAGCGCTACTCCTGTGGGTGGCACAATCAGTGCTGCAGCCCACTAGTAGCATTTGAATCACCAGCCCTGGCACACGCAGTGCACTTTACTAGGGGCTAACAGGTGAAACAAATATACCAATCATGGATAACCAATCAATATAATAATTTAGACAGAGAGCATATGCACTTTAGCACTGATCAGCAGTGGTAAAGTGCTCAGAGTCCTATTGCCAACAACCACAGGTCAGAAAAAATAAAGGAGGAAGAAGCAAAAAGTTTGGGGATAACCCTGCAAAAAGGGCCGTTTCCAACACAGAGCTAATAGGTTTGCCTTATATATGAAAGTGATGAACCTGTTACAAAGCCAATAGACCTGCTTACTTATTATGACAACTCCTTATTATGTGATGTTACATTTGGTATGGGGGGTGTGATTATGAACGTCATGACCAACTAGGGAACAAAATGTGATTTGAGGATGTATTTCCATGTACCTGATGTATATATTTGGAATTTAATGTGTAGTTGTTAGACCGGGGGGTCTCTAGTTGGCAGAGGTAGGTACCTTTGTCCAAATAGGGAACCTTGCTTCTTGGCAGGACAAGGGGGATACACACTTTATATAACCCCTGCTCACCCTTGGGTAGCTTGGCACGTGCGGACAGGCCTATCCCAAAGGCAATGTGTAAAGTATTTGTGCTCAAAACACACAGTAATACAGTGATAACACCACAAATGAACTACACACCAGTTTAAAAAAAAATAAAGTATGTTTATCTCAACTGAACAAGATCAAAACGACAAAAATCAAACATACATGTAATAGGAATATGACTTTAAAAACGTTTTAAACAACTTGACCCATAGAAAACTATGGGTGCGTGATTTCTCTCAAAGTACCTGTAGTTCCAACAAAATTCACAAGGCCAAGCAGCCGCAGAGATGGGAGGCATCGAAAACAAAGAGATGCGTCAGTTCCTGAGACCATGGGAAGGCGATGCATCGAATCCGGTCTGTAGGGTGAAGTAATGCATGGATACCAAGACCGTTCTGGTTTGCTGGTGATGTGTCAGAAAAACTGGCCACACGGGTAGGATGCATGGAAATCCGGGATGAGTCGGCAATCAATGCACTGGCGATCGATGTGGGGGCGTCGAGCAGTGCTGGGTCGGTTTCAGCTGCGACGTAGCGATGTGTGGAGATTCTTCTTGCACAGTAGTGCTGCATTGAAAGACGCAAGAAGACCTATGCATCGGTTTTCTTGTAGTTGCATTGCGTTTCCAGCTCTCAACAGCAGGAACAACCTCCATGGGATCAACACAGTCAAAGGCACTTCTTGGCAGGTCAGAACTCCCAGCAAGGATGTTCAGGGGAGCTGGGGGTGAAGTCTTTGTGTCCCTGAGACGTCAGAACAGGAGGCAAGCTCTACTCAAGACCTTGGAGATCTTCCTCAAGCAGAGGGGCACAGCACACAGCAAAGTTCTTCTCCTTTCCTTGGCAGAAACAGCTACTGCAGGCCAACCCCAGAGAGCACACAGCAAAGGGGCAGTTCTCCTCCTCCAGTTTCTCTAGCTTTTCTCCTTGGCAAAGTGTAAACAATTACTAGTATAACTGCCTTCTTATGTAAATTTAGGTTTCTGATACTGTGTTTTGATTTTATGTATTAACCTATGTACAGAAAACAACTTAAAAACGTATGAATAAAATAATTTTAAACAGTGAAAATAATGTGTTATGAGATTTAGTATAGGTGATTTTCTTTGGTTCAGCGTAAACTTCATTTGGTACGGTGAGTTAATACAGACACAAAAGTGAATTTTTTATTTGAATAATTTCCACACCCGGTCCCTTTTTGGTCCTACCTGGGTAACTCTCTGATTTTTGGTTGGTTCCATACACCGCTACACTTCTCCCCTCTATGATCTTACCCCCTATTCTGGAGCACACTCGTTTGCCCTCCACCACAACAACTCTAGGCAAAAGCCGCAACAACATGCCGCTCTCAGAGACACCCACTCATCACAATAGCAGCAATCCTAAGCCTAGCTTTCTCACTTCTGAACCCACCTTTTTCACAACACCCACTCTCAATTTGGAATTCTCCCAAACCACTTATTACCTTGCAAGTTCCAGCTTCAAGGACACTGCCCTCCCCATTATTGACCACAACCCGCCCTCTCTTGTCAGGGGACCCTCCGTCTGTCTTCCTCCCAATAGAACTGGTTCCCTCCCTGATACACTTACCCTATTTCTCCACTGCATAGAAAAGAAATCTAGGTAATGACCTCTCTCATGGAAAATGTGATCTTGCGATCCTGACCAAATTTACATGCCACCCCACTCCAAATATAGAGAAGTGGCCTCGCCCGAAAGACTTTCAATATCAGTCACCACCTTTACATGACCTCCATCCCCCTGAGCCTCATGTACCACAGACCCTACCGAGCCCTCAGTCCCCTATCCCCACTTGAGGTTGAATCACTCTGCAAATCATACAACACAAATACTCAACATATAGACCCCAAGTCTCCATCCTCAATCCCAGTAATCTAGAGCAGAAATAGAAACCCTCGAGTTAATGTATCGCCCGGACCACCAGCCCAATACACCACGATTCATACGCTACACTCTAATCCTAACAACTTGAACTCCATTTCCTGCATGCCTCTTAACTGCAAATAAGCAGTTAAACATGCAACAGAAATATCAGAAACCATTTTAGCTGACAACATTGACATCGCTTTCTTAATGGAGCACACAACCCCATGTTGCACTTGCTCACTCACCCTGGACATTTGATTATTAGACGACCTAGACCTATACGAACAGGGGTGGATTAGCGATCATCCATAAAAATGAATTCAAACTGAACACACTACAATCCATTGACTACTCAACCTTCAAATATCTCAGAGTTGATCTCTCAATAAAAGGCACCACCCCTATCTCACTCCACATGATCTATCACCCCCCCCCCCCAGGTGATCATACACTCTTCACTGAAGAGCTAACCGACAGAATAACAAAGTTCTCCCTCACTGACACCAAATACGTGCTTCTAGGTATCGTTAAACTGCACTGGAAGGACACAGAAGACATCACAGTCAAGAATCTTTTAAACATTCTTGAATTGAACGACCTTAAATAACTCGGCAACAAACAGACCCACAATAAAGGCTCCATGCTAGATGCTATAATTAACAGAAACAATCTTGTCTCCCTTCAATCCATCATACTCATCGACTGGTCTGACCACCACCTAATATGATTTTATCTTAAGGCAAATTCCAGTACTTGCCCTCCATCAGCCAATAAACTCATGGGGCCCGATTCACAGAACTAACTTAAGACAAAATCCTAAACTTACTACTTTTGTTATTCACAGAAATTAGGATTTTGTCCTAAGTTTGACTTAAGACAAACTTAAGACAGACTTAATACAAACTTAAGACAAACTTAAGACAAACTTAAGACAGAATTAAGACAGACTTAAAACAGACTTAAGACAGATTAAGACAAACTTATCCTAACTTAAGTCTGTCTTAAGTGTGTCTTAAGTCTGTCTTAAGTTTGTCTTAATTTTGTCTTAAGTTTGTCTTAAGTTTGTCTTAAGACAAACTTAAGACAAAATCCTAACTTCTGTGAATACCAAAAGTAGTAAGTTTAGGATTTTGTCTTAAGTTAGTTCTGTGAATCGGGCCCACGAACTGGACAAAGAACCTAAAGCAAATCCCATTAACAGAATTAGAATCTAGATTTGGCACCCATCTACACTCCCAACCTTACCTTAACTCTGTTGATGACCTCACTGCCCTATATACCTCAGTGACGACGGATGTTTAGGACTAAGTGGCCCCTATCAAATAAAAGAGTTCTAGAAAAATCCAATCCAGATCCTGGTTTAGCTCAGACCTTAATGAGGAGAGGAGACACTTAAGACTGACTGAAAGGCTATGGAGACAAAATCCTTCACTTGAATACCTTGCACTACTCAGATTTGAACATCACTCCTACAAAAAACACATCTTTAGAGAAAAAGCCACTTATTTTCGAATCAACTTGACGATGCGAAAAATGACCAATGGCTCTATTCAATATAATCAAACAACAAACCACCCTTACCCCTCAACACAAATAATAGTCACCAACAAATGCCATCATCCCAGCCCGATGACTCTACCGACATGCAAAGCTCCATGGAGACTACATCACATATCTCGACAAAGGACCGAGGGGACCCAAGAAATGCCAACACCAGCACTGATCCCCTACAACCAAAAAATAATGCTAAATGGACTGACTTCAAACTGATGACAAATTGTTGTACATGTGAAGCCCACATCCCACACTAAGGATCCACTCCCCTTCCACCTTAGTATAGATCCTCAAACATATCATCTTTCCTTTTTGGACTAACATCACTAATGCCTCTCTCTCATCTGGCAGAGTACCTGACTCCCTTCAACTATGACAAGTCACACCAATCCTTAAAAAAACAGGTAATGACCCCAACGACTTTAATAACCTCAGAATGATCACAATTCTTCCATTCCTAGCCAAAACGATTGAGTAATGTGTCCTACTTCAACTCAACCAGAATATTGATGAATTCAACCTTCTCAACACGTTTCAATTGGGCTTCAGGAGAGGCTGCAGCACTGAAACGGCTCTGCTAAATATCTCTGATGACATTCACAAATCTCTTAATGAAGGGAACTCTTGCCTCCTTATCCTAATTGACCTAATTGATGCTTTGGACACTGTGAACCATTTGCCCCATTAGAAGCCCTCAAGAGTCATTCTGGCATTAATGGCACTGTATTGAAATGGTTCCCATCCTACGTACAACATCGTCCTCAACAAATAAAAATTAACAGTTGTCTCTTGAAACCTGTTCTATTGTCACAAGGTGTTCCTCAAGGTTCAATCCTTTCTCCTGCCCTATTTAACCTCTTCATGGAACCCTTCACAACTATTCTGAAACAAGCTTGGGTCAAATACCACCTATATGCTGACAACTATACTACAATGTAAAGTCCCCTACAGACATCATCTATCTGAATCACACACTAAAAAAGATACAGTACTAGTTAAGTTCCAACCATCTAAAATTGACCACCAGCAACACTGAACTGCTACCCCTCTCACCTAAAAACAATACCTTTCCAATCCAAGAATTGCTCAAGAACTTGAACGCACTAAACTGCTCTCTTTCCCTTTCCAACTAGGTAAAATATTTAGGTGTCACCATGGACAGAAACAAGTCAATGAAGGAGCACATCAACAACTCAGTGAAAGGAGTCTTTACAGCACTAATGCACTTCAAAAAAGTCAACCTTTTATCCCTACCAATGATCTTAAGACCATTGTGCAATCGCTTGTCCTCTCGAAACTGGGCTATAGCAATGCCATCATCACAGGAACTCCTGAAGGTCAATTTGCTCCCCTGAGAGCTACTCTTAACATGGCGGCGATATTCCTCACATAAATAAAACAGTTTGACCACATTACTCTGGCCCTTAAGAGTCACTAACTGGCTTCCAGTGAAGGAAGATGCATCCTCAAAACCTCCTGCAGTGCCCACTTATGTACCCTTCCTTAGTAAAATCTGTCATACCTAGCAATTAAACTTTCCAGATATGGTACACGCCGGGAACTGGGAAGTTCCAGCACACTTGTTATATCCCCTAAGCTGAAAAAGAAATCCACCCTGACACGTGATTTCTCGGGAAATTCCCCCGGGATATGGAACACACTCCTAGAAGAGCTCAGATGCAACCCCTCCTTCTTCTGCTTTAAACGAGAGCTCAAATCTTTGCTACTGAACAATTGCGTCACCTTGCACACAATCCATCTATGTTTCCCAAAGACATTACCAAACTCCACTGACTCTCCTGTATGGCCTCCTGATCCAGTCTGTTCCACTTTGGCACAAATTATCATTAACTTTTTGCTGTATTGTGTATCAATGTACTTTGACTATGTTCTCTCACTATTTTTATATGTTCTGCTTTTAGCTCTCGTTAACTTAATGTGACCTAAAAGTATCCTGTCTTGTATCTCAAATTGTCCTATGTACACTACTTTTAAAGTGCTCTGATACCTTTAGGTCTAGCTAGTGCTATATAAAACTCTAAATAAATACATTGTGTGAGCTCTTTTATGGTAGTATGTTTTCAGGAAACATGGACTGAGTTCCCTGTTTATTTCAATGGCTTTAAAATGTTTCACCTACCCGCAATTCCTTCTCAATCTTGCTGCCCCTGGGGTGGCTTAGCAATTTACATCTCCACTATGGTCAATGTCAAGCTCTTACACTACGCATCTAACACATCATTTTATCATGTCTCCAGTCTGGAATTTATGTCAGGTTTTCAACTGGGCATTATTAACTTCTATAATAGCATTATAACATCAGATAAAGTTTGTGCATTGTTAAAGTTAGACCTTGACTTGGACTCACGTAGCCCAAGAGGTGAAAGAGATCTGGGTTTGATGTGTGGGGGGATTTTAATGCCCATCTTTGGCCCGTTGAGTTTAAAGATTCTTGTGGTTTAACGGATGTTGAAGGGAATCCTTTACCTCACTTTTCCAAGATGCATTCTGGAATAAAGTTAATTATTTGCAGATAACATTCAACATGTGTGCTGCAAACAAATACAGCACCATGGATGGTTGTTTTTCAAGGACCTTCATGGGTAAGTGGGAGAGAACAGAAATGTGTTTTATTTTGCTATCTGCTAACTTCGCTGCGAAGGCAAGGAAACAGCAATTACACAATTCTTCTTTGAGTAATCATCTACCTGAAAACCTTACTGTGGACATTACTAAGTGGCAGGAGCCTGTTTGCTCCACCAGGAGAATTACTGGCATTGCGGCTCAAAGGAGAAAGGGTACCTGCATTAAGTGGGAGTTTGATAACGTTGACACCTTCATAACCCAATTGGTTAAGGGCAATTGCACCTTGTTTGAGGATTGTCTAGATGCTGAGGCCAACGCACACTGTGTAAAGCAAGCATTTATTGCTCTTTCAGAGGCAGTGTCAAAGTCATTATCTAGAGAGGTCGGTGGATCACTGACATAATATCGACAATACTAATATTGACAGGCAAATTATCGACACACTAATAACTACCATTTATTTATTTAATAAAATACACAAATATCGAAATAGAAATATCGCCACTAAAAACACGGATAAATCCAATATCGTAACCATTAAATAAACACACAAAACAACAAAAATATCAAATACAAAAATATAGACCACATTATTATCGTAAACAAACAAATATCGACACCTCAAAAAAGATAATAATAACACCAAATATTACATTAATAATATAATTAATACTACAAACACAGACAAGATCATTTTTACAAATAAATTAACTAAACACTTTCATTTATATATTTACTAAATTATAAATTTACAAAATAAATACTAACATATAACTAAATATACACATAATATTAAAAAAACTAAATTTAACATTAAGGGGCCGATTCCGATCCGGGTCGGAAAGCACACCGACCGAGTCGGATCCGGAGTGTTTTCCGACCGAGCCAGACCCCTACAGTCCGACCGAGCGAGTACGATGCACACGTATGCTGTCGGACTCCCATAGAAGTCAATGGTAGCCGGTCATACGACACGTACATGGGCTCCCATTGACTGAATGGGTATGTCTCAAACAAGTGCTCCCCCTACAGTGGGTACGCATCGGTGCCATCTGCACTGTACATGCCTGTGTTGGGGAGACTCATAGGTCTCCCCCTGTGTCCGAGTCATAGGGCTGCGGGTGTTAGGGGGTCCGACGCGGACCACCGAAGTCCGACTCTGGGAGCTTTTACGAGCCGGACAATCCGGCTCGCACAGGCTGTCCGACGCGTGCATCGTACTGGCTCGGTTGTAAATGCATCCATTGCACGCCACGGTTAGCTTCCAACCGAGACATACGGAGCGGTTCGGACCCGGAAACGACTCGGTTGGTGAATTTCATGTAGCTCGCATCGTACTTGCTCGCTCGTACAGCTGTACGAGTCGGCCAGAAAACACACGTACGGCTCGTAGTTTTTCCGGCCGGATCTCGTT
The DNA here is from genome assembly GCF_964204655.1 of Triturus cristatus. Taxonomy (NCBI): domain Eukaryota; kingdom Metazoa; phylum Chordata; class Amphibia; order Caudata; family Salamandridae; genus Triturus; species Triturus cristatus. Next base: position 206,895,295 of record NC_140590.1, on the reverse strand, counting down.
CGGTGCCCTTCCGACCCGGATCGGAATCTGCCCCTAATTAGCATTTTCCTAAAAATAAATCAACTGACAAAACTATTTAAACCAATACTTCCAAAATCAATGAAAATCAACTACAAAACAAATAAACCAATGAAAATGAAAGAACAATTAAATAAGCTCTATATTAACCAATGAAAATAAACATAAATCTGTATTACACCAGCGAAATACCTGAAGAAGCAAACTCTCTGCCAGATTTCTTCTACAATATAACACTGCCACATCCAAGACTTCTAATTCAACTTCACAAAGTAAGTAAAATATTACAATTATTTAAAAATGTAACAAAATAAAACTAAACTAAACAAAAAAACTAAACAAATAACCTAATGTTATTATAAATTATCTCTCCTTTACAGAATATCCAAATTACACTCAACTAACTACAAGCAACATCGAAGAAACACCTCCAAATATAGTAAAATAAGTCTAAAAAATACTAATTCAATAACTAAAACTCCCAATACAAAAACCTCACTAACTACCCACTCCCCAAAATACAAACAATACTGTTAAGCAAATACATTAAAAAAACATGTTTCTTCAACAGAAAAAAGCAAGCACTGCATTCATAGAGCAACAGAAAACATCACAAAAACCAACATTTACAAAACCAAACATGTAAGTATATTTTAAACTTTTACTTTTCTAATACCATAAAAACATGTGTAACATATTTAACATTTTCTAAATAAATTTCTCATAACAGTTCAAATAACAAAATGACTGAAGATGCAAAAACATAACTTCTCAAAAAGGAAAACTATTACTATGCTATCTGGGATGTGTCCACACCCAAGAGAAACAAGCGGCAGACATGATTGATTGGAAATGCTCCAAATACTACTCCAATGCATGCTATGGGAGGGCAACAACAAAGGAAATTACTGAAATAAATGTCAAAGAGCATAACCATTCCCCGAACATAGCAGAGATAGAAGTAAGAGGTTTTAGAAACTCTTAAAGAAGCTAGCACTAGCTCTCAGAAACCCACAACAGAAATACTAAAGGACATCCTACCCCGAGTTCCTGAACAATTACCCTCCATCTCTACTTTAAAAAGATTAATTGCTAGAATTAAAAGATCTACTGCTCCCACCCCACCTGCCCCCAAAACATTCCATGAAGTTCAAATACCACCTGAACTTACTCTAACTCATAATGAAGAACAATTTCTTCTTTATGAAAAAAACTTCAAACGTGTGAAACATGGATGATGGATGGTACATTTAAAATAGATCCCAAACCATTTTTCTAATAATACACAATCCATGGACAGGACCAAAATAGCAACACCCCCTTCATTTATGCACTATTATCTAACAAACAAACAACTACTTATGTAGAACTACTAACAAAAATAAAGCAAGAAACTAATAACTTCTACCCACAAAAAATTATCATAGACTTTGAACAGTCAATGATACAAGCCATCCTGAAAAATTACCCTCACACCGCAATATGAGGTTGCTATTATCATTTTAATCAAAGCATATGGAGATACCTACAAACATCTACCCGTAGTGTTGAATATGCAACAAACTCCAACTGTGCATATAAAATAAAAAACTGATCTCACTAGCCTAAGTCCCAATAACAGAAGTTGCTGAACACTACAATTTATTAATTGAAAGCACCTAACACCAAACCAATTAACAAAGGCTAAATCCCCTACTAGACTATTTTGAGGATACCTCGGTGGGAATACTACATAGATCTGGGGATAGAAGACAATCAAAATTCCACATTCCATTGTGGAATGTGTACAACAGTACACTAAACCAGGAAGCAAAAACTAATAACGCAGTGGAAGGATGGAATGATGCCTTCCAAGCCACAATGGGAAGAACCCAACCCACCATCCATAAATTACTGAAATTGATCCAAAAAGAACAAAGCTGCTAACAATGAAGACTAGAGCAATCTGCAACACAACTATGTCCCAAATTAACAAAACAAACTTAAACAATGTATGAGCATTTACAATTCAAGGTAAGGCGAACAGTACCTGAAAAAACAAAATACCACAAATCCCTCCCACACCAACATACAATAATAATAATATAAAACAAACAAAAACATAGTTACAACTACTTAACACATAATACCCTACAAATAAGTAACACTCTAAAACAAACCATAACAATAAACGTGTGATGTGCTAGTAGCTTCCCCAATGCTGTTGGGCTCCCATCCTTCCCTGCCCTCGGTAGATGCTGCAAGAGACAGAGACATAGGTTCAGTATAGTGCCATACTCACAAACATCATATGCAATCAAAACTCCAAACTTGAAAATGAATCTCCCATGTTTAACTAGTCAATGTACTTTCAGCATATATGCCACATTTATACAATCAGCTGATGGATGGAAACATGCATAGTTGATAGTCATGCTCCATGTTGTGTTGACACAGCCAAATAGCTGGGCCTGTGCCTCCCTGTAAACACACATAAAACTGTCTGTATGCACACCTACGTGCCTGTAGGTAAGCTAGCTATACATCAAAACATGTTGTCCCATTCACTTATGGAGTATATTTCATGGAACACCATAGTTACAAAGTCCAATATGTCCTTTTGCAAGAGCAACCAGCTCCTGATATCCACCATCTTGGGCTTTGAAGTACAACTACAGTTGACCATTGGTGTCAGCTGTGTAGATGTTACAAGTTATTTGTTGTGCACAGCACACATCTATGAATGAACACTAACATGATGCTCACTGCTGTTCACTGCCAGTTGACGTCTCTGACACTCACACTGCAGCATATGTCACAAGGCCACATCTTATTTGTTGACGAAGTGCCAATGTGCACCATTTAACAATGTAGTCACAAACACAATGCACAATCGCATGAGAAGGAGAAATTAATGCAAGGCCTTCATAAGTTGTGACACGTCACATACCAACATGTCCACAAGTCCATGACAGGCCCTTATTGATCCAAGGCAGGATTCTGTCTTCTGTTGATGATCAAGTTAGTGGACTCCGTTAGGACAGCTAATGTGTGACAATACCTAGGGTCTGGTATATGACATCCCTATGTTGGGCTGACTGATGACATTGAGGACACATCAATGTGCCAAAAAGGTCACACACTGATTACAAGCATTAGCCACAACTTCACCATGCACAGATGCACAAGGACACCCCTCCACAATGCACACATACTGAGGACTGACAATCTGAGTAACCTTTGCTCATTATCATCCTTCAAATTACTGTACAACACCTCAGTCACCTGATCACATCCAAACATGTTAAGCCATAGTGCCAAAACAATTTCGCAATAGTCAGGTTCTGCTACATTGCAGTTAAGTCACAGAGTCTAACCATCCCAGTTATGTTATGTTATGTTATGTTATTTATTCTTTTGTATAGCGCACGGCTACTCAAAAAGAGTGTCCCGGCGCTTTTGGAAAAGGAGGGCTGCAACACAATAACGTAACACCGTTAAAAAAAACAAAAGGACCGAATGCCAGACAAATACATGCAGGAAAAACAGGCTACTGGGTAAACAGCCAGGTTTTAAGGCCTTTTCTAAAAGCTAGTAGGCTGGTAGCTCCCCGCAGAGTGAATGGCAGAGAGTTCCACAACTGTGGCGCCAGTAGTCCAAAAGAGCGGCCTCCCAGGCGAGCTCTCTTCACACGCGGAACAACCGCCAAAAACAGGGATTCCGACCTCAAAGACCGGGTCGGCTGATAGAAGACCAGTCTCTTTTGAAGATACTTTGCTCCCACCGCGTGGAGAGCTTTGTAGGCCAGAGTCAGAGCCTTGAAGACGATCCGTTTCCGGATCGGGAGCCAATGCAAAGTTTTCAACAGGCCCGTTACACTGGCCCGTCTATTTAATCCAAAGATAGCTCTCGCAGCAGCGTTCTGCACCACTTGGAGCCGCTGCAGCAAATACTCTGGCAGGCCCAGGTAAAGAATGTTAGAATAATCCAACCTGGACCCGATCAGAGCCTGCACTGTCAGTTTCCTATGCTCCTCAGACAGCAGGGGAAGGAACCTCCGCAGCATCCTAAGGATGCCGAAGCAAGTGCCCGACACCCCGAGGATCTGGGATTTCAATGTTAGCCCCTTATCCATCTTGACCCCCAAATTCTTGGCGACTTGGGAGGAGCAAGACGGGGGAAACATATTAATCGGCCACCAGGCCTGCCAGTCTGGCTCTGTATCGCACCCAAAGAAGAGTACCTCAGACTTATTGGAATTGCACTTGAGGCTGTTCAGTTGGAACCATTGAAAAACAGCCCCAAGGCAATCCCGGATGCTCTCCCCGTCAAAGTCTCCTCCTCTCTTACACGAGAAGAGGAGCTGGGTGTCGTCGGCGTAGGATACGATCTGGGCCCCATACGACTCCACCAATGCCGCCAACGGGGTCATGAAGATGTTGAATAGGGTCGGGCTCAAGATAGAGCCCTGTGGGACCCCGACTCCCAGAGGCGGCATCACGGCGGAATCTGGCGAGGCCCAGACCGTTTGCCGGCAGCCAGCTAGAAAGGAGGAAAACCAGCCGAGCACCGTCCCCCGCAGACCTATCTCAAAGAGTCTTGCGAGAAGGCCCTCATGGGGGACGGTGTCGAAGGCCGCCGACAAGTCCAACATCACCAGCATGGCTTTGCCCCCAGAGTCCAGAACCCCTTTAATGGTTTCTGAGACCTCAAGGAGCGCAGTCGCTGTGCTGAGATGGGGACGAAAACCCGACTGGGTGGCGTGCAAGATCTCGTTGGTCTCAAGAAAATTGGAGAGCACAACCTGAACGTGCTTTTCCAAGATCTTCGTGAGAGCCGGCAGCAGAGAGATGGGCCTATAATTGACCGGGGCCTTCGGGTCTAGGCCTGGCTTTTTGAGCAATGGAATCACCATCGCCTGCTTCCAGGCGTACGGGACCACTCCCTGACTCAGCGAAAGATTTAACAGCGGGTTTGCCAGTGGATTGATCACCTCCGCAACTTTCGCTAAAAATTTAGCAGGGCATGGGTCGAGGGGCGAGCCCGATTTGAGATTGCCCATTAGCGCTAAAGAGTCAGGGGCAGAGAGCGGAGGAAACACACTCAGCGTCACACCAGGCCAAGCCCGCGGGGATAAAATGGCCTCAGGATTAGTCTGGCCCATGTTGCCATGTGCACAAATGGCAAAGGTAATTTAGCCAATGAATCACTGCAATCATCACCATCTATCCCATCAGTACCAGTACCTGTTAAATGAAAAACAAAGGTGGCGGTGTTCCACATGGGAAATATCCGCACTTTCAGTTTAGCATCAAGTTAACATTCATTTAAAGCGTGAAACAGTATACAACAACGGGTGCCCCACCCTAAAAGAGCATACCACCAAACTGCCCTAATAGCACAGAAAACAGAAATTTTCTGAGCAACAACTTGCAAACAAAATAATAGGGTTACTGTGGCACACCTGCAATAGTTACATGAACCTCTGAAAATATAGAGATTTGGTTCCTAGGCAACATAGGGTACAGTATTCCCTTAACTTCTTTTCTACTCAACAAGAACAATTGACAGGGATTTCAAAAACATAAGTCTGACACCATCCAGTTCAAGTATGGGACTGTAATTCTTTATTCTTTCTGTCGTTTGAGTCCACGAAAAGTTCTTTCATAAAATAATCTCAGCACTTTTTTTACCAACACGTGTTTTGTCTTTCCAAAGACTTTATCAAGGCTGGAATAATAAACATAAAAACAAAAATAACTCACATAAATATGAACAACATATATATGCACAAAGATACATTAAAAACATGAACAAACCCATGATACATGAAGCGTGTTGTAAATAATAATATAAACATGAAATCAAATATCCACAATAAACATAAAAAAGGTAGTAAGGGCATGGATACTACTAAAACAGAGGAAGCCAATGAGTTACCTAAACAAGATAATATTGCACATGAAAAGAAAAGATTGGAAAAGCATATAAAGCTGTAAAGATGGCCAGTTGCCATACAAGTGAAAGGTGATGTTTGCAATTAGTTCGCCAGGAAATAAGATATGGTGGAAATAGATGGTAGAGCGAAAAAAACACTACTATCAATAAGCAGTAGAAGATAATAAATGACAAAAGAAAAATAGAAAGATAGAAGAGTATAGTAAAGTGGCAGAACCACAGTTGACAGAAACAGAACACCCGTGCGGTATCCATTATAGGCACTCGAGAGTAGTCATCAGTACAAATGAAAATGAAAAACCTCCCCATTAATATAAACGAGAAAGAATCCGATGGAACAACAAGCTTATAGCCGTTACGATATATAGGGCTATACAGATAAACAGAAGGCTGGTTCCTGAATGACAAATTTGGAACTAAAAGATGAGAAAAATATAATATAATTACAAAGCAATCCCTCATCTGATCACTACACATAAGTCTAAGATAACTCAATTATTGTGACCCGGAGCCTACAAACCAGAAAGGTGAACGATCAGAGAAAGTGAAGTAAGACCCTAAGGTGTGTGGGAAGACCATATAGGATCTCCCAAAGGCTCTAGGGGAATAGAGTTAGAGCAAGGGAATCCTATAATATAGAAAAACCAGAGATCCTAAATTAATAGGACCGTGAATGGAACGGTGAGTGAAGTGGTGTTAAGAAAAGCTCCCGAAAGCTATAGTAGTAATAATACAGCGCCATAGAAGGGTGCCATCAGTACCTGTGTGCACTTGCTGTCACTATGGCAGGTAATTACATCATGTTATGCCATGCTGCTGATATTGGGCTAATATACTTCACAATGGTGCTGTCCTGTCTATCATTGTGAAAAAAGGGACCCATGGGACAGGTGAGACCCTTACCAACTCACCGCTCCCTGAGTCCACATCTGTGCATGTCTGTAGCCACTAACACATCATCACATGAGCACACTATTGAGCTAGCCACACAAGCCTGACAAGTGTACTGGGCTATCCATTTCACACAATGAATTATCCTGTGTAGGAAGGTCTTAGTTCAGACAACATTTATACAATGTGAGATGAAACAAAGGAAAGATGATTTTATGTGACAAGGTTCATGGGTTTTAACCCATGAGAAACAAAATGCTGTACAAATGCAGAACAGCTGCACTCAACACTGAGGCCACTTAGAAGCCATTGCATCACACTAGAGACATCACAGAGGTCCGCACTGGCTCAAGGCTGGGATTCATGCAGTCACTCTTTGCACAATACTCACCCCCAACTTGCTGCTGATGGGCCCTCAAGCATCCATCCAGCTCTGGCTGTGTCACTGCCAAGATGCGGGCCATTAGTGGTGTCATGCTCTGGCGTGCCAGCCTGTCACTTTGAGGGAGCACCCCCAGCGTCATCTCAGCATAGTTTTTGCTCAGGTGGCAGATGTCATCTCACCTCTTGTGGCAGTGTGTATGGTGTCAGTTTGAGACACCCAGAGACCACACCTTGCGTGCAATTGCCCTCCATATGGCTGGCGAGAGAGTGAAATTCCCAGCTGACTGTACGCGCAGGGCTGATCCCTGGAGCTCGGGTTGTGTTCAATACCCGCCAAGTGAAGCTCCTTCTTTTAAATTTGGCTAATCATCAACTTGCTTTTACTGCTGTTTTTAAATGTGATTTTAATACTTGCCTATCCTCGCTGCTAACGTTGGTTCTTACCGCTTAGGCTGCTAGTTCAGGCATTTTTGCACACACTTACCGGGTTACTGGGGTGCGAGTTGTTCATTCTCCCGTAGTTCCCGGTGATACCGAGTGAGAGGCGGCTCATTGGTTGAATCAGGGAGGTGGATACGGGGCTCTGATTGGGCGCTGGAGCGGGCTGGAGAGTTAAATTCCCAGCTGACTCTACGAGCGGGGCTGATCCCTGGAGCTCGGGATGTGTTCAATACCTGCCAGGTGAAGCTCCTTCTTTTAAATTTGGCTAATCTTCAACTTGCTTTTACTGCTGTTTTTAAATGTGATTTTAATACTTGCCTATCCTCGCTGCTAACGTTGGTTCTTACGGCTTAGGCTGCTAGTTCAGGCATTTTTGCACACACTTACCGGGTTACTGGGGTGCGAGCTGCTCATTCTCCCGTAGTTCCCGGTGATGCCGAGTGAGAGGCGTCTCATTGGTTGAATCAGGGAGGTGGGTACGGGGCTCTGATTGGGCGCTCGAGCGGGCTGGAGAGTTCAATTCCCAGCATGCCGCAACCGCGCAGCGGACGCACGCAGCGAGCGCGCCGCCGGCGCGCCAGAGGCGCGCCAAAGTCAAGCCCGTCTGCGCCCGTCCGCGCTCGGCCTGGGCTCAGGGCGCGTTACCCTGGTTCTAGCGCATCAGAGGTACTCAGATACACATCTGACCAACTCAGAGGCTTGAATCCTGAAGGGGGGAAGTCTGGTTGCCCTAGGCTCCGTCCTGAGATGACTCTTAAAGATTATTTTGTCGATTGTAGGTGCTGTCAGTGCCCTTGCGAGATATCTTTGCAGCCCAGGGTAGATTAGGGGGTAGAGAGAGGAAGGGCCCGCATGTTCGAGAGAATAGAGCCCAACCATGGAAATGCTTGCTAGTGAATGCTAGGTCTCTGGTCAAGCATAGTCTGGAATGCAGTCTGTTCATGGAACAGCACCAGATTAAACTTGCTTTTATTACTGAGGCCTGGACTAATAACTCCTCAGGCCCCGATATTGTGAAGGCCCTCCCTGCAAATTTCCTCCGCTTCACGTTGGACCGATCGTCAGGAAGGGGTGGGGGGCTTGCGGTGATCTACGACAACAGCCTGGAGCCTTTATTTTCCACAGCCTCCAACAATACGTGTGAGGCCCTATCTATCACTGTTCGTCTTTCTCCCCAGAATACGTTTAAAGCACTTTTGATCTACCGTCCCCCTGGACCCAGAAGCATGTTTTTGGAGGCACTCAGGACTTTGGTAGAGGATGGACTTTGTGCCCACTCGTTCACCGTCATGGGGGGATTTTAATTTTTATCTGGATGATCAATTAGACCCAGATAGTATGCAACTTACAGAATTTATGGCTGCAGGAGGGTTGGAACAAAGGGTGGCTGGACCTTCGTATACTGCAGGGCACACCCTGGATGGCATTTTTACGAACAATCCTGATCTGGACATTGTAGATATTCTGCCACTCCCTTGGTCCGATCATGCTGCTATAATTTTTACACTTTCCTCTGGGACCCAGACACAGTCAAGCTCCAAGCCAAGGGTTAAGATTGTGAGCCGGGCTTGGAAAAACATAGATAGGGTTGGAATGGGGAATTACCTAAGGTTTAATGCCCCCTGTATCCCGTCGGACGTAAACAAAGCAGTGGACTTGTTCTCCAAGTGGGTCGAGAGGGCCTGCGATATTTTTGCGCCAGAAAAATCTTTCACGCCCAGAAGGGCGATGCCCTCGGCGCCGTGGTTCTCAGAATCTCTGCAGACTGCCAAAACGGAATGTAAGAAATTGGAGAGAAAATGGCGGAACGGGTCCTGTCCAACTAAGAAAGAAAATTATAAAAGGAGCCTCTCTATTTATAAAAATCTAATAAATGAAGCAAAAAAAACTTATTTCACGGAGCAAATAGAGAGGGCTAGTTCATCCTCCAGGGAGCTGTTTAAGACCATAACCAAACTTTCGACTCCAGCAGAACCTAGCTCAGCGACCAGTGCTGATATGTGTGAGACCTTAGCCACCTTTTTTCAGACTAAAGTGGCAGGGATGTTCTCCTCCTTTGCCGAAGTTTATGGAGAGGTGGGAGTTGCAGCACGATGGGCGGATGCTGGGTCAGTTTGGCCGCAGGATAGATTAAGGGGCTTTAGCCCGCTACAATCGGAGGAGGTCACTGGTCGTTTGCTGGCTGCCCGTTCGGGAGCCCCTAGTGATCCGTGTCCGGTGGCAGTCCTTAAAAATTGCCCAGAAGTGATTGCCACCACGTTTACCCCTCTGTTTAATGCTATCATTGAGTCAGGTATTTATCCTAGGAGTTGGAAAGTTGCTTCTACCCTTCCTTTTATTGAAAAACCAACTCTAGATAAAAATGACCCAACCAGCTATAGACCTATCTCGCGGCTCCCACTGCCGGCGAAATTATTTGAGAAGGCCATAAATAGGCAACTTAGCCTTTTCTTGGAGAGAACTAAGGCCCTTGATTCCACGCAGTTCGGGTTTCGGGCAGGACATAGCACAGAACTGGCCCTGATTAAGGCAACGGAGGAGGTGAGAGAGGCTGTGGATCAAGGGGGTGAGGCGGTCCTGATTTTGCTGGACCTGTCGGCGGCTTTCAATACGGTGCATCATGGTGTGATGCTGGACCGGTTGGCTAAGACAGGGGTGGTAGGCACGGCTTGGAACCTCCTGAAGTCTTTTTTGGCCGATAGAACCCAGACCGTGGAGCTGGTTGCCGAGGTGTCCAAACCCTTTGCCCTCCCATGCAGGGTCCCGCAAGGGTCTTCCCTGAGCCCCACTCTTTTTAACATTTTCGTTAGTCCGTTGGGAGCCTTGATTAGATCGTATGGCCTCCAACTTACTTCGTACGCAGATGACACACAAATCGTGTTATCAATTCAAAGAGAGTCCAAAGTGGATATGACAACCAGGTGTCACGACTGTCTTAATGATATCGCGAGCTGGATAGCCGCAAATTGCCTCAAACTAAATGCCGGCAAGACGGAGTTCATGATATTTGGAAACAATCCAAACACCTGGTCGCCAGCTATGTGGCCCGAGGCCCTAGGGAAGCAGCCAGTGCCTACCCTAAAAGCTAGGAATCTGGGTGTCATTATGGACCTGAAACTGGACTTTGGAGGACAAGTTAGCGGAGTGGTTTCTTCATGTTTTCACATCATTAGAATACTAAGGAAAGTAAAAACATTCCTGCCCAAGGACGGTTTCCGGTTAGCAGTCTCAGCTTTGATCCTGTCGCGCCTAGACTACTGTAATAGTCTGTACCTCAATCTGAAAAAAAAACATCTTTACAGACTGCAGATGGTACAAAACGCGGCAGCGAGACTGCTGACAGGATCTCCTAAGTATGTCTCAGTGCGAGAAGGAATAAGGAAACTCCATTGGCTCCCGATTCACAGACGCTCTCAATTTAAGGCCATGTGTACGGTTTTCAAGGCTGTGAAAGGCACTGGCCCAGAGTTTATGAGGGACTGTTTCTGGCGGTATGTGCCAGGGAGGGCACTGCGCTCGGCGGAGAACAACCTAGTGGTTGTTCCCAGGATAAAAAATGCTAGCTGGGGTGGAAAGATGTTTTCCTATGGGGCGGCCACCGCATGGAATTGCCTTCCAGCACATCTTAGGAAAGAGGAGGAACTTCTGTCGTTCAGGAGGGGGCTGAAGACCTGGTTGTTCAGGGATTAGACCCTTGTCCTTCAGGGATGCTCAGCATGACAGCACCAGGACACCCTTGGGTATTAGTGCGCTTTATAAGCTCCTAAATAAATAAATAAATAAATAAATACACTGGAAATGATGTGTAGAGGTCAGACTCACTGTGTCCTACACTACACACCCCTTAATGCCCTTGATCATTGCCTAGCTACATGTGTCATGGTGGTCACATTTAGAGCCCTGCTCTTGCATTTTCACACTCTTCTCACAAGGTGGAGTCCTGTCTTGTGCAATCCTCAGGCCTATGATGGCTCATTGAGAAATAGGGTAGTGAACAACAAATAAGTTTCACTCAGTCCTTTTGGTGATGGGTCCTTGTAACATTGGGCAGTTTCTGTGCAGGCCAGAGGGCCTCACACTGAGGATAAACATGGGCCATCACAGAAATCGCATGCATGTACAATATGAATGGAGAAACAGTGCATACACATGCAAGACTAAACACATCATTGAATCAATAGTAGGATGACATGTCCACCTCACATTTAGCTGATGTGTCATAGGTGAATTACCCCCAAGAGTGATAGACTCAGGCATTGTACTCCTGTGCATAATGGACACATCTCCATAGGGCCAATTTGAAAACTGTACACACATTATTCAGTACCCTCTGGCCAAACTACATTTATAATGTCACAAATGAGCATATGCACACTTAATAGACTAAGACATCACATAGCACAGGGAATGTGTGTTCAGACTTCAAGTGTCTCAAACCAGCAGTGTAACTGTGTAACTGCCAAACCACAGTATGCCATTCCCATTAGGGGTGGGCGGAATTTGCGAAAGTGGCTTTCGCAAATTATCGCGAAAATGTTAAAGATTTCCGCAAACACGCGGCAATATCGCGAAGATGCAGAAGTTTTTTTCCCGCCCGTTCGCGGTATTTTCTGCGTGGCCGCGGCTCGCCAACTTACCCATGCGGTTGCTCGCGGGCGAGGTCATCTTGTTTTCACTCTTCTCACGGTGCATGATCGCGAGAAAAAAGACGTGATCGCGCGACCAATGACATTACTGCGGGCGCGAACTGTCGCGAGACAGCGCAAATGGCTACCAACAATCCAACATCTCGTGGAGAACGCGACCTGATCGGGAAAATTTGTCGGCGAACGCGGGGATTCAGGTAAGGCGATCGCGCGCGCGCGAGAATGTATTATTTTACAGCGCGAGCAAGAAACAAATTATCGCTAAGCTGCGGAATGTGGAAATTTTGACATTTTCGCGCTCTCCGCGGAATGCGAAAATGTCAAATTATCGCAATTTCCACGAGCGGAACGGAAATTTAGCCCAGGCCTAATTCCCATCCTTAAATGCAGTCAGGGATCTATGGAAATAAGGCTGCACACCCCATTGACATGAAGTCAGCATTCTAGGCAGTGTCACATGCATTTACATTACCCAGTCTCAGAACAACATGTGTTTATTTTGGCTTAAGAAGAGCTGTACAGGTGTCCATGTCTTCATCCTCCCCACATACTCAAGTGCCAATAGTACTAGGTCATGTATGGAGCATGCTGTTGACAAAATATTGATGCATGCACATTGGCTTGCACTCACAGGCACATATTATTGTACAGTAACATCATGTGAGTATTCTGAGCACTCTCAAACTTTTACTCAGACACTTACCAGTACATCTGGAGCACCATACAGCCTCCCATACTGTGCAAGGAACTCGTCCACCAGGATCTCCAGCTCCTCTGTGGTGAAGGGAAAGGCCCTAATGTTCTCTGTTTGCGCCATCACTGGGTCTAGAGTACAGGTACAGCAGCAATTGGTGGTGATGAATGGCAGGCAGCAGTGTCTCAATGCAAGTGACATGTGTGGCTCTCTCACAGACATTTATATGCGCCTAAAGTTTTTTCAGTGGTACTCTGCTAATGCAATTGGTCTGCCTGGTTTGCATCTTTCAATTGTATCCAATGACCGTGACCGCGCTGGCGGTGCACGCCTACCGCGAGTTTCAAAACTGAATTGCACTACCGCGATGGCAGTTCCAATTGGCTGAAATGGCATTGGCATAGGCGGTTTAACAACGCTGGGGCCAGGTGGTGTCTTCCGCAATCTGGCATTTTTCAATTGTATCCAATGACCGTGACCGAGGTAGTGGTGCATGCCTACCGCCAGTTTCAAAACTGTTTTGCACTACCGCGATGGCGGTTCCCATTGGCTGCAATGGCATTGGCATAGGTGGTGACACACCGCAGGGGCCAGGTGGTGTCTTCCGCAATCTGCCCTCTTTCTATTGTATCCAATGACCTTGAACGCAATGGCGGAGCTAGCCTACCGTACCTATGAATACATTGTGCTATTGCATTGGCACTTGCCAATTTTCATCAGTGAACACTATATATTAAAACTATATTGTTGCACCTGGTTGTAAACTGAAATGAGAGTGTGACATTTAACTCACTGATGCCCACACATGCCATGTCAGTGCACATGATAACATGCATTGGCATGTACTTCCTCACATGTCACATATGTTATTTGTGTGCCTGTACACAGATTTGATCTGTAATGGAGTCTCATATTTGTGAACATGTCAATGTGTAAAATGGCTAATCAGCCCACAGTAATGATGGAGTGACCATATAATGTGCCTATTTCACTGTGTAAATTGCTGTATTTATCTTGATAGTTGACCAGCTTGCACACACTATGCTCATTGTGTAAAAATGTTGTGTTCAGTGAGACTAAAGCAAGAATGTGTTGCAGGTACAGCAGCTACGTAGAAGTCAGCAGTGTTGCTGTTTGCCACATGTGCTGTGTCACATCCAGGGCTAGTGACACAAGATGTAGGAGTGTACCATTTACCACTCACATAGTCTCAATCTGATTTGGAAGCAGTTAGTATGCACATACTGATCACATGTATGACTACATGAGATCAAGGTGTCTGTGCATGTGACTTATGTATTAAGGTGTTGTTACAGTCCTGTCAATGTTGGCACTGTGTTAGTCAATATGTAAGATGTTTGCCACATCTCATCGGTGAATATAATTTACAAGTGTCCTCTCTCGTATTATGTAGGAGATGAACAAATGTGCATCAGCCTTTCCCAGTGCTGGCAAACATGGAGGATGAGGACATCATAAGGAAATTCTGTCTCAATTGCCCTACCCTTCAAGAGCTGTGTTCTCAGTTGGAGCCCCGTATGAGGCCTCGGGGAACCTATCCGACAGCTTTAACTCCAACAGTTAAGGTGATGGCTGCGCTGCATTTCTTTGCCACTGGTTTGTTTCAGTACACGGTGGCCATCGCTGGTGGGATGTCTCAAGCTATGTTCAGCATGGTGCTACGTGATGTCCTGTTCACAATGTTGACCTACAAGGACCACTACATACACTTTCCAAGGCGACATGAATTGGCAGATTTGAAGAGTGATTTTTATGATCTTGGACACATACCTAATGTGGTTGGAGCCATTGACAGCACGCACATTGGCCTAGTTCCACCACAGACACATGAGCACATTTACCGTAACAAAAAGCATTACCATTCTATTAATGTGCAAGTGGTATGATAAGAGGATATGATTATCTCCCATGTATGTGTCAAATATTAGGGTTCTGCACATGACTCCTACATACTGCGTAAAAGCATCCTCTCACAATTGATGGAAAATCTGCATCCGCAGCATGCGTGGCTTGTTGGTGAGTACGCTGAGTCAAGTAGTGTGCTATATGTGTGACATGCTGTTCTCGTCAACTGTTTATATTATAATATTGGTCTGTGTATCTCACACCTAGATGACTCTGCTACATTGATGCACATGGGAGGACACGTCGTGTAGTGGAGCGTGCTTTTGGGCTTCTGAAGTCTAGATTTTGGTGTCTGGACAAGAGCGGTGGTGCACTACTCTACTCTCCCCAGGTGTGTCAGATCATAGTTGCATGCTGCATGCTCTACAACATGGCTTTGCGTGAATAGATCCCCTGCACCTGGACGATAATGAGCAGCAGATGCCCCCGTTGCAAATCCACACATGCCCAGTGACGATGATAGCGGAGAAGAGGAAGGTGTTGACCTGCGTCAACAGCTCATCAACATTATATTTTTTTGTTAACATACCTGTTATGATTCCAGCTTCCATTTTTAAAACTTTAAATACGTTACTGATTGAACTTATCTGGGGCAATGGCCGCAGACGGATAGGACTGGCAAAACTACAACTGCGGCCAGAGGAGGGTGGTTTAGGAGCATCTGATTTTAAGGCCTATTGCTTATCTAGCCAACTGCAATGGCTGTCATATTGGTTAGCGGGGCGTCATTTACAGGACCTAGAATACACCCCTTGACTTTTACACCGGGGCACTTTGCATAACTTGATATTACTGACTGGTAGGATTCCACATATGCTCCCTCCCTTGCTTAAAACGGCCCTCTTATATTGGAAACAAGCACTCAGATACACCAAGAAGGTTGTTCCATATTCCGCTAATATCCCATTACTTGTGATCCCCACCGCTACTCGTATACTTACTAACAAAATGTTATCCTTATGGCTAAATGAGGGGGTCGCGATGGTGGAAGCGCTATTTATAGAAGGCACTCAGGCTGATCACAACAATTTCTTGCGTGCCCAGGGAGTCCCTCCGACTCTATTTCTTCTACATACTGCATTAGTCCGCTATATCAGGCAACACTGGTCTCCTGAAGGGTCCGAACCTCCTACACATGATTTAGTCCACACGTTACACCTTATGGGCGAGGTCGACATCTTATCTGTTGGTTGTGTAGGGGTATCAGGACTCACCCAGCACACCCTTACTTTTACTCCAAACCCGGTGGTCCTTAGACCTAAGTAAGGAATTTACAGACAAAGAATGAGCCTTGATACTGGAATTCCCTAAGAAAGTATGTCGAAATGCTTGGTTTAAATACATTCTATCCATGATCTTACATAGAGCCTACCTCACACCTCATCGTCTTAACAGTATATATCCAGATGCCCAACTCTCCTGTTCTAGATACCAGGAGACAGATGCAGACCTTGTTCACATGCTATGGGCCTGCCCCCGACTTTGTTTCTATTGGCATGCTGTTACTTATACCATATGACATGTCACTAACACGTCTGACTGGTTGTCACCAGAAGCTTGCCTCTTGGGCCTCCATGGATGCCCCAAAAAACAGAAGGTACAACTCAAGTTTGCGGACTTGGCAATACTCATTGCTAAGCGAGCGATTACAATGAGGTGGAAGTCTGTCTCTCCCCCTATGCCACTATACTGGCACACAGAATTGGTTTGATGGGGCATGGCTGAAAGTGCTATAATCCGACAGGAGGAATTCCGGGGACTGCGTAAGACTCCCATCTCTTTGAAATGGGATCACATGTTGGAAATGTTGAAAGCTATTGATTACTTTACACCCCCAGTGTCACCACTAGTTTGGACTCACTCTACCACTCCTGCATCCCCCTGAATGACTTGATTATCTCTAATTGGTAAATATCAGATATTTATTCATGGTAATGCAAATCTATGGCACTTTTTGCCCACCGCGGTTGTCGAGAGGTGGTCCACTGGAGATTGGATTATTTCTCTGTATTTACGAACCAGCGAACGGGGGGAAGGGGGAGAGTTGGTTCTCTTCTTATTTATTATCTTGTTAGTATTAGGACTGCTGCGACAATATACAGGGCAATCTTGTTTATTCTCAGACTATTTCCTTTCTCAGATGTTCACGATATGTAACTTGTGTTTCTCCTATGTTATTGTCATTATGTATTGATCGGATGTCTGACTTCCTTCCTATTTCTATTGGAAATGTGTCGATATATTTACTCTAGACAATGCTTTTGTGTTTTTTGCTACTGCCCTTTGTAATACGCATTTATTATGGATATGGACAGTCTTCCCTCTTATGTTGTACTATTTGTAAAACTAATAAAACTATGTTTTAAAAAAACAGCTTATCGACAACTACTTCCCTTTAGTGTAAGTGACATTGTACAACATTGACATTGTCTGTTGGTTTTGATGGTAGTGGCAAGGCATAGATGAGGTTTTTGGCACTTCTAATGGCTGATGTGTGTGGCACAGTGTATTGTTTTCCACCTACCTCATGTCTATGTTGATGGTGTTGGTCATTGTTAAGTGTGATGGGTTTTGTACGGTTTTGACTAGTGGTGTGTTTTTGATGTAATGGCATCACCTGACAACTGAATGTCATTCTCTATGTCTTTATAGGTTCCTTCACCCTATTAATACTAGGGGTGGGCGGAATTTGCGAAATCCACTTTCGCAAATTATCACGAAAATGTTAAAAATTATCGCAAACACGCGGAAATATCGCGAAGATGCGGAAGTTTTTTTCCCGCATGTTCGCGAGATTTTCTGCATGGTTGCGGCTCGCCAACTTACCCATGCGGTTGCTCGCGATCACGGCCATCTTGTTTTCAGTTGTCTCGCGGTGCATGATCGCGAGAAGAAAGACGTGATCGCGCGACGCATGACGTCACTGCGGGCGCGCACTGTCGCGAGACAGCGCAAATGGCTGAAAACAATACAACATCTCATGGAGAACGCGACCGGATCAAGAAAACTTGTCGGCGAACGCAGGGATTCAGGTAAGGCGATCGCGCACGCGAGAGAATGTATTATTTTACAGCGCGAGCAAGAACCAAATTATTGCAAAGCTGCGGAATGCGGAAATTTTGACATTTTCGCGCTTTCCGCAGAACGCGAAAATGTCAAATTATCGCAATTTCTGCGAACGGAACGAAATTTTAACCCAGGCCTGATTAATACCTTGTCACAATCAGAGCTTGTGGTACATTGGAATCTGAGTTGACATTGTACATACTGTGATAAACATGGAACTGACACAAAGGCATGGGTGTGTAAAGAGTGTTTATTTTCAATAAGGTTTTGTTAGAGAGAAGTGATTGTTTGTAAAATTGTGCAAAGTGGGTTTTTGAGTTGTCAGTGATGGTAAATGAGATAAATAGAGTAGTGACCACATTGATGTAATCACACAGTCCAACAAACTCCTACCATCAACATGGCAATGTGGGTTAGGATAATTAACAAAGTCATTGTCATGGGCAACACAAGTGCCATCATGGCTTGCTCAGCGACTTGGCTTTGGTTGGTGCTTCGCCACGTGTTCCTCCTGTGGTGTTTCTCGGACATACCCTCCTGCATTTGGCAGGGGGGACTCTGCTGCAGGCTTAGCGGTATCTGAGGAGTCATTGTCTTAAAGCTCACCCCTCTCTGTGGCCGCAGCTGAGGTGGCGAGAGTATCAGCAGGCAGGCCACTGGAGTGGGGTTGAGCCGTCATTTGAGCCACATGTCTGTCCCTCAGAAGACCCACAAGATGGCCCATGAGATCCACAAGTTGGCCCATACATGTGTCCATGGACTTCAGCCGCAGGCGGAGCTCACACACCTCTTTGACAACCTGGCCTATATGTCTCTGGTTCTGTTGGTATGCACCAAGGACTCTTGCATCAGTGGCCAGGGCTTCTGTCTCAGTGTCCTCCTGCGATTGTCTTCCAGTTGCCCTCCCACCTGCCCTGCTGATACGGACCTGTGGCGTTGGGACTCGACGCCACCGCACACTCTCTTTGGCATCCTCAGATTATGTGGTGGTGTTGGTAACCACTGAGGCAGGGAGAGTGTTGGAGGCAGCAGTGGTGATGGTGTAGGTGACTGCCACACAAGTCGTTGTAGCATGGGTCAGAGCTGTGGTTGTCACTGTGGTGGTGGTGGGGACAATGAGACCCTGAGACGGAGTGTGCCCTGGCAGTCCTGAGGGGCCAGGTTGTTGCTCCTCATCCGTGAAACGTAGGGAATCTGCCTCAGAGAGTTCACGTTCCGGTGGGGGAGACAGGCTCTGCTGGTTGTTGGTGTTTTCAGCAGCAGTTGCTTGTGTTAAACAGAGGCCAAAGTTGACAGTTAAGTGCACTCCACAAGCTCGGTGTCAGACTTTTGGATGTAACATTTGATACACCAAACATTTTACATTGCAATCACTTGGTATGGCTGAAAGATAATGAGCATCATGACATGATGTTGTGGTACATACATTACTTGTCATTAGTGTGACATGTAAATTGTAATCATGTGACACGTACAGATGGTGTGTTTACAAGAACATGTAATCATCTACCAACTTGGTGCTCATCAACTTTTGATAATGCGTAAGTTTTGTTTACTCTTCATAGAATCAGTTTCAGCTATGCAAAAACTAGCTATTGGAATGTTTTAAATGTTCTTTCATATTATGTACTTTTGTTTGTCAGATTGACTGTGCATGTTTTGAGTTCATATGGGCCTTCATGCTGTGACTTGGTGAGTCAAAGGGTAATTTCTGTGACAGTTACATGCGCTTAGCTGTTTGCATACTGGATGTAACTTTTGGATCTATGCCGATTTGACTGACATGTGAGGGCTGTTGTGGTCATATGGCTCCATGCATTTTGAGAAGGATGACACGGTGCATGCGCTGACTACCTACCTGTTAGGTAACACAGTGGAGGGAAATGGCTGCCACATGGTAGTGGGGGTGGGGAGTGCTCCATCCTGCTCATCTGTGGGACATGGGTGCCTGGTGGGAGTTGTAATGATGGCTGCCTATCCACAAACCTTCTTCCCTATTAAGATGGCTGCCTAACTGTAAGTTTGATGAGAGCAATGAAATGGCTGCTACATGGTTCTGGGTGGGGTGAGTGTTCCATGCTGCTCAGCTGTGGGACAAGGGTGCCTGGTGGGAGTTGTAGTGCTGGCTGACTATCCACAAACCCCCTCCCTGTTAAGATGGATACCTACCTGTAAGTTTGATGAGAGCAATGAAATGGCTGCCACGTGATTCTGGATGGAGGAGTGTTCCATCCTGCTCAGGGGTGAGACAAGAGAGCATGAGAAGGCTACCTACCTGTAAGTTTGAGGAGAGCAATGAAATGGCTGCCACATGGTAGTGGGTGGGGTGAATGTTCCATCCTGCTCAGCTGTGAGATAAGGGTGCCTGTTGGGAGTTGTAGTGCTGGCTTCCTACCCACATACCCCCTCCTTGTTAAGATGGCTACCTCCCTGTGAAGTGGAGCAGAGGAAACAAATAGGTTACACATGGCTCTTGGGTGTGAGGAGTGTTCCATCCTGCTCAGCTGTGGGACAAGGGTGCCTGGTGGGAGTTGTAGTGCTGGCTGCCTATCCACAAACCCCCTCCCTGTTAAGATGGCTACCTACCTGTACGTTTGAGGAGAATAATGAAATGGCTGCCACATGGTTCTGGGTGGGGTGAGTGGTGTTCCATCCTGCTCAGCTGTGGGAAAGGGTGCCTGGTGGGAGTTGTAGTGCTGGCTGCCTATCCACAAACCCCCCCTCCCTGTTAAGATGGCTACCTATCTATAAGTTTGAGGAGAACAATTACATGGCTGCCACATGGTTCTGGGTGGGGTGAGTGTCCCATCCTGCTCAGCTGTGGGACAAGGGTGCCTGATGGTAGTTGTAGTGATGGCTGCCTATCCACAAACCGCCCTCTCCTGTTAAGATGGCTACCTCCCTGTGAAGTGGAGCAGAGGGAAAAAAATAGGTTACACATGGCTCTTGGGTGTCAGGAGTGCTCCATCCTGCTAAGCTGTGGGACAAGGTTGCCTGATGAGAGTTGTAGTGCTGGCTGCCTATCCACAAACCCCCTCCCTGTTAAGATGGCTACCTACCTGTAAGTTTGAGGAGAAAAATGAAATGGCTGCCACATGGTTCTGTGTGGGGTGAGTGTTCCATCCTGCTCAGCTGTGGGACAAGAGTGCCTGGCGGGAGTTGTAGTGCTGGCTACCTACCCACAACCCACCCTCCCTGTTAAAATGGCTACCAACCTGTAGGTTTGATGAGAGCAATGAAATGGCTGCCACATAGGTCTGGGTGTGGGGAGTGCTCCATCTTGCTCTGCTGTGGGACAAGGGTGCCTGATGGGAGTTGTAGTGCTGGCTATATTGCTAGCTACCTTTGAGGTGATTCAGAGGAAGGAAATGTTAGCTATGTGAGAAATTTGTTGGGAAGAGTGTGTTGTACATAAGTGCATTTAGGTCTAGGAAGTGAAGCTTTCTAGTTGTGCAAGATAGTACATCATGGTGTAAACATTTGTAGGTACTTACCAGCCTCCACTCCCCCCGGGTATTCCTTTAAGACTCTCTGGATGCAGTATGGCAAGCACCTTCTCCTCCCATTCTGTGAATGTTAGTGGTGGAATGAGAGGGCCAGCGCCAGTTCTTGGAGCCAGCTCATGGTTTGTGTTGGCACGCTCATTCACCCTGCTCCACCATCATGCCACCTCCTCTTGATGTCACGCAGGGTGCGCAGGGTGGTCCCTACTGCATTGACTTTGTTGACTAGCCTTTCCCACATTTGATTTTTTCTGGCTACTGGTGTCTGTTTGACTATGCTTCCAAACAAATGTGGTTCTACTCTGATTATCTCATCTACCATGACTGTCAACTCATTGTCTGTGAATTGTTTTTCTGTGCTATGGTGTGTGATGTGCAAATGGGTGATACGTGCAGGTGGGAAGGTGGTGGTGGAGATGTGTGAGGTGTGTGTTGGTGTGGGTGGTTGTGATGGTGTGATGTGTGATGATTTGCCCCTCCTTTGTGCTGTGGTGTTTGGCCCTTAACTTCTGGAGTTGTGCAAAGGATGCTGGGCAGGGAAGGGGTTGGATTTATACTCATCTATGTGGGTGGGTCCAAATGGAGTATTCATGTCAGGTGTGTTATCTGGGTTTACCTGGGATTTGTATTTTTTTTTGCCATGGGGATGTGTCATGGGGTGTGTCAGATGTTTTTGGAGGCTGCGCAAAACAAACAGCCACACTTGGTATCCTTGTTCTGTGGTTGCTTTCGACCACCATTCCTCTTTTCACGCGACTGCAGCAGTCTGAATGCAATGATCCTCGGAAACAGCTGATCAGTCCGCTAGCTCCGTCATCTTATCATAATTTCACTTGCAGTCATTCCACTGGGCGATCAGCCTTATTGGTTATTTCTGCAGCATTACCATCCTCTGCGGTCAGATTTACAGATTTTCTGGACGTTCCCAGCGGAGTTTTGTGGTCTGCTTTTTCGAGCAGTGCACCTTAATTTGACAGCCGGTTCTGCCGTGGTACATGCTAATGTCTTTTTTTTTACGTAACCACGGCGGTCGGAGTGCTTTTCTGTCTGCCATCGTAATTGACCCCATAGTGTAAGGGGTCCCACAGGCCAGATTACAATGCGTCCGCAACTGTGGCGGTCGCTTTGTACATGTTTTCCATTGCGTCAGGTGCTGCTGGTAGCAGCACCCGCTGCAATGGAAAAAATGCAGGTTTTGCATTTCCCTGCACTACGTGGCAGGCACCATGCAGTGCCTGCCACATGGTGAGGGAAATGTAGGGTGCCCGCCAAGTGCAAACCTAAAGTGCGCCTGCACAGGGGGGGCATCAACGGATCCTGAAATCAATCCCCACCAGCCTTTCCATGGCTGGAGAGCAGCCATGGAATGGCTGGCGGGGATCCAGCATCCAAATCTGGTGGGTAGTGCCTGAGAGGCACCACCACCATTCTTAGGATGCAGGGCGGGTCCAACAAGCAATCGTAATGATTGCCTCTGTCGGACACATGGCAGACGACTTTTTCCGCCCGTCAGGCACACCGCCCACCATCCTTATCTGGCGGACGGTAATTGTCCTTACAATGGTGATGAACCGCCATAGTAATTAGGCCCTTAATCATTATATAAAATAAAATTGTTAAATATGTTTTTATCATTTATGTAACAATAATTACATAATATTTTACATAACAAAAAATAAAATATGTATCATTGTCTTGCTTTATAAAAAATGCATACAAAATTTATTTTCTTCATTTTTTCAATAAAGATACATTGAAACATGTAATCTAAATCTTTTATTTACTTATGTTCTATTTTAATTCATATATATCATAATTGCAATAAAAAGCATTCACTAAAATGCAAAACCTATTTTTTATTATTATACTAATAAACATGATATACTATTAAAACCTACATTTACCCAGGGAAGGTGCTGGACACAAAACATATATAATTACCTATCCCTACTCCAAACTACATTAACCCATGGAAGGTGCTGGGCACTAAACATATATAATTTACTATTCCCACTCTAAACTACATTAAATCAGGGAAGGTACTGGACACTAAACATATATAATTACCTAGCCCTACTCCAAACTACATTAACCCATGGAAGGTGCTGGGCACTAAACACATATAATGTACTATTCCCAATCCAAACCACATTAAATCAGGGAAGGTGCTGGACACTAAATATATAGGGCCCGATTCACAGAACAAACTTAAGACTAAATCCTAAACTTAGTACCAATCTGGTATTCACAGAATGCACCTAGTACTTCTGGTATTCACAGAATGAACTTACTACTTTTGCGATTCACAAAATGAACTTAGGACTTTTGCTATTCACAGAATCCATTTACGACCACTAAACTTACGTCCGCACTCTGGCCGGAATTTCCGCACCCGGAGCGGAATTTCCGCACGCGGGCCGGAAAGTCCGCACGCGGGCCGGAAAGTCCGCTCCGGGCGCGGAATATCCGCTCCCGGGCCGGAAACTCCGGCCTCGGGCCGGAAATCCCGCTTCCGGGCCGGAAGTTCCGATTACGGGCCGGAAAATCCGGTTTGGTGGCCATTGATCATGTGAGCCAAGGGTGAACCTGTCCAAGTCCCTACCATCCCCCACCATGCATCAGCTGCCACACTCCAGCCAATCCTAGCTCGGCAGCACGTATAACTGCAGAGCAGACACACACAAACCCTTTCAACATGTCACTGAATGTGTTTGTTGCACTGCCCCTTGCCATGCAGCAAAACCACTTGAGGAGGAGGAGGAGGAGAGCCAGAGCAGAGAGGATCTTCAGACAGAGGATCAACTTATTTGGAATGTCCAGTCAAGATATAAGGGCCAGGTACCGTTTCCCTCCAGAAATCATCTTGGATATGGTATGTGAGTGGGAGCAGGAACTTGACTCCGTGACCTGCTGCTCACATGCAATACCATCATACCTCAAGATCCTATCAGCGCTCCATTTCTTCGCCACTGGCTCATTCCAAAGGGTCTCCAGTGACCATGTGGGCATATCCCAGGCGAGCCAGTCGCGGTGCCTGCATCAGGTACTGCGATGCATCACTGCAAGATCCCACCACCACATACATATGCCACCGACACTGGCCCTGAGACAAAGGGCAGCACGAGATTTCTTTCGCATTGCACAATTTCCACGTGTGCTGGGTGCAATTGACTGTACCCATGTGGCCCTTCAGCCACCCCGCCACATTGCACACATCTTCTGCAATAGACACCGATGGCATTCCATCAACGTGCAAGCTGTCTGTGATGCCAGAGGGAGGTTCATTGATGTGCATGCGGTGTTCCCCGGCAGTACCCATGACAGCTTCATATTCCGCATGTCACCTCTTGCCCGGCGGATAGCTGCGGAAGAATTTGGCAACATGTGGCTACTGGGTAAGTACCAAGCGTTAGAAAGGAGGAATATGTGTTTTTGAAATGTCTGAATGCCCCCCAAAATTAACCATTGTACTATAAGAATCATAAAGCTAGATACAGGGCCCACCTGACAATGCATGTAATACAGTATAGATCATGTCCTGTGCAAGTCAAAGAGGGAAATCTAACCAACTGCCCTTTCCCCTCTACTCAGGTGACGCTGGGTATGCACTCACCCCACATCTCCTCACCCCTTACAGGCGTGCAGACACTGTACCACAGCGTAGGTACAATAGGGCACACATACGGACTCGAGCCATCATAGAGCGCACTTTTGGTCTGTTGAAGTCGCGATTCAGATGTCTCGACCGTACAGGGGGGGTGCTGCAGTACTCCCCAGAAGTAGTGTGCAAGATCATTTTAGCCTGTTGTGTCTTGCACAACATTGCCTTAACGCATGGCTTACAGATACCGCAGGAACCTCGGCTACCTATGAATCTGGGAAACCGGGCCATGGCACATAACCGAGGTCAGGGCATGCAAGTCCCTGAGCAGCTTGTTGCCACGTTCTTCACATGAGCAACCTGTAGTGGAATGGACCAAATGTGGATTGCTGACTGTTGCCAATGATGAAACTTGGATATACACGACTGTGTCAATAAATTCCTTCCTGAGGCAACTTTGCAAGCCACACTAACTGCATGTTAATCACAGCTCTTGACAGTAGTCAAAAGGTTGAGCCTGCATCAGCACATGTGCCCATGTCAGCGATCAGTGTAGTGGATGTCCCGAAAGAATCTATAGCCGCAGATGCAAGATGATACATGTACTGAGAGACACAGCCGGACCTCATGAGGATGGGTCTCTTAATCAGAAAAGGCCATAACCATAGCATTGTCGGCCCTGTGCCATCAACAGATGTGACTCCCCCACAAATGATGCGCCCACGACGTGAGTGATGCAATGGGTCAATCAGACACCATGGGGCAGATTAATGTGGGACTTGCGGCCCTTTCACGCTGCCGTTGCGTCACTTTTGTGATGCTGCGGCGGTGCAAAGCCAGCGCCATGCTGCGGGGTATGTACTATATGACGCATCTGGGAGATGCGTCACGTTGTAAAGGCCTGCGCCACATGTAGGCGTTCTGGCGCAGGGGTGGGCTTCCGGCGCAGGAACGCCTCATAAAAGTGGCTGGCTGAAATCTACAACATTTCACTCAGTCACTTTTAAGGCCATGCTGCGTCAAAACCCTGTGCCTGCTTGAAGCAGGCGTAAGGATTGACGCAGCATCATAAGGATAGGGCACCCCCGAGCCTTGCTTGAGCTGTGTTGTGCATGCGACGCAACTCCAGCAATGCGCCGCCTTTCCAACGGGGGATGCGTCACGCATCTGCACATCCGAGCAGCACGGTGCACCGAAATGTCAATGCGGCGCATCTGTGTTGGCGCACGGGTGGGCAGATGCATCGCAACTCTTCTGACGCATCTCTGCTGATTAGCAGAGATGCGCCAGAAGCCGTACATCTGCCCCCATGTGTCTGTGATATATCCACACTTCTCAAACACAATGTTCCGGAACACATCACACTACTCTGCAAATGAGCACCTAATATGGACTACATGTACCATAATGCAAAGTATGAGAAACTGAAACAGAAACTGCAGAAATGTCTTGAAATGGTCACTTCACCCTCTTGTCACAATTAAATAATTTTCACATGCACTGTCTTTTCTTTTTTATCCACAACAGAACAGCAGGATGGCAGTAGATGTGATTCCAGATTGTGGATGGATCTGGATGACTACAAAATGGCAGGCAACTACTTCCTGTGATGTATTTGCTGCCTCCCACTCCCTGTCAAACATTTCCTGTAAGGAATTATATGTTCCGGGTCATTTTCGGAATTTGTGGCCAAAAAGCGGAAGCTCCGATAACGGAGCGTACGGCCCGTGTGCGTAAGCTCAGATTACGGAGCGTACGGCCCGTGTGCGGACCCCCCGCTCCGGAACCGGAAACTGCGCTCACGGGCCGTAAACTCCGAAAATGACCCGGAAGACATAATTTCATTCAGGAAATGTTTTACAGGAAGTGGGAGGCAGGAAATACATCACAGGAAATAGTTGGCAGCCATTTTGTGTTCATTCTGAGTCATCCTCTATCACAGACAGATCCTCTGACATCCTGCTGCTCTCATCCTTCTTATTATCCCCATAATGGCTGAGGGTTATGAAGAGAAGGCACCCCCTTTCACTGAAAGTGAGTTGGACATCTTGGCTGAGGGGGTGCTGGCCAAATTTTCTCAGCTATATGGGGACCCTGAACACCAGTTGAGCAATGCAGCCCGGGCCAGGCTGTGGGCCAACATCGCCGAGCGCTGCAGTGCAGTGCGAGTCCACACCAGGAGTGCGAGGGCATGCCGCAAGCGCTGGGAGGACCTAAAACGGTGGGCCCGGCACAAGGCTGAGGAGCTGGTGGGCCAGTCTTCCCAGCACCATGTGCATCGTCCTCGCCTATCCCCACTGTACAGGAGGGTCCTGCGATCAGCTTGGCCGACCCTCCATGCTCAGCTGGAGGAGCATGAGCAGCAGGGACATGGTAAGTGCATCATATGCTAAATGTGTCTGGGAGTTTGATGTGAGTGAAACAGTGCTGTACCATTGTGTGTCCGATGCCTCCATTCACAGATTACGTGTCCATGCAGCAGTAACCAAGCTTAAAAAGGCACACTGTGGCATATGGACTGTACAGGGCAGAGTGCATTTTGGGAGTTGGAGTCTCGTCATGACAACTGGCTAAATGAGCCATATTTGTGCATTTGTACTGAAATCAGCTCTTCCCGCACCACTACAATTGGCACTAGGAAATCATGTGTGCATTGAATGAGCAATGGTACAGACACTGTCCAGTGTGCGCATGGCAGGCCAAAGGGTATTGGATGCTATGACTTGCATTGCATTTTTAGAGTTTGGGTTCCAATTGTGACAAAACATCATGTGCCATGGAGTCAAGACAGACTTTGACATCCTTGCATCACTCTTAAGCGCTTCTTAATTTACAAGGGGTGTCCACTGACAGACGTCTCAGCCTCAGTGGCCTGTTTCACATTTCACATGTACAGGTAGCTGTCACTAAATTCCCCCAGTGTTCAGCGGTGTACTGCATTACCATATCAGTCACCAAAGCCAATATGTGCCACTGGATTGTCAGTACATGTGTGGGGACAGCCAAAGGCTAGACTCACAATTTAGCTACAGAAATAGGCCAGAGCTTCAGTGCATGTGTGACCCACATTCGCCACTTGTCGTGTCCAATACAATGCTACAAAGCAGATGACACTTGTCCAGACCTTCAATAGCTGCGACTCCCTATGAATGGCCATAATCTGAGATTCGGGACTTCATGTTCTCCATTGGTGGACTGCTTTTGGAACCTGCACATGTAGCTGTGGCAGGACACACAGATCCCCAGAATGCCAGGTTGAGGGTTGGCCAATACAGTCGTGTAAGCCACACACATCCACGTGAGATGGCCATGTCAGACTCAATCCAGGAAATGACGGTGAACATACACGTAATGTCAGCTCATAGACACTGACAACTATTGAGTGTGATCAGAGGAAAATAAGTCTGACCTTGGCTCCTATGAATGTGTCTCGTCCTGCATGACACAAACATAACATTCGGATTTTGCTTACATTTCAGCAGGCACAGCTGGCGAAACAGAAGGGCAGCAGGACCAGGTCCGGAGCAAGAGGCCACCAGTGCGGCGGCGGCTACACCCTCTTTCCACCAGCGAGGAAGAGGAGGATGAGGAGGGACCCTCAACATGAAGAGGCAAGGGGATTGCGCCCACCCGGACTGACAAGGGACACCCTGATGCTGGTGCCACATCCCGGGTGGAGGCTGCAGACATTGAATCGGGGGGGGGTGAACACGACACCTCGGACCATGAGGTGTTGGAGAGCTACTCTCCTCAGGAATCTTCACCTGTGGTCCCTGAAAAGGTGTCCTCGGGGCAGGCCAACAAACAATCTGGGCCTGCCATCAGCCCCTCCCTACCTCTAGAGTTCCCCATTCCATCGGGGGACCCAGCTGCATCCCCTGCAACCAGTCCCCCTCATCGTAGCCGCCAGCTCCCCAACATCATTGGCTCCGGACCTCAGGCACCACATCCCTCCTTTTCCACCCAGGCCCCTCCCGGTGTTGTTCCTCCTGTGGCTGTGCCAGTGGACTTGATGTGGATGTGTGAGGGTCAGCCAGAGATGTCCGCTCGCATCCAGCTACAAGTGTGCATGGAGGTACGCATGATGCGAGAGGACATGCTCCGAACAATGGCCACCCTCACCACCAGCATCAATTCACTGTCCGCAGCCATCTCGTCTGTTGTCTCCCCAATCCCTTCCCATACCACTGTCAATGTCTCCCCCTGTCCGTTGCCCCACACTGTTTCCCCCCGTACTCCTCGTGTGACACGAACCCAAGTGGTGCCTGTTCCTGCACCCGACATATGTGTGCCTGCATCGGACTCTGAGGATCTGGACATTGTGGTCCTAGAGGATGACCAGAAGGACACTTGACTTTTGACGTGAACAATTATTTCATTTTCCCCTTGTAAATAGACTGTTTTCCCTGACGCTCCCTGGCGTGTTATATTTTTTTTGCCCCACCCCAATCCAGGTTCCCATCTCCCTCTGCATTAAGATCATCATTTGTCCCGAACGAAAGATGGCGACTGAGTAACTGGCTGCCTGATGCAGCTCCGCCGATCGGACCCTCTGGCTGACAACAAACAGATGGCAAACCAAAACAAATATGCCAAACTCGCGCTGAGCCTCATTTAAGTAGAAAGGAAATGGTCCCAGAACAAAGGAGCTTGTAAAAGCCTAAACAGAATCAACAGTAAAAAATACAACAATGAAATAGCATCCAAGTGTTATTTAATCACACCTAGATGGGAACATATTAATGTAGAAAAAATTCACAATATTCAATCAGTGTGGGGTGCCACGGGGTAAGGGAAGGGAGTGATGGATTGGGTAAGGTAATAGGATAAGTGACATGAAAAAACTTTTACTACTCGTACAAATCAATTGTTTGGCACGCAATATTGTGCCAATTAATTAGTATGAAATCCATTCACAGAAGAAAATAGATAGTTTGACAAAAACCATATACGATCAGAGGAAACCAGTGCATATTGCACTATTGTCGGTATTGGCACAGTCTTATGTCGACGTTTCGACCCCAAAGCATAGGTAGGCGACTGAGGTCCTTACTGGCGGGGTCTTCCTCAGGACAAACAGATAGGTGGAGCAGAAGGGGAAGGCACCATATTAGAAACAGGGTATCTAATCACTTGGAACGTGCGCGTCCGGGGGTGCAGGGCCTGGTGGGCTCCGAGGACTGTAGAGGGTGGAGTTCACTGGTGATGATCAAATCAACGAAGAGAAGTTATTAAATCCAACAACACACGCCGTGAAAGACATCGGTGTGACAAGTGAAATAAATCACGAAGGATGATGACCTCTTAAGCGGCTGTCATGGCCTGTCGTGCTCGCGGTTTCAAACCAATTTAAAGCCTCATTTAAATCACAAATGTCAAACGAACTTCACCGTATGGAGTCGGGCATCCTGGGAATCGTGGTGATATTGGCGTGCTTGGGTGAGAGACAGCAGGCCCATGAGGTGCAGGGACGCCCGCCCGTGACTTCAAGGAAGAATCAATCGGCTCCAGCATCTCCGTCCTACATCACCCTGCGGCGGTCAGCAACGGAGCGCAGCCTCAACGTGATCCTATCGACTCTCCTTCGGCTCCTGACCTGCGCAAGCACCGAGAGTGGCGCGCTCCTCTACAACCGGGTCCTCATCAGGAAGCAGAGACAGCCGATACACCGGACTCTGGGAAAGTCAGCCAAGCAACAGAAAATGACAGGGAGGGGGAGCAAAACAACTAAATCGGTTAAAGGCAAGAATATTAATATTACATCTCCCTTCTCCTCCTCTGATGCACAGTCAAACCTTTCAGAAGCGAGGCAGAGGCGCCCAGAAACTCGTGGTGCCAAGAACAAAGAGCTAGTAGAAAAAGGGAAATCTCCTGACACGACTGACCCTGCACTCAACCAATTAAAAAAAAACACTAGTCAAAAACTGAGGCACCACAATGTTAAGCAAGGGCATGGGCATGGCTCTCAGCCTCTAATCTCCAATATCTTTTGCTCTAGCGCAGGGAAAGAAAGTAGCGCTGAGCTAAATGGGGGACTGATATCAGAGAGCTCGCAGAACCCCCAAGAAAGTTTGCAGAACCCTCTGGGAGACTCAACAGCAATATTAGCTCTAGACATCGATCCAACCACAACAAACTCTACACCATTAGAAAATTCAGAGGCAGAAGGAGGAGCTGGGGGAGTGGTCTTAGAAACTCTTGAGGGTGGATCTGGGCAAATAGAGAACGTGCTTCTAGCAGATTTACAAGACCCAGATATAAGAACAACCGAAACAGAATCTATTGCTAAAGAACCTCCAAAATCGGATGACATATTACAAGGGAACTCAGAGGATGGGCCAGATCTACAGTCAAAGTCATCGGGGAGGAAGGATAAAACTATGTCTGTGACCGATGAATCCGAGCTATATGAGACCGGCCTCTCTACATCCAGTGATGGCTCAGGAAATGAGTGGGGACACAGTACGGATTCTGAGGCAGTTTGGCAAACTGCAGCGCAAAAGGAGAAATCATGGGACAAAAAGAAAAGACTAAGTAGACGCAGGAGTGGGGGAAATTCAGATCACGGAAGCAATCCTGAACTCAGGTGGGACTACTCATCGTCTCAATTAACGACTCCCTCGTAAGGCACCGTATGCTCGGGCGTAAATTCTTCACTAAAAGGGGTAACTGGGGCCAATAATGTCAGAGGCAAGGGTGATCCCACCTTGGCAGAAATTCTACATTCCATCAAGAGCTTCCAAGAAGAAGTTAAAACAGACAATAGAAGAAATAGGCAAGCCACACAAAAAATACAAGGCGCAATTAGGAAAGTGGGTCGTACTTGTGCCGAGATCGCTGACAGAATGACGTCCGTCGAAGCACGCACAGAAAATCTTGAGAAAGACGTTTCCTCTCTGAAAACTCAGGGGGAAGAACATGAAGGAATAGTCAAAGATTTAATGATGAAGCTCGAGGAACAAGAAAACAGAATGCGGCGCAATAACCTACGCTTTCTCGGGATTACGGAAGGAGTCGAAGGGAATGATCCTAGGTCCTATATGATCTCGTTATTGAAAGCCACATTTCCCGAGATTCAGCACTGGGACCTGGAGAAAGAGATTCAGAGAGTACATCGTTTCCCACTATCAATACCCAAACGCCCACAAGCTCCAACTCAATACCCTCGCACCATGCTAGTCTTTTTTGGAAACTTTCTACTACGCCAGATACTTTTTGATCTAGCAAGGCCAACAAGTAAGAGGGAGTTCAATGGAGTCACGTTTTTTACCAGACCCGATTTTTCCCATGCTACAGTGGAACGTAGGTGGAGGCTAAGACAACTCTTCACCCCTTTTCAACAAGCAGGAGCAACAGTATATTTACAAAATCCGGCACGCCTTAAAATTATCTTCAAGGGTGTTACACGCAGCTTCACTTCTGAAATCCAGGCCCAATCCTACCTCCAGGAGATTACTGAATCTACCAGAGACACAAACAGACATTAATATGGAGCTGGGAAGGACTGAGACCTTCAGGAAACTTTACTAGAATGTCTTTAAAATCCCTTAGGATAATTTAATGGGAAAGGGGTCAATCCAAGGTGACGGAATTAGCAAGGCATTTAAAAAAAAAAAAAGAGGAAGCCAGCACAAATGGGGTGGTCAGCCTGGGGAAGGGGATCCGATCGGTGGGGTCCATGGGTCCTAATTGCTCAGACGCCCTCATCCTGGCTCTGCCGAGCCAGGTAGTTCCATTGGCAGGCGGAGGGTGGGGGGAGGGTCTCCAAGGGGTTGTAAATGGGGGGGAAGGGCAAGGGAGGGGGTTGGTACCAAGAGTTTTGTTCTGTGGTCGTATTGTATTGTATTTTCCACTTTTTTTTTTTTCTCCAACGTGTTTTTTTAATTTTTATTATTCTTTGCTTTTTGTTTTAGTCAGGGGATCAAGTGAAGTCGAGCAATCTAGAGGTTTGAATGAGTAAATTACGTATAGCAACCATTAATATCTGTGGCCTAAACGATTCAAAGAAACGTCGTCACACTACAATTGCGCTTAGATTTATTAAAGCAGATATTGTATGCCTCCAGGAAACACACATTGATAGGACACAGATACACTTATTAGGAACACTTGGCTATACAGTAATTGGGGCCACAACACAAAATACCAAGACACGGGGGGTGGCAATACTTAGTGCTAAAGGATCACTTCAATTTACACGCACGTCTACTGATCAAAACGGAAGGTGGGTTATCACAGAATGTCGCAGGGAAAATGGTGAATCCATCACCATTTGTGTGATCTACGGTAATGTAAATGATGACCCTCAAATTTTTGACTATTTGAATAATGAGTTGGCCGAGTGGCCTCTACCAAGCATTATCTGCGGAGACTTTAATATAAATCTTCCGGCAAATCAAGATATATTCGCAGATAAAAATTGGAGCTACAATGGTAGAAAACCCAAGGTCTTTAAGGCCTTGAGGGCTTTATGCCAAGAACAGGCACTAACGGATATTTGGCACTCACAACATCCTACGGATCCAGGTCACACTTTCTATTCCTTCCCTCATAATAAATTGGTGAGATTGGATTATTTCTTCACATCACATTCCATTCTTCACAAATGCACTGTAGAAAAGACCCCACGCATCATCTCGGATCATAACCCCTTAGTTCTAGAGATTAGAGGTGAAACTATAGTTAATCGGGATATGGCTAGTTGGACTTTTGAAAGGTCTCTATTGCTAAATGAGGATTACTGTAAACATATGAGGCAATGGCTCCCCCAATTTATTAGGGAAAATCTCAGCAGTACTAAGATTGAAGTGGTCTGGGATGCATTGAAAGCTGCAATAAGGGGAGAAACACTGAGTTTCTCACTTGCCTTAAATAGGAAAAAACGCCAAATACTAGAAACTCTACAAACTCAACTGGCAGCCGCAGAAGAAAATTTAATTACGGCACATAGAGATGGCATCGACCCTACTGATGTCTTGGCCAAATTAATGACAGCCAAATCGGCAGTTATGGAAGTAATAGCCAAAAAAGCTGTAGAAAGACTCAAAATTTGGAGAAAGGAGGCATATGAGTGTAGCGAACAGGTCGGACATCACCTTGCAGTCAGGGCCAGATTAAAAACCACAAGAAATATTATTAATTCAGTGTTTGATGCCACCCAGGCCATAATCTCAGATCCTGCAGGCATTCGGAAAGTGTTCTTGTCGTATTATCAGGATTTGTATCAGGAAACTACCAAAACCTCCACAACAGATATTATGAACTATCTTAATCGGATCTTATTTGAACAGTTATCACAAGATGACCAGATTCAACTAGAGGAGCCCCCCCAATGGGTCGAGGCTCTGCTATGCATTAATAGTCTCCCCAATGGTAAAGCTACTGGATTAGATAATATTCCAGCAGAATATTATAAAAAATTCGCTGTAGAGTTAAAAGAGGCAATGTTTCCCTTATTTATGCATGTTTTTAAGGGAGGGAACCCACCTGCATCATATTCCCAAGCAAAAATTGTTGTTTTTTTGAAAAAACACAAACCAGCTCAGGATCCCGCATCCTATCGCCCGATTACATTAATAAACTCGGATAACAAAATCTATTCCAAAATGCTAGCGGAGCGATTACCTGGGGTAATTCATAAGGTTATATCACCAAGGCAACACGGATTTATTCCTGGACGCAGCACCACAGATCATATCAGGAGAACCATCTCACTTTTAGATGCAGCGCATATATCTAGGGACCCCATAGCACTTATTCTACTTGACGCCGAGAAGGCCTTTGACAGAGTCTCCTGGCCTTTTCTTTGGGAGTCTCTGTCAAGGGTAGGGCTAGGTCCCCGACTCATTCAGGCATTTAAGATGCTATATTTCCAACCTACCGCAAAGCTATTTATAAATGGAACATTTACTGAGACATTTAAAATAACTCGAGGCACACGTCAAGGATGTCCTAGTTCACCTCTTTTATTTGCGGTATACATTGACCCCTTCTTACGAGTATTGGAATGTAATCAAAGGATTAGCCCAATCATTACCCAAGGTTGGGAAACAAAACTATTGGCTTACGCAGACGATATTGCGGTTGTAACGCCAAATCCCGTAATGTCAATGGCGGAAGTTGAGCTAGAGGCGAAGAAATTTGGACGTCTGTCAGGCTACTCCCTCAATAGAGCTAAAACCCAGATCGTTTGTAAAAATATTAGTATGGGGGATGATATTAGACAGGTGGAGAGAGCCACAGATCTGGGAATTGATATTATGACTAATGTTGAAAAATTAGTCGAGTCTAATATTGACCCCCTGATAGATAAAATTAAACCTGAGTTAAGGCGATTAAATAACTTACATCTTTCTATAATCGGGAGATGCAATATTATTAAAATGCTCTTTTTTCCCAAATTTCTCTACCTTATGAGGGCTATCCCGCTAGAATTCAGCAACAATTGCTTAAAAAAGATTGAGGATCTGTATTCTGGGTTTATCTGGTCCTACGCAAAATCTAGGAGAGCATATAAGTTCCTCTCCTTACCAAAGGACAGGGGAGGTTTGGCTCTGCCAAATATTAGACTGTATTATTGGGTAACTACTCTCTTGTATAATTACACCCTTTTATCCGATAAACCAATTGATGACCTTCCAGAAAGTATTCCCACACCTATTGAACTTATAATGGGCAAAGATGCCTGGGGCTGGGCTTGGAGATTTTTAAATGATTCTCATTACAAACAAGCATTTGCAATGCAACGGTCTCGCCTTTAGGACCTTAAAAGTATTTAGCCATGCAGCATATTATCCTGGGTGTTATATCTACTCTTCTCATTTAGCCTTACACAACTGCTTCAGAGCCTTATAAGGGTAGTATATAAATAGGATACTAAAATACCATGTTTGAAGCGGTGGAGTCTATTGATAATGTGTAGATTAAGGGAATAGAGACATAAAATAAGGTGAATATATGGTTTACTGCCCAAGTTGTGAACTCTAGAAGCACTATATTTATTTTAAAAAACACGACTACAAAAATGCATTCTTCCAAATTCTCAAAAGCCTTTAGGATGTTAAAAGTGTTTAGAAGCTGCTGACAGTGGACACGGGCGCTATTGGTAAAGTGCGGTAATTTGCGGTTGTTGAAAAAAATACGATTTTGAAAAGATCGCATTTTAGAAACTATTACCTATTGGTATTGTAAATTACAACGGCTTTCATTAGTGCAGGTTGTTTAAACAAGTAAAAGGCATTGTCATTTACAATGTCAATAGATCGAAATCTCACAATTGCGAGACCTATTGCTTTGCAATTGCTTATTTACTTAAGTTTTTCGTTTGTAGTGAAGTGGATGTATGTTGTTTGTAGTGGAATTTGGAATTGTTTGTTGTGGAATTGTGTGGGGTGTAATTGTGTGGTGTTTAGCGTATTTGCGTATTGGAAATAAGTGGGATGGTGAAGTTATAGGTGTGAGAGTTGTATAAAATAGAAAGTAAGAATGAAAGTGATAAATACTTTGTGTATGAAGTGGTGAATGAACTCTAGAGAGAGTAGTGGAAAGAGTGTGAGAGAAAGAGAAAGAAGTGGAGAGAAGCTTATAGACACAAAGAGGCTATGCAATATGAGTAATGCTGGATCCGTGTGTTTGTGTGTGATGGAATTATGTGGATAGTGAGTATGTGGTATTAAGTGTAGTGGACTTTTATGTAATGGTATTGCGAGTCGTAGAGTGGCACGTATTGAGTGGAATTATGTGGAATGACATTATTTGGACTTTTGTGGGGTGGATTGGATATATGTTGTGCGTAGTGGAATTATGTGTTGTGGAGTTGAATTGAGTGGCATGCAATGGAATTGTGTGGAGTTGAATTGTATAGTACTGAGTGAAATGTAATAAAGGTTGTAACAAAGTGTGGAAAGGTGTGGTGCAGCCGCCAGGGCAGATGACTTCGGAGCACAGGGTTCACGGATTGATTCCTTGCTCCAGCGGCAGCTCAGCTCAGCACCATGTGACTCTGGGCAATAGCTCACTTAATTTCCACAATGGCACCCAGCGCCTTGAGACCCGTAAGGGTGAGTAGTTCGCGCTTTACAAATATGGATTTACATTTATCAATGCAGCAAGTGGTTCAGTATTACACGTTTGGAACAACCCTTCAAAATTCACGTCTGACACCAAAACTCTTACCACATATGCCCCTCTTTAAACTTATGCTACACAAACAAAGTACAATAAATGGAGTAACCTCATCCAAAAGCACTT
This sequence comes from Triturus cristatus, assembly GCF_964204655.1. Classification (NCBI taxonomy): domain Eukaryota; kingdom Metazoa; phylum Chordata; class Amphibia; order Caudata; family Salamandridae; genus Triturus; species Triturus cristatus. The sequence goes on along the minus strand of NC_140590.1, from coordinate 206,857,939 downwards.
TGGGGCTTTGACAGGGGTATGGGAAACTACACAAATGTAATAAACAGTTTGCTACACTTATTAAAACCTCAAGATCGAGGGCTCAACAATATGAAGTTCCGAAACCTAATTTCAGGGAGACTTTAGCAAAGCATTATCACCATCTATGCCAAACCATTTTAATTATGTGGCAAACTAGTTCTAGGCAATTTTGCCCCAGAATTGTCACTCATGCAAATTCCAAACTGCCACAGAGGTCCACATTTTTTTTAAGTTACTGATTCCAAAATGATGCCAAGCACAATTTTCACTCTATGAGTGACTGTCAACCAAACACAGCCAAATCTCAAAGCTATTTAACAACCACAGACATGTTTTTTTTTCATGTGTGGGAATTTGAAGTGATGCAGTTTACATATTTCGATAGAAGTGAAACTTGCGCGGAGGCAGCAATCAATGACATCTAGATAAAAGTAAGTACAAATTTAAGTATAAAAGGATCCATTCAAATATGCAGTGGAAAATACATTGAGTACTAGAAGGTAAATGAACACCGGTGTGGGTCTTCTGCAAGGTAGTTACCTCAACCCATTTCGGCTTGACAGCCTCACACAAACAAAGATTGCCTTTCGATTGTGACATTATGCTAAGCTTTTGACCTAAATAGAATGCGAAGTAGAAGAGGCCAAGGGACAACAGTAAAAAAAAATGTCAACTCTGATATAATTAAATAAATTGATGATAACCACATGTTCAAAATTGCAGAAGGTAAATGGAGGTGTAGTGGAAAGAAGGTTGATAAGCAAAGAAGGAGATTGAAAGATGATAAATAAAACTGCTTGTAGACAGGCAAAACTAGATGGGATAAGGAAGGAAAAAACAACAACAGTCCACAAAAACTGGAGACTGCTTGAAAAGTGAGGGACTCGGGTGAGCGACGGGACATTAGATAGGCCAATAGAGTGCCTTGGGTCCTGATGCAATGAAGGAAAATGGACACACCGCGCGGCTGTTTGAGGAGCACAAGGCATATCTGAGGTGCAGTATGCTAGAGTGTTTCCAATTTTGGCGCTATGCCAGTACGCAAACTTACTGTAACTGGCCAATGGGACTAGTCAGGCTTCATGCCATATCCCAAAATACATTTATAGACACTACTCGATGCGGGCGGGCGCCTGGATCCTCATCCGCACTGGGAGATAATGCCTGGATGATTACCCTCGGCCTAGTTGCAGGGGGTCCGCACCAAACACTGACGCGGGACGTGTGCCTGTTCTACGGTTAATGCAGCCATGCCTGGTCAAGAAACCGATTCGGATACCTTCACACCAGCATACATGCCAACATTTCAGAAGAGCAAAGTGGGAGATTCTTTAAAAAAAAATCGGGAGAATGGGGCCTTGAATCGGGTTACTGTCATGTATGGGCTTTGGAAGTGTGCTGCTGCAGGATCAGGCATTTGAAACGCAAATGCACTTTTTTTCCTTCCCTTTCAGACCTTTCAGAAGCATGGAGCGCAATGGCAGGCAGAGAGAGGGTTATGCAAGAGTTCTGCACTCACTGACTTGGCAGGTTGCTGGCAGTGCATATACCAACGGCACCCCCCCCCCCACCCCGTGTGGCAGCCCAGGCACACACACAGCCGCCCCCGAGTACTTCACAGGTCTTTAAAAGACCATTGGCTTGTTAATGGGGCTTTGTTGGTTTTTCACCCCTTCTAGAGCCCCTGCATCGCCACTCTGACTATCGCTTGAAGAATTAGCACGTTACACAATACCAAGCCCTGTCGCGATGAAGCAGGTCGTTCTTGTGCCAAAAACCGCCACCAGCAATAAAGGCAAACCCACCCCAAGGCCTGCTACCCCACATTGGCCCTACACACCTTGACCCGCCGTACCGCCTGCAGCTTGAACCGGAACAATCGTGGACAATGATCGGAATCCATGGGCAACCTCCGGCCGGTAGCTAGGGAGAGGGATGGGGGTAGTTAGGGAGAAGGCCCAGGAAAGCGTAGTCAGTGACTGACTCAGACAGCCTGGCGTGCAGCGCCAGGGCAGTCCAGTAATAATTTAATTAATACTGGCAGGCGGCTGAGTGAGGCCGCAATTGTAACAATGTAGCGCTTCAGCACTGAGGTGGTGAAATTCGCCATCCCTCCACTCCGACAGCCTCTCGTGCGCACGCACACCAGTGATGCCAGATTTTTTCAGCATTCGCTAGCCCAACGCCAACCAAAAAGTAGCCCAATATTGCTACTTTAACGAAGGCGGGGCAGGGACAGCGTCAAGCACGCGGTAAATGGAGATTTGTGGTCAGACCATTTTACAGCAGTGGTCTGCGCAGAATGTATGCTCTTGCTAAGTCTGAAAAGATTTCATTCCGCAATCTTTACTTGACTCCACACTCATTTAATTTCTACCGTGATCAATGCTTCAAGCAGAGCTGAAAAGCATCGGGATTGGTGTTGCAGCAGGCTGCCACGTAGCTGCCAAGGTTTCAGATTGCTTATGTGTGACATTTTCATAATTTCAGTGAAATTATGAGTGACATTCAGCGATTATGAGTGACACTTTCTTGTGAACAGTATAATGTCACCCACACTTAGTAGTAGCATGGCACAGCCCACAGCCTAGATCGGACACCTGTTTCCGTGCGAGGCTGCAGAGAAACAATATATTAAACAGAGATTTCAATCATCTGAACTGTCTCACTTGCTGGCAAGAAAGATGGGGGCGATGGGTGCTGCAAGTTGCAGTGGCCTCCTGGTTCGTGCCTGGCACTTATTATTTTACATATTAAGCACTGCACTGCTTCATTTAAAGTATGGGGGACCTAAACCAGTTCCACAGTCAAAAACCCTGTCCTGCTCAGCAGTACCACAACACCGCCACGTCTACGGTAGAGGAACTTTAGGAAGGCAAATTAGCCCACTAAGGGAAAGTGTCCCAACGTTGATCTACCTGTCCTTGATCCCCATGAAAAGCCTGATGGTTGCAGGCAGCAAAAAACACAAATAATGCCTTATATGCAGTTGGAGACGACCTCTTAGTGCATCAGGTGCATGGACTCTAAACCAACAAAATGCTGACCCAGTCAGAAATACAGTTCAGTGGTCTTGAAGAGAGGCCTCTTCATACACTTACTGAACAACAGGTATGATGGGGCACGCCTAGTGTTTGGGGTAAGCTGTTCCATGTTCGGAACAGGTGTAATTCAAAGGCCAGCACAGGACAAAAATATTTTTCTATGGACAGGTGATGGCACAAAAATAGCGCCCCATTGTATGCACTAGGCACGTGCCATGTTCCGGACACCGAGGGCGCCCAGGTAACTCCAAGCAGACACAGGGACATGTGATGGATAGCAAGGAGGCAGGCGAGCAAAGAAAGCCATGATACTACCCGCACAGTGTGCAGTGGTAGCAGTGACACTCGCACTGTCAGGAGTCGCAGACCATCAGTAACAGCTCGAGCAGCACTAACATCACGGCAAGGATACTGCTGCCGGGTCAGCACACCGCAAGTGTGCCATATCGAAACCGAATGTTTTACTTCTGAATATGGGAGTCTTTACTGTCATTGTGAGAAAAATAAAATGTGTGCATTAGGATGCTATCTTAAACCTATTGTGTACGTTTTGGTAGACTAAGGTTAAGTTTTGTACTGATGTTTTATAATTGCGTTTAAAATGTGTAAAATGCATTTTATAATTCAATTAATCTGTTTCTTTATCATTCATTCAGTATTCTATACATTACTCCAACTTTTCGATTCTGAATGAGCCGTCGATTATTCACTATAACATAACCGCGCCTGGCTAGTTTAAGAGGGCCACCAGATTTTAACACGGAGTGCAGTTGATGAGTTGCGTGTTTTCCTGACCTTCTAAGTCGCGAGCATGTGCTAATGTCATATGTCTATAGCCTAAGTTCTATCTGTAACGCCTTTGTATGCGATGACCATGACCGTCAAACAGTGCCAAGCTTCTGAACACGCATTTGCATGCCTGGGAATTCTTAGTCTTTTGTCTACACTAGTCCATCCGTTCCTTACCTGCTGAGCCTTCCATGAGCGGTGCTTTGAAATATGAGCGGTGCAACAAGGTCATTCGGAAATCGGTCATTGATTTCTTTCGAAACTGTTACGAACATGCACATTTAGCGATTTTCAACACAGACATTTAGTAAGTTTTAAAGCTTCTTTTCTCAGATAAAAGTTGACTAGCTTGTGCAACAATTCTCCCTTTTTGCAGATAACTGAAACTGAGCACTACTGTTACAAATGCCTCTATTTAAAAGGGGGATCGATTTTCTCTGACCTTTGGCAGGAATTGCTCATTTGGAAATATGTATGTCAAAAGATTAATGCACAGCAGCTTAACTCTATCAGGCTTGTTTAGTCTGGTGGTTCGCTGATTGTGCAGAAAATGAGCATAGGTAATGAAAAGGGTCATGGAGGGCGACCACGCCCTCCCCCTCAAAATCAATTCCCATATTACCGAGAAGCCATTTCTCTCTCCCTGGGAATATACCTTTAAAGTTTATCTCTGCTGTCCTCGACTCCCGTGCAGGCAATGACGGTGAAAGAAGAACAATTAAAATAGGTGAAGGACTGATACTAGTAGTAACAGATTTCTAGCACAAAAAGTAAAAAATAGCACAAAATAATTTATAAAGTAGCCCAAAATATAGCAACCTGCACAAACCAAATTTTTACCGCACAATTGGGAAAAATCTATCCCAATTGTGTGTGATCTAGCCCAAACTGGCAACACTGACGCACACACACGCATCCACTCACATCACACGCTTGCTTAGGCATGCTGAAGTGGATGCCTGCTTGTGCCCCGGGGGGACCGCAAAGTGCATTCTCATAGAGAAGCACTGTAGTAGGTCCCTGCTTGTGCCCCCGGGGCACTGTGAAATGCACGCAACGGAAACAAAGCTAAACTCTCTTTCAGGGGATTGTCTTGAAACGAAGAGAGGTGGCGTAACATATAAGGCTGCCGACGTTGAAGCTGGAGAGGAGAGTTCGATCCTGCCTTGGGCTGTATTAATTATAAATAATTAAAAATAAATAATTAAAAGAAGGTCCTCGGTGGGCTGTATTAATCATAAATAATTAAAGCTTGGGCTGGTTGCTGGCTAAACAGATATCTCAGATGAGAGTGGGGCGAGACAAATAAAACAAGCATTGTAGGGAGAGACAAATTAAACAAGCATTGGCAATAGGGTTGTGAGAAGGCATCAGAAGAAAGTAGTCTGTGCAGTAAAGGGGCCAATAGCCGTGGAAGGACACAAATGAGGACATGTCCATCATAAGGAGGGACTAACAAGTCTACAACCAATCAGAAGCCACTATTTAAGACACCAGCCAATGAAAATGATGGGTGGAGAGTGGGCGGAGCTTACATACACTATAGTGTATACTGCATGTCTCAACGAGACAGTGCAAGCACTGCCTAGGCGAGACCTAAAAAGTACGGTTTAAGACACTGGCCGCTGGATATGAAAGCAGTTAGGAAACTGATAGGACTTGGACGCTTGAATTATTACACTCCGATTGATAAAAACCCCAATTTACCCGAAATTTTTAAAGATTCAGTAATCAAGAAATGGTTAGACAATGGCTTGTCCAAACTTGGTGATTTTTATTCCCTCACTGGTTTAGTTTCTTTTGAGACACTCAAAGAACAATATGCACTAGATTGGAGGGATTTTTTCAAATATCTGCAACTCCGCGACTTCTTAGGTAGGAAATGTGGTGGCCCATCAGGTTTCGTCAATAATCCTATCATAGACAAGCTGAGAAAGAACCATTCATCTATAGGAATTATATACAATTCCCTCAATTCCCTAATGATTGATGACTTGGGACAGCGGGCTTCTAAATGGAAAGAGGAAATTGGTATCACAGAAGATCTATTTTTACATTCAACCGAATTAGCACAGAAAATACTTATACCAGCACGGCTTCAGGCGCAGTACTATAAAACTTGCTTCTCACTTTACTATACGCCGAAAAAGATTGCTAAATGGGGAAATGGAAAGGGAACTTTATGCCCACGCTGTTCTACGTCTCAGGCGGATCTGGATCATATTCTAGCTTCCTGCGTCACACTTAATGTTTTAAAATTCGACATAACTAAATTCTTCAAAGAAATATTAGGTAGGGATGTAAGTCTTTCTTCTGCCTTGATCTGTCTAGGGGTAGATCGGGAGGTTCAAGGTAAACTAGGAGAACAACTGATTTTCATAGGCATGGCCGTATATAGACTCACTCTAACCTCAGCCTGGCTAGATCCAACTCCCCCTGGATTTCATCAATGGCTAACTCGACTAGTGTCGAACTACAACTTTGAAAAAGCTATATATGAAAAAAGAGGGATCCAATCTCGAGCAAAAGGTTTAAAGATATGGGAACCGCTGACCAGATGGCTTGAAAGGTGAATGGACGGCCAACCCTGGGGGGGTGGAGGGAGGGAAGGGTGGAGGGTAAAAAGTTATAAAAATGTGCATGAAAGAACGATATACGAAAATTTGTAGGACACAAGACTGTATCTTTTTTTTTTCTTACTTTCAATGGAGTTTTGCTTCTAATGGCATACAGTATAATGTATTCGGCTACTTAAGTATATCATTTTTTTTTGTATGCAAACTACAAATTTAAGATGTAAAATATAACAGCGTTATCATGCACAAAATAAAAAATTGTTAAAAAAAAAAAAAAAAAAAGATCATCATTTGTTTTCCTTTCTCCCTTCCAAATGGACGGTTGTTCTTTTGTACCTTCTTAAAATACAATTCTGAATACTAATAACTTCCACTTATTTTACTTCATTCTGAATGTCTGGTTCTGAATATGGACACATATTTGGTGAGTCATCTGCTATGCACATAATGGCTGGTTGCAACGATGGGTTACACTTGTAACTGTGTCACACACACACATACCTTCTCACATCTCGAGGCCACCTGCAACGTTACACAGGACATGATACACAACAGATTATTATTTTTGGTAGGTGTTTATTTGGTGCACACACAATCACGTGATCACATTGTCCTGGGTTCCTGTCACTGGTGAGTGCGACGCCGCAATTTGGGGGGTGGATGACCGCTCCGAGTGCTCAGGTCTGGCTCGCCGCCTACATGGAGGTGGGTACTGTCCAAGGGACTGTCCAGGGTCATCCACATGTGCTGGGGCAGATGGTGTATGCACACTTGATGGTTGTGCCTGGACAAGGGCAGGTTGTGCACGTGGTGGGAGTGCCTGTACAGGTGGTGGTGGTGGTTGTGCAGGTGGCGGGAGTGACTGTACAGGTGGTGGTGGTGGTTGTGCAGGTGGCGGGAGTGACTGTACAGGTGGTGGTAGTTGTGCAGGTGGCGGGAGTGACTGTACAGGTGGTGGTGGTTGTGCAGGTGGCGGGAGTGACTGTACAGGTGGTGGTGGTTGTGCAGGTGGCGGGAGTGACTGTACAGGTGGTGGTTGTTGTGCAGGTGGCGGGAGTGACTGTACAGGTGGTGGTGGTTGTGCAGGTGGTGGGAGTGACTGTACAGGTGGTGGTGGTTGTGCAGGTGGCGGGAGTGACTGTACAGGTGGTGGTGGTGGTTGTGCAGGTGGTGGGAGTGCCTGTACAGGGGGTGGTGTTGGGAGTGCCAGTTCAGCCCGCTGGTGTGGATGTCTCCCTTTGCTGTGTTGGTGTGCAGTTGGTACAGGTGTGGGGATGTGCTGTCCTGTGGCCAGATATGATGGCTCCCCTCCCTGCGTTGACCGTGAAGGGAAAGGTTGGCTCACTCTCAATATGCCCTCCATCATCTTCATGGCCAAGGCATGGTGTCTTGCACTCTCTTCCCTCTGGATGGATAGCATGTCTCGCATATTTCTGGACATGTCCTGCCAAGTCCTATCCATCCTATCCAACACTTGGCTCAGCCTCTCCACCGCCTGAGGGAAGTGGACCATGTCCTGCAGGGAGTCCGACATGGCGGACAGGGTAGCCCCTATGGCACTAATGTCCTGCCTCACATCGCTCTGCTGTTGGAAGAAGTCCTGCTCCCACTGGTCATCACAGCTAGGTGCAGGCCCTCTCTGCAGCTGTCTGCCATGGATGGGATGTGCAGGTCCTACGGCAGGGGGTGGGGTGGGAGGTGGGAGCCTGTGGGCAGGTGAATGGTGCCCAGGGGATTCCAGCAGCACAACAGGGCTGGTACTACCCCCAGATGGTGGAGAGGATGGCAGGGATACACTGTCTAGGGAAGAGTGGGTAGGGGAACCACCATGTTGCTCCTGGACGTGAGGACTGTGAGGGAGTGATGTCTGTGTTGTGATGCGTGTGTGCTGTGGCTGTTTTGCTCGAGTCTGGGGACAGGCCATGGTATGCCTGGGAGGAGGTGGAGGGACGTTGCTTGGCAGAGGAGTTGATGCCCTGACCGATTTAGCCAATCTGGCACGATATCGCGCATTGGCATCTTCATCGTCAGACATGTAGTCCTCATCATCCACCAAGTAGAGGTCCTCAGGAAATTCTTCCTCCTCCTCCTGAGCAGTGCTTGCAGCCGACATCACAGCTTGGAGGATCAGGGGATTCTCCCCTCTGATTCCACGTCGGCCCGCACTGGTCATAGGCCTGTCATCCTCGTCATCAGCATCCCCTGGAACAGAGGTTGCAACCGTATTAGGGATTGACCTGGTATGACATGTGGTGCAACACGAGGGTTTGTATCAACTGTACTTTGCATCAACAGATGAGGATCATGTGACCTGTGTAGAGTACCACCACAAATGACAGCTCACACCATAGCACTGAGGTGTTACACAGATACAGGCACACTCACCAGCTCCAGCCACAACTCTCTGTCCCTTGGTGTTCCCCCCTAGTGTCACCTGCTGGACCTGTCTCCTCATGGGCCTAGCTGTCCCTGAACCAGCAGCTGTAGAGGGAAGTGACAACATTCTCAATTATCTGCATCACCAATTGTCAGACAGGCACATGACACTCCTGATTTGTATTTCACTTTGTACACAACAACTGCTGATTACATGCAGAGGGGAATCAGGATCTCTGACATGGCTTTGGAGTCGAAGCCAGTGACACACCTCATGCTAGAATTACCTAAAGGACGGCTGCAGGTCATTCAGTCCCCGGGATGGTGCATGCTGCTGGGGTGTAATCCGGTCAGCAGCTGTGATAAGACATACAGGTCTATATTTTGCAACAACAGATGGTAGCTCTGAGCCAACATGTCATTCTCAATGACCATTTGTGGGTAATCCAGAACTATGTGCAGCATGTTTAGCTCCTGAACTTTACATTTGGGCACCTGCTCACATGCAGCAGTTGCCAGCCGTTCCCTCCACACAGCAGTGACATCAATCAGATGACACATCAACAGACACCTCATGCTAGAATTACCTGAAGGACGGCTGCGCGAGGGGTGAACAGCTGCAGCCAGGATGTCATTGAGTGCCCGGGATGGTGCACGCTGCTGGGGTGTAATCCGGTCAGCAGATGTGATAAGACATACAGGTCTATATTTTGCAACAACAGATGGTAGTTCTGAGCCAACATGTCATTCTCAATGATCATTTGTGGGTAATCCAGGACTATGTGCAGCATGTGTAGCTCCTGAACTGTACATTTGGGCACCTGCTCACATGCAGCAGTTGCCAGCCGTTCCCTCCACACAGCAGTGACATCAATCAGATGACACATCAACAGACACACATGTATGAGAAGATTACTGATAGGAAGGGATAAATGACCCGGATTCCTCCCCATTACACTGCTATCACCTTTGCCATTCAGACTTACATATTTCCAGAGTCTCATGTTGTTTGTTGTCAAGTCAGAAAGGGTTTCATGTGTGAGATTTACAATAGTCAGGGACATGATGTTGCTCATTTGTGCTTCCCCACGCATGAAGTCACACATATTTGTATGAGAGAACACAGATGTCTTACGTCCGTCCTTTGAGTGTCCTCTCTTTGCGTACTCTATTTCCCAGATCATGGTACTACTTAGCTGACGACGATTGGTGTCTTGTACAGCAGACATCCAAACCTCTTTTGTCAAACACTAACCTATACATGTGAATACAGTAGGAGAGGAGGCAAGCAGAATGTAACATTTGGTTTATACTCACACATTGCGGATAGGCTGAGAGGCTTTGATGCCTTCAGCCTGCACTGGATTAGCGTGTTGCACTTCTGCCTAGTCATTTAGCAGGTGTAACTGCATGAAGATTCACCTTAGCAGCTCCTACATTAATCTCAAAGGTACACTACTGGCATCAGTGTTGGCCTCAGCCATGCTATTTTCATCATGGTTGTTTCCTATCATTGAATTGCAAGCCGGTTGTGTTTTGGTCACTTCATATGACTCATGGTACTATTGAATGTCCATTCTGCACTCACTTGGCATACATTTTGTGTCATCCTTTCATTAGCCACCAGGGTCTGATCTTGCATGGGTTCAAATGCCATATGTGAGCATATTGTGATGCAGAACAACAGTGTTGTAATACACATGCAACATACGGCGGACGTGAAAGGCACATTTCTTGAGCAGTCAGCCTGATATATTCTTGGGTTCCCCTCCCTTGGCCCAGCACGGGAACCGTGTGTGGGCCCTGAACAGATGTCACAGCCAACCTTGTAGCAGAAGTCAGTGTGTGTCTTTGATTCTGGGAGGACCTCGTTGTACCTACAATGATAAGTGTGTTTTGCTACTTAACATTCCGGCAGCCACATGTGATGCACTAGATTTGTGGCACAAAGGATGAGCACAAGCAGTTGTGGGCACCAGCGTTGCATTAGTGTGTTATACGTAATATCATGATTGCTCCCACATTACTTCGAATGGGCCCACTACCTGGATGCAACCTATATCACAATGACATGTCTACGGATCCTGATGTGAGGTCCACTATCGTGTTTTGTTCATGGGCAACACAGAAGCCAGACAATGTAAGTGATACATGACCAGCTGTGTGGACTGGGCATTTGATCTATATTGGAAACATTCAAAGTTGGACAGTGTATGCATTGTCAATACTAATGTCCCTGGGATCTCACTTGTTCATCATTGCCATATTTCAGTCAATTACTTTGATTGATTACGTCTACAGACACCATTACAACATAGTGGGGGCACCCTTTTGAGTAGTTGTGGCACTCGATAACAGGATTGGATTCCCAGGTCTGGGCCTGTTGCTGTAAAACATGTCATGTTCCGCAATTATGAAGGTTTGATGAGCCAAGACATGTAATATATTGTCTTCAGCTGTTCACAATTATAATTAGCTAAAGGTGGATGTCCATTGACTACTCCAATAGTAATGCAGCTATTTGTACATCTCTGGTTGACTTTCATATGTGGGCACTACATGTCCCTCGGTCACTCCTGGCAATGTATGCATTTTGACAATCTCCTCGCCACTTTGACTTACCAGTCGGTGAGGGTGTATGGTGGCGATGCCTCCCAGTAGATGCAGGGACCTCTGCTGCGGCAGTTGTCTGTGCTCTGGCTGAATGTGTCAATGGGTGAGAAGAGAGAAAACTAAGCATCTGGAATATGTGCTTGTGGAACATTTCTGTGATTTCCCCATTTCTTCTGCATGCTAACAGTGTTATGCAGTACTGCTGCTGACTGGGCAGGTAGGAGCAGTGGTGCATTGGGGTCGTAGTGGCGTGGCAGGGTGGGAAATGTACAACAGAATAGGTGTCTGACTTTTGGACCAGATGGTTTTCTCACCTTCTGCTTTGTGCTTTAAGCTTGCACGGGGTGATTTACTTCTTAGAGATTTAGTGGCATGTTTCCACGCCCCTTGTAATACATTTACACCGCAGTTGCGTCACTTCTGTGACACAGCGGTGGGGTAATACAGGTGACACATTTAGACTTATTCACAATGTTATGCATCTATGGGGATGCCTCACGGTGTGCGGTCCTGCGCAACATTAAACATGCATCAGCTGTGATGTAGGCAGGGTGTGTGTTTATTTGGTTATGCCTCGTACATGTGATGCATTGTAATCGCCGGCATTTTACGTAGTCACTTTTCATAGGGTGTTGCCATGCAAACTTAAACCAGCTTGAGGCACCTGTAATGAGTTGCCCTGAACGTTAGGTGCAGGCGGTCCATGGACATAGTTGGAGTTGCGTCACACTTGCAACACTACTCCAGCAGAGCATCCCCCTAATGCCATCAGTTGCGACACCCATCTGTCTATCCCAGCGCCACAGTGCACCGCATTGTCAATGTGACGCATCCGCGGTTGCACAAGAGTTGGATTGGGTGTGGCATTGTTACTGGCGTATCTCTGCTGTTATTTGTCAATTGCTACTTAGCGGGCTGGTGTATTAATGCAACTGGACAGTGGCCATGTTTTCAGAAGTGGGGGAGGGATTTGCCATTTCCATCACTAAGGATTGTGGGACTTGTAGTGCTACATACAGAGGGTGACACAGGAGTCTCTGACTGACGGATTAATTTATACACTTTGGACTACTTCCTTATTCACACTGACAGTGCAACACAGACATTCTATTCGTGCACTTTAACTTTTCATCCCACTTACCTGGTACCACGTAGCGGACGTCACTGACAGGCCGCCCATGGACCAAGTGGGGGTGTATGGTTGTCAGGATGTCCTCCTCCTGTGTGGTGAGGCGGATGCGTGGTCCAGAGTGTGCGGCTGGGAGGATCCGTTGTAATTCCATCCTGGAGTATTTCTCCTTTACCCTCAGCCGCTCATCCTGCCATTTTTTTTTAACGTCCTGGACAGTGCGCCTCTCTTCCCCCAATGCTGTGACAGCAGTGGCTAATTGCTGCCACAGGGCTGCCTTCTGGGTCCCACTGGTGCAGTAGGGTGGGAGTCCATGGAGGTGTTTGTGGTGCCTGACAATGAACTCCACAAGCATGGTGGTCTCCTCTGCTGTATAGATCCTCTTTCTCTTCAGGAGCTCCATTTTCTTAGCCGGTCTCTGCTTGCAAATACAAACTGCGTGTGGCCAAACCGGTTCCTTCACTGTGTGCTGCTTTTAAATGTTTTTTGCTGCTGGTCAATCTGTGTTAATTGGCTTCAGCTGGATCATGGTGGGGGATGGTAGGCACTAGCAACATGTTGGCTAACTGGAGCTGTTGGCTGGGATTGGCTGGAGTGCGTCAGCTGATGCATGGTGGGGGATGGTAGGGACTTGAACAGGTGTTTCCCCTTGGCTCAAATGATCAATGGCAACAGTTAATGTAGTCTGGTCCCAATTCTGATGTTCCGGCCCGGAAGCGGGATTTCCGGCCCGAGGCCGGAGTTTCCGGCCCGGGAGCGGATATTCCGCGCCCGGAGCGGACTTTCCGGCCCGCGTGCGGACTTTCCGCTCCGGCCCCGGAAATTCCGCTCCGAGTGCGGAAATTCCGGCCCGAGTGCGGACGTAAGTTTAGTGGTCGTAAATGGATTCTGTGAATAGCAAAAGTCCTAAGTTCATTTTGTGAATGGCAAAAGTAGTAAGTTCATTCTGTGAATACCAGAAGTACTAGGTGCATTCTGTGAATACCAGATTGGTACAAAGTTTAGGATTTAGTCTTAAGTTTGTTCTGTGAATCGGGCCCACATAATTTACTATTCCCACTCCAAACTACATTAACCCAGGGAAGGTGCTGGACACTAAACATACATAATGTACTATTCCCACTCCAAACTACATTAAATCAGGGAAGGTGCTGGACACTAAACATATATCATTTACTATTCCCACTCCAAACTACATTAAGCCAGGGAAGGTGCTGGACACGAAACATATATAATTTACTATTCCCACTCAAAACTACTTCAACCCAGGGAAGGTGCTGGACACTAAACATATATAATTTACCATTCCCACTCAAAACTACATTAAATCAGGGAAGGTGCTGGACATTAAACATATATAATTAGGAATTCCCACTCCAAACTACATTCAATAAGTAAAGGTGCTGGACACCAGCGCACTAAAACATTAAAACAAAATAAATAATAATTACAGCTAATATGCCACTTTTTAACCCATATAAATGTATAAATAAAATAAAAACAGAAATTCATTCTTTACCTTCATATTTAATCAAAAAACAAATTCATTAAAAAAAGTTTTTAAAAAAATTACAAAACATTTCTTTTAAATATTCCATAAAAAATATTTTTAAAAATCAAGAACACAACCTAGCAACAAATTAATTTGAAAAGAGATATCATTTTTTTAATCAGTTTTAAAAAAAACAAATAAAATACATTTTTTCAATACATTTTAATTTTACATTTCAAAATTAAAATATAAATAACTATCATCCCCATAACTTAAAAAATAAAAATATCACAAACATTATACCCTAAAAACCACAATTAAGTAAAAATGAATAACGTTTATTAACTAATAATTAATTTTTTGTTGTAAAATTTTCACAAAAACTCCCATTCTTCTCTCATATAAACACAACATCACTTAACAAAAATAAAAATGTTATCTTTTTTAAATTTTTAGATAGATAATTTAAAACATTCCCCACCCTTATCCCCTATAAACCCAACATCCCGCTCCTAAAAATATTAAATAAATAAATAAATACATTTTTAAATTTTGAAAATATTTATTTACATATTAAAACACTCCCCACCATTATCTCCTATAAACCCAACATACAGTTCCTAAAAAAATTAAGGAACGTAAACATTTTTTTAAATATTTAAAAAATCTAAAAAATAAATTACTATACAAAAAGACATAACTAAAGAAATAAAACTATACAACATTAAAAAATTATATTTTTAACAACGACATTTTCTACATCAATATTTTTAACATCGATACTAAATACAACACATACATTCGATATTCTTGACCTTGATATTACATACTACAACATTTTGAAAAAAAAGTTATTTAAAACACAATATTTCCATATAACGATATTTTAAATTTTATATTCTGTCTAAATACCAAGGTCAGTGAGGGCCCCCGTAATAAAGGGGTTGGTTTGACACAAAATGCTCTAGGTCTCACAAAGAGATGATGACTCCCCTTTAAAAGCAAGCTAGGTCTGGTATCGAGGTTGCACACTGCAAAAGGAGCTATAAAATGGTGATCGAAATAGGGAAAAATGCCCTCAGATGGAAAGCCTGGGAAGATCTCCAGGAGGCTAGCCCAAAAAATTATCAGAAGTCCATTTGGACCCCATTAACTAACCATTTTTCATTCGAGTAGACCTATGTTCGAATCCCCCATATATGGCCACAAGTGGGCTGCTTTTTTTTTTAGGAAAGTCTATTCCGCCAGCAGTGAAATAGGCAGGGACAGCGATCCCTCATTTCCAGAAAAGGTTTTCTACCTCGAAAGTAATGCCCCTCATCGGAAGAGGTGACGGCAGCAATTATGTCCAGTCCCAGTGGAACTCATTAATTGTTTCAATTTTTAAAAAGAGGAAAGAGAGGACAGTAGCTGCTGTCATGTGATCTCTCTTTTGGACCCTACTGTAAAGGTACTGGGTTGTGTTTTACTCTCCCGCCTTGATAGATGGGCAGAGGAGAGTGGCACTCTCTCTGACATCCAGTATAGTTTCAGGAGAGGAATGGGCACAGAAGACTAATGTTTGAACCTCTGCCTCCTCCAAGGGAAATACATGATTGCAAACCAAAGCGTGGGGCACTAGACTTGGGTCTTATGGCCCTGTCCAGTTCCTTTGATCATGTCTCACATACTAAAAATGGGGCATAATGGAAGACCTGGGCATTGACAGATCCTTTATTAACTCAATCAGAGAAATCAATTGTGATTCTAGTTGTAAGGTTTAGGTGGGGGGGGGTGAGTGCTCTGAGACGTTAAGGGTTCGTAGGGGTGGTAGGCAAGGGTGTGCACTTGTGCCTTTCTTATTCTCCCTTTATGTCAACAATTTGGAGAGGGAGCTCCTTTGAAGGCCCCAGATTGGAAAGCATCCATATTGTCCTTGTTATATGCTGACAATGTCGTCATCATGGGCCACACACTCTTCATATTGCAGCATCTCCTAGATTCCTTCATATCCTTTAAGGAGGAGCACACCATTTAAAGGTCTGGAACCCACTGCCCGCTGTTTAAAATCTTTTCTCTTAACTGAAGTTCACTCCAACGAGGTGTAGACCCTTAATACCCCACTTGTGTATCTATTCAAGGCAGTGCAGGAGTGTTCTTCCCATTTTAATAATTACTCATGATCACTTCCATTAGTATATGGCTCCATTTATTATTAACAAGACAGTTATTTCAATGTCCAATGAAGGTGGAGAAAAGACATGTGTTTTGCCCCTTAGGGCTGTTAAGCCTGGGGCTTTCACAAAGGTTATCATTTATGCAGATTAATATCATCACGTTCTTTATCAAAGTTAAGTCACAGTTTTGCATATATCTATATTCACGGGCTCAATCCCTCCACGAGTCTGTTGGCATTGTGTTACCATGCCATGTTTACATCCTTTATGGAGGGGCTTGATATGACGATTAACATCAACAAGTCCTTTGTAATGTCCTGTGGATATAGGAAGTGCTCAAAACCAATCTTTAAGCTCCATGGCACTCCTGTCAAGCATGTGGTTCATTTTAGCTACCAAGGGGTAACGTTCAATTGCAGGATATCTTGGCAGCCACAGTTAGAAACTAGGAACAACCAGTTGGGAAGGAGCCTTAATGCTGTGTTTTGCTTTGCTACCAAATTAGGCAAAAGATTGCTCGCCCATTTACTGGCCACCTTTCGTGCAATATGTGTTGTCAAGAAATGTCCTTTCAGACAAAGCTGCAATGACGGTGTGCCAACACAGCGCTAGCAATAGAACGAACGCAGCATTAGCACGCATTCATTCAGCACGCAAGTGGTAATAACAGCTTACTTTAAGGGGGGGAGTATTGGTGGAATGGTGTTGGATTTAAAGTCCATCACCTTCCCTACTGTTGCGCAGACTGGAGTTGGAATAGTAAATTAAACTATCCCAACGTCCAGCACACTCTCATTAAAGTGACGTGCATGCTGAACAAATGCGTCCTAAAGACTAGCTCGTACAAAAGTCGGCGTTCAAAACGCATGCATCCTAAACGCATGTGGAATACCATCATACATTCGTGTTGGCATAGCAACTTATGGGGCAGGAGTCTGGGGTATCCAGTTGCCATTGCCCTTACATGTCAGGGAAAATAAATTGCCATCTACTGGCTCCCCCACTGTCCACTGCCTCTTTTACCTCTCATAGGAAATTAGGGCTTCAACATATTGATGATGTCCTAAGAACCTGACCAATTATGTTATGGCAAAGAGTGTGGGTCAAGGAAACCCTCTACCTTAATAGAATGATAATTGAGGATTGGCTGACCGTGTTATGAGGTCATGAGATCCCCTTGGCTGAGTGGTACTAGGGACACAACCATGGCTTTGGGTAAATGGGTCCTGTTTGGAAACCCTCTTTGATCTTTGACAACGATAGATAAAAAACAACTCAGGGCCATGTGCTATACCCACTGGGAGGAAGAAAGATGGGCGAGGGTATCAGAACTTCCTACTGTGGCCTCATATATGCAACTTAAACCATCATGGAACATCCAGCCATTTTTGCTGCATGATGTACCCCATAACCAGCACTTTATCATTCTTAGATTTCGACTGAGTCTCTTGCATAGATTATTCACCTTCCCTTGGTGTAAAGAGCACTCTACATTTAATGTTCTTCTGCACTTTTTATTCTCTTTACAGGTCCTAGGTTTTAAAGCCTTTATTGAATAATTACTGTTTGGGCCATTACACAGAAACACTGCACTTTTTATCACTTTTTATTGTGGTGCGACCAGTGCCACAGCACTGGGTGCTGACTTCGCATGGGGCGCCTGTTTGCTTGCTTATATTGTGCTTAAAAGCACCTGTTGCCGCATTCCTGGCCTCCAGCAATTTTCAGTTAACAATTAAAATGTCAAGAAAACTCTGGTGATTAATGTTCTTTGGCGAGATCGGAGTTTTGTCTAATCGGAGTTTTGATTCATGGTGAGGAAGCGCAGAGGGTTAAAATGCCCACTTCAGAGAACATGTACCATGCAGATCACAAAGTGAACATAATGTAGACAAGTCAGTGGATTACTGCTTTTGTCAAGGACTTCCTTTTGTTAGTTCCAGTTTACAGTGAGCTTTTAACTGTCATCAAAGAACTGCATTCAGACTTCAAGGTATAGATTAGAGTGTATAGATTTTTTCCCCAGACTTTCATTAGTCTAATGTTGCAAAAAGGGTTCATTTGGGTACAAATCAGTTATAGTTATTAAAGAGAGCCCCAGTCCATTGTGTTACATTTTACATTCAGAGTTTGTGCTTCTCCAGACCAAGTACTCTTCAACTATACTGCCTACCTGTATGGATGACATGTGAATCCACCCCTTGTTGTCATCTGTCTTATGTAACATTTCCTATACACTGATTTACACACCTATGATTGATAGTCTCTGTGTAATGTGTGTATTATGTAAAGTGCTCTGACACCCTTCACTTTTAGTGACGCTATAAAATAAATGAAATGCATCTGAAAGGGAGTGGTTATGGAGACTGTTAAAGGGTGATAGGGAGGGAATCTGTGGCGGAGGTGGTCATTGGGGCCCCAAACAACATTGTCACACTGGGCACCACCAGTGCTAAAGCCGGCCCTGCTTTTTACAATCTGTCGGCTCAGAGGAGATCGAGTTTACCACATGTACCTTTTGAAGCTGGTTCTAAAGGCAATGAATTTGCTTGGGTAGTTCTCTATGTAGTTGCATTCCTCCTGTTTATTTTAGCCCTACATGTTCATAACAATACGTCATTTCTGATGATTAGATTTTCTGATAGTGTTGTGTGACAGTGTATTACGAGTACACTTAAAACAAAGATTACATTTATCTTTTGTTTCAACCATAATCACATCACAAGTTATTATTCATGACCATTTTTTGGGTGACCGGTCTGTTTGTTAAGGAAGTCCGGAGGCAGGCTCTTTAACTGACAATATCTCATGTACTGTACCTTGCTATTGTGTTTTACATGTATCTTGATATTAATTTAAATGTATTTTATTTTTTTATCCAATTATTTGATATGAACGTGTATTGTACTTTTGTAGTCTATTTTGATATGACCAAATAAAATAAAATCGATTGAGCTGCATCAGAGGCTATGAAAAAGAAGGAAACAAAACAAAAACCCCAAACTGGATCTCTTCCCTTTCAGGAGTCCAATATGGTTGGATATAATTTGAGAGACCTTGATAAAATCAGAAACCTGGATCGGTATTGGTATTTTTATAGCTATTCTTCCCATTCGTGTAGTGGATGGACTGAGTACTGCAGAAAAGACAAATACATCAAACAGAAAATCTAACCTGCATGTGAAGTTGAAATTAGTATAAAGAAGGGGGTAATGGTTTAAAATTCAAATACTAATTTGAAGAAAAAGAAAGTGTCTGGTTTAGTGAAAAAGCATACTTAGGAGATTGTGAATATTTCTACGGATCAGAACATGGGCAATAGGGCTTATGGACACCGCAGTAGTGACAAAAGTTTACCAAGGCGCATTTGGTGGTGACTTCAACTAAAGAATATACACAAATTGAGATTCGGATGGACACATAAACCCTCCAGACAAAGCATATGCTGTAGAAACACAGAGAGTGATATATTACGCAAAATTAAAGCTATATTCTAGTTCCACTCAGTATCAGCCTTGCAGAAGATGTCTGGTCTTTGGTTTTCATACTGATGGCTATATTTACCAAAACATACAAAAATATGGCCAGCAATGTAATATTTGTCAACAAATAAAGTAAACATCTGTTGTAAAGTCAGTATCCATTCTGAGGATTGATGAAATGGCTGTGTCTCTAGTTTTACACCAAGTGCCAGCTACATGAAATGATGAATCAAATTATGCAATACAGGAGCCACCTTCAACAAGTGGTTCTGAACTGCTAATATAACCCACATCAATATAAATGATACCACTGCAAGAAATTGTGCTGACTGAAAAGGACTCTGAGTCAGGTTTTAAAGCAAGAAAAATAATCATCCCTCCAGTCAGTTGGTGCTACTAATGTTTTGAATGCTGTTTGGTCCGTGACAGATACCATTTCCCACCATGGTTAGATATTTGGATTGCTCCTTGAGGTCCGTCAGTTATAATGTTAACTATAATTTTGCTATTGGTATATGGGAACTACATTCCTGATAAAACAGTGCCATCCCCTGTAGATCAGGATTTACAACTTCATCAGTGATGTCATCAGTGATGTCACTGACCATGTCATGAGTGATGTAATATGTGACGTCATCAGCAGTGCATTGCGGGGGCGTGAGTTATAGTTAGCTGAACTAACTATAACGGGGGAATTTCAATGGTTTTGTATGAGGGAAATGTCCAGCTAACTATAACGCCCCTGAAACCTTTGTTTTTTTCAGTGAATTTCTAATGTTTTTTAAATGCTAATTCCTATCTATAACATACCTGAAACCTATGGTTTTTTAAGTGAATTTCAAAGGTTTTTTAAATGCTAATTCCTATATATAACTTATCTCTAAACCTATGATGTTTAATGATTTTCATAGGCTTTCTAAATCTTTATTTTTAAGATTATCATTCCTTTGATTATGTTTTTTATATATATAAAAAATATTATTTGTTTTTAATGAATTAAAAAAAATATATATTTGTAAATTTTTTAAAACTATTTTGTATATTTTTTTATTTTTTATGCTATATTTTTAATACTTTGTTATTATTTTTTTTTTACAAGTTTTATTTGGACTGCGCATCCTATGTGCACCATTTTATGATTGTAGTGTAGGATCCGTGTACGGTATGCGTTGGGTACGTATTTTCATGCACAATTGCTATACGACCGGTACACGACTCCAAGCCCATACGCGACACGTACGAAGTACGTTACGCGACGCTCACGCGCTTCCACGAAACATCATGTGCGTGTTTGAAGCGGTGGGTGCGCGAATCCCACAAAATATTTTAAATGTCAAAAAACATATATATATATTTCATGTAAATATTAAAGGAAGACATAATCTAAGGTACTCATAAAATTTATATATCTTTACTTCTAATCCTATATTGCTTTTCAATGCAATTTTGCGGATTCACGCTCGCTGCGTGCTGCATATGCGCACGGTGCGCGGATCCCATGTGACCTGAAAAAAAGAGATTTGATTGGTTCATTAGACTTCCTATTCTAACTATTGAAAGACCCCACCCATTTCAATCATTCTTCTTTGACCTTCTTTAGAGGAGCATCTCTCTGCTGAGAAGAACTTTTTTTGACTAAGTTTACACTTAGATCAAACTTTTTTTCAAAACAATTGCTTCAGGGCAGCAGGCATCTCCAGCATCTGCTCATTCATCTGAGACGAATTTCTGGAAGAACCACCACGCCCACAAAGATACTCATCTGTGGTATGGAAATTTTTCACTTTTCCTGAGGGGCAAACCAAAACTAATGCCACCTTAGTGACATGCAAGATCTGTCAGCGAGTGCTCTCCCGTGGGGATCCAACCAAAAAGTATTCATGTGGTACAGCCAGCATGAAGAAGCACCTGAAGACCATGCATCCGGTCAACATGGCACGTGAGGAGCGCCGAAGAATGCGAGTTCTTCCTGGTCCTTTAGAGGCATCACAGCCGAGTACTTAGAGGGTGGATCCATCTGTCCAAAACTTGGACATCTGTCCACAGTTTGCCACATTAAAAGTGCTCTCCATAAAATGCAACGCTGTCCTTTGTTATGGAGAGCAGTCCATTGACCTCATTTGTCGAAAGCAAGAAAACCATCATTGCTAGTTTTATTATTCCCTGAAGTTCATTGTTTTGTTTCTCCATTTCTGTTTTTTCCTTTTTTTCAAGAAAAACCCTAAAAAATTAAAAATTGTTAAAAAAACCAAGAAATAAAATATAAAAGAAAAAAGAAGAAAAATAAAGTTTTTCTAACAACTAACTTTCCTGGTTTAAAAAACAGCTATATTTGTTTGTTAGTGTGTGAAAGTTTAGATGAATGTTTGTGTAGTGCGTAGTTGACTGAACGAATGCATTAGTAGCGTATGGTGAATGTATAAGTGCAGAACTATGAGGAAGTGCTGCAGCATCACACAGTAACCACTTTAACTGCAGTGTGCTGTAGTACTTCTGAAGCACAGGGATGCAACATATGTACATAAATATGTTGCAAATCTATGCTTCTCTCTGCACGGCTGCTTAAACTGCAGCCATATGGTGACACAGGCACCCTTGCACCCTTGCAAGGTTAAAAAATGAGGAGAAATGAAAACAATTCTCCTTGTTGTGCTTTGCTGCACCAATTGGAGAATGGTGCAGCATTCACAAACGTGTCTAGATTTATTATTTTTGATAAATCTGGAGATGTGTCTTTTTCTATGAGTATTCTGTGCAATCACGCACAACAACACTTATAGAACACCCTTTCAATGCAAAGTGGTGTGTATGATGAGGTCGTATTTACATTGAGAAAAAAAGTTACACAGAGTGCCTTTTCCGGTATTTGTAAATATAAAAGAGTGTCTTGCGCTATAACTATGTTACAAAAAGTAACATATTTCTGTTTGGAAAATTGCTTGTGAATGATAGGAGGTAAGCACCAATGTTTGTCTGCAAAGATGCTCAAAGAAGAATGATTGAAATGATTGCAGTCCTTTAATACATAG
Source organism: Triturus cristatus (assembly GCF_964204655.1). Lineage (NCBI taxonomy): Eukaryota > Metazoa > Chordata > Amphibia > Caudata > Salamandridae > Triturus > Triturus cristatus. Next base: position 206,835,232 of record NC_140590.1, on the reverse strand, counting down.
AATGGGAAATATTATGAACCACTCAAATCTGTTTATTTGGAGGTCATATGATATTCTATGACAGAGAGAGTCCAAAACTACATAGGTATAAACAGGGTGTTTTGAAACATGGATTAAAACTTTGTACCTTCTTGCAGATGTGCCCATTGTCCATATTAATACTTAGTTAAACTTACCTTCACAGTATTAAAAATTAAAAATGGTACGCATTTTTTTCAGTTTTTTTGTAATGTAAATTGTGGTAAATTGCTTATTTTAGAATTAGGATCTGTGAAATAAAAGAAAAAATAGTTATAACATGTAATAATACATTTTAACAACACAGCATAATTTAAACAAAATAATTTGTTTGCTTTTTTGCTGTTCTCAGAATATATTGAATTTCACTAGAAATCGTACTCATCACATAACAGCGGGCAAAAAAAACAATCAAAAAGATTGTTTAAAAAAAAACCCACTCTATTCTCAGTAAAATACAAGAAAATACAAATCACACATATATGATATATAGGCGTTTGAATCAATCCATGTGCTAAGGCCTGCCTTATTCCATTACTACTTGGATATTAACTGAATGTTTACAGTATTGCAAGGAGAGTGCCTGGGTTAATTTATAAGTGTTTGGGTTTTGGCGCAGTAAATGGATTACTACATGGTGCTGAATGAGTCACTGAAGGAGTGTAAGAGGAGTGGCAGGGTGTTTGAAGGGACTATATGAATACCGACTGGGGTATTGAAGGTGTGAAAGACAAATGTGTAGGTGGTTGGAGGACTGCATGCATAGTGGATAGGTGTTTGAATCAATCCATGTGCTAAGGCCTGCCTCACTCCATTACTACTTGGATATTAACTGAAGGTGATTCTAGACAAGCAACACTATCCCTTGGAGTTTACCAAAACTCATTCACTACTCTGGAAGGGGTAAGGGGACTGCACACAATCTACATATTTCAGTACTGCACTTTAGTGTCAAAGCCTGACTCATTTTATCAATGCATAAGCAATGACTGGCTTCTTATACTACTAAAACTTGACAGCATGACAGGTTTTAAAACAGTTATCTGTCAGCAAATACACGATGTTACCAAATGCTTCTCTCACAATGGTTACCCAAATGCACACAGACTCACAGTGTGATTCTAGACAAGCAACACTATCCCTTGGAGTTTACCAAAACTCATTCACTACTCTGGAAGGGGTAAGGGAACTGCACACAATCTACATATTTCAGTCCTGCACTTTAGTGTCAAAGCCTAACTCATTTTATGAATGTATAAGCAATGACCGGCTTCTAGTGCTACTAAATCTTGACAACATGACAGGTTTTAAAACAGTTATCTCTAAGCAAATACACGATGTTACCAAATGCTTCTCTCACAATGGTTACCCAAATGCACACAGACTGACAGTGTGATTCTAGACAAGCAACACTATCCCCTGTACTTTACCAAAACACATTCACTACTCTGGAAGAGGTAAAGTAACTGCACACATTCTACATATTTCAGTACTGCACTTTAGTGTCAAAGCTTGACTCATTTTTCGAATACATAAGCAATGACTGGCTTCTAATTCTACCAAACCTTGAGAACAGGAAAGGTTTTAAAGCAGTTATGTGTATACAAAGATATGAAGTACCCAAATGCTTCTCTCACAGTGATTCCCAAATGCACACAGACTCACAGTGTGATTCTAGACAAGCAACACTCTTCCTTGTACTTTACCAAGACACAATCACTAGTCTAGAAGGGGTAAGGTGACTGCACACATTCTACATATTTCAATACTACACACTACTGTGAAAGCCTGACTCGTTTTGCAATTGCATAAGCAATGACTGGCCTCTAATGCTACTAAAACTTGACAACAAAACAGGTTTTAAAGCAGTTATCTGCCAGCAAATACATGATATTACCAAATGCTTTTCTCACAATAGTTGCACAAACACACATAGACTCACAGTGTAATTGTAGACAACCAACTATCCCTTGTAAAAAAATACATTTACTAGTCTACAAGATGTACACATTGCAGAAAATGTTCTACTACACGTTAGTACCAAAATGTTTCTCTCAAAATGATTCCTAAATGCACACAGACTCACTGTGTGATTCTAGACAAACAACACTATCCCTTGCACTGTACCAAAACACATTTCTTAATCTAGAAGGAGTACTACATTTTAGTGTAGAAAAATGACTCGTTTTGCAAATACATAAACAATGACTGGTTTCTAATTCTACCAAAACATAAAATCAGCACAGTTATCTGTCTGCAAACACATGAAAAACACAAATGCTTATCACAGAATGGTTTGTACATGCACACACACTGTCAATAAGATTGTAGACAAAAAAAAGTACTCCCTGCACTTTAGCAGGCGAAATACATTAGTCTGATTAATATCAAAATAGACCACATACATCCCCTCACAATTAAATAACTCACCATTCAAGTTGTTTTGTAGATTAAGAAATATGTCATTCACAAACCAGATTTTCTTATATAGAATCTCTGCACTGTGCACCTGTCAGCAAAACCAAAGAATGGCAAAGTTTCCCTCTCATTTTGCACACATATACATGTAAACATCAAATCACATTCCTTCCCACATTAATTCAAAAGCTAACACACATTTCTATTTGTTAAACATTTCAACCCTTTCCAAATAACATAAATTTGAACCCTACCCCCAATCTGCCTTCTGTCTGTTACCATAGAAACAGGTCATGGAACACTCAACTGAGCAAACAGGTCAAAAGTTCAGCACACAATGTTGCTAAACAAAACAGCAAGTCTGCTTGACTTTTCAACATATCAGCTTATCATATAATGTTCCTTTCAATCAGTTTTTGTTAACCAATAAGAATCATGCCTTTAAAAAACAGAAACATGCACCCTCGTTTTCAGTGTAGAAGGTTGTCAAACAACCAATCATTTCTTTTCTTTTTTCAAAACTTCATCTTATCCACCATTTTAGAAAAATCTTACTTCTCAACCTGCCATTTCATTTACAGAGACCATCTGAGTGCGTCCAGACCTCCCTTCAAGATGCTTAGAGTGTGGATTGTGGGACACAGCTATATTTTCTGGAGCCAAAGGTATGCAGAAAACAAAGGCATTCACAAAGACCTAGGTTTGCCAAATGTAGACATTAAATGGATTGGACAGAGAGGATTAAAGTGGCACCAATTGATGCCATTGGTAAAATCCTTTATGCATCTCCAACACCCTGACCTCATAATAGTGCACAGTGGTGGCAATGACCTAGGCACTATGACTGGGGTAGGTCTGGAAATGCTTATGAAGGACAACTTTGCAGAATTGATTTCACTTTTTCCCAAAACTGTCTTTGTGTATTCTAACATATGCCAAAAGCAGAAATGAACTGGTTCAATCATTTTTGTCCACAGATTGAGAAAGCTAGGAAACATGTGAATAAATATGTTTCTGCTTTTCTCCGAGACTATAGTATGGAGTCCATTTACAATAACAATCTGCTTTTTCATATGCAAGAGATGTATAGGAGAGATGGAGTACACTTTACTGATGAAGGAAACAGAGTCTTCCTCAACAACTTTAGACTCTGTATAGGTACTTACTTATAAGTACCAAAAACTCTCAATGAACACAACAGCTCTTTTTAGAGCCACTCAAGAACAAAACACATACGCTTGATGTTTATCTCCCAAAAAATTTCAGTTTTTTTTACTTGGAGTCGCGCACCCAACGCGTTAGGAACTGTGCACCCTACACGAGAGAAATCGTGCATCCGAAGCGATAGGATACGCAACTCCTAATTTTACCGTAAAAAAAAAAGGGGACCGCGGGGGAAGCCCCAACGCCTCCCCGCGTCCTTCGGGAGCCGGCATTGCTTTTCCACATGGGGAGCTGCTGACATGAAAAGCAATATGGTTTGGATTTTGAAAGAGAGAGTAGGTTTCCCTGCTCTCTCTTTCAAAATCCAAACGAAGTTTGCTATGGGAGGGCGGGAGACTCCTGCCCTCCCATATCGGACTATCGTTTTGACACACGGGGGTAAGGAGCACACCTGTTCTGGTTGTTGCACCCGACTCCGTTGTTGTTAACTGTATCCCTCCGATACTTGCCTCCTTTGGTTAGCGTGTGTGCCGAAGGGAAGGGAGCATGGTACATTGCGACAACGCAGTCTCAGTACCTTCACAGAGTGCTGGCTGTAATATTTGAATATGGCAAGTGGTTTAGATGCTCGGAGGAAACAAACTGCGGACAAATAGTTTTTTGCCCAAATTGGATCTAGTGGCAATGAGTCTAATCCCACATCAAGTATAACTGAGGAAATCAATTTTCAAACTCTCTTTAATACTTTAGAAAAACTTCATAAAAAAGAACTATCAAAGTGGTGGGAAGCAGAATCATTACAACGATATATTGATGTTAAATGTGTACCAAGAGGTCTGCGTATTTTTACCATTCCCACGTATGAAGATCCGGATACAGATATGTTAGATGAGTGGTCCAACAATTTGTCTTCATGTTCAATGACAATGATGCGAATCCTGATCAAATATGCAAGGCAATGATCTACATAGGATGAGATGTTTTCATACAATGAATCACATGAGGATACTATTGGTCTTCCTGGTGGATTAATCAGTGTTTTGTGAATTTTGGGTAAGAAATATATTGTTGGAATTGTGGGATTTTCTTTTAGTAGGAAAGAATGTTCTTGATCGTTAATCAGTTTATGTTTGTGCCAAATATCCAAGTCTTTTTTAATGTTGTTAATCAATTTGTTGATGGGATTGTGTGATAGTTTTTGGTATTTCTCTGGGTCTTGAAGTTGGCGATATGCTTCTTTCTTGTAATCTGTTGTATATTGGATTGCAATGTTTCCGCCTTTGTCGGCAGGTTTTATTATTATTTTTGAATTTGAAGACAACACTTTAATTGCATTGATTTCTTGTGTGGTCAAATTTTCCCTTTGTTTGTTGATCCTGATTTTATTTATTTTATCAATTTCATTAATTATTGCTTCAGAGAATGTATCCATCTTGTTTCTGGGTGATAGCTGTGGACAGAAGCGGGATTTGTTTTTGAGACCACTTGCTTCATGTTTTTTTGTTTCTATGTCTAGATCTTGTAGCATCTCTAACTCCGTTGCTGTATCTTCTTGAAATTCATTGGATATATATATATATATATATATATATATATATATATATATATATTCCCAAAATTTTGTTGGCTGTTCCCAAGCCACTTGTACGGCGGGCACTCGGCAGGGGTAGCCACCCCCAACAAATCCACTCGATACCGCTGCGTCTCACTTTCCCCTCACGGGACGAAAGAACACTGGAGCCGAGGCCACAATAGAATGCGTGTTTATTAACACCAGGTCTATATATATATATATATATAGAGAGAGAGAGAGAGAGAGAGAGAGAGAGAGATTCATTGCGTTATTACCTGGACTGCTTCAACCACGGACACCGAACCAGTTTTAGTGCTTAGCGTTGCTTTATTGCTCCGACGCCATAACGCATTTTGGCTCATCCAAATATTTTTAAAGTCACAGGGCAATTGTGAACAAATATCACGTGACATTTGAAATCATAGACATAGAGGAGTATTGCACAGAAATATGTTATACACGTGAACACCTTATATTGATGTTGTGTTTCAACAAAATTTGCAACAGTAATACCTTATAAAATAATTATCAAAACTTGATGTTTTGAGACAATCTGTTTTCAATGTCTCACATACATGTGTGTTGATGAAACAGTTGCTATATAAATTGTGCATGATACGTTTGTTGTATCATGAATACAGAATTGAATAAATACATAATGCCTCTCAATTGACAAAAGCGTACATCAAAATCAAATTATGAGGTTAAATCCACTTACACTGCATTACTGTTCTGTGTCTATATAAACCTCTTATGAAAGTTCACAATATCTTAAACTATTAAAATGCTTAGTGTAGTAGTGAACTGTGAATAAAAATTGATGTATATGTGTTTTAATTATACATCTCTAGGGTGATGTCATTTGAGATGTCATCAGTGATGTCATCAGTGATGTCACTGACCATGTCATGAATGATGTAATATGTGACATCATCAGCAGTGCATTGCGGGGGGGCGAGTTATAGTTAGCTCAACTAACTATAACAGGGGAAATTCTATGGTTTTCTATGAGAGAAATGTCCAACTAACAATAACATCCCTAAAACCTATAGTTTTTTCAGTGAATTTCTAAGTTTTTTTAAATGCTAATTTCTAACTATAACGTGCCTGAAACCTCTGTGTTTTTTCTGTGAATTTCTGAGGTTTTTTAAATGCTAATTTCTAACTATAACGTGCCTGAAACCTGTGTTTTTTTCTGTGAATTTCTAAGGTTTTTTAAATGCTAATTTCTAACTATAACGTGCCTGAAACCTATGTTTTTTTCTGTGAATTTCTAAGGTTTTTTAAGTGTTAATTTCTAACTATAACATGCCTGAAACCTATGTTTTTTCTTGTGAATTTCTAAGGTTTTTTAAATGCTAATTTCTAACTATAACGTGCCTGAATCCTATGGTTTTTTCAGTGAATGTCAAGGGTTTTTTAAATGCTATTTTCTAATTATAATGTTCATTAAACCTATCTTTTTTTCTGTGTTTTTTAATTATCAACCCATTCTCAACTTGGTGAAAACTACAAATCTCACCACTCTTCCATCGATACCTTACACCAACAAAATCGCCACAAACAAGAGCCACAACTAACGCTAATGAAATGCAAAGTAGGCATTCCCGTGCAAAAAAAACACGAAAACACCGCTTCCCCATATTTTCAACGACCAGCCAAATCTGCAATGCGATCCGAAAAGCAGGCGATAAGCCGAGTTAGCAGTAACAAATTAACATCAGCCTTTAACTGGTGTAAGGAGGTCGACTATCTACTCCGTCAATTGGACCCAACTCACAGCCACATCTAAAGACCAACACACGATAGATCTACTGATCATGCAGGTCCGACATGCAACAAGACCACAACACCCAGCGCAACCACCATCAGAACTTCCCCCCGCACCACCCTCCCTACAACCACCATCGCAGCGCAAAACAAGACAAGAGACCTTCCCAAAACACCATGCCTCTCAGCCACACAATAGCTGAATGTTGGGAGATGTGACAACCAACTATATATGAAGGAAGCAAGTCACCCTTCAACAATAAAGCACACAATGCCAAGTGTAACGCTGATGTGCTGCACAGACCTCACTATGCAAAGCACAAACCTCTCCATGTGGAGATATACTGTTGATACTTGTAGTGTAGTGCACAGTGGATGCAACCATGTTACCTCAGGCAGTGGGGAAGATCTCGGTCATGTAGCTGTGTTGTCCCCCCCTGGAAGCGGAAGTGAAGTGGGCTGCTCCAATGTACACCACTCCAGCATAGCAGTATGAATAAATAGGCCAGGCCTGAGGTGTAGTTCACTTGAGGGAAGACCAACGAGTCTGTCACAGCGGCAGACTCACCCTGGCATGTGGCTGCCGCCATAATCGCGGGACTCCTCGACACAGGCCCCATGTGAAACCAGTGGCACAGCACCGCAGACTTATGTCTGTACCGACTACTGCCTTCGATCTACACTGCAGACAGCAGCGCTCACAATTCAGATGCAGTGGCGATTGCAGATGTTGCAGTCCACTTCGCAAGACACTTTACATCCAGTGCGGCCCGCCCAGACCACGCATCATCGCACGGTGCGCACACGCTGTGTGCTTCAGGTGCTACTATCTCACTGCACCATAAATCATCGCCATGTAGCTGTGCGCCCATCCTGACCGCTGCCTCCGCCCTACACTGGGGTTACACGGTTCACAATTCAAAATTAGTAGTGACGCAAATTGTGTAAGACACTATAGTGGGTTAAGAAGAGCACATGCTCCCAATCTGTGCAGCTCAAGTCAACATTACCTTCCTGTGGGCCTTTGCTGACCGCTGCCTCCGGCCTACACTGTGGAAGACCGACGACACGTGGTGCCAACTAACACTGTTCAACACAAGCCGATCCCACATGTGTAAGTGTGTCCTGAGTCCTGAATTGCAGCGACCACAGCACCAGACTCCCTTCGATCAGTGAGGGGTATTTCCATATGGAAGGCCGGCGACACGTGGTGCCACTGAACCTGCACTACGCAGGTCGGTGGGGCCACCAGTATATGCATGTGGCTGTGGGCCCTTGCTCACCACGACCTCTGGCCTACACTGTGGAAGACCGGCGACAAATGGTGCCACTAACCATCTTCAACACAAGCCAATCCCACATGTGGAACTGTGTCCTAAGTCCTGAATGGTAGTGACCCTAACTCCGTGAGACAACTACAGGACCAGACTGCCTTCGATCAGTGAGGCATATTTCCATATGCAACAGCGGCGACACGTGGTGCCAATAACTCTGTTCAACACAAGCCGATCCCTCATGTGTAACTGTGTCCTGAGTCCTGAATGGCAGTCACCCGAAGTCTGTGGCAGTGACCACAGCACCAGAATCACTCTCATCAGTGAGGCATACTTCCATATGCAAGGACAACAGCACGTGGTGCCACTAACCCTGTTCAACATAAACCGATTCCACATGTATAACTGTGTCCTGAGTCCTGAACGTCAGTGACCCGAATTTTGTAGCAGCGACCACAGCACCACACTCCCTTTGATTAGTGAGGGGTATTTGCATATGGAAGGCCGGCAACACGTGGTGCTACTGAACCTCCCTATGCAGGCCGGTGGGGCCACCAACATATGCATGTGGCTGTGGGCCCTTGCTCACCGCTACCTCTGGCCTACACTATGGTCAGCACGCCTCACAATTCAGATAGAGTCCTGATTCCACATGGCGCAGTCCAGTAGCCAAGACACATAGATCCCAGTGCGGCCCGTCCACACCAAGCATCATTACAGGCTCATACAGTCTCAATACTTCTGGTACCACTAACCCTCTTTAACACATGTGTATCTGTGTCCTGAGTCCTGAATGGCAGTGACCCCAACTTTGTGGCAGCGACCACAGCACCAGACTCCCTTCAGTCTCATTTGTTGTTTTTTTCTTTAAATAAAGTTTTTTTATATGTAAATCTATACATGACTAAGATTCTTCTTTGTCCAACTACACAGAGACACTTCCAGGCCCAAGAAGGTTGTTTGGGGTATGATGGTAATGTGGGAAGAGGGTGCGTTACCTGCTGATGTGGGGAGAGGCAGCGTCAAAGGGGTATCTATCACAGAAAGAACTCTGATATGTTTTCACAAATGCCTCGGACAAATGCCAGCTGACGGACTGAATCACAAAATGGTTTTTCAATGCTTATGTAGTGTGAGTTATAAACAGTTCGCACCCAGGCTCGCCGAGGGCAAGTTGCAGCCCGTTCGCTTGACTCACAGATGCAGTACTACGAGCCATCCACATTATTGTAGCTATTCCTGCCCTGTTCCATCGTACGCCATGCCACGCCACGCCGAATACGTTCTGACGTTGGCCCCACATCGCTACCTGTCGCAGGCGTACTCGCTGTTGGTGTGCAGGTCAGTGGTCTAGTTCTCAACATCCCACGGCACATCCGTCACAGGCCATGTGACTACACAAATATAATAGATCGACAACGTCATATCCTTCATTGCCGGTGCTGACTAGATGGCGGATGCTGGCGGATGGTCCACGTGTCTCAACCATAAAGAGTTGTTCAGAAGGATAGTCACACCCTGATCTGTATAGCCGTCAGGGGCCTATCACCCCCTTGGCACGGACTTCAGATGCACAGGGTTAGTACCACCCAAACCTCATATGGCCATCAGGGGCCTACCACCACGTGCACACACTTGAGTTCCACAGGCTTAGCGGCCCCAAAAGCTGATGTGGTCTCCGCCATCGATGACTCAGGACTCAGCGACATGTGTGAGATCTGCCGGGCTGCGGAGAAGCTGATGTGGTCTCCGCCATTGATGAGCTGTGATTAATGCCTGATGGTGAGAGTGGTGTTGAGTGACCTTCTAATGCTTTGGGGCACTTTGGTGAAAATATATACACACGGCAGCCCTGCCGTGAGAAGGAGCACCATCTTGGATGTAGAGAGGCTGAAGAGTCAAACTGTTTGACATTGTGACAGCACACCACTCTAATTGTGAATATAAGTCGCTTGAAATGCCCCGATCCTACTAAGGACATCAAAAGCTTTTAAATTACGAACTGTGCATCACACCTACTATAGGAGAATAATTTGCTCATAATAGAGACTACGTGTCCCATCATGCAATAAAGAAACTTTGCACTTAGCAAACGCCAACTGGGGGCCATAAAAATAAAGAATGCCGGAAATTGAGAGCCAGTGATGCCGTGTTTGTTTAGCAGCCCAGGAAGAAGAGGTTGTTAACCGCGAAACGCGTCGACGAAAATTAATAATTACTGGAGCATGAAGGCAAGCTGTGATTAATGCCTGATGGTGAGAGTGGTGTCGAGTGACCTTCTAATGCTTTGGGGCACTTTGGTGAAAACATATACATATGGCAGCCCTGCCGTGCGAAGGAGCACCATCTCGGATGTAGAGAGGCTGAAGAGTCAAACTGTTTGACATCGTGACAGCACACCACTCTAATTGTGAAGATAACTCACCTGAAATGCCCCGATCCTACTAAGGACATCAAAAGCTTTTAAATTACGAACTGTGCATCACACCTACTATAGGAGAATAATTTGCTCCTAATAGGGACTACGTGTCCCATCATGCAATAAAGGAACTTTGCACTTAGCAAATGCCCACTGGGGGCCATGAAAATAAAGAATGCCGGAAATTGAGAGCCAGTGATGCCGTGTTTGTTTAGCAGCCCAGGAAGAAGAGGTTGTTAACCTTGAAAAGCGTCAGAGAAAATGAATAATTACTGGAGCATGAAGGCAAGCTGTGATTAATGCCTGATGGTGAGAGTGGTGTCGAGTGACCTTCTAGTGCTTTGGGGCACTTTGGTCAAAATATATACATATATATGCAAATGAGCCCGCAATCCACGCAGGTAAGTTGAACATCAACATTTATTTGCAAGGAAAGAAAGCATTTTAGTCCATGAATTTCCCCATGCTTTGCCTGACGCGTTTCCGAGAACATTTCTCCTTTTTCAAAGGCGCATGGAAAGACTGCATTTAAAATCCACAGTTGCTGCCTCCTACTCTGAGGGTTTCATTGGTTTCTGGTGTGCCTCAGCCTTCGATGTGCGGGCTCATTTGCAGGACAAACTTTGGATGATATATATATATATATATATATATATATATATATATATATATATATATTATCTACTGGCGGTCGCCAGTAGATAGTTATAGTTAGGACCGTGTTTCCATAGGAAATCCGCAACATTCTATTTGGAATAACTTTGGCGCCGGTTGACGAATCCTCGCGAAATTTTCAAAATAGGTGGGGCGCTCTACTCCGCTCCTACCCTAAAAGTCTCGGGGGGATTCGTCAAGCGGGGGCTGAGAAAAAAGGGGCATCCCAAAACACGTTTTCCCCATGCAATTTTCCATAGGGACCTTTAGTCCAAGGTACAGCACGAACGGCTGAACAGAATTACTTGAAATTTCGCAGAGAGGTAGTCCTCAGCTCAGGGATGTGCCTTTTGCATATATAGAGTCAATCTGTTCAGCAGTTCCTGAGAAAATCAAAAGTAAAATCATATATATATGTGGGCGGAGCCTAACCACACATCTCATCCTGAGATCTGATTGGCTGTCAGCACTTCATCCAAGAAGTGTTGGCAGCCATCTTGGGACCAATATAAATGATAGCACCTCATTAAAAAGCATTGCAGTTAATAGAAGGTTTTAAGACTTTAGTTACATTATAAATCATTTGCTGACGGTACCATAGTCATTTTAGGAATTGTGGTATGTTCTAAGGTGATTTCACCATGTGAAAAAGCCTTCTGCTGGGATATCATGATTGAGAGAAAAATATTTTCTCATGCTTTTCCCACAGAGGTTTGGAAGGTGATCTATAAGCTAAACTGAGAGCTTATTTTCTGTAAATTCACATTATCTTTCTCAGTCATGTGAGAATGAAGTCTGACATTCTCAGTAAAACATGTACATCCAACAAGGGCAGAGACTGTCAGTTGATTCCTTTGTGTTCTACTGCAGCTTCCCAGAGTGTTCCAAAGAACAACTAGAGCGCTAACAGTCCTACTTATGATTAACGTATGGCACACCTGAAGCCATCTTGCTTGGATTAAAGTGGTAACTCTTAAAACATTTAATTTAAAAAGGAACAAAATGAGGGGGTTCATTTTTCCATAAAAGGTATGATTAGTGCTGCAGAAAGAAAAATTAGGGCACATTTTGAGTGACTTCTCACTCACTTTTCATTAAAAAATTCTGACATGCAGACTGAAACATGCACTTTCAATACCAGCAGCAGTTTTCCCTGGTGAGCAGTAGCTTTACTACAGTGATCTAATGAGCAAAAAGAGTGCTAACATTCTGAATTTATGGCAAATGTGTGACACATCTGAATGCCTTCTTGATGGAATCAAAGTAAAAAACTGAAAGTATTTCCTACTGAGGAGACTGCAGTAAATGAGGAAATTAGGAAACTTCATAACAAATAAGTCTCCCAAGATGGCCACCAGAGACAAAAGAGCCCAAATGTAGCCCAAATATCACCCAGATGTAGCCCAAGTATAGCCCAATGACAGAATGTCCCAGAGTGTTCTTAAAAACAACTAGAGCGCTTACTGTCTTCATTATGACAAAAGTATGGCACACCTGAAGCCATCTTGATTGGAATAAACTGGTAACACTTAAAACATTTATTTTAAAAAGGAACACAATGAGGGGGTTCATTTTGCCATAGAAATTATGATTAATGCTGAAGAAAGAAAATGAGGGCACATTTTGAGTGACTTCTCAAATCCTCTTCTATTTCATTAAAAAATTCTGACATGCGGACTGAAACATGCACTTTTAATACCAGGAGCAGACTTCCATGGTGAACAGTAGTTTTACTACAGTGATCTAATGAGCAACTAGAGTGCTAACATTCAGAATTTATGGCAAATGTGTGACATATCTGAATACCTTCATGATGGAATCAAAGTAAAAAACTGAAAGCATTTCCTACTGAGGATACTGCAGTACATGAGGAAATTAGGAAACTTCATAACAAATAAATCTCCCAAGATGGCCACCGGAGACAAAAGAGCGCAAATGTAGCCCAAAATCACCCAGATGTAGCCCAAATATAGCCCAATGACAGAAGTGTGCAAAACACTTATTATTTTGTGTTTTTGCAGTGCTACATAGTGCAGACTTGTCAGGTATGGGAGTGCTTTACATGAGCATTGGTTACATCACACAAGAACAAATTCATTTTGGTTGTGGACATGGAGAGATTAAGTGATTTGACCAGAATCACAGAATGTTGAGCTGAAGCAGAAACTCCAACCTGGTTCCCCAGTTGCAAAGTCTGCAGTTCTGGAAGTAACACCACATCCTCTCCCCTAAGTGCAACATTTAATCAAGTGGTCAACTGGATAAAAAAACATAAAGATAACAAATAATTTTGTCCCAGAGACCCCTGCATGCCCTTAAAAAAACGAAACTGAAACGTTTAATTTTTCTTTTTAAAATGCATCCTTTAAGGAAAACGAGCTGCATTTAAAAATAAATGGCATTATTATAAAAGCAGTCAAAGTCATGGTGGTCTGCTGATCCCAGCAGGCCAAACCATTCCGGTAAAGGCTAGCCATTCCCAAAGGGGTCGCAAATTGCGCATGCCTCATTAATATTAATGAGGCATGCAGTTTGCGACCCCATTAGGAATCGCAAACAGTACAAAAATTACCGAGTTGCAAATTGTGAGTCACAAATGCGCCGCAATTCGCCACTCGCTTATTGGCGGGTCGTACATCTGGCCCCAAGTCCTTCTCATGAGTTGCATTCTCATGTCTTCTCTGATTGGTCCACTGAGGTATCTTGGTTCTCATTCCTCTCCAGGACATCTATGTCACAGGACATTCGCTGGTGGTAGAGTGAGGTGTTGAACAATAAGCTCCCAAGTTAGAGTTTATTACAGTTTTTAGATCGAGCTTCTCAAGAGTAGCACGCTACACTGCTTTCTTTAGCGTACTCAAAAAGCACTCAACCAGTTTGTGGCCACAGAGGTGTGTTTTTCTGATGCTTTATATTGAGAGACTGTAGGAAATCTTTGAACTCCCTAGCAGTAAAAGGTGGGCCATTGTCAGATTTCAATATGACTGGAACATCCCATGTCACAAAAATGCCATGTATTCTCTCAATGACTCAGTCTTGAATGGTAGATGAAAAATTCAAAATTCATGGAAATCTTGAGTATTTGTTTGTCCACAATCACCATCAAGTGATGTCCATTGTCAAGTGGACCTAAACGTGAATGGCTCCTCTTTCCCAGGCATGCTTCAGGAACTCTGACATTTTTAAGATGTGTTGAGTAACTTTTGTAGAAAGGTAGCTGCATAGATGACAAGCCTTTGCTTACTTTTCAACCCTCTCATCAAGATACCGAAACCAGACGTAGTCTCAGAGAGTTCCTTTCATGGGAACTATCCCACAATGTACTTTGTGAGCCATGTAAATCATTTTTGGCTGGGGACTCTCCTGCATCAGGATTATTGACCCTTGCAGTATAAATCCCTCCTGAGTTATAGACAGCTCATCTTAGACATTCTTGTATTTTTCATATTCACTATCACTGGTAAGAGGTTGAGGGTGCTGGTTTGATGTAATTGGCATAATTATATCCTTCAACTGTAGCATATTGGTGTTATGGCTCGTGGCATTGATACTTAGGGCTAAAGAAATGGCAACTGTATTTGACTTTACTGTGAAATTGATATAGTCGACAGCAGACTTGGATGGAGTACCATGATCTTGCATGGGCACTCTGGAAATGCAGTCAGCAGAGTTCTGATCCCTCCCTGCACCATGCACAATATTATAATTGTACTCTTTTAATCAAAGCCGCCAACATTCAATGCGAGGAGGCATCTTGGTCTAAATATAGTTAGTAAAGCTTGATGATCAGTTACCAGTGTAAAAATCGTTCCATAAAGAAATATATGGAAATGCTCACAAGCCCATACCACAGCTAAACTGTCCTTTTCAAGTTGTGAGGAAGCAAGTTCTGTTTGGGACAAATGTCTACTTGCATATGCCAAAATATGCCTTTGGGCATTCGAGTGTCTGCTGTTCTATGCAATGATAGTGCCCAGCCCGACTGAGTTAGTATTAACAACAACCTCTGAATAAAGCATCGGATTGAAGAATGCCATTTCAGTAGCATTCTCAATTGCTTCTTTGATTTGTTGTTAACTTTTCTCACATTCATGTGTCTAATGACTGAAGCATTCTTTCTCGTCAAATCTCTCAATGGAGCACTTACAAAGGCAAAGTCTTGTATATATCTGGAACAGAAACTGCCCGTGCCAAGAAATGAAACATCATGTGGGGATCAACATTTGATAGTGCTTGTACTTTCACAAGATAAAATGTAATACCTCCATCAGAAAAGATATGCCCACAGAATTTTTGCTTTGTCTTGTGGAGCTCACATTTATCTACATTTAAAGTCAAATCTGCATCAACCAGTAAATTACATACTTGTGTGGGGCCTTTATTGTGCTTTTTTTGTGTAGCTCCAAAACCAATATATCATCACTATAATTGACCACTTTCATGACAGGCTGTATGATACGTCGAATGCATCTTGGAAAATTTCTGCAGCTGATGACACACCAAAACTTTGCCTTTTGTATCGAAACACACCAACATATGTAGAAACGTTTGAAATGTGCCTGTAATTTTCTTTGAGTTCCAACTGATGCAAATTTTTATTCAAATCTAGGTGAGAGAATACCTTTGCACAATTTAATTGCGTTCTTATGTCAGTAGTATGTGGACCTAGATGTCATTCTCTTCCAATTGCCTTTTTGCCTGATGCAGCTCAACACATATGCTGACCGCTCCTTCACTGTCCTTTTTGGGCACTACCATGATGGGAGAAACCCAAGGCAAGTATAACGCTCAATAATATCATGCTTATGTAACTGTTTAAGTTCCTTACAACAGCATCTTGTAAATGAAAAGCAATTTATGTCTTTGAGAAACAGGGCCTCAGTCCTCATTAATATGCAGCATTGCTTTCATAGTCTTAAGCTTTGCTAAACCATGAATTAACATCCTGTTAATTGGTGAGAATTCATGTTGTAGTTTACGGAAATCAGTCCCGTATCAGCAGCTTACTGAAAGTGAGTAGACAGGCACTTGATGCTGTACCTTGAAGTACATGGATGGGTGCTTGTACCTTCGTTTTCTTGTGTTTCATCATTGCTGCAAATGAACCTTGACTTTTTAAGGATGTTGATGTTGCCTAGCTATACACTTTGGTTTGTTATGGCATAAATTGCAGTAATGGAAACAATTCATAATATTTCTTCTCAGGTAAAATGTTTATCGATGCACCACTGCAAATGATGAAAGGTATCGAACAACCATTTGCTTCCAGTGTAATCTTTGGATCAATTGGTGCTTTGGCATGTCGACTTTTCTTTGACTGAAATTTTTCTTTGCATGCGGTCAGTCCAACATGCGCATACTTCTCTGCGGTAAAAATCAATATGGCACAACCATCTTCTTCACTTTATCTTAATGCTCATATAGAAGAAATGTTTGACGATGATTTAGATGACAATCAACTTCGTTCAGTGTCCTGAGGTTTCCACTTGGTCTTTTGGGTGTACGTCGAATGTTGCGTCTTGAATGTACCGGTGGACATTTTGTTTTTGCGCTGTGATGCACTTGCTTTTTCCTTTGCTTTGCAAACCATCACAAAATTGTTCTCCTTCCTACAACCTTTAAATACCTGTCCAGTGGCGGGACATTTGCCTTTCTGTGGAAACAATAATTCACATCTAAAACATAACTTCTTTTTACATGTAAACATCACCTTCTGTCCTTCAGTCCTTTGCTCTGGCTTACATTTTATGCTCATGACTGATTCATTCTTGGCACCTCCAGCCTCCATGTTAGCAGTTTGTCTATTGGCAAGCTCTTCAGCTCTAGCAACCATTAACATTCGCTCCAGACTAGGAGTTCTCTCAGAATTAGTCATCTGACTGAATCAGACAAGCATCTATCAATAACTCTAAGACGTATACCTTCTTCATTATTAAATTATTTGGACTCACAGTGTTTGATGAGTGTTTTGAGTATTTCCACAAATTCATTGATGGTTTCACCAACTTTCTGTCCTTCTTGACTGAAAATGTACCTTTTGAAATCAACATTGGACATTGGATTCGAAAATTCTTTAATCTGGTGGTATCTGATTTCTTCCTCAGTTCATGGCATCTTCCTAATGGCTTTGTTTACTCCACCATCAGCACGGTTTTTGAGGTATTTAATAATCTTTTGTTATCAGTCTCTTCAAGTGCATCAATGAAATCTTCAAGTGTCTCTATCCACACAATCCATCTATCGCCAATTTTTGCCTTTTTGGCGAGATCAAAAAGTAGTGGTTGATTTCAGAAACGTGGCAGCATTGTAGACCAATGGGGAACTTACTGACATAGCTTATGGATCAAAGTGACTCAGTTTATGCAAACTCATCTGTGACCTTGCGACATGTTGGACTCTGGATCATTTTTAATGATAGCTGGAAATGTGACTTTTTCACTGGAATCTGAAAAATCTCACTATTGCGATAGTTGTTCTTGGCTCTCTCCTATTCGAAGGCCTGTGAAGTTGTTTCGAGTCCCACTCAGCAGTTTTGGTGTCTGGCCACTTGAGGTATGGACAGTTCTGTAATAACAACCTTGTGCGTGTCTCCTTGAGTTTCTTCATTGAGGGCAGCAGTACAATGACTCTCTTTATTGGTTTCAGTAAGTTAATTATTGCTTCTATTATAAATGACAATTTGCTCTTTCTGACACCTAGTTTATCTTTGCCTTGCAGTGCTTCTGTTCGCAGCGCTATTTGATAATTTTTGATAATCAATGACTGCTCTTTGAAAAACTGGTTGTATCTGCTTTCAGTGTTAACACTACGTATAATGTATGAGTTTATCTTGTGGGGCAGCGCAGTACCTTTATGTATGGGCTGACCAGCAGGTTATGAGCTAACGATGTGCACATTCTCTGCAATGCTTTTGTGGTCTTCACTCTTCAACTGCTTCACAGCAGCTGAAACTGTGCTTTGACTTCATATACATTTCTGTATTTCAGCGACGGCTCACATGGCACACACAAGCAGATTGCTGCTGAACAGAATTATACCAAATTTGGCACAAAGCTAGACGTATGTCCAGAAAGCATACTTTACGTAATTTGCTGTAAATCCATTAAGTAGTTTCAGAAACCTTAAAGTTTAAAAAATATAGATAGCTGGGGTCGTTAGTCACTGCAGTGGACACGCCGAACCTACAAAAATTTGATTGGCAGCCAGGAAGTATCAACAGCCATCTTGGAACTCGGTTGAATTGAGTCACTGAAGAAAAGATTTTCTTTTTTTAAAGGGGGCAGGGTAGAAACACTAGGGACAAAAAAAACATTATTATCGGCCCCCAGGTGGGCCAGGTCCCATGGGCATTATGCAAATATAGGAGGTGCGGCGCACAGGCTTATTAATGCCACCACCTCCCTGGGGCTCCCTTCCAATAAAATGCTAG
Source organism: Triturus cristatus (assembly GCF_964204655.1). Classification (NCBI taxonomy): domain Eukaryota; kingdom Metazoa; phylum Chordata; class Amphibia; order Caudata; family Salamandridae; genus Triturus; species Triturus cristatus. Next base: position 206,816,513 of record NC_140590.1, on the reverse strand, counting down.
GGGGGCCTGTACGGCCTCCCTCACTGCCTCGGGGACACTGCCTCACCAGCACTATTATTTTCTATATGGGGGGCCATCTTGGACCCCCAAGCGCCTCCTTCCTGGGGCTTTACTTGAAAAGAATGCAGGACCACGCATTACCCCCCCCACACACAGCCCTGGGGCTACCACCTCCCCAGGGCTTTATTTGGAAATAAAGCAGGGGGCTGTGTGGACCCACTGGCAACCCTGGGGAACGCCACCTCCCCGGGCTATTTTTATTTTGAATGTGGGGGTCTGTGCCCCCCCCCTGCATCTCTGGGGACTACCACTTCCCCAGGGCAAATAGAAAGAAAGAAGCCAACCTGGCCCTGGAGACCGCCACCCCTTAGGGCTGGCTCCTGCTATGTCCCTGGGAGCTTTCTGCTCCTGCCAAGCCATAGCAAACTGTGCTCCACTTTGAGCATGCAAGAGCATTTTGCTCCTGTTTGCTCAAAGAGGAGGACAATTCCTTTTACACATAGGAAGCTGCATGTTAGCAGCTTCCTATGTGTAAAAGCAATGCCGTCTCCCACAGGAGGCGGGGAGCCGGCAGGGACTTTGGGGCCTTGAAGCTTCCCTGCAGTCCCCAACACTAAACAATGGGTGCCCTGGGTGGGATCAGGGCACACACAATAGAGGCCAGAGGATAGGGTCCCCCTCCCACTATTAACTTCCCCAAATAAAGAAAATAAATGACTGGCAAGTCACCCCCTTACTCCACCACTCTGCAAATGCTCCATCTAGACCACTGCCGGTTGGGGGATTAAGTCCCCTTGGGTCCAGAGGGTTCTTGGGGGCCAACAAGACTCCTGTTACCTCCAGTAAGTCTTACACTGCCTGATTGCTGACTCCTGGGGCCATGCCCCCTTTTTCTACCACTCTGCAAATAGGACTCCTGGTACACTGCTGGTTGGTGGATGAAGTCCCCTTGGCTCCAGAGGGTCCTTGGAGGCCAACAAGCCCTTCTGTTACCTCCTTTAACTCCCATGCAGCCTGATTGCTGAGAGGACTTCAGAGGCCACACGCCCTTTCTTCACCACTCAGCAAATGCCCCTCCTGGGGTACTGCAGGATGGGGGATAAAGTCTCCTTGGCTCCAGAGGGTTCTTGGGGGCCAACTACCCCTCCTGTTTCCTCCATTAAGTCCCACACAGGGCGATTGCTGAGAGGTTATTGGAGTCCATGCCCCCTTTGGTCACCACTCTGCAAACGTGCCTCCTGGTGCACTTCTGGTTAGGAGATGAACTCCTCTTGGTTACAGAGGGTCCTTGTGGGCCAACTAACACTCCGGTTACCCCCAGTAAGTCCCACAGAGCACGATTGATGTTAGGACTTTGGAGGCCACGTCCCCTTTCTACACCACTCTACAAATGCACCTCATGGTGCACTACTGCTTAGGGGATAAAGTTCCCTTGGCTGCCGAGTGGCATTGGGGCTAAAAAGCCCTCCTGTTACCTCCAGTACGTCTCTTATAGCAGTATTCCTGAGAGCTGGTCGGAGGTATTGTCCCCGTTCTCCAGCACTCTGCAAACATGACTACTAGTTAAACAACCACAGAAATTCACTTAAAATCCAAAGGTAACAAGGATAATATAGTTAGGAAATAGAATTTAAATAAGCCTTAGGAATTCACTGAAAAAAACAAAGGTTACAAGGATGTTATAGTTAGGCTGGGATTTCACTGGTACAAAACTAGTGAAATTCAGCAGTTATAGATTTCTGAGCTAACTGTAACTTATGCTCCTGCAATGTACTGCTTATAACCTCACATATTACATCACTTATAACATAGGCAGGCGCATCACTCATGACATCACTAATGACATCTCAAATTACATCACTTATGACAACAATGAGTGTAAGTGTCTTTAAGAGTTTATGGGTGTTAAACATATATACTAACCTACTACAAAAGTTACATTATTATACTTTGTGCACAACTGCTTAGTGATACTACTTCTAACATATATTATGTGAATGGCTATGTCACTGTATGTATCCTTGTGTGTATGGGTGTTTAAGTGGCAGTATGGGTTTATAAATGGGTGTGTGAGTAGCTGTGGGGGTGAGTAACATGCTGTGTGAGTGGTGGTATTGGTGAGTTAGTGGGTGTGTCATAGGCTGTATGAGTGAGGGAGTGATGGATGAGTGGCTCTATGGTGGGTAAGTGGGTGTGTAGTGACTGTATGGGTGAGTGAGTGGGTGCTGAATGGCTGTATGAGGAGTGACTCAGGGTATAAGTGGATGTGCGGATGAGTAGTGGCTGTTTGAGTGGGTGTTTGGTTAAGTAAGTTGGTGTCTGAGTGGCTGTATTGGAGAGTGTATGGGTGAGTGAGTGGTCGTGTTGAGAGGCTGTATGGGTGAGTAGGTAGGGGTAGTAACTGTATAGGAAAATAAGTGGTTATGTTATTTCAGATCAATTACTTTATTAGAATGCATATTGTATCCATAAAAGTACGATCAAAATTCATACAATCCACTACATTAAAAGTAATCATAAAACATGTAAAATATAACATACAATAATTAAAATAAGCCCCCATCAAAAATGCATAAAGTGCATCATCATACTACAGACCTATACAATAGTCATGGAGCAAAGTGCTCTTACAACTGCTTTCAAACAGGCACATAGACAATGGTTTCCTCTTCATTCACTAGGTGAAAAGGCAATTCTAATGCATCTTTCAGATGTCTGACGCCTCTGATCTTTAAAAAGCTGACCAAAAAATGTTTAGAATACATAAAATAAAACCAACAAAAAATAAAAAAATGTAACATTGATTGTCCGGAAATGCTATTGCAGGGACATGGTAAAGAGTCCAGAATGTTATTATAACCCAACAGGAAACATAGCAAATGCTTTGCTGTACCGGCCCTATATCTAAACAAATGCTACGTTCATACTGTCCTTTGGCTTTGGTCAATTACATTGCCATGTTATCTGGAGGGGTAAACACTGTATAGGTTGCCACGCTCTTCTTAACAGATTCCTTGTGCAGTCTGTTGGAGGTTGCCTGATCGTATAACACCTGCTGAATTAACTGTTTTTTAATAATATCTAAGTTATTGAGTAGATTGGCAAAAGGCCGTTCAAGATTGACAGAACATAATGTGGTTATTACACTTGCAATCTCGATCCCCTTCTCACATCTAAGGAAATCATTAATGATATCCCTGGTTAGACATGCTTTTCTTATTTTTCCAAATAGCAAACTGTAATAGCGGCGGTCGAGTCTTGATGTAATCATCAATATGTGGGATGCCTATTTCTCTATGGCAAATCTCTACAAAATCTGTTTTATTCCCCAGACACTAGCATCATACGTGGCGTAGGGCAAACATTGTGTTTTGTATATTTGCACTAAATGAGAGAAAGCACCACCACCCCTAGGTTGTTGTAAAGAAAATAAAGAGCCAGTAGATTTTGTTAGTTTAAGCCTGCTTTGTGCAACCTGAGTAGCCCATGATCCTGTGGCTGCAAATGATAATCCCAGATAGGAGAAAGTACTGAGTTGTGATAACTTATTTTTAACTGCACAGATGAAAGCTAAAAGATGTTTTTTTGGGCCACAGGCCATAAAAGAAAAGATTTTCTAAAATTTGTTTGCAGGTCTAGAGTGGCCATAAAATCAACAAAAACCTGCACCAAAGCATTTGGTGTATGCGCCATTAAAACTGGATTATCTGCAAATAAAAGTGAGGGTAAAGTAGAGCCATTGACTAGAGGATCATCTGAGAACATATTAGTTAAAAACGGGTGTAGGTTATTAATATATAAAATTAATAGAAATGGTGCAAGCACACACTCTTGCCTCACTCCTTGCAAGACATTTATAGGAGTTGGGACCTCACCCTCAGCAGTAATTCTACCCTTGGCCTTCATATCTGTGTGTAAAAAAAGCAAGAAAGTGCACCAGTGCCCACATGCAATCCGTGGCCCAAAAGGGTCACCCAAAGCTTAGACCAATTGACGCAGTCAAAAGCTTGGGATAGGTCCATGAAGGTTAAGTATACTGGTGATTTACGTACAACTTTGTATTCATTTATAATCAATGATAGATTTAAACATTGCTTGACAGTACCAACATTACTCCTGAACCCATATTGGCAGGGATATAAAACTACCAAAAAACTACCTGAACAGGTCAAGTAGACAGGAACCTAACCAGGAAGAACAAATGGTGTCGGAAACAATTTGATCCTAAAGGACACCGATTTAGAAAGAAAGGTAAGGATTATCTCTTTCTATAGTCCCCTCACTCACCAGGGTTTCCCCACGGTGACATGCTTCATCATAGGGGTCCTCCCAGTCCTCTACGGACTGAGGCGTGCTACGACTTGCGGTGTTACGTAGGAGCACTAGAAAATTGTGGACTATGTGTAGTGAAAGTGAAGTAGTGGTGGAGTGGGATAATTAAAATAATCAGCTAGTGGGCTAAAAATAAACTTTATTATTGCTCTAAGCTGAAAAAATTAAAACGGGGTAATATGACAAGGAAACCTAACTGTAATGGAAAGGTGTGCCTAGCATATGTTCTGGTCAACTAGTTTTGAGCTTCCCCAGCTCTTCGTCAGGACTACACTGGGACCAGCCCAGTGTCGAGAAACTTGCCACTCCTAGTTAACCTGAATTAGGTGCAATAAGTGTGATGCCACAGTAGTAAGGCATGCATTTTAAAATACATACGTAATGTACGTCAGCACAATGGTCTGTAAGGTACAAAACAAAAGTTAATTAGGGAGAAAAATATATATATAATAATACGTATTACTGTCACAAAAAATTGTGAGCACACTACACCCAAGTGTATGCACACTTTCTTATCTGATGTGCCGCTATGTGAAGAAGAGAAGAGATGCAATTATTCACTCCATGCCGGCGAGGTGCTGAAAAAAGTGTGCTGCAATTCGTAAAATTATTAAGTCTGACTTAACACACACATAAACGTACAACACAGAACATGTAACATACTTAAGAAAAAGCAACACTGTGCTTCATGGTCACTGGAGGGGATGCGGCGATCTCGTACATCTAATGGAGGATAGGAATCGAGATCATTAGGATAATGGCGTGCTCCGTAATGAAGGATCGCCCTAAGGGGTGAGAGGGAGATGAAGGAAGGGCTCCTCGTACCGTACAGGTATGGAGATTGGTAGCACTTACTTGTACGTTGAACCCCGCATACAATGACACCTACTCGAAGCCAAACCTCGCGGACCGCATTCTGGCGTGTCCTCGTTGCTGCACTGTTTATATGTACAGGCGAGCCTGTCAAGGGGAGAGAGAAAGAAGAAGGCTCCAGTGCTGGTACGCGGGTGGAGCCGCCATCTTAGAATGGGATGAAAAAGGAAGTAAATACTGTAAAGTATTGTAATGTTGGTTTTTAATAAAGTAGTTTTACGTAGCACTACTCCATCAGAGATGTGCAATCACTCTCAGCTTTGAATGAGTAATGAGGGCGAGATATGGAGCGATGTCGTTACAATGATTTTCGTGTAAGGAAAATCTAAAACTTTATTGAGATAGCCGGCAGGTGCAGCTCGGCGATTGGTTAGTTAGACAGGCTGTAATGGGAGCCGCCATCTTAGAGTGGGATGAGGAGGAAGTAAATACTGTTAAGGAATGTAATGCTGGTTTATAATAAAGATATTTTAAGTAGCGATGGGCCAGTAGAGAGATACAATCACTCTCAGCTTTGAATGACCAAAAGTGCAGAAGTAGAAATGAAGGCGAGATATTGGCAGATGAAGCGATGTTGTTACATTAATATTGAAAATCACTAAACAAGTCTAAGGTGAAAGTTTTCACAAGACCCAACAGGATAGATGTTAATTGCTTATTATGCTGATACACCTGAGAGGGTTGGTCAAGTGAACTGGCTCCAGGGTATGTCATCGTTAAGACCCCTGTTATCTGAGCGTAGCTTAAACACCCAACGTTGTTCCTTCTCATGTAAGTGTTTCTCCATGTTGGGGTGATTCTTAACATGTTCCAAAACAACCCAGTTGAAGTCATTGGGTGTGTGTCGTTTTTCCAGGAAATGGGTGGTCATCTTGGTATTGTCACGTTTACACCTGAAATTACTCCGGTGCTCAATCATTCGGGTGTTTACTTTCCTCGTAGTCATACCTACGTAGTGGAAATTGCAATTGCAGGTTATCAAGTAAACCACACCTGTTGTGTTGCAGTTAGTGAAAGACCGAAGATTCCAGGTTATTCCATTATTGCATATCACTGTCTTGGTCACTTTTGTGAGGTGACATACACTGCAGTTACCACACGGGAAGTGGCCCTCAGGTAGGGGTTGGAGCAGGCGTTGGGGGCCTACAGTTTTCGTCGTGGTAGGACGTGTATGGACAAGATGATCCCTCAGATTGCGGGCTTTGCGATGGCTGAACATAGGTTTCTGTAGGTCTAAACCCCCACTGTTCAGGATGCGCCAGTGTTTCTTGATTATTTTACTAACCAAGTTAGATGCAATATTGTATGTAGTGATACAAATTTGTTTTCGTGGCTCATTCTGTGTGGCTACGGTTTTTGCTTCTAAAAGGGCCTCCCTGTTGTTATTTAAGGCTCTTTTTCTGGATCTGGACACAAGATGTTGTGGGTATTTGCGTTGTATCAGTTTTTCTGATAGTTCTTTGGCTTGAATGTTGTAGTCTTGTCTCGTCGTACAATTCCTTCTAAGGCGCAAAAATTGGCCAAACGGAAGGTTGTCTTTAAGGCTGCGAGGATGGAAATTATCGTATACAAGTAAGCAATTCCTTGCTGTGGGTTTAAAATGTGTAGTACTGATGAGACATCCGTCTTGTGCTGATATGTTAAGGTCTAAAAAGACCATACTGGATCTGCTCATCGAAAAGGTGAATTTCAGGAAGGGGTCTTGTTGGTTCAGCCAGACTAGGAAATTTTCCGCTTCTTGTTCATTACCTTCCCAAATCAACAGCACATCGTCTATGTACCTTTTCCATAGTTTAATATGTTTGATGTGAGGATTGTGTTGGTGGAGAATATTCTGCTTCTCCAAATGGTGCACATACAACCCCGCCACACTCGGCGCAAATGTGCTTCCCATGCTGGTACCGTGGGTTTGTTTGTACAGGAAATCATTGAATTGGAAAAAGTTCTCGGTCAAAGCCAGACGGCAACATTCCAGGACCACATGTCTAGGTGTGTGGTAACCCCAATCGTTTAGATAGAGTACCTCCTCTAGGATGTATAAGGTATCCTTATGTGGGAGACTGGTGTACAAACTCTCTACATCTAAACTAATCAGAATGTTAGTTATTGGGTTGAATTTTATGCAAATAATGAGGACCCCCTGAAGATTCCTAGGACAGGGTAATATATGTTTGTAGAATAACAACCTAGGCAATTCTAGTAAGTAGCAGTTGTAAATATTTTCTATCTAATAGTCAGAACAGTTTAAGCAGTGAGACGAAAAAATGAAAATTGTAATTCTTTTTTAATTATAAATTCTGAGTACATTCACAATTAAAACAAATTTATTATATACATAGTAAAAAATCATGACAAATACTAAAATAAATTGTGGGTTACACAGAGATGAAGAATAAACAAATGTGGTGGCACAACTGTATATTATTCGACGCGCGTTTCGGCGTAGTTAACGCCTTCGTCAGGAAAACTAAGGCCACAATTCCTGTAATATAAAAACAAATATAAAAATTCTAAATCATATTTCGTCACTGCCAGTGTATTTGTTACAATTTCTCTTAATGTTGAGTTTAACATATCTTAAGTCTGACTAAATAGTTTGATTTAATAAACATATGGTATGCCTTCGATCACAAGGTTATAGTTGTGACTTTGTTATAACAACATTGAGTTCGATCACAAAAAGAAGAGAACAATATCTGGGACATCATCAAAACAGTATATTCCATTCTTTAACATTTCAGCCTATTACTAATTAATAGTAATTTTTACAGGAAGAAGGAGTAGTGAGAGGATATAGAGCAGATAGTTGTGTTCTCCATTAATTTAATTTAAGACAGAGGATAATTCGTTACATGTCTACCTGTGCTTCAAGGATCAATGGAGGGGTTTCCAGGAATTTAGGTAGGTTATTTTTCTTGTAGGTGAATACCTATTAATGTAGAACATATGATTAGCTGATTTTATTAGAAGCCATTTTCTTTATTCTAGTACATCCCAAGTTGATTAATACCTTAATTGATGCTTATTCATTCAAATATAGTAGGTGTTGAGAGGGGGTGGCTATTCTTTTATGTTCTGTATTCCGATAAATCCATGAACATAGCACAACCTAAGGTGATAGGAATTAGAGAATATATAACTTGCTGATATTTAGGAGGGAATTAAACAGCACAGCTTGGTTACTCATTAGTGCCGTTCTTACGTTACCTTATTTAGTGGAAGTTTTACGTATAGATGACAATTCTTTAATACTTCATTGCAAGCAGTTCATATATGTGTTAAAACCTAGGAAAATGAAAGCCCGAAGATGTTCAACTGACTGTTATATATATTTAGGTCAGAATGTGAGGTTTAGTTTATGATTTAATGTGGTTGCCGCATTACCTGGTATCTAATAGATTCTTGTAAGAGCCGGGTCTTGATAAAAAAGGTTGATATATAAAACAGTGGCAGTAGAGGCGTCGCAGGTATGATATAACCTAGGGGTTGGAAGTAACATGAATGAAGTTAAAGCAATGTGTGGGGGAAAGATGTGGAAATCAGCATAATTACTGTGTTATTGGTACCAAAAAATATGTATGCTGCTAATAGTCTGCCAAATTTAAAAGAGTTTCGCTTATTAGGTGATATTTGAATCAAATGTTTTAATATGATTCATGTATGCGCGAGAGATATCGTTATAGTGTATTTTAAACATGCAGCGTTTGATAGTTGTTAGCAGGCCTTCGTCGTGTCGCATTAAATGTGAAAATGTCTATCGGTCGATCTAAACAGGTTTACTTAAGCATTAAAGGTGCCTAAAGCGTAGACCGTGTCATTTCTAGTTGTATTCTCCGATTCTTTATTTGTATATTACACGAGGACGCGGCTACATTGTGTATACGCGCAAAGCGAGTAATGGACGATTTTATAAACTTGTTACAGACTTATGTTTAGATCTAAAATATTAACAGTCTCGAGCTTGCTCTTAATAGCTCAGTCACGTAATCTATTATTAAGTATTTAAGGTGATATTAAGTAGCGGGCAGGCTTACCTTTGCATTAGACGCGTTGTCGATGTCGACCGGGCTCTGTAGATAATGGTTGAAACAATGTATCGATGTATCCCGTCTATATATTGGTATTCGTCTTTATGAGTGGTGCCTTCCGATTGGTGTAATTCTAGAGCCTAACGTGTGAAAATTACGTAGCTCTAATGACGTAGGTTACGTTTACAGCGTGTTGAAGTGGCTAGCCTATCAGTGTAACGTATCGCTTTTCGAGTTGTGTATTAACGAACGCGATGTGAAAAAATAAGGCGCGTGGCATAGCGGAATTCATTAACACATGGTGATCTTTCCCATGTCGCAATTCGTATTTTTATCGTTTAGATAGTATAAAAAAAGAGGTATATGTGTCGCTGGCATATGGTACATCCCCCATGTTGTATGGTGGAATAAATCATGTGTCACATTAGTGACATGATGAGAGGCCTGTCGTTGTTTTTCCTATTCGCTAAACTTTGAGTCTTAAAACTTTTTTTGTTGTGATGTACTGTAGCTGTAGTAATGGATTAATTGGAACAGCACAAATTTAGATTACAGGGGAAGTTATACGGAAAGGATTAGGAAGGAGAACTTTATGTCCATTATGTTATTTTTGGGGGGAGGAATTTCTCAGAGTTTTCTTGGGTTATAGGGTTTCTTAATGGTGAGGGTGTATCACTACTATGATAAAGGGTGAATGCATGTTGTATTGGGAGAGTTAGCAGATTAAAGGGTACTTTAGATGATTGCATTTTCCCACGGTAATTCATTGTTGAGACCATTTTTAAAAGTATTTAGTGAAAAAATCCAAAAGACTTCCCGTTTCTTGCGGATTTTGGTTCCATATGTTTCATCTGGTATGTTGATTTTCTCTAAGATGCGCCAGCGGATGTCATCTGGTTTGTGTTGAAGTTCTAAGAAGTGTTTTACCAGAGGGGCTGTCAGTTTTCTAGTTTTTATGGCTGAGCGATGTTCAGATATTCTTGTTTGTATTGCTCTTGATGTTTCTCCCACGTAGCCTAATTGGCACGGGCAGAGAATAAGGTACACTACGTTTTGTGTTTTGCAGTTCCACATCTGTGTTGCTTGAATTGTAAAACCATTATGTATTAGTGTCTCACCTGAACTGATGAGATCACAGGATTTACAATTAGTACATTTAAATGTTCCTTTAATGGGACGTTGCCCATCAATGGATTTCTGTATGTACTGGGATTTGATGTTGCCATCTTCAAATTTGGAGTGTACTAAGATGTCTTTCAAATTTTTATTCCTGCGGTGGGCATATAGAGGTTTTTCTAGTTTGGTGGTATTAGTGGAGCTGCAATTCAAAATATGCCAATTTTTATTGATAATGTATTTGACTTTAGCATTCAAAGTTGAATGCCTTGTTATACATTCCAATTGTTTTTGTTCTTGTATTTTCTCTTTTCGCAATAGGCAGTCTCTATCGTAGAATCTAGCTCTTTTATATGATTCTCTTATGAGGCGATGGGGGTAGCCTCTTTCTAGAAATTTGGTTTTCATGATGGTGGCTTGTTTGTCAAAGTCTGAAAGGTTAGAGCAATTCCGTCTGACTCTTAGGAATTGTGAAAAAGGAATACTTTGTTTCTGGCTGCGGGGGTGATAGCTTTGGAAATGTAGTAAGGTGTTTCTTGCGGTTGGTTTGATATGGAGATCTACTTCTAGTAGTCCTGATCGGTTTATGATGTTGATATCTAAAAATTCGACTTGATCATTGCTGCTATTACTTGTAAATTTCAGGTGAGGGTCTGTTAGGTTAAGCCATTGGATGAATTCAGGGAGTGTGTCGTCCCCACCAGTCCAGATAAAGAAGATGTCATCAATGTATCTGGACCAGTGGGTCACAGATTCGAAAAAAGGGGCTACTTCATTGTAAATAAATTTGGATTCCCATCTTGCCATGTAGATATTGGCTATAGATGGGGCTACAGATGCTCCCATACTAACGCCTTTGGTTTGGCGAAAAAGATGATGTCCAAATGAGAAAATATTTTCTGTGAGTATGATTTGTAGGCACTCTTTAATGAATGGTTTAGAGCAAGGTATTTTAAATGCATCTATAAACCAGTCAGTAGCCTCTATTGCTTCCTGTTGTGGAATGTTACTGTATAGCGACTCGATGTCGAGGGTCACTAATACATCATGGTTACTGTTGAAAGTTAGATGTTCAACTTTGTTGATTATATCTCATGTGTCCTGCACATAGGATGTGATTTGAGAGATGTAGGGTCTTAGCTGGCTATCTACAAATTTAGATAGAGGTTCTGTGACTGTGCCGATAGTAGAGACTATCGGTCTATATGGGGGGTTATTGAGGCTTTTATGGATTTTTGGTACTCCATATAAATATGCCGTTTTGTTTTTTGAGGAGTTGAGGTAATCATATTCTTTAGTTGTAATATGTTTTTCATCTAGAGCATGGGTTGTTAGAGTTAATATTCTTTTTTCTATTTCAAAAATAGGGTTAGTCTGTATTTTTGAGTAGAAGGTATTATCTTGTAGCATATTTAGCATCTTATTTTTGTAGTCGTCAGTGTCTAAGACGACAATTCCGCCACCTTTATCGAAGCATTTTATTGTTAAGTGCTTATTTCCTATTAGACTTTTCATTGCTGTGAATTCTTGTTTGTTCAGATTGTAAGCTGGTTTGGGAATGAATTTTAGATCTTGCTCAAGTTGTTTGAGGACCGTGTTTTCAAAGGTTGATACCTCTGGTCCTAGTTGCTCTAATGCGGGGGTGAATGTGGACGGTAGTCTTAATTTACTCACATTGGGGTCTGAATCTGTATTCTGTTCATTGTTTGCGAAAAACTTGCTAAGTCTAATTTTTCTAAAGAATGAAAAGATGTCTTGAAAAAGTTCAAATGTATTAGCCGATATGTGGGGAACAAAAGAGAGGCCTTTGGATAGAAGGTCTATAGCAGGGGGTTCTAATTGATGAGATGACAAATTAAAGATGGGAATTACATTCCGCTTTTCCAATATTGCCTGTTTCTTGTCTCTAATAGGTGTTGGGGGTCTGGTTGGTAATGGTGCCCCTGGTAGTTCCCTCTGGATTGGGGTTGTGTTTGGAATCGGACTCTTTGTTTGCCTCTGCCTCTCCCTCGTTGTCCTAAAAAAGGCTGATAAGAATTTTTTGGGTTAAAGGAACTATATGTATCCGGTGCATCATATGGATGGGAATGGTCCCTCATTATCGGAATCAGTTGTATCTGAAAAGGTCCTAACTTTCTGTTGTCTTGATGTTTGGTCATTTAAAAAGTGGTTATGTTTGTAGAAATCTACATTGAGATAAGGATATGTTCTCTCTAGTGTGTTGAACCTTTTGTCTTTTGTCAGTTTGTCTACTTTTCTTTTATTGAGGTATTCTGCAAAGGAAGCTAGTTCTCTATTCGAGTCCTCCAGTTTTTTTGTTGCTTCCTCTATATTGTTATTTTTTCTTATTAGTTCTTCTAATTCTTTTAGTTCTACTTTGAGTGACGATGCTAGCTCTTTGGCTGTCTCGATGATTAATATCATTAGATCTCGTGAGCAGCGGCTGGCAATCATGCTCCACTTTTCTAAAAATTCCTTGTGATGGACAAATAGTCCAGGTATATTGCGGACTCGCAAGCCTTGTGGAATAATTCCTGCCTTTAAATATTCCAGCATAAATTCTCCATGGGCTTCTATTCTTTTTAGTTTTTTCTTAAGGTCGATCAATTTATTTGTATCGTCATTATTTATGGAGCCTGTTCTGGAGCTGTTACCAAAGGAGCTGCTTGTGCCTACTAGTAGTGCAAATTCCTCATCTGTAAACCCAAATGTTTTTAATTGGGCCATGAGGGTTTTGGGCAAGGAAATGGATAATGGCTAGGTAGTATAAGGAACACGAGATGGCAAAGGATAGGGAGCAGATAATGATATAGGATGTATCAGACTTATAAGATGTTAAAGAGCTTGTTAATATAGCCACACGGGAGTATAGAGTTTAGAAGAACTGGACAGTATAGAGGACAGGAATTGCAAAGAATAGAGAATAACACTTGAGTATCTAATTTAACAAATTTTTAGAACATCTGAAGGCATATTGATAAATGAGAGGTGTCTATTATGGCTATCCTCTTTGTATATTGATAGTACATAGAGTCCCGTACAAACAAGTTGTAGGTAAATTTTATGCAAATAATGAGGACCCCCTGAAGATTCCTAGGACAGGGTAATATATGTTTGTAGAATAACAACCAAGGCAATTCTAGTAAGTAGCAGTTGTAAATATTTTCTATCTAATAGTCAGAACAGTTTAAGCAGTGAGACGAAAAAATGAAAATTGTAATTCTTTTTTAATTATAAATTCTGAGTACATTCACAACTAAAAACACATTTATTATATACATAGTAAAAAATCATGACAAATACTAAAATAAATTGTGGGTTACATAGAGATGAAGAATAAACAAATGTGGTGGCACAACTGTATATTATTCGGCGCGCGTTCGGCGTAGTTAACGCCTTCGTCAGGAAAACTAAGGCCACAATTCCTGTAATATAAAAACAAATATAAAAATTCTAAATCATATTTCGTCACTGCCAGTGTATTTGTTACAATTTCTCTTAATGTTGAGTTTAACATATCTTAAGTCTGACTAAATAGTTTGATTTAATAAACATATGGTATGCCTTCGATCACAAGGTTATAGTTGTGACTTTGTTATAACAACATTGAGTTCGATCACAAAAAGAAGAGAACAATATCTGGGACATCATCAAAACAGTATATTCCATTCTTTAACATTTCAGCCTATTACTAATTAATAGTAATTTTTACAGGAAGAAGGAGTAGTGAGAGGATATAGAGCAGATAGTTGTGTTCTCCATTAATTTAATTTAAGACAGAGGATAATTCGTTACATGTCTACCTGTGCTTCAAGGATCAATGGAGGGGTTTCCAGGAATTTAGGTAGGTTATTTTTCTTGTAGGTGAATACCTATTAATGTAGAACATATGATTAGCTGATTTTATTAGAAGCCATTTTCTTTATTCTAGTACATCCCAAGTTGATTAATACCTTAATTGATGCTTATTCATTCAAATATAGTAGGTGTTGAGAGGGGGTGGCTATTCTTTTATGTTCTGTATTCCGATAAATCCATGAACATAGCACAACCTAAGGTGATAGGAATTAGAGAATATATAACTTGCTGATATTTAGGAGGGAATTAAACAGCACAGCTTGGTTACTCATTAGTGCCGTTCTTACGTTACCTTATTTAGTGGAAGTTTTACGTATAGATGACAATTCTTTAATACTTCATTGCAAGCAGTTCATATATGTGTTAAAACCTAGGAAAATGAAAGCACGAAGATGTTCAACTGACTGTTATATATATTTAAGTCAGAATGTGAGGTTTAGTTTATGATTTAATGTGGTTGCCGCATTACCTGGTATCTAATAGATTCTTGTAAGAGCCGGGTCTTGATAAAAAAGGTTGATATATAAAACAGTGGCAGTAGAGGCGTCGCAGGTATGATATAACCTAGGGGTTGGAAGTAACATGAATGAAGTTAAAGCAATGTGTGGGGGAAAGATGTGGAAATCAGCATAATTACTGTGTTATTGGTACCAAAAAATATGTATGCTGCCATAAATTAATGGAGAACACAACTATCTGCTCTATATCCTCTCACTACTCCTTCTTCCTGTAAAAATTACTATTAATTAGTAATAGGCTGAAATGTTAAAGAATGGAATATACTGTTTTGATGATGTCCCAGATATTGTTCTCTTCTTTTTGTGATCGAACTCAATGTTGTTATAACAAAGTCACAACTATAACCTTGTGATCGAAGGCATACCATATGTTTATTAAATCAAACTGTTTAGTCAGACTTAAGATATGTTAAACTCAACATTAAGAGAAATTGTAACAAATACACTGGCAGTGACGAAATATGATTTAGAATTTTTATATTTGTTTTTATATTACAGGAATTGTGGCCTTAGTTTTCCTGACGAAGGCGTTAACTACGCCGAAACGCGCGTCGAATAATATACAGTTGTGCCACCACATTTGTTTATTCTTCATCTCTGTGTAACCCACAATTTATTTTAGTATTTGTCATGATTTTTTACTATGTATATAATAAATTTGTTTTTAATTGTGAATGTACTCAGAATTTATAATTAAAAAAGAATTACAATTTTCATTTTTTCGTCTCACTGCTTAAACTGTTCTGACTATTAGATAGAAAATATTTACAACTGCTACTTACTAGAATTGCCTAGGTTGTTATTCTAAAAACATATATTACCCTGTCCTAGGAATCTTCAGGGGGTCCTCATTATTTGCATAAAATTTACCTACAACTTGTTTGTACGGGACTCTATGTACTATCAATATACAAAGAGGATAGCCATAATAGACACCTCTCATTTATCAGTATGCCTTCAGATGTTCTAAAAATTTGTTAAATTAGATACTCAAGTGTTATTCTCTATTCTTTGCAATTCCTGTCCTCTATACTGTCCAGTTCTTCTAAACTCTATACTCCCGTGTGGCTATATTAACACGCTCTTTAACATCTTATAAGTCTGATACATCTTATATCATTATCTGCTCCCTATCCTTTGCCATCTCGTGTTCCTTATACTACCTAGCCATTAGGCAGGAATTATTCCACAAGGCTTGCGAGTCCGCAATATACCTGGACTATTTGTCCATCACAAGGAATTTTTAGAAAAGTGGAGCATGATTGCCAGCCGCTGCTCACGAGATCTAATGATATTAATCATCGAGACAGCCAAAGAGCTAGCATCGTCACTCAAAGTAGAACTAAAAGAATTAGAAGAACTAATAAGAAAAAATAACAATATAGAGGAAGCAACAAAAAAACTGGAGGACTCGAATAGAGAACTAGGGGGCATATGTATCAAACTCCCCTTTAGCGAATCTCAAATTGCGAGAATTTGCGATTCGCAAAATCAGATTCGCTAAACGGGATGTATAAAATAAATCGCTAATCATGTGCGATTCCTTAAAAATCGCAAATAATTCGCAGAATCCCGTATTGCGATTTCTTAATAGCGAAATTCGCTAAATAAGAAATCGCAAAAACGGGAATCTGCAAGCCTGGTGCAGGCTGATGACATCACAAACAGGAAACTTTAGTGATTGCCTGCACCTGCTCACCTGAGCCACACCCAGAGGCGCTTGTGGAGTGTGAGGAGGCTTTCCTGGAGACAGCAACCAGCAATGGATCCCAAACAAAACCAGCAGGGCAAAGATGCAGAAAAAAGAAAGAGCAAACACAAGTTTTCAGAAAAGGAGCAGGAGGTCCTCATTGAGGAGATGGTCTGCAGCCATGAGCTCCTGTTTGGGAAGAAGGCACTCAAAGTCCCAGAGGCCAGGAAGAGGAAAATCTGGCTGGAAATCCAGAGCAAGGTGAATGCTGTTGGAGTCACCACACGCACCATCGAGGAGCTGCGCAAGCGGTGGTATGATATGCGCCAGAGGTCCAAGGAGAGGGTGGCAGCCAGACTCAAGAAGTCCCAGCAACAGGCGATGACACCGACAGGAGAGAGGGGAGTCAGGGTGTGACAGACATGCCCCGTCATGACGCACCAACACCAAGGCAAAGGGAACAGGCCATTTCCAGGTCAAGGCCCAGGAGCAGCACTGCAACAGAAGGAGAAGGCACCGTGTTCTCCGGCTTGGAACAGTGCATGTTGCAGGAACAGCGCCTGCAAAGCAAGGCAATGCGGTCAATGAATCGCCAGCTAGCCCGCCTACATCAGGACAATCGCAACATGGTAGCGGCAATACGAGAGCTCTGTGCCACTTTGAGGGACACCCAAGCTGCCAATGACAGGGCTGGACGACGTGCCAATGCATGGCTACACAATTATACCAAGGCAGTCAACCGCCTCTGCACCACCACCAGCGCACTCACACGCAGAAGCGTAACCATGCAGGTGGACATGGCACATTGCTGCCAGGACATAGCGCGAGGGCTGGCGCAGGTGACCACTGCTGTGGAACAGCTGCAGACAGCCAATGCAGGTGGCAGCGCACTAATGGCCTCTGCTGAGAGTGAGGACACATCGAGTCGCAGCAGCATCACTCCAACCTTGCCAGGTGAAAGACGCCGCAGTGGCAGACAGGTAGCAGGCCAAGGGCGCACCATGGGGGTCAACCACCCTGGACGGCACCGACGGAGGTGATCATCTGCGGGGACATTGACTGCAACACGGGTGCATTAACCCGCAAAAGGCTGTTTGCCCTATTTCTTGTGCCTTCTCTGCACTGTGTGTACAACATGTGCTGGGGACAATTACAATTTCTTTCATGTTAAGTGTGATTAAACACTTGACACATCATCAGGCTTTGTAGTCTCATTTCCTTAAACTCACCTAAAAGTAGTTTTGTGTGATCTCAGTCCGTCTCTGGCGTCCAGCAGCTGCCCCAACTCCTGGTGCTGGTCTGGCAGGGGGAGCAGGGCGCTCGTCATCCGATGTGTCTGTATCGGTCACATCAATTGTGGTGCCTTTCCTCATTGCCATGTTGTGTAGCATTGCACAGCTTGCCACGATTTTACAGCAGGTCTCAGGGCTGTATTGCAGTGCGCCTCCACTCTTATGCAGGCACCGGAAGCGGCTCTTCAGGATTCCGAAGGTTCGCTCAATGACACAGCGTGTAGATCTGTGTGCCCTGTTGTAGCTCCTCTCACTTGCATTTGCAGGATCCAGGTATGGGGTCAGGATGAAGTCGCGCACTGCATAGGCACTGTCACCTGCATGGAAAAAAACACAATAGGTGAGTCAATGTCCCCCCCCCTCAACTGATGTAGTGGATGTATTGATGTGTGCAATGTATTTACCGAGCAGGTACCCCTCCCCAAACTCTCCAGCACTCAGACGTCTGTGTATTCCACTGTGTCGGAAGATGAAGGAGTCATGTGTACTGCCGGGGTATTTGGCTACGATGTCGGTGATGTGATACTTAGCGTTGCACACAATCTGTATGTTGAGGGAATGGTAGCATTTCCGATTCCTGTAGACATATTCAGTTTCTGCTGGGGGTGTGATGGCCACATGGGTCCCGTCAATGCAGCCGATGACGTGGGGGAAACGTGCAATCTGGTAGAAGTCCAGTATCGTTTGTTGTAATGCCTGTTGGGTGGTGGGGAAGTAAATGTGATGTGGGAGCCTCAGTAGCATTGCATCTAGGAAGGCATGGAAGAAGCGCGAAAGTGCACTCTGTGACACACCACCAACCTCCGCTATGACCCGTTGAAAACTCCCTGACGCGAGGAGGTGCAGGGAGCACAGGACCTGCACATGTGTGGGAATTGTTTGTGTCCTGCGAGTAGGGTGCTCCAAGTGGGGTTTCAGCTCCTCAATCAGGTCCATTATGGTCTGTGGGTGCAGTCTATACTTGTCATAGATCTCCTCTTCAGTGTTCTGTAACAGGGTGATGCGCAGCCTGAAGATACGTTCCTGTCTCATTCTCCTGTGTGCAAGGGCCCGAATACGCAGCCTCCTGGCTATCACGTACATTGCAGCCATTGTGGGTGTGTTTGTTGCATTGTGGGCTGGTTTTTGTACCTTGCACCAGTTTACCACCTGCAAGCAATTGGTGTTAATAGCGATTTCTTAATTAGCGAATTTCGTGAAATCGCAATTTGCGATTTTTTCATACATGTGTTTGCGATTTCTTAGCTAGCGATTTCTTGTTAGCGATATTTGCAACGCTAAGGAATCGCAAATTAGGTATTCGCTAGGAAATTCGCAGTTTTCTTGTTTCGCAGCCTAAGAAATCGCTAATTTAGCGATTTCTTATTTTTCAGTTTGGAAATGTGTCATACATATGAAATAGCGAAAAATCAGTCGCAAACGCTGTTTTTTGCGATTCGCAGCGTTTGCGACTAATTTTTGCTTTCATACATATGCCCCTAGCTTCCTTTGCAGAATACCTCAATAAAAGAAAAGTAGACAAACTGACAAAAGACAAAAGGTTCAACACACTAGAGAGAACATATCCTTATCTCAATGTAGATTTCTACAAACATAACCACTTTTTAAATGACCAAACATCAAGACAACAGAAAGTTAGGACCTTTTCAGATACAACTGATTCCGATAATGAGGGACCATCCCATCCATATGATGCACCGGATACATATAGTTCCTTTAACCCAACAAATTCTTATCAGCCTTTTTTAGGACAACGAGGGAGAGGCAGAGGCAAACAAAGAGTCCGATTCCAAACACAACCCCAATCCAGAGGGAACTACCAGGGGCACCATTACCAACCAGACCCCCAACACCTATTAGAGACAAGAAACAGGCAATATTGGAAAAGCGGAATGTAATTCCCATCTTTAATTTGTCATCTCATCAATTAGAACCCCCCGCTATAGACCTTCTATCCAAAGGCCTCTCTTTTGTTCCCCACACATCGGCTAATACATTTGAACTTTTTCAAGACATCTTTTCATTCTTTAGAAAAATTAGACTTAGCAAGTTTTTCGCAAACAATGAACAGAATACAGATTCAGACCCCAATGTGAGTAAATTAAGACTACCGTCCACATTCACCCCCGCATTAGAGCAACTAGGACCAGAGGTATCAACCTTTGAAAACACGGTCCTCAAACAACTTGAGCAAGATCTAAAATTCATTCCCAAACCAGCTTACAATCTGAACAAACAAGAATTCACAGCAATGAAAAGTCTAATAGGAAATAAGCACTTAACAATAAAATGCTGCGATAAAGGTGGCGGAATTGTCGTCTTAGACACTGACGACTACAAAAATAAGATGCTCAATATGCTACAAGATAATACCTTCTACTCAAAAATACAGACTAACCCTATTTTTGAAATAGAAAAAAGAATATTAACTCTAACAACCCATGCTCTAGATGAAAAACATATTACAACTAAAGAATATGATTACCTCAACTCCTCAAAAAACAAAACGGCATGTAAATATGGAGTACCAAAAATCCATAAAAGCCTCAATAACCCCCCATATAGACCGATAGTCTCTACTATCGGCACAGTCACAGAACCTCTATCTAAATTTGTAGATAACCAGCTAAGACCCTACATCTCTCAAATCACATCCTATGTGCAGGACACAAGAGATATAATCAACAAAGTTGAACATCTAACTTTCAACAGTAACCATGATGTATTAGTGACCCTCGACATCGAGTCGCTATACAGTAACATTCCACAACAGGAAGCAATAGAGGCTACTGACTGGTTTATAGATGCATTTAAAATACCTTGCTCTAAACCATTCATTAAAGAGTGCCTACAAATCATACTCACAGAAAATATTTTCTCATTTGGACATCATCTTTTTCGCCAAACCAAAGGCGTTAGTATGGGAGCATCTGTAGCCCCATCTATAGCCAATATCTACATGGCAAGATGGGAATCCAAATTTATTTACAATGAAGTAGCCCCTTTTTTCGAATCTGTGACCCACTGGTCCAGATACATTGATGACATCTTCTTTATCTGGACTGGTGGGGACGACACACACCCTGAATTCATCCAATGGCTTAACCTAACAGACCCTCACCTGAAATTTACAAGTAATAGCAGCAATGATCAAGTCGAATTTTTAGATATCAACATCATAAACCGATCAGGACTACTAGAAGTAGATCTCCATATCAAACCAACCGCAAGAAACACCTTACTACATTTCCAAAGCTATCACCCCCGCAGCCAGAAACAAAGTATTCCTTTTTCACAATTCCTAAGAGTCAGACGGAATTGCTCTAACCTTTCAGACTTTGACAAACAAGCCACCATCATGAAAACCAAATTTCTAGAAAGAGGCTACCCCCATCGCCTCATAAGAGAATCATATAAAAGAGCTAGATTCTACGATAGAGACTGCCTATTGCGAAAAGAGAAAATACAAGAACAAAAACAATTGGTATGTATAACAAGGCATTCAACTTTGAATGCTAATGTCAAATACATTATCAATAAAAATTGGCATATTTTGAATTGCAGCTCCACTAATACCACCAAACTAGAAAAACCTCTATATGCCCACCGCAGGAATAAAAATTTGAAAGACATCTTAGTACACTCCAAATTTGAAGATGGCAACATCAAATCCCAGTACATACAGAAATCCATTGATGGGCAACGTCCCATTAAAGGAACATTTAAATGTACTAATTGTAAATCCTGTGATCTCATCAGTTCAGGTGAGACACTAATACATAATGGTTTTACAATTCAAGCAACACAGATGTGGAACTGCAAAACACAAAACGTAGTGTACCTTATTCTCTGCCCGTGCCAATTAGGCTACGTGGGAGAAACATCAAGAGCAATACAAACAAGAATATCTGAACATCGCTCAGCCATAAAAACTAAAAAACTGACAGCCCCTCTGGTAAAACACTTCTTAGAACTTCAACACAAACCAGATGACATCCGCTGGCGCATCTTAGAGAAAATCAACATACCAGATGAAACATATGGAACCAAAATCCGCAAGAAACGGGAAGTCTTTTGGATTTTTTCACTAAATACTTTTAAAAATGGTCTCAACAATGAATTACCGTGGGAAAATGCAATCATCTAAAGTACCCTTTAATCTGCTAACTCCCAATACAACATGCATTCACCCTTTATCATAGTAGTGATACACCCTCACCATTAAGAAACCCTATAACCCAAGAAAACTCTGAGAAATTCCTCCCCCCAAAAATAACATAATGGACATAAAGTTCTCCTTCCTAATCCTTTCCGTAGAACTTCCCCTGTAATCTAAATTTGTGCTGTACCAATTAATCCATTACTACAGCTACAGTACATCACAACAAAAAAAGTTTTAAGACTCAAAGTTTAGCGAATAGGAAAAACAACGACAGGCCTCTCATCATGTCACTAATGTGACACATGATTTATTCCACCATACAACATGGGGGATGTACCATATGCCAGCGACACATATACCTCTTTTTTTATACTATCTAAACGATAAAAATACGAATTGCGACATGGGAAAGATCACCATGTGTTAATGAATTCCGCTATGCCACGCGCCTTATTTTTTCACATCGCGTTCGTTAATACACAACTCGAAAAGCGATACGTTACACTGATAGGCTAGCCACTTCAACACGCTGTAAACGTAACCTACGTCATTAGAGCTACGTAATTTTCACACGTTAGGCTCTAGAATTACACCAATCGGAAGGCACCACTCATAAAGACGAATACCAATATATAGACGGGATACATCGATACATTGTTTCAACCATTATCTACAGAGCCCGGTCGACATCGACAACGCGTCTAATGCAAAGGTAAGCCTGCCCGCTACTTAATATCACCTTAAATACTTAATAATAGATTACGTGACTGAGCTATTAAGAGCAAGCTCGAGACTGTTAATATTTTAGATCTAAACATAAGTCTGTAACAAGTTTATAAAATCGTCCATTACTCGCTTTGCGCGTATACACAATGTAGCCGCGTCCTCGTGTAATATACAAATAAAGAATCGGAGAATACAACTAGAAATGACACGGTCTACGCTTTAGGCACCTTTAATGCTTAAGTAAACCTGTTTAGATCGACCGATAGACATTTTCACATTTAATGCGACACGACGAAGGCCTGCTAACAACTATCAAACGCTGCATGTTTAAAATACACTATAACGATATCTCTCGCGCATACATGAATCATATTAAAACATTTGATTCAAATATCACCCAATAAGCGAAACTCTTTTAAATTTGGCAGACT
Source organism: Triturus cristatus (assembly GCF_964204655.1). Lineage (NCBI taxonomy): Eukaryota > Metazoa > Chordata > Amphibia > Caudata > Salamandridae > Triturus > Triturus cristatus. The sequence goes on along the minus strand of NC_140590.1, from coordinate 206,793,487 downwards.
ATTAGCAGCATACATATTTTTTGGTACCAATAACACAGTAATTATGCTGATTTCCACATCTTTCCCCCACACATTGCTTTAACTTCATTCATGTTACTTCCAACCCCTAGGTTATATCATACCTGCGACGCCTCTACTGCCACTGTTTTATATATCAACCTTTTTTATCAAGACCCGGCTCTTACAAGAATCTATTAGATACCAGGTAATGCGGCAACCACATTAAATCATAAACTAAACCTCACATTCTGACTTAAATATATATAACAGTCAGTTGAACATCTTCGTGCTTTCATTTTCCTAGGTTTTAACACATATATGAACTGCTTGCAATGAAGTATTAAAGAATTGTCATCTATACGTAAAACTTCCACTAAATAAGGTAACGTAAGAACGGCACTAATGAGTAACCAAGCTGTGCTGTTTAATTCCCTCCTAAATATCAGCAAGTTATATATTCTCTAATTCCTATCACCTTAGGTTGTGCTATGTTCATGGATTTATCGGAATACAGAACATAAAAGAATAGCCACCCCCTCTCAACACCTACTATATTTGAATGAATAAGCATCAATTAAGGTATTAATCAACTTGGGATGTACTAGAATAATGAAAATGGCTTCTAATAAAATCAGCTAATCATATGTTCTACATTAATAGGTATTCACCTACAAGAAAAATAACCTACCTAAATTCCTGGAAACCCCTCCATTGATCCTTGAAGCACAGGTAGACATGTAACGAATTATCCTCTGTCTTAAATTAAATTAATGGAGAACACAACTATCTGCTCTATATCCTCTCACTACTCCTTCTTCCTGTAAAAATTACTATTAATTAGTAATAGGCTGAAATGTTAAAGAATGGAATATACTGTTTTGATGATGTCCCAGATATTGTTCTCTTCTTTTTGTGATCGAACTCAATGTTGTTATAACAAAGTCACAACTATAACCTTGTGATCGAAGGCATACCATATGTTTATTAAATCAAACTATTTAGTCAGACTTAAGATATGTTAAACTCAACATTAAGAGAAATTGTAACAAATACACTGGCAGTGACGAAATATGATTTAGAATTTTTATATTTGTTTTTATATTACAGGAATTGTGGCCTTAGTTTTCCTGACGAAGGCGTTAACTACGCCGAAACGCGCGTCGAATAATATACAGTTGTGCCACCACATTTGTTTATTCTTCATCTCTGTGTAACCCACAATTTATTTTAGTATTTGTCATGATTTTTTACTATGTATATAATAAATTTGTTTTTAATTGTGAATGTACTCAGAATTTATAATTAAAAAAGAATTACAATTTTCATTTTTTCGTCTCACTGCTTAAACTGTTCTGACTATTAGATAGAAAATATTTACAACTGCTACTTACTAGAATTGCCTAGGTTGTTATTCTACAAACATATATTACCCTGTCCTAGGAATCTTCAGGGGGTCCTCATTATTTGCATAAAATTTACCTACAACTTGTTTGTACGGGACTCTATGTACTATCAATATACAAAGAGGATAGCCATAATAGACACCTCTCATTTATCAGTATGCCTTCAGATGTTCTAAAAATTTGTTAAATTAGATACTCAAGTGTTATTCTCTATTCTTTGCAATTCCTGTCCTTTATACTGTCCAGTTCTTCTAAACTCTATACTCCTGTGTGGCTATATTAACAAGCTCTTTAACATCTTATAAGTCTGATACATCCTATATCATTATCTGCTCCCTATCCTTTGCCATCTCGTGTTCCTTATACTACCTAGCCATTATCCATTTCCTTGCCCAAAACCCTCATGGCCCAATTAAAAACATTTGGGTTTACAGATGAGGAATTTGCACTACTAGTAGGCACAAGCAGCTCCTTTGGTAACAGCTCCAGAACAGGCTCCATAAATAATGACGATACAAATAAATTGATCGACCTTAAGAAAAAACTAAAAAGAATAGAAGCCCATGGAGAATTTATGCTGTAATATTTAAAGGCAGGAATTATTCCACAAGGCTTGCGAGTCCGCAATATACCTGGACTATTTGTCCATCACAAGGAATTTTTAGAAAAGTGGAGCATGATTGCCAGCCGCTGCTCACGAGATCTAATGATATTAATCATCGAGACAGCCAAAGAGCTAGCATCGTCACTCAAAGTAGAACTAAAAGAATTAGAAGAACTAATAAGAAAAAATAACAATATAGAGGAAGCAACAAAAAAACTGGAGGACTCGAATAGAGAACTAGCTTCCTTTGCAGAATACCTCAATAAAAGAAAAGTAGACAAACTGACAAAAGACAAAAGGTTCAACACACTAGAGAGAACATATCCTTATCTCAATGTAGATTTCTACAAACATAACCACTTTTTAAATGACCAAACATCAAGACAACAGAAAGTTAGGACCTTTTCAGATACAACTGATTCCGATAATGAGGGACCATCCCATCCATATGATGCACCGGATACATATAGTTCCTTTAACCCAAAAAATTCTTATCAGCCTTTTTTAGGACAACGAGGGAGAGGCAGAGGCAAACAAAGAGTCCGATTCCAAACACAACCCCAATCCAGAGGGAACTACCAGGGGCACCATTACCAACCAGACCCCCAACACCTATTAGAGACAAGAAACAGGCAATATTGGAAAAGCGGAATGTAATTCCCATCTTTAATTTGTCATCTCATCAATTAGAACCCCCCGCTATAGACCTTCTATCCAAAGGCCTCTCTTTTGTTCCCCACACATCGGCTAATACATTTGAACTTTTTCAAGACATCTTTTCATACTTTAGAAAAATTAGACTTAGCAAGTTTTTCGCAAACAATGAACAGAATACAGATTCAGACCCCAATGTGAGTAAATTAAGACTACCGTCCACATTCACCCCCGCATTAGAGCAACTAGGACCAGAGGTATCAACCTTTGAAAACACGGTCCTCAAACAACTTGAGCAAGATCTAAAATTCATTCCCAAACCAGCTTACAATCTGAACAAACAAGAATTCACAGCAATGAAAAGTCTAATAGGAAATAAGCACTTAACAATAAAATGCTGCGATAAAGGTGGCGGAATTGTCGTCTTAGACACTGACGACTACAAAAATAAGATGCTAAATATGCTACAAGATAATACCTTCTACTCAAAAATACAGACTAACCCTATTTTTGAAATAGAAAAAAGAATATTAACTCTAACAACCCATGCTCTAGATGAAAAACATATTACAACTAAAGAATATGATTACCTCAACTCCTCAAAAAACAAAACGGCATGTATATATGGAGTACCAAAAATCCATAAAAGCCTCAATAACCCCCCATATAGACCGATAGTCTCTACTATCGGCACAGTCACAGAACCTCTATCTAAATTTGTAGATAACCAGCTAAGACCCTACATCTCTCAAATCACACACTATGTGCAGGACACAAGAGATATAATCAACAAAGTTGAACATCTAACTTTCAACAGTAACCATGATGAATTAGTGACCCTCGACATCGAGTCGCTATACAGTAACATTCCACAACAGGAAGCAATAGAGGCTACTGACTGGTTTATAGATGCATTTAAAATACCTTGCTCTAAACCATTCATTAAAGAGTGCCTACAAATCATACTCACAGAAAATATTTTCTCATTTGGACATCATCTTTTTCGCCAAACCAAAGGCGTTAGTATGGGAGCATCTGTAGCCCCATCTATAGCCAATATCTACATGGCAAGATGGGAATCCAAATTTATTTACAATGAAGTAGCCCCTTTTTTCGAATCTGTGACCCACTGGTCCAGATACATTGATGACATCTTCTTTATCTGGACTGGTGGGGACGACACACTCCCTGAATTCATCCAATGGCTTAACCTAACAGACCCTCACCTGAAATTTACAAGTAATAGCAGCAATGATCAAGTCAAACTTTTAGATATCAACATCATAAACCGATCAGGACTACTAGAAGTAGATCTCCATATCAAACCAACCGCAAGAAACACCTTACTACATTTCCAAAGCTATCACCCCCGCAGCCAGAAACAAAGTATTCCTTTTTCACAATTCCTAAGAGTCAGACGGTATTGCTCTAACCTTTCAGACTTTGACAAACAAGCCACCATCATGAAAACCAAATTTCTAGAAAGAGGCTACCCCCATCGCCTCATAAGAGAATCATATAAAAGAGCTAGATTCTACGATAGAGACTGCCTATTGCGAAAAGAGAAAATACAAGAACAAAAACAATTGGTATGTATAACAAGGCATTCAACTTTGAATGCTAAAGTCAAATACATTATCAATAAAAATTGGCATATTTTGAATTGCAGCTCCACTAATACCACCAAACTAGAAAAACCTCTATATGCCCACCGCAGGAATAAAAATTTGAAAGACATCTTAGTACACTCCAAATTTGAAGATGGCAACATCAAATCCCAGTACATACAGAAATCCATTGATGGGCAACGTCCCATTAAAGGAACATTTAAATGTACTAATTGTAAATCCTGTGATCTCATCAGTTCAGGTGAGACACTAATACATAATGGTTTTACAATTCAAGCAACACAGATGTGGAACTGCAAAACACAAAACGTAGTGTACCTTATTCTCTGCCCGTGCCAATTAGGCTACGTGGGAGAAACATCAAGAGCAATACAAACAAGAATATCTGAACATCGCTCAGCCATAAAAACTAAAAAACTGACAGCCCCTCTGGTAAAACACTTCTTAGAACTTCAACACAAACCAGATGACATCCGCTGGCGCATCTTAGAGAAAATCAACATACCAGATGAAACATATGGAACCAAAATCCGCAAGAAACGGGAAGTCTTTTGGATTTTTTCACTAAATACTTTTAAAAATGGTCTCAACAATGAATTACCATGGGAAAATGCAATCATCTAAAGTACCCTTTAATCTGCTAACTCTCCCAATACAACATGCATTCACCCTTTATCATAGTAGTGATACACCCTCACCATTAAGAAACCCTATAACCCAAGAAAACTCTGAGAAATTCCTCCCCCCAAAAATAACATAATGGACATAAAGTTCTCCTTCCTAATCCTTTCCGTAGAACTTCCCCTGTAATCTAAATTTGTGCTGTACCAATTAATCCATTACTACAGCTACAGTACATCACAACAAAAAAAGTTTTAAGACTCAAAGTTTAGCGAATAGGAAAAACAACGACAGGCCTCTCATCATGTCACTAATGTGACACATGATTTATTCCACCATACAACATGGGGGATGTACCATATGCCAGCGACACATATACCTCTTTTTTATACTATCTAAACGATAAAAATACGAATTGCGACATGGGAAAGATCACCATGTGTTAATGAATTCCGCTATGCCACGCGCCTTATTTTTTCACATCGCGTTTGTTAATACACAACTCGAAAAGCGATACGTTACACTGATAGGCTAGCCACTTCAACACGCTGTAAACGTAACCTACGTCATTAGAGCTACATAATTTTCACACGTCAGGCTCTATAATTACACCAATCGGAAGGCACCACTCATAAAGACGAATACCAATATATAGACGGGATACATCGATACATTGTTTCAACCATTATCTACAGAGCCCGGTCGACATCGACAACGCGTCTAATGCAAAGGTAAGCCTGCCCGCTACTTAATATCACCTTAAATACTTAATAATAGATTACGTGACTGAGCTATTAAGAGCAAGATCGAGACTGTTAATATTTTAGATCTAAACATAAGTCTGTAACAAGTTTATAAAATCGTCCATTACTCGCTTTGCGCGTATACACAATGTAGCCGCGTCCTCGTGTAATATACAAATAAAGAATCGGAGAATACAACTAGAAATGACACGGTCTACGCTTTAGGCACCTTTAATGCTTAAGTAAACCTGTTTAGATCGACCGATAGACATTTTCACATTTAATGCGACACGACGAAGGCCTGCTAACAACTATCAAACGCTGCATGTTTAAAATACACTATAACGATATCTCTCGCGCATACATGAATCATATTAAAACATTTGATTCAAATATCACCCAATAAGCGAAACTCTTTTAAATTTGGCAGACTATTAGCAGCATACATATTTTTTGGTACCAATAACACAGTAATTATGCTGATTTCCACATCTTTCCCCCACACATTGCTTTAACTTCATTCATGTTACTTCCAACCCCTAGGTTATATCATACCTGCGACGCCTCTACTGCCACTGTTTTATATATCAACCTTTTTTATCAAGACCCGGCTCTTACAAGAATCTATTAGATACCAGGTAATGCGGCAACCACATTAAATCATAAACTAAACCTCACATTCTGACTTAAATATATATAACAGTCAGTTGAACATCTTCGTGCTTTCATTTTCCTAGGTTTTAACACATATATGAACTGCTTGCAATGAAGTATTAAAGAATTGTCATCTATACGTAAAACTTCCACTAAATAAGGTAACGTAAGAACGGCACTAATGAGTAACCAAGCTGTGCTGTTTAATTCCCTCCTAAATATCAGCAAGTTATATATTCTCTAATTTTTATCACCTTAGGTTGTGCTATGTTCATGGATTTATCGGAATACAGAACATAAAAGAATAGCCAACCCCTCTCAACATCTACTATATTTGAATGAATAAGCATCAATTAAGGTATTAATCAACTTGGGATGTACTAGAATAAAGAAAATGGCTTCTAATAAAATCAGCTAATCATATGTTCTACATTAATAGGTATTCACCTACAAGAAAAATAACCTACCTAAATTCCTGGAAACCCCTCCATTGATCCTTGAAGCACAGGTAGACATGTAACGAATTATCCTCTGTCTTAAATTAAATTAATGGAGAACACAACTATCTGCTCTATATCCTCTCACTACTCCTTCTTCCTGTAAAAATTACTATTAATTAGTAATAGGCTGAAATGTTAAAGAATGGAATATACTGTTTTGATGATGTCCCAGATATTGTTCTCTTCTTTTTGTGATCGAACTCAATGTTGTTATAACAAAGTCACAACTATAACCTTGTGATCGAAGGCATACCATATGTTTATTAAATCAAACTATTTAGTCAGACTTAAGATATGTTAAACTCAACATTAAGAGAAATTGTAACAAATACACTGGCAGTGACGAAATATGATTTAGAATGTTTATATTTGTTTTTATATTACAGGAATTGTGGCCTTAGTTTTCCTGACGAAGGCGTTAACTACGCCGAAATGCGCGTCGAATAATATACAGTTGTGCCACCACATTTGTTTATTCTTCATCTCTGTGTAACCCACAATTTATTTTAGTATTTGTCATGATTTTTTACTATGTATATAATAAATTTGTTTTTAATTGTGAATGTACTCAGAATTTATAATTAAAAAAGAATTACAATTTTCATTTTTTCGTCTCACTGCTTAAACTGTTCTGACTATTAGATAGAAAATATTTACAACTGCTACTTACTAGAATTGCCTAGGTTGTTATTCTACAAACAGTTATTGGGTTGAATTCAAGGTCCTGGATTAAGCAAAGTACTGCTTTGGTGTCTTGTAGATAGGTTTCAGTAGCCTGAATCAAGGGTCTTAAAAAGGCGTCAGCAAACTTAGACAAGGGTTCCAAAATCGAACCGATTCCTGATACTATGGGTCTTCCTGGGGGTGTTTCCATAGATTTATGTATTTTGGGAATCGTGTAAAAATAAGGAGTTATTGGTTTCTTATTTTCTAAGAAATCCGCTTCTTTTTTACTGATCCAGTCATTGGTCAAGGATTCTTCCACTAAGCTCGCGATCTCTCTAAGCAGGCGTTCAGTGGGATCCTGTTGTATTACTCGGTAGTTACGTTCGTCACCTAGTAGTCGTAGGCATTCTCGTTGGTAGTCAGTCGTGTTCTGTAAAACAATAGCTCCGCCTTTGTCGGCTGGTTTGATAGTTAGGTCTTTGTTGTTAGATAGTTGGTAGATAGCCTCCAGCTCGATTTTGCTCGTGTTGTGAAAGACTTTTATTGTTCTTGGGTCTATCTCAGTCACCTCTTTTATAACCGCTTTCTCAAAAGCCAGTAATTCAACCGGAAGGTTATGTGGTGGAGGGGTGATATTAGATTTTTTATGTAGTCCTGTATCGGTGGTGACATTATCGTTGGGGTCTCTGTCTTTGAAGTAGACTTCCAGTTTAATTCTACGAATAAACTCCTTTAGTTCGCATATCAGCTTGAATTTGTCCAATGATGCTGTAGGGACAAAACCTAATCCTTTTTCCAAAACACTTTTTTGTATGGGTGTGATGGTTATACTGGATAGGTTAACTGCTAGACTTGGTTGTGGCTTGTCGAGGGCATGTTCGGTGGTCCCATGCTCCGTGTATGGCTCCTCGTCACCTCTAGTGGTTGGGCCCACTGTACTTGTTGCCCTTGTCTGGTTTTTCCTCTTCTTGGGGTCTTGCCTCTTCCTAAAAAAGACTGATTTTGTCCTTGATTTTGTGGTCCATCCCAATATGGGTATGGTTGGGGTGGGAAAGATTGATGAAAAGGTGGTGGTCCATAGAAAAACTGTGGAGGTGGGGCAAATGGTGGCATGTTCTGATAGGGGGGCCAACCAAATCCAGGACCACCTCTGTTTCTCTGACATCCTCCTCTTGATCGTCTGTTCCGATTATTTGGGTTGTAATTTCTGCCAGTGTCTGATAGATCTGAGCCTGTATCGGAGCCATCGCTGTCAGTATTATAGCCTGGATTGCGATTAGTGGGGACGTAATCATCTCTGGTGTATGGGTACACCTTTTCTAGAGAGAAGTTTTGCTGATCTTTGCGCAGTTTTACGTATTTTGTGTCCTTCAGACTTATTTCAAACTCAGTCATGGTTTTATTTAGTTCTTCCAGTCTTTTCTTCAATTCAGCTGTACTCTGATACGTTTTGAGGCGTATCTCCAGGTCATGAATGTTAATTTTCATTTCTTCAGAGAGGCGTGCTGCAGTTTTTATAATTAGCACAAGCCAATCTCTGGTGCAATGCCAGGATATTAGCGACCAATCTTTTTTGAATAGTTTATCATTTTGGAAAATAAACGGTTCATTTCTGACTATAAGGCCTCGTGGGGCCATATTGGCTCTGACATATTCAGTCATCATGATCCCATGTATTAAGGTCTTGATTTGCTCGCGTTTTAATTCTGTCAATTCATCCCAACATTGAATAGCTTCATTGGAGTCCCTGGTACTGGTCCCAGCCAGGGGAAGCATGGATGCTATAATTCTGTCCACCTCATCCTGAGAGTAGGTGAGGCCTGTTATCTCAGTCATGGTGGTATTGAATGAGGATGTAGGTTGTGTGAAGGAAAGTCAGACTATGATTAAAATAAAAGGGGAAGGGTTTCCCACAGCTGTACGCTGTAAATGTATTTAACAGAACATAAGGGGGAAGTAGAGGTTTTCGGTTAGGTTCACCCTCCACTAATACAATTACCAAAAAACTACCTGAACAGGTCAAGTAGACAGGAACCTAACCAGGAAGAACAAATGGTGTCGGAAACAATTTGATCCTAAAGGACACCGATTTAGAAAGAAAGGGAAGGATTATCTCTTTCTATAGTCCCCTCACTCACCAGGGTTTCCCCACGATGACATGCTTCATCATAGGGGTCCTCCCAGTCCTCTACGGACTGAGGCGTGCTACGACTTGCGGTGTTACGTAGGAGCACTAGAAAATTGTGGACTATGTGTAGTGAAAGTGAAGTAGTGGTGGAGTGGGATAATTAAAATAATCAGCTAGTGGGCTAAAAATAAACTTTATTATTGACCTAACTATCAAACCAGCCGACAAAGGCGGAGCTATTGTTTTACAGAACACGACTGACTACCAACGAGAATGCCTACGACTACTAGGTGACGAACGTAACTACCTAGTAATACAACAGGATCCCACTGAACGCCTGCGTAGAGAGATCGCGAGCTTAGTGGAAGAATCCTTGACCAATGACTGGATCAGTAAAAAAGAAGCGGATTTCTTAGAAAATAAGAAACCAATAACTCCTTATTTTTACACGATTCCCAAAATACATAAATCTATGGAAACACCCCCAGGAAGTCCCATAGTATCAGGAATCGGTTCGATTTTGGAACCCTTGTCTAAGTTTGCTGACGCCTTTTTAAGACCCTTGATTCAGGCTACTGAAACCTATCTACAAGACACCAAAGCAGTACTTTGCTTAATCCAGGACCTTGAATTCAACCCAATAACTAACATTCTGATTAGTTTAGATGTAGAGAGTTTGTACACCAGTCTCCCACATAAGGATACCTTAGACATCCTAGAGGAGGTACTCTATCTAAACGATTGGGGTTACCACACACCTAGACATGTGGTCCTGGAATGTTGCCGTCTGGCTTTGACCGAGAATTTTTTCCAATTCAATGATTTCCTGTACAAACAAACCCACGGTACCAGCATGGGAAGCACATTTGCGCCGAGTGTGGCGGGGTTGTATGTGCACCATTTGGAGAAGCAGAATATTCTCCACCAACACAATCCTCACATCAAACATATTAAACTATGGAAAAGGTACATAGACGATGTGCTGTTGATTTGGGAAGGTAATGAACAAGAAGCGGAAAATTTCCTAGTCTGGCTGAACCAACAAGACCCCTTCCTGAAATTCACCTTTTCGATGAGCAGATCCAGTATGGTCTTTTTAGACCTTAACATATCAGCACAAGACGGATGTCTCATCAGTACTACACATTTTAAACCCACAGCAAGGAATTGCTTACTTGTATACGATAGTTTCCATCCTTGCAGCCTGAAAGACAACCTTCCGTTTGGCCAATTTTTGCGCCTTAGAAGGAATTGTACGACGAGACAAGACTACAACATTCAAGCCAAAGAACTATCAGAAAAACTGATACAACGCAAATACCCACAACATCTTGTGTCCAGATCCAGAAAAAGAGCCTTAAATAACAACAGGGAGGCCCTTTTAGAAGCAAAAACCGTAGCCACACAGAATGAGCCACGAAAACAAATTTGTATCACTACATACAATATTGCATCTAACTTGGTTAGTAAAATAATCAAGAAACACTGGCGCATCCTGAACAGTGGGGGTTTAGACCTACACAAACCTATGTTCAGCCATCGCAAAGCCCGCAATCTGAGGGATCATCTTCTCCACACACGTCCTACCACGACGAAAACTGTAGGCCCCCAACGCCTGCTCCAACCCCTACCTGAGGGCCACTTCCCGTGTGGTAACTGCAGTGTATGTCACCTCACAAAAGTGACCAAGACAGTGATATGCAATAATGGAATAACCTGGAATCTTCGGTCTTTCACTAACTGCAACACAGCAGGTGTGGTTTACTTGATAACCTGCGATTGCAATTTCCACTACTTAGGTATGACTACGAGGAAAGTAAACACCCGAATGATTGAGCACCGGAGTAATTTCAGGTGTAAACGTGACAATACCAAGATGACCACCCATTTCCTGGAAAAACGACACACACCCAATGACTTCAACTGGGTTGTTTTGGAACATGTTAAGAATCACCCCAACATGGAGAAACACTTACATGAGAAGGAACAACGTTGGGTGTTTAAGCTACGCTCAGATAACAGGGGTCTTAACGATGACATACCCTGGAGCCAGTTCACTTGACCAACCCTCTCAGGTGTATCAGCATAATAAGCAATTAACATCTATCCTGTTGGGTCTTGTGAAAACTTTCACCTTAGACTTGTTTAGTGATTTCCAATATTAATGTAACAACATCGCTTCATCTGCCAATATCTCGCCTTCATTTCTACTTCTGCACTTTTGGTCATTCAAAGCTGAGAGTGATTGTATCTCTCTACTGGCCCATCGCTACTTAAAATATCTTTATTATAAACCAGCATTACATTCCTTAACAGTATTTACTTCCTCCTCATCCCACTCTAAGATGGCGGCTCCCATTACAGCCTGTCTAACTAACCAATCGCCGAGCTGCACCTGCCGTCTATCTCAATAAAGTTTTAGATTTTCCTTACACGAAAATCATTGTAACGACATCGCTCCATATCTCGCCCTCATTACTCATTCAAAGCTGAGAGTGATTGCACATCTCTGATGGAGTAGTGCTACGTAAAACTACTTTATTAAAAACCAACATTACAATACTTTACAGTATTTACTTCCTTTTTCATCCCATTCTAAGATGGCGGCTCCACCCGCGTACCAGCACCGGAGCCTTCTTCTCTCTCTCTCCCCTTGACAGGCTCGCCTGTACATATAAACAGTGCAGCAACGAGGACACGCCAGAATGCGGTCCACGAGGTTTGGCTTCGAGTAGGTGTCATTGTATGCGGGGTTCAACGTACAAGTAAGTGCTACCAATCTCCATACCTGTACGGTACGAGGAGCCCTTCCTTCGTCTCCCTCTCACCCCTTAGGGCGATCCTTCATTACGGAGCACGCCATTATCCTAATGAGCTCGATTCCTATCCTCCATTAGATGTACGAGATCGCCGCATCCCCTCCAGTGACCATGAAGCACAGTGTTGCTTTTTCTTAAGTATGTTACATGTTCTGTGTTGTACGTTTATGTGTGTGTTAAGTCAGACTTAATACTTTTACGAATTTCAGCACACTTTTTTCAGCACCTCGCCGGCATGGAGTGAATAATTGCATCTCTTCTCTTCTTCACATAGCGGCACATCAGATAAGAAAGTGTGCATACACTTGGGTGTAGTGTGCTCACAATTTTTAGTGACAGTAATACGTATTATTATATATATATTTTTCTCCCTAATTAACTTTTGTTTTGTACCTTACAGACCATTGTGCTGACGTACATTACGTATGTATTTTAAAACGCATGCCTTACTACTGTGGCATCACACTTATTGCACCTAATTCAGGTTAACTAGGAGTGGCAAGTTTCTCGACACTGGGCTGGTCCCAGTGTAGTCCTGACGAAGAGCTGGGGAAGCTCGAAACTAGTTGACCAGAACATATGCTAGGCACACCTTTCCATTACAGTTAGGTTTCCTTGTCATATTACCCCGTTTTAATTTTTTCAGCTTAGAGCAAAAATAAAGTTTATTTTTAGCCCACTAGCTGATTATTTTAATTATCCCACTCCACCACTACTTCACTTTCACTACACATAGTCCACAATTTTCTAGTGCTCCTACGTAACACCGCAAGTCGTAGCACGCCTCAGTCCGTAGAGGACTGGGAGGACCCCTATGATGAAGCATGTCACCGTGGGGAAACCCTGGTGAGTGAGGGGACTATAGAAAGAGATAATCCTTCCCTTTCTTTCTAAATCGGTGTCCTTTAGGATCAAATTGTTTCCAACACCATTTGTTCTTCCTGGTTAGGTTCCTGTCTACTTGACCTGTTCAGGTAGTTTTTTGGTAATTGTATTAGTGGAGGGTGAACCTAACCGAAAACCTCTACTTCCCCCTTATGTTCTGTTAAAGGGATATAAAACTGACATTGCCTCTGCCCAATCCTTAATGCGTTTATATAAAATTCTCTTAAGAATCTTATCTATCAAGAAGGATATTGGTCTATAGCAACTAGGTTGAGTACGATCTCCCTTTTTAAAAATCAGCTCAATGATAGACATTTATGAAGATTCAGGTGGTGGGGAGTGTGTCAAACCATTGAAAACATTCACTAACAAGTGTGCCCAGAACTTGAGGAGTACTTAAAGAGATCTAGAGGGACTCAGTCAGGGTGCCTTACCACCTAGGCTTTGCGCAATTGCATCCTCCACTTCCTCTAAGGGAACCGAAAAATCGTTATTTGGCAGAGCAAAAGTTATCTCAAGAGGATTATGGCCCCCATGCGTCCAGCACTCTTCCCAGGAATGCAAGAACAACCTCTGCCCCTACGTGTACTCACTAGAACCAGCACAAACATGAAGTTAATTAAATGATTGGAATCCAAAAGATTCTTTAATGCTCCTCGAGTATCAATGCCTAATATACATTTTTTATGGCTTTCCTCCTCCACTGTTGGTATATAGTCTAAACCCAATCTAGTATTAAAATCTCCCACCAAACAAAACCCTGGTGATAGACCGTTAGCTGCCTCACCATATTGCAATTCAGTCATATACTCAAAAACATATATACCTTTTGTATTGTGAGTTTTATGGAAATCATTGTTATACAAATTATTAAAATATGAGAACAATTGCTTCTTAAGGTTTAGCACTTGAAAGCTACTATTATTAGATGGGATGGGTTTAACGTGTGCCCCCAAAGTTAATTTACCCCAAATGGCCAGTCCCCCAGCAGTTCTCAATGAGACGGTATTGCTGGAACATGATAACAGTCAAAACTGTCAGCTGCAATATCCTCCACCAGCCATGTTTCCTGAAATAAAAGCAAGTCAAATTGTTTTATGAACGTTAGCCAATCGGGTAAGTAATTTTGATGCAAGACCAGCCACATTCCAACTTAAGATGAGCAACTTTGGACATCTGTCACCCCATTGAGTAATATTAACAGGAGAAGAAGGGGAAACAGATGGGGTAACCTCTTGTGGTGATTATGGCTGGGGATAAGATCTTATTTGGAGCAGTGAGGAGATTGTACTCTTATCCTGTTCATCCCCCAGTCAATCTAGACTTTCAAGGTCACTCTACAATGCATACCAATTTTTGGATACAAACTGTGACACAGAATTGTTTAGAACAGCACCACCAAAAGGTGACCCATGGGCAATCAGCTTATAGAAATAGTCAAATGGGAGAGCACATATGTAACTATGGATTTGATTTCTAGACTCCTTCATGCCCAGCAGGTACCACACTATGATGGTATCTGGAAGTTTATAATACAATCTCCTGGAATGTCCTTCCTGTTGTGACCAACCCAGCCTGCCCTTCTCATCATCAGGATTTCATTAAAATGTGAGCTGTTAAGGCATTTATGCTTTTGAAGCCAGTCGATACATTTATTACACAGCTCTTGCCATTGCTCTTTTTGGGTCTCCTTGAGGGGGTGAACGTCAGCAAGACAAAAACGTATGGGCAGGATTCTGGGGGCAGATCAAGTTTAACCTTGTTAGGAAGAGCAGAAGAATTATTATTCTGATTAGACTCAGTTAAATTATTAGATGACTGGGCAGGGTCTGGTTGGGTCAGGAATGCTGGCCTGTCTTAAAGGTGAGTTAGGCAATTATTATGCAGGGTTTGATGGCACCCCGAGGTAGCTAGCAGACATCATAGATTTCTCCTGTATAATACCATCGGACACATTAACAGTGGTTACAATATCAACTGGAGAATACGTTTGAGTGAGATTATTCGCCTTTATGGGTGTTTGAGAGTTGGAAGTAGGTGATGGTAGCAATCTAGGTGATTAAAGAGCAGATAGTTTGCAGACAATAACAATCAAACATTTCCCAATACTCTGCAATTGCGCCCTAATTTGTTGAAGTTTTTTATCTAAAGCAGCACCCAGTTTTTCATTCAATATAATAAAGTTTGGCAACTCCATGATGCACCTATCTACAGTCGCGTTGATTGTGTCAAGGGCTGATTGAGACACCAGTTGTTAAGGTGCCCCTGGTGATTAGATTTTCATTTCCATGTCACTGGCACGTTCAGTAACTTAACGGCCTGCTTTTCATCTTAAGGGCTGGTTCCTGATCAGACAAAGTGCTTATGGAACTGTCAGAATGTTTGGAGGGTGAACGGTTGTCAACTTCACTTGACATTGTTATCATTGAAACTGGAGGAACCTTCTGTTATGGCAAGTCATTGGACAAACGTGATGTGGGAGAACAGGGGCATATCAATTTGTTGCGGTCCATGACTAAGGCCACACTCCAAAGATAATCTCCTTATGGTTAAGGTAACTTCCTTTGCCACAATCCCCATTGCCATCTTCAGCATGCCACCAATGGTAGTAGTTTGACAAACGGGCAATCCCGAAACCCCCCCAACTCCTTTTCACTTGCCCATTATAGGGATGAATCAGTTTACTAACCAAAAAAACAACCATGGGTGATGAGAGGCAGGTGAAAGAGGGCTGGCCCAGCCTTTTCCAGCTGTGAATGGGTGCAGATGGGACGCTTCAGGCCAAATCATGGCGCTCCGGTGCCACAGAACAAACACTGCAGCCAGGGTCACTGGGGGATGTAGTGCCTTGCCCTAGCAGCCTCCGGTATCCTTCTATGGGCAGGGCAGCAAGGGCAGCTGCAGTCAAGACATCCCTCCTTATTCCTTGGTTTTGGGTGGTCCTGGGATGTGCCTGTTGTGTCTCTGTCCCCAGCGAGGCCTGTATGCCCAGCCTTCTACTCACTCGCTCCACTCACTGACCACAAAGCCACAGGGCCACAAAGCAGAAGTCATGGGAGCCAGGGGGGCCTAAAGGGGGGCCAGAGGGACCGGCAACCTTGCTAAACAGGCAGATAGCACCGGTGACCAAGCACCTGGTGTGTTAGCTCCAGCAGTCTTGCAGCAGCTTCCACCAGGCTCTCCAGGCCCAGTTTGGCCAGCTTGGAGCCCTGCTCAGTTCTTCCTGGAGCCCACGGCTTGCATTGCTTGCTCATTTGACCTCCACGAGGTCTGACCGCTGACCTCGAGTTACCGGTTTGAGTGGGCTTTTGTTAAGTACATTGGTGTGTGAGTGGCTATATTGGAGAGTATGTGTGAATGGCTGTACGGGTGAGTGAGCAGATGTGTGAGTACTTGCATGGATATGTGAATGGGTATGTAAGTGGTTGTGCGAATGAGTTTGTGAGTGTATGGGTGAGTGAGTGGGTGTATTGAAAGGTTGTATGGGTGAGTGAGTGGGTGTGTGAATAACTGTATAGGTAAATTAGTGAGTGTGTAAGTAGCTGTGTGGGTGAGTGTGTGGCTATGCGGGTGGCGGTACTGGTGGGTGACTGGTTGTATGAGTGGCTGTATGAGTGGATGGCTGTGCGCATGCCTCTAAGGAGGAGGGAGTGGGTATATGAGTACTGGTATGGGTTTGTGAATGGTGTTTGAGTGTGTCAGTGGGCGTACAAGAGGTTCTATGGGGATGTGAGTGGTTCTGTGGATCATGTCATCAGTGATGGCATTTGAGATGTCATCAGTGATGTCACTAATCATGTCATGAGTGATGTAATATGTGGGGTCATAAGCAGTGCATTGGGGGCGTAAGTAATAGTTAGCTCAGGTAACTCTAACTGCTGAATTCCACTGGTTTTGTACGAGTGAAATCTAAGCTTAACTATAACATCCCTGTAATCTTAAGTTATTTCAGTGAATATATATATATATATATATATATATTACCTACTGGCGGTCGCCAGTAGGTAGTTATAGTTAGGACCCTGTTTCCATAGGAAATCCGCAACATTCTATTTTGAATAACTTTGGCGCCGGTCGACGAATCCTCGCGAATTTCTCAAAATAGGTGGGGCGCTACGCTCCGCTCCTACCCTGAAAGTCTCGGGGGGATTCGTCAAGCGGGGGCTGAGATAAAAGGGGGGTCCCAAAACGCGTTTTTCCCATGCATTTTTCCATAGGACCTTTAGACAGGGCTACAGCCCGAACGGCTGAACAGAATTACTAGAAATTTGGCAGAGAGGTAGTCCTCAGGTCAAGGAAGTGCCTTTTGTAGGTTTGGTGTAAATCTGTTCAGTAGATTCTGAGAAAATAGCCTTTAAATCAATATATATATCTGAGCCAGCTTACGGTACGCTTACCGTAAGCTTACCGTACGCGTACGGTGGCGTGCGCGAGCGCGATTCTGATTGGCTGTTACATCTAAGTAAACATTCGAATCGGTCGAAACCAGGAAGCGGCGGCCGCCATTTTCTCTCTCGCACTCTGAGGGGGGGGCTGTAAACAAAGGCAAAAAACATATAAAGGGGCTGTTTAGACAGCGCCCATGCACATAGCCATGTTAGTTGAGTCCTCAAAGATCCCCCAAGGCCAAAAACGGTAAATTTTTATTTTTTGAAAATTTCGCCGATTACGCTTACCGTACGCGTACGGTGCGCTTACGCTAAAAATTTTAATAAAAAAAAAAAACACTCTCTGTGCATGGCATATTATTGTCATCACTTACAAATTAAATTTAACAGATTACCTATCACAAGGAAGCGCATAATATGTCCTCCATGTGCGCACGGTGCGTAACGTGGGCACACGGTGCGCGTAGCGCACTGCGTGCCCACCTTGCGTGTACGGCACTAACTGCGTAAAGTGGGCGCGCGGTGCGCGAAGCGCACCGCGTGCTCACTGTGCGCGCACGGTGCGCAAAGCGCACCGTGCGCGCACGGAACGAACTGCGTTAAGTGGGCGTGCACGCCACGAATGGCGTAAAGTAACTTAGCATTTAAAAAAACGTACAAATTCACTGAAAAAACCATAGGTTTCACGCACGTTATAGTTAGGAATTAGCATTTAAAAAACCTTGCAAATTCACTGAAAAAACCATAGGTTTCAGACATGTTATAGTTAGCGGAAATTTTACTGATAAAAAACCAATGAAATTCCCCCGTTATAGTTAGTGCAGGCAACTATAACTCACGCGACCGCAATCTTCTGCTGATGACATATGTGTCTTTATGAAAAAAAAATATTTGTAATATATGTATAGCTAAAAATTTATGGAAGAAGACATGGGCAAATAAGTGTCTAAATACAGTATTAGCAACCACAGAGGATTGCGGTCGCGTGAGTTATAGTTGCCTGCACTAACTATAACGGGGGAATTTCATTGGTTTTTTATCAGTAAAATTTCCGCTAACTATAACATGTCTGAAACCTATGGTTTTTTCAGTGAATATATATATATATATATTCACTGAAAAAACCATAGGTTTCAGGGGTGTTATAGTTAGCTGGACTTTTCACTTGTACAAAACCATTGAAATTCCCCCGTTATAGTTAGTTCAGCTAACTATAACTCGCGCGCCCGCAATGCACTGCTGATGATGTCACATATTACATCACTCATGACATGGTCAGTGACATCACTCATGACATCACTGATGACATCTCAAATGACATCACTGATGACATCACTGATGACATCATCCAGTGAATGTGTGTTATTCTGAAAATTAAATATGTTTTATATATGTATATCTCAAGGTCGATGGAAGAATAAATGGGTATATAAGTGTCTAAATGGATGATTTGTTTTTGAAAAATTGATTGTGTAACTGACTGATTAAGTGTATCATAGTGAATACATGGCTTAGTGAGTAATGTTTAAATATGTAAATATCTGTATCAGTCTCTCACTTTGTGTATAAGTGGCTGCATGGGTTGGTGAGTAGCTACATGGGTGTCTATATAGGTTATTAGTTGGTTTTTTGAGTATCAGTCTGAGTGTCTGCATGGTTCGGTGGGGGGTATTACGTAGTGCATAGGTGCCTGAATGAGTGACTCACTGTTTGTATGTGTTGAACACAGTATGTGTGCAGGACTGTATGGGTGGATGAGTGTGTGTATGGGTGTGTTAGTGAGTGAATGACTGTCTCAATAGTGTCTTTATGAGTAACTACATATGTTTTAAACTAGTATATGTGACTATTGGTGTATATATGTGAGTATATGTGAGAGTGAGAGATTGAAAGAGTTCCTGTATGAATAAGTATGTGTTTCTATAAGTGATTGTTTAAAAGACTAAGTATGTGTAAGTTTCCGTAGAAGTAAGTGTGGTGGTGTGTGTATAACTGTATATGCAAGTAAATGTATGTTTGATTCTTTATTAGTATGAGTGACTATGTGTGTGAGTAACTCTATGGATGAGTGGCATTGTGTAACAGGATGTATAGGTGTATGAGTACATATGATGAGTGAGTACATGTATGAGTGACTGTATTGGACTGTTGGTGAATGAGTGGATGTGTATGTGGATCTTAGAATTACTGAAGAGGTTGTTGTAACTGGTATTGGTATGTCCATTGTTTTGAAAATGTTAGTCTCTATTTTTGAATGTGTGTATCAAAGGTTATATTAGGGTGAGAGGAGGTCTGCCACTCTATCACAAGGATGATGTCATCAGTGATGTCATCAGTGATGTCATTTGAGATGTCATCAGTGATGTCATGAGTGATGTTACTGACCATGTCATGAGTGATGTAATATGTGACGTCATCAGCAGTGCATTGCGGGCGCGCGAGTTATAGTTAGCTGAACTAACTATAACGGGGGAATTTCAATGGTTTTGTACAAGTGAAAAGTCCAGCTAACTATAACACCCCTGAAACCTATGGTTTTTTCAGTGAATTTCTGAGGTTTTTTAAATGCTAATTCCTAACTATAACGTGCCTGAAACCTATGGTTTTTTCTGTTAATTTCAAAGGTTTTTTAAATGCTAATTTCTAACTATGCCTACAGAGATAGGACATGTGAAGAAAGAAGAAAAAATGCACAGAAAGAAACAAAAGAAGTGCAGAAAGAAGCAACAGAAGTCCTCAAATACGAAGATAAGTGCAGGAAGAAGGATAACGTGCAGAAAGAACAAAAAGAAGAGCAGAAAGAAGCCTTGTTGCAAAATCATCCTGTACCCTCAACTTTTTCAGACGGATACTGGTGGTAACTGAGTCTGACTAACCAGTCCTAGAGCCAGTGCTATGTTAAAAGACACTTAGAATACAGTGAAAACACCTACATACACTAGGGAACATTATGCGTTGGGGTCCCCCTGTGATTAGCCTTACCTCCTCTATAAGCCCCTAGTATATAATAGGGCATGGGGATTAAAACTACCTCTTAAAACAGGCCACAGGGCGTTTTTGCACACGTTAACTCAGGCCCCGTCCCCTCCTTTCACCATTGTGTAAACACGCCCTGTGTCCGTTTTTAGTTGGTAGATTAAGTTCATTTGAGTCCTGAGGGTCCCTAGGGTCCAACTAGCCCACTAGGTACCTCCAGTAAGTGCCACAGAGCTGCGTTGCAGAGAGGTGTAAAAAGTGGCACGGCCTGGACCACCTCTCTGCAATGCAGCTCAGTGGCGCTTACTGGAAGCACTTGGTGGGCTAGTTAGCCCCCAGGGGCCCTCAGTATTGAAGGGAAATTATATCCCCAATTTAAAACGTGCCATGGTGCGTGTTTGCACACGTCACCTCAGGCCCCGTCCCCTCCCTTCACCACTGTGTAAACGCGCCCTGTGGCTGTTCTAAGTTGAGAGATTAAGTCCCAGTCCCCTTGAATCCTAAGGGTCCCTAGGGTCACACTAGACCACTAGGTACCTCCAGTAAGCGCCACAGAGCTGCGTTGCAGAGAGGTGTAAAAAGGGGCTTGGCCTCAGAACACCTGTCTGCAGCACAGCTCCCTGGCGCATACTGGAGATGCCTGTTGGGGGTGCGTTTGCAGAGTGCTGCATGGAGGGGGCATGGCCTCCGGCATGATGCCAGTCTTTTATTTATTTTATTTTTTTAAGAAGGGGGGCTGTGTGGTTCCCCTTCTTATTCTAATTTATTGGCCCTGATGACCCCATCCCCCAGGGCCTGTCTCCTAATTATATTTTTTTGACCCCAATCCCCAGGGCCGGCCACTGTTTTTTATTATTTTTAAAAAATATATATTTATAGACACACCTAGGACATGCTGGACAAACCGTACGCACCTATCACCATGACGATCTGCGTGATATTCATTAAAAGGCGACTATGCATGCAATTAATCCACGTGGAATGTATTTACACCACTAGTGAAGCTCTGACATGTCTGATGCTCTACCGTGCCTAATCCCGGTAGACACCCTTGTCGTTTATTTATACAAACATGGGTAGCTATTGACGGGCACATTTAATACACATGCACACCAAGCCATTCAAAGGGGATTCGACAAAAATTCGACCAAAACTATGCAAGAAACCCCCCTCACAGTTAATAAAACACACATCCACTGCCGGATGTGTAATACTTTTTATTTTACTCTCTGGAAAGGGGACGAACATCACTTGCGAGTCACAGCGCGCTCCTGACAGAGCCCAATGCTGTGTTACACCCACCATTGCCTGCCGAGTGCCACACACCTCTGTATTGTATTACACTAGCTAGTGCATATGCTATGACACTCTCTAGCCCATGTGCACTGTAACACCACCCCGTGAAAATGTCATGCCACACTTGTCTTCGCACGGGTTATATTGCCCCATCTAACGTTCCTTCCTCGATGCCTATGTTATAACGCACAGTGCTATGCCATACATATTACAATTTGGGATCCATATCTTTGTCACAGTGCATATGCAACGTTACACTCCCCAGCACATATTTTATATTACAACTTTAGAGACTAGTTAGGTTACACAACACTGCCCTGTGCATATTACACTCCAAGGCGCATATCGCATAGCACGCGCTAGTGCCTGTGCTATCTCGCGCTCTCCAATGAATCTGTCATTGCGCACAATGTATTGCATATTATATTTCACGCCTGGTTCATCTTATATCACACTTTTTGGTGCATAGTTTATACCATACACTATATCTAGTTTTCATTTTCAATCGTGCTCTCAGGACTATGTTCTATATAACACTGTGTTCACCTACCCTTTTCACGGGCATTACATTTTGCGATAGGGGGTGGAGGGTCAGGGGGTGTTTTTGCCAAGTGAGCCCGGAGTCACAGTCACTAACGTCTTCTTCTTCCTGAATAAAAGTGAGATTATGCTGCATACTTGTTCATATTTTAAGTAGTTTGCACAGACAAAATGTTTTAAAAACAATAAAGTTTCTAATACCCGCCTTCTCTGAACAGTTAGCTTGCTGCCCCATCCCCCTCCTCCCTATCCTCTGTTGTGTGAATCCATGGACTAGCCTCCTCCCTCCTGCCATGCATGGTCTGATGTGCTGCCACTGCCCTCAATTTAGTATGATGTACCAGTCCACTCCTCCTGCCCTCCATTGCCCAATTCTATGCCCCATCATTGACCTCCTGCTTAAACTCTGTGCTTAGCTTGCTGCCCCTATTCTCCTTCCCCCTGCCCTCCGATGTCTTTGTGCATGCCCCTGCTCCATCCTTTTTGCCCACCATGTCCCATGGACCTGCCACTCCTATCTACTCTGAGTGTTCTGTTGAGCTGCCACTCCCCTCCCACCTGCCTAGCATTGTCAGATGACTGTAACCTGTCCCTGCCATCTCCACCCTGCCTGTCCACATGCCATGCCTCTATCCTCTTCCTCCTGTCCTACATGGTCCATTGTACTGCCACACCCTTCTGCCCTCCCTGGTCTGTTGTGCTGCAACTGCTCCTCCTGCCTGCCCCGTGTGGTCTGTTGTGAGGCCCCTTCCCCTGAACTTTCTTGTCTGTGCACAGGTCCTGACCCTCCCTTCTATCCTCCATCGTCCTTTGTGCATGCCCCTGCACCCTCCTTCTTGCCCATCATAGCCATTGTGCTGCCACTAACCCTCCCACTTGCCATGCATGGTCTTCTGTGCTGCCATGGCCCCTCCCACCTTCCCTGTGTGGTCAGTTAGCTGCCCCTGACCCCCTCCCACCTTCCCTCCATGGTCTGTGTGTATGCCATCACAGTCTCACTGTTGCTCTTCATGTTGTGTCTTGCTTCTAGTGCCCATCCTGCCTGACTTCCATGGCTATCTTGCTGCTCCTGCCCTGCCCCCTTGCCCCCAGCCCTCTGTTTACATGTGCAGACCCCTACTCCCTCCCTCCTGGCTTGTCTGTTCCATTGTAATGCCCCTGATCCGTCCCTCCTGCCCTTTATGGTCTGTTATGCTGCAGCCTTCTCTCCTGTCTGTCCATTATGGTCAGCTAGCTACCATTGCCTCTTGCCCCTCTGTTCTCTGTTGTCCATGTGCATGGTCCTGTCCCCTCCCTCTTGCTTTCTATGGATTGTTGTGCTGCACTCGCGTCCTGCATGCCCTGTGTGGTGTATTGTGCTGCTGCAAACCCTGATGCCTGCCCTGCAGGGTCAGTTTGGTGCACCTCTCCATGTCTCTCCTGTCCTCTGTTATCCAAGTCCATGTCCCTATCCCATTTCCTTCCATGATCCAATGTACCATACTTGCGAACATTTTGAACTTGGTAAGAGGGAGATTTTTTTTTTTTTTTTTTTTTTTGGAACCGTTTATTACAGATCTCAAGAATATACAAGTATGGGCCTACAACCTTCCGGCCGGCCGCTAGAATGACAGGAGCATATGACATACGTTCATAAACACTTGGCGTTGCAGAGAAGCATAATCAGGAGGTATTAACGTCGTGGGCCACATCAGTCAGACCCCACAATACGGTTCCATTTTTGTAAAAACAACAAGAAAACAACACCCACAAGGCAACCAGCAATCAAAAGTGACAGCGCGTGCTCCCCGAATGGGGGACCCCAACTATCCACAGGAGTCGAGAGAGGGGAAGGGGAACAGAGCAAGGACTGGGGGAACCCTGTGCCCGGGGCTGGGGGAAGGAGTCAGCTAAGGGGACGGGGCTGGTGAAGCAGCAGGCAGCAATGGTGGCGCGCAGATACCCCCGCGGTAGGCGTTCCAGGGGCCCCATACCTTCACCCACGTCCCAGGCTTACCCCTCGCCACATACACCACCTTTTCTCGAAACATGCACCAGTCCATGTGTTCTTTCCAGGCCGATACCGTCGGGGGCCTCTGGGATCCCCACAGCTGAGCAATATCACGTTTGGCCACCATATATCCCAGAGTCACCCACCACGTCTGCGGCGCCGAGTAATCAGTTGGTTCCCACACATTCAACAAGCATCTCCTCGCTTCAGGCAGCAGCGCCACATGCGTAACCACTCGCAGGACCTCATGCACACCACGCCAGAAGGTAAGAGGGAGATTTTGAAAAAAAACTGGGGTATTGATTTTCCCCTTTGAGTTACATTGAAAAAGAGGATATTGTAGACAGGAGACAGATCAAATAAAGCCCATTTGAGCTTAAAAACATTGGACGTTTCCTGGCTGAATCGGGTCTGTTGGCATGTATGGTTGTACTACCATTGCCTCTTCCTTCTGCCCACAATGGTCTATTACATTGCCACAGCCTTGAAGGAGGGTAGATTTTGTATCACAGGGGGCCCCTGGCCCGTTCTGTCCACACCTGAAGTATGAGACCCTTGTCCTTGCCCTGCCAGCCACATTTGTAGGCCGTATTAAATTGACCAGCGGGTCCTGTGTTGCTATATAATTATCCTGAGACATCCTTACCACTCAGCCAGCATAAAACCCCTGTGTAGGCCCTTCTGTTCAATATGTAGGCCTCTTTGTTAAATTGACCATAGCTCTGCAATTTTAGTGTATAGCAGTCTGAAGGCAGGTCTGCGAGGCCTTCTGCTCCAAACTAGTAGCCCCCACCCTACCCGAGTGCTCCGTGCTCGGTATCAAAGTTCAACATCCCCCTGAAGCTGTCGACATACAGTAGGCTGCATCCTGGACTGGTACTTGCTTCCTGGGCAGGTTTCCCGCTTTTAAGGAAGTGGCAACCGCAGAGCGTCAAGTTAGGAGAACTGAGGAGATTTTATACATGAATATATTGAATTCCTGTACAATACCCATTATTTTCTGCTTGCTCTATGGAACTTACGATAAGTGATTGGCCTGAGAGACTGACCTTTTCACCCAGTCCATTGTCAGCATTAAGTGGGTAAATGACGAAATGTCTGGTAAAATCTGCAGACGAAGCTTTTGGGTAGCATACGTAGGTAGATGTAGCGTGCAAAGGAGCCCACAAAATGATATAAAAAGGGAGCACCCACAGATATCGACGGACAACCTCGCCGTCTGTATGTAGGTTAACAGGCTGTGCAGGTTTTCCCCAAGAACTGGGAGCTCTTGTCTTCCTTTGCTTAAAATGTCTTGCTCTGCTTTGCTTGAAGTATCTTATTCTATTTTACCTATATGAAATGTCATGTTATGTTTAACCATTGTTCTCTTTACTTTTGCATTTAAAAGATGTTGTATTGTAATTGCAGGAATGCTTGCTCTAAGAGTAAATGTGAGTGTCCCTAGGTAACATTTTCCTTGGTGTAACTTGTTTCTCATGATGCATTTATAGATGTGTTTTCTCTCTCTCTCTGTCAGTCCATTAATTGAGATACAGAGAATATCATGACAGCTGTATGATTATCTGGATTCTGTATTTTGTACTTTATGTCTCTATTCTGCGGTTTCTTTGAAGTTGCATCTTCTCATTAAACTGCCATTGTATTCTGCCTCCAATTCCATGTCTCATATGTCTGTTTTCTTCATTTTTGGAGCAAGCGTTCCTAGGCACCCCGGCTCAAATTAAGGTGCCCCTTTTGTCCCTGACTCACTCTCCTGCTCAGTTCTGTGGTGGCTCCCGGGGCTCTGGGGACCGCCCCTAGCTTCCTTGACCCGTAATAGATCTTCCCTCCAACAGCCTCTCTTGCAAGTCCTGTATTGTTGGTTTGTTGCCCCTGCCCCCCTTTCCACTGCCCTCCATAGTCTGTTGTGCTTCCACGGCCCTTCCTGCCTGCTCAGTGTGGTTAAATTGTTGCCTTTGCACCCTCCTACCTGCCTTCAATTTTCAGAGTCCGTGCCCCTGGCCTCTGCCTCTCAACAGTATCCTAATGAACAACTAGATTGCTAACATTCTATATTTATTACAAAAGTGTGGAACGCCTGACATCATCTTGATGTAATCAAAACTGTAATACCTAGAGCATTCCTTTAGAAATTACATATATGAGAGGGTCTTATTGGCATCAAAATTATGGTTAGTGCTCTAAAAGACTAAAATAAGGACATATTTTCTGAGTTTTCAAATAGCGACAAAGCACTTTTAAATTATTTGTTATCTTTATGTTTTTTTATCTAGTTGACAACTTGATTAAATGTTGCACTTAGAGGAGAGGATGTGGTGTTACTTCCAGAACTGCAGACTTTGCAACTGGGGAACCACGTTGAAGTTTCTGCTTCAGCTCGACATTCTGTGATTCTGGTCAAATCACTTAGTCTCCCCATGTCTACAACCAAAATGAATTTGTTCTTGTGTGATGTAACCAATGCTCATGTAAAGCACTCCAATACCTGACAAGTCTGCACTATATAACACTGCAAAAACACAAAATAATAAGTGTTTTGCACACTTCTGTCATTGGGCTATATTTGGGCTATATCTGGGTGATTTTGGGCTACATTTGGGCTCTTTTGTCTCTGGTGGCCATCTTGGGAGATTAATTTGTTATGAAGTTTCCTAATTTCCTCATGTACTGCAGTCTCCTCAGTCGGAAATGCTTTCAGTTTTTTACTTTGATTCCATCATGAAGGTATTCAGATATGTCACACATTTGCCATAAATTCTGAATGTTAGCACTCTAGTTGCTCATTAGATCACTGTAGTAAAACTACTGTTCACCATGGAAGTCTGCTCCTGGTATTAAAAGTGCATGTTTCAGTCTGCATGTCAGAATTTTTTAATGAAATAGAAGAGGATTTGAGAAGTCACCCAAAATGTGCCCTCATTTTCTTTCTTCAGCATTAATCATAATTTCTATGGCAAAATGAACCCCCTCATTGTGTTCCTTTTTAAATTAAATGTTTTAAGTGTTACCAGTTTATTCCAATCAAGATGGCTTCAGGTGTGCCATACTTTTGTCATAATGAAGACAGTAAGTGCTCTAGTTGTTTTTAAGAACATTCTTGGACATTCTGTCATTGGGCTATACTTGGGCTACATCTGGGTGATATTTGGGCTACATTTGGGCTCTTTTGTCTCTGGTGGCCATCTTGGGAGACTTATTTGTTATGAAGTTTCCTAATTTCCTCATTTACTGCAGTCTCCTCAGTAGGAAATACTTTCAGTTTTTTACTTTGATTCCATCAAGAAGGCATTCAAATGTGTCACACATTTGCCATAAAATCAGAATGTTAGCACTCTTTTTGCTCATTAGATCACTGTAGTAAAGCTACTGCTCACCAGGGAAAACTGCTGCTGGTATTGAAAGTGCATGTTTCAGTCTGCATGTCAGAATTTTTTAATGAAATAGAAGAGGATTTGAGAAGTCACTCAAAATGTGCCCTCATTTTTCTTTCTGCAGCACTAATCATACTTTTTATGGAAAAATGAACCCCCTCATTTTGTTCCTTTTTAAATTAAATGTTTTAAGAGTTACCACTTTAATACAAGCAAGATGGCTTCAGGTGTGCCATACATTTATCATAAGTAGGACGGTTAGCGCTCTAGTAGTTCTTTGGAACACTCTGGAAAGCTGCAGTAGAACACCAAGGAATCAACTGACAGTCTCTGCCCTTGTTGGATGTACATGTTTTACTGAGAATGTCAGACTTCATTCTCACATGACTGAGAAAGATAATGTGAATTTACAGAAAATAAGCTCTCAGTTTAGCTTATAGATCACCTTCCAAACCTCTGTGGTAAAAGCATGAGAAAATATTTTTCTCTCAATCATGATATCCCAGCAGAAGGCTTTTTCACATGGTGAAATCACCTTAGAACATACCACAATTCCTAAAATGAGTATGGTACCATCAACAAATGATTTATAATGTAACTAAAGTCTTAAAACCTTCTATTAACTGCAATGCTTTTTAATGAGGTGCTATCATGTATATTGGTCCCAAGATGGCTGCCAACACTTCTTGGATGAAGTGCTGACAGCCAATCAGATCTCAGGATGAGATGTGTGGTTAGGCTCCGCCCACATATATATATTGATTTAAATGCTATTTTCTCAGGAACTACTGAACAGATTTACACCAGACCTACAAAAGGCACTTCCTTGACCTGAGGACTACCTCTCTGCCACATTTCAAGTAACTCTGTTCAGCCGTTCGGGCTGTAGCTGTGTCTAAAGGTCCTATGGAAAAATGCATGGGAAAAACGCCTTTTGGGACCCCCCTTTTTTCTCAGCCCCCGCTTGACGAATCCCCCCGAGACTTTCAGGGTAGGAGCGGAGCGTAGCGCCCCACCTATTTTAAAAATTTCGCGAGGATTCATCGACCGGCGCCAAAGTTATTCCAAATAGAATGTTGTGGATTTCCTATGGAAACAGGGTCCTAACTATAACTATCTACTGGCGACCGCCAGTAGATAATATATATATATATATATATATATATATATATATATATATATATATTGCAGCAAACCATTCTTACACGCGATCGTCTTTGACATCGATCAAGAAGGGGACGGACTCCACTTGACTGTTCCCAATTCGTTTTATTTTGTTCGTGTGCTATGCCGCCATGACGCGTTTCGGGCTCAACAGCCCTTGATCACATGACGTGCCTCTTACTTTTCTCCCATTTTTAAAGTGACAGTGCATTGTTAATTGCCATAGACATAGAAAACATATAACCATTGTTAGACCTGTCAGCCCTTTGGGTGGTCCCTCCTCATCATTATTTATTTTGTCCCACTTTTGCCTCAAACCCTGTTAGTGTTTTTCCTTTTTGGGAACCACCAGACTTTTTCGTATTGATGCAGATTCAGGGAGCCATTTTATCTACCCCTGGAACTTCTGTCTGAGGGCCTGGAGCACAAAATGGTGGCCACCTGTAACATCATCAGAACCCACTGGAACCTACTAGAACCTTCTGCAACATTCTGGAACCCTGTGACAGTTGGAGGCGGTTTGGAATGTTGGGAAGCTAAGCCAGAGTTGACAGTTGGAGCTGGCAGTTGGCACCTGACTGGTGAAGAGAGAGCAGCAGAAACCTGAAGGAGGAAGGAGTGAGGCAGCAGGGGTGGAAACTTGTGCCTGGAGTGGGGTCCATAAACCCACCCTTGATACTAGTCCCTACTGACTAAGCCCAGCCTGGAGCCCTGTGTGGGAGAAAGCAAGAAAAACCATCTTAAGGACCTGGACAGCAGGAACAGGCCTTAGAAGTAAAGAAAAGCTAGAATCTGACCTGGTTATTGGTTTCCCTGGAGTCCGACGTCGAGAAGCCTGAGACCTGGAGCCCGAGGTGGAGAAGTGGCGCTGACTGGAAAGCAGACGTCGTACCCGGAGCCGCCAGAGGTCGAGAGAGGGCGCCGACGGAGGTCGTGGAGAGTACCAGAGGTCGAGGAGGAAGACACCTGAGGTCAAGTGAGCGGCATCGACGGGGGAGTGAAGTCCGCCCTCCGGAGTCGCCGGAGACCGAGGTGAAGCGTGCCGGAGGTCGGGAGTGGAGATCGCACTCCGGAGTCGCCGGAACCTGAAGAGAAGCGTGCCGGAGGTCGGGAGTGGAGATCGCACTCCGGAGTCGCCGGAACCTGAAGAGAATCGTGCCGGAGGTCGGGAGTGGAGGTCGCACTCCGGAGCCGACGGAAGTCGACATCGAGCCAAGGCCGGCCGACGTCATCGAACCGGAGCCGCTCGAAGTCGTCATCGAGCCAAGATTGCCCGACGTCATCGAATCGGAGATCGACATCGAGCCGAGGCCGCCGACATCGAACCGGAGCCGCCTATCGACGTCGTCAAGAACTGACATTGCGCCGAGGCCGCCGACATCGAACCGGAGCCGCCTCACGGCGTCGACACGACTCCAGCGGCGTCGGAGCTTCATAAAAAGGGCAGTAAGTGGAATAGAGGGCGCCTAAGGCCCTGTGGAGCCCTGAGAGACTAACCTAGGGTGCTGGAACCAGCTTGATTGTGCCAGGGGTGAGCTGAGACTAATACAGAGGGGTTGTGTAGTGTGGGAGAGCCAGATCTCTAGATTCCCCCTTTATCTACCTCAGGTTAGGCCTCAGCCTTGTCCAAGCCAGGGAGTATACCCCTCAGGCCATCCAAATCTCTACAAGCTGGGATTGGGTCAAATCATCCCATAGTACCTCAGTAATGTGAACTGATTTACAAGTGTCACTGTTGGCTTTTATTATTTATTGAGAGCACTGTATTTATTGTATTTATCCTATTTATTGCCTCACAGTATTTATTGTTTCACAATATTTATTGTCGTACAGTATTTATTGCCTCATAATATTTAATTGCCTGTAATGTAATGCACTTATATTTATGCCTTGATTATTTATGATCTACCTTATTTATTGAATCGTTAAGACAGTATTTATTTGACGTACCCTTCCACAGAAAAAGCCTTGTGTACTGTGATTGTCTTATTATTTATTTAATCAGCAACTAAGAGAAAAGAAGATAAAGAGATATATTTTCAGTATAATTTTTAAGGTGTAGTGTCGTTTTTGGAACGGATGCACGCATGGTTATTGTGTGGGTATGTCGTAGGCTTAACACGGTGCCTGACCCCTGACCACTCGAGCCAAGCTACCACTGTGTATGTCTGGAAGAATCCCGTTTCCACCACCCTTTCCGGTGTGGGAGTGGGGTTTTTCTAACATAATTGGTGTTCAGCGGCGGGATTGAGCTGTGCCTACGTATACTCGACAATAACTGTGGGTAGTCCATAGGCCTACACCTGGAGTTTTCTCAAAGCGGCCTTCCTAATTGTGAGTTTTTGTTTTTTCCAAATTTACTCTGGTGGTGGGAGGAGGTATTATATAAGGTACACCCCTGCATAGCTTCTGCAAAAACCTGTCTTCTGACCTGAGTGGGCAAAATGGAGTTTGTGCTAGAAGACCTGGAAACCTATACTGTGGCCCAACTCAGGGAGTTTTGTCAGCGGGAGGGGGTGTATTGTCCCCCAGGAGCAAAGAAGGGTGCACTCCAAACCAGCTTAAGGGCTTGGGGGGAGGCACGACGAGAAAGCAAGGCTGAGGAGGAGGACAGGGAGAGAGAGCCCGACAGCGAGGGGGCTGGGTTGTACCAACCTGAGGTGGGGAACCTGTTAGCGGGGCCCAGGACACTTTCTAGGAAGGGCAGCAGTGCCTCTAGCGGTGGCTTGTCTGAAGTGGAGTTAACAGACCGGAGGGAGAAAAGACAGCTCACATGGGACTTAGCAAGGCTGGAGAAAGAGAAGGAGGAACAGAGGATGGCTCATGAGCTAAGGCTGAAAGAGATAGATCTTCAGATCCTAAGAGTCGGGGCACACACTGTTCCTAATGGTGGCAGCAAAGACCAAGAAAGAGAGTTCACTAGGGAACCCAAACCCTACCTGCCAAAGGACATAGTAGCTAGCTATGGGGTGGGCGACGATATTGCCAAGTGGCTAGCGGCCTATGAGGTCTCGTTAAGGGCCCATGGGGTTCCAGAGAAGTATTGGGGAGGGGGATTGTACAGGTACATGCCTCCAGCTGGTAGGGATGCTTTATTGGCCTTAGAGGAGGATGAGCAGACCCACTACCCCACCATGAAAGTGGCGCTCATAAGAAAGTTTGGACTAACACCCGAAAAGTACAGACAGAAGTTCCGGGGTAGTCACAAACTGGGCACACAGAATTGGGTGGACTTCCTGGACTATGCAAAGAAGGCACTAGAGGGTTGGATTCAGGGCAGTGAAGTGAGGAACTACGAGGGGTTGTTTGATTTAGTACTGAAGGAACACCTGCTCGAAAAATGTTTCCCTGAACTGCGTCAACACCTGGTGGATAGCAAGCTGACCAATCCCTGGAAGCTTGCTGAGGAGGCGGACATTTGGGCTAGTACCCGGGTGTCCACAAGGGGGACTGGAGGGGATACTCAAAAGGCCGGACAGGGCGCCCCCCAGAAGAAAGAGGGAGGGGAAAAGAAAAAGGAGTTCTCCAAAGGCCCCCAAAATAACTTCCAAGGGAAGGGAACAGGATTCACCCCTAGGGCTAACCCACCCAGAAACCCTAATCCTGGCCAGAGTCAGCAGCCAAGGGTTGTCTATTGCTTCGAGTGCGGTGGCGTTGGACACTATAAGGGAGATGCGAAGTGCCCGAAACGACCACCCCCTCCCATTGGAGGAAAGGCCCCCGGAGTAGCTAGTGTAGTGCTCGGGGAGGAGATGCCCTTCATTAAGGGAAGGGAGTGGGCGGGTGTCACTTTAGTGTCCCTGGGAGAACGGGAGATGGCTCCTAAGATCCAGGTGCCCGCAAATACCGTAAAGTATGGGCAGTGGGTCACCATCAACGGCCAAAGAGGGGAGGCTCTGAGAGACACAGGAGCCAGTATGACTATGGTACGTAGCCAACTGGTGTCTCCAGAGCAGGTAATTCCCGATGTACTCCACCCAGCCGCGATGGCTGACGGCAGAACAGGCCACTATCCAGTGGCTGAGGTTCCCTTTGAATGGGGGGGGGTTGCAGGTTCACTTCGAGTTGCCGTAAGCCCTGCTGTGCCAGTCGATTGTCTACTGGGGAATGACATGGCGCACAATGCTTGGAAGGAGGTGGAATACCGGACTCACACTGAGATGCTGGGTACACCTGACTGGGCCTGTGTGAGCACAGGGTCCGCGACTACCCGGTGAGGGAGTTCGTTTCGGCTGGAGCCTGGAACAAAGGCCCAGCCAGCTGCCAGTCAAGGGAAGAACCGAGGACAGGAGGAGCCTGCCTCGGCGTCCACACCCCGTAGGACGGATAGGCCACTGGAGGTGGTGGACCAGGAGTCTGCGGTGGGGGATGTCACCGAACTGGAGGACCTACCCATCCCGGCCGAGTGGCACGTGGAGGGAGGCCCGTCCAGGGAGGAATTCTGCCAGGGCCAGAGGGAGTGCCCTACCCTTGAGGGGCTGAGGCGTCAGGCCGCAGCCCAGGCAGCAGGGAACGTTGAAGGGAACTACAGTGTTTACTGGGAGGATGGCCTCCTCTACAGTGAACCCAAGGCACACCTACATGGATCGTCACGAGCCTTGGTAGTCCCTCAACGTTATCGAGCCTTCCTTCTGGAGTTGGCTCACGAGATCCCCTTGGCAGGACACCTGGGGCAAGACAAGACCTTCGCCCGTCTTGTCCCACACTTTTATTGGCCTCAAATGAAAGTGTCGTCCGATACCTACTGCCGGACATGTGTGTCTTGCCAAGCCAGTGGGAAAACAGGGGTGAAGCTGAAAGCTCCCCTGGAACCACTTCCTGTCGTTAGCACCCCCTTTGAAAGGGTGGGCATCGACATTGTGGGTCCGTTAGATCCACCTACTACAGCTGGTCACAGGTTTATCCTGGTTCTGGTGGATCATGCCACACGGTACCCAGAGGCAATACCTCTGAGGACCATAACAGCACCTGTTGTGGCTAGGGCCCTGATGGGAATCTTTACCCGAGTGGGTTTTCCCAAGGAAGTTGTGTCCGACAGGGGGACCAACTTCATGTCAGCGTACATGCGGGCCATGTGGAAGGAGTGTGGAGTGACCTACCGGTTCACAACTCCTTACCACCCCCAGACCAATGGTCTGGTGGAGAGGTTTAACAAAACCTTGAAAGGCATGATCAGAAGTCTGCCTGAAAGCCTGCGGAGGAAATGGGACGTCCTCCTACCCTGTCTACTCTTTTCTTACAGGGAAGTGCCACAGAAGGGAGTGGGCTTCAGCCCCTTCGAGCTTTTGTATGGGCACCCTGTACGTGGACCTCTCAACCTGGTGAGAGACGGATGGGAAAGAACTCCCAGAAAGCTTCCCCAGGATGTGGTGAGCTACATGCTGGCCTTCCGGAGCCAGATGGCTAAGTTGTGGAAGCAAGCTTCTGACAACTTGGAGGCCAGCCAAGCAGTAATGAAGGCGTGGTATGACCACAACGCTCACCCGGTGGAGTTGGAGCCTGGCCAGAAGGTGTGGGTGATCGAACCAGGAGAGCTTAGCGCCCTCCAGGATCGCTGGTCAGGACCCTTTGAGGTGTTGGAGAAGAAGGGTAAGGCTACCTACTTGGTGGATATTAAGACCCCTCGTCAGCCCCTACGGGTGCTGCACGCCAACCGCCTCAAACCCCACCACGAGAGGCCCGAAGTCATCTTGATGATGGTGACTGACGGAGCAGAGGACGCGGAAAGCGAGCCTCTCCCCGATTTGTTTGCGTCTCAAGAAAAGGATGGGTCGGTGGAGGGAGTGATTCTCTCCCCATCTCTAACTCCTGAACAGCAGGAGGACTGCCGCCAGGTCCTGGGGCAGTACTCTTCGTTGTTCTCCCTTGTCCCGGGTAGGACTCACCTGTGCGTCCATGAAGTGGACACAGGAGACAGCCCACCTGTGAAGTCCAAGATCTACCGGATGTCAGACAAGGTGAAGGCCAGCATTAACAGTGAAGTCACTAAGATGCTGGAGCTAGGAGTGATCGAACCTTCTAGCAGCCCCTGGTCCAGTCCGGTGGTGTTAGTACCCAAAGCCGCACCACCGGGTGGCCAACCGGAACTGAGGTTCTGTGTGGACTACCGGGGACTGAATTCAGTAACCAAAACTGATGCTCATCCGATCCCTAGGGCGGATGAATTGATTGACCGGCTGGGAGCTGCCCAATCTCTAAGTACCTTTGACCTTACTTCTGGGTACTGGCAGATCTCTTTGACTGATGGAGCAAGGGAAAGGTCAGCCTTCTCCACGCCCAATGGCCACTACCAGTTCTGTGTGATGCCCTTTGGGCTCAAGAACGCACCTGCCACGTTTCAGCGCCTGGTAAACCAGATCCTCACCGGAATGGAGAGTTTCTCTGCTGCTTATCTGGATGACATAGCCGTCTTCAGTAACAGCTGGGAGGATCACTTGCGTCACCTGCAAGCTGTTCTCCAGGCCCTGAGACAAGCTGGATTGACGATCAAGTCCAGCAAGTGCCAGATCGGGCAGGGGTCGGTAGTGTACCTTGGACACTTGGTGGGTAGGGGAGCGGTGCAACCCCTCCAGGTGAAGATCGAGGCCATCATGGCCTGGGAACCCCCCAAGACTCAGACTGAGGTCCGAGCATTTCTGGGCCTCACGGGATACTACCGCCGCTTCGTGAAGGGGTACGGTACCATCGTAGCCCCCCTCACGGAGCTCACGTCCAAGAAACAACCTCGACGGGTAGTCTGGACGGAGGCTTGTCAGCAGGCCTTCGTGAAGCTGAAGCAAGCCATGTGTGAGGCCCCGGTCTTAAGGGCCCCAGACTTTTCCAAGAAGTTCATTGTCCAGACAGATGCATCAGAACATGGCATTGGGGCAGTGTTATCGCAACTCAATGAAGAGGGTCTGGATCAACCCGTGGTCTTCCTATCCCGGAGACTACTTCCCAGGGAACAGAAGTGGAGTGCAATAGAGCGTGAAGCCTTTGCAGTGGTATGGGCTCTGAAGAAGTTGCGGCCATACTTGTTTGGCTCGCACTTCCTAGTTCAGACCGACCACAGACCCCTTCGTTGGCTGATGCAGATGAAGGGGGAGAATCCCAAGTTGTTGAGGTGGTCTATCTCCCTACAGGGAATGGACTTTCAGATGGAACATCGGCCTGGAGTGGACCACGCCAATGCAGACGGTCTCTCAAGGTATTTCCGCCTTAGTGATGAGAACTCCCAAGGGGTTGGGTAGCTCTCCCCACTTTCAGCTGGGGGGGACGCGTGTTATACCTGTCAGCCCTTTGGGTGGTCCCTCCTCATCATTATTTATTTTGTCCCACTTTTGCCTCAAACCCTGTTAGTATTTTTCCTTTTTGGGAACCACCAGACTTTTTCGTATTGATGCAGATTCAGGGAGCCATTTTATCTACCCCTGGAACTTCTGTCTGAGGGCCTGGAGCACAAAATGGTGGCCACCTGTGACATCATCAGAACCCACTGGAACCTACTAGAACCTTCTGCAACATTCTGGAACCCTGTGACAGTTGGAGGCGGTTTGGAATGTTGGAAAGCTAAGCCAGAGTTGACAGTTGGAGCTGGCAGTTGGCACCTGACTGGTGAAGAGAGAGCAGCAGAAACCTGAAGGAGGAAGGAGTGAGGCAGCAGGGGTGGAAACTTGTGCCTGGAGTGGGGTCCATAAACCCACCCTTGATACTAGTCCCTACTGACTAAGCCCAGCCTGGAGCCCTGTGTGGGAGAAAGCAAGAAAAACCATCTTAAGGACCTGGACAGCAGGAACAGGCCTTAGAAGTAAAGAAAAGCAAGAATCTGACCTGGTTATTGGTTTCCCTGGAGTCCGACGTCGAGAAGCCTGAGACCTGGAGCCCGAGGTGGAGAAGCGGCGCTGACTGGAAAGCAGACATCGTACCCGGAGCCGCCAGAGGTCGAGAGAGGGCGCCGACGGAGGTCGTGGAGAGTACCAGAGGTCGAGGAGGAAGACACCTGAGGTCAAGTGAGCGGCGTCGACGGGGGAGTGAAGAACGCCCTCCGGAGTCGCCGGAGACCGAGGTGAAGCGTGCCGGAGGTCGGGAGTGGAGATCGCACTCCGGAGTCGCCGGAACCTGAAGAGAAGCGTGCCGGAGGTCGGGAGTGGAGATCGCACTCCGGAGTCGCCGGAACCTGAAGAGAATCGTGCCGGAGGTCGGGAGTGGAGGTCGCACTCCGGAGTCGCCGGAACCCGAGGAGAGGAGCACCGGAGGTCGGGAGTGGAGATCGCACTCCGGAGCCGACGGAAGTCGACATCGAGCCAAGGCCGGCCGACGTCATCGAACCGGAGCCGCTCGAAGTCGTCATCGAGCCAAGACTGCCCGACGTCATCGAATCGGAGATCGACATCGAGCCGAGGCCGCCGACATCGAACCGGAGCCGCCTATCGATGTCGTCAAGAACTGACATTGCGCTGAGGCCGCCGACATCGAACCGGAGCCGCCTCACGGCGTCGACACGACTCCAGCGGCGTCGGAGCTTCATAAAAAGGGCAGTAAGTGGAATAGAGGGCGTCTAAGGCCCTGTGGAGCCCTGAGAGACTAACCTAGGGTGCTGGAACCAGCTTGATTGTGCCAGGGGTGAGCTGAGACTAATACAGAGGGGTTGTGTAGTGTGGGAGAGCCAGATCTCTAGATTCCCCCTTTATCTACCTCAGGTTAGGCCTCAGCCTTGTCCAAGCCAGGGAGTATACCCCTCAGGCCATCCAAATCTCTACAAGCTGGGATTGGGTCAAATCATCCCATAGTACCTCAGGAATGTGAACTGATTTACAAGTGTCACTGTTGGCTTTTATTATTTATTGAGAGCACTGTATTTATTGTATTATCCTATTTATTGCCTCACAGTATTTATTGTTTCACAATATTTATTGTCGTACAGTATTTATTGCCTCATAATATTTAATTGCCTGTAATGTAATGCACTTATATTTATGCCTTGATTATTTATGATCTACATTATTTATTGAATCGTTAAGACAGTATTTATTTGACGTACCCTTCCACAGAAAAAGCCTTGTGTACTGTGATTGTCTTATTATTTATTTAATCAGCAACTAA
The DNA here is from genome assembly GCF_964204655.1 of Triturus cristatus. Classification (NCBI taxonomy): domain Eukaryota; kingdom Metazoa; phylum Chordata; class Amphibia; order Caudata; family Salamandridae; genus Triturus; species Triturus cristatus. The sequence continues at coordinate 206,755,373 of NC_140590.1, read as the reverse complement.
GAGAAAAGAAGATAAAGAGATATATTTTCAGTATAATTTTTAAGGTGTAGTATCGTTTTTGGAACGGATGCACGCATGGTTATTGTGTGGGTATGTCGTAGGCTTAACACGGTGCCTGACCCCTGACCACTCGAGCCAAGCTACCACTGTGTATGTCTGGAAGAATCCCGTTTCCACCACCCTTTCCGGTGTGGGAGTGGGGTTTTTCTAACAACCATGGTTTCAAGCGCTTTTTTTGTGCGCAAATTCGTCTAATATCAATAAAATGGTTTGTTATAGCTGTAAAATACATAACATGATAATTGGCTACATAGCTACTGATTCTATATAAGTCGAGCTGATGGCTCACATATTGTCAAGTGCAAATGCTTTTGTATAAATACACGAATAAATAACTTGCACATTTAAATGTATAAAATCATGTTAAAAACCATTTTATAGGAAAGTTTAAAAGAAATCTCTAGCAGCATGGTTAAATCCAACTGTGCAAATACGGCAAATGAGTGCAAATTTGTGCAAACCTGTGCAATTTATCATTTGTGCAAAATATGAATAATAATTCAGTAAAAACCTTGGTTTAACCATCTGAAACTTTTTGTTTATGCAGATGGAAAGTGAATCAAGGGAATAAAAAAGCAAAGGGGAGGGAAAGAAAGAAAGAAAGAAGGGGAGAAAGGGGGAGGGGAAGGGCATCATAGCAAAAATAATCACTGTACATTGCTGAAACAAATCTCATCATTTTTAAAAAATTGATATTGGAGAAAAACTGGGACAGGGAAGTCTATTTTTGCTATAGCTAATTTGACTATTGTTGCAATGCTGAATTATTGTGTAAATAGACTTCCTAGAGCCACGTATATAAATCTTCAGTGGCGTTTAACCCATTCGGGTTTTTACTGTCCAAATCTAGTATATACTGTGTCTCCAATTTTATCAATAATGCCTCACGATCCCCGCCTCTTCTAAGGGGCGGGATACAGTCAATTGCAAAATATGTAAGGAATTTCGTATTGCTTTTGTGACAATCCCTAAAATGTCGAGCTACCGGGTAGGATGTGTCAACATTCGAGATTGCACGTAGGTGTTGGAGAAATTTTCTTGTGGACTGGCAACTTGGTGGAGCCCACGTATTGCAGCCCACAAGGGCACTCCAACACGTAAATAGCAAATTCTGTTTTGCAATTGATGTTTTTAATGATCGTGTGTGCTTTGTCGTCAAATGGTGTTTTATAGGAGGATTTGTTGATTGCGTGCTTACAAGCTTTACAGGTGGAGCACTTCAAGAAGCCTTTGCATTTAGATAGCCATTTAGTACCTGATTTGATTTCTGGACTGCTGTTTACAAGAAAATCACTAGTGGAAGGAGCCCTTCTAAAAGTGATAGTTGGATTTGGAGGAAAAATTTCACTAAGTTGTGAGTTCAGATGTAAAAGGTGCCAATTGTCCTTTATGATTTTAACAAGGGTGTCTTTCTGTCTGTTATATGTTAAAATTAATCTTATTTCCTCTGTCTTGTTAGTGTTTTCATTTTGTGGATTAGATATAACTTTTTTTCTCTCTTTTTTTCTGGTTTTGGATGGCTTGAATAGTAATTCCTCACGGTTCATGGAACTGGTCTTTTGTATGGCCTCATCAATGCTTTTACTGTTGTAGCCTCTTTCCAGAAATCTGTTTTTACTTTCCTGTTGGGAGATTGTTAAATCCTCATTGTTGCTACAGATTCGACGAATCCGTAACATCTCCCCGTAAGGAATACTATGAATAGTATGTTTGGGATGAAAACTGGAGGAATGCAGAGTTGTATTTCCTGCTGTAGGTTTGCGGTACAGTTTTGTGTGTAACTGATTGTTGGTAACATATATCTGCACATCTAGAAAGCACACCTTTGTTTTATCAATGGTACTGGTAAAATGCAAGTTTAAATCATTATCATTAATGGCCTCTATGAAATTCAGAGCCTCCCTTTCACTACCCCGCCAAATTATAAAAAGATCATCTATATATCTCATCCATTTCATCACATGATCTGACATGGGTGTTGCATGCTTAGTTTTTAATATAGTCTCTTCCCAAAAGCCCATATGGAGGCAAGCGTAGCTTGGGGAAAAGCTCGCCCCCATGGCTACTCCTCTCAATTGTTGGTAGACTTGGTGATTAAACAAAAAATAGTTATTGTTTAAACAGAACTGTATAAGGCTGATAAGCATTTTGTTATGCTGGTGAAATTCGATCAGTCTACTTGACAAAAAGTAGTCTATTGCTCTCAACCCGTCTTTGTGGTTGATAGAGGTATACAGGTTGGAAACGTCCAAGGTTATTAATAGATAATCCTCTTCCCACTGGTAATTATGAATTTGTTTTAGGAAATCAGATGTATCTTGGACGTATGATGGTAGTCGTTTAACCAAGTCTTGTAAGAAGAAATCTATATAAATTGAGACATTTTCCAGAACGCTCTGTTTAGCAGATATTATTGGCCGTCCTGGGGGATGTTGAATGTCCTTGTGGATTTTGGGTATGAAATATATAACTGGCATTATAGGATGATCTTTCTTTAAGAATTTGTATTCATCTTGATTAAGGAGACCGATGCTCTTCCAAGCCAGTAGTTTGGAAAATAGTTTGTTTTGTGCCACAGTTGTTGCTTGCCTGTTACTTAACTTATAGCATGACCTATCATTTAGTTGTGACAAAGCTTCCTGAGTATATTGTTGCAGGGGCCAGAGTACTACGTTTCCCCCTTTGTCTGAGTTACGGATGATCACCTTGTCTTGCTCTTTAAGTTTCTTCATCAGTTGATGGTATTTTTGTTCTTGATAGGAATATTTCCTTCTTGTGCCCGCTGTTTTGTAATTGAGTTTTTTGATTTCTGCCACAATTGTCTCACTGAAGATGTCAATGTTGTCTCTAGGTAGGATTGGCACGAACTTGGACTTGGGTTTAAAGTTAGTTTCTGGTTTCTGGTTTGTCTTGAATTGCTGTAGCTCCAAGATGGACTGGGAAGGGAGGGAAGCAGCACTTGGGGATATATTTTGTTCTAATTCTTGCAGTGTTCCTAGCATGTTAACATCGGAGATCGCCAACTTATTGGTTGCCCCTGGTGAGATTGTTCTGATAGGGTGATCAGATTCTTTGTTGGATCTCTGAGAATGGAACTTGCGTAGTTTGAGCTTCCGTATGAATTGATAAACGTCTGCTCTGGTTTGTGCATAATTAAAATTGGTTTCAGGACAAAATGATAATCCCACTGCAAGAAGTTGTTGTTCCGCTTCGTCTAAATTGATATTGGCTAGGTTGATGATGGTATTAGATGCCTTGATACATGGATCTTTATTTACCGTCTCCAATTCCGTCTCTGTGTTCGATTGTATCGCCTTTGTTTTGAACGTCGTCGTTTCCTTCTTTCATTTCTTTTGAAATTACTTTCTTTGTTCCTGTCGCTTGTTGGTTTCTTGGGCGCAATGTTTGGCGCCGCTCGTCCCTTAAAAAATGAAATTCGTTGACTAACGTGTGTTTTTCCTTGGGGATAGATGTTTCTCCCGTTGCTCCCTTACTGGATTCAATGTCCGATTCGCTATCGATGGCTGAGATGTCGGAGATTGACGACACTTCCACTTGTGTGTGGCTTAGTCCTGCTGTAGTTGTTGGAACAGCGGGCTTATTCTTTCGCGACGAAGCTTTGATGGCATCGTACTTGCGTGCAAACGTGAATATTTGGCCACATTCGTAATCTTGTTTGTCTCTTTGGAATTTGAAACTTTTTCTTTGGATGATGATATCTTCTTCTTTCTTGAGTCTGACCATCATTTCCTCTCGCCATTTGTTTTTGACTTCTCCAGTCTCGAGTGCCGCAATTTGTGCATTTAATTTTTCTATTTCAGTTACCAGTTCCAGTCTGTCAATGTGGGCATATTTAATTAGCACTTTCATTAGCTCACTTGACGCCGTTAAATTGCATTCGGCCCACTCCTTAAGCATCGCAGGATTTGTTTTTTCATAACTGGGAGCCAAAACAATCCGGAGCCCACGAGGGACTCTGTTGACTTCGAGATAGCTGGTGAGGGATTTGTGCTCCCACCATTTGGCTTGTTCAGCCTTCATTTTCTTTTCTAATGTTTTGTACAGTTCTTTTAGATTATTCTTGCCTTTACTAGATCCTTCATTGGTGGTTACTTTTGGGGCTTGTGTGGGTGTGCTCTCCACAAAGATGCCCTCCGCGATCTCCTCTCTCCCTCTAAGCACGTCGGCAGACATATTTGGCACTTATTTTATACTTCGTGTTACATGGACCAAATGATCCTTCTACACTTGGGTAAAAACCTCCCACCAGTCGATAATGGCCGCCGTACCTTATGAAGCTGCTGCAGTCGCTCACCTCGTCCTCCGACTTGGGAGTCCACCGCTGCTCGCCACACCCGGTTACAGCAATCGTGCCTGTTGAGACTGGGGGTAACTCCAACCTTCTCCTCCCGTAGAACCAAAATCACTTTCGGGCCGAGACCCGGAACTCAGCTTCACGTCGGAGTACCACAGATGGGAGGGGGTCCGTCAAACACCAGGGAAGCCGATTTCCTGGTACATATCGCAGCAAACCATTCTTACACGCGATCGTCTTTGACATCGATCAAGAAGGGGACGGACTCCACTTGACTGTTCCTAATTCGTTTTATTTTGTTCGTGTGGTATGCCGCCATGACGCGTTTCGGGCTCAACAGCCCTTGATCACATGACGTGCTTTTACTTTTCTCCCATTTTTAAATTGACAGTGCATTGTTAATTGCCATAGACATAGAAAACATATAACCATGGTTTCAAGCGCTTTTTTTTGTGCGCAAATTCGTCTAATATCAATAAAATGGTTTGTTATAGCTGTAAAATACATAACATGATAATTGGCTACATAGCTACTGATTCTATATAAGTCGAGCTGATGGCTCACATATTGTCAAGTGCAAATGCTTTTGTATAAATACATGAATAAATAACTTGCACATTTAAAATCAGGTAAATGTATAAAATCATGGTAAAAACCATTTTATAGGAAAGTTTAAAAGAAATCTCTAGCATATATATATGAAGAAAACACAGTCCTGATGCAGTCTTCTCTCGCAAAAACAGGTACAGACCACAGCGTATCAAGGAATTGTACGTGCTTTATTACAAAGTCCACAGCATGACGCGTTTTGACTAGGTCACCCCAGTCTTGATCACATATATATATATCTATATTCACTGAAAAAACCATGGGTTTCACACACGTTATAGTTAGGAATTAGCATTTAAAAAACCTTAGAAATTCAATGAAAAAACCAAAGGTTTCACACATGTTATAGTTAGCTGGACATTTCACTCGTAAAAAACCAATGAAATTCCCCCGTTATAGTTAGTTCAGCTAACTATAACTCGCGCGCCCGCAATGCACTACTGATGACGTCACATATTACATCACTCATGACATGGTCAGTGACATCACTCATGACATCACTGATGACATCTCAAATGACATCACTGATGACATTATCCTTGTGACAGAGTGGTAGACCTCCTCTCACCCTAATATAACCTTTGATACAAACATTCAAAAATAGAGACTGAAATTTTCAAAAAAATGGACATACCAATAACAGTTACAACAACCTATTCAGTAATTCTAATCTCTTTTTGCATAAACATAACTTTATAGAAATGCATAATATTCTTAAAAAATATCATCTAATATCAATACTTATTTCTTTAAAATACCGTCTGATATTTTTGTTTCAGAAGTATAATCACAATAATATATCTCAAATAACTCCACAATACATCGGGTTCCATTTCCTTTAGGCCAAATAGTAATTTTAAAATTCTTTTTTTGTTAAATTTCCAATGGTAATCCAATAAAAATCTAAAGTTTAAATTGTACAGATGTCACCGATTCTCTGTAACATTTTGGTTTCCGAAAGATTAATTAATAATTAAATAAGTCCACAATAGAATTGTTTACCTTTCCGCATGGCCAAATAGTAATTTTAAAAATCTTTTTTGAAAAAATTTCCAATGGCAATCCAATAACATTCCAAAATTTAAATTGTGCAGATGTTACCGATTTTTTCTAAATTTTTGGTTTTCCAAAGTTTTCTTAAAAAATGGAACAATTCCACATTACAATTGGTTACCTTTCCATTAGGCCAAATGATAATTTGTTAAATCTTTTTATTTGTAAATTCCAAATGGTAATCCAATAAAATGGTAAAATTGTTTTGTCCAGATGTTGCCAAATCTCTCTAAAATTTAGGTTTCAGGAAGATTAGATAGGAATTTGCTAAATCAAAAGGCAAACGTTGCTTAAAAATCAATTGGGAATCATTACACAGTGTCCAGCCTTTTTCACATTTAAGATAAACTGTGTAATGACCAGAAGTTACAGTAGGTCCATCATGGAAAATTATTGCAACTGTTACAAAAGTTTTTCCTGAAATTGATAATTGCTGTCCTGTAAACTTCTTTATTAAAGTATCCAATTTTGAACCATCAGCTCTACATCGTTGCATCATTAAAATTACATACTGTCTGTATTCCTTTAAAATTAATGTTGAAAACATGTCAGATTTACACTCACCGCATTGCATGCTATGATTAGCATCTTTAACTAATTTAGCAAAAGTGACTGTTTTACTCTCTGGCAATGTTAAATAAATAAACCTTTCAGAATCAACATTAGAGCCACATATATTATAACAGTTTTCACAACTATGTTCCCATTTATAAGAGAGACCAAATAAATTTTCAATGGGAACCCCTTCTTCTTCCAGTACCTGAAGAAAATAAATCAAGAATTCCTGTGCGTCTTGCTGTACATTTTGAGAAAACTGTGTTCGTCCTGAACATACATCTAAAACTTTTCTAATTTCAGTAGCACTTTCTATTTGAGTTTTATCATTACTCAGCTTTTCAAAAAGGAGACTCAGCACAGAACAGAATCTTTTTCCCTGATTTACTATTATCTGCTCTTGCAAACTTTCCAGATAAAATGCAACATTCAGCACTACATTAGCGTACCAGTTGACACCAGAGCTATTTTCAAAATAACATCCTACAACCTGTTCTTCATTTTCCTTATTCTTTTTGCTTGCAATTACATCACTCCTCTTTTTTTTCTTCCTCTCTACATCTTCATTACAGATATTCTCATTTCTCCATTTACGAGAAACTACACGTTTCTCCAACACAGGATGCTGACCTAAATGAGGAGCATAGCTTCTTCTTAATCTATTATACTCCTTTACACAATTTGTATCAGCACTAACTTTTGAATCATCAAAGTCTATCATGAATAAACCTGATAATGTTTTCACTCGTGACAAAGCAACATATGCCATACCTTCTTTGAACACAGTTGAACCAATGTTCACAAATGCACAATCTACAGTCAATCCTTGAGACTTGTGAATAGTTACAGCATATGCTAGCGAAAACGGAAACTGCTTCCTACGTACATATAAGTCTTTCACAAGCATGAAACGAACTGAACACCGACAAATGTCTTTAACTTCTTCTATCTGATGAAATTTTATTTTTAAACATTCAATTCCTTCTTTTTACTGATAATTAATAAAACCCACAACTCTTCCCATAGCTCCATTAACTAAACCTTTTTCAACATCCAAATTTCTCCTTAAAAATACTCTACAGTTCATGCAAACATATAGATTTTTTTCTAATCCAGCTGTTTTGGAAATGTTCTTCTCTAGTGAATCCAATTTATTTTTCAGTGTGCCTGTTAATGTGACAGTAATTCTTCCATCCTCAATTTTGTCCACTGCTTCCAATTTCCTGATATCTTCCTTTTCCAATTTCAAAAGCTCCCCATTGAATATTGAGCATTCACGTAGAGTTGGCATTAAGCAGATGACACTTTTGTTTTCTGCAATGTTCTTGTATATCTTCTCTGCAACTATTTCTTCCTTTGGAAATAAATTATGTAGCAGCCGACTCTGTAATGCTTTTTTGACAGCTTCAGTGAGTAGTCCAATTCTGATATCTTTCAGAATACTTCCATATTCTTCATCGTTTGCTTGCCTCATATTAGTAGTAAGTTCCTTGTACTCAAAGAAGGACCAAATATTTGTATTACCGATGCTTCCCAATGACTTCTTCGTGTCTTCATGTGTCACAGTATTAAACACTGGTTGTCCTTTAACTGGAGTAAGTTGCAAAAGATCTCCAAAAACTATGACGTGTTTTCCTCCAAATAACACGTCATAGTCTGTCTTCAGAATTTGCTGCATTCTTAAATGCACAAAGGCAAGCATTAAGTTTGATACCATGCTCACCTCATCAATAATGAGAACTTGCATCTTCTTCAATACTCTTGAAACTTCCAAGCATGCTTCTCCAGTTAGCTTGTTGTATTGTATTTTGTTCTCATGCTCCACTGGTAACATTAGCAAACGATGTAAAGTGATTCCTTTTATGTTATATGCTGCTAACCCAGTTGGAGCAGTAACCACACAAGACAAAGTAGAATCCGTTTTTTGCTGTAGGTAGCTTCTGATGACTTTTATTAGGAAACTTTTTCCAGTTCCAGCTTGTCCGCTTACATACATCCTGATTGGATGAAATGATGTGCATGAGCACTCTTTTTTTTCATGTAGAAATCCGTGATCAATTTTTTTTCTGATCTCTTCATAAATTTGTTGCTGCTCTTCGTTCAGTTGTCTTTCCAAATTTTGTAAGTCTATAAATTCTCCTTGAGCTTGATTCATAGCCGTTTCCACTTCATTCATGGCTATTGATGCTTCATTTTCAACGATTGGTTGTCCTAGGGGATCTTGACTGAGTGTTCCTGAACTTTGGCTGTCCTGAGAACTGTCTCTAGCTATTTCTGCTGCAATTGTAGTTTCCTGTTCAATTTCTTCATTTAACATTTGCAGATAAGTTGTGAATGTATTGCATTGTATGCTGTCTTTGCAAGCATTAAAAGAATCTTCATAGCTTTGAAATTCTCCCAGTAGTTCATCCTCTGTACGCCATGGTTTAAACAGCTGTAAAAGAGCCAAGTAGTAAAATTCCTTTTTGTCAGTAGTGTCGCAACTCAGCTTCCGGTGATTTATCAAACTTCCTTTTGTTTGCTTCACCAAACATCCTTCCTCACCAATGACTTTATATTTTCCATTGTTGATGTCTTCTGCGGCTTTCCGTGAATAAATGTAGTTCTGCAGCACTTCATAGAGACACATGTTCTCCAGATGATGACTTCTCTTGGGATAATATGTGTCCAACATGTTTGATTTCAAAATATCTGTACTTTCTGGGTCATTCTCGTCCAAATATTCAATTTCTCCAACAGATTTCAGTACCCGATTTCTCATTGCTGCAAGGCCTAAACTTGCCCAAATTATTCTTCTTGATTTCGAGTAGTAGTATAAATCTTTATTCGGTTATAATAAGACAATAATAACCACAAAAGTACATACATAAAAACATATCAACAAAAGTATACATTTTATAAAAGGCTCCTATAAAAATTATTTACCCAAGATTCTCTCTATGTTTAAAAATACATTTTAAAAATGTGCTTACGCATTTCGTGGTCAGTGCGGAATTTAGAAATTGTAGGTACAACATGGCAGGACGACATCTTCTAAAACCATGGGTTCTCAGCAACGGTAGTAGCCAGAGATTACGATGGGGAGAGTAGTATTTGCAAAACAATACGGTATGCATGGTTGTTTGCTCCGAGATCGCATCACAAGGGCATAGCGGCAACCCCTCGTTCCAATTTGGATTTTTGGGGAAGGCTACAAGCTTGTGAAAGAGATTCAATCTGAATCGTGTCAGCAGGAAACGTTCGAATTGTGACTCAACATACCCCAGATACGGTTCCATTTCCAAGGTGGTCATGATTATTAAGGAATGTTGAACGGATGTTTTTCTTATCTCATTGCTCAACCGGGATTCTTCCATATGGCTGAGGGCCTTTATTTTTAGGTCTTTCTTTGTTATTTCTGCAATTAATTCGGGGTTAATAAAATATTTTTTGAGGCCAAGGTCTGTGAGGAAATTTTTCACATAAAGCAGCCACTCAATTTTCCCCATATGTTCTAATGACATACAGTCGGCCACTATTTCTTTTGTGAATGAATTGTCCATTGACGTCCAAATACGGCGCCACAACAAAAGAGGTTGAATCTTCACCAGATCTTCAATATGGGGAATTCCGATTTCTGCGTGGCAAGCAAAGGTCGATGCTCGCTTTGGTGCCATCAAAAGAAATCGGATAAATGTGTTCTCAGCTACCTGCAGAGCATTTGTATGTTTGTGACCCCAAAGGCCCGCCCCGTAAAGAGCAGTAGAATGGCACTTAGCTTTGTAAATGCGAATAAGCTCTAGTGGTGGTCTCTTTCCGAGCTTCTGGGAGAACTTTATAAGAGCGATTATTGCTCGCAAAAGTTGGTGTTTGCGGGCTTCAATGGCTGCTTTCCAGTTGAGTTTGCAATCTATCATGACCCCAAGATATGGATATTGTGTGGTTAAGTCAATTCTCTCTTTATCCAGACAAATGGTGGTCCTTTCTCCTTTCTTTCCCTTTCCTGCCACCATAACATATGTTTTCTTAATGTTTATTTTAAGGTCCAGGCTAGCCATAAAGTTGGAATATCTGTCTAGAGCTTTCTGGAGCTCACGTGGGGTGCGTGCCACTATTACAGCGTCGTCTGCATATAAAAGCGCGGGGACAAGACGATTTTTTACTCGTGGGAGGTCCTGAGCCCCTCTCAACATCTCAGCTTCAAGGCCGTTGGTATAAAGAGAAAATAGAAAGGGGGCCAGGACACAACCCTGTCTCACGCCCCGCTCTACCTTAAAAGAATCGGATAGTTCGCCCTGTGTTCCAAAACGAACCGTTGATGAGGCGTTGGAATAAAGTGCACGGAGAAGGTATATTAAATCAGAGTCTATGCCCATATCTGCGAGCACTGACCAAAGTTTCGAGTGGGAAACGCAGTCAAATGCCGCAGAAAGATCCACATAGACCATGTATAACCTTCCTTGCTTTGCTGATACATATTTTCCCACCAATAATGATAGGTTCAGTGCTTGTTCAATTGTTCCGAACCCCTCTCTGAATCCAAATTGGATATCGGATAAAATATTGTGATCATTTACCCACTCCTGGAGGCGCTGGAGAACCACTCTACCCAGGATTTTCCCAAGCGAGTCGAGTAATGAAATTGGCCTATAGCAGGTCACATCGTCCCTATTTCCCTTCTTAAATATGGGGACCATAATTGAATGGGTCCAGGACTTAATTAACCCGCACTTCATTACTGCATCAAACACTCGTTTTAAAATTGGAGCCCATAAGTCTAGTTGAAACTTAAAAAAATCGACAGGTACGCCATCGGGACCGGGAGCTTTTCCGCGTTTACTTTTTTTGACAGCGTTTGTGATTTCAATAATATCAAAGTTTAAAGAAATCGGGAATATGCTATTTTGTGGGGACTGTTCACTTTCTTCTATTGGTTCAGTTTCTGATGTTTTCCCAAAAACTTTAGAAAAATGATTTACCCATGTTAGGCCGTCGATTGCCACCTCTATTGCGGGCTGGTCGCTGGGATCGTTCAGAAAGGGGGTCTTTACGACTTTCCAGAACTGCTCGCTGTTTCTACTCTGCGAGCTCTCATATAATTGGTCCCAGAGCGCTTTTTTCAGCTCTTGTTTTCTGGTTTTACAAGTTAGTCGATAGGACCTCCTTAGAGTACGGATCTCCTCTTGATCCCTTACAGATTTTGTTAATGCTTTCTTTAAGGCTTTATGCGCTGAAGTGCATTTATGATCGAACCACCCTTTTTTCCCATCCTTATACCTTTTCTTATTACTTGTTAAAGAGTCCCTTGCTTTCTCCATGATTAGGCCAAAATTATGGAGAAGATCTTCTTCGCTGGTGTCAGTGTTTAAGCACTTCTCAATTGCGGGATATACCGCGTGGACTACCTTATTCGTTATGGCTACTGGGTCTATTTTTCTCCAACCCAAGGCATACCCATTTGTTTTTGTGAGGTATATATTATTCTGGGTGAGGGCAGTCATCATTAATTGGGGTGTAAGTTGCACCTGACCGATAACCAGTTCAAAGGCCAATGCTACATGGTCACTGAGAGTGTTGGTTAATAGTCTGAAATTCTGAGCCTTATTCTCGAGAATTGTTGAGATCAATATGTAGTCGATCGTCGACTCCCATCCCCTACCCAAATATGTGGCCTGTGGTATCCTGGTGGTGATATTACTTTCGTTTAAAATCACTAGACCAAGTTCTGACATTATTTCATTTAAAAAATCTCCTACCTTAGTGTGGCAGAAATGGATCGTGTTGTTTTCTATTGTTTCTATCATGCCACAGAGGTTGATATTTTTTTTATCGCAGGGGTGGTGATTAAAGTCACCACACCACACGATACTAGGGACATCTAGACCTTGCATCTTTTTAGTCAGAATTGAGAGTTTATTGCGAATAGACCCAAGTAGGTCTACTCTCTCACTTTCTGGTAAATTATCGTACATATTTACCAGGATTAGTGTCCCGTTCTTTGGGAGTGAGAGTTTCAGTGTCTGGTAATTAGGATATAGGCCAAGAAGCGTAATTTTTAATCCCACTATAGTATTTTTTATAAACACCGTGAGACCCCCCTTAGCCCTTCCATGAGTGCTTGCCACTGCCGGAGAGAAATAAGTTTTATAGCCTAACAAATGCTGTTCATTAATAGACCAGGTCTCCTGCACGCAGATTATATGGTAATTCTCGGCAAAGTCAAGCAAGCTCCCATTCATTATTTTTGTACTTAGGCCAGCAATGTTCCATGACATGATGTTTATTTTTAATTCATTATTTGTACATTTATTTGTACAGGCTGCCTCTGCAACTGGTTGGTGCTCAGCGTCTCCCTTCTCCAGATCTTGATAGACACGGGTATTCCCCTGAGTAGTGGTGTCGGATCCTCTAAACGATGTTGAGATGACTGTTGGGACGAGATTACTATTTTCCATTACTTGTATTTCTGAGTTATCACTTCGAGGAACAATGTCCTCGGATGTATTTTGGTTTTCTATGATTGGTTTTTGTAGCCGAGCCTGTTCTACGGGAAGTCAATCTACATTTTCTAAGTCAGTCAAGGCTGAGTAGCGGTTTTGAATCGGTAGATTGAACCTAGGAAGTGATTCAGAATAGTTATTTTGAGGTAAATGGTGAGATGGATGATTTGGGCGCTGGAATAGATATTGATCGCTGGTCGAGCACTTCCCCATGGGGTACGAATTAAATGAGTAATTGCGGAAATTTTGATGGGGAATTTGCTGGGCTACTTCTCTCCAACGTGGGAAGGGATTTTCTTCAGGATAGGATTTGGAATGGGAAACCAATTCCCGTGGATAGAAGTAGTTGACATAGTGCGTCGTAATAGTATCCCCCCCTCTGGCTTGATACCAGTCTCCAATGCATCTCACAGCTCTGTGATCCCTGAAATTTATTATTATTGCGTCTCCCTTTTTTTCTTTGGGTCTAGTTCCCACCCAACTAGTGCGTCTCACCATTAAAATTTCCCCGTTTATATCAGCGGGAAGTGGTCGGTTATGATTTAGCCAATAAATGATTTTATTTTTTAGAGCATAGAAGTTCTCTCTCGTACCCTCAGCCAGCTCAGGTACCCCTGTCATAACGATGGTATACGGGGCCGATTCTGGGGGTAAATCCACCCTTCTACTTGGTGTAATATTTTCGAATTGAGTTGGCATTACATCTTTTCTATTAACCATGATGTCTTTTACCTCCCTTCTTATTTCTTTATCTTTAAGTGGGGGGATGGCTTTACTGATATCAATAGTTTCGTTAGGGAGTTTTCCCGCTGGTTTCCCGCCTGAGGCGGTGCTCAATTTCCCATGCATACCACTAGTTGATGGTTGTTCTGACACAGTGGGGTGGGGAATCACTAGAGCAGTGGTACTGGTTTTATTCTGGTTTTTTAGGAGTTCAGAGAGGGTCAAATTATTCCCTTGGATTTGTTTGCCCAAATCGTCCAAATGGAGACTTATTAATCTTGTCCTCTCTAAGAGAGGAAGTAAAAGAGACTTAATCATAGTCTCCATTTTAATAAGTACGTCACCCATTAAATCTTGATCCGCGGGAATTCCTATGGTGTTGGTGCTAGAGAGAAGGTTGTTTGACACTATTGGACCATTGAGAGCAGAGTGCTGCACGGGGGATTTAGTCTTCTTCTTTTTGACTACGTGTGTTTTAACGGGGGGGTCTCGTCTCTTTTTTGGAGTATGTCTAATCTTGTGGGTTTCTTTAATCGATGGTGGGGAGATATCCAAGTTCGGTGAAACTGATAGCCTGGATGTAGTTAGGGTACTTAGATGGTCCGACGAGATAGACATACCTGGGGAATTTGTTGGCAGGATTATTACTTCCTCATTTTCTGTGGTAGCGCCCAATCTCTCAGTTATCATCCCTGGAGAGAGTACCTTCCCGATTGTACCCAGTGAGGAGCGTTTACCAGTTAGCAAGTCAAGGGATAAACGCTTTTCAGTATCCGCAATTTCTTTCTCCAGAACAGTAGTCACTCTTTTAAAGAATTGATCTATTGTGCCGGAGACAGGTCCCTTAGAGGTGTTAACAGTTAGGGTGTGTGATTTCCCTGCTTCTACAGACATGGTAACAACCCGACCAGCAGTAATGCTATAAAACAATCCCCGGAAACAAGTTCAATTTAAAGTATCAATACAATACGAGGAATGGAAGGTGCAAAGGGCCGTATTTATAGAACGGTATAACATTTACCAGGCAGTAGAGGTTAGTGGTGTGGCCCGTCCCGTCCTCAGACGCCCTCTGACGGCCTCAGACGGCCCGCTCTTTGCCCGCTCTTTGCCCGCTCTTTGCCCGCTCTTTGCCCGGTCTTTGCCCGGTCTTTGCCCGGTCTTTGCCCGGTCTTTGCCCGGTCTTAGCCCCGTGCTGAGACCCGCGCGCGTCCCGCTAGCGCGTGTAGGCAGGGAGACGTACATATAATGAAGGGCAGCAGTGTTGGGGGAGGAGTCAGGAAGAGGACCAGGTGCGGCTGATCTGCTTCGTGCACAGCACCCTGGTCCTCGCAGTCCTGAATACGCCGGTTCTTGCAGGGTCAGCACACCAACAATGCCCCAAGTAACAGCAGCAGAGTCCCGGTCCCTCGAGCGGCTCCCGCGAAGCGGGGGCCGCGAGGCGCGGTATTAGTTCCAAGAAAGTTGAGGTGAAAGTCCAAGGAATCCCTTCAAAGGGCAGCAGCACCAGCCAAGTTCACAGACGGAGCCCACAATGCAGGGGCTACACTGCCTGTTTTAAAGTGTTGGGGGAGGAGTCAGGAACAGGACCAGGTGCGGCTGATCTGCTTCGTGCACAGCACCCTGGTCCTCGCAGTCCTGAATACGCCGGTTCTTGCAGGGTCAGCACACCAACAATGCCCCAAGTAACAGCAGCAGAGTCCCGGTCCCTCGAGCGGCACCCGCCAAGTGGGGGCCGCGAGGCGCGGTATTAGTTCCAAGAAAGTTGAGGTGAAAGTCCAAGGAATCCCTTCAAAGGGCAGCAGCACCAGCCAAGTTCACAGACGGAGCCCACAATGCAGGGGCTACACCGCCTGTTTTAAAGTGTTGGGGGAGGAGTCAGGAAGAGGACCAGGTGCGGCTGATCTGCTTCGTGCACAGCACCCTGGTCCTCGCAGTCCTGAATACGCCAGTTCTTGCAGGGTCAGCACACCAACAATGCCCCAAGTAACAGCAGCAGAGTCCCGGTCTCTCGAGCGGCACCCGCGAAGCGGGGGCCGCGAGGCGCGGTATTAGTTCCAAGAAAGTTGAGGTGAAAGTCCAAGGAATCCCTTCAAAGGGCAGCAGCACCAGCCAAGTTCACAGACGGAGCCCACAATGCAGGGGCTACACCGCCTGTTTTAAAGTGTTGGGGGAGGAGTCAGGAAGAGGACCAGGTGCGGCTGATCTGCTTCGTGCACAGCACCCTGGTTCTCGCAGTCCTGAATACGCCGGTTCTTGCAGGGTCAGCACACCAACAATGCCCCAAGTAACAGCAGCAGAGTCCCGGTCCCTCGAGCGGCTCCCGCGAAGCGGGGGCCGCGAGGCGCGGTATTAGTTCCAAGAAAGTTGAGGTGAAAGTCCAAGGAATCCCTTCAAAGGGCAGCAGCACCAGCCAAGTTCACAGACGGAGCCCACAATGCAGGGGCTAAACCGCCTGTTTTAAAGTGTTGGGGGAGGAGTCAGGAAGAGGACCAGGTGCGGCTGATCTGCTTCGTGCACAGCACCCTGGTCCTCGCAGTCCTGAATACGCCGGTTCTTGCAGGGTCAGCACACCAACAATGCCCCAAGTAACAGCAGCAGAGTCCCGGTCTCTCGAGCGGCACCCGCGAAGCGGGGGCCGCGAGGCGCGGTATTAGTTCCAAGAAAGTTGAGGTAAAAGTCCAAGGAATCCCTTCAAAGGGCAGCAGCACCAGCCAAGTTCACAGACGGAGACGGATTTCGAGTAGAGACTTGCAGAAGATAACCTATCTGAACATTCGTAGGATCCAATTTCTCGATGCGATAACATCTTCAAACTGAAACTGTACAGCTTCTTACTGACAGTTTTCTCGTGAGAAATCTCTTCCCACATTTCCTTCAATTCTGTTTTTTCTGATTTCGTAATGTAAGACGTTACATATCAAGCAACAGCAATGGAATTGTCAGCTACATACTGTATATCCATGTTAGCGTTCCACATGGATAAAATCACTGGGTTGTAGTCATTTATATTTTTTGATTTTTCTTTTCTTTTAAGGTTGTAGGTATTCTTAGGTGATTTTCTTGTGATAGTATGTCTCACAGATGACATAAAACTGTTAACTCTTCCATTTGAAAGAACAGGTCTAGGAAATCCAAATCGACATTTAGTGTAGTATTTATCTTTGCTCTTGTATTTCCGTCGACAGTATTTTCCACACCGATGACTTTGGAAACGTAAAACTTGCTCCTTTAACTTTTTCTCTTCTGTGCTTTTTGGTATAGCACATGTTGCATATTCTTCAATGTAAGATAACACTGCTTCATCAGTATCTGTTCCAAACTTTGGGGCATCCTTGATCCACAACAGCATATGAATATGAGGAGCACCTCTTGCCTGGTACTCTTTTCTCCAAAAGAAATCCACTACTTCTCCTAGAGGTGGATTTTTTTTATTGCAGATGAAGGACATCATAGCCTCAAATCTATGATTGAAATATCTGCAAACATTAACCGGATCCAATGAGCACAGTTCTCCTGCTGTCTTGTATTCGATGTTTTTAATGTTTGAATTTGCCTCTCGTAGAAAATCCAGTAAATCATCCCAAGCGTACTCCGCACAGCTTAGGGTAACAAACCATGTTGGTGTTCCTAAATTCCGTAACATGCATTTTAATTCACCATGGCGTCGGTACCAATATTCATTTGTCCCACGCTGACAAGCCATCAGATTGATCAGTTGTGTTTCCAAATGATCATCTCGGTGCTGCACTTTCTCCATAAAACCCTTAGCAGACACATTTTGCAAATGTACTCCACTTTTTAAAATGTGATTTACTGCATAAGACAATGCAGACAAGTCGCTTTCAAATAAAAGATGGAACAAATAAGGAATACTTTGTCGAAATCTGGGATCTTCAGCATATAGTCTTGTAGTCCGATACTCAGAAGCTGGAATCTGTTCCGGACGTTCATCGTATCGTCCTCCTTTTCCTTTAGGAAACAGCTGGGGAAAACATCGAGCTTCCAAGCTCTCCTCCCATACACTCACGGGAGTTCCTTTTGCTTTCTTCATCTGAAATAGATCAATATTGTCTCCCATAACTTCTTTTGAATGAAGAGGATGTATGCTAAAATGTTCATAAATTTCTTCTTCCTTTGACTTGTCCACTTTTTCAATTTGTCCAGTTGGTGTTTCTGTGTCTTCTTGTAAATCTTCTTCTTTTTCTTCTTCTATATAAATTGATTCATACCATTTGTTATTCCTTTTCAAATACAAATTTGCTCTTTGTACTTTCCGTACACCTACCAGCTCCTGCCAAATCTTCTTATTCTTTGTAGGTACACCATTAACCAGAATAATTAATGGTTCAGTTTCCAAAGTATCCGCATCAATAGTTTCCATATTTTTTTTCAAATCCAAGGGCAAATACACCACTCTACCTTTTAAACCTCTCAGTAAATCTGAAGGAGGTAATTTACCAGTTTTGGGCTCCATACGTACTATGGTCTGGAACGGATGAACACATTGAATGAGTATAGACTCATATGTATTTAATTCAGAAAGTTCAGCAGGAATAGCATCCAATTCTAAATTATTATGTACAGCTCTGGTCGGCATTCTATTTTCCTCTAACTTGTTGTAACAGTATTTACAAATACGCTGAACTTCACCCAATTCAAAACAATTTTCAAGAAATATATATATGGCAAAATCCTTCCACTTATAATTATCTTCATTTTCACTCTTTCTGTAGAGATCAACATACCTGGTTTGTTTTCTATAATGAGTTCTGCGGCAACAAATACAAGTAATATTTGGTCTTTCATTAGAGATTATTGCAAATTTTGTTATGTGATCATTAAATGTCTTACTTACAGAGGGTTCTACATTCTCTTCCACTTCTTCCTCATTTACTGTGTCCTTCTCTGCACTGTTTTGTTCAGGACCAAAGTAACAAAACTGAATTTCATCAACAACCTTCTCTACATCTGATACCGTTCCACGGAACAGAGCCCTATTCAATTCATCTAACTTTATTGCTGGACTTTTAGCAAAATACAACCGTCTCACAAACTTTCTCATTTCAGTATGATGAACAGCCAGCATCCTAAAATGATGGAAAACACTATTACACACTTTTCTAGATAGACAAGCCAGAGAAAGACCCTGCAAACCAGTATTCTCTCTCACTCTGCATGGATCCAAACTTTGAAGCACCTTAATCTTCTGTTTTACACTTTTTTTACTATCTTCTCTTAGAAACTCACGAAATTTATCAATAGATTCCTGACGCACAGTGCAAATACTACTACAATTCCAAGTGTACACTGGGGCTTTAGGACGTCTCCCCATAGCCTCATCCGCCATCACTTGTACCTCATCTCTTGGAACCATTATCTCCTTCTCCATTATGCAACCATTTTTCACTTCATAAGCACGACCTCTGGTGTCAACTGCATGCAGCAAACTATTACTTTGAAAATAACTCTCTTCATTAAAAAAAGGTTCACTACTTGAACTATGCATCCATTTTCCTAAAAACACTTTAGAAAAGTTTGTTCTGTTCACTACTCTTTTCCTTTTGCTATGTGATTTCAGTACATTAACCATTTTGTCTAATGTACGCATCCTATTCAAAATTAAAATGAATAGTTTCCTTTTTAATTCTAATGCCTTTGCTGCAATGGCTTCAATTTCTTTTTTTCTCTTATAAAACTTAGCCTTTTGCTTATATTTCTTCACATCCTTTATCAAATTGGACATAACTCTTCTCTGAAACATTTTTCTACGTATCTCTTTAAACGCTGTTTTTCTGTTTAAGTTAATCTTTTTAGTTGCAGAAGGTATATTTGCATTAACTAAATTCTCAATTTTTTCCTGTCCTTTTCGATTGAAATCATTCTTTCCAGTACAGACATTTTGTACATTTTTCCTTTTTTTGAATATGTTCTTTAGAAAAATGTTTGTCTGCTTACCAGAAGATTTTTTCTTTTTCCCAACATGAGCATCTTCAACTAACTTAGGTCCTCCAGTTGTCTTCAAATATAGGTTTTTTTTGTGGTCTTTTTTTACTCTGGATTTTGTAGGCATCTTAAATTTTGTTCACTACTCTTCAGCAATACCTGAAAAAAACTAAAAAAAAATTCCTTTATTTTATTTAAATATATTACTACATTTGTTTTCACATTAGTCACAAAACGAAATTTCTTTGCCAATTTGAAAGCACACTTACTGCTCTTTTTTTTGGCAAGTGATAATCACTTTTACAGACTGACACATTATGAATCCACTTTTCAGATTTTTTAAAAAGCACATGTCCAAACTGCTTTTTCAGACCAGCACCATTTGTAACCTGGGTGACTGCCTACACTCCAGCAAGGGCAACCAGCCTTAGTGATGCTGAATGTATTTGCATTACTGACTGAAACCTCAAACCCCACTCGCTTGTGAATACTGTGCATGATTCCACATGGTAAGCAGCTGGGTGTGTGCTAAGAGTCTGCTTCTGCACCAAAAAATGGCTCCCCCTTTCCATCTAATGCAACTGTGAAATCACCAGAGCAATACGCAATAAATCTCTGCCTGTAATTCCTATTTGCACACAGAGTCATGTTTTCACATTAGTCACAAAACGAAATTTCTTTGCCAATTTGAAAGCACACTTACTGCTCTTTTTTTTGGCAAGTGATAATCACTTTTACAGACTGACACATTATGAATCCACTTTTCAGATTTTTTAAAAAGCACATGTCCAAACTGCTTTTTCAGACCAGCACCATTTGTAACCTGGGTGACTGCCTACACTCCAGCAAGGGCAACCAGCCTTAGTGATGCTGAATGTATTTGCATTACTGACTGAAACCTCAAACCCCACTCGCTTGTGAATACTGTGCATGATTCCACATGGTAAGCAGCTGGGTGTGTGCTAAGAGTCTGCTTCTGCACCAAAAAATGGCTCCCCCTTTCCATCTAATGCAACTGTGAAATCACCAGAGCAATACGCAATAAATCTCTGCCTGTAATTCCTATTTGCACACAGAGTCATGTTTTCACATTAGTCACAAAACGAAATTTCTTTGCCAATTTGAAAGCACACTTACTGCTCTTTTTTTTGGCAAGTGATAATCACTTTTACAGACTGACACATTATGAATCCACTTTTCAGATTTTTTAAAAAGCACATGTCCAAACTGCTTTTTCAGACCAGCACCATTTGTAACCTGGGTGACTGCCTACACTCCAGCAAGGGCAACCAGCCTTAGTGATGCTGAATGTATTTGCATTACTGACTGAAACCTCAAACCCCACTCGCTTGTGAATACTGTCCATGATTCCACATGGTAAGCAGCTGGGTGTGTGCTAAGAGTCTGCTTCTGCAACAAAAAATGGCTCCCCCTTTCCTTCTAATGCAACTGTGAAATCACCAGAGCAATACGCAATAAATCTCTGCCTGTAATTCCTATTTGCACACAGAGTCATGTTTTCACATTAGTCACAAAACAAAATTTCTTTGCCAATTTGAAAGCACACTTACTGCTCTTTTTTTTGGCAAGTGATAAACACTTTTACAGACTGACACATTATGAATCCACTTTTCAGATTTTTTAAAAAGCACATGTCCAAACTGCTTTTTCAGACCAGCACCATTTGTAACCTGGGTGACTGCCTACACTCCAGCAAGGGCAAACAGCCTTAGTGATGCTGAATGTATTTGCATTACTGACTGAAACCTCAAACCCCACACGCTTGTGAATACTGTCCATGATTCGACATGGTAAGCAGCTGGGTGTGTGCTAAGAGTCTGCTTCTGCACCAAAAAATGGCTCCCCCTTTCCATCTAATGCAATTGTGAAATCACCAGAGCAATACGCAATAAATCTCTGCCTGTAATTCCTATTTGCACACAGAGTCATGTTTTCACATTAGGCCCTTAAAGGAAATTTCTTTGCCAATTTGAAAGCACACTTACTGCTCTTTTTTTTGGCAAGTGATAAACACTTTTACAGACTGACACATTATGAATCCACTTTTCAGATTTTTTAAAAAGCACATGTCCAAACTGCTTTTTCAGACCAGCACCATTTGTAACCTGGGTGACTGCCTACACTCCAGCAAGGGCAACCAGCCTTAGTGATGCTGAATGTATTTGCATTACTGACTAAAACCTCAAACCCCACTCGCTTGTGAATACTGTGCATGATTCCACATGGTAAGCAGCTGGCTGTGTGCTAAGAGTCTGCTTCTGCACCAAAAAATGGCTCCCCCTTTCCATCTAATGCAACTGTGAAATCACCAGAGCAATACGCAATAAATCTCAGCCTGTAATTCCTATTTGCACACAGAGTCATGTTTTCACATTAGTCACAAAACGAAATTTCTTTGCCAATTTGAAAGCACACTTACTGCTCTTTTTTTTGGCAAGTGATAATCACTTTTACAGACTGACACATTATGAATCCACTTTTCAGATTTTTTAAAAAGCACATGTCCAAACTGCTTTTTCAGACCAGCACCATTTGTAACCTGGGTGACTGCCTACACTCCAGCAAGGGCAACCAGCCTTAGTGATGCTGAATGTATTTGCATTACTGACTGAAACCTCAAACCCCACTCGCTTGTGAATACTGTGCATGATTCCACATGGTAAGCAGCTGGCTGTGTGCTAAGAGTCTGCTTCTGCACCAAAAAATGGCTCCCCCTTTCCATCTAATGCAACTGTGAAATCACCAGAGCAATACGCAATAAATCTCTGCCTGTAATTCCTATTTGCACACAGAGTCATGTTTTCACATTAGGCCCTTAAACGAAATTTCTTTGCCAATTTGAAAGCACACTTACTGCTCTTTTTTTTGGCAAGTGATAAACACTTTTACAGACTGACACATTATGAATCCACTTTTCAGATCTTTTAAAAAGCACATGTCCAAACTGCTTTTTCAGACCAGCACCATTTGTAACCTGGGTGACTGCCTACACTCCAGCAAGGGCAAACAGCCTTAGTGATGCTGAATGTGTTTGCATTACTGACTGAAACCTCAAACCCCACTCGCTTGTGAATACTGTGCATGATTCCACATGGTAAGCAGCTGGGTGTGTGCTAAGAGTCTGCTTCTCCACCAAAAAATGGCTCCCCCTTTCCATCTAATGCAACTGTGAAATCACCAGAGCAATACGCAATAAATCTCTGCCTGTAATTCCTATTTGCACACAGAGTCATGTTTTCACATTAGTCACAAAACGAAATTTCTTTGCCAATTTGAAAGCACACTTACTGCTCTTTTTTTTGCAAGTGATAAACATTTTTACAGACTGACACATTATGAATCCACTTTTCAGATTTTTTAAAAAGCACATGTCCAAACTGCTTTTTCAGACCAGCACCATTTGTAACCTGGGTGACTGCCTACACTCCAGCAAGGGCAACCAGCCTTAGTGATGCTGAATGTATTTGCATTACTGACTGAAACCTCAAACCCCACTCGCTTGTGAATACTGTGCATGATTCCACATGGTAAGCAGCTGGCTGTGTGCTAAGAGTCTGCTTCTGCACCAAAAAATGGCTCCCCCTTTCCATCTAATGCAACTGTGAAATCACCAGAGCAATACGCAATAAATCTCTGCCTGTAATTCCTATTTGCACACAGAGTCATGTTTTCACATTAGTCACAAAACGAAATTTCTTTGCCAATTTGAAAGCACACTTACTGCTCTTTTTTTTGGCAAGTGATAAACACTTTTACAGACTGACACATTATGAATCCACTTTTCAGATTTTTTAAAAAGCACATGTCCAAACTGCTTTTTCAGACCAGCACCATTTGTAACCTGGGTGACTGCCTACACTCCAGCAAGGGCAACCAGCCTTAGTGATGCTGAATGTATTTGCATTACTGAGTCCAACCTCAAACCCTTAAACTATTCTTTTTTTATACCAGTACACCTTAATTTATTGTGAAAATATAGTCCATATTATTTTACTTGTTCCTCACATTTAAATTTCTCCCAAAACAGAAAATAATAAACACAACTTCAACAAAAAGAATTGCATTTCTATTATTCATTTCTTAATTTACCATATACATCCCCTCTCAAACTCTAAACTCACCTTTAAAATTAGTTAGATGTGAAAGAAATGTGGCACTCAAACAGCAGATTATCAGAGCCAGGATCTCTGTTCTTTACACCTCTCTCCTCTCAGCAGAACCAGATAATGGCAAACTTTCCCTCTCTTTTTCCACATATATACATGTTAATTTCAAATCTCAGTGCTTCCCCCTTTTTTTCAAATGTAATCACACATTTCTATTGGTTGAAAACCAACCCTTTTCCAAAAGTACCCTTCCCCCAACTTGATTTCTGCCTAGTACCCTTCCCCCAACTTGACTTCTGCCTGCTACCATAGCAACAGCTCATGGAACACTGCTGTGTGGAGTTAGGTCAGAAGTTCGCCAAACAATGTTTCAATTCCACAGAGCAAGAGTGCTTGACTTTTCAAACCTAACAGCAAATCCATAGTACTGTTCTTTGGTAACACATTTTTCTGTACCAATACAAAACATGCTTCTATTAATTTACACATACAGCCTAGTTTTTATTCTAGAATGGTATGAAACAGCCAATCAGTTCTTTTTTTTATGAAAAAAATATGTATGCCTCCATTTCCAAACTGTCTTTCATTTCTTTTTACCATTCTACTGAGTTACACCTCCTGAGTGCATCCAGTTCTCCTTTGAAGATGTTCACAGTGTGGATTGTAGGGCACAGCTATGTCTTCTGGAGTGAAAAGTTTGCAGAGAAAACAGGTATGGTGAGAGACCTTGCTTTGCCAAATGTAGACATTAAATGGATTGGTCAGAGAGGGTTAAAGTGGCACCAATTGATGCCATTGGTGAAATCCTTCATGCAAAACCAACACCCTGACCTCATAATAGTGCACTGTGGTGGCAATGACCTAGGCACTTTGACTGGGGTAGGTCTGGAAATGCTTATGAAGGACACCTTTGCACAACTGTTTTCACTTTTCCCTAAAACTGCCTTTGTGTTTTCTAACATATGCCAAAGGCAAAAATGGAACTGGTCCAATCATTTCTGTCCGCAGATTGACAAAGCAAGAAAGCACGTCAACAAATCTGTTTCTGCTTTCCTCCGTGACTATGGTATGGGTTCCATTTACCACAACAACTTGCGTTACGACATGCAAGACATTTATAGAGGAGATGGTGTGCACTTCAATGATGAAGGGAACAGAGTCTTCCTCTTGAACCTTAGACTCTGCATCGGTACTTACTTGTAGGTACCACTTAAAAATCACTTCAGAAACACAACGGCTCTTTTTAGAGCCCCCTAATATCTAAACATCTGCATTTCATTTCTTATTTTATTTTATTTTTTTACCGTACGCTTACCGTACGCGTACCCCGTGATTTTTTTTAAAATCAATAAATGTTTTCTTTGTACTTTTCTGTCCTTCTTTGACCCCCTTACAAATGTTAGGGGGTCTGTAACTCTCCTCCTTGCCCCCTTTTCTTGTTATCACTCTTTTTTTTCTGAGTGAAACACACGAAATGGCGGCCGCCGCTTCCTGGTTTCGACCGATTCGAATGTTTACTAAGATCTAAGAGCCAATCAGAATCGCGCTCGCGCACGCCACCGTACGCGTACGGTAAGCGTACCGTAAGCGCACCGTAAGCTGGCTCAGATATATATATATTGATTTAAAGGCTATTTTCTCAGAATCTACTGAACAGATTTACACCAAACCTACAAAAGGCACTTCCTTGACCTGAGGACTACCTCTCTGCCAAATTTCTAGTAATTCTGTTCAGACGTTCGGGCTGTAGCCCTGTCTAAAGGTCCTATGGAAAAATGCATGGGAAAAACGCGTTTTGGGACCCCCCTTTTATCTCAGCCCCTGCTTGACGAATCCCCCCGAGACTTTCAGGGAAGGAGCGGAGCGTAGCGCCCCACCTATTCGCGAGGATTCGTCGACCGGCGCCAAAGTTATTCAAAATAGAATGTTGCGGATTTCCTATGGAAACGTGGTCCTAACTATAACTACCTACTGGCGACCGCCAGTAGGTAATATGTATATATATAAATTCAATGAAAAAACCAAAGGTTTCACACATGTTATAGTTAGCTGGACATTTCACTCGTAAAAAAACAATGGAATTCCCCCGTTATAGTTAGTTCAGCTAACTATAACTCGCGCGCCCGCAATGCACTACTGATGACGTCACATATTACATCACTCATGACATGGTCAGTGACATCACTCATGACATCACTGATGACATCTCAAATGACATCACTGATGACATCATCCAGTGAATGTGTGTTTTTCTGAAAATTAAATATGTTTTATATATGTATATCTCAAGGTCGATGGAAGAATAAATGAGTATATAAGTGTCTAAATTGATGATTTGTTTTTGAAAAATTGATTGTATTACTGACTGATTAAGTGTATCTTTTTGAATACATGGCTAAGTGAGTAATGTTTAAATGTGTAAATACCTGTATCAGTCTCTCACTTTGTATATAAGTGGCTGCATGGGTTGGTGAGTAGCTACATGAGTGTCTATATAGGTTATTAGTTGGTTTTTTGAGTATCAGTATGAGTGTCTGAGTGTCTTCATGGTGCGGTGGGGGGTATTACGTAGTGCATAGATGCATGAATGAGTGACTCACTGTTTGTATGTGTTGAAGACAGCATGTGTGCAGGACTGTATGGGTGGATGAGTGTGTGCATGGGTGTGTTAGTGAGTGAATGACTGTCTCAATAGTGTCTTCATAAGTAACTACATATGTTTTAAACTAGTATATGTGACTATTGGTGTTTATAAGTGAGTATATGTGAGAGTGAGAGATTGGTAGACTTCCTGTATGAATAAGTATGTGTTTCTATAAGTGATTGTTTAAAAGACTAAGTATGTGTAAGTTTCTGTAAAAGTAAGTGTGGTGGTGTGTGTATAACTGTATATGCAAGTAAATGGATGTTTGATTCTTTATTAGCATGAGTGACTATGTGTGAGTAACTCTATGGATGAGTGGCATTGTGTTACAGGATGTTTAGGTGTATGAGTACATATGATGTGTGAGTACATGTATGAGTGACTGTATAGGATTGTTGGTGGATGAGTGGATGTGTATGTGGATCTTAGAATTACTGAATAGGTTGTTGTAACTGTTATTGGTATGTCCATTTTTTTTAAAATTTCAGTCTCTTTTTTTGAATGTTTGTATCAAAGGTTATATTAGGGTGAGAGGAGGTCTACCACTCTGTCACAAGGATAATGTCATCAGTGATGTCATTTGAGATGTCATCAGTGATGTCATGAGTGATGTCACTGACCATGTCATGAGTGATGTAATATGTGACGTCATCAGTAGTGCATTGCGGGCGCGCGAGTTATAGTTAGCTGAACTAACTATAACGGGGGAATTTCATTGGTTTTTTACGAGTGAAATGTCCAGCTAACTATAACATGTGTGAAACCTTTGGTTTTTTCATTGAATTTCTAAGGTTTTTTAAATGCTAATTCCTAACTATAACGTGTGTGAAACCCATGGTTTTTTCAGTGAATTTCAAAGGTTTTTTAAATGCTAATTCCTAACTATAACATGTGTGAAAACATGTGTGAAACCCATGGTTTTTTCAGTGAATTTGCAAGGTTTTTTAAATGCTAATTTTTTTTTTCTTCTTCTTTTGTTTTTTACATATTTTTATTTTAATTTTCTATCCTTTTTTAAAGACTATGGTTAAATTTTTAAAATTCTACAATATGTTTTTATTTTACATTTTTTATAAAATGAACAGGTAAAATTTATTAGCAATACATTTTTTCCTTTTTTTTTTATTTTTTTTTAGTGCGCGTACGGTAAGCTTACGGTAAGCGTACGGTTTACGCAATGTCCGTAATTTATCTACGCTGTTTGCGTATAGTTACGCAATTTGTGTAGCCGCGCGTACTCCGCGTGGGGGGCGTACGCGTGTACGCTACACGCGCACGTTACGCGGAAGTGTTGGGGAGTGACTGTTATGCGCATGCGCGCGAGCGCGTGTCTTTTTTACGCGCATGCGTACTTTTGCCGTAAGCGCACCGTAAGCGTACGGTGGGTCATGTGATCATGAAACACAACTTTTGATTGGTTGAAACTACTTTCAGTTCTAGAACTCTCCTACACCACACCCATTCCCCTCATTTCTGCTTGTGATCCCTTAGGAGAAGGAGCTGGGTTGTCTTTGTGATACGATGGCAGAACAGCAGAGCTCTTCTGAGAGTGAGGCTAGCAGCACTACCTTGAGGCAGAGAGCGAGGAAACAAAAGACCTCTTACGTATGGGAGTATTTTACTTTTCCAGAAGGCCAGCAAAAGGTAAATGCACCCTTAGTGACTTGTAAGCTGTGTAAGCGTGTACTTTCAAGAGGGAATCCTGACAGGAAGTATTCCTTTGGGAATCACACCATGATGAGACACCTTAAGGATGTACACAGAAGGACACATGCTCGACTTACTGAAGGTAACCCTTCAGTAAATCAACCAAGCACATCCACAGCAGCTCAGCCTGGACCATCATCTGCAGGGCCGAGTCCTTCTTCTGCAGGTCAGGTGAGCCCTTCATCTGTGGGGGGAGCATCTCCTTTTTCTGGTCCTCTGGAAATTAACCCTCGGTTTGCGAGGGTTGAAGTACGGTGCGCCACTTGTCATGATCTAATTACTTATAGGGAGACCAGTATTTCCCTAGTGAACTGTAAAATAGATCAGCACACTTGTCGTACCGTCTAATATTCCCAATCTTTCTTTCCTCTATCCCTGCATGAACACAACGGCTCTTTTAAGAGCCAACCTTACCTTTCATCTATTTTTTATATATGTTTTTAAAAACTTTTTTTATTTTTTATTTTTACCGTACGCATACGGTACGCGTAATTTTTTTTTTTTTTTTTTAAAACACTAAAAATCAATTATCACATTACAAGGTCCTTGAGAGACTACAATTAAAAACTGAAAATGTGATTGTAGAGAAGTGGAAAAAAGGGACCATGATATTATTGACTTACCATACCCACTCAAAAAAAGATTTATTCATTTAAAAAAAAATTTAATTGCTTTAAAAATGGTTCTAGTTTTCGAAAATTTTCTATCTCAATCTGAAAAAAAAGAAAAAAGTATTAATATTTAATAAAACATTTTATAATACAGTACACATATTTACATATTTTTCAAAAAATATTTTTGCCTTTTTTTTGCTGTTTTCACAAAATATTGCATTTCACTATAAATTGTGAAAGCAATTGCATTCATCATTTAACAGCAGGCAAAAAAAAAATTAACAATCTCAAAGATTGTTTTAAAAAAGCCCACAATCTCTTTTTGCATAAACATAACTTTATAGAAATGCATAATATTCTTAAAAAATATCATCTAATATCAATACTTATTTCTTTAAAATACCGTCTGATATTTTTGTTTCAGAAGTATAATCACAATAATATATCTCAAATAACTCCACAATACATCGGGTTCCATTTCCTTTAGGCCAAATAGTAATTTTAAAATTCTTTTTTTGTTAAATTTCCAATGGTAATCCAATAAAAATCTAAAGTTTAAATTGTACAGATGTCACCGATTCTCTGTAACATTTTGGTTTCCGAAAGATTAATTAATAATTAAATAAGTCCACAATAGAATTGTTTACCTTTCCGCATGGCCAAATAGTAATTTTAAAAATCTTTTTTGAAAAAATTTCCAATGGCAATCCAATAACATTCCAAAATTTAAATTGTGCAGATGTTACCGATTTTTTCTAAATTTTTGGTTTTCCAAAGTTTCCTTAAAAAATGGAAAAATTCCACATTACAATTGGTTACCTTTCCATTAGGCCAAATGATAATTTGTTAAATCTTTTTATTTGTAAATTCCAAATGGTAATCCAATAAAATGGTACAATTGTTTTGTTCAGATGTTGCCAAATCTCTCTAAAATTTAGGTTTCAGGAAGATTAGATAGGAATTTGCTAAATCAAAAGGCAAACGTTGCTTAAAAATCAATTGGGAATCATTATACAGTGTCCAGCCTTTTTCACATTTAAGATAAACTGTGTAATGACCAGAAGTTACAGTAGGTCCATCATGGAAAATTATTGCAACTGTTACAAAAGTTTTTCCTGAAATTGATAATTGCTGTCCTGTAAACTTCTTTATTAAAGTATCCAATTTTGAACCATCAGCTCTACATCGTTGCATCATTAAAATTACATACTGTCTGTATTCCTTTAAAATTAATGTTGAAAACATGTCAGATTTACACTCACCGCATTGCATGCTATGATTAGCATCTTTAACTAATTTAGCAAAAGTGACTGTTTTACTCTCTGGCAATGTTAAATAAATAAACCTTTCAGAATCAACATTAGAGCCACATATATTATAACAGTTTTCACAACTATGTTCCCATTTATAAGAGAGACCAAATAAATTTTCAATGGGAACCCCTTCTTCTTCCAGTACCTGAAGAAAATAAATCAAGAATTCCTGTGCGTCTTGCTGTACATTTTGAGAAAACTGTGTTCGTCCTGAACATACATCTAAAACTTTTCTAATTTCAGTAGCACTTTCTATTTGAGTTTTATCATTACTCAGCTTTTCAAAAAGGAGACTCAGCACAGAACAGAATCTTTTTCCCTGATTTACTATTATCTGCTCTTGCAAACTTTCCAGATAAAATGCAACATTCAGCACTACATTAGCGTAGCAGTTGACACCAGAGCTATTTTCAAAATAACATCCTACAACCTGTTCTTCATTTTCCTTATTCTTTTTGCTTGCAATTACATCACTCCTCTTTTTTTTCTTCCTCTCTACATCTTCATTACAGATATTCTCATTTCTCCTTTTACGAGAAACTACATGTTTCTCCAACACAGGATACTGACCTAAATGAGGAGCATAGCTTCTTCTTAATCTATTATACTCCTTTACACAATTTGTATCAGCACTAACTTTTGAATCATCAAAGTCTATCATGAATAAACCTGATAATGTTTTCACTCGTGACAAAGCAACATATGCCATACCTTCTTTGAACACAGTTGAACCAATGTTCACAAATGCACAATCTACAGTCAATCCTTGAGACTTGTGAATAGTTACAGCATATGCTAGAGAAAACGGAAACTGCTTCCTACGTACATATAAGTCTTTCACAAGCATGAAACGAACTGAACAACGAGAAATGTCTTTAACTTCTTCTATCTGATCAAATTTTATTTTTAAACATTCAATTCCATCTTTTTTCTGATAATTAATAAAACCCACAACTCTTCCCATAGCTCCATTAACTAAACCTTTTTCAACATCCAAATTTCTCCTTAAAAATACTCTACAGTTCATGCAAACATATAGATTTTTTTCTAATCCAGCTGTTTTGGAAATGTTCTTCTCTAGTGAATCCAATTTATTTTTCAGTGTGCCTGTTAATGTGACAGTAATTCTTCCATCCTCAATTTTGTCCACTGCTTCCAATTTCCTGATATCTTCCTTTTCCAATTTCAAAAGCTCCTCATTGAATATTGAGCATTCACGTAGAGTTGGCATTAAGCAGATGACACTTTTGTTTTCTGCAATGTTCTTGTATATCTTCTCTGCAACTATTTCTTCCTTTGGAAATAAATTATGTAGCAGCCGACTCTAATGCTTTTTTGCCAGCTTCAGTGAGTAGTCCAATTCTGATATCTTTCAGAATACTTCCATATTCTTCATCGTTTGCTTGCCTCATATTAGTAGTAAGTTCCTTGTACTCAAAGAAGGACCAAATATTTGTATTACCGATGCTTCCCAATGACTTCTTCGTGTCTTCATGTGTCACAGTATTAAACACTGGTTGTCCTTTAACTTTGAATAGGTTGCAAAAGATCTCCAAAAACTATGACGTGTTTTCCTCCAAATAACACGTCATAGTCTGTCTTCAGAATTTGCTGCATTCTTAAATGCACAAAGGCAAGCATTAAGTTTGATACCATGCTCACCTCATCAATAATGAGAACTTGCATCTTCTTCAATACTCTTGAAACTTCCAAGCATGCTTCTCCAGTTAGCTTGTTGTATTGTATTTTGTTCTCATGCTCCACTGGTAACATTAGCAAATGATGTAAAGTGATTCCTTTTATGTTATATGCTGCTAACCCAGTTGGAGCAGTAACCACACAAGACAAAGTAGAATCCGTTTTTTGCTGTAGGTAGCTTCTGATGACTTTTATTAGGAAACTTTTTCCAGTTCCAGCTTGTCCGCTTACATACATCCTGATTGGATGAAATGATGTGCATGAGCACTCTTTTTTTTCATGTAGAAATCCGTGATCAATTTTTTTTCTGATCTCTTCATAAATTTGTTGCTGCTCTTCGTTCAGTTGTCTTTCCAAATTTTGTAAGTCTATAAATTCTCCTTGAGCTTGATTCATAGCCGTTTCCACTTCATTCATGGCTATTGATGCTTCATTTTCAACGATTGGTTGTCCTAGGGGATCTTGACTGAGTGTTCCTGAACTTTGGCTGTCCTGAGAACTGTCTCTAGCTATTTCTGCTGCAATTGTAGTTTCCTGTTCAATTTCTTCATTTAACATTTGCAGATAAGTTGTGAATGTATTGCATTGTATGCTGTCTTTGCAAGCATTAAAATAATCTTCATAGCTTTGAAATTCTCCCAGTAGTTCATCCTCTGTACGCCATGGTTTAAACAGCTGTAAAAGAGCCAAGTAGTAAAATTCCTTTTTGTCAGTAGTGTCGCAACTCAGCTTCCGGTGATTAATCAAACTTCCTTTTGTTTGCTTCACCAAACATCCTTCCTCACCAATGACTTTATATTTTCCATTGTTGATGTCTTCTGCGGCTTTCCGTGAATAAATGTAGTTCTGCAGCACTTCATAGAGACACATGTTCTCCAGATGATGACTTCTCTTGGGATAATATGTGTCCAACATGTTTGATTTCAAAATATCTGTACTTTCTGGGTCATTCTCGGCCAAATATTCAATTTCTCCAACAGATTTCAGTACCCGATTTCTCATTGCTGCAAGGCCTAAACTTGCCCAAATTATTCTTCTTGATTTCGAGTAGAGACTTGCAGAAGATAACCTATCTGAACATTCGTAGGATCCAATTTCTCGATGCGATAACATCTTCAAACTGAAACTGTACAGCTTCTTACTGACAGTTTTCTCGTGAGAAATCTCTTCCCACATTTCCTTCAATTCTGTTTTTTCTGATTTCGTAATGTAAGACGTTACATATCGAGCAACAGCAATGGAATTGTCAGCTACATACTGTATATCCATGTTAGCGTTCCACATGGATAAAATCACTGGGTTGTAGTCATTTATATTTTTTGATTCTTCTTTTCTTTTAAGGTTGTAGGTATTCTTAGGTGATTTTCTTGTGATAGTATGTCTCACAGATGACATAAAACTGTTAACTCTTCCATTTGAAAGAACAGGTCTAGGAAATCCAAATCGACATTAGGGGCCTCATGTAGGTAGCATACCAGTTACCACTTCTAAAATACCGAACGATACCGAATCGGTATTTTAGAAGTGGTAACTCGTATGTAGGTAATGAGTCGGTATTTTTTACCGATTCGTTACAATTCGGTAATTACCGAATCGGTATTTACCGATTCAGTAATGAGGCATACCTTCCCATTGAGGGGAAGGTATGCCTCATTACCGAATCGGTAAATACCGATTCGGTAATGGTGGAGAAAATGCAAGGGTGGCAGGGTGTCACATTGACACCCTGTTGCACCCCTGATTCGGCCATGTGTGCACATGTGGCACACATACATGCCCTAAGGGCATGTATGTATGCCACATTGCACACTGCTACGCACTTCCAAATGCATACACACATACATTAATTATTTACCACCAACTAAAAGTTGGTGGTAAATACCGACTCATAAACACACACACACACTCCCCCTACATATCATTTCTGAAATCGGAATTTACCGATTCGGTAAAATTACCGAATCGGTAAAATTACCACATCGGTAACGTTACCGATTCGGTAATTTTACCGATTCGGTAGTTTTACCGATTCGGTAAATTCCGATTTCAGAAATTGACCCCCTACATACCAATAGCCAATATACCGGTCGGTAACGGTATAATTACCGAAAATCGGCCGTTACCGACCGGTATATGGCTACCTACATGAGGCCCTAAGTGTAGTATTTATCTTTGCTCTTGTATTTCCGTCGACAGTATTTTCCACACCGATGACTTTGGAAACGTAAAACTTGCTCCTTTAACTTTTTCTCTTCTGTGCTTTTTGGTATAGCACATGTTGCATATTCTTCAATGTAAGATAACACTGCTTCATCAGTATCTGTTCCAAACTTTGGGGCATCCTTGATCCACAACAGCATATGAATATGAGGAGCACCTCTTGCCTGGTACTCTTTTCTCCAAAAGAAATCCACTACTTCTCCTAGAGGTGGATTTTTTTTATTGCAGATGAAGGACATCATAGCCTCAATCTATGATTGAAATATCTGCAAACATTAACCGGATCCAATGAGCACAGTTCTCCTGCTGTCTTGTATTCGATGTTTTTAATGTTTGAATTTGCCTCTCGTAGAAAATCCAGTAAATCATCCCAAGCGTACTCCGCATAGCTTAGGGTAACGAACCATGTTGGTGTTCCTAAATTCCGTAACATGCATTTTAATTCACCATGGCGTCGGTACCAATATTCATTTGTCCCACGCTGACAAGCCATCAGATTGATCAGTTGTGTTTCCAAATGATCATCTCGGTGCTGCACTTTCTCCATAAAATCTTGCAAATGTACTCCACTTTTTAAAATGTGATTTACTGCATAAGACAATGCAGACAAGTCGCTTTCAAATAAAAGATGGAACAAATAAGGAATACTTTGTCGAAATCTGGGATCTTCAGCATATAGTCTTGTAGTCCGATACTCAGAAGCTGGAATCTGTTCCGGACGTTCATCGTATCGTCCTCCTTTTCCTTTAGGAAACAGCTGGGGAAAACATCGAGCTTCCAAGCTCTCCTCCCATACACTCACGGGAGTTCCTTTTGCTTTCTTCATCTGAAATAGATCAATATTGTCTCCCATAACTTCTTTTGAATGAAGAGGATGTATGCTAAAATGTTCATAAATTTCTTCTTCCTTTGACTTGTCCACTTTTTCAATTTGTCCAGTTGGTGTTTCTGTGTCTTCTTGTAAATCTTCTTCTTTTTCTTCTTCTATATAAATTGATTCATACCATTTGTTATTCCTTTTCAAATACAAATTTGCTCTTTGTACTTTCCGTACATCTACCAGCTCCTGCCAAATCTTCTTATTCTTTGTAGGTACACCATTAACCAGAATAATTAATGGTTCAGTTTCCAAAGTATCCGCATCAATAGTTTCCATATTTTTTTTCAAATCCAAGGGCAAATACACCCCTCTACCTTTTAAACCTCTCAGTAAATCTGAAGGAGGTAATTTACCAGTTTTGGGCTCCATACGTACTATGGTCTGGAACGGATGAACACATTGAATGAGTATAGACTCATATGTATTTAATTCAGAAAG
Organism: Triturus cristatus; assembly: GCF_964204655.1. Classification (NCBI taxonomy): domain Eukaryota; kingdom Metazoa; phylum Chordata; class Amphibia; order Caudata; family Salamandridae; genus Triturus; species Triturus cristatus. Next base: position 206,719,995 of record NC_140590.1, on the reverse strand, counting down.
TTCAGCAGGAATAGCATCCAATTCTAAATTATTATGTACAGCTCTGGTCGGCATTCTATTTTCCTCTAACTTGTTGTAACAGTATTTACAAATACGCTGAACTTCACCCAATTCAAAACAATTTTCAAGAAATATATATGTGGCAAAATCCTTCCACTTATAATTATCTTCATTTTCACTCTTTCTGTAGAGATCAACATACCTGGTTTGTTTTCTATAATGAGTTCTGCGGCAACAAATACAAGTAATATTTGGTCTTTCATTAGAGATTATTGCAAATTTTGTTATGTGATCATTAAATGTCTTACTTACAGAGGGTTCTACATTCTCTTCCACTTCTTCCTCATTTACTCTGTCCTTCTCTGCACTTTTTGTTCAGGACCAAAGTAACAAAACTGAATTTCATCAACAACCTTCTCTACATCTGATACCGTTCCACGGAACAGAGCCCTATTCAATTCATCTAACTTTATTGCTGGACTTTTAGCAAAATACAACCGTCTCACAAACTTTCTCATTTCAGTATGATGAACAGCCAGCATCCTAAAATGATGGAAAACACTATTACACACTTTTCTAGATAGACAAGCCAGAGAATGACCCTGCAAACCAGTATTCTCTCTCACTCTGCATGGATCCAAACTTTGAAGCACCTTAATCTTCTGTTTTACACTTTTTTTACTATATTCTCTTAGAAACTCACGAAATTTATCAATAGATTCCTGACGCACAGTGCAAATACTACTACAATTCCAAGTGTACACTGGGGCTTTAGGACGTCTCCCCATAGCCTCATCCGCCATCACTTCTACCTCATCTCTTGGAACCATTATCTCCTTCTCCATTATGCAACCATTTTTCACTTCATAAGCACGACCTCTGGTGTCAACTGCATGCAGCAAACTATTACTTTGAAAATAACTCTCTTCATTAAAAAAAGGTTCACTACTTGAACTATGCATCCATTTTCCTAAAAACACTTTAGAAAAGTTTGTTCTGTTCACTACTCTTTTCCTTTTGCTATGTGATTTCAGTACATTAACCATTTTGTCTAATGTACGCATCCTATTAAAAATTAAAAGGAATAGTTTCCTTTTTAATTCTAATGCCTTTGCTGAAATGGCTTCAATTTCTTTTTTTCTCTTATAAAACTTAGCCTTTTGCTTATATTTCTTCACATCCTTTATCAAATTGGACATAACTCTTCTCTGAAACATTTGTCTACGTATCTCTTTAAACGCTGTTTTTCTGTTTAAGTTAATCTTTTTAGTTGCAGAAGGTATATTTGCATTAACTAAATTCTCAATTTTTTCCTGTCCTTTTCGATTGAAATCATTCTTTCCAGTACAGACATTTTGTACATTTTTCCTTTTTTTGAATATGTTCTTTAGAACATTTTTTGTCTGCTTACCAGAAGATTTTTTCTTTTTCCCAACATGAGCATCTTCAACTAACTTAGGTCCTCCAGTTGTCTTCAAATATAGGTTTTTTTTGTGGTCTTTTTTTACTCTGGATTTTGTAGGCATCTTAAATTTTGTTCACTGCTCTTCAGCAATACCTGAAAAAAACTAAAACAAAATTCCTTTATTTTATTTAAATATGTTACTACATTTGTTTTCACATTAGTCAGAAAACGAAATTTCTTTGCCAATTTGAAAGCACACTTCCTGCTCTTTTTTTTGGCAAGTGATAATCACTTTTACAGACTGACACATTATGAATCCACTTTTCAGATTTTTTAAAAAGCACATGTCCAAACTGCTTTTTCAGACCAGCAACATTTGTAACCTGGGTGACTGCCTACACTCCAGCAATGGCAACCAGCCTTAGTGATGCTGAATGTATTTGCATTACTGACTGAAACCTCAAACCCCACTCGCTTGTGAATACTGTGCATGATTCCACATGGTAAGCAGCTGGGTGTGTGCTAAGAGTCTGCTTCTGCACCAAAAAATGGCTCCCCCTTTCCATCTAATGCAACTGTGAAATCACCAGAGCAATACGCAATAACTCTATGCCTGTAATTCCTATTTGCACACAGAGTCATGTTTTCACATTAGTCACAAAACGAAATTTCTTTGCCAATTTGAAAGCACACTTACTGCTCTTTTTTTTGGCAAGTGATAATCACTTTTACAGACTGACACATTATGAATCCACTTTTCAGATTTTTTAAAAAGCACATGTCCAAACTGCTTTTTCAGACCAGCACCATTTGTAACCTGGGTGACTGCCTACACTCCAGCAAGGGCAACCAGCCTTAGTGATGCTGAATGTATTTGCATTACTGACTGAAACCTCAAACCCCACTCGCTTGTGAATACTGTCCATGATTCCACATGGTAAGCAGCTGGGTGTGTGCTAAGAGTCTGCTTCTGCAACAAAAAATGGCTCCCCCTTTCCTTCTAATGCAACTGTGAAATCACCAGAGCAATACGCAATAAATCTCTGCCTGTAATTCCTATTTGCACACAGAGTCATGTTTTCACATTAGTCACAAAACGAAATTTCTTTGCCAATTTGAAAGCACACTTACTGCTCTTTTTTTTGGCAAGTGATAAACACTTTTACAGACTGACACATTATGAATCCACTTTTCAGATTTTTAAAAAGCACATGTCCAAACTGCTTTTTCAGACCAGCACCATTTGTAACCTGGGTGACTGCCTACACTCCAGCAAGGGCAAACAGCCTTAGTGATGCTGAATGTATTTGCATTACTGACTGAAACCTCAAATCCCACTCGCTTGTGAATACTGTCCATGATTCGACATGGTAAGCAGCTGGGTGTGTGCTAAGAGTCTGCTTCTGCACCAAAAAATGGCTCCCCCTTTCCATCTAATGCAACTGTGAAATCACCAGAGCAATACGCAATAAATCTCAGCCTGTAATTCCTATTTGCACACAGAGTCATGTTTTCACATTAGTCACAAAACGAAATTTCTTTGCCAATTTGAAAGCACACTTACTGCTCTTTTTTTTGGCAAGTGATAATCACTTTTACAGACTGACACATTATGAATCCACTTTTCAGATTTTTTAAAAAGCACATGTCCAAACTGCTTTTTCAGACCAGCACCATTTGTAACCTGGGTGACTGCCTACACTCCATTAAGGGCAACCAGCCTTAGTGATGCTGAATGTATTTGCATTACTGACTGAAACCTCAAACCCCACTCGCTTGTGAATACTGTGCATGATTCCACATGGTAAGCAGCTGGGTGTGTGCTAAGAGTCTGCTTCTGCACCAAAAAATGGCTCCCCCTTTCCATCTAATGCAACTGTGAAATCACCAGAGCAATACGCAATAAATCTCTGCCTGTAATTCCTATTTGCACACAGAGTCATGTTTTCACATTAGGCCCTTAAACGAAATTTCTTTGCCAATTTGAAAGCACACTTACTGCTCTTTTTTTTGGCAAGTGATAAACACTTTTACAGACTGACACATTATGAATCCACTTTTCAGATTTTTTAAAAAGCACATGTCCAAACTGGTTTTTCAGACCAGCACCATTTGTAACCTGGGTGACTGCCTACACTCCAGCAAGGGCAAACAGCCTTAGGGATGCTGAATGTGTTTGCATTACTGACTGAAACCTCAAACCCCACTCGCTTGTGAATACTGTGCATGATTCCACATGGTAAGCAGCTGGGTGTGTGCTAAGAGTCTGCTTCTGCACCAAAAAATGGCTCCCCCTTTCCATCTAATGCAACTGTGAAATCACCAGAGCAATACGCAATAAATCTCTGCCTGTAATTCCTATTTGCACACAGAGTCATGTTTTCACATTAGTCACAAAACGAAATTTCTTTGCCAATTTGAAAGCACACTTACTGCTCTTTTTTTTGGCAAGTGATAAACACTTTTACAGACTGACACATTATGAATCCACTTTTCAGATTTTTTAAAAAGCACATGTCCAAACTGTTTTTTCAGACCAGCACCATTTGTAACCTGGGTGACTGCCTACACTCCAGCAAGGGCAACCAGCCTTAGTGATGCTGAATGTATTTGCATTACTGACTGAAACCTCAAACCCCACTTGCTTGTGAATACTGTGCATGATTCCACATGGTAAGCAGCTGGCTGTGTGCTAGGAGTCTGCTTCTGCATCAAAAAATGGCTCCCCCTTTCCATCTAATGCAACTGTGAAATCACCAGAGCAATACGCAATAAATCTCTGCCTGTAATTCCTATTTGCACACAGAGTCATGTTTTCACATAAGGCCCTTAAACGAAATTTCTTTGCCAATTTGAAAGCACACTTACTGCTCTTTTTTTTGGCAAGTGATAAACACTTTTACAGACTGACACATTATGAATCCACTTTTCAGATTTTTTAAAAAGCACATATCCAAACTGCTTTTTCAGACCAGCACCATTTGTAACCTGGGTGACTGCCTACACTCCAGCAAGGGCAACCAGCCTTAGTGATGCTGAATGTATTTGCATTACTGACTGAAACCTCAAACCCCACTCGCTTGTGAATACTGTGCATGATTCCACATGGTAAGCAGCTGGGTGTGTGCTAAGAGTCTGCTTCTGCACCAAAAAATGGCTCCCCCTTTCCATCTAATGCAACTGTGAAATCACCAGAGCAATACGCAATAAATCTCTGCCTGTAATTCCTATTTGCACACAGAGTCATGTTTTCACGTTAGTCACAAAACGAAATTTCTTTGCCAATTTGAAAGCACACTTACTGCTCTTTTTTTTTGCAAGTGATAAACATTTTTACAGACTGACACATTATGAATCCACTTTTCAGATTTTTTAAAAAGCACATGTCCAAACTGCTTTTTCAGACCAGCACCATTTGTAACCTGGGTGACTGCCTACACTCCAGCAAGGGCAACCAGCCTTAGTGATGCTAAATGTATTTGCATTACTGACTGAAACCTCAAACCCCACTCGCTTGTGAATACTGTGCATGATTCCACATGGTAAGCAGCTGGCTGTGTGCTAAGAGTCTGCTTCTGCACCAAAAAATGGCTCCCCCTTTCCATCTAATGCAACTGTGAAATCACCAGAGCAATACGCAATAAATCTCTGCCTGTAATTCCTATTTGCACACAGAGTCATGTTTTCACATTAGTCACAAAAGGAAATTTCTTTGCCAATTTGAAAGCACACTTACTGCTCTTTTTTTTGGCAAGTGATAAACACTTTTACAGACTGACACATTATGAATCCACTTTTCAGATTTTTTAAAAAGCACATGTCCAAACTGCTTTTTCAGACCAGCACCATTTGTAACCTGGGTGACTGCCTACACTCCAGCAAGGGCAACCAGCCTTAGTGATGCTGAATGTATTTGCATTACTGAGTCCAACCTCAAACCCTTAAACTATTCTTTTTTATACCAGTACACCTTAATTTATTGTGAAAACATAGTCCATATTATTTTACTTGTTCCTCACATTTAAATTTCTCCCAAAACAGAAAATAATAAACACAACTTCAACAAAAAGAATTGCATTTCTATTATTCATTTCTTAATTTACCATATACATCCCCTCTCAAACTCTAAACTCACCTTTAAAATTAGTTAGTTGTGAAAGAAATGTGGCACTCAAACAGCAGATTATCAGAGCCAGGATCTCTGTTCTTTACACCTCTCTCCTCTCAGCAGAACCAGATAATGGCAAACTTTCCCTCTCTTTTTCCACATATATACATGTTAATTTCAAATCTCAGTGCTTCCCCCTTTTTTTCAAATGTAATCACACATTTCTATTGGTTGAAAACCAACCCTTTTCCAAAAGTACCCTTCCCCCAACTTGACTTCTGCCTAGTACCCTTCCCCCAACTTGACTTCTGCCTGCTACCATAGCAACAGCTCATGGAACACTGCTGTGTGGAGTTAGGTCAGAAGTTCGCCAAACAATGTTTCAATTCCACAGAGCAAGAGTGCTTGACTTTTCAAACCTAACAGCAAATCCATAGTACTGTTCTTTGGTAGCACATTTTTCTGTACCAATACAAAACATGCTTCTATTAATTTACACATACAGCCTAGTTTTTATTCTAGAATGGTATGAAACAGCCTCCATTTCCAAACTGTCTTTCATTTCTTTTTACCATTCTACTGAATTACACCTCCTGAGTGCATCCAGTTCTCCTTTGAAGACGTTCACAGTGTGGATTGTAGGGCACAGCTATGTCTTCTGGAGTGAAAAGTTTGCAGAGAAAACAGGTATGGTGAGAGACCTTGCTTTGCCAAATGTAGACATTAAATGGATTCGTCAGAGAGGGTTAAAGTGGCACCAATTGATGCCATTGGTGAAATCCTTCATGCAAAACCAACACCCTGACCTCTTAATAGTGCACTGTGGTGGCAATGACCTAGGCACTTTGACTGGGGTAGGTCTGGAAATGCTTATGAAGGACACCTTTGCACAACTGTTTTCACTTTTCCCTAAAACTGCCTTTGTGTTTTCTAACATATGCCAAAGGCAAAAATGGAACTGGTCCAATCATTTCTTTCCGCAGATTGACAAAGCAAGAAAGCACGTCAACAAATCTGTTTCTGCTTTCATCCGTGACTATGGTATGGGTTCCATTTACCACAACAACTTGCGTTACGACATGCAAGACAATTATAGAGGAGATGGTGTGCACTTCAATGATGAAGGGAACAGAGTCTTCCTCTTGAACCTTAGACTCTGCATCGGTACTTACTTGTAGGTACCACTTAAAAATCACTTCATAAACACAACGGCTCTTTTTAGAGCCCCCTAATATCTAAACACTTAAATCTGCATTTCATTTCTTTTTTTTTTTTTTTTTTACCGTACGCTTACCGTACGCGTACCCCGTGATTTTTTTTAAAATCAATAAATGTTTTCTTTGTACTTTTCTGTCCTTCTTTGACCCCCTTACAAATGTTAGGGGGTCTGTAACTTTTCTTGTTATCACTCTTTTTTTTCTGAGTGAAACACACGAAATGGCGGCCGCCGCTTCCTGATTTCGACCAATTCGAATGTTTACTAAGATCTAAGAGCCAATCAGAATCGCGCTCGCGCACGCCACCGTACGCGTACGGTAAGCGTACCGTAAGCGCACCGTAAGCTGGCTCAGATATATATATTGATTTAAAGGCTATTTTCTCAGAATCTACTGAACAGATTTACACCAAACCTACAAAAGGCACTTCCTTGACCTGAGGACTACCTCTCTGCCAAATTTCTAGTAATTCTGTTCAGACGTTCGGGCTGTAGCCCTGTCTAAAGGTCCTATGGAAAAATGCATGGGAAAAACGCGTTTTGGGACCCCCTTTTATCTCAGCCCCCGCTTGACGAATCCCCCCGAGACTTTCAGGGAAGGAGCGGAGCGTAGCGCCCCACCTATTTTGAAAAATTCGCGAGGATTCGTCGACCGGCGCCAAAGTTATTCAAAATAGAATTTTGCGGTTTCCTATGGAAACGTGGTCCTAACTATAACTACCTACTGGCGACCGCCAGTAGGTAATATATATTCACTGAAAAAACCATAGGTTTTACAGACATTATAGTTAGGAATTATCATTTAAAAAACCTTAGACATTCACTGAAAAAACCATAGGTTTCAGGGACGTTATAGTTAGTTGGACATTTCACTCATAGAAAACCATAGAAATTCCCCTGTTATAGTTAGTTGAGCTAACTATAACTCGCGCCCCCGCAATGCACTGCTGATGATGTCACATATTACATCATTCATGACATGGTCAGTGACATCACGGATGACATCACTGATGGCATCTCAAATGACATCACTGAGGACATCACTGATGACATCATCCCGTGACTATGTGTTTATATAAAATGTAAATATGTTTTATATATATATGCCAAGGTGTGTTGAAGAATGAATGGGTGTATAAGAGTCAGGATGGATGATTAAGTAGGTGTGTAACTGACTGTATAAGCGAGTGATTAATTGTGTCTTACTTAATGCATGTTTTAGCGACTGATGCAGACATTCACACAGTTTAGGTAGTCAGTAGGTGTGTAAGCGATTGCATGCATTGGTTAGCAGTTAAATTAGGATCTATATGGGTATTGATTGGTTGTCTTAGTATCTGTATGGGTGCCTGAGTGTCTGTGTGGATGGGTGGGGTGTGTGATTCTGTGCATAGATGTGAGAGTGGATAATTCACTGGGTATATGTGTGTCATCAGTGATGTCATTTGAGATGTTATCAGTGATGTCATCAGTGATGTCACTGACCATGTCATGAGTGATGTAATATGTGACGTCATCAGCAGTGCATTGCGGGGGCGCGAGTTATAGTTAGCTGAACTAACTATAACAGGAGAATTTCTAGGGTTTTGTATGAGAGAAATGTGCAGCTAACTGAAACCTATGGTTTTTTCAGTGAATTTCTAAGGTTTTTTAAATGCCAATTCCTAACTATAACGCCCCTGAAACCTATGGTTTTTTCAGTGAATTTCAAAGGTTTTTTAAATGCCAATTCCTAACTATAACGCCCCTGAAACCTTTGGTTTTTTCAGTGAATTTCAAAGGTTTTTTAAATGCCAATTCCTAACAATAACATGCATGAAACCTACGGTTTTTTCAGTGAATTTCAAAGGTTTTTTAAATGCTAATTCCTATCTATAACTTATCTCTAAAGATATCATGTTTAATGATTTTGATTGCATTTCTATATTTTTCAAATTCAGTGTGTCATTTTCTTTATTTAATTATTTTTTTAAATACTTTCTTATCATCACTTTTTAAACATATTTCTTCAATTAATCCTTTTAAAAATTAAAAAATATTATTTGAACTTAATGTGTTTTTCAAACATATTTTTTTATATTTTTTAAAATATTTTTAAAACTATAAGTGCAAAACTTTATTTTAGATATATTTTTTTTCAAATGTTTTTAGATCTGCGCACCCTATGCGCACCGTTCACGATCTGTACGCGATAGCATCTGTGCATGGTATGCGTTGGTTATGTGTTTAGTGCGAGATCGCTATGCGACCGGTACGCGACTCCCAGCCTATACGCGACACGTTCGATGTACGTAACGCGACGTTTACGCACTTCCGCGATGCGTCATATGCATCCGTGACACGATGGGTGCGCGGATCCCGCGAAGTATTTAACATTTAAAAACACATATTTATGTATTGCATGTGAATATTAATTGAAGACAAACTCTAAACTAGTCTTAAAACTAATATATTTTGACATCTAATGCTATATTTGTTTTTAATTCAATTTTGCGGATGCGTGCTGGGTGCGTGTTGCGTAAGCGCACAGTGCGCGGATCCCATGTGACCTGCAAAAAAATAGAGATTTGATTGGTTCATTCCACTTCCTGTTCTAACTACTGAAAGACCCCACCCATTTCAATCATTCTTCTTTGAGCTTCTTTGGAGAACCATCTCTTTGGACAGAAGAAGATTTTTTTTAGACTAAGTATACACTTGCATCACCTGCATCACCTCAAACCTCTGAGGATGAATTTTTGCCGGAGGAACCACAGAAAAAACGTTTTGCTTCAGTGGTGTGGAAATGTTTTGCTTTTCCTGAAGGACAGAATAAGACCAATGCCACCTTGGTCACATGTAAGATTTGCAAAAGAATCTTATCGAGAGGGGATCCCACCAAGAAATACTCTTGCGGCATGGCAAGTATGATGAAGCACAGCCAAGCACGTCAAGAGTGCATCCCTCAGACTCAACCTTGGACATCCGTCCTCAATTTCAATTTTTAAAAGTGCTCTGTACTAAGTGCAATAAGACTTTGTGCTATGGCGAGCAGTCAATCGACCTCATCTGCCGCCGGCAGAAAAGTCATATTTGCACATTTTTTTTTTTTTTTACTATTCCCTGAAGTTCATTGTTTGGTTTCTCCTGTTTTTTTTTCAGAAAAATCCAAAAAAACACAAAATTGTTCAAGAACCCCCCCAAAAAACATAAAAGAATAAAAAAAAAAGTTCTTTTAAGAACTAACTTTCCTGGTTTAAAAAAAGAGCTAAATTTCTTTGTTAGTGTATGAAAGTTTAGATGAATGTATGTGTAGTACGTAATTGACTGAATGAATGCATTAGTAGCGTATGGTGAATGTATAAGTGCAGAACTATAAGGAAGTGCTGCAGCATCACACAGTAACCTCTTTAACTGCTCTGTGCTGTAGTACTTCCGAAGCACAGGGATGCAACATATGTACATAAATATGTTGCAAATCTATGCTTCTCTCTGCACGGCTGCTTAAACTGCAGCCATGTGGTGACACAGGCACCCTTGCACAATAGTGCAAGGATATCTGTGTCATGTGCTGTTTGTTTTTCTACAGGAAGACACACCTTCCTGTACAAAAACAATGAGAAAATGCATTCTTCTCCTTCAATGTATGCTGAACATTTCAGCATGCATTGAAGAAATAAAAATGTTGGAGAAATTAAAACAATTCTCTTTGTTGTGCTTTCCTACACCAATTGTAGAATGGTGCACCATTCACACACATCTAAATCTAGACATGTGTCTTGTTCTGAGTATTAAGTGCAATCATGCACAACAACACTTATAGAACACCCTTTCATCCGAAAGTGGTCTGCATGATGAAGTTTTATTTTCATGGAGTATAAAAAGTGCACAGAGTGCCTTTTCCTCTCTTTGAAAATATGAAAGAATTTCTTACACAATAACTATGTTACAAAAAGTGACATATTTCCGTTTTTATATTTCCTTGCGAATGATAGAAGGTAAGCACAGAATTTTGACTGCAAAGATGTTCAAAGAAGAATGATTGAAATAATTGCGGTCCTTCAACAGCTAAAAAAATTAAATATTATGAACCCCTCAAATCTCTTTTTTTGCAGGTGACTTGATATCTGATTATGGTCAAATTTCAAAACTACATAAGCAAAGTAATTTAAGAAACGTGTTTCAACTTGTAGATTCTTGCAGGCCTCTTCATTCTCCATATTGAGACTTAGTTAAACTTACCTTCACAGTAATAGGAATAAAAAATGTTATTCATTTTTGCCTATTTTTCTTTCAAATATAAATTCTTAAATATTGTTCATTTTAAAATTTGGATCTGTGAAAGAAAATAAAATAAAAATTATAACATATAATAATAAATTTTTTCAACACAACATAATTTTCACAAAGTAATTTGTTTGACTTTTTTGCTGTTCTCAGAATATATTGAATTTCACTCGAAATAGTGATTTCAATGGTACTCATCACTTAACAGCGGGCAACAAAAAAAAACAATCAGAAAGATTGTTAAAAAAAAAACAACATACTATTCTCAGTAAAATACCAGAAAATACAAATCATACACATATGAACAACATTTTATAACTTTAACTTATAATAACTGTAAATGTTGCCACATTAAAATAATTACCGAATAAATGACCACCAAAAAGTCCAAAATTCAAAAATATACCTTTCCTTGAGGCCAAATGGTATTTTTGAACTTCTTCTTTATGTAAACTGTCCAATGGTAGTTCTATTAAATTATAATAATAAATTCCTCAGAGAGTAAATTAGGTTCCTAAAACGTTGGCTTCAAAAATATTAGGTAGGAATTTTGTAATTCCCTAGGCCTCATTACAAAGTGTCCAGCCTTTGTCACATTTTAGATAGGCAGTGTAATGTCCAGATGTGGTGGAAGGACCATCATGGAAAATTATTGCAATTGCTACAAAAGTCCTTCCTGATATTGATATTTGTGCTGCTACAAATTGTTTTATTAAAGTATCCAATTTTCTTCCATCAGCTGTACAACGTTGTATCATTAAAATTATGTATTTTCCATATTTTGTTAACAATAATGTGGATAACATTTCTGATTTACATTGGCTACACTCCATGTTTTGATTTGCACCTTTCACTAATTTATTGAAAGCCACTGATTTACAGTCTGGTAATGTTAAATACAGAAATCTCTCAGTGTCTACATTGGTGCTACATGTATACGTGCAATTTTCACAATGATGTTCCCATTTGTAAGAAAGGCCAAAAATATTTTCTATTTCTACACCTTCATTTTCAAAAATGGTAAGCATATACATTAAAAATTCCTGAGCATCTTGTTGGATATTTTGTGTAAATTGTGTAGAACCAGAACACACATCCAAAAGACTACGAACATCTGAAACAGATTGTATTTTACTTCTATCTGTTGTCAATTTGTCATAAACAGAGTGCAACAGAGAACAAAATCTTTTTTGCCGATTCTCCATAATTTGCTCTTGCAAATCTTCAAGATAAAAAACAACATTGACCACTACATTAGCATAGCAGTTGACACCAGAACTATTTTCAAACTGATAACCAACAATCTCTTCAACAGTGTCTAATTTCTTTTTATCTGCAAACACAACATTATCTTGTTCTTTTCTTTTCTTGATACCTTCAGAACAGATATTCTCTAACCTTCTTTTTCGACCAACCACACGCTTTTCAAATACAGGATATTGACCTAAATTTGGAGCATACACCCTTCTTAACCTATTATACTCTTTTACACAGTTTGCATCTGCAGTAACCTTTGTCTCATCAAAATCAATCAAAAACAAACTAGATAATGTTCTGACTCGCGACAAAGCAACATATGCCATACCCTCTTTAAATACAGTAGATCCAATGTTCACCAATGCACCGTCTACACTTAATCCTTGAGATTTCTGAATAGTCACTGCATATGCCAGAGAAAATGGAAATTGTTTCCTACGGACATATAAATCTTTAACAAGCAAAAAACGAACTGAACAACGACCAATTTCTTTAACTTCATCAACCTAATCAAATTTAATTTTTAAAAATTCAATTCCTTCTTTTTTCTGATAATTCACAAAATCCACCACTTTGCCCATTGCACCATTAGCTAAACCTTTCTCTACATCCAAATTACGCCTTAAAATTACCCGACAGTTTACACACACATACAGTGTCTTTTCCAAACCAGCAGTTTTAGATTTTTTTTTTCTAAACAATCTAGTTTTGATCTCAACTTACCCATTAAAATAATAGTGATTCCTTCATGTAGTATTTTATTGATGGCTTCTATTTTGACAATTTCTTCATTTTCCAATTTTAATAATTCTTCGTTGAATATTGATCACTCACGCAGTGTTGGCATTAAGCAAATCACTGACTTATTTTTAGCAATTTCCACGTACACTTTTGCAGCAACTGCATTTTCATTTGGAAAGACATTGCAAAGTAATCGACTCTCCAAACTTCTTTCCCTTTTTTTGAAAGAATTCCAATTCTTATATCTTGAAGAATACTTCCATATTCAACATCATTTGCCTGTCGCATGTTTGTTGTCAGTTCTTTGTATTCAAAATTACTCCAAATGTTCACATTACCAACACTGCCAAGAGACTTTCTGGTATCTTCATGGGCAAGTGTTTTAAATACCGGTTGTCCTCTTACCGGTGTCAGTTGCAGTAGATCTCCAAAAACTATGACGTGTTTTCCTCCAAATAACACGTCATAGTCTGTTTTAAGAATTTGCTCCATTCTTAAATGCACAAAGGCAAGCATCAAGTTTGAGACCATGCTCACCTCATCAATAATGAGAAGTTTTATTTTCTTCAGGACTCTTGAAACTTCACAACAAGCTTCTCCAGATAGATTGTGGTATTCCAATTTGTTTTCATGCTCTGCTGGCAGCATTAGTAAACGATGTAAAGTAATTCCTTTAATGTTATGTGCTGCCAACCCAGTTGGAGCAGTGACAACACAAGACAAATGCTACTCAGTTTTTTTTTACAGATAACTTGTAATTACTTTAATTAAGAAACTCTTTCCTGTTCCAGCTTGAACACTCACATACATTCGGATAGGTTGAAATGATGTACATGAGCAGTCTTTCTTTTCATGAAGTAATCCATGGTCAATCTGCTCTTTCACTTGTTGATATAATTGTTTCTGTTGAACATTTAGTTGCTCTTCCAAGTTTCCTAACTGTATTGCATCTTCTTGTGCTTGATCCATTGCTGTTTCCACCTCATTCATGGCAATCGCTGCTTCATTTTCAACAATTGGTTGTCCAAGTGGATCTTGACTCAGTGCAGCAGAACTTTGACTATCTTGAGAACTGTCTCTAGCAATCTCAGCTGCAATTGTAGCTTCTTGATCAATTTCATCATTCAACATTTTCACATAATTTGCGAAAGCACTACATTGTATGCTATCTTTACAAGCATTAAATGAATCTTTATACCTGGGAAAATCTCCAAGTAATTCCAGTTCAGAATGCCATGGTTTGAACATTTGCAAAAGGGCTAAATAGTAAAATTCCCTTTTGTAAACAGTGTCGCAACTCAGTTTTTTCTGATTAATTACATTTCCTTTCCTTTGTTTCACCAGACATCCTTCAGAACCAATCACTCCATATTTTCCATATTTGATGTTCTCTGTAATATTCCGTTTAAAAGTGTAGTTTTGCAACGCTTCATAGAGACACATGTTCTCAAGATGAGGACTTCTCTTTGGATAGTATGTGTCCAACATATTGTTTTTCAAAATATCTGTATTTTCAGGGTAATTTTCTGCTAAATATTAAATTTCTTGAACAGATTTCAGTACCCGATTTCGCATTCCTGCAAGACCTAGACTCACCCAAATGATTCTTCTACTTTTGGAATATAGACTTGCAGATGATAACCGATCTGAACATTCATATGCTCCAATTTCACGATGCGATAACATTTTCAAACTGAAACTGTATCATTTCTTACTTAGACTCTTCTCGTGAGAAATCTCTTCCCACATTTCTTTCAATTCAGTCTTTTCAGATTTAGTAATGCAAGAGCAATAGAATTGTCCGCAACATACTGAATATCCATGTTAGCGTTCCACATGGATAAAATAACTGGGTTGTAGTCATTTATGTATTTCGATTCTTCGCTTCTTATTAAGTTGTAGGTGTTTTTCGGAGACTTTCTTGTGATGGTATGTCGTACAGCTGACATGAAACTGTTCACTCTTCCTTTGGCTAATACAGGACGTGGAAATCCAAAACGACATTTGGTATAGAACTTATCCTTTGACTTGTACTTTTGTCTACAGTATTTTCCACACCTATGGCTTTGAAATCGTAAGACTTGCTCTTTTAAGTTTTTGTCTTCTCTGCTATTTGGTACAGCACATGTAGCATAATCTTCAATGAAAGACAAAACACTTTCATCTGAATCTGTTCCAAATTTGGGGGCATCCTTGACCCATAGCAACATATGTATGTAAGGAGCACGTCTTGCTTGATGCTCCTTTTTCCAAAAGAAATCCACAACTTCTCCAAGAGGAGGATTCTTTTTATTGCACATGAAAGACATCATAGCTTCAAATCTATGATTGAAATATCTGCATACATTGACAGGATCCAAAGAGCACAGTTCTCCAGGTGTCTTGTATTCAATAATATTTATATTGGAATTTCCCTCTCGAAGAAATTCAAGTAAATCATCCCAAGCATACTCAGCACAGCTTAGTGTAACAAACCATGTAGGAGTTCCCACGTTCCGTAGCATGCATTTCAGTTCTCCATGTCGACGGTACCAATATTCATTAGTCCCATGCTGACATGCCATCAGATTAATCAACTGAGATTCTAAATGATCATCTCTCTGATGCACTTTATCCATAAAATCCTTTGCAGTTACATTTTGCAGATGCATTCCAGTTTTTAAAATGTGATGTACTGCATATGAAAGTCCAGACAAGTCACTTTCAAACAGAAGATGAAACATATAAGGGATACATTGTCGAAATCTTGGATCTTCTGCATATAATCTTGTTGTCCAATATTCAGATGCAGGAATCTGCACAGGACGTTCATCATATCGTCCACCTTTTCCTGTTGGAACCAACTGCGGGAAACAACGAGCTTCCAAACTCTCTTCCCATACACTCATGGGACTTCCTGTTGCTTTTTTGATTTGAAACAACTCAATTGTATTCCCCATCACCTCTTTGGAATGAAGTGGATGTACACTGTAATGTTCATAGATCTCTTCACATCTGGACATGTCCACTTTTTCAATTTGTCCACTTAATGTTTCACTATCTTCTACTAAATATATTTCTTCTTCTCCAACAAACACATTTATATAGTACTCATTATTTTTTATCAGATACAATGATGCCTTTTGCACTTTTCTAACATCCACTATCTCTTGCCAGATTTTCTTATTCTTAGTAGGAACACCATTAAATAGAATGACTAGTGGCTCATTTTCTGCATGATCTACACCAATAGTTTCAAAATTTTTCCTTAAATCTAATGGTAAATACACAACTCTTCCTTTCAATCCTCTTTGCAACTCTGATGGAGGTAATTTACTTGTTTTGGGCTCCATACTAACAATAGCCTGAAAAGGGTGAACACATTGTATCAGAATAGACTCGTACGTATTTAAATCTATCAGCTCTGGAGGAATAGCAACCAACTCTAGATTATTATGAAGAGCTCTAGCAGGCATTTTATTCTCATCTAATTTATTATAACAATATTTGCAAATACGCTGCTCACATCCCAAATCAAAACAATCCTCTACCAACAAATAAGTTGCAAATTCCATCCACTTATCATTATCTTCTATTTCACTTTTTAAATACAGATTGACACCCCTAGTCTGATTTTTATAGTGACTTCGCCGACAACAAATACAAGAAACATTCGGTCTTTCACCTGAAATTACCTTAAACTTTGTCATTTCATCCTCAAATTTTTCTGTAATTACAGGTTCTACATTGTCTTCAACATTTTGTTCTACTAATGTTTTTTTTTTTCTTTTTTTTTCTTTTTTTTTGTCCTCATATAAGCCGCCAGTCTATACTCTAGATGGAAATCCCATATGCCTTTCACATTGTCTATTGATACCGCCCTGGACTCAATGCGTGGCAATAGGGGTCGCCCAGAGGTAGGCAGTTTCCTTGTCCCACTCCCCTAGCCTATGATGAAATACCTCAGGGCTGGGGAGGACCGGATCAAAACAAACCTCTGGCATAATCATCGGACCATTATGTCGACAGCCAGGCCACCAATTCCGACCACACATTATCCGTATTCTCTGCTTGGCACGCCATATCCATCTTGCTGACTTCTATAATATTTCGTAAGCAGTCAGTAAACCTGGGGGGGGCCATTGACGTCCATTCTTTGCATATCTCTCTCCTAGCTATAACCATCACATAGAATATAAATTGTGTGGAATAATTATTAACGTTATAACCGGGTGGTAGGCTAAAAAAAACTAACCTCCGAGAGCATATAATGGTAGTTGTTAAAACTTTCCCCAGGAAGTCAAAAATCTCTTGCCAATATTCGAGAATCTTTGGACATTCTAAAAATATATGAGTGTCATCAGCTGACAGGAGTTTACAGCGCGGGCAACAGTAGCTCACTCGTGTGACCCTGGTCAATCTAGCAGGGGTCCAATACACCCGATAAGCCGTGAACAGATGGTTTCTCCTTAGATTAGCTGGTTTTATAAGGCTCTGAGACAAAGAAAAAGAATCTGTCCAGATCTTATTTGTGGCTTCGGGACTATCTGATATCAAATTACCCCAGAGACTGGCCAACTCACTGTTTAACATTTCTGTTGCCCCCAATAAAGCCCTGTACCAGAATGAAACCTCACGTTTCCACCCGCCTCCCCTGGTGACAGATTCAAGTATCTCAAAGTCCCTCGGTTGCTGTACCATCTGTCTTGACCACCAGGCGGAGAGTTGGTAAAACTTAAATCTTGTTAAAGATCCATTTGTTAATAAAGCTAACGAATCCCAGTCCAACAGGTCCGAGTTGCCCCAAAGATCTCCCCATGTCCTCACGCCAGCTGTTTTTAAAGGTTGGGACAACTGGTCCTGAAGGCACTCCGGAGTGCCTGGGGAATCCCAAATTGGGGCATATGCATGATAATATGGGATTCCCAGAGCCCTCCGAACATATACCCAGTTCCTAAGGGCCGCCTGCAGGATCTTCAAACTGACTTTTTTATAGAATTTCTGGTCGCCAAATTTAAATAAAAAAGACTCCTGTCCCTGTGGTAGGTCGTGAAGCAAAACCTGAAATAGGCGGCCCTGTGAGTTTGAATCCAGTTTATTGGTCAGTAGTCTAAAATTTTTGAAGTGAAAGGCATGACAATATATGAGTAAATCTGGTAAGCCTAAGCCCCCAATCCTTAACCCTCTCCTTAGCTTTTTCCAGGCTATCCTGGGAGATTTACATGCCCAAATAAAGGAGCCGATCTTACCCTGAAGGCACTTAATCTCTTTCTTTGGAAATGATAGGGGGATGGAATTATACAAAAAGGTTAATTTGGGAAGTATGGACATTTTAATGAGGTTGACGCGTCCATAGATATTTAATGGCAGATTACCCCATCTAGTTAACGTTTTTGTAATTTCTTTTACTACTATCTGCCAGCTAATTTTTTTAATATTTTTCAATTCTTGAGTTAAATTAATTCCCAAATATCTCATTCTATGTTCTACATTTTGTATAGGTGTAGTGTTATTCCATCCCATTATTTCAGTCTTTTCTCTATTTATTTGATATCCCAAGAGCATTCCAAACTCTTCAGCTAAATAAAACAGCCTGGGTATGGCTTCCACATGATTAGAGGTATATAAAAGAAGGTTGTCTGCATAAAGAGCGACCTTTAGCTCTAAATCCGCTATCTTAAAAGGTTGAATTACATAGTCAGCCCTAATACCACAGACAAAAGGCTCAAAATAAATGTCAAACAAAAGGGGGGACAGAGGGCAACCTTGTCTCGTACCGCGAGATATCTGAAACCAGTTAGACAAGCCGTTGTTGACCAATACTTTAGCTCTAGGGCCCTGATAGAGAGATTTAATTCCCTCTATAAAAATTGAAGGGAACCCAAACCCAACCATAGTGGCCCACAGATATTTCCAGTTTACTTGGTCAAAGGCCTTGGCTGCGTCTATGCAATTGAGGATAATGGGAGCCCTCTGTCCTCCGCGTAATCAATGGCTCCAATCGCCTGGAAGGTCAACTCATTCAACTGCCTCCCCGGAATAAACCCTCTTTGATCCGGATGTATTATAGATTTTATAATTTTGGCAAGCCTGGTTGCTAGGATCCCCGAGTAGAGTTTCAGATCCGAATTTAAGAGAGATATGGGCCTGTAGGACTCGATTTTTTTTGGGTCCTTATTGGGTTTTACAATTAAAGTGATTGTCGCTTCAGCCCAGGTAGGGGGGATGCTCTGGCCAGAGATCAATAAATGGTTAAAGAGTAAAGTAAGGACAGGTACCAATTGCTCTGAGCAATCTGTGTATATTTCGCTTGGTAACCCGTCTGGGCCCGCCGCTTTCCCCCGCTTTGTTCTCTTAAGTTGAGCAATTACTTCCCCTTCCTTGATCTCACTCTCCAAATAATTCCTATCTGTTTCTGAGATTTGGGGTAAATTTTTCTGGCTTAACCAAGATTGAACTTTCTCTAACTCAACACTCTTATCTTCCTTGTATAGGTCTTGCATAAACCCTCTCGCTTCCTCCCTAATGTCCCTCTCTTCCAAAATTGATATACCTGTCTCCCTTTGAGTTAAAACTTTAATGTTGTTCCTGGATCTTTCCTCTCTTGCTTTCCAGGCGAGAAGGGCCCCACATTTCTCCCCGTATTCGAAATTCTTCAGCTTACTAGATTCCCATTTTTTCCTAATAATCTTTTCTTCACTGGCTTTAAGAGATAGTTGTAGTTCTAAAAGCTCCTTTTCTAGTATAGAAATCTTCTCTCTATCTGAAACAGTGGCCGCTTGTAATTCCATGTCTTTATCAATAATCGCTTTCAACTCATCCTGCTTTTTTCTTTTAAGAATCTTTCTGTTGTGGGCCATAAGGTAACTCAACATGCCACGTAAAAAAGCCTTGTAGGATTCCCACACAGTCTGAATGGTAGAGGAGCCAATATTAGTATTTAGGAATTCAGTTGTTATTTTCCTCATTTCAACCTTTACTTGATCCTCTAAAAGCAGTGTCCTTTCTAGTGTCCATCTAATGGCTGGGGGTCTAGAACTTAATGAAAAGACCATTTCGAAATGGTCTTTTCATTTTGTTCTACTAATGTGTCAGTTTCTTCACTCTCTTGCTGAGGCCCAAAGTAACAAAACTCAATAGCCTCACAGACCTGCCTCACATCTGAAACTGACCCACGCAAAAGAGCACTGTTCAACTCACTTAACTTTAGTGCTGGACTTTTTGCATAATACAGCCTTCCCACTAACTTCCGCATTTGAGTATGATGTACTGCCAGCATTCTGAAATGGTGAAAAACCCTTTCACAAACTTTCCTAGAAAGACAAGCCAGAGAATGACCTTGCAAACCAGTATGTTTTCTCACTCTGCAAGGGTCTAGTCCTTGCAACAGCTTAATCTTTTGTTTTTAACTTTTTTTAGTATAGACTCGTAAAAAGCGACATATTTTTCAATAGATTCCTGTCGTACACTACAAACAATACTGCAATCCCAAGTGTACACAGGGTTTTTAGCACGTCTCCCTAAAACTTCATCAGCTATCACTTCTTCTGCATTTCTTTCAACCATTTTCTCTTTCTCCATTGGACAACCATCACTAACCTCATAACCTCTACCACTGGTGTCAACTGCGTACAATAATTTTTCACTTAGTGAACAACTCTCTTCATTAAAAAAAGGCTCTGAACTAGAACTGTGTTTCCATTCTCCCCAAAAAACATCACAAACATTTTTTTTATTAATAACTCTTTTCCTCCTTCTTTTGGCCTTCATTACATATATTGATTTATCTAGTGATCGAATTCTGTTCAACACTAAAATAAACAGTTTCCTTTTTGCTTCAAAAGCCTTTTCCACAATGCTTTCAATATGCTTCTTCTCTTTATAAAATAAAGCTCTCTTTTTATTTTTCTTTACATCTTTCAGCAAATTATGCACTACTCTCTTGTAAAAGATTTTTTTGCGTAATTCCTTATACTGATTTTGTCTTCTTTTACCATACTTTATCTCCTTTGACTGAACATTTGCTTTTTTACTTTTCCTCTTATTTTGATTTTTTTTCTTACTCAAAAAAATATTTGAAGTTGCAGCATTCTCTACATTCTGTTTGCTCCTACAAACATTTTTAATAAATTGCTTCGTGATCTTACCGGAAGATTTTTTCCTTTTAGCCACATTAACTTTTTCATTCAATACTTGTGGTTGATGTTTCTTCAAATAATCCTTCTGTCTCTGTTCTTTTCTTTTTTTTTCTGGCAAACTTTCTCGATTTTAACGTTGAAAAACAGTATCTGCAAAAAAGATTCACAAATAAATGTATATTAATAACTTTCAAATTTACAATATTCCATTACTGTACAAACACATTTTATATAAAAAACAGACTAAAAAACTATAGCCCTGAACCACAAGTGTGACGATGATTAAAACACTACATACATAATGCATACTACTTTGAAGCAGTTCATGCCCTAAAGCCTACCTCACAAAAAGACTACATGCTAACTAACTGAATGATAACAGTACTAAAAAGAGACACACTGGGTGAGTAACAGGGTGTTTGCTAGAAGTGTATGAATACTAACTGGGGAGCTCATTAAAGAACTGAATGCATACTGGATAGGCATTTAAAGCAGTCCATGTGCTAAGGCCCGGCTCACTGCATGAGTACTTGAGTACTGACTGAATGATTAGACTACAGCAAGGAGACTGCCTGGATGAATTTATAACTGGTAGACTTTTCGCACAGGGAATGTAAAACGGTCACAAAAAGACTGCAAAGGGAGTGACAAGATGTTTGCTGGACTATATGGATATTGATTAGGGAATTGAAAGTATAAAAGAGAAATCTCTAGGTGGTTAAAAGACTGCATGCATAGTGCATAGGGGTTTGAAGCAGTCCATGTGCTAAGTCCTGGCTCAGTGCATGAATACTTAGACAGTAACTGGATCATTAGAGTACTGGAAAGAGAGTGTCTTGGTGAATTTATAAATGTTTGGGTTTTGGCACAGTGAATGAATTACTACATGGTGCTGAATGGGTCACTAGAAGACTACAAAGAGAGTGATGGGGTGTTTCCTGGAAGTGTATGGAAACTGTCTAGAGAATTGAAGGTGTGAAAAACAACTGTGTAGGTGGTTAGAGAACTACATGCATACTGCATGGACATTTGAAGCAGTCTATTTGGTAATGAATGGTTCACAACATAAGTACTTAGAAACTGACTAAATCATCAGACTACTTCTAGGACAGTGCCTGGGTAAAAATATTTAAATTTCAGTTCTGGGGCAGTAAAGACAATACTACATGGTACTGTACTTTAGTGTCAAAGCATGACTCATTTTATCAACGCATGAGCAAAGACTGGCTTCTAATGCTACTAAAACTTGACAACATGACGGGTTTCAAAACAGTTTTCTGTCAGCAAATGCACAATGTTACCAAACGCTTCTCTGACAGTGGTTCCCAAATGCACATAGACTCACAGTGTGATTCTAGACAAGCACCACTATCCCTAGGAGTTTACCAAAACTCATTCACTACAGTGGAAGAGGTAAGTGAACTGCACACAATCTACATATTTCACGACTGCACTTTAGTGTCAATGCCTCACTCATTTAATCAACACATAAGCAAAGACTGGCTTCTAATGCTACTAAAACTTGACAACATGACAGGTTCCAAAACAGTTTTCTGTCAGCGAATTCACGATGTTACCAAACGCTCCTCTGACAGTGGTTCCCAAATGTACACAGACTCACAGTGTGATTCTAGACAAGCACCAGTATTCCTAGGAGTTTACCAAAACTCATTCACTACACTGGAAGTGATAAGGGAACTTCACACAATCTACATATTTCACGACTGCACTTTAGTGTCAATGCCTTACTCATTTAATCAACACATAAGCAAAGACTGGCTTCTAATGCTTCTAAAACTTGACAACATGACAAGTTTTAAAACAGTTTACTCCCTACACGTTAGCAGAAAAAATACATTAGTCTGATTAAAATAAAAATAGTCTACATACATCCCCTCACAATTAAATAACTCACCTTTCAAGATGTTTTGTAGATTAAGAAGTATGTCAGTCACACACCAGATATCAGTCACACACCAGATTTTCTTATACAGAATCTATGCACTGTGCACCTGTCAGCAAAACCAAAGAATGGCAAAGTATCCCTCTCATTTTCCACACATATACATGTAAACATCAAATCACATTCCTTCCCACATAAATTCAAAAGCAAACACACATTGCTATTGGTTAAACATTTCAACCCTTTCCAAATGACATAAACTTCAACCCTTCCCCCAATCTGCCTTCTGCCCAGTACCATAGAAACAGGTCATGGAACACTGTACTGAGCACACAGGTCACAAGTTCAGCACACACAATGTTATGTTATGTTATATAGTTTATAAAGCGCATGAATCACCCCCGAAGGGGTCTCTCAGCGCTGGCAGAGCTGTGCGGGGATGAAGAGGCAGTGTCATTCCGAGAAAAGGGTGGTCTTTAGTATCTTTCTGAACCCAAGATAGTCGGAGCACTGTCTGAGCGGGAGGGGCAGTTGATTCCATACCAATGGAGCTTGGTAGGAGAAAGACCTACCTCCAATTGTGCTCTCTTAATCCTCGGAATGAGTAACAGCGATTTAGAGCCAGGCCTCAGGTTGCGATTAGGGATGTGCTGGTGGAGCCTTTCAGTCAGATAGGAAGGGCCGGGGCCCCACAATGCTTTGTGGGTCAGGCAACAAAGTTTAAACTTGACTCGTTTCCTCACTGGTAGCCAATGCAGTTGCCGAAGCAACGGGATAGAGGCAGATCTGCCTGGAGCTTTGGTGACCAGTCGTGCTGCGGTGTTTTGCACCACTTGCAGATGGTTAAAGGCAGACTCGTTAGCAGCGACCATTAGTGCATTACAGTAGTCCAGTTTATTTAGTACCAGGGCTTGGACAAGTGTCCTGCGAAAAGAGTCCGGGAGATAGGGAAGAGCTTTCTTCAAAAGGCGCAGAGTAAAGAAGTATGCACTAGCGGTGTAAGAAACATGATCCTTCATGGACATAGCCTGATCGAAGCGAACGCCAAGATTTTTTACTGTGAGCTTAGGCGATTGGGCGGGCCCCAACTCAGTAGGCCACCAAGTTGGTGACCACATGATGGAGGCATCTCCATAGAGGATGATCTCTGTTTTGCTGGCATTCAGCTGCAAGAAATTGCTACTCATCCAGTCCGAGATGGCCAGCATACCTTGGGAGAAACAGGTTTGAGCAGTCAGAGAGGATTTATCAAATGGGAAAATAAGTTGAGTGTCATCCGCATAAGATATGGGGATGAACCCAAGAGATCTTAAGAGAGAGGCAAGGGGGGCCACATAGATGTTGAACAACGTAGGGCTCAAACAAGAGCCCTGTGTGCTAATCAAAACAGAAAGCGTGCTTGACTTCTCAACATATCAGCTTATCATATATAATGTTCCTAACAATCTGTTTTTGTTAACCAATAAGAATCAAGCGTTTAAAAAACAGAAATATGCACCCTACCTTTCGGTGTAGAAGGTTGTCAAACAACCAATGATTTCTTGTCTTTTTTCAAAATTGCATCTTAGCCACCATTTTAGAAACATCTTACTTTCCAAACTGCCATTTCATTTACAGAGACCATCTGAGTGCATCCAGACCTCCTTACAAGATGCTTACAGTGTGGATTGTGGGACACAGCTACATTTTCTGGAGCCAAAGGTATGCAGAAAACAAATAAATTCACAAAGACCTAGGTTTGCCAAATGTAGACATTAAATGGATTGGACAGAGAGGGTTAAAGTGGCACCAATTGATGCCATTGTTGAAATCCTTCATGCAAATCCAACACCCTGACCTCATAATAGTGCACTGTGGTGGCAATGACCTAGGCACTTTGACAGTGGTAGGTCTGGAAATGCTTATGAAGGACACCTTTGCACAACTGATTTCACTTTTCCCTAAAACTGCCTTTGTGTATTCTAACATATGCCAAAGGCAGAAATGGAACTGGTCCGATCATTTTTGTCCACAGATCGAGAAAGCTAGGAAACATGTGAATAAATCTGTTTCTGCTTTTCTCCGAGACTACAGAATGGGATCCATTTACAATAACAATCTGCGCTTTCATATGCAAGAGATGTATAGGAGAGATGGAGTACACTTTACTGATGAAGGAAACAGAGTCTTCCTCAACAACTTTAGACTCTGTATAGGTACTTACTTATAAGTACCAAAAACTCTCAATGAACACAACGGCTCTTTTTAGAGCCACTCAAGAACAAAACACTTAAGCTTAATCTTTATCTCCCAACAATTTCATTTTTTTTTCCCTTGGATCCGCGCACCCACCGCGAGAGAATCCGTGCATCCAAGGCGATAGGATGCGCGCACCGTGCGCGCATTTTGGTGCTTTTTTTTTTAAAGAAGGGGGGCCCCAGGGGGTCCTTCTGGGACCCCTTAAGCACCTCTAGAGGGTCAGAGTATTTCCCCTCTGCCCCCTTTATATGTTTTACGCACTTATTCCCCTTGCTTCTTCAGCCTCGCTTCTACCGAGGCAGAAAATGCCAACAGTTCCTAGTTTCGAATGTAGAGAGATGCTCGACAGCCAATTAGCATTCAGCGCGCGATCAGGAGGGTGGGTGCGCGCTCCGTTCGGGGAGGGTTCGCTTACGGTCCGGGTACGGTCCGCGGATCCTCCGCGGCCATAGATATCACTGACTTTTTTTACCCTAATTTTCTCAGGAACTACTGAACAGATTCACACCAAATATGCAAAAGGCACGAGTCCGAACTGAGGACTACCTCTTTGCCAAATTTGGTGTCATTCCGTTCAGCAGATCCTATGGGAAATTGCATGGGGAAAACGCGTTTTGGGACCCCCCTTTTTTCTCACCCCCGCTTGACGAATCACCACGAAACTTTCAGGGTAGGAGAATTTTGCGAAGATTCGTTAATCGGCGCCATAGAAATTCCCAATAGAATGTTGCGGATTTTCCTATGGAAAATAGGTCCTAACTATAACTATCTACTGGCGACCGCCAGTAGATAATATATATATATATATATATATATATATTATCTACTGGCGGTCGCCAGTAGATTGTCAGGAAGCCGAGAGCACAAGCGCTGGAATCGCGCGCCTGCATTGCCTACAAGTCCCAGCCTGCCCCCGGTGCGGGAGGGGAGGAGTCACGCCTACAAAACCGAAGAGACGCCCCATGGACGCTGTGCGTAATTCAAGGAAGCACGTCCGTCGTTGAGCCAGTGGGAGAAGCGTCCTCGCCTTCGCGTTATCCCGGAGAAGACGAAACAGAAGGCGTGGAACCTGCATCCGATAGAAGTCGCGGAGAAGAAACGAGCGAGTCGGAGACAGGGCCGCGGGTTCTCCGTCGAAGGAAGACGCCGTTCGGAGGAGGCTCCCAGAGTACAGATAAGTGCAACATTCTCCTGGACAGGAGAGAACCGAGTCAGACCCTAAGGGTCCGTCCCGGGCCCAAGAACGAGCAGCTGGAGTCTAAGTTGCTTAAAGTTACCGTGCCAGTGAGCGGGTAACAGGATTCCTAGTGTTTAGTTTTTTCTTGTTTCCATAGCGCTAGGGTGAGTGTTAGAGGTGTTTAAAGTCGTACTCTGCAGACCCACACCTTACACCTTACACTCCCACGATTCCCTTTGTTTTCCGGCAGTAAATAGGAAATTCGAAAGGAAAGGTGGGGTGGCGAGACTTTTGACACCAGTGAGGTACTACTCACTACGAGACTTCGTAACTTACTCTCTGGTCAGTACAGGGAGCAGTTCAGATTTAGTATTTTGATTCTCTAAAGGAACGGATAGAGGGGGGCCCTCTTTCCGGACGAGAGAAGGTGTATTAGTTAATAACGTTTAAGCTCTTGCCTCTGCTATTTCCTCATGTTGTGGACTGCTTGTTAACGCTCAGGTTCAAACTATATCCTCAGAATATACCTATGCTTTCATGAAAAGAAAAAAGATGTGTGATAGTAATCTAATGTTGGCATAGGCGGAAAGGCGGTGTCTTTCCAGAGGGTTAGCCCACAGAATGGGTCTGAGGTTAGCGAGAAGGAATGAGAGTAGCATTACAGAGATATAGGTATTGCTTTGTGTATTTTTTCGTTACAGGTTCTACTCCCCGCTGTTCCCTTCCTTCCCTTCCCTCAGTACTGGACCGTGGACGGATCGTGACAGAATTACGCACCCACGTATTAATACTCCTCCCGGTTCGGGGGGTGAATATAGGGCCACAATATGGAGGAAGTTTTGCAGGCACTAGCAGCAGTTCAGCAGGAACTGTCAGCCTCCAGAGTAGAAACCGCCGCATTAAGAGATCAAGTAGACAGGTTGTCTAGAAACCCCTTCAATGTCAGCACAGGATCTAATCCTATACATGTAAATGTGCCCTCACCCATACCATTAGCCAACCCTGAACGATATACAGGAGACCCCCAGAAAATTCAGGTATTTCTAACGCAGATCTTGATGCATTTTTCCTGTAGACCATCCTCTTTTCCGAACAACCACTCAAGAGTGGCATTTGCCATCTCTTATTTGGCGGGAGATGCAGCCAATTGGGCAGTGCCATTGGTCAGGAACAACGATCCGATATTGTCCGATTGGGACGAGTTTAGGGTCGCTCTGGAAGGAGTTTTCGACAGACGCACGACGACATTCAGTGCAGACAGGGAGTTGTTAGAACTAAGACAGGGACGGAATGAATTGGTGACGTACTTGACCTCATTCAATCGGCTGGTGGCAGAAGCCGATTGGCCTGAAGAAAAAAGGATGTCACTCTTCTACCAAGGGCTTTGTAATGAGTTAAAAGACGTCATAGCCCGCATAGACCCTCAACCTCGTACATGTGCCGCTCTGGTCAGCTTGGCTCTAAGGTTAGATGGGCGCATATCAGATAGAGGTGGAGATAGGTTTAGGGGAGAAAAAGGCAAGAAAGAGACGGCAGGTACCGACCTGGCACCAGAACCCATGGAGGTAGGTGCCATTCGTGCCTCATTGTCTCGTACGGAAAGAGAGAGCAGGAGAACTCAGGGGCTCTGTATGTATTGCGGGAAGAAAGGACATTATGTTCGAGAATGCCCGGCTAGGCCCAAGAAACCAGGGGGAAACAATCGCTATAGAAAAAATATAGCAGTAGTCACCAGTCCTGAAGGGGGCTCCGCGGCCGAGGAAGCTCCAGAGACGTCGGAGGGCAAACCCTGGAGAATCCCTTCGTTGGCTACCACGCAACAGGGACAAACCGAAAGACACATAGAGTTGGTTATGTGGTTGGACAACGGCCGTAGCCTTTCTCAGGTGAAAGCCATGTTGGACTCAGGAGCGATGGGTAATTTCATACATTCCGGGTTGGTGGAACAGTTGGGTATTACTAAGGTGGCTAGGGAGATTCCAGAAGAAGTATTGGCGGTAGACGGAAAGCCGCTTACTTCAGGTTTACTCATTGAACAAACAGAGGACCTAATCCTAACAACCAGAACGGAAGAAGGGAGACACGTCGAAACCGTAGCCTTAAACATTATTGAGGCTCCTCAGTATGAGGTGATCCTGGGTATGCCGTGGTTCTGTCTTCATAACCCAACGATAGACTGGAAAGAGAAGACAGTGTTCTTCAGGTCAGAATTCTGTAACGACCTTTGCATTCAGGGGAAGGACTCCGGTGCTGCTGCTTTAGCTTGCCCTTTTGTCGCCGCTACAGCAGCAGAAAAAGAAGTGAGTCTACCTAGGGAATACGCTACTTACGCTGATGTTTTCAGCAAATCTCAGGCCGAATCACTTCCACCTCATAGATCTTATGATTGCCAGATAGATCTGGTGGAGGGAGCCAGCATGCCCACCTGTCGGGTGTATGCTCTCTCGGAACCTGAGACGAAACACCTCAGAGATTACCTGGATCACTTCCTAGAGATAGGGTTTATTCGTCCTTCCCGGTCCCCGGCGGCGTCACCGTTATTTTTCATAAATAAGGCGAATGGGGAATTGAGAGCCTGCTGTGATTATCGCATGCTGAACAAGAACACCGTTCGCAACAGATACCCGTTGCCACTCATCCCCGTCTTGTTGGATCAAGTGCGTGAGGCCAAGATATATACCCGACTAGATCTCAGGGGGGCTTATCACTTGGTGCGCATTCGCAAAGGGGATGAGTGGAAGACGGCGTTTAAAACCCGGTATGGGCTTTTTGAGTACCTGGTGATGCCGTTCGGGTTGTGTAACGCCCCGGCGGCATTCCAGTACTTTCTAAATGACGTCTTGCGAGAGTACATAGACAGAACTGTTATAGTGTACATAGACGATATCTTGGTTTACTCAGAGGCCAAGAGCTGTCATCAGGAACACGTGAAACAAGTGTTACAGGTTTTGAGGAAACATAGGCTGTTTTGCAAGCTGAGTAAATGCGAGTTTGGGGTGTCGGAAGTCGAGTTCTTGGGAGTTATACTGCGTCCTGAGGGTATGTGTATGGCAGAACGGAAAATCCAAGCGGTGCAGGAGTGGCCAGTGCCAGGTAATGTGAGGGAAGTCCAGTGTTTCCTGGGCTTCGCTAATTACTATAGACGCTTCATTCATGGGTTTTCCAGTATTGCCCTCCCCATTACCCGGCTACTCAGAAAAGGAGTGCCGTTTGTTTGGACCCCCGAAGCAGACCAGGCTTTCGGGTATCTCAAGGGAGCATTTACTACGGCTCCGGTGTTGCGTCACCCTCAGCTCGATACCCCATTCATAGTGGAAGCCGATGCCTCCAATGAGGCCATTGGGGCCATCCTCTCCCAGAGAGACAAAGACACTGGGCAGCTGCACCCGGTAGCCTACCTATCCAGGAAATTGCTCCCCGCGGAAAAGAACTATACTATAGCCGAAAAGGAGTTGTTGTCCATTACGAAGGCTTTTCAGGAGTGGCGTCCCTATTTGTGGGGTGCCAGATTTCCGGTCACCGTATATTCCGATCATCGGAATTTACAATACCTAAAGGCTGCGAGACACCTGTCTCCCCGACAGATGAGGTGGATGCTTTTTTTTGAGGAGTACAACTTTGTTATCACCTTCAGACCGGGGGTGGATAACCGGAAAGCGGATTCGTTATCTAGGGTGTGGACCACAGAAGGGGCCTTAGAGGCACCCGAAGAGGCAATCATACCTCCAGCCAAGGTCCTCTGCACCATCAAGGCAGAGAATTATCTGGATGACATACGAAACTACAAGAGCCCCGAGGCCTGGGGCCGATGGGCTGAACAAAGACCGGATCGACTGATCCGGCAGGGTCTGCCTTTTCAACAGAATGGTCTGTTTGTACCATCACGGTCTCTTCAGAAAAAGGCCTTTGAGTGGTGTCATAAATCGCTGTTAGCAGGACATCAGGGCGTTCAGAAGACCATCCTTTTGATGAAAAGATCGTTTTGGTGGGATTCGATGGTCTCAGACGTCACGGAATGGGTATCCCGATGTGAGGACTGCGCCCGAGGGAAATCGAACAGCGCCTCAGCTAGGGGACTGCTCTGTCCCATGCCCACGCCACGTTCACCGTGGCAGAACATTAGCGTGGATTTTATAACAGGACTCCCGGTGGATCAAGGGTGCTCAGCCATCCTGGTGGTGGTAGATAGCCTGACCAAGATGGGGCATTTCATCC
Source organism: Triturus cristatus (assembly GCF_964204655.1). Lineage (NCBI taxonomy): Eukaryota > Metazoa > Chordata > Amphibia > Caudata > Salamandridae > Triturus > Triturus cristatus. Next base: position 206,689,352 of record NC_140590.1, on the reverse strand, counting down.
CGTGCAAAAACTTACCCACGGCTAGTCAAACAGCCCAGTTATTGTTGCAACATGTGGTGCGGATTCATGGCGTCCCGCGAGTCATAGTGTCCGACAGAGGCCCTCAGTTCATCGCCAGTTTCTGGAAAGGATGGTGCCATTCCCTGCGCATAGACTCAGCAGTTTCCACAAGCTTCCACCCGCAGACAGACGGGCAAACGGAACGACTTAATCAAACATTAAAGAAATATCTGAGATGCTATGCTAAGGAGGCACAGGACTCTTGGGTTTCCTTGCTGTGGATGGCCGAACTGTCCTATAACAACACAACGCACAGTTCCATAGGAACATCTCCCTTTTCAGCCAATTACGGCTTCCACGCCAACGTCCTACCCATAATCGTGCCCAGAGGGGCGAGTAATCAACCATCGGTTCACGACCGAATGAGGTTGTTGCGCGAAGGACACGTGCTAGTACGGAAGCAGTTGGGAAAAGCGAAACTGACATACAAAAAATGGGCAGACAAACATCGTGTGGCAGGACCTCAGTATCAGGAAGGAGACATGGTATGGTTATCCACTAAGAATATCCGTTTCAAACTGAGGAGTGTTTTCCACCCCCGATATATCGGTCCATATCAAGTGATAAAACGGATTAACCCGGTGGCTTACAAATTGCGCCTTCCAGGCTCTCTTCGGATCCACCCAGTATTCCACTGCAATCTCCTGAAGCCGGCAAAAGGGGGGGTAAAGAAAGCTCCTCCGGCGATCTCTGCAGAAGGACAGGAGTACGAGGTACGGCGCATATTGGATGCCAAATTCCGAGGTGGGAGTCTTTGGTTCCTGGTCTCCTGGGCCGGATACACTGCTGAAGAGGATTCGTGGGTGCCGTGTCGTGACGTCCATGCCCCGGCCAGGATTAGGTCTTTCTATCTACGGCACCCTGACAAGCCCGGTTCTAGGTGGCGCTGGGCAGGGGGACCTACTGTCAGGAAGCCGAGAGCACAAGCGCTGGAATCGCGTGCCTGCATTGCCTACAAGTCCCAGCCTGCCCCCGGTGCGGGAGGGGAGGAGTCACGCCTACAAAACCGAAGAGACGCCCCATGGACGCTGTGCGTAATTCAAGGAAGCACGTCCGTCGTTGAGCCAGTGGGAGAAGCGTCCTCGCCTTCGCGTTATCCCGGAGAAGACGAAACAGAAGGCGTGGAACCTGCATCCGATAGAAGTCGCGGAGAAGAAACGAGCGAGTCGGAGACAGGGCCGCGGGTTCTCCGTCGAAGGAAGACGCCGTTCGGAGGAGGCTCCCAGAGTACAGATAAGTGCAACATTCTCCTGGACAGGAGAGAACCGAGTCAGACCCTAAGGGTCCGTCCCGGGCCCAAGAACGAGCAGCTGGAGTCTAAGTTGCTTAAAGTTACCGTGCCAGTGAGCGGGTAACAGGATTCCTAGTGTTTAGTTTTTTCTTGTTTCCATAGCGCTAGGGTGAGTGTTAGAGGTGTTTAAAGTCGTACTCTGCAGACCCACACCTTACACCTTACACTCCGACGATTCCCTTTGTTTTCCGGCAGTAAATAGGAAATTCGAAAGGAAAGGTGGGGTGGCGAGCCTTTTGACACCAGTGAGGTACTACTCACTACGAGACTTCGTAACTTACTCTCTGGTCAGTACAGGGAGCAGTTCAGATTTAGTATTTTGTCATGTTGATTCTCTAAAGGAACGGATAGAGGGGGGCCCTCTTTCCGGACGAGAGAAGGTGTATTAGTTAATAACGTTTAAGCTCTTGCCTCTGCTATTTCCTCATGTTGTGGACTGCTTGTTAACGCTCAGGTTCAAACTATATCCTCAGAATATACCTATGCTTTCATGAAAAGAAAAAAGATGTGTGATAGTAATCTAATGTTGGCATAGGCGGAAAGGCGGTGTCTTTCCAGAGGGTTAGCCCACAGAATGGGTCTGAGGTTAGCGAGAAGGAATGAGAGTAGCATTACAGAGATATAGGTATTGCTTTGTGTATTTTTTCGTTACAGGTTCTACTCCCCGCTGTTCCCTTCCTTCCCTTCCCTCACTTGATCGCTCTATACCTCCGTGCCTTTAGTGCAGGAGTTGGGGATATCAAGAGGTGGATCCCATATGGCATCGCTCGAATCCTGAGGAGTACTGGACCGTGGACGGATCGTGACATAGATAGTTATAGTTAGGACCCTGTTTCCATAGGAAATCTGCAACATTCTATTTTGAATAACTTTGGCGCCGGTCGACGAATCCTCACGAATTTTTCAAAATAGATGGGGCGCTACGCTCCGCTCCTACCCTAAAAGTCTCGGGGGGATTCGTCAAGCGGGGGCTGAGATAAAAGGGGGGTCCCAAAACGCGTTTTTCCCATGCATTTTTCCATAGGACCTTTAGACAGAGCTACAGCCCGAACGGCTGAACAGAATTTAATGAAATTTGGCAGAGAGGTAGTCCTCAGGTCAAGGAAGTGCCTTTTGTAGGTTTGGTGTAAATCTGTTCAGTAGATTCTGAGAAAATAGCCTTTAAATCAATATATATATCTGAGCCAGCTTACGGTGCGCTTACGGTGCGCTTACCGTACGCGTACGGTGACGTGCGCGAGCGAGATTCTGATTGGCCGTTAGATCTTAGTAAACATTCGAATCGGTCGAAACCAGGGAGTGGCGGCCGCCATTTTCTCTCTCGCACTCTGACAGGGGGTTGAAAAACAAAGTGCAAAACCATGTAAAGGGGCTGTTTAGACAGCTCCCAAGCACCTAGCCATGTCGAGGGAGTCCCCAACGATCCCCCAAGTGAAAAAAAAGAATTTTAATTTTTTCGAAAATTTCGCCGATTACGCTTACCTTACGCGTACGGTAATAAATAATAAAAAAAAAAAAAAAAATCCACATTCTCACCACCCCGTGTGCATGGCTTATTACAGATGAACAAAACATATATTTTACCTGTCACAACGATGCTCATCATATGTCCTCCATGTGCGCACGGTGCGCGAAGCGCATCGTGCGTTCATGGCCCATCTAGCGTAAGGTGGGCACGCGGTGCGCGAAGCGCACCGCGTGCTCACTGTGCGCGCACAGTGCGCGAAGCGCACGTGCGCGCACGGAACGAACTGCGTTAAGTGGGCGCGCACGCCACAAATGGCGTAAAGTAACTTAGCATTTAAAAAACCGTACAAATTCACTGAAAAAACCATAGGTTTCACACACGTTATAGTTAGGAATTAGCATTTAAAAAACCTTGCAAATTCACTGAAAAAACCATAGGTTTCACACATGTTATAGTTAGCTGGACATTTTACTGATAAAAAACCAATGAAATTCCCCCGTTATAGTTACTGTAGGCAACTATAACTCACGCGACCGTAATCCTCTGCTGATGACATATGTGTCTTTATGAAAAAAAAATATTTGTAATATATGTATAGCTAAAATTTAATGGAAGAAGACATGGGCAAATAAGTGTCTAAATACAGTATTAGCATCAGCAGAGGATTACGGTCGCGTGAGTTATAGTTGCCTACAGTAACTATAACGGGGGAATTTCATTGGTTTTTTATCAGTAAAATGTCCAGCTAACTATAACATGTGTGAAACCCATGGTTTTTTCAGTGAATATATAAATATATATATATATCACAGCACAGTTCCGATAAAATGAAGGCTGTCTGCCAGGACGGTCCGTTCCGGGGTAATTGGTAGCCCCAAATCTGAAACACCACACTTTCCAATCCAAAAGTATTCACGGACCCCAAGGAGATTTGCAGTTTTAAAGTTGGTTTATTGAACTCCAAACACAACGCGTTTCAGCTTTCGCCTTATTCACGCTTAACGCAAAGTTTTTTTGTGAAAGTTAAATACACTTCAATATCCACAAAACAAACAACAGACTCATCAAAACACAATTGTGAATGAAAGAGAAAGGAAATTGGAAAAATGGCGGCCATCTTAGCACTGTACTTAGTTCAAAACAATGGCTAATAATACTGAGCAGCACATAATTTGAAACCTGAAAATAAAGGCAAAATAACGTGCCTCTAATCAAATGTTCCATGTTACTTAAGTATTCAGTACAAAATATACCAAGGCTGTGCTTGCACGGTGTATACCAGCGAAAATTCACTGCACACACTCTTGATAATAGTACTAAATTACACAGAATTACATAAATCGTAACCTGCACAAAGTATATCACAATCATGCCACAGTGGGCAAATATGAAAAGGTCCGGTCTTACTGACTCAAAGTGCAAAGGCTACAGCTGATTCTGTTGTTAAATTATTCTGTTGTTTTTTTCAGTTTTCTACGTGCATAAAGGATCAAAATGGGTGAGGGCGATAATAACTTTGTTTTCTGATTGACAGAGAAATTGGTTTGGTGTCTTTGAGATGAATGTAGAACGTGCAGGAATCACGTAGGTTTTTACGATTTCTACCTCCTGGTGGTTGCAGCTTGTGCCCAGCATGTTTACTGCCAACCTCATTTTCATTAAGGGTTAGACACTGACATCATCCAACCGACGTGAGAGTGCTAGCTGGTGTATGTAACCTTAGGTGGGTTTATTTTGTTCTAAAAACAGGAGGAAACCTAAGGTATCAACGTCTTCAAAGTTTCAATTAAAGCAGGTGGGTGGATAGACACTTAATGGCAGGATAGGATGTGTTGTGCCAAGTGAGGGAGGCGTGTTTGGAAGATGGTGGGGCACTTACTAGGACAGAGGCCAAGTCCTGAAGGATGCTTATGGACTGACACCTGGTTATGATCTCTTTATTGTATGTGTAAGACATTCTTGATTTTTTTTGCAACCTTTGCATGATAAATGCTCCACCTCCCCCCCTGATTTCTCTTTTGACAGGACGCTATAGTTTATGTGGACAAGTTCTCAGACATAAGGTCTCTTGAAAGATCTCCAATGGGCACATGAACCGGTTTCGGAACAGGTCATGCATTGTCACGTGTGTTTGGAAGGTTATGTGCAGAAAGAGTTAATGTTTCCTTAGGTAAAATGACGTCATTGGCAAAGTCAATAACCATGGCAGCACCACACAATGTGCAGGGTTTACTTAGTACATAGTAAACACATCAAATCATTGTACCCTCACCTGTGAGGAGCGCCAGTGCAGCACCAACCTTGTTTTTCATTGTGATGATCTGCAAACAAAAGGCAAATAAACACTGCTATAGCTCTACAAAAGGCAGTATTATTTAAAAATAAAATATTTGCGCTTAAGCTATCTGAAATTAAGAAGATACTTTCATCAAACAAAACTTTCTGAGGTTGATGATGACCCTGTAAAAGGGATGTTTTCCTGACATTAAACTACAAACACAGAAGATAGTTCCCTCGTGTTCTGTTTAGCATTGTAAATAAGAAGCACAAGAGAAACGTTTCTCTTGTCATAGTGGTATTGCTTCGTCTCATAATAGAAGGATGGCAAAATCACATTAAACATGGTTTTCGCTCCAAATTAAAAATAACAGGCATTTGCAATGTAATCGGTCTCGCCTTTGGGACCTTATATGTATTTAGCTATGCATCACATTAGCCTGGGTGATGAAACATATAGGGCCCGATTCACAGAACTAACTTAAGACAAAATCCTAAACTTACTACCATTTTCGTATTCACAGAAGCCACTTACTCATTTTGGTATTCACAGAAGACACTTACTCACTTCGGTATTCACAGAAGTTAGAAGTCCTAACTTTAGGACTCCGAAATGCCTTCTGTGAATACCGAAAGTCTTAAAATTAGGATTTTTCTAAGTTTAGGAGTCCTAAAGTTAGGACTTCTAACTTTACTACTACTAAACTGAGAAATATCCTAATTTTAAGGCTTTCGGTATTCACAGAAGGCACTTAGAAGTCCTAAAGTTAGGAGTCCTAACTTTACTACTACTAAATTGTGAAAAATCCTAATTTTAAGACTTTCGGTATTCACAGAAGGCATTTAGGAGTCCTAAAGTTAGGAGTCCTAACTATACTACTACTAAACTGAGAAAAATCCTAATTTTAAGACTTTCGGTATTCACAGAAGGCATTTAGGAGTCCTAAAGTTAAGACTCCTAACTTCTGTGAATACCGAAATGAATAAGTGCCTTCTGTGAATACCAAAATGAGTAAGTGCCTTCTGTGAATACCAAAATGGTAGTAAGTTTAGGATTTTGTCGTAAGTTAGTTCTGTGAATCGGGCCCCTACTGTTTTTTAACATGGAGGGAAAGTAAGCACCCAACTGCGTGACACGCTAGTTATGGGAACACATGGAGAGAAATATTGCCTTTCATCCGGAAATAGTATAGTCTAAGTTCTGTTTTTAATATAAAATCAGGGCCTTTGGTGGTCAGACAATTTCTACGGACTGGAATCTAGAGAATGCTAAAGTGATTTTGGTATTTTACTGACTTCTGCTGGTCGTTTTCTATGCCGAAAGTTAAATACAGGCAGTTGCCAGAAAAATTTAAAAAAAGAAAGTCCCTTAGCAGAAAGCAATTTTGGTATTTTACTGACCTCTGCTGGTCATTTTCTATCAAGACAGTTAAATAGAGGCAGTTGAACAGCTTAAAAAAGTCCCTAAGCGGAAGCAGACAAGTCCTAGGGATGATCTCCAGAACCCACAAAGTACATACAGGTATAAGTATATACTAAAGTACATAAGTATATACTAAAGTATATACAAGAGGTCTTGAATGCTCGACCTACAAATGATACACAATAGATGTTAAAGAAAAATGTGAGGACCACCACGAGTGGTCATTATCACTTGATTAAAAAGGAGTCAAGTGATAATGACAAGAAAAACAGGTACAATTTTTAAATGTTTTTGTTTGAAAACACAAGTTTGTGAAATCAAGGTAACAAAATACAGAAAAGACATCTTCAGCAGTTCTTATTCCATAGATTTAAATACATAACAGGAGAACTAGAACCTTAAAGCAGAAAAGAATTCTAGTGAGTGTTTTTTCAGCGGAGACATGAAAATAAAATGTTGCTAAGGGAAAGTGAGGCAAGTTTTTAAAGGTGAGGTGCCTCTCTTAGATTCCTCATTGCAAGTCATCTGTCCAATGTGTCTTTTGGTCCCGTTAGAATAGCAGGGCTTCTCCCTACCTTGATCTGAAACTCTGGAATTCTTTACCACAGGAAATTCACTATCTTCACTTTCCCAATGGCCTGAAAGACTGTTTTTCCACTGATATTCCCTTCATTAAATTCTGTAGAGCTATTAGTTTCATCAAACTCGATTGTGGATATTTGTTTAGCTCTAAATATATTCATCAACATCAGACATATGTCCCACTGCAGCATCCCCTTCTCCGCCACGCCTCCCAGGTAGTGTACTTGTAAAAGAGCGGCAGACTGGTTTGACAAATCTACATTTAAGTAATTTTATACAACCAATTGCACATGTTTCTCGCTAAATTGTTGATGAACTTTAAACATGTCATAATCCATCCTCCTGTCTTGTACTAGAATGTAAAATCTCCCTCGGCGATCGTGACAAGAGGTTAGGATTCTATGAAAAACATAGGGCCATTTCTAGGAAAAAGTGGCGCAGCGTAGCGCAGCACGTCACCTTGCTGCGCCGCGTGACTGAGAAAAGGCAGGACTGCACCGTATTTAAGACAATACAACCCATTCCTGTCCTTTACCCTGCGCTGGCACACAGTAGCCTGCCTAGCACCAACCAAGGGACACTTGCACCATGGCACAAGGGTGCCTAATTTGCATGCAAGATTGCTTCTGTGCAGAAAGAGGATCGTTTTTGTGCAGGATTCAGCAACTTCCTGCACAAAAACAATCCTGCGAGGCGTTTTCCTCTTCCTATGAGCAGGGCCGTCTTTAGCGCTGGTGGCGCCCAGTGCAACAATGTTTGTTGGCGCCTGCCAAAGACCTCCTTCTCCATGGATTACCTCACTACCACCCTTTAATAGTGCCGCTCAATTATACATTACCGCTCTCTCTCTCTCATGCCTTTCTTTTGTTTTAAAGCACCACTCATACCAGCGTAAGGTGTCAGAACACTTTACATCACATTCACATTACACAAAGACAATGAATCATAAGTATTTAAATAAGTGTATCAGAAATGTGACTTAAGAAAGAGGACTACAATGTGTAGGAGGCACAAGCCAAGAAAAAATCACAATGCTCAAATCTATACCTTGCAGTTTGCATGTGGCTCTTTGATGGTAGTTAGTAGCTCACTGGATTTAAACTTTTAAACTGCAAGTCACAATTGGGGCTGTCTGACAGAAGCAGAAATGCACTGCCTTATTTAAATTGTATGCACTTTGTGATCTGCATGGTACTGGGGCTGACTTTGGGGGTCACTGTGTTTTCAAGTACAATATGGTTTTAAAAGCACATACTGCCACTTTCCTTGCCTTCAAATTTTTTCCGGCAACCATAGAAATGTCAACATAACTCTGGTGATAAATGCCAAGATAACTCTAGTGATTGGTGAACCTGCTGCAGAGGGATGCGTGTTTTGTTTAGTGGCATTTTTGACTCATCATAAAGTAGCGCAGGAGGTTAAAATGCCTGCTGCAAAGCGCATGTACCATGCAGATCACAAAGTGCATACAATGTAAATAAGGCAGTGCATTTCTGCTTCTGTCAGACAGCCCCAATTGTGACTTGCAGTTTAAAAGTTTAAATCCAGTGAGCACATCCCTAATTGTTATACACCAGAGCATGCAAAGGTTCATGTAACCTTCAATGCTTCACTAAAGAGTGCTCGGAAGCCCAAGTTACAGCCCTTCAAATCTACTCCAAAGGGACACGTTAAAGTTCAGCCTAAAAAGCAGCTAAACATCTTGCGAAAAGACCCTGCAGGTTTAGGAAGATTAGAGATGGTATATGATGGTATATGACAATCCAGTGATTCAACGTGATCTTGGATGCCTTCTTTCTCTTCCCTTCGATGCCAAACATGACAAACATTGAATTAGATTTCTTGTAGCCTCTGGATATTAGGAAGAAAGGATGGATCAGGGTGAAGAACCACAGCATCCTCAAGAAAAGAGAGAAAGGGAGGACGACAGAGCAAATCAGACAGTTCAGCCAACTGATGGCCAGAAGTGGCACCCGCCAAGAGCAAAACCTTAAAGAAAAGGAATTTAAGATCCACCGTTTCCAATGGTTTGAAAGAGGGGTGATGCAAGCTTCCAAAATTAAGGTAAGGTCCCACGAATGGAAGGCAGTGGAGTAGCAAAGATGGGTGCGGGGGGGGTGGTCCACCCTAGGCGACAAGACATTTGGGGTGGTGACCTCTTCTCAGCTCTTACGTGCAATCGCCACCCCTGATTCTTCAATGCGTGAGGCAGCAACAGTCCGTGAAATCAGCCAGTTCCCCCTACTCTTCAATGCGGCCACCACGGGTGGCAGGCGCAGGGACCGCCCTGGGAGGTTTAAGGGCTAGCTACATCAGTGAGGGAAGGTAGACTTCACTGAAGACCAAGAGGTAGCAAAGCTCTTGAATAACCTAGAAACCAATAGAAATTCCCCATTGACCAAGTCATACTTCACATCGAATGCCTAAATTGCATACAATTGTGACTTCAAGGTTGACAAGGAAAGACTTTTAGGAAACCCATCCAAGAGAAACTGGAAAAAAACTAGACAAAACACTCTACAGAGGAGAACTCTGGAGCAGAACACCAGGGGCTGTATTACACAAGTGCCACAGGCCACAATGAGCGCAAGTACATGCTTTGCATGCCACCGGGGCACTTAAGTTTTTCTGATGGGGCTACAAATGCTTCTGCAGCCCCTTCTTGAATACAGATGGTGCCGGGGCACAAAGAAAACCAGCACTATCATTAGAGGGTATTCGCTTATTAGCATGGTGGTGGAGCTTCATGAAAATGAGAAAATCTCTTTTCCTGTTAGCCTGCGTTGTATTACGGATGTGGGAGCAGAAAGATATCTAGTGTAAGCTTTCATGATCTGCATGATGCCTGGTCTCCCTTTATGTTTCTTCAATGAAACCGGCACCTCCATTACCAGTTTCTAAATTTGTTCTGCCTCTGGGGAGGATTTCCTCTTTTTAGGTGGTAAAGGAGAAGCAGAACACACACTGAATGATGAAGCATCAGGAGGAGGGGATATATTTCTCTCTCTTCTTCAATAAGTATTAGCCCATAACTCCAACCAAACAACAGAACCTCCTCGCAGAAATCCACCTCGATACTGACCATAGACGTCCCATAAAACAGGTTTAAATATATTTAAGAAATAAAAAAATGCACTACCCTCAGATGGTCAGTTACCTTAAAATCACCTAGCAGCTAGTCTGCATGCATGAAGGAACAGTGTCTTCAAATTTAAGCGTGTGCAGTAATAACTTTACCACTCGCCATAAATTCATCTACAGCTGCCAAACCCACTTATTCCTCTCTCACGGGGGGTCTGTACACTCAGTCTCTCTCCTGACATGCCCAGGCACTGCCTGACCTGCTGCTACTTTCCAGTAAGCCCACTACTGAATGAAACCAGTAAAAAGAAGGAATGCAAGCTTCCAGGTTCAAGGCGATCAATCTCCCGGGTGCGCTGGCTGTACCCTATCATTAAATCCTGGCTGAATCCTGCACAATTGGAATCATCAATTAATAAGGAAGCCTTGAAAGCCTGTATTAAATTGCTGATCACTGCCCAGGATCCATTCCACAATTCCCCATCAGCACTGCTCCTGCATTGATAGGGACATTGGGCCTAATTATTATGGCGGTTGGACGAGCGTCCTACCGCCATTCTGTCGGGAATGGCTGGCAGGCAGAAAGCGAACCCACCAGATAAATTACAATTCAACCACCTCCATGGCGGTCGGAAACATGCCTCTTAGCATTCAGGCTTGTGCTGCGGCCCAAACCCCGTTCGTTAATTCCGATAACGAACGAGACTCCTCCATGCTAACTAGTTACGCGACCCCTAGCTCTCAAACCCCTTGGTTTCCCCACCCCATGACAGGAATCTATGACTGTCTTCACACAGTTTAGCCACACTTGACCTTGCCCCCGGATGAGCCCCGCTTAATTTCAGCCGGCCACCTGGCCTTGCTCCCGCGGCTAGTGGGCAATTTCTTATGCTCAGGCCAGCCAATCATTCTTGTCCTGATGATGATCCTAGTATTGTAGACAGGATCGAAACGTCGTCGACCCAAGTTAACAACTTGCACATTAAGCCAGTGTGTTAAAAAAGTGCAATTGTTGTTACTCAAAAAGCTTCTAACATTGAATTTGTAAAAAAGCTCATTACGTCTTGCCTGAAATGCCCCCTTTTATGTAATTGTTTTATATGTATTGTCTTCTTTTCTCCCCAAAGGATACAGGACTGTGTCCCACAATTAGTATGTTATTGTAATTGTTATTTTTACATTTTAGAAATAAATAGGGTTGTCCGGCTGGACATCCCATAATTTAATATAGCTTCGATTCTGGACTATATTTATCCCAAGTGTATTTTCCCTCTTTCCAAGGACCACTGTTTCCTTTAAAACAAAAAAGGGCTGCAGCACAAGCCTCAATGCTACGAGGCATGTTTGCAAAAATCCCTGGAATTGGTGACAGACACCATGTGGTGCCTTCCACACGGTTCAGAGATGATTAGGGGGGGGAACCATAGGTGCCCTTCAGGCCCAACATGAAATGGCAGGCGGAAAGGGACATTGTAATCCATACAGCGGTGCCTGAGCAGCCAAAGCCCCTATTGTAGGGATTGCAGTCCCTCCGACAGTCATACGGCTCCTTGAGGAGGCTGGCATTTAATTTAATTGATAGCTAACTTTGAATGCATCACAAATTGTATTGTCTTGTTGTTATTAATATTACGTTTATATCCACCTTCCAAGGACTCACAGCAGTTTAAGTTCTTCTGTGATTCATACTGATCCAATTCAGGGCTGATAATAAACCAAAAGGAAAACACGCACGTGAGCTCAATTTGCTGAGGACTATCTCAACAGATCTGCAACAGAGCTACAAAAAGGGTGTAATTTATGGAGCAACTTTAGTGATCCGAGGGGCACTGAAGACAATGTATTTATGTAATGCAGGTCATTTCTTATTATAGTTTAGGAGTGGTTTGTAGGGCAGTAGAGTGGGTAGTGTTTTTGAAATGCTTGTTTGTTTATTAATGATGTGTTTTAATTTTTAGATTTAATTCTCATTGTTGGAAGCCGGAGTCCCAGTCATGGACCGCTGTCACAAATGCACGCCCCGGGACTCCTCACTCAATGTTAGGCCAAGTAAGGACACCGCTTGCGAGATATCCCTGCTCACCCCCTTAGTAGCTTGGCACGAGCAGCCAGGCCTATCTCCAAGGCACAAGTGTATAGTAAGTGCAACCACGTCCACAGCAACCCACTGGTGACACCACAAATGGACTCCACACAAGTTTGATAAAAACGAGTATAAACTTTATATAAAAAGATTTACAATCAGACCACACGATATAATAGCCAAAATACAATAAAGGGTAATATTTGTTCCGGCTGGCTGGTAGGTTCAAATCCCAACCACCGCTTTCAAAATGCTATGCTGGTCGCAGTGCAGTAATCACACACGTTGCAACAGACAAACAATAGTGAGCTGCGTAATGATACAATCCTGTGCTGGGCAAAGGAGAGATAATACAATGCGTAACGATACATCCCAGTACCTTGCAATGGAAGAAATACTGCAATGCGGGCCCCTACAATCCTGTACTTTGCAAGGGAGAAGTAATGTCAGGCGTCCTAAAACAGTCTGGCAGTTCGTTAGCAGCAATATTGGCAATGTGTATTATGACAGTCAGCCTCTTCGATAGCAGTTGCCCCCACACGTATCAACGATGACATAAAATACAGCTTCTCACTCGGGCCCCAGTACTGCCACTCCTTTGGTCAGTACGGGCCCCAATCTGAGCCAGAGCAAAGGCTCACATTGCCAGACGGACTGAAAGCCTGCACCCCGCCCAGGCAGTGATCCACGTTACCTGGGGGCGCGACCCCTCTTGTCTCTCCTCCTTCAATGAACTGGGTCTTTCCTGCAGAACTTTCTCAATGGGCCTGGCAGATAAGCTCCTCCGGGCTGCCGGTCCGGGACACGATTGTTAGGAAGGTCTCAGGCAGCCGCAGGGCACAAGTACCCCACATCTCTGAGATTACGTTCTCCAGGTGCATTTTCACCACAGCACCCTCTGGGTCTCCTCCAGCACGAAGCCACCCACACAATGCTGATGGGACTTCACATCGACTCCGAGTGCACGTTCACCAGGCACTCCTTCCTGTTGTCTCAGTTGGCACCAAGACACGCACACCGCGCTGCAGAGACTCACTTTCTTCCGGTGCACATGATGATCCGCCGATCACCTTCACAGTCCCAGGTTGCACCAAAGCACGCACACTGCTTCACTGAGACTTACTCCAACTCCGGTGCCCCGATATCCAGGCGCTCTTCGCCAATGCCTTCGGCTGCACCTCGACACGCTCACCGTGTCCGAGCCTCACTTCTCCTCCGGTGCACTCGATAACCAGGCGCTCTTCACCAGTGCCTCCAGTGCACCCTGACACTCACCCTGTGTGTCTGAGACTCACTCCACTTCCGATGCACGTGTTGTCCAGTCGCTCCTCGCCAATGCCTCCTGTGCACCACGACTCGCATCCTGCGCGTCCGAGACTCCCTTCACCTCCTATGCACATGCTGACCAGGCGCTCTTCACCAGCGCCTGGGGTGCACCACCACATACACCCTGCGTGTCCAAGTCTCACTTCACCTTCGATGCACACGTTGACCAGGCGCTCTTCACCCATGCCTGCGGTGCACCATGACACGCACTCAGCACGTCTGAGTCTCTCTTCTCTTTCGTGTGTCCATGATCACAGGGCACAGTCCCAACAGCCTCTTCCTTGGTTAAAACAGCAAACTGCAGACCAGCCCCAGATCACGAAGCAAGAGTCGGTCCTTCCCAGCAGTCTCTTCAGTTGTTCCTTCCTTAGCAGAGGTTCCCCTTGAACACGAAATGGGTCCAAGCCTTTTCAGTCTCAATCCATTTCCATTCCAACGTTCAGGGGTTTCAGCTCTCATAGTTATACCCCTAAATGTTTTTGAAGTTCGTTGTGCTCAGAGGTCCCTGACCCCTGCCTAAATCAGTTCTGGGTGTCTCACTCATAGTGTCACCTTTCTCCCTTTGATACTGGGGGTATGGATCCTTAATCACTCAGCAGGAGATGGGTCAATTGTTTTATAGCTGCAACCCAGGCCTCTTCACCTCCTGGGGTTTCTCCTTGCATTCTCTCCAGATGCAGGTCAGCCTGGTGCCATCTCCACCCCTCCCTTCTCAGATCCAGACAGTCAATCCACATTCAGCAGAGACACACAGAAATGCTTAAAGCCCAAAACTCAGCCACTTTCTAAAAGAGTGGTTTCTAAACACACAGTGACAAAACCACCTTCATGGAAACATGTGTTATGACATTGTGAGTTCATACATACTAAACTCCACCTCTCCATTTTAAACTTATGAGAAACTAGGCTAACAAACACAATACCCAGCCTCCCCCGTTCTGTCCTAAGGGCAGGATGGCCCTTTACCAGTGAAAAATGAAATGGAGTATTTTTCACTGTAAGGACATAACACACACCTCAGTAGATGTCCTGCCTTTTACTTACAATGCACCCTGCCCAGGGGTTACCCAGGAACTAGCACAGGGTACGCAAAAGGGAAAGTAAGGCCTGACAAGTGGTTGCACTTGTCAGGACAACATGCTAACTTAGCAAACTGCACGCAGGCCGTACACTGCAGGCCTGAGTTCCCTTCTCCGCGCACCTTTGCATTACTAGCCCTGGCACACACAGTGAACATCACTACGGACTTTACTAGTAAGGCAAACATACCAATCATGGCCAACCAATTATCATTACACTTTACACAGGGAACACTTGTACTTTGATACTGATCAGCAGTGGCAAGGTACCCAAAGCATCTAAATTGGCAACTCTATGTCAGGAAAACGGTCTGGGGGGAAAGCAAAAAGTTTAGGGAACATTAGCCAAAAAGACCAAGTCCTACACACATTTTATTAAAAATTGAAATGTATTAAGGTATTTTGTATTTTTAATTATATTATGATTTTTTTATTTATTGGGTAGTATTTTATTGTTTTTATTAGAAATGTCTAACTGTTACTGTCAATTCCTACATTTTCGGTAGGATGTGAGTTTTGCAATTTATACTTTTTAATGTTTAAAGATACTAATGGTTAATGCTTGAATTTTTTTTTTTTGTACATTTAGGTGCCGATTCCGATCCGTTAAAAATAATTACGCGCCTCCCCCCATGTACGCCCCCCCCCATGTTCGCACCTTACCCCCCCCATGTACGCGCTGTACCTCCACATGTACGTGCCGTACCCCAGGGCCGCACGTGTACGCACCGAACCCCCACCGCATGTACGTGCCGCACTCCAACACCGTACCCCAGCACCCTCACCCAGCATCGCGTATGTATGGATCGTACCTACGCGAAAAAGACTCTTACAGAACCAGGACACTGTAAAACAGCACAAGGAGGGTCAATTTGACTCGCACTACACCACAAAACATGTCTATATGACAAAATACATCTCAATGGCTGACCTGGCACATCCAAACAGGCAACAAGTGACCTGTTCCCAAGGTGAAAAACCAATCAAGCATCTATACCCTTAGTCTTATATTTAAGACAATCTATTAAGCATGTGGTCACACCATCAATGCTACTTATGGGTATGATTTCACCTATTTAGAAAGAAAGAAGAAGAAATTCATATGAGGTACAGTAGTCTCATTAATCCCAAGTTGTCTGTCTCAAAACACCCAATAGTGGTGAAAAAGTGTAGGAAAGGAGCGAGGGAGCCTCACGGTAGCACCACCATGGAGGTTTAAGCAGGAAGGTACTCGCCTGCTGCCTCAAGGTCTCATCATCAGCAACCCTCGTTCCGAAAACAAATTGAGTGTAAGGGAAGAGAAATAGGTAACAACCTAAAGAGTGCTAAGGTGTGTGTAAAGAAAGATGTAGTGCCAAATTGTGTGCACCAAGGAAACCCCACAACTTATATATAAAAGTGAACTAGTACACACTGGCTTACAATTTTATTCCGTGCTGTGTGTCTACTTCAATTTAAAATGCCGACATGTTTCATTGCCTTTGGGTACACTCATGGCAATTTCATCAGGGCGTGGGGTTTTTTCTCAACCCTGCATTTCCGCCTGTCTTTTGATAAAAACTTCGGAATTTGCGGTGCTGAGCTAACGCCGGACGCACAAGTAACTGAGGCTCACAGTAGGAGCCTCCCAGAAGAGCCCAGAACGAATGCAGTTTATCGCATACCAGAGCTCCAGGGTAAAGGTATACCCGTCCTGGGTAAAATTCCGAAGTAGACACACAGCACGGAATAAAATTGTAAGCCAGTGTGTACTAGTTCACTTTTATATATAAGTTGTGGGGTTTCCTTGGTGCACACAATTTGGCACTACATCTTTCTTTACACACACCTTAGCACTCTTTAGGTTGTTACCTATTTCTCTTCCCTTACACTCAATTTGTTTTCGAAACGAGGGTTGCTGATGATGAGACCTTGAGGCAGCAGGCGAGTACCTTCCTGCTTAAACCTCCATGGTGGTGCTACCGTGAGGCTCCCTCGCTCCTTTCCTACACTTTTTCACCACTATTGGGTGTTTTGAGACAGACAACTTGGGATTAATGAGACTACTGTACCTCATATGAATTTCTTCTTCTTTCTTTCTAAATAGGTGAAATCATACCCATAAGTAGCATTGATGGTGTGACCACATGCTTAATAGATTGTCTTAAATATAAGACTAAGGGTATAGATGCTTGATTGGTTTTTCACCTTGGGAACAGGTCACTTGTTGTATGGATACGTTTGAGTGGGGGATGACCTGTTCTCTGCCCCTATAGCTCCAATTTGTGTTGTGGACATCCAAACAGGCAAACAGAGGCCCCAAATCACAACCACCTCTTATAACACACCCACCAAAATTCAAACACAGCCACACCCAAAAATGGACCAATAAAAAGGGCCCACACACACAACCCATGAGCCTTTGCAACAGACCCACTGCTGCCAGACCCCACTGAGAAACAACTCCACTGAGAAACAACTCCACATTACTCATACCTCTACTACACCTTCACTCACACACCTTCACACAACCTGCTGCACAAACATCCCCCTCTTCACATTCACACACACACCGTCACATTCACACCCACACACCCACAACCATCCACACCCACACCCCACACCATGCCCACAGACAAGAATCCAAAGTTCACAACCGCGGAGCTGGACCTCCTTGTCAACGAAGTCATCAGAGTCGAGCCACAGCTGTTTGGAACATTGGTCAGACAGACCAGCATAGCTGAAAAATCTGCCATGTGGCAGAGGATTGTAGATAAGGTGAATGCTGTTGCATCCATCCGAAGGACCAGGCATGAATGCCAAGCCAGGTGGTACGATCTGCGCAGGGCGGTCAAGAGGAAAATGAACGAAGAGTATGCCCAGAGTAACATCACTGGAGGTGGGCCGCCCCGCAGACCCGTACACTACCATCCCTGGGAGGAGAAGGTGATGGCCCTGCTACCGCCGGTGGGAGTACACGGAGTGGAAGGAGTCGCAGAGCCTGGTGAGTACACAAACAACTTACGTAACATGGGGGCAATGGGGTCCACACCACATATACACCAAATGCATGCAACTTCCCCCAAGCACTCACCACACACAACCACACTCAAAAACCACGCTCATGCCACTAATGTCTCCATGCACCCTTCACAAATCAAGGCAAGGCCATGTCCAAGGCTACAACAACCACAAACACAAGACTGGATGTCCGGGAGGCTGGGAGGGTGGGCCCCACACAACACATTGTGAAAATGAGAGGCAGACACCAATGCCCTCAGCCCATATGGCATAGGTACATACCCATGCACAATGCACAGGGACTGGAAATGTACTGACAAGGTAGCTGACACTTGGCCCTGCTGTATGCAGCACAAGGGCCTCCTGGGAGCACTGTACACTCAAACAGCAACTCCACAAGCACAGGTATCTAGCACAGGAACTCACACTCACTGTCATGCCAGTATGCACCATGAGGGGACAGACACATCACCTGGGAGACCCAATGACAACTCACACTACACACAACAGCACACCCGGTCACAACCTCCCCCCCTTAACACAAGCACACACCCCTGGGGCAGGCAACAGATTTACACACTCCCACAATAGACATGGGACACAACAAGACCAATCCAGAGCCAAATAAGCATCAGAGCCAACAATCTACAGGTCAAACACTCAGGAGAACATCCCAATATGTCCCCCGCAACATACCCATCCCCAAGTGGACATTGAGAGGAATGCTAGGCACATCCAACTACCTGGAGGAACTGTGTCAACTTGAATATGTATGAAACATAGATGTTGCATGAAACACCATTAACATTGTCTCTCTCTCACACACAGGGCAACGACGACGATCTCCCCCCAACACTGGGGGGGAAGAATCACAGTTCCAGGCTCCACGTGAAGATGATCCCACCGGCAGCGACGACTCTCACCACTCCGTGGAGGGAAACATCCTTTACCACTCAACCATTACAATGCGGTATGGTTACATCGTGGTTTTAACAACGCAAGTCGTTACACCGACTTGCACTGGAGGGCGCTGTAGGATAAGGAATAGTGTGAATTACTTTCCAACACCTTCCCTACTGTACGTAGACTGGAGTTGGAATAGTAATTCACACTATTCCTATGTCCAGCGCACTCCAACGCAAGTCGATGTAACGACTTGCATTGTTAAAACCGCGATGTAACATACCGCGTTGTAATGGTACGCGTTGTTACATCATACATCCCTCCGTGGATGGCCCCGACCAACCTGGACCCTCTGGTGCCCAAGCCCCTGTAGCACCTGCGTCAGGTACATCTGTGCCAACCACCACCCCCATTCCTGCCACATCCCAGAACACACCCAGGAGCCCTGCTCGCACTGAACAACAGAGCCAGTCTGACCAGGAGGGACAAGGTTCTCCGGGCACCCAGGAGGAGGCAGGCAACCCTGCAAATGCCATCCCTCAGGGGTCCCGTAGACCCGATGTGCCCACAAGGGCAGGCCAGGCTCAAGTGGGCAGGGGTGGTGGGAGTGGAGGCAGGCGGAGGCACGAACCTGACCAGCCAGCTCAGGACACCGGTATGTCACACATACGCAACATCCTGGACTCATACCGGCGTAACACCAGAGGCATCAACCAGGTCGTGTCCAGACTCTCTGAGATGCAGGGGACCCTCGATGAGATTAAGAACCTGCAGGTCGAGCATCATGCCAGTCATCAACAACACCAAGGACGGATGGAGGCAAGACTGGCTGAGCTCCTGGCAGTGCACAGGGACGTGAGCCAATCACTCCGTCAGATCGCCCAAAGCATCAGCAACCCTCCCTGTGCCACCAGGCGTAGACCAGCACCAGACACAGGGAGGGAGGAGGAGGAGGATTCGTCTGACGGAGCGTCCCCAGCATCGTCAAGGCCTGCATCTGAGGGTCCCCGGAGGAAGGTGGGTCATCCACGGAAAAGACCGTGAGAGTCAGTGGACCATCCACATCTCCCAGGTCACCTGGCCTGGCACTTGGCCCTCTGGCGCAACAGCAGCACCTCATCCAATGACATTCTCTGCCACATGGACTTGCTGGTCACAGTCTGACCAATGATGACCAACACTGTGCCCTGGACTCTGATGACTTCCAATGCCAAGGATACCATCTCCCCCTGTGAACTTTGGATTCTATTCCCCCGGTAGAGCACCTAATTGCATCTACCAAACCACTTACCCCATCGCAAATAAATATATCACTTTGGAAATGAGACGTTCCTGTCATTTTGCATTATTCAACGACATATGTGTGTGGAAATGTCAAACTATGCCTGAGTGTTGAACTAACTCCAGCCATCCATACCCTGGGATCAGAGTCTGGTACAGGACACACATGGGTCACAAGGTATCATTCAATGTAGGCATGGAGCACAACACTCACCTGTGATGGCCTCAGGCTGCTGAGGGGGTGCTTGCTAAACTGTGCGGAGAGACCTATTTGGGAGATCATCATCAAGGTGTAGAGGTCATGGCTCATGTGGAGGTTCCCGGGGAGGGAGTCCCAGGTATGTGTGGCCAGGTGGGAGAACAATGTCCTGTATGCTGGAGTACGGTGGATGTGAAGAACGGTGGCCAGGGCAAGGCTGGATGCATGGAGATGGCCCAACGGGATCTAGGATGACAGACGTACAAGGTTGGTTGGGGTCGGGGTTGTGGACTGCCTCCTGAGTGTGGGTGGGGAGTGTGGAGGTCATCCTGCAGCAGACAGTGATCCATTGCAGCTATCTATGGTGGACGGTGAGGTGGCTGGGGCGCAGGGAGTTGAAGCTGAGGTGTGCAGATGCACCCTGGAAGTGGACAAGTTTCCTGGGAGTTTGGATGTACTTGCTCCGTAGAGGGCAGGGCAGTATTTGACACGGATGTTGTCATGGACCTGGGGAATGGTCTGTCTTTTCTTGGAGTGGATCTACCGGTGGATCATGTGCATAATGCAGAGGGCGTTGCAGCATGAGGTACAGATGGTGTGGACTAGCATGGCATATGTGAGCGAACCAAACATGATGCACACCATCTTGTGTGTGTGGCCACTGGGTGCTTGTGCAGGGCTCTTGCGGGTGGGACACAGGCACTTGACCCAGCTGGAAGGGGACAATCCTCAGATGATCACCTCAGTCCTGTACAAGTCCAGCCTCAGGTGGCTCGTGTTCAGCCATTCATCAATGGATCTCATGCATACTTGAATGATGTAACTGCCAATGTCTGTGTCTTTGTTGAGGGTGAGGAGCACCTGGCTGTCAATGGCATACAAGCTGATGATGAGGTGCTGTGCGCATGTGATGGTGGAGAGGGGGGTCCTGGACACTCTGTAGATTGACATGCTGAGAGATGATCATGTGCCATGTCCCAGACGATGACACCATACTACATGCTGAAGCCTTGAGTCCCACTCCCATGCCCTTGCTGGGCTACAGAGCCTGTGGGGAGTATTAGGGACGTGACCTGGTTGGTGTGACAGGGCCTGGAAGGCGGGGCAGCGCAGTGTAGGCAGTTGGTGTTGCACACTCAGCATGCAGAGGTGTCGTGTGTGTGCCCAGGGTATGTCTGACAGCAGGCGTTAGATGTGCGGATGGACATAGCTCGGAGTGTGGCTGATACATCAGACTGTAGTGTGATGTGGGTTACGCAAGGACAGGATGGTGGTGCAATGTGCACCTTGCATGTGCTGATGGTCCAGCCTTTGGCACCGCGTGGCGGCAACAGTGGCATAGACAAGCTGAGGACAGCCAAATGAATGGGTGGAGGGAGGAAGTGAGGAGCATCTTGGAGGCGTGTGGGTTGCCAAATCTGGATACTCCGTGGGCCCTTGCTGCAGGGGCCGCAGCAGCAGGCGGCATCTACTTGTAAAATGACAGAATTTGCACACATAGACTAGGATGTCAGAAGAACAACTGCAACAGGCGCGTGTGTAAAGTAAGGAGTGTCCAGTGTCACATAGCACACCCAGAGACAATGCATGCACAATCACCAAAGAAGCATGACACCGGATCAGGAAAATGAAGGCCGACCTGCGCACAGGAGACACACCCTCAGCAGCTGTTGCTGGCCCATTGTGTGGACCAACATGCCAAAAAACATACACGACCATGTACTTCATGCCCAATAGGGAGCCTAATCCATGAGCATATGCATGCATGTTGCTAAACTACACATGGACTCCTATGCATAATCTTCCACAACTATGCCAGATATGCCGCATGCAAAGTGGCAAGAGACCTGCATTGACAGAGATGAGGCACCTTGGAGTGTGACTAACACCTTTATTACTCAGCCTCACGCTAAGGGAAATGCATCAATTGGAACAGACTCACAGGTCATTTGGCTGACCATGTGTGACCTACACTGGACACCCCCTTCAACACACAGATGTGTAAATACTACTGAGCTGGCACACAAGTGAAGGGGTTGAGCCTAACACCCCTTGCTGCACACGGAGAGTCTACAATTCCCCATTGAGCCTCATATGGGGATGTCCCACACTATGTCCACCATTAGCATCCTGTATGTTCCTGAGGGACGTTATCCACACATTGATGCCTTCATCAGAATCCACAAACAATTACAGATGACTGTCAGGAAGGGTGACTATCAATCCATGGGAGCCATGCAACACGTCATGTGGCCCATGGTGAGTCGACATGTATGCATGGTAACACAACATGCACAGGAGCAGTCCCCACATATCACAAACACGTACCACCCACAAAATGCCTTGCTGCACTCCTTACCCCAAATGACTTTTCACCATGTCTGTGCATGTAACTCAGATCCAGCACACGTTGCAATACTCATGAGGAATAGCAGGAGGGCAATGATGACATGAGCAGACGACAGCCGCAAGAACCTGTGGAGGCCAGACACACAACAAGTCAGCGAAGAGCTAGTAATCCTCAGACATGTACATGTACTCTACAGGAATGATGTTGTCACCATGCCCTTAATAAATTTAGTGTCCCAGCTAATATGTGTGGAATGACATCATCACTTGAACGACACATCAGAACACACATCCAAGTCACTTAGCACACAGTCAGCTCGACACACACATTGCAACACATGCCACACAAGGCTCAAAGTGTGCACACTCAGACACAGGGACTCACCATCATGAGAAGAAGTTGCGGATAAGCTGACTCCGGATGTCCTCATCCTCATCCTCATCCTCACTTGCCCCGTGCCCGAGCCCTTCATCCTCCACGGGTGGATGATCCTGCTCATCCGGATCAAGGATGAGTGGCACGGCCTTCTCCACTGCCATGTTGTGCAGCATGCAACACACAATGAAGATTTTGCAGACCTTCACCAGGGCATATGGGAGGGCGCCGCCGGTCTTGTGGAGGCACCGGAATCTGCTCTTCAGGAGTCCAAACGTCCTCTCAATTACGCGCCTCGTCTGCCCATGGGTGTCGTTGTACCGGTGTTCTGCGGCTGTTCTGGGGTTGCGGAGAGGCGTCATCAGCCATGGCATGTTGGGATAGCCAGAGTCCCCTACATGGAAACATCATGTGAAGAAGTGGGTCAGGAGATGCCGTAAGATACAAAGATAGCGCTGAACACAGGACTAATAGAGTATACCCACCAACAAGACATGCTGGTTCCGCGTGCAGCTGCAGCATCATTTCTGGCAACCTGCTACGCCTCATGATGTATGCATCAATGGAGTGGTAATGTTTTCTGTTTCTATAGGCTACCTCCTGTGCCTGTGGTGGTACCAAAGCCACATGTGTCCCATCAATGGCCCCAATTACATGAGGCATCCCTCCCAGGGCATAGAACTCACCCTTGACACCTGTCAACTGCTCACGAGTGGGAAAATGGATGAATTCATCTAGGTGCACCAACATGGCTTCTATAACATCATACAGGACACTGCTGAACATTGTCTGGGACATGCCACCGACATCAGCTATGGTCAATTGAAACGTGCTGGTGGCAAAAAAATGTAGGGCTGCCATCACCTTCACCTTGGGGGTCAGAGCTGTAGGATATCTGTATTGTAGTTGGAGGTGTGGTGCAAGCCGGCGGGTCATGTCCTCTATCAACTCCTGCGAGAAGCAGTATCTGCGTATGCAGTCATGTTCACGCATGGCATCCAGGTCTGGCATTCGTCTGGGGAGAGGCGGTGCCCTGCAGAGATTTGGAAGGAATAACGAGTGAGTACATTACCACAACAATGTCACTGAGGTGAGCACATGTTCAACAGAATACACATCTGCTTAATACAGAGTCTGTGCTGTGCAATACATCCAGGACACGTGGGCCAGCCAGGTGATACTCCTATGAAGAGCCAGCCACAATAGTTGCATGGCAATGTTGACGTGACATGCCATTAAAATTGCTGTGGGCCAGTGTAAGTGACAAGCCAGACACATTACATGAGTAACAGACATCCACATATCAGCATTTGAAGGATGTCATCTCATACAGACAGCTGGCGGGAGTCTAGACGCACAGGTCACATGTCATCTGGAAATGGACAGATAACACACATTTCCATTAAGGGGTCCATGTCAAAAACTGATGACACAGACATTGAGAGAACGCAGATATTGCCTCATGTCAGGTAGTAATCTTCGAACCATCATGACACAATTAACGTGTGAGTCCACATGTGGCATGGTGTGCGTATATGTGTGTCATGCACATATGCACACAGACACATGTTGGATGCTGCAACAGCAGATGGAGTTGACGGAACACCAACGGAAAGCTCATGGGAACACATGACACACACATGTCATAGTCACATCGTGGCACGCTGGGAGTCACATGTCAGGTGTAATTATCCATGTACCTGGCATCAGGGGACAGTTGCGGGTGTTGCTGACTGTGCCATTCCAGTGATGCAGTGCTTGACACGTGTGTCGTACTTACACACATTTGCAAAGTGTGAAGGGGAAGTGTGCCACGTAGTGCCCCATCACACATGACATGTGTAAACAGCTCATCACACATCTATTGTGCCACAACATGAGGAGACATGTGCCACATCACTGCCTGACACACCTAGGCCCTGCACATGAAGGACTGCACTGACAATGACTTGATGTACAGCCTTGTGCAAGTCTGACACCTCCATTCCTTTCGTGTGCGCCTCCTATCACCAGTGTAAGCAGTGAAACGCAGTACACATGCTCTGAGGGCGTGTGTAGGGCCCGTACTCACGTGTGAGTAACTGGCATACACGCGTGAGTACGTGCCTATCACTATAGTTGTGTTACTGTAGGTCCGAGTGATACGGCATGTACTCACGCATGTACGGGCCGTACACGCGTGAGTATGTGCCGTATCACTAGGCCCTACGGTACCGCCAACTATAGTGATGGGCACGTACTCACGCGTGTACGGCCCGTACACGCGTGTGTATGTGCCGTATCATTCGGACCTACAGTAACACGACTATAGTGATATGCACGTACTCACGCGTGTACGGCCCATACACGCGTGAGTACGGCCCGTATCACTGTAGTGATGGTGCCCTAGGGGTACGTGTGAAACGCGCCGTACCTGTGTGGGGATTTAAGAATTACAATGGGGACGCATGAGGGACAAGTATTAGGGCCTAAATGCATGCTGGTTGTCATGGATACCGTTTTTCAAGTTCAAAATTTTACATCATGTGGTCTGGAAAAAGCAGTTGGCCACATTTAACATTGTTGCAAAGTGGTTGTTGACTTCACATGTGTTAGACCCGGCCCTCGTAACATAGCTAGACCTGACCCCTGCACCTCACACCAGCCCCCAAACCCACGGCCTAGCCGATCCTTCCCACCAGAACTCGCACGCACCCAACCCGGGCTTCCCCGTCCGTGGCCTTCTGCCCTTCGGCCACACCGGGCCCGTGTGCCCACTTCATGCAACAAGATGGCCACCCGGCCCCAGCACGACCCTGGCCTAGAGGCGCCACTCCGGCTGGAGGACATCACGCTCCCCTTGGGATGAGGGAGGGAGGAGCAGTTTCTATCACACCTCTGCGCTTCCCTGGGATGGTGGGTTTCGATCGACCTGCCGGCCTCCCCGAGGGCTGGCTCCACGCCTGCTGGGTGTCTGGGACTCCTCCCGACCCGGCCCTGAAAGGATCAAAAGACAATGGCAGGAAACCCCAACAAGCGACCCCTAGGTGACAAGACCCCTGCCTGCACGGACTCCGGACATCAAAGAGGAGTCGCCCTATAACAAGGGGTGCTCTGGGACTGTCCGGCAGATTCGCCTTGGAACACCTGAGCCCTGCTGAGTGACTCGCGGCTCCCTGAAGATCGTAAGACCTCCGAACTTGTGCTTGAGCCCTGCTGAGCGACTCGCAGCTCCCTGAAGATCGTAAGACCTCCGAACTTGTGCTTGAGCCCTGCTGAGTGACTCGCGGCTCCCTGAAGATCGTAAGACCTCCGAACTTGTGCTTGAGCCCTGCTGAGCGACTCGCGGCTCCCTGAAGATCGTAAGACCTCCGAACTTATGCTTGAGCCCTGCTGAGCGACTCGCGGCTCCCTGAAGATCGTGAGACCTCCGAACTTGTGCTTGAGCCTTGCTGAGTGACTCGCGGCTCCTCGAAGATCGTAAGACCACCGAACTTGTATCCGTGCCCTGCTGAGTGACTCGCGGCTCCCACAGACTCTCTTGGTCCCGCCGGACCCCACGACGACAAGCGTATCCCCCAGCTCGAGGATTGTGAGCTGTGCGACGGGTACGCTCCTGCATTTGATCCATATCCCCAAAGACTGTCCCGCTACCTCCTACTCCCCTCCAAGACTCTGAGAGCCCACGCTCTGCTTGTATATATTTGCCGTGCTGATCATAAAGATCCTACCACTACAATCTGATAAAGATTTACTCGTAAGAACTCCTCGTGTGGTGTCTCTCTGTCGTGTGGTGCCGAGTGTGCGATCCTAGATACGAGGTTCCTCCCCTGAGGAGTCTCCCGCCAGTGCCCGGCCACGATACCTCGAGGGTGGGTCTCAGGGCAGTCAGGGCCCCCTCCGGGCCCCTCTGAGGTCGCCTTCTAACATTGGTGGCAAGCGACGGGATTCGGGCCCATAATCTAGAGATCGTACCGTGAACGGCTGACGCACTACCGACAAAGATGGCAGAAGGAAACGCCGTGGTTCTCATAGAAGACGACGCCAGTACCGTGTTCCAGGTGGAACAGCTGGAAGAGTACACTCACAAACAGCTAAAACAATTCTGTAAGGAACTCAGAATCGCTACCACTGGTCTCAACACCAAAGAAGATATGCAAAAGGCACTGAAAGCTTGGGTGGATTCTGGAGCCTCCCGGCCAGAAGGAGCGGGGGAGCCCCACGACGAAGCTGGACCCTCCCAAGGAGAACGCAGCAGCAACCAGGTGCGAGGCTTTGTACCAGACGGGGGCCTATCCCCGGAGGAACTCGCAGACCGAGAAAAAAGTCGCCATCACGAGCTCGAATTAGCCAAACTCAAAATTGAGGGCGAGCTGAAATTAGCCGAGAAAAAGCTAGCAGTAGAACAGTTGCGAGTACAAGGAGAACTAGAAGAGAAGAAACTCCAACGAGAACACGAGGGAAAGAGACTTCAACTGGAACATGAATGCAGCCTGAAGGAAATAGAACTGAAAGCAAGAAGCGAAGAAACGCGGCCCCCGGGGAACCGGGAGGCGGCCGCCCCGACAGAACAGAAGGTCCACATCCCCAAGGATGTGGTCAAAGAATATTACAAAAATGATGACATTCAGCAGTGGTTCCGGGCCTACGAGGTCGCCATGGCCTCCCATCGGGTCCCACAGAAGGATTGGGGGGGCTGGGTTATGGGGACGATTCCTGAGCGAAGGGAGAGACACCCTGCTCGACCTACCCACCTCCATGCAAACATCCTATGAACACATGAAAGCGGCCCTCCTCACAAGGTACGGCCTCACCCCGGAGATGTACCGCCAGCGGTTCCGGGACTGCAGGAAGATCCCGGGTACCACCTGGGTGGAATATGTGAATTTCTTCAGCCGCGCCTTCGATGGATGGATCAAGGGCAGCAAGGTAACCACCCTGGAAGAACTAACAGACCTTATGCTGTGGGAACACCTGGCGGCCAACTGCTTTGTGGAACTCCGCCAGCATCTGCTCGACAGCAAGCTCACGGACCCAAGAAAGCTGGCTGTTGAGGCGGATCGCTGGACCAACACCCGGGTCTCCCGGGGCCCTGTAGGAGAGTACCCCCGAGCCAGTCAGGGACCACCCCGCCAGAGAGGGGGGGGAAACCAGGGAGGGCAGAGAGAGTCCCAGGCTAGTCCCCCGAAGTCTCAACCTCCACCTTTCCCGGGACCCCCACCAGCTGTATCCGGCCCCCCCCTTAGACGGGGGCACCGGGTAACCATCACTTGTTTCCGTTGCCAGAAGCCCGGGCATTACGCCAATGACCCTGAATGCCTCATGGCCCCACGCACCACCCAGGCAGCACCCCCTACTAGACAGATAGCCAATGTAGCCCTAGGGGAGGAGGTTGAGGAGGCCGAGGAGTGGGAACACGCCGCTATGGCCCTAGTATCCTTAGGAGATAGAGAGATGGTCCCTGGGAGCCTCCTGCCCTCTAACACAAAGAAATATGGGCAGCTCGTAATGATCAATGGCCACCAAGTAGAAGCCATCCGTGACACCGGGGCCAGCATCACCGGTGTCCTTAGCCATTTAGTACACGAAGACCAGGTCCTCCCCAACGTCTTTTGCCCTGTCATTTCAGCCGACAACACAGAAAGCCTATGTAAGGTAGCCCTGGTGCCCTTTGAGTGGGGAGTGGTGGTCGGTAAACTGAAGGTTGCAGTGAGAACCTCCCAGCCCGTCGACTGTCTCCTGGGGAACGACCTGGAAAGTTCCCCCTGGGGACAAGTTGAGCGCAAGACCCATCTAGGGATGATGGGCCTCCCTGAGTGGGTGTTCGCCACCACTCGATCCATGGCGGCTCGACTGACCCCCCTGAGGGAAGTCGACGACGCCCCGACCCCTGAAGATAGGATGGTCCCAGCCGAGGGTCCCCCGTTACCCCACCAGAAGAGTCGATCGCCAGTGACGAACCCCCGCCTTCCGACTCCACCCCAGTCACCGAGTTCGGCGATCTGCCCGAATTAGCCCAGTGGCGCCACGAGGGGGGCCCCTCCCAAGAAGAGTTCTGCCGAGAGCAGGCTACCTGCCCCTCCCTGGACGGGCCCCGGCAACAGGCAGAGGCCCAGGCCACAGGCGACCAGACGGGGACGCACCGGGTGTATTGGGAGAATGACCTCCTGTACAGCGAACAGAAGCCGGTGGAGCTAGGGTCCGGCCGGGTGCTGGTGGTACCCCTACGCTTCCGAAACCTCCTCCTGGGCTTGGCCCACGATGTCCCCCTCGCAGGCCACTTGGGCCAGGACAAAACGTACAGTCGCCTCATGACCCACTTCTACTGGCCCAGAATGAAAGCAGATGTAGGAGCCCACTGCAAGTCCTGTCCCACGTGCCAGGCCAGTGGGAAGAGCGGAGGGAAGAGCAAGGCTCCCCTCCAACCCTTCCCTGTCGTCAGTACCCCTTTTGAGCGGGTCGGGATCGACATTGTAGGGCCCCTGGACCCCCCAACTTCCCAAGGGCACCTGTTCATCCTCGTCCTGGTGGACCATGCCACCCGTTACCCTGAGGCCCTCCCCCTGCGCACCGTCACGGCCTCCGTGGTGGGCCGGGCGTTGATGGGAATCTTCTCCCGCATGGGTTTCCCCCGTGATGTCGTGAGCGATCGCGGTACCAACTTTATCTCCCGATACATGAAGTCCTTATGGCAACAATGCGGGGTGTCCTATAAATTCACCACCCCGTACCACCCCCAAGGAAACGGCCTGGTAGAACGGTTTAACCGGACTCTGAAGGGGATGATCGCGGGCCTGGAAGAGCCCCTCCGGCGTAAGTGGGACATCCTGCTCCCCTGCCTCCTATTCGCATACCGCGAAGTTCCCCAGAAATCCTTGGGGTTCAGCCCCTTTGAGTTACTCTACGGGCACCCCGTCAGGGGGCCCCTCAGCCTGGTCAAGGAAGGCTGGGAGGCAGCGCCTCGGGCCCCCCCCCGAGATGTGTTCCATTACGTCCTGACCCTCTGAAATCAGACTAGAAGGTTCCGAGAAATGGCCGAGGCCAACCTGGAGGCGAGTCAGGAGGAGATGAAGCGCTGGTACGACCAGAACGCCACTCTGGTCGAGTTTCAGCCGGGCCAGCAGGTATGGGTCATGGCCCCCGTGAAACCCTGCGCCCTCCAGGATAAATGGACCGGGCCCTTCAAAGTGGTTGAGCGGAAAGCCAGGTCACGTACTTGGTGGACGTCCAGTCCCCCCGGGACCCCCTCCGGGTCCTCCACGTGAACCGCCTCAAGCCCCACTTTGTGCGAACGGAGCTGAGCCTCCTACTGGCCACTGATGATGGGTCCGAGGAGGAGTCAGATCCTCTCCCCAATCTCCTGTGCACCAAAGAGAAGGACGGCTCCGTAGAGGGAGTGAACCTCTCCCCGTCTCTCACTCCCCAGCAGCGTGAGGATTGCCGCCAGCTCCTAGGGCAGTTTCCGGACCTTTTCTCCCTGGTCCCCAAGGTCACCGACTGGTGTGTCCATGATGTGGATACCGGGGACAGCCCCCCAGTGAGACACCGAGCCTACCGAGTCCCTGATCGGGTCCGGTCCTGTATCCAAGCCGAAGTCTCGAAAATGTTGACCCTAGGCGTGATCGAACCCTCAGACAGCCCCTGGGCCAGCCCCGTGGTCCTGGTCCCAAAAGCAGCTGCCCCCGGGGTCGCACCAGAACTCCGCTTCTGCGTGGACTACCGGGGACTCAATGAAGTCACCCGAGTCGATGCCCACCCCATTCCCCGAGCCGACGAGCTCATTGACCGGCTCGGGGCTGCTCGGTTCCTCAGCACCTTCGATCTCACCTGCGGCTACTGGCAAATTGCGCTCACAGAAGGAGCCAAGGAGCGGTCCGCCTTCTCCACCCCGGATGGGCACTATCGCTTCCGCGTGATGCCCTTCGGGATGAAAAATGCCCCGGCCACCTTCCAGCGACTGGTAAATAGAGTCCTGGCCGGGCTGGAAAAATTCAGTGCCGCATATCTTGACGATATCGCAGTTTTTAGCTCTGAGTGGGGTGAGCACCTCCAGCACCTTCGGAGGGTGCTGACCGCCCTGCGCCAGGCAGGCCTCACCGTGAAAGCCAGCAAGTGCCAGATTGGGCAAGGTTCGGTAACCTACCTGGGGCACCAGGTCGGAAGCGGGCAGGTCGCCCCTCTACAGCCCAAAATCGACGCCATCCTAGCCTGGGAACCCCCCACTACCCAAACGGAGGTCCGAGCCTTTCTGGGCCTCACGGGCTACTACCGGAGATTCATCCGGAATTACGGCAGCCTGGTCAGTCCCCTCACGGGACTCACGTCCAAAAAGCAGCCCAAGAAGGTGCAATGGTCCCCTGCCTGCCAAGAGGCGTTCGAGGCCCTGAAAGCGGCCATGTGAACTGCCCCCGTCCTCCAGGCCCCCGACTACTCCAAAGAGTTTGTGGTACAAACTGATGCCTCCGAGCATGGCATCGGGGCAGTCCTCTCCCAGGTGAATGACCAAGGCCTAGACCAGCCCGTAGCTTTCCTCAGCCGAAGGCTATTGCCCAGGGAACAGAGATGGAGCACCATCGAGCGAGAGGCATTCGCCGTAGTCTGGGCCCTCAAGAAACTACGCCCTTACCTGTTCGGCACCCATTTCAAGGTCCAAACCGACCATCGCCCCTTGCGATGGCTCATGCAGATGCGAGGAGAAAACCCCAAGCTACTGCGGTGGTCAATCTCCCTCCAGGGGATGGATTTCACCGTGGAACATCGCCCTGGGACTGACCACGCCAACGCCGATGGCCTCTCCCGGTTCTTCCGCCTCAGCGAAGAGAACCCCCAAGAAGATGGGTAGTTCTCTCCGGCTTTCAGCTGGGGGGACGCATGTTAGACCCGGCCCTCGTAACATAGCTAGACCTGACCCCTGCACCTCACACCAGCCCCCAAACCCACGGCCTAGCCGATCCTTCCCACCAGAACTCGCACGCACCCAACCCGGGCTTCCCCATCCATGGCCTTCTGCCCTTCGGCCACACCGGGCCCGCGTGCCCACTTCATGCAACAAGATGGCCGCCCGGCCCCAGCACGACCCTGGCCTAGAGGCGCCACTCCGGCTGGAGGACATCACGCTCCCCTTGGGATGAGAGAGGGAGGAGCAGTTTCTATCACACCTCTGCGCTTCCCTGGGACGGTGGGTTTCGATCGACCTGCCGGCCTCCCCGAGGGCTGGCTCCACGCCTGCTGGGTGTCTGGGACTCCTCCCGACCCGGCCCTGAAAGGATCAAAAGACAATGGCAGGAAACCCCAACAAGCGACCCCCAGGTGACAAGACCCCTGCCTGCACGGACTCCGGACATCAAAGAGGAGTCGCCCTATAACAAGGGGTGCTCTGGGACTGTCCGGCAGATTCGCCTTGGAACACCTGAGCCCTGCTGAGTGACTCGCGGCTCCCTGAAGATCGTAAGACCTCCGAACTTGTGCTTGAGCCCTGCTGAGCGACTCACGGCTCCCTGAAGATCGTAAGACCTCCGAACTTGTGCTTGAGCCCTGCTGAGCGACTCGCGGCTCCCTGAAGATCGTAAGACCTCCGAACTTGTGCTTGAGCCCTGCTGAGCGACTCGCGGCTCCCTGAAGATCGTAAGACATCCAAACTTATGCTTGAGCCCTGCTGAGCGACTCGCGGCTCCCTGAAGATCGTAAGACCTCCGAACTTGTGCTTGAGCCTTGCTGAGTGACTCGCGGCTCCTCGAAGATCGTAAGACCACCGAACTTGTATTCGAGCCCTGCTGAGTGACTCGCGGCTCCCACAGACTCTCTTGGTCCCGCCGGACCCCACGACGACAAGCGTATCCCCCAGCTCGAGGATTGTGAGCTGTGCGACGGGTACGCTCCTGCATTTGATCCATATCCCCAAAGACTGTCCCGCTACCTCCTACTCCCCTCCAAGACTCTGAGAGCCCACGCTCTGCTTGTATATATTTCCCGTGCTGATCATAAAGATCCTACAACTCCAATCTGATAAAGATTTACTCGTAAGAACTCCTCGTGTGGTGTCTCTCTGTCGTGTGGTGCCGAGTGTGCGATCCTAGATACGAGGTTCCTCCCCTGAGGAGTCTCCCGCCAGTGCCCGGCTACGATACCTCAAGGGTGGGTCTCAGGGCAGTCAGGGCCCCCTCCGGGCCCCTCTGAGGTCGCCTTCTAACAACATGATGCTGCAAAATCGAAAGATGCAAAGGCTGTCACTGGTGTATGTTTAAAGGGATTGGAGGAAACGTAGGATGCAAATGAGTCTGACCAATCACTCTGTACTCCTGTAAATGAAATAGGCCAGCAAGGCAGATATAATGCAGGCAGAACCCATGAGAGGGCACTTGCCTGCACAACATGTCAGTCGATACCGGTGCTGCTGTATTGTCTCCCTCTGGCACCATGTCAAGGACTGTGGAGAGGGCCCAGCCTTTCACCCAGGAGGAGAACGAGGCCCTGCTGGATGTGATCCTCCCACGGTACCCCATGCTGTATGGTCGACCAGGGGAGCAGGTGAGTGCTGACTCCACTACCTTTGCCTGTGCACCTTTATTGTGTCTGTCACTTCTGGCATTGTGGCCAGGTGTGACAGACATGCAATGTTGGGTGGAGTGGGTCCCGGGGGGGGATGGCTTATGTCTCTCATGCAGGGCTTGATGTAGTTCATGTGTGCACTCCTCACTTGCATTATGCTTACTGTGACATTTACTGCATAGTGCATGGCACATTTCGCCTGCCTAATCCTCTTGGGCATTCTAGTTCTATTGTCCTGCGGTGATTCAGTGGTCACTCCGGTGTGACAGGTGACTGCACCCACAGATGTGTGTGAGAGTTGAGTGGAGCTGTGGTGAGAGTGGTGAGAGTGTCCAAATGATGTGTACGCCCCCTGGACATTGATGTGTGTGAATGTTTCTTGTCATGTGGGTGAGTGTCTATGTGGAGTGTTGCACCACAGCTGCATGGAGGAGGCAACTGCTCAATCCATCTGATGTGTGAAGTAAGCCGTGCTGTGTGTCTGACTTGCTGAGCTAGCCCTACACCTGTGACCCCCCCCCCGGCAAGTGGCACATGTGCAGAGTGAGGTTTGCATCCGTTGTTGCCAATGGCAGGTGATTGATGTGTGCCTGTGTGTGTCTGTGTACTCTGCTGAGGTTTCGTCAGTGGCCTGGGGCATGTGACTGCTTTGCGGTGCTGTCCATCAGCCTTGTGTTGCTTGGGATGCACAGTGTGTGCCATGATCAGGGATTGTGTCGCACCCCTCATGCCACCTGTGTACTTACTAGGCCATGTAGTGCATTGGTGCGTCCCCAGTGTAAAAAGTCCCTATGACTCAGGTGCTATTACTTGCCAGCATACTATGCCCTGTTCAACAAATCTAAGATGTTCAAATGTGTGTCTCTGTGACATGGTGCAGGTGTAGTGATGTTGTCCCACTTTGTCATCCACACAGGTATCCCCCTACCACAAGGGGAAGATCTGGAAGGATGCCGTCAAGGCCGTGCAATCGGCGGAGGGTCGCAGTCAGCGCCTGCCACAAGTGAGGAAGAGATGGCAGGACATCCGGTGCTGGACCCGGAGGATCGCCCGGGTCATGCTGAAGGAGGAGGTTCCTCGCAAGCATGGTGGGCGCCGGCGCTTGACCCACCAGATGCGGCGTGTCCTGGCGGTGATCTTCCCTGACCTGGATAGGCGGATACAGGAGTTACAGCAGCAGGAAGGGGGTAGGTACATGTGTGTTTGTTGTGTGTCGCCAGCTTTTGGAGCTGCTCAGTCGCCTGGATACACTGCCAGGCTATATATGTGCAGTGCATATCCTGTACCCCAAAGTCAACCTGTGCTGTTCTTCCTCCCTTCCCCTCCTTGACATGTGTTACCTGGTCTGTGTGTTATCACTATTGCACATGGTCATCTAGGCTGCCAGTTTATCAAGGTGCACACTGCTTTCAGCATCATGTGTGGGGGTGGTCTGCATGTGCCCTGTCCTGTTCAGTCATTTGGGGGTGCATAATTGTTGATGCTGAGTCCCAACATAGGAGTGTGAGGGTTCAAATGAACAGACTTGCTGCATGCATTACCAATGTTGTTGCCTCAGACATGATGTGCATGAGTGGGATATATGCATGGTGCCGGGACGGTTGCTCCTGTAACAGTCAGCTCATTCCAGGACCATGGAGCAGTGTGCACACTACAGTCCCCTGACACAGCCTGCCCTCCTACTCAAGTGTGTCATCCAACACTGTGCACATTCACTGTGGGTTCATCATGGCTCTGCCTCTGTGGCATTGTTCCCTGGCCTAGGTAGTAGTTTTCACATGTGTGATACGTTTGCCCACTGGACAGGGATACACCAGTTTGCTTGTGCATACTCACACTGGGCAGTGCCTGTGTGGCTATTCACAACAATCTGTTGATGTTTGTTTGTGATCAATATGTTTTGGCAGCCCTACAAGGTGATGTCGTGTTAATGAAGCTAGTTTTCAAGCACAGTTATTGTAACCCTGAATAAGAGGTTTCACTTCTTGATCGGTATCAGTCACATTGACTCAGGTATGGGTGTGTGTGTGCGGGAGGGGCATACATGTTCTACCCTGATGTTTCATTGCCAGTTCTGACTTGTGTGTGATGATTCACAGTACAGAAAGTCATCGTGCAGTGCCCCCGTGATGTTGGCCAGTGCTTAATGTTTGTGCTTTATTGCCTGTGTCAGTTTTTGACAATCATGTATCCTGCTTGTACATTTTTGCCACCTGTGTGTGGTTCAAATGCTACACAGTTGTGACTTTGTGTGCTGACATCTGTGGGTACATTCTGGCTTGCCATGAGGGGGAACCCACAGTTCAGCTAGGCTTTTTTGCTAAACAATTGCAGGCCCATTAGCTTATGCATTGTCCTGGGTGTGGACATGTGTGCCACTCCAGATGACAGTCAGTAGGTCATATGTGTAGCCAACTGTGTGATCAGGTGACGGATAGCCATGTGACAAATGACATTATTCAAGTTGTTACTCAGAGAAAATGTCCATTGGCACTCACTACACCTGTCAACATGTCTCAATGTTTCATATGCTTGACCTTGGACAATGATGTGCCTGCATGACAGATGTCTCCTAAGGAAGTGCACAAGACACCACCTTTACACTTTCCAGGGACACGCTGGCACATTTTAAAGTAAGGCACAGTTTGAACAAAACTTGTTTGGAGTTCATACATATACATGTTCCCACAGTGTGCTAGCATTTGGGTTAGTCCTTGGTTGTTGCTGATACCAACTTACGAGTGTCAAGTCATCCAGACCACCCTGGTGCCATGTATATGTACTTACTGATATGCCATTTCTGCCTAACAGTGGCTGATTTGAATGAGTCTGGCAGCTCAGACAATGACTGTGTACATGTAGTTTGGTGTGCACCTCCTTGTGTGACTTCTGCTATACAGACACATGTGTGTTGTGTTCACAGAGTGCCACATTCAAACATGCTAGACATGTCCATTGTGTAAAGGGTTGTGATTCTCCAGGAGTCACAATGTATTTCTTTGGGGTGTCAAAAGTATTCACAGGTCTCTGAGTGTGGGGACACCTTCTGCATTGGCATGTGGTATTTGGCCTTGGTTGCGACAATACTGTTTGGTTCACAGTGAACAAGAGGTGGCATGCCTTCATAGTCTTGCTATGCTCAACTGATCCCAGACACTAGCTTCTCATGATCTTGTGATTTCAAGTTATTTACTGTTGTGTCCTAATTTTCATTTTTTCCAAGTGGCATGGTGGGTCAACCAACTGGGGAGTGCAGGGCTTACATATGTGGGGAGTATCCTAGATGTTACTCAGGATGCCTTTCCTGATATGCACTGTTGCCTATTTTGTTTGGACTCATGTGTCAGATGTATACAGGTGACTGATTTTTTCCTGTATCTTCACCTTGCCCACAGCATCATCGGAGGACACCGAGGGAGACACCGGCACGGACGTGGAGGAGGGATCGAGTAGTAGTGCCACCACTGCTGAGGAGTCGGTGGAATCTAGTGGCACGGAGGGCGAGGGGAGTGAGGCGGAGGACCTGCCCAGTACCAACACTGACTACGAGACAGATGGGTCCGAGGCTGAGCTCCCAGAGGGGGCGGAGGCTGCTCCCACAGCTGCAAGCAGCAGTACATCTCTCGCCGCCCCCTCCATTCCCATCACCACCCTCCCACTTGCTCGGGTCCCTTCTGTCCGTGCTAGGCCACACCGTGTCTCCTTCGTGCCAGGCACTGCACCCCCTGCCCCTGTCCCCCCTGCTGCCCTCACTGCCGAGTCTGTGGAAATTCAGCGGCAGTTGCAAGTTGGGCAGACATCGATCCTGACTGTCCTCCATGGCCACACCAGACTGCTGACCCAAATGGTGTCGTACATGGAGGGCATGTCATCAGCGATGTCTGACCAACGGATGTTGCTAAGGTCCCTGGACTCGACACTGACGGCAGTAGTGAGTCACCTGCAGCGCTGCGTCCCCCCTACCCCTGCCCCATCCGCAAGTCCCACACCCATGCCTGTCCCAAGCACATCAAGACATCCACACACACGCACCCCACCAGACAGAAGCAGCACACCGCCACGTAAGGGCAAGCGCACACCTCCTGACACGCACACTCAGGGGGAAGCAGGCACACCCACTGGGTCTAGGGCACACAGGCAGGCACGCATCCACAGTCCTCGTCCACATGACTCACTCCCCAGTCCCTCCGATGTCACTCACCTTGGCTCCCCTGCCCCAGATTCGGAGAAGGAGGCCTACTTTGCTGGGCTGGGCCTCAGCCCCACTAGTTCACCTGGACACAAACGGTCAAGGCACTCCACGGGTAGGGGAGTTAAGTCCCCCAGCCCATCCACCACCTCCCCCAGTAGCGCTGCAACCCATCCCTCTGACCCCCCTCCTCCTTGGGGCCTGTTGTTTCTCCGGGTGCAGGGGAGACGCTTGAAGAACTGGCAGAAGTGTGCAGCGCCGAGCTCGCCTCCACCTTTGGCGCTGCCCCACCCCCTGTGGTGGAGTCATCTGTCCCTGCACCCACCACACCTACCCTTCCCCCTCCTGTCCCTGCGGTGCCTGGTCCTTCCCCACATGATGCCCCCCCCCCAGTCGACGACACAGTCTTGAGATGTGCAGCCAAGCTAGGGGAGACGCATGGCCATGTGTCCCCCCTCAAGGACTGATGATATGGACTGGCCATTGGCCTTTGTGAATAGTCTCGTTTACACATTATTATTTTCATGCTGAATAAAGCATTTTCTTTTTCATTTGAAAAGTCTTGCATTTCAGGTATTGATGTTGATGCTGATGCTACAGGAGTTGGGGTTGTGGGCATGTGTTATTTTTCAGAGAAATGTTGTAGTCTGCTGCTCATGGGGTGGAACCTGGTATCTGCGTGCCATCACAAGGTCTCTGCAAAGATTCTTTGTCGTGTATTCTCTTTGTGTTTAGAGACATTGTCCCAAGGAGTGTTCCTTCCTCTGTGTCACCTGACATCTCCCCTGCAGAGAGTTGCACAATTGTTGTGTTGCCCTGTGTCTACATTTCCTTTGTTGGTGATGGATCCCTTCAAATCTGGCCATGCCTGCTCAGCAATGTGTCCGGCTGCATCGTCTGTGCCATCCTTGGTACTCACTATACTTGTGTATAGAGTATTTTGCCATGCCTTCATGGAGAAATTGTCCCTTTTCCGCACAATGCATGTGTGTAATCCCAGCCTAGTACACATATGGTACTTGTTCTGCTGGGTATTTGAACACCTGACTCACAATTGTGGCCATTGTATCTGTGGGAACTCCACCCTATTCCTTCCATGACAGACAACATATTGGTGGCTCGCCCAGCACCTGAACATTCCTATCAGTCCTGGGATGTGCGTGACAGTGTGTGTTCTCTTTGGCTCTCTTAGTTTATTAGGCAGTGACATGACTATACAGTCTTGTGGCATGATCTCAGTGTGTGTATTGTGCTGCATCTGCCAGGGGTGGGTATGCATGTGTTATTTGTCCTCACACCACATGTGGTGTGTCATGCAGTGGGGGAAAGACATCCATCCTCCTGGGAGTGGGATACTGCTGTCAGTGATGTGTTGTTATAGCACTATCATCATTGTCCTAAGTTAGGGATACGTACATTCACCCATGGAGCTGTGGTCATCTGATAATGATGTACACCCCCCCATGTCTCTGTCCACTGCTGGGAGTCCTCTGCACCCACCCCCATGTCTCTGTCCACTGCTGGGAGTGATGGGCACCCACTCCTCATATGTCTGGGCACTGCTGGGAGTGATAGGCACCCACCCCTCATATGTCTGTGCACTGCTGGGAGTGATAGGCACCCACCCCTCATATGTCTGGGCACTGCTGGGAGCGATACGCACCCACCCCTCCCCCTCATATGTCTGGGCACTGCTGGGAGTGATATGCACCCACCCCTCACATGTCCCTGTCCACTGCTGGTATTCTTCTGCACCCACCCACCCACTTGCGCCCTTGCTGTGGTACACTGCTGTCCTGGGCATACACCACCCCCAATTTACAGCTGGTGTGCTGCACCAAGCCGTACAGCTACATCCGCTCTGGGGGGCGTGGGTGCGGTCTGTACCACCATTGTAGTGGTGATGTAGGGGTACGCGTGTACGGACCGTACCCATGCTCTGGGGGCGTGGGTACGGTCCGTACAGGCGTACCCCTACATCACCACTACAATGGTGGTACGGCCCGCACCCACGCTCTGGGGGCGTGGGTACGGTCCGTACCACCATTGTAGGGGTGATGTAGGGATACGCGTGTACGGAACGTACCCACGCTCTGGGGGTGTGGGTACGGTCCGTACACGCGCACCCCTACATCACCACTACAATGGTGGTACGGCCCACACCCACACTCTGGGGGGCATGGGTACGGTCCGTACCACCATTGTAGTGGTGATGTAGGGGTACGCGTGTACGGACCATACCCATGCTCTGGGGGCGTGGGTACGGGCCGTACACGCGTTCCCCCACATCACCACTACAATGGTGGTACGGTGCATACCCACGCTCTGGGGGGCGTGGGTACGGTCCCTACCACCATTGTAGTGGTGATGTAGGGGCACGCGTGTACGAACCGTACCCACGCTCTGGGGTCTTGGGTACGGTCCGTACACGCGTACCCCTACATCACCACTACAATGGTGGTACGGACGGTACCCAAACTCTGAGGGGCATGGGTACGTCCCATACCACCATTGTGGTGGTGACAGGTACGCGTCCACATCCACTTCCGTTGTGGCGGGACGTGGGATTGGTAGACACGCTCCCCGAAGTGACCAGACCATGGAGGTAATTAATGTGCAGGATGTATTAGTATTTTGTGGGGTGTTGGTTATGATTCCTGCCCCTTGCACCCCCCCCTTTGCCCCTGGGGGTTGTTCTGACCTTCTGCGGCGTCTGCGTCTGCGTCGGTTTCTGAACATGAGGTCGTAGGCTATGAGGGACGGGATGACGCGTAGGTTGGGGTCCATCGCTGTCCGTCGCATACCGGTGCTCCTTGTTCGCGTCGTCCTCAATTTCCTGGCAGTTTTTGGCTCCCGTAAAAAATGCTACGTGCGGAGTGACGTCGGCACGAATCGTACTTGCTGGTCCGTAAAACGCTGCCTGACTCCGTCCGGACGTCGCGTATGCGCCGTCCAGAATCCAGATTTGTATGTATTTTTTTGCCGGTCGGCGTTTTTTACGACTCGTACGGAAATGGTATTTCTGTGCGAATCGTACTTGCGGGTTTGTAAGGTGTTTTTCCCGGGTACGAGTCGGACGGAGAAAACGCTCCGTACGACCATTCGTACCCGGGTTTTACCGGATCGGAATCGGCACCTTAATGTATTTATTAATAATTCAGGATTTAGTCAAATTTATTTTAAACTATAGAATTTTGTAATCATTTTTCATATGTAAATAATATTCTGGATGTAATCATTTTATTTTAGGTTGTAGAATTTTGTAAACATTTTTCAGATGTAAATAACTTTCTTTTTATTAATTTTTTTTTCAGTTTTTTTATTATTAGATTGATCTATAGTGATATATTGCTAAGAAGGTTTTAAAGAAAAAAGGTTGTGTTTTATTTACTTTTTATTAATTGTTCATGTTTTGTAAAAAATGTTATTAATCATTTAAAATAAAAATATTTATGTGCATAATTATCATAGTTTATTTTGATTTTGAATATTTTTGCAGTAGGTAGTTTCATATTATGATTATTGTTATATTAAATATTAATTATACTTTTTGGAAACTTAAATTAGTGTTTTTGGTTAACAAATATATTTTACATTTATGAATTTTCATAAATAATTCATAATTTACTATGTCATTTATTCGTTTTTTATGTGGAATGTTATTTTGTTGAGTAATATTTTATTATTTTTTGTAGTTGGATTTTCTGAAAGTGCCCCTTTACATTCGCAAGGCAATTTATTTATGGAGGTGGATTCATTTTAAAAG
Source organism: Triturus cristatus (assembly GCF_964204655.1). NCBI lineage: Eukaryota > Metazoa > Chordata > Amphibia > Caudata > Salamandridae > Triturus > Triturus cristatus. Next base: position 206,648,092 of record NC_140590.1, on the reverse strand, counting down.
GGCATGTTTAATTAAACCCCCCATAGTTTTCAATGTTCACATTTTTTTTTTTGTTTTGTAATGAGATTGTTTCATTTTGCCAAACATGGCCAATTTGTAAGTGTGAATACTTAATGTAAGCTCCAAAGTACTACATATTTCTCACCATAGCTTAGTTTGAAATGGGAATACTAATATTTACCACCCCAGAGTCCAAATCTTTCCATATTTTGTGTGCATTTGGATTTGGAATGGTAAAACCTAACCCCTACTCCTGAGAGTCCAATACTTTTCCTAATGGGGCTGCATTTGGTGTGGGATTAGGAGATCCGAAACCCCCGTAGTCCTACACTTTCCCTAAGGTGGCCAAGTTTCTAGCGGGAATATAAATCTTACCTCCCAAAGTTCAATAATGTCCACCTTATAGCTACTTTAGGAGTGTAAATAGTCAATCTGGCATCCTCAGTATACAACACTTTCCTTAATGAGGCGAAATAGGGGTAAAATATAGTAAATCCAACCCTGGCAAATTCTAACACTTCCCCCAATGTAGATAAGTTCTAAGTGTGAATAGTAAATCATACATACTCTTCCCCAAAATTCAACAAAGCTGAATGTGGCTAATTTTGGAGTGTGAATAGTAAATAGAACACCCTCAAAGTCAAACACTTTAACAATATGGCTAAGTTCAGAGTGGAAATAGAAAATCCATAATTTCCAAGTTTCAACACTTTCTCTATCATGGCTAGGTTTGCAGAAGGAATAGTAAACCAAACACATCAAAGTCCAAAACATTCCCCTAGTTAGAGTTAGAAAAGTCAATATGTCACACCCAGAGTAAAAATTAATTATATGGATTTTTCACAATGTTATAATGGTTTAACTTTTAAGTTATTTTTAATTATCAATTATATATTTTTATTGTAATAGCAAAAGTGTTTTGACCATGTATTAGTTGTAAAAAATATTACTTTATACATATAAATAATTAGGTTGTATTTAGTCATGCATTTTTATTATTAGCATTTTGTAATCTTTTTTGTTCTGTATTTGACACACTTTCATTGTTTGTATTTCTGCTATAAATTAGTAAACACTGTAAATGTTTTTGTTCATGCATCAGTATTTGCAATATATATATATATATATATAATATATATATATATATATATATATATATATATATATATATATATATATATATAAAATATATATATATATACATATATATATATTTTTTTTTTCGACCCAGAGTTCCAAGCTGATTTTACACATGTCTCGGTGTGGCTACGCTACATCGATGACCACTTTATCATCTGTGTAGGCAATCAACACGAGGCCCAACAATTTATTGACAAGCTCAACATCAACGAGCAGAACATCAAATTGAGTGGCAATATCAGCAACTCAACTGCTGATTATCTGGATGTCAAATTAGACATCAGGAACAATCAGATACATGCATCCTTGATTCGGAAGTCCACTGCGGGCAACAGTGTATTGCATGCCCTGAGCAGTCACCCAGAGGCATTAAAGTGGAGTATTCCGTATGGAGAGCTGCTCAGGGCTAAAAGAAATTGTAATTCTGAAGAAGGATATCAAAAGGAAAGGGATCTGATGTGTGCACATTTCAGAGAAAGAGGTTACCCCAACTGGGTGCTCAAGAAAGCCAGGGATAGGGCTGAGAGTATTGAGAGATCCATGACGATAGGAGAGACCATCGATAAGTTTAGCTGTGATGATTGTGATAACACGAGGATCATCATGACTTACAGTCAGGATTCCAATAATATAAAACGCATTTTAACCCGCATTTGGAACATACCTAAATCAGACAGCATCATTGGCAATACTGTGACTGACAGACCCAATATAACATACAGAAGGGGCAGGAATATTTGGGATCAGTTAGTTCATAGTGATATTAGCATCTATCCAGATAGAAATCTACATGGCCTACAGGGCTTCTTTCCCTGTGGGCATTGCAAAGCTTGTAGAAATAGCAAATTTTGTAATTTTGTAGAGCACAATGGTGTACGTAAAGAAATCATGCAATTTCTTACTTGCAGCTCCATTTTTGTCATTTTTGCGATTGTCTGTGAATGCAATTTGTGGTATATAGGATCTACACCTTGATGGCCAAGAAAAGTATTTTAGAACACTATAGGGCCATTTTACACTGTGATCAGAAGTATCCTGTAGCTCGTCATTTTCAGGAAAAACATTTCTCCAATGCAATGGGCCTCAGTTTTTTGATTCTGGAACAGGTCAACAAAGGACCCCGAGGGAGAAATAGGGTTTTGACACTCAGGCAAAAGGCGTCAAGACACATTATTAATTTTCAAACAAGGGCCCCTGGCGGCCTGAACCAGGATAAAGAATTAGCGGTACATCTTAAAGAGTAGCATGTTGCTTGTCTCTCTTTTCTGATGTAATGGTTCATCCTGGTATTTTACCTGTTTACTACTACGATTTTATGCTAATGAGGCTGGGCAGTATAAGTATATGTATAGATTACTAGAGCCGCAATTTACGATCATGAATTCCATTTTGGGATCTTCTCCTTACACACGAGTGTTTTTTATCTCATACACCAATGTTCTTCCTTTACATGAGTCATCTATATTTTACTGATCATTGTTTGTTTGCTATTCATTGGATGGCAATAAGAGTATATAATGTGACATGTGATATTCACACCGGTTTTTAATTGGTCTTTTTGTCTTTTCTGTTTCCTTTTTTATTATTTTGTGCACAGGAGGAAGGAAGGGGCCCACTCACGGGGCTCACTTACACCCCCCCTTTTCCATTTTCTTCTTTGGCCTGCGCGGCACCTCAGAATCCACATGAGACTTCTCTCAAGAACTCATGAGTTGAGTTATAAGCATTTACTGTAATAGGACTGTGTTTTAGTTCCTAACACAAATATAGATGCATTGGTGTATAGAGGAGTGTGGGCATTTGCTCGCGTTTTTCTTTTCTTTTCTGTTCTGCCTTTGATGTTTCTGGTGCACATGTCACTTGGACTTAATACAACTATTTAGGGTACATGGGGAGCATACGGATGATATGTTCCGCATCATGATAACAGGATCCACTTGGATCGTCATTTGACCTATGTACTCTCAGACGCTTTTTGGGAATGACCTATATCTGTCTAACAAGTTGTGTAATGATGATATGTATGTCGGATTTACATTTTTTAATCGAATCTACAACATATGTGCATCAGGGTTTGATCGAGGTGTATTGAAAACCTTGCAAACTTTATTGACGACGATCTTTATTGAGATCATGAACACTATACTAGGCAGTTAATGTGATCATGCAATGGCTGGTCGAACATGATATTCATACAAATATTTATGTTAATGTCAGTAATGTACGGAATTAGCAGTGGGTACATGCAATATTGCGTATTTCATATGCTTAGTAGTTACGTTTACCATTCCAAGATGTCTGACATATGAACTTGGCCAGTCCTTTTTCTCTGTTTGCATTAGAGAATAAGTAATCTCATGATTGGGTTTTTCATTTCACGTGATCAAGGTTCTTTTTTAATCGAAACGCGTTGTGAAATAAACGGTGATTCAACCACTCTCCCGGAGTTTAGCGTCTTTCTGAGAGCGCGCTTACTTTGCAAGTGACGGTGTGGATATATATATATATATATATATATATATATATATATATATATATATATATAACACCAGGAATCGCCTCCTCCAACGCGCACCGTCAATGCGCAGAGACGAACACGGACCCAAAGTAAGTGCTGAAAGTCTTTATTTACGGACAAGAACTTTGCACAGCCGCCATGACGCGTTTCGGCCTACAGGAGGCCTTGATCACATGACGCTGCCCTCAGAAGCCTGGCCTTTTAAAGTGCAAGTGCATATCAATTTAAATGACGTCATAACAATGGACATGGAAAACAGCTTGAGGATAACACTGTAGGATAATTCAATATGTCAAAATGCCTACATAAAAAACATATGTTTTCATTGTTTAGAATAAACCATATTATGCCTGTAAAATACACATAATTTCGGGATCAAGCAGTAATCTCAAAACGCAAATTTAACATTGAAATGCATAATTGTTCCTCTGCTGTTCAAAATTAAGCGGGGCAGCCTGCTAAAGTGTCTGGTTAAATCCAGTGCCGAATAACCCGCATCTTGCCCCCAGGTTAACCTGACAGATCATCAAGGTAACTCAAAGATTGTAATGTCCACTGTACCTCTAGTCAAACATCAAAGATGTCCATGTTCAAACTTTTTTGTGCAAAAGGGTGTTAATAAAATATTAAAGAGGAAGCAAAAACATATAAACATAAATCAAAACCATAAATTAAAAGAGAAGACAATTCATCCTGAGTAGTTATCAGTCACATCATAATAGTTCATTCATTATAATTTTTTCCCACTTTTTCTAATCATTCTGCTTATAGGAGAAACCTGTGTCCTACTGTCTAGTTGATGAATGACAGGAAGATTCATAAATTAATCAGGAAACAGCAAGAACATACAGTACATATGGACATTCAGAGCCAAGTAAAGAAGTCCTCACTTGAGTTCAATCCATTGGGGACCTTGGAGTCTAGCTCCAAAATATACCTGGTCTCTAGCTTTCTAAGAGAGGCTTCCCTATCACCACCACGCCTAAGTGGAGGCACTGCATCTATGACAAAATAGCACAGATGTTCCAGGCTGCTTTTGTGTTTGTCACTGAAGTGCCTAGCCACCGGATAAGAAGCATCTTGATTGGTGATAGCTCTCATGTGCTGGAGTATACGCTTGTGAGCCTGCAACTTGGTGCTCCCCACATATTGCAGGCCACAGGTACACTCCAGCACATAGACTGCAAAGTCTGTCTTGCGTGTAAGTTTCCTGTTGATCTTACAGGGGGTACTGGAGAATGGGGATATATAGGATGTTGTACTCTTCCCCAGAACACAAGCCTTACAAGAGGAGCATTTAATGAACCCCTTGCTGGCCTGTAGCCAATTACTGGTATTACTGCTCAATTCTGGACTACTTTTGACCAGCATATCGCTCATCGAGCGGGCCTTGCGAAAGGTTATGGCGGGAGAATTGGACATGTCATTGCCAATAACCGGGTCCTGTCGAATCAGGGACCAGTTCTTACTAAAAATCCTACGCAAGTTAGAATGCTGGCGACTAAAAGTAAGAATCAGTCTTGGTACATCATTCTGTACAGAAAGAAGGCTAGGAATAGCTACAACCTTAGTGGGACTCAAAATCTGATCTCTAGCCAGAGATCTGGTGCGAGAAATGGCCTTATCAATAATTGCAGGGGCATAGCCCCTTGCCAGAAATCTAAGCCTACTCTGCTCCTGTGCTTCCCAACAATGTGGATCCGTACTGCAAATGCGCCTTATGCGCAGCATCTCCCCATAGGGAATACTGCGTATCAGATGACTGGGGTGGTCACTAAACGCATGCAGTACGGTGTTCCCTGCAGTTGCTTTTCGGAACAATTTGGTTTGAAGCTTACCCTCCAATACAAAAACCTCAACATCCAGAAAATTCACAAGTTCCTGGCTTAACTCAGCTGTAAATTGTAAATTTAACTGGTTAACATTGATGGCCTGAATGAAATCAGAGGCTGCTGTCTTTGACCCCCTCCAGATGACAAAAAGGTCGTCGATGTAACGATGCCAGGCAATGATGTTATTTGCCATGACATCGCTATAATCATTGCGGAGGACTTGCTCCTCCCACATGCCCATGTGTAAACACGCGTAGCTTGGGGAGAAGCAAGCCCCCATCGCCACGCGCCTCTCAATTGTTGGAACACTGTGTTTTGGAATAGAAAAAAGTTATTGTTAAGGCAGATGGTGATCATGGCTAGAATCATCTTACAATGGTCCATCATGTACATAGGTTCTGTTCTTAAAAAGTATTCCACTGCCTTAATCCCATCCTGATGCTGAATACTCGTATACAACGAAACAACGTCAAGAGTGATTAGCCAGTAATCTTCATGCCACTCCATGCCTTTTATCCTCCTCAAAAAGTCATTGGTGTCCTGTATGTAGGAAGCGAGACCCCTCACATGTTTTTGTAGAAAGAAGTCTATGTACAATGATGTTTTCTCCAAGATGCTGCCCCTGGCCGAAATGATTGGCCTCGCTGGGGGTTTAGCTAGGTTTTTATGCACCTTGGGGATAATGTAGAAGACTGGCATCACCGGGTGGTTTACTTTCAAGAATTTGAATTCGTCTGAACTCAAAAGACCTGCGCTTTTCCATGCCAGCAACTTGTTAAAGAAGTCACCCCACGCCGCTTTTACTGTTTTCCATTCACTCCTTTTGTAGCATGACCTGTCATTCAGGTGGAACAGGGCTTCTTCCACATACATTTGTCTGGGCCATAAGACAACATTGCCTCCCTTGTCCGATTGACGCACAATTATGTTGTCGTCTCCTTGGATCTTTTTCATCAAGTTACCATAGCCCTGTGTCACGTTGGCCGGAAAGTTCTCTCCTCAGGATGACGCTGAAGATAATGGGGTCCACCTCCCATCCGTCCCCAGTCCGGAGAACGTGTAACACACACGGACTAAGGAGACAGGTGGGCGAGGGAAGGAAGGGAAGGAGCAGCTGGGAGAGGGATCTGGAACGAAACAAGCACACCGTCAGACACCCGACAATAGTGACCCACGTGTTGCCTCCCCCCTCCCGCTTTGCGGTGGTTTCTCACCTGTCACCTTCCCCCCCGGGGTTTTGAGGGTTCTCTGGCCTGGCCTGCGTGTCGTTCAGTTTAGGTTCGCACTGACGAGGCACCGCAGAGTCAGGGCGAATTCGTGGGATCGAATCCGGAAGGGCAGAGGGACGCCGCACACTGGGAGCAAAAGCCAGCACTTGAAAGTCAGTGCTTGATGCCCCCCAGAGCGCGTCCTGGATCAGGGTCACTCCTAAAGGAACAAGGAAATCGCCTCCCTGAAGGCTAAAGGAAAGAACAGTACTCACAGTTGTGTAGTGCTGAAAAAAGGAACGGGCGCTGCTACTCTAAGCCCGGAACTCCATGGGCCGAGGAGCGCTCCAGTTCGCGCTTCCACTCTGAACCCGGATCTCCGTGGGCAGAGGAGCGCACCAGTCCGCGCTACAACTCTGTACCCGGAACTCCGTGGGCAGAGGAGCGCGTGGAATGGATGAGTGAAGAAAACAGGAACGTGGAAGCGGCGGGGCTCACCGACGAGGTTTTCACCTTCACGCTACCACTCTGGACCCGGTATCCTTGGGCAGAGGAGCGCTGATGTAGTGTTTCCTGGAGACTGGATACAAGGACGAGGGCAAGGCCGAGGATGCAGGGCTGGAACGTTGTTTCTGGAACAAGAGCGCGAACAAGACTGGCTGGAATCATCGGCACCGCTTGGTGTTCGTTGGCGGCTTTAACCGCTGTCGCGCTCGGCGCCGAACACGTGGGGCGTGTTCTGCCGGGCGTCCTGGGAAACGTAGTTCCCCCACGTGGCGGGGATGCGAGCGGTGTACTACCGGTTCTCGCCACCTGACACCCTGATTCCAATGTAGTTGATTTCGTCGTGTTTTCTTGATGGTTTTGCACAAGGTTTTTAACTGGCCGGTCACCATCTCGTTGTAGACCTCGATGTTATCGTGAACCATGACAGGACTGAAGGTGGACTTAGGTTTGAATGGAGTAGTACCTGGTGTGTTGGTGATGGGAGCAACCTCGCTGATGGTGGAATCGCCCGTGTGGCCCTCTTCGTGCAGTAATTGAAGATCCCTGAGGAGATTAAAATCACCCACGGTCCCCACCGGAGAACCTGAAGCTCCAGACAAAGTTTGTCCCTGTTTTGCTCTCATTTTATCCTTGTTCAGCTCAAAGAACTTCCTAAGTTTGAGCTTGCGCACAAACTTGTAAGTATCTATGCGAGTTTGTGCGTAGTTAAAATCGTCAGCTGGACAAAAAGAGAGTCCAAGGGCCAGAGTCTTCTCCTCATTGACACTTAATTTCATGTTAGTGAGATTAATTACTGCATGGGGTTCAATTGGCGTGTTTAACGTTTGCGAGTCCACCGCTTCTGGCCCCTCTTGCTGCCCTGGGCCCTTTGACCGCTGCTTGATCCTGTGTTGCTGCCTACGTTGCCTTCGCTTGATATTGTTCCTTCTGTTCCTCTCACATTTGGTGCGCGAGGTCTTAACGTTTGGCGCCTGTCCTGTCTTAGGCAATCGACCTCCTGTGCAGGAGTGAGCCTTGTAAACCCCAGGTCTTTAATCATGGAAGTTAACTCATTTTCTGATTCACTGCCGGGGACCGAACTTAAATCGGAAATGGAGGATGAGGAATGGCCCCCAGTTTTGTTGATCGCTGCACCTGCAGCCGTCTGGCCTGCTTTTTGTTTAAGGGTAGCGTATTTTCGTGCAAACGTGAATATTTGCCCGTTCTGATAATCGATCTTATCCCTTTGGAACTTAAAAGCTTTCCTTTTCCTGATTGACTCCTCCTCCCTGGACAGCCGAACCACCATTTCCTCACAAAGCTTTTTCTCTGTGTCAGAGGGTCCAAGTTTGCTAATTTGCTCATTTAGCTCGTCGATTGTCGATTGTATTTTCAAACGGTCACTGTCTGCATATCTGACCAGGATTTTCATTAGGTTTGCCGAAGATTGTAAATTGCATTCAGCCCATTCAACCAACATTTGAGGGTCCGGGTTCTCATAACTGGGTGCCAGCATGATGCGTAACCCACGCGGTATGCGTCCCACTTCCAGATACCGTGACAGGGATCGATGCTCCCACCACTTGGAGGTCTCTGCACGCATCGCTTTCTCCAGTTTTTTTAAAAGATCTTTCAAATCTGCATTTCCCGCCCTAGGAATCTCCTGAGAACCTTATGGTTCCGAAACTAACACTGGCGAATCGTCAAACAAAGCTGATGCCGCTTCCTCACAGCTTCTTGCAGCGCCGGCGGCCATTGTGACAAGTTCTTAAATATCGTCCGAAACTATAAACCCACAACCGATAGAACTACGCCGAATGGCAAAATTCACAGGGGTGGGTATGCACACTTCTTCACCGGTAACTGATGCCGATTCGCCTACCTCAGCAGTTTTCACAGCCACGTGCACTCTAAGCAGGCTGACCTCGGGCTTTCGGCAGGTGTAGTATTCGGCTGACCGGGGGCTCTCGCGTCTGCTCCAAGCCGGAGCTCCTCGAACTTCCGGAAACCCAGAAGGATACTTCCTTTCGCTCGGCCCAAATTCGAAGAAGGGGTCCGTGATACTCCGTGGAAGTTGATCGGAGAAAATTATAACACCAGGAATCACCTCCTCCAACGCGCACCGTCAAAGCGCAGAGACGAACACGGACCCATATATATATATATATATATTGCCAAAAGACCGCTCCTTCCAATCATCTGGGACCCAAGAGAGGCGGCGCCTGTGCCGGCGGAGCCAGCCGGCTAAAATTTCTCAAATATGAAACGCCAGTCAATGCGCTCTCAGTAATGCAGAACTCAGCAATCAAATTAGCAAGAGGTGTTTATTACGACGCGTTTCAGCTCCCTGCGTAGCCTTGGTCACGTACAAGATGTGCAGTGCAAAACCAATTAACTGATAAAGTATTTACAAAACATCAACAAAGGACTAGACTGTATGTGTAAATTTGTCAGACATTTTGGAATGGTGAAAACAAATAGATAACGAATACACATCAAAGTTATCAGTACTTCATGACATGAAATGTGAAATAAAATCCATGCCAGAGAATGTCAAAATCATGTGCAAAATGTAGGAGAGTAGTCTGCAATAATAGGAACAATTGCAAGCCCTGAGATTGATAAGGCTGGTATAATCAGGTCGGCTGACTGTAGTGGTACACAGGCATCGAACAGTAGAATATAACGCTAGAATTCCAAAGCCAGTGCAAAAAACATATAATGCTCAAGTGCAAGAATGTTAGGAATCTAGTCAAGCCAAGCAGTGAATGGTTACAACACTGCAAGCAATCTAAAATGATCGGCATCCGCAGATGTCACACTGTGTATCTAAAATAGACAGAAAACAACCGCCAAACGGCCAAAATCTCCATCTGTAAAGGAAAGAATAAATGTATAGGGGTCAAAGGGACAAGTGTCCAGACTCCTTGCACGACAAAGAGGCCACATAGCAAAATAGTCACTAAAAGTCCATGTGAGGTGATATACTGTACCCGTCAGGCGGCCGGTACAAGTGATGTAAAAGGGGAAAAGGGTAGGTTGCCAGTGAAGTGTGCGTGCCGGTGACTGGGCCCCTTCCTTTCCTCCTGAAAAAAGAATAGTAAAAGAAAGAAAAGGATTAAAAACATGGAACACAGGTAGTACATTGCATGTTATACAAAACAAATGCAGAATAATGTTCTCTTTCTTCCGTGCACATAAGCAATAGGAAACGAGCAGAGGTCAAGAGAAAGCAGTAAGTAATGAAGAGACTGAGCTACAGCATGTGGAGAAAAAGGGGATACATGGGTCATCAAGTATTAATCTCTAAGATGGACTGCCAATTCTTCATCCTGGTTGAGCCCCCCAGGATGTTTCATTTGGAAATTAACAATATATTTCGATTCTTTTTGTCTCAACTTCAGAGTGCGATTCCCACCCCTGGGACTGTGGCAAATTTGTTCCAAGATGAGAAATTTGAGAAATTTGAGAAGGACAGGATTCGAAAAATGTAAGTCTCTGAAGTGGCGAGCCACGGGGTATTTGTCATCTTTGTGCATGATTGCCCGGTAATGTTCGAGAATGCGTTTCTTGGCCATAAGAGTGGTACTGCCAATATACCACAACTTACACGGGCATTCAATAGCATAGATGACAAGCGTGGAACTGCAGGTTAAAAATTGAGTGATCTCCTTGCTGACCCCATTGTTGTGGGAATTCTTGCAAAAGACACTGTTTTTGCAGGCCTTGCAATGGCCGCATGGAAAAAAGCCCTGAAGACCATGTTCCTGTCTGCTAGGATAGATGGTGACATCACTCCGTACAAGAAGATCCCTAATGTTTTTACCTTTCCTGTAAGTGATACTGGGTCTGGTGGGGATGCTGGTACCAATGATGTTGTCACACTTTAAGATATCCCAAATTTTAGCCAATATATGGTGTATCTTATTGGAATCAGAGTTATATGTTGTGATGAGCCTAGTTTCATTCCCCTCTTCCTCATTGGTACTAGGAGGTTTATCGTCAATTGTGGAAGCTCTGCTAATGCCATCAGCCCTATCTTTGGCCCTGCGTAACACCCAATTGGGGTATCCCCTGGCCTTAAAACGATCCAGCATGCGACCGCATTCCAGCTGATAAGCTTCTTCAGTGTTGCAGTTTCTTTTGGCCCTCAGCAGTTCTCCAAACGGAATGCTCCATTTGAGCATGTCTGGATGGCTGCTGAGGGCATGAAGAATGCTGTTCCCTGCAGTGGATTTCCTAAACAGAGCGGAACAAATGGAGTTCTCCTTGATGTCAAGCCTGACATCAAGGTATTCGGCCATCGTGCTACTGATATTGCTGGTAAGAACAATGTTGTATGGGTTGATGTTAAGCTGTTCAATAAATTCAGTAGCCTCGAATTCAGTGCCTTTCCATATGATGAAAAGGTCATCAATATAGCGTACCCAGGTGTTGACATGTTCTAGATGACCTTTCATGTCAGGATTCGCAAACAATTCTTCCTCCCAGCGTCCCATGAAGAGATTCGCGAAACTGGGAGCGAAGCACGAACCCATCGCAGTACCGATGTTTTGTCTGTAGAGGGCGCCATTAAACAAAAAAATGTTGTTATTGAGACAAAACTCAATCATCTCCAAAATCATGTCAGTGTGTTCCCTAAAGCGAATGGGTCTGTTTTTAAGGAAATGATTACATGCTGTCAAGCCCTGTTTGTGATCAATAATCGTGTATAACAATTGGACATCTAATGTAATAAACAAACATCCTTTCTCCCAGATGAATTTTTGCAACTTATTGAGAAAATCTTTAGTATCCCTTATGTAACTGGGCAGCTTGACAACATAATCTCTGAGAAAGTGGTCAGCATATTTAGAAATATTCTCAGAAACACTCCCTCTGGAAGACACAACGGGGCGCCCGGGAGGGTTGATGGGATCCTTGTGTAATTTGGGCTGCAAATACAACACAGGTAAGATCGGATGATCATTTTTGAGATAGCAGAACTCTTCCCAAATAAGACTACCTTTTTCATACCAGTTGGTCAATTTATCCCAAATAGTGATGATACTGTTGTTATAAATCTCAAATGGGATCGGCATGTAACATTTCTGGTCTGCAAGTTGTCTCTGTGCTTCCTGGATGTATTTGTCCCTGTCCAGAATAACAACATTCCCGCCTTTGTCAGCAGGACGGATAACAATATTGTTGTCATCTGCCACGGATCTTAAAGCCTCTCTCTGTGTGAATGTGAGATTATTCATCCTGTTCTGATGTCTATTTTTGTGTCTAAAAGTGCAGAGTGCTTTGCTGACACTATCATGAAAGGTATCTATGTTGTCATGTGACATCATCGGTAAAAATGTAGATTTAGGTTTAAAGCCTGTTGCACAAGGTAAATCAGTTGGTAACTCTAAACTCCTGATAATTTGAGTAGAGGATACCTCACAGTCAGTGGAGGAAATGTGACTTAGTGTGGAGTCTGTGGTGTTCATGCTGCCATTCACTTCAGATTCTTGCCCTAGCTGTACCATGGTGACAAGGGTATCAATGTCATCAGAGTTGATGTTGTCCTGACAATTGGATATGGTCGATCCTACCCTTCTATTGTCTCCCAATCTTCTAAGCTTATGCCATTTTTTTAGTTTTAGTTTTCTCGTGAATTTAAAAAGATCTATTCTGGTCTCTATAAAATCAAAGGATTTAGAGGGGCAGAAAGATAAACCAAGACATAAAGTTCGTTTTTCAACATCAGTCATCACCCTACTGGAGAGATTAATAACAGTCTTATTAACCATTTCATGCTCTATCAGTAGTTTTTTCTGGGGCGTGATCTTCTGTTTCCCATGTTCCCCCTTGATCTGCCTCTTCTGCCATTGCTGGAAAATTTGTTTCCTTCTGTTTCTACGCTTCCGCGGCCTCTACCCCGGCTTCGCCCCCTCTGTCCTCTCATCTGAGGTACGGGGGTTTCCTGTATAGTCCGTCTGCTCCGGCGTAGGTGCTGGTACTCCTCTAAAAAATTAATTTGACGGGAACTGGAATTGGTAACGGCGGTGTTCTCCACAGAAATATCCGATTTGGTGTCACTGGGGAGAGAGGAAAGAGTGGATGGACCTACATCTTTCTCGATATTGGTAGGTGCGGATGAGTTATCTTGTTTGTACAGATGGTCGTATTTGCGACTGAAAGTGAGAATCCTCCCACTCTCATAATCTCCATAGTCACGGTTGAGTTTTCTTTCTTTCCGTGCCTTGATGTCATCCTCATATTTTGTCAAACGGTCTTTCATGGCACTTAATGCTTTGTTAACTTTTTCTACATCAGGATGTTTCTTGATGTCATCCATAATTTCCTGTATCTGTTTAATTATCCTGTCACGGTCTATCCAAGCGTATTTCACCAATATTTCCAACATCCTTCTGGAGCTTAGAGCGGAGTTTTGAGACCACTCCTGCAACATTTCGGGATTTGGCAATTCGTATGTGGGTGTGGTGAAAATGCGCAAGCCTCTTGGAACCATGTCCTGATCAATGTCATTTTGTAAAGATGTTGCTTCCCACCATTTTGAAGTCTCCGTTTTCTTAAATTTCTCTAATTTACGTAGCTGTTCATCAATTAATGGTGTAGGAACAGTCTCTACATTAATAGTTGTTCTTGATTGTCTTTTAGAAAACATTGCATGTGCTGCTGCTTTTCTCTCATCTTCCTCGTCCATATTGCTAACACCTCCAAAGATGTTTGATAAAGAAAGCCGAGAGTCTGCACTGCCCCTGTATAATTACAAGTTCCTCCTGCCGCGTGAAAAGTATCAGATATCCTTCTGCCTGGAATGCAGGGGTACAAAAGCCAATGTTGTATATGCAGGTCGTAATGCCGGGAATGGGGATACGGGAATAAACAACCTACAATCAGTGCTGTGTTGTACCCCAAGCTGTCAGGTCCCATTCATCACGGAAAACTGAAATGAAAATGTTGTTGACGTATCTGTACTGCAAGTGAAGGGGGTGCCAAGCGCTAACACAGCTGCTTCCCCTGGGACGAGGAACAGGAATCCCCCGTAAAGAAAGACACACACCTCCTCCCACAAAGGGGCAGACAAAGTCAGCGTTACAGGCTTACCTTCTGTTTCAAAGTCCACGTCAACACCTGCGAGTGTCACAGCGGCTGGTCCAAGTTGCCGATCTCAAATTCGTATTCCCAAAAGACCGCTCCTTCCAATCGTCTGGGACCCAAGAGAGGTGGCGCATGTGCCGGCGGAGACAGCCGGCTAAAATTTCCCAAATATGAAACGCCAGTCAATGCGCTCTCAGTAATGCAGAACTCAGCAATCAAATTAGCAAGAGGTGTTTATTACGACACGTTTCAGCTCCCTGCGGAGCCTTGGTCATGTACAAGATGTGCAGTGCAAAACCGGGTAACTGATAAAGTTTTTACAAAACATCAACAAAGGACTAGACTGTATGTGTAAATTTGTCAGACATTTTGGAATGGTGAAAACAAATAGATAACGAATACACATCAAAGATATCAGTACGTCATGACATGATATGTGAAATAAAATCCATGCCAGAGAATGTCAAAATCATGTGCAAAATGTAGGAGAGAAGTCTGCAATAATAGGAACAATTGCAAGCCCTAAGATTGATAAGGCTGGTATAATCAGGTCGGCTGACTGTAGTGGTACACAGGCATCGAACAGTAGAATATAACGCTAGAATTCCAAAGCAAGTGCAAAAAACATATAATGCTCAAGTGCAAGAATGTTAGGAATCTAGTCAAGCCAAGCAGTGAATGGTTACGACACTGCAAGCAATCTAAAATGATGGGCATCGGCAGATGTCACACAGTGTATCTAAAATAGACAGACAACAACCGCCAAACGGCCACAATCTCCATCTGTAAAGGAAAGAATAAATGTATAGGGGAGATTTTGGCCGTTTGGCGGTTGTTTTCTGTCTATTTTAGATACACTGTGTGACATCTGCCGATGCCCATCGTTTTAGATTGCTTGCAGTGGCGTTTCATATTTGGGATATATATATGTATAGATATATATGTAGGTAGTTATAGTTACAACCTAGTTTCCATAGGAAAAGCATTTTTTGATTTGCTAATAACTTTGGCGTCATTTGACAAATCTTTAAGAAATTCTCCAAAAACAAAGTCTATCTAGGTCAGCTCCTATTCTAAAAGTTTGGGGGTGATTCGACAAGCGGGGGCTGACAAACGAGGGCGGTACCAAAACGCATTTTCCCAATGTTAATTTCCATAGGAAATTTTGTGACGAGCTACAACCCGAACTGCTGAACGGAATTACCCCAAATTTGGCAGAAAGATAGAGCTTGGTTCAGAAAGAGGCCTTTTTTTTAAATGGTGTAAATCCGTTCAGTTGTTTTTGAGAAATTCAAAGAATAAGAGTCAAAAAATCAATTTCTCATAGGAAACTTTGTGCAAGGCTAGAGCCGAAACTACTGAACGGCATTACCCCAAAATTGGCAAAAAGGTAGTGCTTGGATCAGAATGCAACCTTTTTTAAATGGTGTAAATCCGTTCAGTAGTTGCTGAGAAATTAGAAAAATAAAAGTTTAGATATCTGGGCGGAGCCTAAGTCCCGTGCACGAGCTTCACTGTGATTGGCTGTCAACACTCCAAACCAGGAAGTGTTGGCAGCCATCTTGTGACTCGGTAGAAGCGAGTCACCAGAAAACAGAGAAACAAAGGTATAAAACAAGAGAAGGGGGCAGGGTAGAAACACCTTGACCCCCTGGGCCTGCTCAGGGGGTCCCAGAAGGACCCTCAGGGCCAAAGAAAGCATTTAAAAAAAAAAAGAAAAGGTGCAATTCGCGCTGGGGTCGCGGGTTCCCGTGTTTTATTTTAATGAGACCCCGGGGTGGGCTAGGTCCTGGGGGCATTTCTTAAAAAATAATGGCGGGGGCTCAGTGGGTCTGCGGGGGCCCGCTGGGGTCCCCGTAGACCCGGGGCTTCACTCATGTTGGGTGGGGGGTTGCACGGCGCCCGTCCTGGAGCCCTCAATGTGCTTATAACTTTGGCGTCGTTTGACGAATCTTTACTACATTTTCCAGAAAGTTTCTCTTTTTTGATCAGCTCGTATCTTGAAACTTTAGGGGTCCGAAAAAGTGTTTTTGCAATGCATTTTCCATAGCAATCTTAAGACAAGGCTACAGGTCAAACTGCTGAACGAAATTACGCCACATTTGGCAGGGAGAAAGGTCTTGATCCAGAAAGCGTGCTTTTGTTGAAATGGTGTAAATCCGTTCAGTAGTTTTTGAGATATTAAAGGAAAAAATATATATATATCTGGATGGTGCCTAACTCCTGAGCACAAGCTTGCCTCTGTTTGGCTGCTAACACTTCAAACCAGGAAGTGTTAGCAGCCATCTTGTGCATCTCATCGAGTGAAAATATAAAAGAAAGCTCCCGTGGACAATTTCATATACCGGAGATCTGTCTGTGTGAGATACCACTTTCACGCTGCGTCTCCCTACATCAACAGGTAACGCACCCTTTTCCACCATCAACAGCATACCTCCAACAACATTCTTGGGCCCGCAAGTCTCCCTCTGCGAACCACTTGTCGACTCACAGCTCTTCAGGTGGGAGTTCTCGGGCCCGCAGTTGTATCTGTGAAGCCAAGATTGGAAATATACCGCAGGTCTCTCTCTGTGAAATACGCTCTTCACGCTCCCTCTCCCCACATTACTGTTCCGCAGCTATCGCTTTGCAAGCCGACAGCCCGCACCTTTCCCTATACCAGTCGGTCAGCAGCTGTTCCTCTACGAGCTGGCCCACAGCTCTCCCTCTGCGAACTAATGGGCCGCAGCTCTCCTTCTATGAGCCAGCCAGTCGGCTCGCAGCTCTTCATCTATGAGCCAGCCCGCCGGCTCGCAAGTCTCTGACAACAGTTGCAATGGAGCCAACGATAATGCAGTTCGGACATCCAACAATGCTCCGACATCCCCGCCAGCTGCCCCTTATTCGCCATCCTCCCTCACCACCACCCCCCACAAATTGGGTAATATTCTAACATTTGTAATATGAAGATGGTTGTGAGGTTGGACAAATAAGAATCTTAGTCATGTATGGATTTACATTTAAATAATTTTATTAAAACAAAACAACAACAAATAAAACTATGTACAGCCATGTTGTGTCATCGCTGGACCATTTGTGAATCACAGCCTGCAAAACAAAAAGAAAGATAAGATGGTGCCTCATGCATCCAGCAAAGGAGAAAGAGAGAAAGAGTGAGGGAGAAATAGAGAAACAAAGAAAAAGAGAGGAAGACAAAGAAAGAGAGAAATAGAGAGAGTGAGAGAGACAAAGAGTGAGATACAAAGAAGAGAGAAAGAGAGAAACAATGTGAGAGAGAGGAAGAGAGAGAGAGAAAGAGTGAGAGAGAGGAAGAGAGAGAGAGAGGAAGACAGAGAAATAGTGAGAGAGAGGAAGGCAGAGAAAGAGAAAGAGTGAGAGAGAGAAACAGTATGAGAGAGAGGAAGAGAGAGTGAGAGAGAGAAAGAGAGAGAAATTAAGAATGAGAGAGAGGAAGAGAGAGAAAGTGTAAGAGAGAGAAAGGAAGAGATGGAGAGGGAGAGGGAGTGTTGACACTGGAAAAATCTTTGCAGCTCACCTTTGTGCCACCGGTGTGTCTCCAACCATGTGTCGGGATATAGGGCAGCCCTCAAGCTTAGTCATCTGAAACATAGTATGGAATCAGTAATGGATGAGTACATACAAGTGCACAATTTGTGAATCACAGCCTGCAAGACAAAAAGAAAGATAAGATGGTGCATCATTCGTCCAGCAAAGGAGAGAGAGAGAGTAAATGAGAAAAAGAGTGAGAGAGAGGAAGAAAGAAAGAAAGAAAGAAAGAAAGAAAGAAAGAAAGAAAGAAAGAAAGAAAGAAAGAAAGAAAGAAAGAAAGAAAGAAAGAAAGAAAGAGTGAGAGAGAAAGAGAGGAAGACAGAGAAAGAGAAAAAGAGTGAGAGAGAGAAAGAGAAAGAGTGAGATACAAGGAAGAGAGAAACAGTGTGAGGGAGAGGAAGAGAGAGAAAGAGTGAGAGAGAGAAAGGAAGAATGAGAGAGAGAGAAAGAGAAAGAGTGAGAGAGAGCAAGACAGAGAAATAGAGAAAGAGAAAAACAGTGTGAGAGAGAGGAAGAGAGAGAGAAACAGTGTGAGAGAGAAGAAAAGAGAGAAAGAAAGAGTGAGAGAGGAAGAGAGAGAAAGAAATAATGAGTGAGAGAGGAAGAGGCAGAGAAAGAGAGAAAGAGTGTGAGAGAGAGAAAGGGAGAGATAGAGAGTGAGAGAGAGAGAAAGAGTGTGAGTGACAGAAAGGAAGAGATGGAGAGGGAATGTTGACACTGTGGAGAAATCCTCACAGCTCACCTTTCTGCCACCGTTGAACCGTCTTGGATGCCTAGTGACACATATTGAAAAGTACTGACTACTTAAATCTTATCACTAATACATTATATCGCCTTCGCTGCTTTTCAATAATAAATCCATCGTGAATCATTGTGCACATCACCAGCAAATAAAGACTATGATGAAGCCCTGAAGAAGTCCAGTTGGGATGAAATGCGTTGGCAAGCAATTGTGTGGTGCTGTTTAAAGAATTAACTGCTTTTCAATAAAAGAAACTGACATCAATCAAGTAACACGACCATCTGTATCATTTTCATCTGGGAAGCTATCTATCTGATACATTGCTATAGAAAAAATCTCTTTAAATAGGATATACTAGAACATTTACACTAGAAAATACATGTAGTTCTGATGAGAAGGTTTAACCTTTTGTGCTGTGGACGGCTTCGTTTTGCCTAAATATGATGTATTAGGATATCAATACTAAAGAGCACTAGCTTATCTCGGATGCAGGGTCATTTTCGTTTGTCTTGGATAGTGGTGGTTTGTAACCACCTTTTGGGATGCATGTGGGTCACATCCCAGACCAGATGCACCAAGGCATAGTGTAGTTTTTCCAGGCTCCCACAAGTAGTGACGTTTGGTGCTGGACAGTTAAAAGCTCTGGCACGTTTCTAAGTCCCACAACATGGGCAACATCGAAGGTATGGGGAATCACTGACTCTACATTCATCCACAGTTCCACACAAGAAAGATGGTGAACATGACACATATGTGTGGATGTGAATGTTTATTGCATTCAGTGGAGTATTGCAGCTGTAGCAATACTGGGCCATGCAAAGTCCAAAATTCAGTTTTTGGGACATGGAGGGCAGCCAATTAGAGAAAAGCTTGTTGTCAGAGTTAGGCTGCGCCAACATATGTACTTATACAATCACTCCACCAATCCGCATGCACTTATAAATTCACTATCCACTCTCCTTGCAGTACTCTAATCATCCAGTCTCTACGTACGTAATTGTACAATGACTGAGACAAAGTTGCATAACCAAAGTTTTCTCCCACTGTCAAAGGTAAGTTGGTTGCATACACTATCCAGAGCACAATGTAATGTGGTAGGGCCCAGGGGCAGCATGTTGCATACATAATGAACACACTGATAGATAACGGAACTGGGTACGGGCACGTGCACTCAACTCCTTTTTATTACCAGGGTCACATGTCCAGTGACGTCTGTGCTGGATGCGTGTGGGGTGAGTGTATGCCAGCCCTCCGGGAATGGTTGGTGCTGGCAACAAGTAGAACAGTAATCATTGGATCAGACACAGAGATTCAATCAAAAAGGGTCAATGATTTGTGCTGCACTAAGGTAGGGGCACCAGATGTGAACTAATACACAAAAGATTCTATTGTAAAGGGTCCATGACTTGTGGTACACTGAGGTAGGGGCACCAGATGTGAAATTATACACAAAATATTGTATCATAAAGGGGTCCATGAGTTCTGCTGCACTGAGATAGGGGCAATAGAAGCCTTCAGTGTGTGTGCAGCCAGCGATGATGCGTAGTCCGGGCGGGCCACCCTGGGAGCAATGTCTCTTGCCTACTGGACAGCGTCATCTGCATTTGAGACTCGAAGTGAATTGTGAGATCTGCTATCCGCAATGTAGATGGAAGGTAGTAGTCAGCACAGACATCGAGGAATGCTTTTTGTCACTTCCTCTTGACAAAATCCGAGGACATAGAGTACAATTCTGTCTGCAATTAATAAATCATGTCTCAATGTAATTTGTGAGCTATGCTGACCGCAGTGTAGGTAACAAAAGATGAAATATGTATGGAATACATTGTCGAAACTGGACTCCAAAATTCATGAATCAAGACTGAATTCGAACTGTGAGCTCTGCTGGCCACAGTGTAGACTGCCATTCAGTGTTCCTTTGGACTTGCAAGATGAATTTCATGATTGTATAAAAGCTATAATTGATATAAAAAAATTCTTGAAGCAAGGATACTAAAAGGATATTATTTAGGTTTCGAAGACGTTGTAGTTAGTTGCCTACTGGACTCTGTAATTAATGAATAAACACTCAATTTTAATAGTGAGCCGTGCTGACCGCAGTGTAGGCCAGAGGCAGCGGTCAGCAAGGGCCCACAGCTACGTAGTGTTCTGTAGAGCTGCACAGTTATTGGCAATTCAGCGTGTGTGAAGCCAGCGATGATAAGTGGTGCACTGAGTTAGTGGCACCTGAAGAAACCAGCATGTGCGCACCCTGCGATGATGCTTCGTCCGAGTGGGCTGCACTGGGAGAAATGTCTTTTGCCTACTGAATTCTACCTTAATAAGTCCACGTGGCGATGACTTGTGGTGCAGTGAGTTAGTGGCACCTGAAGCACTCAGTGTGTGCGCACCCTGCGATGATGCGTGGTCCGGGCATGCCGCACTGATAGCAATGTCTTTTGTCCAATGAATTCTGCCTCAGTAAGGCCACGTGGCGGTGACTTGTGGTGCACTGAGTTAGTGGCATCAGAAGCATTTAGCGTGTGCGCACCCTGAAGTGATGCGTGGTCCGAGCGGGCCGCACTGGTAGCAATGGCTTTTGTCTAATGAATTCTGCCTTTATAAGGCTACGTGGTGATGACTTGTAGTGCAGTAAGTTAGTGGTGCCTGAAGCACTCAGCGTGTGCGCACCCAGCGATGAAGCGTGGACCGAATGGGCCGCACTGGTAGCAATGTCTTTTGTCTAATGAATTCTGCCTTAGTAAGGCTATGTGGCGATGACTTGTGGTGCAGTGAGTTAGTGGCACCTGAAGCACTCAGCGTGTGCGCACCCTGCGATGATGCGTGGTCCAGGCAGGCCGCACTGGTAGCAATGTCTTTTGTCTAATGAATTCTACCTCAGTAAGGCCACGTGGTTGTGACTTGTGGTGCAGTGAGTTAGTGGCACCTGAAGCACTCAGCGTGTGCGCACCCTGCGATGATGCGTGGTCCAGGCAGGCCGCACTGGTAGCAATGTCTTTTGTCTAATGAATTCTACCTCAGTAAGGCCACGTGGTTGTGACTTGTGGTGCACTGAGTTAGTGGCACCTGAAGCACTCAGCGTGTGCGCACCCTGCGATGATGCGTGGTCTAGGCAGGCCGCACTGGTAGCAATGTCTTTTGTCTAATGAATTCTGACTTAATAAGGCCACGTGGCTTTGAGTTGTAGTGCACTTACATAGTGGTACCTCTCGTGCTCAGCGTGTACACAGCCTGCGATGATGCATGGTCTGGGCGGGCTGCACTGGGAGGAATGTGTCTTGCCTACTGGACTGCGTCATCAGCAATCGCCACTCCATCTGAATTGTGAGCCCTGCTGTCCGCAGTGTAGTTTGAAGGCAGTAGTCTGTACAGACATAAGTCTGCGGTGCTGTGCTGCTGTGATCGCAAGGGGCATGTGTCGAGGAGGCCGGCGGATATGGCGGCAGCTACCTGGCAGGGTGAGGGCTGCTGCTCTGGCAGACACGTTGACTTTCACACAAGAGAACCATGCCCAGAGTCCCGGCCAATTTATTCACACTTCTACGGTGGAGTGGCGTGTGTTGGACCAGCCCACTGTGCTTCCGCTTACAGAGGATGATGATACAGGTACATGACCGAGATCATCCCCACTGCCTGAGGTAACATGGTTTCATCCACTGTCCACAACACTACAAGCACCAGCAGTATATGTACACATGGAGAGGTTTGAGCTCTGCATAGTGAGGTCTGTCCAGCACATCACCTCTACACTTGGTATTGTGGGCATTATTATTGGTGGGTGACTTGCGTCCTTCACACATGTTTGGTTGCCACATCTCGCAACATTCAGCTATTGTGTGGCTGAGGGGTCATGCCGTTTTTGGAAGGTCCACTGTCCTGTTGTGCACTGCCTCGGTGGTAGTAAGGGGGTGGTCCGGGGGAGGTCCTGAGGGTGGTGGCAGTGGGTTCTGTGGCCTTCTTGGGTGTCGGAGGAGCATGATCAGTAGCTCTATGACATGTGGTCGGTCTTCAGATGTGATTCTGGGCTGGGCTCCCTTTCACACTGTAGGTAGTTGTCCTACTTTAAACCAGTAAAAGGCATATGGTACATTCCTACTGCTAACGCAGCTTTTCGCCTGATTTTGGATCGCACCGCAGATTTGGCTGCTCGTTGAAAATATCGGGAAGTAGTGTTTTTGTGTTATTTCTGTACAGGAACGCCTACTCTGCATATTATTTGCGTTAGTTGTTGCTCTCATTTGTGGCAATGTTGTTTTGCGGAAGCTATTGCTGGAAAACTGGCGATATCGGCTGTTTTCACCAGGCTGAAAATGGAATGATAATTTAAAATCACTGAAAAAACCATAGGTTTAATGAACATTATAATTAGAAATTAGCATTTAAAAACCTTTGAAATTCACAAAAAAAAACATAGGCTTCAGGGACGTTATAGTTACAAATTATGATTTTAAAAGCCTTTGAAATTCACTGAAAAAAATATAGGTTTCAGGGAGGTTATAGTTACAAAATTAGCATTTAAAAAAACCATTGAAATTCACTGAAAAAACCATAGGTTTCAGGGACGTTATAGTTAGTTGCACATTTCACTCGTACCAAACCATAGAAATTAGGCCGTTATAGTTAGTAGAGCTAACTATAACTCATGCCCCCGCAATGCACTGCCGATGACGTCACCTATTACATCACTCATGACATGGTCAGTGACATCACTGATGACATCTCAAATGACATCACTGATGACATCACTGATAACATCACTGATGACATCACTGATGATATCATTCACGTGATAATTTGATGCACCTCTACACACCCTAATATAACCTTTGATACACCCACTCTAAAATACTGACTACCATTTTCTAAACCATAGACAAATCAATAGCAGTTACTATATACCCACTCACTACTTCCTAGTTATACACACACATTCATTCATTCACCCATACAGTAACTCATACATGCAGTCACTCATCAATATAGCACTATTATATGTACTCATACACCTATACAAACACTCATACACCATCACTCATCCATAGAGTTATTGACACACATAGCTAGTCATGTAAAGAATCTATAACTCTGCCGATTACTCACCTATACAGTTATACATTTAGTATCTAACCTATTCATACAAATAGTAACATATACTGACTCTCTTATACAATCACTGACACAAGCACACACTCATTTATACAGCCACTCTCACAATTACTCACATATACTGCCTTTCATATATGTAGTTACTCATACATATACCAGTGAGATATACATTCACTCTCCAACACAGTGATACACACACACACTCACCGAAACAGCTATTTCCACATGCACTATTGTTATGTTATGTTATGTCAATTTCAATTTGTTGAGCGCTTAATACCGGAAGGTCTCTAAGCGCTGCAAGAAGAGTAGCGATGGATCCAGGCAGTACGGTGACAGTTACGCCCAGGCTTCTGTGAACAGAATGGTTTTTAGTTGGTTTCTGAAGGGAAGAAAGCGATTATCCGCACAGAGTTGGCTTGGTAGCCCGTTTGAACCCATACACCTAGTAAATTAGCCACTGACACATGTTGGCAGAAAGTTACACACCGCCCACCTACCTACACACACAAACACTGAGTCACCCATACTAATACTTATGCTATCAATAAGTAAGCCATATAGACAGTCATGTGCCTAATCATCTACCCATGCAGCAGATTATATAAAAACTGAGAGACTGATACAGACATTCACACAGTTTAGTCACTAACACATGCATTCAGTAAGAGACATTTAATCACACACCTATTAAATCCTCCACCCAGACACTTATACACCAACTCATTCTTCAATACACCTTGGCATTAACATATATAAAATATATTTAAAATTTACAAAAACACATTCACTGGATGATGTCATCAGTGATGTAATTTGCGATGTCATCAGTAATGTCATCAGTGATGTCACTGACCATGTCATGAGTTATGTAATATGTGACGTCATTCTGAGTGCATTGCGGGGACGCAAGTTATAGTTAGCTTTACTAACTATAACGGCCGAATTTCTATGGTTTTGTACGAGTGAAATGTGCAACTTACTATAACGTCCCTGAAATCTAAGTTTTTTCTGTGAATATATAAATATATATATATTTCAGCAATGGCCCGAAAGCATTCGACGTCGCACTCCCAGCAGAAGTAACCTTTTAGGCAATTACAAACGGAAGACCTGCCTTTGCATGTTAGGGAAAAATTGCTTTATTGCCAACGCGTTTCGAGGCAGGCAGCCTCTTCTTCTTGGGCAGCTGTGAAAATGTGGCACAGAGTTCCTCTTTGCATGCACGTCATTTGTACTGCCCCCAGTGGGCCGCACTGCATTGTGCTCCTTTTGTAATGCTTGCAGGGACTTGTAGTCCAGAAGACTCAATTAATCACCCTCAGTGGGTTCTGCGCCAACATTTAAATTCCTTTAGCTTTGCATATGTTCAGAAACCCTCCAGTGGGCCCCACAATGCTAGACAGGTTTAATTAGTTTCCACTTCGCTGTGCTGATCGCAAATTCGACATAGTTCTGTTTTGCGCAGCCTCTCACCTTCCAGAGATGGTGCGACCTCGCACGGCAGGGCAGCCGTGATTTTTAAATATTTCAGCAATGGCCCGAAAGCATTCGACGTCGCACTCCCAGCAGAAGTAACCTTTTAGGCAATTACAAACGGAAGACCTGCCTTTGCATGTTAGGGAAAAATTGCTGTATTGCCAACGCGTTTCGAGGCAGGCAGCCTCTTCTTCTTGGGCAGCTGTGAAAATGTGGCACAGAGTTCCTCTTTGCATGCACGTCATTTGTACTGCCCCCAGTGGGCCGCACTGCATTGTGCTCCTTTTGTAATGCTTGCAGGGACTTGTAGTCCAGAAGACTCAATTAATCACCCTCAGTGGGTTCTGCGCCAATATTTAAATTCCTTTAGCTTTGCATATGTTCAGAAACCCTCCAGTGGGCCCCACAATGCTAGACAGGTTTAATTAGTTTCCACTTCGCTGTGCTGATCGCAAATTCGACATAGTTCTGTTTTGCGCAGCCTCTCACCTTCCAGAGATGGTGCGACCTCGCACGGCAGGGCAGCCGTGATTTTTAAATATTTCAGCAATGGCCCGAAAGCATTCGACGTCGCACTCCCAGCAGAAGTAACCTTTTAGGCAATTACAAATGGAAGACCTGCCTTTGCATGTTAGGGAAAAATTGCTTTATTGCCAACGCGTCTCGAGGCAGGCAGCCTCTTCTTCTTGGGCAGCTGTGAAAATGTGGCACAGAGTTCCTCTTTGCATGCACGTCATTTGTACTGCCCCCAGTGGGCCGCACTGCATTGTGCTCCTTTTGTAATGCTTGCAGGGACTTGTAGTCCAGAAGACTCAATTAATCACCCTCAGTGGGTTCTGCGCCAACATTTAAATTCCTTTAGCTTTGCATATGTTCAGAAACCCTCCAGTGGGCCCCACAATGCTAGACAGGTTTAATTAGTTTCCACTTCGCTGTGCTGATCGCAAATTCGACATAGTTCTGTTTTGCGCAGCCTCTCACCTTCAAGAGATGGTGCGACCTCGCACGGCAGGGCAGCCGTGATTTTTAAATATTTCAGCAATGGCCCGAAAGCATTCGACGTCGCACTCCCAGCAGAAGTAACCTTTTAGGCAATTACAAACGGAAGACCTGCCTTTGCATGTTAGGGAAAAATTGCTTTATTGCCAACGCGTTTTGACTCGAGGCAGGCAGCCTCTTCTTCTTGGGCAGCTGTGAAAATGTGGCACAGAGTTCCTCTTTGCATGCACGTCATTTGTACTGCCCCCAGTGGGCCGCACTGCATTGTGCTCCTTTTGTAATGCTTGCAGGGACTTGTAGTCCAGAAGACTCAATTAATCACCCTCAGTGGGTTCTGCACCAACATTTAAATTCCTTTAGCTTTGCATATGTTCAGAAACCCTCCAGTGGGCCCCACAATGCTAGACAGGTTTAATTAGTTTCCACCACGCTGTGCTGATCGCAAATTCGACATAGTTCTGTTTTGCGCAGCCTCTCACCTTCCAGAGATGGTGCGACCTCGCACGGCAGGGCAGCCGTGATTTTTAAATATTTCAGCAATGGCCCGAAAGCATTCAACGTCACACTCCCAGCAGAAGTAACCTTTTAGGCAATTACAAACGGAAGACCTGCCTTTGCATGTTAGGGAAAAATTGCTTTATTGCCAACGCGTTTCGAGGCAGGCAGCCTCTTCTTCTTGGGCAGCTGTGAAAATGTGGCAGGTCTTCCGTTTGTAATTGCCTAAAAGGTTACTTCTGCTGGGAGTGCGACGTCGAATGCTTTCGGGCCATTGCTGAAATATTTAAAAATCACGGCTGCCCTGCCGTGCGAGGTCGCACCATCTCTGGAAGGTGAGAGGCTGCGCAAAACAGAACTATGTCGAATTTGCAATCAGCACAGCGAAGTGGAAACTAATTAAACCTGTCTAGCATTGTAGGGCCCACTGGAGGGTTTCTGAACATATGCAAAGCTAAAGGAATTTAAATGTTGGCGCAGAACCCACTGAGGGTGATTAATTGAGTCTTCTGGACTACAAGTCCCTGCAAGCATTACAAAAGGAGCACAATGCAGTGCGGCCCACTGGGGGCAGTACAAATGACGTGCATGCAAAGAGGAACTCTGTGCCACATTTTCACAGCTGCCCAAGAAGAAGAGGCTGCCTGCCTCGAAACGCGTTGGCAATAAAGCAATTTTTCCCTAACATGCAAAGGCAGGTCTTCCGTTTGTAATTGCCTAAAAGGTTACTTCTGCTGGGAGTGCGACGTCGAATGCTTTCGGGCCATTGCTGAAATATTTAAAAATCACGGCTGCCCTGCCGTGCGAGGTCGCACCATCTCTGGAAGGTGAGAGGCTGCGCAAAACAGAACTATGTCGAATTTGCGATCAGCACAGCGAAGTGGAAATTAATTAAACCTGTCTAGCATTGTGGGGCCCACTGGAGGGTTTCTAAACATATGCAAAGCTAAAGGAATTTAAATGTTGGCGCAGAACCCACTGAGGGTGATTAATTGAGTCTTCTGGACTACAAGTCCCTGCAAGCATTACAAAAGGAGCACAATGCAGTGCGGCCCACTGGGGGCAGTACAAATGACGTGCATGCAAAGAGGAACTCTGTGCCACATTTTCACAGCTGCCCAAGAAGAAGAGGCTGCCTGCCTCGAAACGCGTTGGCAATAAAG
The DNA here is from genome assembly GCF_964204655.1 of Triturus cristatus. Taxonomy (NCBI): domain Eukaryota; kingdom Metazoa; phylum Chordata; class Amphibia; order Caudata; family Salamandridae; genus Triturus; species Triturus cristatus. The sequence continues at coordinate 206,620,283 of NC_140590.1, read as the reverse complement.
CAATTTTTCCCTAACATGCAAAGGCAGGTCTTCCGTTTGTAATTGCCTAAAAGGTTACTTCTGCTGGGAGTGCGACGTCGAATGCTTTCGGGCCATTGCTGAAATATTTAAAAATCATTGCTGCCCTGCCGTGCGAGGTCGCACCATCTCTGGAAGGTGAGAGGCTGCGCAAAACAGAACTATGTCGAATTTGCAATCAGCACAGCGAAGTGGAAACTAATTAAACCTGTCTAGCATTGTGGGGCCCGCTGGAGGGTTTCTGAACATATGCAAAGCTAAAGGAATTTAAATGTTGGCGCAGAACCCACTGAGGGTGATTAATTGAGTCTTCTGGACTACAAGTCCCTGCAAGCATTACAAAAGGAGCACAATGCAGTGCGGCCCACTGGGGGCAGTACAAATGACGTGCATGCAAAGAGGAACTCTGTGCCACATTTTCACAGCTGCCCAAGAAGAAGAGGCTGCCTGCCTCGAAACGCGTTGGCAATAAAGCAATTTTTCCCTAACATGCAAAGGCAGGTCTTCCGTTTGTAATTGCCTAAAAGGTTACTTCTGCTGGGAGTGCGACGTCGAATGCTTTCGGGCCATTGCTGAAATATTTAAAAATCACGGCTGCCCTGCTGTGCGAGGTCACACCATCTCTGGAAGGTGAGAGGCTGCACAAAACAGAACTATGTCGAATTTGCGATCAGCACAGCGAAGTGGAAACTAATTAAACCTGTCTAGCATTGTGGGGCCCACTGGAGGGTTTCTGAACATATGCAAAGCTAAAGGAATTTAAATGTTGGCGCAGAACCCACTGAGGGTGATTAATTGAGTCTTCTGGACTACAAGTCCCTGCAAGCATTACAAAAGGAGCACAATGCAGTGCGGCCCACTGGGGGCAGTACAAATGACGTGCATGCAAAGAGGAACTCTGTGCCACATTTTCACAGCTGCCCAAGAAGAAGAGGCTGCCTGCCTCGAAACGCGTTGGCAATAAAGCAATTTTTCCCTAACATGCAAAGGCAGGTCTTCCGTTTGTAATTGCCTAAAAGGTTACTTCTGCTGGGAGTGCGACGTTGAATGCTTTCGGGCCATTGCTGAAATATTTAAAAATCACGGCTGCCCTGCCGTGCGAGGTCGCACCATCTCTGGAATGTGAGAGGCTGCGCAAAACAGAACTATGTCGAATTTGCGATCAGCACAGCGAAGTGGAAACTAATTAAACCTGTCTAGCATTGTGGGGCCCACTGGAGGGTTTCTGAACATATGCAAAGCTAAAGGAATTTAAATGTTGGCGCAGAACCCACTGAGGGTGATTAATTGAGTCTTCTGGACTACAAGTCCCTGCAAGCATTACAAAAGGAGCACAATGCAGTGCGGCCCACTGGGGGCAGTACAAATGACGTGCATGCAAAGAGGAACTCTGTGCCACATTTTCACAGCTGCCCAAGAAGAAGAGGCTGCCTGCCTCGAAACGCGTTGGCAATAAAGCAATTTTTCCCTAACATGCAAAGGCAGGTCTTCCGTTTGTAATTGCCTAAAAGGTTACTTCTGCTAGGAGTGCGACGTCGAATGCTTTCGGGCCATTGCTGAAATAAATATATATATATATATATAGTTATAGTTAGGACCTATTTTCCATAGGAAATCCGCAAAATTCTATTCCCAATAAGTCTGGCGCCGGTTGACGAACCTTCGCAAAATTTTCCAAACTTTTGGCCAGCTCCGGTCCACTCCCATCCTGAAAGTTTTGTGGTGATTTGTCAAGCGGGGGCTGAGAAAAAAGGGGGGTCCCAAAATGCTTTTTCCCCATGCAATTTCCCTTTGGACCCGTTGGCGCAGCTACAGCCCGAACTGCTGAACGGAATTACACCAAATTTGGCAGAAAGGTAGACCTTGGTTCAGAGTCGTGTAAATCCATTCAGTAGTTTCTGAGAAAATCAAAAGTAAAATCACATATATATTTAGGCGGAGCCTAACCACACATCTCATCGTGATATCTGATTGGCTGTCAACACTTCATCCAAGAAGTGTTGGCAGCCATCTTGGGACCAATATACATGATAGCACCTCATTAAAAAGCATTGCAGTTAATAGAAGGTTTTAAGACTTTAGTTACATTATAAATCATTTGTTGATGGTACCATACTCATTTTAGGAATTGTGGTATGTTCTAAGGTGATTTTACCATGTGAAAAAGCCTTCTGCTGGGATATCATGAATCATGTTTGAGAGAAATCTATTTTCACATGCTTTTCCCACAGAGGTTTGGAAGGTGATCTATAAGCTAAACTGAGAGCATATTTTCTGTAAATTCACATTATCTTTCTTAGTCATGTGAGAATGAAGTCTGACATTCTCAGTAAAACATGTACATCCAACAAGTGCAGAGACTGTCAGTTGATTCCTTTGTGTTCTACTGCAGCTTCCCAGAGTGTTCCAAAGAACAACTAGAGCGCTAACAGTCCTACTTATGATAAACGTATGGCACACCTGAAGCCATATTGATTGGAATAAAGTGGTAACTCTTAAAACATTTAATTTAAAATGGAACAAAATTAGGGGGTTAATTTTGCCATAGAAATTATGATTAGTGCTGCAGAAAGAAAAATTAGGGCACATTTTGAGTGTCTTTTCAAATCCTCTTCTATTTCATTAAAATTCTGACATGCAGACTGAAACATGCACGTTCAATACCAGCAGCAGACTTCCCTGGTGAGCAGTAGCTTTACTACAGTGATCTAATGAGCAACTAGAGTGCTAACATTCTGAATTTATGGCAAATGTGTGACACATCTGAATGCCTTCTTCATTGAATCAAAGTAAAAAACTGACAGTATGCCTACTGAGGAGACTGTAGTAAATGAGGAAATTAAGAAACTTCATAACAAGTCTCCCAAGATAGCCACCAGAGACAAAAGAGCCCAAATGTAGCACAAATATCACCGAGATATAACCCAAGTATAGCCCAATGACAGAAATCCCAGAGTGTTTTAAAGAACAACTAGAGCGCTAACAGTCTTACTTATGACAAAAGTATGGCACACCTGAAGCCATCTTGATTGGAATAAAGTGGTAACACTTAAAACATTTAATTTGCAAAGGAACAAAATGAGGGGGTTCATTTTGCCATAGAAATTATGTTATGATTAGTGCTGCAGAAAGAAAAATTAGGGCACATTTTGACTTCTCAAATTCTCTTCTATTTCATTAAGAAGTTCTGACATGCAGACTGAAACATGCACTTTGAATACCAGCAGCAGACTTCCCTGGTGAGCAGTAGCTTTACTACAGTGATCTAATGAGGAACTAGAGTGCTACCATTCAGAATTTATGGCAAATGTGTGACACATCTGAATGCCTTCTTGATGGAACCAAAGTAAACAAGCATTGAAAATGCAATAGGTCTCACCCTCGTTTAAGTTAAAGCAATTCTGTTTGTAATTTGGTGGCTTTTTAGCTTTGCTTTTATTAGTGTTTTTCAAAATTTCATGTACATAACATGCATATATGTATATGTATGCATGCATTTATATTTGTATTTATATAGATATGCAGATTATATATATGTTTATATATGTATGTATATATATACACATACATATATATAAATGCATATGCATATATGTGCATATGTGTGCGTGTAGAGAGAGGTAGAGAGAGGTAGCGAGGTAGAGGTGTAGAGGTAGAGACGTAGAGGTAGAGAGGTAGAGGTAGAGAGGTAGAGAGTAGTAGAGAGAGAGCTAGAGAGAGGTAGAGAGGTAGAGAGTAGAGGATGAGTAATAGAGAGTAGAGAGTAGAGAGAGAGTAGAAGAGAGTAGTAGAGAGAGTAGCAGAGAGTGAGTAGGAGACAGTAGTAGAGTGAGTAGTAGAGAGTGAGTAGTAGAAAGCAGTAGAGAGTGAGAAGTAGAGAGTAGTAAAGAGTGAGTAGTAGAGTGAGTAGTAGAGAGTAGTAGAGAGTGAGTAGTAGAGAGTAGTAGAGAGTGAGTATCAGAAGGTGAGTAGTAGAGAGTAGTAGAGAGTGAGTAGTGGAGACTGAGTAGCAGAGAGAGAGTAGTAGAGAATGAGTAGTAGAGTGAGTAGTAGAGAGTAGTAGAGAGAGAGTAGTAGAGAGTGAGTAGTAGAGAGTAGTAGAGAGTGAGTAGTATAGAGTAGCAGAGAGTAGTAGAGAGAGAGTAGTAGAGAGTGAGTAGTAGAGAGTAATAGAGAGTGAGTAGTAGAGAGTGAGTAGTAGAGAGAGAGTAGTAGAGAGAAGTAGAGAGTCAGTAGTAGAGTAGTAGAGAGTAGTGAGTCTGTGTCAGTCAGGGTCAATCAGTGTCAGTCAGTCAGTGTCAGTCAGTCAGTGTCAGTCAATCAGTGTCAGTCAGTGTCAGTCAATCAGTGTCAGTCAGTCAGTGTCAGTCAATCAGTGTCAGTCAGTGTCAATCAGTCTCAGTCAGTGTCAGTCAGTCAGTCAGTGTCAGTCAGTCAGTGTCAGTCAATCAGTGTCAGTCAGTGTCAGTGTCAGTCAATCTGTGTCAGTCAGTGTCAATCAGTCAATGTCAGTCAGTCAGTGTCAGTCAGTCAGTGTCAGCTAGAGCAGCTCTGCTGACCTGGTTCTCTGGCTCTAAAGCAGCTCTGCTGACCTGGTTCTCTCTCTCTAAAGCAGCTCTGCTGACCTGGTTTCTCTGGCTCTACAGCAGGTCTGCTAACCTGGTTCTCTGGCTCTAGAGCAGCTCTGCTGACCTAGTTCTTATGCTACAGAGCAGCTCTGCTGATCTAGCTCTCTGGCTCTACAACAGCTCTGCTGACCTGGTTCTCTGGCTCTAAAGCAGCTCCGCTGACCCAGTTCTATGGCTCTGAAGCAGTTCTGCTGACATGGGTCTCTGGCTCTAGAGCAGCTCTGCTGACCTGGTTCTCTCCCTCTAAAGCAGCTCTACTGACCTGGTTTCTCTGGCTCTGCAGCAGCTCTGCAGACCTGGTTCTCTGGCTCTAGAGCAGCTCTGTTGACCTGGTTCTTAGGCTCTAGAGCAGCTCTACTGAACTGGTTCTCTGGCTCTAAAGCAGCTCTGCTGACCTGGTTCTATGGCTCTAAAGCAGCTCTGCTGATTTGGTTCTCTGGCTCTAGGGTAGCTCTGCTGACCTGGTTCTCTGGCTCTAAAGCAGTTCTGCTAACCTGGTTCTCTGGCTCTAAAGCAGCTCTGCTGGCCTGGTTTTCTGGCTCTAAAGCAGCTCTGCTGACCTGGTTCTCTCTCTCTAAAGCAGCTCTGCTGACCTGGTTTCTCTGGCTCTACAGCAGCTCTGCTGACCTGGTTCTCTGGCTCTAGAGCAGCTCTGCTGACCTAGTTCTTTGGCTCTAGAACAGCTCTGCTGACCTGGTTCTCTGGCTCTACAGCAGCTCAGCTGACCTGGTTTTCTGCACTCACGATGCACGCACCCGACGTCACGAAAATATATTTAAAAATAATATAAGTTTATTATAAGTACAAATATATTATTTTGCTGAATATCTTACATAATCTCTTGCCTTAATATGTATATTAAAGACACATACATATCATTTTGGAACATAATTTTTCTTTGCGGGCCCCAGCACGTATATGATGTCATGCGGGACCCGCAACCGCGCAAACATCTCGTACCGTAATGCGCATGTGTCACAAATGCGCGGGAGCAGGAGTCGCAGACTGGTCGCATACCAATTGCGCATATCACGTGATATTAAATGTAGATGATGTAACTGAAAAACACGCAGCTGTCGCACACCATACGCGGATCCTTCATGACTTTTCTAAAATGGCGTCTAGAATGCGCGCTCCCACCGTGATTTGTACACTTTGAGTGCGCGACTCCGAAAAAAATTATATATATTAAAATAAAAAATTAAAACAAGAAAATGTATCAATATTTCAGATTTAATTAAAAAAATATATTTTTTTGCAATTTTCAGAAAAATATATAATGTTATTTAATGAATAAAATATTTATAAATAAACAGTTAAAAAAACTGTAGAAAATCAGTACAAAAAAATAGATATAACTACTATCACACTTAAAAGTTAGCATTTAAAAACCTTTGAAATTCACTGAAAAAAACATAGGTTTCAGAGACGTTATAGTTAGAAATTAGCATTTAAAAAACCTTAGAAATTCACAGAATAAAACATAGGTTTCAGGGGTGTTATAGTTAGCTGCCCATTTCACTCATACAAAACCATAGAAATTCCTCCGTTATAGTTAGTTCTGCTAACTATAACTCACGCGCCCGCAATGCACTGCTGATGATGTCACATATTGCATAATTCATGACATGGTTAGTGACATCACTGATGACATCATCCACTTGACAATCTGATACACCTCATCATACACTAGTTTAACCTTTCATCACTCACTGTAAAATACAGAGTACCATATTTGAAACCATTGACACACCAATACCAGTTACTACATACCCACTCACTGATTCCTAAGTCTACACACACACCTACCCATTCAACAACAGAATCATCTATACATGCAGTCATTAATTAATAGAACACTATCAAATGCACTTATACACATATATAGACATTGACACATCAGCAGTCATCTTAGTCGGTTATGCAGTCATCACTCATGAAAAAAATGTATCGCACTTAAATTTACTCACTTACACAATTATCCAACAACACCTTATTTATTCAAACACATAGTAACTCATCATTAATATGTTAAAAAAGCACCATTACAATTATACACTCATTCATATAGTTACTCTCACAATCACTGACTCTTACACATTCTTATTTATATACACCAACTCTCACATACAATGCCTTTTATTTTTTTACTTTGTTGAAGATGTACAACTAAAACATATATTCGCTCACCAACACACAAATAAATACACTCGGTCACCCAAACAATTGTTTCCATATGCACTCTTAAACACATACACCTAGTCAATCAACCATTCACACATCTATGCATAGAGTTACACACACCCCATCCAACCACACACAAACTCAGTGTCCCATACAAATACTCACCCAACTAATCAATAACTAATATACACACTCATGTAGTTAGTGACCAACTGATGTAGCATGTTATACAACAACAGAGACAGTGCTGCACACATTCACATAGTTTAGTTACTAATCCATGTATAAAGTGAGACACTTTTAATTACTCACTTAAAAAGACAGTCAGACAGCTACTAACTCCTCTATTTAGACAGTTATATATCCACTCAATCTTCAATACAGATTGGTATATATATTATACATATTTAAATTTCAAACTAAACCACATTCAGTGGATGATGTCATCAGTGATGTCATCAGTGATGTCATTTAAGATGTCATCAGTGATGTCACTGACCATGTCATGAATGATGCAATATGTGACATCATCAGCAGTGCATTGAGGGCGCGTGAGTTATAGTTAGCAGAACTAACTATAACGGAGGAATTTCTATGGTTTTGTATGAGTGAAATGGGCAGTTAACTATAACACCCCTGAAACCTATGTTTTTTTCTGTGAATATATATATATATACAAATATACAAATGGAGTCCTTCATTCTGCCCCAATGGCAGAACATAACAGGAAGTGGCACACGAGGAGACAGCTCAAATTATTTTAATGTGCACCAATGTTAAGGACGACGCGTTTTGGCGTTTCGCCTTTATCAAGTTACTTCCTTACATCAAATTCCTTTAGAAATACGTTTTAGAAATCATAGGCATAGAAAACATACTTTGCGTGTTTCCGAGGTTTTTCAATTTGGCAATACATAAGAATATTCAACTAAGAGTAAATCATGTTTACATCCAATATCATTAATTTGCAATTCATTATTATCATAGTCATGAAATGTACTCTTGGATGCCACTGAGTAACTGCCGTTCATCAATAATGTTTGTTCTCAACATTGCAGTTCAATAAAGTTATCATTGTTCATATCCCACACTCTAGGGACTACCAATACCAGAATGCCTGGTTCAGAGTCTCACACTGTTTCACTCTAAACTCATGAATTTTGCCATAAGAATAATCGTCTCCGTGTGATGAATCTTCACAGAGAATATTAGAGGTTAAATTGTACCATCTCAGCACAGCTACCAACATGCAATCTAACAATTATTAACATATACAGAAAGCTTGGCATGCCCACGTGTTTTAATTTGATTATTAACCAAATTAATGGTTTCTCCACAATCATCTATGTTAATGATACATTCTAACTGCTATTCATAGCGCGTGGCATAAAATTTCATGCCACCTTAGCAAATGACCTTAATAGGAGCAACTCCGATGTTGCGAGTCTTCTCGCAACATCAAAGAACCGTAACGCAGCTGGAAGATCTTCACGTCTTTATTTCTTTGCACCAAAAACTTCATCGCATCAACATCGTTGCAACACTTTCGTTGCCATGTGTGTCGCATCTAAAAGGTACATTGACTTAAAGTGTCGCATTTAAGAACTTAAGAGAACTAAGCAAAATTCTACTATCTAAAGTAACAGTATTGTGTGTTTTTGTCGTTTAATGGTCTTGTGGTAAATCTATATAAAGCATACTTATTTTTTTATATAAAACCTGTGTGGTATCCATTTGTAGTGTTGTCACTTGGTTACTGTATGTGTTCACAAATGCTTTACACACTGCCTCTGAGATAAGCCTGTCTGCTCGTGCCAAGCTACCAAGGGGGTGAGCAGGGGTTATTTTAGGAGTGTACCCCCTTACCCTGACTAGAGGAGAGGGTCGCTATTTGTCACAAGTGCATACCTGTGCCAACTAGAGACCCCCAGGTCTAACATTGGTGGTCAGCGGTGAGGATTCTGGACTTGCATTTGTGACTCATGTACAGTGATTGGTGAACACTACTTAGTGAGTGCAGAACTTAACGCAACCAATACTTGTTGGTAGATTCTTTTTGGGACTTTCTATTTTTGAGTACTGCCAAGTTTAACCACCATGGAGAAAGCAGAATCCATAGTCTCTGTTGATACTGAATTTGAGTGGGAAGAGAAAATGGACAGTTACACTGCAAAGCAACTAAAATTCTTCTGCAAGCAATTTAATGTTTCTACTACTGGATGTAAAAACAAGGCAGAGTTCTACAAGGCGTTGTGGGCCTGGGTAGAAGCAAGGAATGCCACTGATGAGGATAATGCAGAAGAGCAGCTGGATGGGCCAGTGGGTCCAAGAGGAAGGAGAACCCCTTCCCCTGCTGGTAGCAGTGTTTCTGGTAAAAGTCTATCTCCAGAGGAGTTGGCAGATAGATAAGAGTGTAGGATGCATGAAATTGAGCTGACCAAGCTCAAATTAAGTGGGCAGTTGGAATCTGAAATGCAAAGTAGAAAGTTAGCCCTAGAAGAAAAAAAGCTACAGTTTGAACATGAACAGATTTTGAGGGAGTTGGAGTTGAAAGCCCAGAGCATAGGGAGTACTCCCTCTGGTGGCAGCACACCGTCAATGCCTGTGGAATCTAGAGTATATATCCATAAAGATGTGGTGAAGGAATTTTTTTAAATGATGATATTGGGCAGTGGTTCAAGGCCTATGAGGTAGCCATGTCTTCCCACCGGGTCCCTGAGAAGGATTGGGGAGCGGGGTTGTGGGGACGGTTCCTTAGTGAGGGGCGGGACACACTGCTAGACTTGCCTTCTGATGTCTTTAATTCCTATCCCCACATGAAAGATGCACTGATGTCTAGATATGGTTTGACCCCTGAGATGGACAGACAGAGGTTCAGGGGTTGCACAAAGATAGCAAACAGTACCTATGTTGAATATGTTACTTTTCTCTGCGGAGCATTGGATGGCTGGGTGAAGGGTAGCAAAGTCAATGATTTTCAGGGATTGCTTGATTTGATTGCATGGGAGCACTTGTGAAGTAACTCTTTTCCTGAGCTACGCCAGCACCTGATTGATAGTAGGCTGACTAATCCTAGGAAGCTTGCTAAGTAGGCGGACCGCTGGGTCAGTACCTGGGTCCACAAGGGTCACGTGGGAGACTCAGCCAAGAGTGGGCAGGGTCCCCAGCAGAAGAGTGGGGGGGACAAGGGTAAACGGAGGGAGTTCCAATAGAGGCCCCAAAGTAATCCCTAAGGGAAAGGTTCTCAGCCTCCCCCCCAGAAACCGGCCCCTGAAGTTCCCACAGTCCAGGAGGGAGCAGACCCTGAGGGGGATGCCCTGGAGCCTACAGGGAAACAGGTAGCCGAACTGGGGTACCTGGATGAGCTGACCCATTGGCAGCAAGAAGGAGGACCCTCCAGGGAGGAATTCTTCAAGGAGCAGAAAGAATGCCCTTCTCTTGTGGGTCTGCGGCAACAGGCTGCAGACCAGGCAGCAGGTGATCAGTCAGGATCACATTGGATCTACTGGGAGAATGACCTCCTGTATACAGAGCCTAAGGTTGCTGAGCCTGGGTCAGCCCTTGTGCTGGTGGTACCCCAGCGCTTCAGAGCCTTCCTACTGGGGCTGGCTCATGATGTTCCATTGGCAGGACATTTGGGGCAGGACAAGACCTTTGAAAGGCTTGTCACCCATTTTTATTGGCCCCAAATGCGCAGGAGTTCAGACACTCACTGCAGGACATGTCAGACTTGCCAGGCAAGTGGTAAGAGTGGGAGGAAGCGCAAGGCTCCTCTCCAGCCCTTCCCTGTAGTCAGCACCCCCTTTGAACGGGTGGGTATTGACATTGTGGGGCCACTGGACCCCAAGACAGCCATGGGCAACAGGTTCATCCTGGTCTTGGTGGACCATACCACCCGGCATCCGGAAGCCATACCTCTGAGGACAGTGACGGCCCCCGTGGTGGGACGAGCACTGATGGGAATTTTCTCCAGAGTGGGATTCCCTTGCGAGGTAGTGTCTGACCGGGGCACCAACTTCATATCCAAGTATATGAAGTCCCTGTGGCAGGAGCGTGGTGTAACCTATAAGTTCACCACTCCTTACCACCCCCAAGGAAACGGGTTGGTTGAGAGATTCAACCGAACCCTAAAGGCATGATAATGGGTCTTGAGGAACCTATGAGGTGTAAGTGGGATGTCCTCTTACCATGCCTGCTCTTTGCTTACCGTGAGGTGCCACAGAAATCCCTAGTGTTTAGTCCCTTTGAGCTTCTCTATGGACACCCCGTAAGAGGACCTCAAAGTCTGGTCAAAGAAGGCTGGGAGCAATCTGCCAGGAAACCTCCCCAGGATGTATATAGCTACATGCTGGCCTTCAGGAACCAGACTAGGTGTTTCAGACAACTCGCTGAGGCGAATCTGAAAGCCAGCCAGGAGGAGCTGAAGCGGTGGTATGACCAGAATGCCACTCTAGTTGAGCTTCAGCCTGGACAAAAGGTGTGGGTCATGGCCGCCGTGGAGCCCTGTGCGCTCCAGGATAAGTGGACCGGCCCCTTTGAGGTTGTGGAGTGCAAGAGTCCGGTTACCTACTTGGTGGACTTGCGGTCTCCCAGGAACCCCTTGAGGGTCCTGCATGTCAACCGCCTGAAGACCCACTTGGAGAGGTCTCAAGTGGGCAACAGATGCTGGGATGGAGGAGGAGACCGAACTTCTTCCTGACCTCCTGTCCACCAGAGAGCAATATGGGTCAGTGGATGGTGTCAACCTCTCTTCCACCCTGACCCCTGAGCAACAGAATGACTGCCACCAGTTGCTGGGACAGTTTTCTGATCTGTTCTCCCTGGTTCCTAGTGTCACTGATTGGTGCGTCCATGAGGTGGACACTGGGGACAGTACACCTGTGAGGCACAAGGCCTACAGAGTGACTGACAGGGTAAGGGCTTGCATCAAAGAGGAGGTCTCAAAGATGCTTTCGCTAGGGGTAATTGAGTCCTCTAGCAGTCCTTGGGCCAGCCCAGTGGTCTTGGTCCCAAAGGCTGCCGCGCCGGGTGCCACACCCGAACTCCGGTTCTGTGTGGACTACAGAGGGCTCAATGCAGTCACCAGGACTGATGCACACACTCCATCCCAAGAGCTGATAAGCTCATAGATCGGCTAGGGGCTGCACGGTACCTCAGCACGTTTGACTTAACGTCTGGGTACTGGCAGATCGCCTTGACCAATGGGGCAAAGGAGAGGTCAGCATTCTCCACACCAGAAAGGCACTACCAGTTATGCCCTTTGGGATGAAGAATGCCCCTGCCACCTTTCAGAGGTTGGTCAACCAGGTGTTGGCTGGATTGGACTCGTTCAGTGCCGCCTACCTGGATGACATTGCAGTGTTCATCACCAGTTGGGAAGAACACCTGCGCCACCTCTGGGAAGTGTTGATGGCGCTGCGGAGGGCAGGCCTCACGATCAAGGCGAGTAAGTGCCAGATCGGGCAGGGTATCATGGTGTACTTGGTGTACTGCAGCCCAAGATCAAAACCATCCTGGCTTGGGAGCCACCCAAAACCCATACAGAGGTGAGAGCCTTCTTAGGGTTCACAGGTTACTACAGGAAGTTTGTCAAGGGGTATGGCAACATTGTTGCACCCTTGACAGCGCTGACTTCCAGGAAGCAGCCAAGGAAAGTGATTTGGACTGACACCTTTCAGGAAGCTTTTGAGGCCTTAAAAACTGCTATGTGCACAGCGCCCATGCTCTTGGCACCCAACTTCTCCAAGGAGTTCATAGTGCAAACAGATGCTTCAGAGCATGGTGTGGGGGCTGTTCTATCACAGATGAATGAGGAGGGCCTAGATGAACCTGTAGCCTTCATCAGTAGGAGGTTACTTCCATGGGAACCGAGGTGGAGTGCTATTGAGCGTGAGGCTTTTGCTGTGGTCTGGGCACTGAAGAAGCTGAGACCCTACCTGTTTGGAAATCACTTCCGGGTTCAGACAGACCACAGGCCCCTCAGATGGTTGATGCAGATGAGGGGTGAGAATCCAAAGGTGTTAAGGTGGTCATGCTCCCTACAGGGGATGGATTTCACGGTGGAACATCGTCCCGGTACAGAACACGCCAATGCTGATGGTCTGTCCAGATTTTTCCGCCTTAGTGATGAGAACTCCCAGGAGGTAGGGTAGTTCTCCCCACATTTCAGCTGGAGGGGACACTCCCTTCCATTTTTCATTGTGCCTCATGTATTTTTTGCTGGTGTTAGTTGCTCAGATGCGTGTCGCATCTAAAAGGTACATTGACTTAAAGTGTCGCATTTAAGAACTTAAGAGAACTAAGCAAAATTCTACTATCTAAAGTAACAGTATTGTGTGTTTTTGTCATTTAATGGTCTTGTGGTAAATCTATATAAAGCATACTTATTTTTGATATAAAACCTGTGTGGTGTCCATTTGTAGTGTTGTCATTCGGTTACTGTATGTGTTCACAAATGCTTTACACACTGCCTCTGAGATACGCCTGTCTGCTCGTGCCAAGCTACCAAGGGGGTGAGCAGGGGTTATTTTAGGAGTGTACCCCCTTACCCTGACCTGTGCCAACTAGAGACCCCCAAGTCTAACGGTTTTAAAAACATAACCCACCCAGTGTTAAAAGGCCAGAGTGAACAGGTTGGTTTAATTCAGTGTCAAGATTCAAAGAGGAATTTGAGAACGTTAAGAAAACAGAAAGGAAAAATGAGGAGGACCCAGGCATATCGGAAATCCAAGGCATAATATGGTGCCTTGAAATGACAGAAGAGGCATCTTTCTAAGGTGAATTGGAAAGAAGTGATATCAGTGTTGGTTTCAAAATATATAAAAACATTTTGGTTGTTGGTGCAAAGAGGGTCATATAAATATGATAGAGTTGCAGCCTCTATGGTTGTTGATAAGGAATCGGTAAGCCATTTGTCCTGTATATATGGTTCAAACTTAGCGTGTTCGTGTAGCATGGAAGTGCCAGCCAGATGAAGAGTTACTGTCACGTTTTACAGTAAAATCTATGGGGAACATAATTTTGACAGCTTGACTAGGGCAACAGTCCAGCCAATGTGCCTGCAAAAAATAATAAAAATAATATAAGTCTTTTAGTTCAGCTTTTAATACATTTAGTCCCAATTAAACAAGGAGGATTTAAAGAAAGGCACTCAGCCGTGGACCACTGCTTTAGCTTGTAAGCCATAGTCCAAAACATAATTGAGATTAAAGGTAGCCATTTTTGTTGTTTTGTGGATTTTCATGCTGCTTTCAATTTAGCAGATCATACTATTCTTTGGGAAAATTGAGCAGCATGAACATTCCCAGGGATTTGTTTGGAATGTTGAAATAATTGCATGATGACAATTGGGCCAAGGAGGTTCTTTAGAATAATGGCCCTCTAGCTTGTAAAATAGCACCTAACAATGGGTTACCACAGGAATGTGTCCTGGTGCCGGCAGCATTCTCTTTGTATCTTGCCGACCTGCCTACAGTTTTAAAACTAACGCATTGTTTCTCACAGTGTCTGGGAGTTGACATATACCCTGCATGCTTTATGCAGACGATTTGGCCATCTTGGATGTAACGCAGGTGAATCTGCAAAGAAAACTGGATGCTTTTGAAAAATATTGCCATGCAAAAAAAATGTAATACCAACTTGGAAAAAACTAATACTTTGTTTTTTTTAGAAGAGTTGCAAGCATTTTATCTGGAAAATAGGAGGTATTATTGTAAAGGACTGTTCTTCTTATAAATACCTGGAAGTAAAATGTAATAGTAAGTTGCAGTGGAAGTTGCACCTAGAAACGTTTGAAACACGGGCGTTATCCACCGCGGGGCACCAGAGGAAATTTAATAGAGACTTCAGAGGCTCCTAACAGGAACCCATTCTTATAGCATATAAAGTGATGGTAACCCCTTCTTAATTGGTATACAGGGCCCACGTTATAGGGATAGCATCTCAGCATAGCCAGGGGCGTAACACAGGCCCCCGCATCCCCCATAGTGCGGGGGGGCCCCAAGCTGCCGGGCCCCCTCAGCACTGTAGTCATGCCGGAGAGCTCTGGATTAACTTCAGAGCGGGGCCCCTCTGTGTACCTTGCAGGGGGGCCCATTCAACTTTCGGAATGCCACGGAGGATAGCTGGGAGAAATTGGAAGGAGCGTGCTTAAAAAGTTTTAGACCTCCCCGAAAGCTCTATGATCCAAGCACTGAGAGCTGAAGCTACATTGAATTTGTGGAATACTATTGTCGAATGCTTTGTTTATGGGTAAGGCAAAAAATGATATCTGGAAATAACGTAAAGGTGTCTATGTGCCAAGGAAATATGTGATAGTACATTAGTTTGGGTGAGATTCGAAAGAAATTATCTGTTAAGGTCGGCCCTCTCCTCAAAAATACAGAGTTACAAAGTTGCTTCTCCTCTGATGATAACAAAAAGGAAGGGAGGGAGGTGCATCGGAATCTAGAAATGTGGATCTGGTGGATTTTGGGGATGTAACTTGTTCTTATTAGCATTATAGAGGGGTGCTGGACTTTGATTGGGGCATATGTACAAGGAGTTTTGCTGAGATATTTTAATCGCCATATGTACAAGCTGCCGCTAACCTCTGTTAGTGGCAGTTTGCCGGTGAAAACATCTATTCTATAGATCGCCACTTCTGTTAGCGATAATGACATGCAAGGGAGGCGTTCCTGTGCAAAAATGGCCGCTAACCACACTTCGCAATATGTACATGGGGATTCTTGAAGTTGGGAACACCAAAAAAACTGCCACTAACTGCAGTTAGAGGCACTTTTTTAAGACCAGAAAATAGCTGGTCTTTAAAATGGAGATAAGCCTTGGGGCCTTATTTCAGCAGGTTTTGGTGCTGGGCAGCGCTGCAAGCAATGTTGCTGCGCTGCCGGCGACAAAACTACAGGGCAGCAATATGCACCATCAATAATATAGTGTGCATTCCAGGGCCTCAGTCATTAAAAGTGTTGCAGCGCTGCGACAAGACAGCTATGCAACACTTTTCATTACCCCTTTCTTGTGTCACCTTGGTCACCTTGGTCCCACATGTGTAACTGTGTCATGAGTCTGTCACCTTGGTGCGCTGTATTCACTGGACAGTGCTCCATGACCCAAGTAATGACAGATACGTCTGGAATCCTGACGTATCTGTCTGCGCTAAAGTCATGCATTGCTGCAGTCATTTCACAACCATGATGCAACTCCAGCATTGCATGGGGCCAACCTATCCCTGTGGCACCACCTCACCCTTACGCCTGCCATGAGGCAGGCATAAGGTACTGATGCAGTGCCGTCCTTGAGGGGTGCCAGGGTGTCGGCGCAGTTGGAGATCCAACGGTGGTGATTGTGCTCTGTGGTGTCATCGTCTGTAAGCGTTGGCATAGTGGTGGTGCTAAGGGAGTTGACGAGACGTTCTTCAGTGGCCTTGATCCAGCTGCGAGGGGGGCAATGATGGCAGTGGTGTGCGGTGGGTATGGTGAAGACGTGATGTATACAATGATGGTCGGGCCAGGAGAGTCCGGTGGTGTGGGTGTAGTTGAAGTTCCTGCTGGCAGAGGAGACGTGCCCGACCGTGTGTCCTGCTATGTGACTTGTTGCGGTGACTAGCTGCTTGAGTCTGATGTTGGGGAGCTTCCCCAGGAGGGGGTGGTGTTCTGGTCTGGTCACTGGGGTTGTCCAGGTGGAACTTGAGTTCGCTGAGTGGGATGTCGTTGGTGGCTGGGAGAGCCTGGGGTGCAATGGTATCGGAGAATGGAGGTCCATGGCCCGGGGGACCTGCAGATGAGGGTGCCGCAGAGGATGGGGTTGGGGTTGGTCTGGATCTGGAAGTTGAGGTGTTCCATGGTCACCGTTGGGTCATTAGAGTGAGTGGTCAGTCGGAGTGTGCTTCTGTAGGTGATGGCAATGCCTCCTCCTGGATGGTGAGTGAGTGGGGTGTGTTTTGGGGTCAATTATGAAAAGTGGGGTGTGCATTTGGGTGAAATATGATTTTTAGGGTGTGGTTTTGGAGCTCAAAGAAGGATTTTAGGGTTCAGAGTTTGCTTTGGGGTGCAAGGGCTAGTTTTAGGGTTGGACTCACTGAAGTGGGAATAGTAATATTTACATCTCCGCTATCCAACACCTTCCCTACTGTTGCAATATGCCTAGTATTAGTATGCATTGTAATGGAGTGCGATGTAATGGTATGCGTCTTAACTTTATATATACCTTTGGCACACCAGTGGTATGCCCGATGTGCATGGCTGCACAGCGGCCACCATTGAGAAGTGCTGCGGGGGGACTGGACAGCTGGGAGGTGGGAAAAGCCGGAAAAGACACTGGATGGGGTGTGGACGCGGGGAGGGGTGTGTGTGAGCGGGTGTTGTAACTATTTAAATGAGGGAAATCTTATCTCGATGTCGGGTCTCGTGTCTTCGTTGCGCCTGCTCTCCTGAGTCTGCTTCCAGGAACAGGAAGTAGGCAGCCAGGCTCCCTCCCCTAAGCCAATCACAATGCGGCAATGCGGCGTTGGGATTGGTAATTGGCGTCGGGACAAGTCGTTCAGCCAGGGGCTGGAAGGGTGGGCATGTTTTCCATGCAGGCTGTGATGCAGCCTGCATTGCGAAAAGTACAATGCGCATAACTGCTTGGGGTGGCCTGAGTGGGCCAACTGAACAGTCATTGCGCACTTAAGTGGGCATGCCACTACGCCCCTGACCTGCCCTGTGAGTGGAGCAGCACTACCCACACTCCCGCCCGCAAAGGAAACATAGCACGATTACATCAGGAAGTTATCATCATGTGATGATTTTTCCACTTCTTGCACTGCTTGGAAGCAGTGGGCGACGCTCTTCCACCACAGTGGATGAGCTGCCACTGGGGGTGCGTCATCTACAGGTGCTAGGCCTCGGCGACTCGACCCTCGGGCCTCCTCCGCTATTCGTCCCACCTTCTCCTTACCTGGACATTGGCACGGTGGCGCAATCCGCTGCACTCTCTACAAATCTGTGACTCAGCCAGCAGGAGCCTCGGCCGGGTGGTATTTCACAAGCCCGGGTACAGCAGTTGCCGACAAGTCCGCAGGTGAAATTTCCCGATGCAGTTAATGCGGCAGGGCCCCCTTAGGCGTGAAGTTGCAGTGCTCCGGCCACACAAGTTCAGCGCAGCTCAGGGGTCTCACCCTCCACAGCATCTGGTCAGTGCAACATCATCCGGCCTGTGATGCAGAGGGGAGCTGCCCACCGTTGGTAATCCCTCTGTGCACCCCGGTGTAGTGGTGGATCGTAATATGCAATGCAGACCTCCCTACGTTGGTGCGCAGGAGTGCCTCTACCATTCACAGCTCCAAGGGGCTCAAGGCGGTCTTCCCACACAGGTCAGCACCGTGCCTCCATTCAACCTGCCAGACTTCACCACCAGATACGGACGATCGCCGTCCCTCAATGTCTACCGCCGCGGCTCATCAACTCCACAGCTCCTCCTCATCCCACTCCAGGCTCCAGACGCAGGTCCAGCGAGGCATCCAGGCGCAGGTCCAGCAAGGCATCCAGGCTCCAGACGCAGGTCCAGCGAGGCATCCAGGCTCTCATCCTGGTCATCCTGGATGTTGGGTGGTTGAGGGGGTTGTTGATGTGTGCTGCACTTGACCCTGGCTGCTCCATTCTGCATGTCTTTGTTGTTTTTCCCTATTTTCTATTGAAGGTCAACTGATAGGCTATTTTTTCCAATAGATGCAAATAAACTCACGTTGGGCTGACTAACGTGCATTTTTTGCCGCTAATCGACCTTTTGTAGGTTTTTGCCCGCTAACGATGGAATTCCTATCGTCATCAACTAATGTTAGCGGCAGTTTTCACCGCTGATCCCTGAAGCTATCGCCATGTAGCGATGTCTTGTAAATACGTCACTAACAAGTCGATAGTTTTCAGCGGTGCACAGCGGTAAGAAAACTGCCACTAACTAGATTTACCAGTAGTTTTCGCCAGTCCTTGTACATATCCCCCATTGTTTTTAACGTTCTTCTGTTTTTATGTTAAGGCTAGAGTTTAACAAACCATTGGTTCAAATAAACGTTTCGGTCTACTTTTTCTATAGATGTGGAGCAAGGGGTATACAGATTCCTAGGTTAGGTGTTGTAGATTATTGTAGTTTTATGGTTTGAGATAGTTTAAAGGCTTGTCGTAGATTTCTAATTTGTGTGCAGTAGGCCTTATTGCATAATGTTTATAGTGTGTGTATGAACTAGGTATAATTGGTTGTATTATCATTTTCTTTTAGCAGTAATTACTTCTTTTATTATTATATTTTGTGGGTTTTGTTTCTTTCCATGTTGGTTTTCTGTGATTTTAACAGGATTTTTCATCATTGAAACCATTTTTTGAATGATGGTCATATTTTATTTTGTTACAAGAAAATTCTTTGGGATTTTTCATTGTTTTTGTGGGTTTTCTGGAGTATTCATTTTTTAAAATATATTTCTTGGATTTTACACTGTTTTAATAGATGTTTTATGGAGAAATAGGATGCATCCATGAATTTAAATAAACAATTTTGAGTGGCAATCTATTCAATCAATCAATCAATTAAAACTTTATTCGGATACAAATTTTGTGTCCATAAAAGTATACAAAAGTTAAAAACAAATCTTTAAAATCATGGGAATTCATATAAATCATAAAAAGGTTCTTATACGTGGATTGTACCAACAACTAGTATGTAACACATTATTTCTTTCAGTCTTAATTACAATTACAATCTGGCAATTTAAGGAAGGTCATAGTTTGCACGATATTTAACACAAGCTTTTAAAAAACTGGCTGTTGGTAAGATGCTGTACTCAGTGTCCAAACATTGTAAAGCAAGGAGGGCCGGGCGACACTGGCGTAGGCCTATGAATTTTAATAGAGGTAAAATCCACTTTTGGCGTGGAAATTCATAGTAACTACAGAAGAGGACTACGTGCAATCTATTCATTTCTATAGTTTTTTTGTATTTTTATTTTGAAATTGTATATATTACTGATGATACTCTTCTGTTACACTGTTGTGAGCATTATCTTTTCTTATTTAATTGTTGGGTGGAATTATGTAATATCTGTTTATATTCTGTATTTGTTAAACTATGTGTCATTGTATTTTGTCATCTACTACAGGGGCTGCTACAGCTAGTAAATATTTATTTATAAGTAAATTTAAGTTAATGTGACATCATCTATACAAAGTGTTGATTTTGGTTGTTGCTCTAATGTGGTTTGGTCGAAATGATGGTAGTAACTTTGTATGGTTGAGTGTTGGTAAACAGTGGATATCATGGCTTGTTAGAGTCTATAATTAATTTTTAGTATTGTATTTGTTTGTTTTTGTTTTATTCTTGCTAAGAGTTTGTTGTATGTTGCACGGTGCCTACGTGCATATACTACTGGGTCATTTGTGATAGTGTACTGACCATGCCTTGTAAGTATCTGTGACAATGATGGGTGCAACATTTAAATGCCCCATTATTCATCCAGTTTTGGCAAAGTGTTAAGGTTAGTAGGTTAATATTTGTAGCATAGACAATTATTTTTCCTCTGATATGTACTATGAGTTTTCTGTGGCTTCCTCTAGAACTTGGATAATTATGAGCCTGATTTAGATCTTGGAGGACGGGTTACTCCATCACAACGGTGATGGCTATCCTATCCACTGAAATATAAATCCCATTGTTTCCTTTGGGATTTATATTTTGGTGGACGGGTTACCAGTCACCTTTGTGATGGATTAACCAGTCCGGCAAGATCTCAATCAGGCCTTGTGTCTTTAATTATTGTTCCTCTAGGTTCTTGGAAACTAATGCTTGCTTCCTGTATGCCATTTCTTACTTGTTATTCGGAGGATGGTTGTGTTTCTTCTTATATTCTGCAATATCTTCTTTGGTGGTGGCTCTACTGTAGCATGCATTGGAATCATATTTCGGATGCATCCTTTCATTACAAGTGCTTCCTTTAACGTAGGTGTGTGTAGTCACAGTAGGTTAAGAGAGGTTCTCCATTTTTTGATGGTATATATGTTGCAGTTTCTGATATTTTATCTAAGGATTAGAAGAATATTAAAAAAAATTATAATATGTTTACATATTGTTAATAAATGTTATAAAAGTAATAAAGATTTTAATATATTTTACATCACCTACTTACAATCATAACTTTTTTTCTTTTTCAGGTTGGTGCAGATTTCTTTTTTCTTCTTTTTGTTGTGATGCATTTTCAGTTTTACTGCTTCAAAAGCCATTTGAATTTTTTTTTATTAAAAAACCATTTGTATTTGCTAATCGGTGTTATTTTAAATTTCATTGGTTAAATGTTAAGAGAAAGTTCTTTTTAAACTTTTTATGATTATCACTAATTAAGATTGTTTTGTGTCCATGTCTTTGCCAATATGTAGCTATATATATATATTCACTGAAAAAAGCATAGGATTCAGGCACGTTAAAGTTAGAAATTAGCATTTGATAAACCTTTGAAATTCACAGAAAAAAACATAGGTTTCAGGGATGTTATAGTTAGTTGGACATTTCACTCATAGAAAACCACAGAAATTCCCCTGTTATAGTTAGTTGAGCTAACTATAACTCATGCCCCCACAATGCACTGCTGATGACGTCACATATTACATCATTCATAACACGGTCAGTGACATCACTGATGACATCTCAAATGACATCACTGATGACATCACTGATGACATAATCCAGTGAATGTGTGTTTCTATAAAATGTAAATATGTTTTATAAATATATATGCTAAGGTGTATTGAAGAATGAATGGGTGTATAAGAGTGAGGATGGATGATTAAGTTGGTGTGTGACTGACTGTATAAGTGAGTGATTAATTGTATCTTGCTTAATGCAGGTGTTAGCGACAGATCCAGACATTCACACAGTTTAGGTTGTCAGTTGGTGTGTAAGCAGTTCCATGGTTTGTTTAGCAACCAAATGAGGATCTATATGAGCTATTGATTGCCTGTCTAAGTATCTGTATGGGTGCCTGAGTGTCTGTGTGGGTGGGTGGGGGGGTGTGACTCCGTGCATAGATTTGTGAGTAGATAATTCACTGGGTATTTGTGTTCAAGACTTTATCTGTGAAGGTCTGTATGGCTGAGTGAGTGTGTGTATGAGTGTCTGGGTGAGTGAATGGATGCCTCAGTGGTACATGTGTAAGTAACTCCATATGTCAAAGGCAGTATATATGAGTGTTGGACTTTATAAATGACTATATTTGAGAGTGAGTGATTGTGAGAGTGCCTGTATGGATCAGTGTGTGCTTGTATTAGTTATTGTATTAGAGTGTAAGCATGTGTTAGTATATGTTTAAATAAGTGATGTGGTATGTGTATAACTGTACAGGTGAGTAAATGAAAGTGTGATTGATTATTTCCATTACTGACTAGGTATGTGAATAACTCTTTGAATGAGAGGCGGTGTGTGAGTGTCTGTATAGATATGTGACTGGATATGATAATGCTGTATTGATGGCTGACTGTATGTATGAGTGAGTGTATGGGTGAATGAATGGATGTGTGTGTAGACCTACAAATTAGTGAGTGGATATGTACTAACTGCTATGGATGTGTTCATGGTTTCGAAAATTATAGTCTGTATTTTAGAGTGGGTGTATCAAGTGTTATATTAGGGTCTGATGAGGTGCATCAGATTTTGACGTGGATGATGTCATCAGTGATGTTATTTGAGATGTCATCAGTGATGTCATCAGTGATGTCACTGACCATGTCATGAATGATGTAATATGTGACGTCATCAGCAGTGCATTGCGGTGGCACGAGTTAGCTCAACTAACTATAACAGGGGAATTTCTATGGTTTTCTATGAGTGAAATGTCCAACTAACTATAACATCCCTGAAACCTATGGTTTTTTCAGTGAATTTCAAAGGCTTTTTCAAAAAGCTAATTTCTAACTATAACGTGCCTGAATCCTAAAGTGTTTTCAGCGAATTTCAAAGGTTTTTTAAATGCTAATTTCTAACTATAACGTGCCTGAAACCTATGGTTTTTCCAGTGAATTTCTAAGGTTTTTTAAATGCTAATTTCTAATTATAATGTTCTTTAAACCTATCTTTTTTCTGTGTTTTTTAATTATCATCCTATTCTTAACTTGGTGAAAACTGCAAATCTCACCACTCTTCCATCAATACCTTACGCCAACAAAATTGCCACAAACGATAGACACAACTTAAGCTAATGAAATGCAAAGTAGGCGTTCCCGTGCAAAAATACCATGAAAACACCACTTTCCCATATTTTCAACAACCAGCCAAATCTGCAATGCGATCCAAAAAGCAGGCGAGTTAGCAGTAACAAATTAACATCAACCTTTAACTTGTGTAAGGAGGTCGACTATCTACTCCATGAATTGGACACAACTCACAGCCACATCTAAAGACCAACACGTGATATACCTACTGATCGTGCAGCTCCAACACCCAACAAGGCCACAACACCCAGCGCCACCACCACTAGAACCACCTCCCCACACCACCCCCTACTACCACACAATAGCTGAATGTTGGGAGATGTGGCAAACAACTATATATGAAGGAGGCAAGTCAACCATCAACAATAAAGCACACAATGCCAAGTGTAACGCAGATGTGCTGCACAGACCTCACTATGCAAAGCACAAACCTCTCCATGTGGAGATATCCTATTGATACTTGTAGTGTAGTGCACAGTGGACGCAACCATGTTACCTCAGGCAGTGGGGAAGATCTCGGTCATGTAGCTGTGTTGTCCCCCCCTGGAAGTGAAAGCTGAGTGGGCTGCTCTAACGTACGCCACTCCAGCACAGGAGTATGAATAAATAGAAAATACAAGAAAAACTGCAGGTCTGGACTTGAATACAACCCAAAAGAACAGCGACTAAACAAGATGTGGAGTCTTATGAAGAAAAGGATGAGATCCCATCACCCACCGAAGTGGCTTGCTTCATCATCTGGGAACTCTTAGTGAACCTAGCTCTCATGAGAATATTGAGAGTTATGGTTCAACAGAGATTGGTGAACATGCTTCTCACATACGATATTGCAAAATAGCTGTTTTATAGGGTGATGGTTGCAGTACTGGTTAAAATATGTGGAAAAAGTGATTTAAAACTGACTATCAAGACACAAAACAAATTTATTCGGTGCTGTCTTGGTGTAATGTAAAAACAGTGAATATACAGTTTAAACAAATAACTGTAAGATGGATAGGTCTACATGTTTCAGCCCTTGGATATTAGAATCAAGGCTTTCATCAGGACCTCTGAATTTTTAGCTACTGCAAAAAGTTTTGGTGTTTCAGTGCAAAATCACAAAAC
Organism: Triturus cristatus; assembly: GCF_964204655.1. NCBI lineage: Eukaryota > Metazoa > Chordata > Amphibia > Caudata > Salamandridae > Triturus > Triturus cristatus. The sequence goes on along the minus strand of NC_140590.1, from coordinate 206,596,126 downwards.
AAAAATTATAAAATATGGTTGGTAACAATACAACCTGCTCACTTCTGTGAATCCAGAATGGAAGAGTACAGACAGTGGAACTGGAAAAAATACCTAATAAAAGATAGAAAGACTCACATAAAACCTAGAATATAATTCTAGAAACATTCATTTATAGTCATTGTAACATTGGGTTTGACAATTCAGAATGTGATACTGTGAATGTATCAAAACACCACTTGGTGTATTACATTTTTTTAAAACATTTATTTCAATGCACTTACCCTGCTTTGTGCGGGTGCGCACCTCACCTCACCTGGCATCTGCTCAAGACGTGAGGCACCGCTCTATGTATAAAAGAAGTGACAAACAACCAGGATCAGAATAAACATTATCAGATGGTGGTAAATGGTGGTAAATGTCCACTATATATGTTTATGTTATCTCTAAGTCACATTGTTAAAAAACCATGGCAAAAAAGAAACAGGAGTCCTTATATCAATCTTGGAGTGATTCTAAGAAGGCTCTCTGATATATTAATCATAACTGAGAATTAGACCAAAGGGGCATCGATCTACGTAGATACCTGCTGAACTAAAACAAACGTATTTCAGTTTCTATTTGTTTAAACTACGGGAAATATGTCTTAAGCATTAGGAATGGTTGGTTAAGATCCTAGAGGCGGTCAAACAGTGGCCGTCAACAAAGCAGATAAAAGATGCACTAGCTTCTTAGCTAATTTGTTTAGAATGTCATGTTCCCATCATAATCAAGCTTAGCTATGCGTTCCTCAGCCCCAAACAAAATGCGATGGCGACCCAGAGCATTCCAGTTTACCATGGCCAAAAATGAGAATACCCCAGAGTTTAACTCTATCAAACGTACTAGTATCGTAACCAAACAAACAGAAACTGAAATACATTTGTTTTAGTACAGAAGGTATCTATGTAGATCGATGTACATTTGTTCTAATTCTCAGTTATGATTAATACATCAGAGAGCCTTCTTAGAATCACTCCAAGATGGGTATAAGGACTCCTGTTTCTTTTTCGCCATGGTTTTTTAACAATGTGACTTAGAGATAACAAAAACATATATAGTGGACATTTACCACAATCTGATAATGTTTATTTTGATCCTGGTTGTTCGTCACTTCTTTTATACATAGAGCGGTGCCTCACGTCCTGAGCAGATGCCAGGTGAGGTGAGGTGCGCACCCGCACAAAGCCGGGTAAGTGGGGGAACAACCTTTACAACACAACTTTTACAACGCACTACACTTACAACGCATTTTTTACAACGCAACATCCACTACAACGCATTCCATTACATCGCATGACACTACAACGCATTTTTAAAAACTACCTTTACAACGCATTCCATTACATTGCATACTACCTTTACAACGCATACCATTACAACGCATAATATTACACTACACTATCCAACACTTACCCTACTGTTGCACCCCCTGGAGTTAGAATAGTAATTTTTACCCCTATACTATCCAACACTTACCCTACTGTTGCACCCCCTGGAGTTAGAATAGTAATTTTTACCCCTATACTATCCAACACTTACCCTACTGTTGCACCCCCTGGAGTTAGAATAGTAATTTTACCCCTATACTATCCAACACTTACCCTACTGTTGCACCCCCTGGAGTTAGAATAGTAATTTTTACCCCTACACTATCCAAAACTTACCCTACTGTTGCACCCCCTGGAGTTAGAATAGTAATTTTTACCCCTACACTATCCAACACTTACCCTACTGTTGCACCCCCTGGAGTTAGAATAGTAATTTTTACCCCTACACTATCCAACACTTACCCTACTGTTGCACCCCCTGGAGTTAGAATAGTAATTTTTACCCCTATACTATCCAACACTTACCCTACTGTTGCACCCCCTGGAGTTAGAATAGTAATTTTTACCCCTATACTATCCAACACTTACCCTACTGTTGCACCCCCTGGAGTTAGAATAGTAATTTTTACCCCTATACTATCCAACACTTACCCTACTGTTGCACCCCCTGGAGTTAGAATAGTAATTTTTACCCCTATACTATCCAACACTTACCCTACTGTTGCACCCCCTGGAGTTAGAATAGTAATTTTTACCCTTACACTATCCAACACTTACCCTACTGTTGCACCCCCTGGAGTTAGAATAGTAATTTTTACCCCTACACTATCCAACACTTACCCTACTGTTGCACCCCCTGGAGTTAGAATAGTAATTTTTACCCCTACACTAGCCAACACTTACCCTACTGTTGCACCCCCTGGAGTTAGAATAGTAATTTTTACCCCTATACTATCCAACACTTACCCTACTGTTGCACCCCCTGGAGTTAGAATAGTAATTTTTACCCCTATACTATCCATCACTTACCCTACTGTTGCACCCCCTGTAGTTAGAATAGTAATTTTTACCCCTATACTATCCAACACTTACCCTACTGTTGCACCCCCTGTAGTTAGAATAGTCATTTTTACCCCTATACTATCCAATACTTACCTTAAATGCAATGTAATATTATGCGTTGTAATTGTATGCGTTGTAAAGGTAGTATGCGATGTAATGGAATACGTTGTAAAGGTAGTTTTTAAAAATGCGTTTTAGTGTCATGCGATGTAATGGAATGCGTTGTAGTGGATGTGGCGTTGTAAAAATTGTGTTGTAAGTGCATGCGTTGTAAAAGTATGCGTTGTAACGTCATACATCCAGGTAAGTGCATTGAAATAAATGTTTTTAAAAATGTTAATACACCAAGTGGTGTTTTGATACATTCACAATAGCACATTCTGAATTATCAAACCCAATGTTATAATGACTATAAATGAATGTTTCTAGAATTATATACTAAGTTTTATGTGAGTCTTTCTATCTTTTATTAGGTATTTTTTCCAGTTCCACTGTCTGTACTCTTCCATTCTGGATTCATAGAAGTGAGCAGGTTGTATTGTTACCAACCATATTTTATAATTTTTGTTTTGTGATTTTGCACTGAAACACCAAAACTTTTTGCAGTAGCTAAAAATTCAGAGGTCCTGACGAAAGTCTGGATTCTAATATCCAAGGGCTGAAACATGTAGACCTATCCATCTTACAGTTATTTGTTTAAACTGTATATGCACTGTTTTTACATTGACACCAAGACAGCACCGAATAAATTTGTTTTGTGTCTTGATAGTCAATTTTAAATCACTTTTTCCACATATTTTCACCAGCACTGCAACCATCACCCTATAAAACAGCTATTTTGCTTTATCGTATGTGAGATGCATTTTCACCAATCTCTGTCGAACCATAACTCTCAATATTCTCATGAGAGCTAGGTCACTAAGAGTTCCCAGATGATGAAGCAAGCCACTTCGGTGGGTGATGGTGTCATGCTCCTGTACTCACTAAGCGGAAGACGAAGATGCGAAGGTCGATTCCTCCCGTTCCGTCGCCACAAAGACGAAAGACTACAATTCCCAGAGGCAGAGCCGTCTCCGAGGGGGCAGGACTCTGCGGCATCGGAAACACATAGATGAAAGACTACAATTCCCAGAGGCAGAGCCGTCTCCGAGGGGGCAGGACTCTGCGGCATCGGAAACACATAAAAACACTTCCGGGACCGAGGAACGGCGCTTGACAATCCGTTCCGGACCCTGGCTTCAAGCGGACGCTTTCTTTCCCGCATAGGACGGAGTAAGGAAGCGAACATCAGATACCTGTTCCCGTAATCCCGCGAGGACTTCAAAAGAGCGGAGGGATTCCAACTGGGACCTCCGATTTTCCAGTCTTGTTCTGTTCCTGACATCCCGTGAGGACTTCAAAAGAGCGGAGGGATTCCAACTGGGACCTCCGATTTTCCAGTCTTGTTCTGTTCCAGACATCCCGTGAGGACTTCAAAAGAGCGGAGGGATTCCAACTGGGACCTCCGATTTTCCAGTCTTGTTCTGTTCCCGACATCCCGTGAGGACTTCAAAAGAGCGGAGGGCTCCCGTTTTCCCCCGGAGCCTCCGATTTCCTTCATTCCCGGAAATCCCTACTGTTCCTGTGGAGACGTGAGTCCCGAGTCTTCCGCAGACCTCCCCAGACCCGGATATTATCCCCGAGTTCAGAGCACCTCTCCGCAGAGTTACACAGCTCTGCCCTATTGTTTATCTTCCCAAGTTCAGCACCTTCAGCCGGCTTCCTAAAACATTGGGGAAGTTGGGGCGAACTATTGCCGGTCCCTGTGACTTAAACAGAGACGACACACACAGGAGCCTCTCGAGACAGTGTCTGGGAAACAGGGGCGCGGAAGGCTTCTCCTTTTCAGGTACGTGACTGTCAAGAGGGGAATAGAGAAGAAAGGGTACCTTCCCCTTCCACTAATGGTGAGTCTCCTCTTGTTCTTTCAGGCAGTTGCAGTGCCTCCCCGACCAGACCCCCTGCCCTGAGACCCTAAAGACCAAGGTGCTGTTCCTTGTCCCCCGGGCGCGTTCCCTCAGAGCTGTAAAATAATTACACTTTGGGGTAAAGGTCTTCGGGGGCGAAGGAATTCTATTCTTCACGACATCGTCCCTGCTGGCTGCTACGCAGAGGTTAGTGGGCTGTACATATTCTTTTTTGGTCTGCTGACATCCTGACAGATTGTCAAGCCCAAGAAAGACGCCCAGCCCGGACGATGGACGCCAATGTAGTGATGTCCTCGTTGTTGGATACTCTAACCGCTCTCCAACAAGAGGTGCAAACTTCACGGTTGGAAAATCAAGAAGTACGTAAGGAAGTGAATTCCTTACGTAGGGAAGTCGCTGGATTATCCCGTAGGGGTCCAAGTTCCTACATCAGGGAGGCAACCTTACCACCCCCTTCTCAGTCGAACCGATCCCCTTCCGTAGGTGATTCCCGAGGGGGTGGCTTCGCAGCCTCCCCTAGTCCCCCATCAACCTCCGAAAATGCTCCAGCAATCCATGTGATCCAAACGCTCAGTATACCCTTAGCGCCACCAGAACGCTTCTATGGAGAACCAAAAAAGTTCGAAACATTCCTCAATCAGTGCCGACTGCACTTCTTATGCAAACCGACAGTCTTTCAAGAGGACTCGGCCAAAACCGCCTTCATGATGTCCTACATGGGAGGAAACGCGGCAAGTTGGACGATACCCCTAATGGAAAGAAACGACCCAGTCTTACATCATTTTGGGGATTTTTGTGTGGAGCTCAGGAAACTATTCGACAGAAAATCCCATATGATGTCCCTGGACCGCGAACTCCTTACCCTGAGACAGGGAACACAGGACCTCTTGACATACATTACCTCGTTTAACAGGTTAGTGGTTGAAACGGATTGGCCACCAGAGAAACGAATCTCCCTTTTTTACCAGGGGTTAAGAGGTGAATTAAAAGACGTTTTGGCACAGGTGGTTCAATTGCCGTCTACGTGCGAAGAACTAATAGATCTAACAGTCCAATTAGATCACCGACTACTGGAGAGAAAAGGGGATCGGAGTCGCGGGGAGATGCGTCCCTTCGTTCCACGCCCTAGAAACACCTTGGAAGAGCGCCCCAAAGGAACCGACGGACCTGAACCGATGCAAATAGGGGGAATCAGAGGTCCCTTAACGACCGAAGAGAGAGACAAACGGAGAAAGTTGAAACTCTGTTTGTATTGCGGCAAAGGAGGACACTTTATCCGTGAATGCCGCGCACGAGCTCAACTACCCGAACGAAGCAGCTCCCCAAGGTCCGTTGCTTCCCTGGACATCCCAGCGCCATCGGAAAACTAGCAAACCCTAACCAGCCAGAGATCTCTGGGTCGGGTTCTTTACAGTTACCGATCTCATCCCTCATAGCAAACACCCTCCAACCTGCAGTAGCACATCTGTATGTAGGAGTTTCCCTGTGGATTATAGGGTCAAAACCTGTGAAAGTAGAGGCCTTAATAGACTCCGGGGCAACAGGAAACTACATGGACCAAACCTATGCAAAAAACCTTGGAGTACCAAGTGAACGTAAGAAGATCCCTGATAACGTGAGAGCGGTGGATGGTTCCGAATTGACATCCGGACCTGTCGTAAGCCATACACCTCGCCTACTGATGAAACTCGGGAAGGAACATTATGAACGCATTTCTTTTGATCTCATTGATGCCCCCCAGTTTCGGCTTATACTAGGTATACCGTGGCTTACGCTGCACGACCCCAAGATTAGCTGGGCCGATCGCACGGTCTCTCTAAATTCCCAATATTGCAGGGTACATTGCACCGAAGAGAATACGGAACCAGAGACCAACCCCACGTCCCTCGCAGTATTGGTGGCCCTCGCTTGTAGCCCATCACCCCCAGAAAAAACCAGCAGGCTACCCGAGGCCTATCAGCAATATCAGTCTCTCTTCAACAAACAGAAGGCCACACAACTGCCTCCGCACCGGACCCACGATTGCAGGATTGACTTGATCCCCGGAGCCGACATTCCGTGCAGTCGTGTTTACGCCTTGACTGAGCCAGAAACGCTCTACCTTAAGAAGTATTTAGAAGAAAACCTGGCTTCTGGATTCATCTCACACTCTTCCTCACCAGCCTCGTCCCCTCTTTTCTTCATTCCTAAGAAGGATTGTGCCGAATTGCGGACTTGCATTGACTACCGCGCGTTAAATCGAGTCACAATAAAAAACCGATACCCTCTCCCTCTGATTCCTGTTCTCTTGGACCAACTGAAAGGGGCCCGCGTGTTCACTAAATTAGACTTGAGGGGGGCATACCATCTCGTCAGGGTCAAGAGTGGAGACGAGTGGAAGACCGCCTTCAGAACGAAATTCGGGCTGTTTGAGTACCGAGTGATGCCGTTTGGACTCTGTAACGCCCCAGCAGCATTTCAATATTTCATGGACGAGGTGTTGAGAGGTCTTCTGGAGGTCTGTTGCGTGGTGTACATAGATGATATCCTCATCTACTCTCCCTGTTTAGCTGAACACATAAAACATGTAACAGCCGTCTTGGAAAGACTTAAACAACATTCCCTATACGCCAAGCTGGAAAAATGTTTGTTCCATGTCCCTGAAGTCGCCTTCCTCGGCTATGTGATTAATGCGGAGGGTTTTCAGATGGATGACACTAAGGTAGAGGCGATCACCCGCTGGAAAACTCCTCAGCATGTCAAAGCAGTCCAAAGTTTCCTGGGGTTCGCGAATTATTACAGGCGTTTTATTAAAGATTTCTCCAAGGTGATCCAACCCATAACACAACTGCTCAGAAAACATGCCCCATTTGTGTGGGGAGTGGAGGCCGAAAATTCATTTCGGGACTTGAAGGCCAGATTTACTCAGGCCCCCATCCTGCGACATCCTGATTCTTCTCTCCCATTTGTGGTCGAAACAGACGCGTCCAGTACGCCCTAGGAGGGGTGTTATCCCAGCGACACCCTCAAACAGGACAGTTACACCCAGTGGCCTATTTCTCCAAAAGACTGACAGCCAGTGAACTAAATTATTCTATATCCGATAAAGAATTACTCGCCATCAAACGGGCTTGTGAAGAATGGCGCCATTATCTCTTGGGGGCCCAGCATACCATCGAGATATACACTGATCATCGAAATCTGTTGTTTCTGAAGACAGCGAGAGCTCTTACACCCCGCCAGCTTCGCTGGACCTTATTTTTTGCTGATTATGATTTTGTTATCAAGTATAGACCTGGCTCCCAAAACGGGAAAGCAGATGCGCTCTCTCGTTTTGAAGACCTTGAGAGACAGGGGGACCTGGAAACGCAGGAACCACCCTTGATCCTAGCGGAAGGTACCATAGCGGACTCCTCCCTAGCAGTACTAACCTCCCAGAACTTTCTCGAGGAAGTTAAAACGGCTCTGGCAGCCATGGATGCACGGGGTTGGATTCAGGAAGAACCCGAACACAGAGTCATAACTGACGATTTATGGTACCACTCGCACGTACTATACGTACCCACGACCGATCTACAGAAACAGGTCATGGCCTGGGCCCACGAGACAGCGTTAGGAGGACACATGGGAACCTCAAAAACCGTTGCCAATATAGAACGCTCCTTCTGGTGGCCGACGGTAAAGAAAGATACCAAAGAATACGTTAGTGGGTGTTCAATATGTGCCCAAGGAAAAGCGACACACCTGAAACCAGTGGGACTTCTACACCCTTTACCGATCCCTCCCAGGCCATGGCACACAGTCTCAATGGATTTTATCGTGGAAATGCCCCCCTGCAATGGATACACGGTAGTGCTGGTGGTGGTGGACCATTTAACAAAAATGGGGCACTTCATACCCTTGAAAGGGCTCCCTACTTCCTCTGAATTGGCTTTTGTTTTCCTTCAGCATGTCGTGCGACTTCATGGGATACCCAATGTTCTAATTACAGACAGAGGATCCCAATTCACCTCTAGGTTTTGGAGAGAGCTATGCAAAGTCCTGGATATCGATGCCAGGCTCTCTACCAGTTTCCATCCTCAATCTGATGGAAAAACCGAACGCCTCAATCAGACAGTGGAACAATACCTTTGTTGTTTTTACCTTCAGAGTGCGACCAGCTGGACGACCCTTCTCTGGACGGCCGAGTTTGCGTACAATAACTCAGAGCATTCTACATTGGGATGTTCTCCGTTCTTCTGTTTGTACGGATACCACCCCAACATGCTCTCCTTCGATTGGCCGATCCAAACACCAGTCCCTAGCATCCAAGAACATCACACACATCTGCGCACCGTGTTACAAGAAGCGAAACAACACCTGAAGACGGCACAGGAAGCTCAAAAGAGATTTGCCGATCGCAAAAGAACAAAAGAACCCGAATATCAGGTGGGGGACAGGGTTTGGCTGGCTACAAAGAACTTACATTTAAAAGGGGCCAACAAATTCAAACCAAAGTACATAGGTCCCTATACCATAGTGGAAGTAATCAACCCTGTAGCCATGAAACTATCCTTACCCTCGTCATCGAGAATACACCCAGTATTTCACGTATCCTTGCTCCAACCATGCTCTACTCACATTCGATTGCCAGAACGACCCCCCCCGCTTGCAATCGAAGGTCAAGAGGAATACGAGGTGAAGGAAATCCTGGACTCAAGACTAATAAGGGGTAGAATTCAGTACTTGGTAGACTGGAAAGGGTATGGGGTGGAGGATAGAACCTGGGAACCGGTACAGAACCTCAATTGCCCTGATCTCGTTGAAAAGTTCCATGAAGCCCATCCATGTAAACCAGGACGACCGCCGAGACGACGTTCCTTAAGAGGGGGTTCTGTCATGCTCCTGTACTCACTAAGCGGAAGACGAAGATGCGAAGGTCGATTCCTCCCGTTCTGTCGCCACAAAGACGAAAGACTACAATTCCCAGAGGCAGAGCCGTCTCCGAGGGGGCAGGACTCTGCGGCATCGGAAACACATAGACGAAAGACTACAATTCCCAGAGGCAGAGCCGTCTCCGAGGGGGCAGGACTCTGCGGCATCGGAAACACATAAAAACACTTCCGGGACCGAGGAACGGCGCTTGACAATCCGTTCCGGACCCTGGCTTCAAGCGGACGCTTTCTTTCCCGCATAGGACGGAGTAAGGAAGCGAACATCAGATACCTGTTCCCGTAATCCCGCGAGGACTTCAAAAGAGCGGAGGGATTCCAACTGGGACCTCCGATTTTCCAGTCTTGTTCTGTTCCAGACATCCCGTGAGGACTTCAAAAGAGCGGAGGGATTCCAACTGGGACCTCCGATTTTCCAGTCTTGTTCTGTTCCCGACATCCCGTGAGGACTTCAAAAGAGCGGAGGGCTCCCGTTTTCCCCCGGAGCCTCCGATTTCCTTCATTCCCGGAAATCCCTACTGTTCCTGTGGAGACGTGAGTCCCGAGTCTTCCGCAGACCTCCCCAGACCCGGATATTATCCCCGAGTTCAGAGCACCTCTCCGCAGAGTTACACAGCTCTGCCCTATTGTTTATCTTCCCGAGTTCAGCACCTTCAGCCGGCTTCCTAAAACATTGGGGAAGTTGGGGCGAACTATTGCCGGTCCCTGTGACTTAAACAGAGACGACACACACAGGAGCCTCTCGAGACAGTGTCTGGGAAACAGGGGCGCTGAAGGCTTCTCCTTTTCAGGTACGTGACTGTCAAGAGGGGAATAGAGAAGAAAGGGTACCTTCCCCTTCCACTAATGGTGAGTCTCCTCTTGTTCTTTCAGGCAGTTGCAGTGCCTCCCCGACCAGACCCCCTGCCCTGAGACCCTAAAGACCAAGGTGCTGTTCCTTGTCCCCCGGGCGCGTTCCCTCAGAGCTGTAAAATAATTACACTTTGGGGTAAAGGTCTTCGGGGGCGAAGGAATTCTATTCTTCACGACATCGTCCCTGCTGGCTGCTACGCAGAGGTTAGTGGGCTGTACATATTCTTTTTTGGTCTGCTGACATCCTGACAGATGGAATCTCATCCTTTTCTTCATAAGACTCCACATCTTTTTTAGTCGCTGTTCTTTTGGGTTGTATTCAAGTCCAGACCTGCAGTTTTTCTTGTATTTTGTATTTGTGTGGGGATTCAAAACTGCTTAGGTCTTTAAAACTAATCACTAGGACCCTCCTCTTGTTTGAAGAATTTTGTTATATGAATAAATAGGCCAGGCCCTAGGTGTGGTTCACTTGTGGGAAGACCAACGAGTCTGTCACAGCGGCAGCCCTAACCCTGCACATGGCTGCCACCATAAAAGCAGGCCTCCTCGACACAGGCCCCCTGAGAACCCAGCGGCACAGCACCACAGACACATGTCTGTACTGACTACTGCCTTCGATCTACACTGCGGACAGTAGCGCTCACAATTCAGATGCAGTGGCGATTGCAGATGTCGCAGTCCAGTTTGCAAGACACGTTGCTCCCAGTGCGGCCCGCACGGACCACGCATGATCTCAGGCTGCGCACACACTGTGTGTTTCAGGTGCTGCAAACTCACTGCACCATAAGTCATCGCCACGTGGCCTCATCAAGCCAGAATTCATTAGACAAAACACATTGCTCCCAGTGCGGCCCGCCGGAACCACGTATCATCGCAGGGTGCGCACACGCTGAGTACTCCAGGTGCCACTAACTGTGCAGCTCAACTCAACGCCACGTGGCTGTGAGCCCATCCTGACCACTGCCTCTGCCCTACACTGGGGTTACACGGTTCTCAATTCAAGATTAGTAGCGACGCAAATTGTGTAAGACACTATAATGGGTTAAGAAGACCAAATGCTACCAGTCTGTGCAGCTCTATTCAACATCACCTGCCTGTGGGCCTTTGCTGACCGCTGCCTCCGGTCTACACTGTGGAAGACCTGTTCAACACAAGCCGATCCCACATGTGTGACTGTGTCCTGAGTCCTGAATGGCAGCGACCACAGCACCAGACTCCCTTCGATCAGTGAGGGGTATTTCCATACGGAAATAGTGCGTCAGGTGCTGGATCTTGAGTTCTTGACGAGATACACTGCTCAGTTCGTATATTGTTCAGGCAAATGAAAAAAATCCCATCACAACTTTCACACCAACTGCAATGCGAAACAAATTCCGGCGATAAGCCACTTTAGCACCAGGGATTTTACACCTGCTTTCTGCTGGCATTAAGCAGGACGACTACCTGCACCATGAAACGGAACACAGCCAAGAGCCACCCACAGGTGCCATAGAGTCAATGAGCATGATACAGGGATACCCATGTATCACAAGACTCATCGCAACAACTCCAGGACCACCAACGCCCCCCAAACCCGCATCTGAGCAAGTGTGTCCCTGTGGTCATTGTCTTAGCATGATAGGCACGACCCCTGCAACATCACAGTGTGCTATCACCTCAGTGTTGGCAGTGAGCCTGGACATGTAGCTACGCACGCATCCTCCTGCATGCACAACTGGCGTGTGCTGGTCTGGAGTCCACAGGTCAGCGCAGGGGTGTGCCTATCCAGCAAGGGGAATGGGGTGTCTCAGACATGTCCGTGTACAAGAAGTGCGGTAAGTGTGGCTCTGTGTTCTGGTGTGGCCTGCCACAAAGGCCGCAGCACTTGATGTTGTAAAGTGGCATGCATGACCTCCGAACGGCACTGTGATGGTGTAGATTGAATGTAGCTGGACATGCGGGAATAGGCATTACAATGGTGTGCCGTACGAGTGCACGAGATACAACAGTGCACCGTAGAAAAGTGTGGGGGCTCGTGGGAGGGAGGAGCAGCTGTTTGGCAACGTAACACACAGTGAACTCGCCCATGTGCCACGTGCTGGGCATCTCATCCATGATGACCACGGTCGCAGACATCCCACAACACCAACGACCGGCCTTTGTACACATCCTGTATGAATGCAGCGTGGTTTTCACTTCTGCTCGTTCAGTGGTGTGATGTTGGCGGGTTGTGTGAATTGTGCTCCTTGTTGATGTGTTACATTTTGGCCATTGTTTCTCTATACTTGTGCTGTACTTAATTGTGCATGTGTGCCACTCTGCCCATCTCCCCCATCCCCCCACCCTCTGCTTCTTCCTCTTCCTGGTGCTGTTGTGTCTATAATTGTGTTGCTCCACACATAAACACATGAAAAGAACAAATTAGAATAGTTCCTTGATTCGTTTAGGTTTCAAAACTTCTCTCTATTGGTTTCTTTTTAATTTTCCATATAAAACGTTTTTTTTAATATTCAACAACTGATAGAAGTCAGAAGTGCAACGTATTCTATCAACACACTTTCTAGAACATTCTACAACACGTGCAGGTTAAAAGTTCATACATTTTTTTAAACTTAACGATATTTGTTTGCAACATTTTCTCGAATATTTAACGGCACGTGCAGGTTAAAAGTTCGAACAGTGCCTTCCAAATGCAAGTAGCAGCTGAGGTTTAGTTGAGCAAATGTTATTCTATGATATGTACACCACGTTGAAACTGCTTTTTCTTAACCAATCACAAAGATGCTTTTCCACAAAACGAATATGCACCCTACTTTAAAAAAAGAATGCTTTTCATCTCCCAATCACGTATTGTTTTGTATGGCAAAAAAAAGTACTTCCCCATCTTTAAAGACATCTCTTATTCTACCATTGAACTGCATGAGCTACAGACATCTTTCCATACCATCCAGCTATACCTTCAAAATGCTAATGTGGATCGTAGGACATAGCTATATTTTCAGGTGCAAGAGGTAAGCAGAACACAGATGTATTGACTTAGACCTAGGTTTACAAAATGTGGACATTAAATGGTTTACACAGAGAAGATTGAAGTGGCACCAATTGCTACCTTTGGTTAAAACCTCTCTGCATCTTCCACACCCTGACCTCATGATTGTGCATTGTGGTGGAAATGACCTAGGCACATTGACTGGGGTAGGTTTGGAAATACTTATGAAGGACACCTTTGGACACCTCAGCTCAGCAACATGTGACTTTGGGCAATAGCTCACTTAATAGCTCACATAATTTCCACGCCGGCCACGAGGGCCTTCAGACCCATAGGGGTGAGTAGTTTGCGCTTTACAAATACCGTATTGATTTGACATGAGCAAATTTACCTTCGCACTCTGTGTATAACACCCCCCAAGCACCATACACAAGTTACAATGTTCGAAACAAAAGTTCCTCCGAGTAGGTATAACTACATGCTGACACTAATTGACAGATGTGGCACAGCGGCCAGAGCACATGACTTCACAGCATATGACACACAGTTTGGACTCATGCTTTCATCCCCGACTCCGGCAGCACCTCAGCTTAACACCACAAGACTCTAGACAATACCTCACATATTTTCAATACCCCAGGACTTTCAAACCAGTAGGAGTCAGTAGTTCATCCTAGTAGGTATAAACACATGCTGACACTACTTCCACATGTGTGCTTCAGTGGCCAGGGCACATGACTTCACACCATAAGACACACAGTTTAGAATCACGCTTTCATCCCCGACTCCCGCAGCAGCTCACCTTAGCAGCATCAGACTACGCAATACCTCACTTAATTTCCATACCCAGGACTTTCAGACCGGTCGGTAGGAGTAGTTTGCTTCGCACCCCCTCTATAGCACACCCTAAACACCCCACAGAGGTTACAGTGCTCGTACCCTCCTCTTTCCTATTTTGTTTGCCCTTTTTTCCCCTTACTCGCTTCGACAGAATCACAAAATGGCGGGCAACACTTCCTAGTTGCACCGCTCGCAGCCGATAAGCAGCAAGTTCATGCTCATAATGCCTCAGCCAATCAGATGGCAGAATTCCCAAATATCAATATCTGTAAATTTTGATATTTCTCCAAAACTACTGAACGGATTAACACCAAATAAACAAAAGCGTACTTTCTAGACCAAGACCCTTCTCCCTGCCATATTTGGGGTAATTCCGTTCCCCCGTTCGACCTGTAGCCTTGTCTAAAGTTTCATATGGAAATTAACATGAGAAAACACGTTTTGGGACCCCCTATTTTTCACCCCCCTTTGACGAATCACCCCCAATCTTTCAACATAGGAGTTGATATGAGCAAAGAATCAGTTTGGAAAATTTCATGAAGATTCATCAAACAACACCAAAGTTATAAGCAAAACAATAAATGCTCTTCCTATGGAAACTTGGTCCTAACTAGAACTACCTACGGGCAACCGCCAGTAGGTAATATATATATATATATATATATATATATATATATATATATATATATATATAGATATATATATATATGTGTGTGATGTGATGTGAAAGGCATTTATAAAGCGCAACGTACACTGTACAGTTTCTTGGCGCTAGATATTGAGGGCAGAGAGCAACAGCCTGAGGGGAGAAAGGGAGGAAAGGAGAGGAAGGGAGGGATTTTAGTCTAAATGTAGGCAGAACGGAAAAGATAGGTCTTGAGGAGTGATCTGAAGTGAGTGTAAGAGGAAGCCAATCTTATGTCCAAGGGAAGAGAGTTCCAGAGGGAAGGAGCTAGGAACGAAAATCTAAGACCGCCCCATTTCTTACGCTTGACTTTGGGGACTGTAAGGAGAGCCAAATGAGCTGAGCGTAGATTGCGAGAAGGGACGTATGGATGGATGAGAGCAGAGATGAATACAGGACCGAGACCGGCAAGGGATTTAAAGATGAGGCATCCTAGCTTAAAGGTGCAGCGTTCAGAGACGGGGAGCCAGTGCAAAAGTTTAAGAAGAGGACGGATGTGATGGTGTCTCGGTTGATGGAAAATGAGGCGTACCGCCTGATTCTGAACAAGTTGCAGACGTTTAAGCTGGTAGCCAGGAATGCCAGCATACGAAGAATTGGTGTAGTCGATTCTGGAAATGACTAACGCCAAGAGGGCTACAGTGAGAGCTTCAGTGGTAAGGAAGCACGAGATTTTCAGGAGTTTACAAAGTTGGAAAAAGCAAAAAGAAACAGTGGCATTTATCTGGGGCTTCATTGAAAGATCTTTGGTAATGATTACTCCCAGACATTTTGCTGAGTCGGAGGGACAGGGAGGGTGACCCAAGCTGGAGGGCCAAAAGTTAGAATTCCAGGGGTTAGATGGGCCCCCTACAAGAACCAATTCGGTCTTGTCGGGGTTAAGCTTCAGATGGTTTGCCCCCATCCAATTACTGATATGGCTGAGGATGGTTTGGAAATTAGAAACTGACTGATCGGAGGAGTCGATGTTGAAGACCAGCTGAATGTCATCCGCATAGTTGAAGGCGGAGACATTTTTATCCCGGAGAGAACTGATCAGGGGGGTAAGATAAAGGTTAAATAGGAGAGGGGACAGTGAAGATCCCTGAGGCACACCGCAGCTCAGCCCCACCCTGTCCACGGAGAACCGAGATAACCGGACCGCTTGTTTGCGATTGGTGAGAAACGAGCGGATCCAGTCAAGGGCGGTGCCTCCTATTCCAGCCTGCCTAACACGGTCGACCAAGATGGTGTGGTCGACCGTGTCAAAGGCGGCCGACAAATCCAGAAGCACCAGAGCCTGACTGGTGTTAGAGTCGGCTCCGCTACGCTCCCCCTTATATATATATATAATTTTTGTGAATTACCTCTCTCTCTCTCTCTCCCTCCGTCTCTCTCCAGAGATGTCGGAGGGTTCCAAAAAAGATGAAACAGTACTTTGGATATACTCGATAGTCTGTCAAAAATTCAAAAAGATGCTTCTTCCTGAGCTAGATGCTGGAGAAAGCACATGCAACAACATGCAGCAGCACCATCTTCCACTGCAATTTACATATGCCCATGGACAGCGATCCCGTAATGTGAGGCAAGGCAGAAACCTTAACACCGCTTCACTGAGTGGTGCAAATTACATGAAGAATGGATAACTTTCCAGTGACGCGTGCTTCTCTATGTGAGCATCTAGCACCCTTGCTCAGTTCCTGTATGTGGTGTACAGAACAGTTCACAAATGAGTTTATGAGTATGGGAGCTATTACTTGAAGTACTCAGTCAGTCACAAAAATCAACTTTATTCGGCTAAAACATAGCCTTTAAAGTGCACTACAGCACAAAGATATTGATACATGTGTAAAACTAGTAAAAAGATAAAAATCTCTTCCAATAAAAGCAAACTTAGTTAAACAATACACTGCTCGCTATTAGGTTATGACACAGTGATAACAATAAAGAGGCTTCAGACTAGGAAGCATACAAAAGTTGTCAATCTGACGAGTATGCAATTAATCCATGTCAGTATCTCTTCACCGTTACAAGCGAGCCCTTTATAAAAAAAAAATTCACCACACAACAAACTTGTGGGCCGAAGGAAAAGAATAGTTTGCTTTATTACCTAATCTTTGCATCTCGTAAAAATGGAGCTAAAAAACGGTTTCCGATGTGAAGTGTAAAGATTGCAAAATAACATAAAACGAGTCATGCTTTGCCTTGAGAAATCATCAGAGGGGCACATCGGAAGATTTAAAAATCAAGGACCCTGGATGGGGGAGACCAGCAAAACAAGATTAAAACGCAGCCTCGTAAGGAGAATCCTGTGCCAAGGGTTGGCGATGAGTGAATCCAAAAAGATTCTCCGGACTGTGTAGCTTGTCCTGCCTCCATATGAGTATTGTGGTGCAAGTTAAAAAACTGACCTTTCACCATGTCTATTGAATGAGTTGTAATACTCTCTAATTTAGCAGACATTTCAAGCCCTCCCGGATCACAACAGGTCTGTTTAATAAGCCAGCTATGGAATATCAGATGCGCAGTCCAGGACTAGGTATTTGGTGACTACAGATCTAGTAAATTGGACTATTACAGACCCTCGTCCATAGGAGAAGGGAATGGAGTTTAGTAGAATTTTCCACAAATCATAAACCAACTTTAGTATGACATGAAACAGGAGATGCAGATTGTGGTAGGGCCAGGAGTGTACGGAGTTTATGTAGAAATCTATTTTCCATGGTTTGTATTCATTCTGCATCTACTTGTCCTCATACTCCGGCACCATGTGTACCAATCATAACGCACTTACTCTTGTAGATATGGGCTATCTCCACAACATGCTTATGACCCGATCTTTTTGGAAATCGGAAAGCAAAATTGATGGTTCTCTGGAATTGAAGGGACCGAACATTTATATTGGGGTACTCGTTTGTGGACTCTTACACGCCTTTGTGACACAGCCCCAAAAGATCTAACTCCTTAGGGAACTCTCCGTCTGTTTTTTCTAATCGTAAAAGGGTATTCCCTGAATATTCTGTCTGTAGTTCCATTTTAGATGTTCAGATGTTTAGTTGCCAGCACATAAATTAGTGCTACAGGGTTGCCAGTTTATATACTCTAAAATGCAGTTGGCATTATGCCTCTCAGGTCTTAAACATTCGCACAAAAATGAGGATTTTGCACTTGTATTCTGCATGTCCCTTGACGTAAATTCACAGGGGCCTATTCACAAAGACATTTGGGAATATTCAGGGAATCTTAGAGGTAATACAAATGCAAACGACAGTGCCCTCTGTGCACTTTTGCTTAAAGGCTGACTTTTTGAGGTTGTAACAAAAGCGAACCAACCTCACAGAGTTCACCAAATTGCCTCCAGATGGTGAGGTATTTTTGTCCTATCAAATACAAACTTCATAGATGTGAAAGGCTTTTTGTCACCTTGCCCACCTGTTCAAGCAATAATTTTCATACTTCTAATTTGTAAAGAATTCATCTAATTTAGTCTTTTTTTAAAGAGACCAAAAAATACAAAGGAATTAGAGCTTTTGTTTACATACCTTAATTTTCACCACTCCTGAGCTGTAAGCAGATTCTTGAACCATTACAAGTAGAGGCTGATGTGCTTATATTCATAGGGTGTACCTGGAGATGAAGAGACACAGGATTGCTGCTAATATTTCTTTAAGAGATTTTATTTATTTATTTAGAATAATTTCTATAGCGCGAACATGACCACCGAGGGTATCAGAGCGCTTTACAGTTAATACATCAAGAGGGATACAAGCAGTCAAAGGAGAACAAACAGAGCGAAAATGCGAAGTCACTGTGTTTTTTAGACTGAATTGTTTGTCTTTTCCCCTTGTTTTATATTGGGCGTGCCTTTTGGATTGCCTTTCATTTGCCCTTCGTGATTGATGACATTAATAAGGCACTTAAGGCATGGGTGATTACACAAGTAAAATGAATAAGAACATATATATTAGTGAGTGTTTAAGTACCAACAATTGGGTCATTTGCATTGGTTTTCTGACTGACATATTAGACAGCGGTTGTAATGCTTGAACTATTTATGTCACTTTAAACCCTAGGGATGTTACTTTCTTGTACGCAATTCTAAGCTGAGTATGCTTCTGCAATTTTTCTCCCCACCCCTCATAAATGTGTCCTCTCGGTCATGAAAAGTAAGTGGTGTGGAGACAATCAATTCCATACTCACCATGCTGCAACACAACCACAGACATTTACCTAACCATTAACATTCCCTATCACTATCTAGGTGGCCTCTCCCAAAGTATACAGAAAAAAGGATTCCACATCCACTCTTACAAAACTTCTTAAAAATTAAGAGCTCCATCACTCCCCATCAACTTTAAAATAAGATAACTGGTCATCTCACATCTCTCTCCCTCGTGTCCTCAGCATATACAACACCTAGATTTTGTTCTGTCATCCAACACCACCATTCTAAGGATTTTGCAAGTTGAATCCACACATACAATATTACATCTGGACCTTCCTGTGTGGCTCCTAATGAGCCCTCCCAGCCTAACCATAAGTGCTGGATGCTCCTGCTCTCAAGGCGAATGAAAGCAGCTATAAACCATGTAAGGGTTCGAGAAGCATGCCCTGATCCACCAAATAAGAGCAGCAGGCTGAGACTTAAATCAATTCAAACATGCAGAATCTCATAAGGGAGAAATTGGGATAGGAGCAGAAAAAAACACACTGGAGGTTGTAGGATATTCTTCCCAGGTTCCAGAATTACATTCATCTCTGTCTTTCAAGAATTGTAATATGGTGGTGGAAATGCACATGTCAAGGAGGCAGAGGTCTGGCTGATGCTCGAAAAGCGTATGCTGGTAATGACCTAGAAATTACCTTGCAATGCAAAAATACAGAAGATCCAACAGAAAACCAATAACACAAATCCTGCTTCATCTCATAATCCTATCCTTTCCTGTAGAGACCAGAAATGGTCAGCCTTCAAAGCCTGATTTCTTTAACTCTCTCAAAGCGACTTCTTATGAAGATGATGTCTTATTCCCACACTACATCAAAGCTATTTCTGGGAATGCTCACTCACCCCTACTCACCATTGTCAATGCCTCCCTCACTCAAGAATTCTTCCCAGAAGTTCTGAATACAAGCCAGATCATCCCACTCCTAATGAAACCTATACTAGACCCTAATGACTTTGCCAACTACCAGTCCATCGCTCACTCACCATTCATTGGCAAGATCATTAAAATAGCAGTCTATGTTCAAATCCAAGATCACATTAGTCCTAAGCATCTACTGTGCGAGTATCAGTCTGTCTTCAGATCATGCTACAGGATAGAGACCATTACCTCACACATTGTTCCAACTTTACACATTGTAGACAATGCCCTCTTGATCAAAAATGAAGATGACACCTTGTACTGCTTGATTTTCCTGGCCTTCTTGTGTTATAGAGCGATCAATATGACTTCAGTCTCTTTCCATTCAAGTCTAAGGACTAGAGTAGTGAATAGGGCCTATCTATTAGACACGTTGACACAATCCTGTGCTCCTACCCATAGATCAGGGCCTACATACATAGCCTAGGGGATAGATTCGTTAGCATTAGGGGTAATCTGTTCTGTAGTGAGGGTATCTAATGGAGCTGTGCTGCATTCAGGCCTGGTAGGCCTTAAACGGGAGAGACTCCATCTTTCCTCCTGCTCTGGCAGCTTGGGAAGTTTCCAGGTCATAGGCAGTGTTTTAGTTAGGAGGTGTTATTCGCTTGGAGAGAACCGGTTCAGGCCGGCCCTTATCGAAGGATTGTATTCTCCTTCATGCCGAAGACACTACATCAGGCCGGCCGGCTGGGAACGTGTCCTTGGCACGGGGAGGTACAGGAATTTGGTGGGCGGCAGGTTTCGAGCTGGAAATTTCCATGAGAGAATGCACATCTATATTAGTGAAAGTCTGA
Source organism: Triturus cristatus (assembly GCF_964204655.1). Taxonomy (NCBI): domain Eukaryota; kingdom Metazoa; phylum Chordata; class Amphibia; order Caudata; family Salamandridae; genus Triturus; species Triturus cristatus. The sequence goes on along the minus strand of NC_140590.1, from coordinate 206,575,576 downwards.
GGCAGACACTTGCACTTGCTTCTAGACCATAGGCGGCATCTGGCCGTTAGCAGAAAAAGCTACTACTTATTCCAGGGAAGACAGATGACGAACTTGAATCTAAAGAGGAGAAAGTAGCCGATGAGGAAGAGGTTCCAGTGACTTGGAGAGGGAGAAGGGAGTAAATCCGCGACCGCGGAGGTGTGACTTCCAGGCGAAGCCGAGGCACAGAGGGAGAAGGGAACCTAGATGACCATTGAGCACAGACTACATACAATCGAGGTGATGTCGACCCCTTTTTCTTTGAAGTGTATAACTTAACCCTTCACTTTCCTTGCAGGTTATATATATATATATATGATGTATTCTGCGAATGTGCATGTGGCATTTAAATAAAGTATCTAGCTTGTCGTGAGTTAGCATGTGTTGTGTATTTTTGTATAGGAGGATAGCCTATTCTTTTAGTCAGAGTTAACTCAACATGAACAGAGGTTAATCCTGGTCAGGTAAGTGGTAACTGGATGAGGGGGAAAACGAGCCCCTCGAACTAGAGAACAGGTTGTGCTCAACTAATAGTCTTTGTGTGATCTGATATATGGTAATCCCGATTCCCCTGTCATGTACTACGGTAACAATAGGATGAGCTCGTGCTAAGGCTGCCGTCTGGTAGGAGATTCTGGGTCTGCCTGAGGCCGCGAGACTATGTGTGTTGCTGCCGTCTGGTAGGAGATTCTGGGTCTGCCTGAGGCCGCGAGACTATGTGTGTTGCTGCCGTCTGGTAGGAGATTCTGGGTCTGCCTGAGGCCGCGAGACTATGGGTGTTGCTGCCGTCTGGTAGGAGATTCTGGGTCTGCCTGAGGCCGCGAGACTATGTGTGTTGCTGCCGTCTGGTAGGAGATTCTGGGTCTGCCTGAGGCCGCGAGACTATGTGTGTTGCTGCCGTCTGGTAGGAGATTCTGGGTCTGCCTGAGGCCGCGAGACTATGGGTGTTGCTGCCGTCTGGTAGGAGATTCTGGGTCTGCCTGAGGCCGCGAGACTATGTGTGTTGCTGCCGTCTGGTAGGAGATTCTGGGTCTGCCTGAGGCCGCGAGACTATGGGTGTTGCTGCCGTCTGGTAGGAGATTCTGGGTCTGCCTGAGGCCGCGAGACTATGGGTGTTGCTGCCGTCTGGTAGGAGATTCTGGGTCTGCCTGAGGCCGCGAGACTATGTGTGTTGCTGCCGTCTGGTAGGAGATTCTGGGTCTGCCTGAGGCTGCGAGACTATGGGTGTTGCTGCCGTCTGGTAGGAGATTCTGGGTCTGCCTGAGGCCGCGAGACTATGGGTGTTGCTGCCGTCTGGTAGGAGATTCTGGGTCTGCCTGAGGCCGCGAGACTGTGTGTGTTGCTGCCGTCTGGTAGGAGATTCTGGGTCTGCCTGAGGCCGCGAGACTGTGATTGCTGAGATTGCGAGGCTGTGAGGTCTTGATGTATATATATATATATATATAATAGGAATTCCCTGTCCTTAGGTGGTACATATATATGTGGTTAAGAGGCTGTAAAAAGGCCCTAGGGAGGGGGTAACGTTCTGGTTTGGGTCAGGAGGGCTCTGTAGAGCGGGTTCCACCCGATCTGAAAACCCAAGCAGAACATTTGGCGTCACGAACCGTTTACGAAACCTGTGTGCGTTGTCTTTGTCTTGTGTTTGCTTTCAGCGTGTGCATGGTTTTCTTTTTTATATATTTGCGTGTATAGTTTTTTTTTTTCTTTCTCTTCTCTTTCTCTGCGTTTCTTTTTCTTTCTTTTTCGCGATGTTTTCTAAGAAATCTAAATCTACTCTTAAATTGTCCGTTGATATTCCCGGATGGGATTCAACGCCTTATGGAGCCTTAGCCCGTGAGTGGGCTGACTCTACTGGTCTGAGTGAAAATTGGAACTCTTCTTTGGAGTCAGCGGAACCGGCTGACGTGATTACTTGTTTGCAGACGGCACCTGTATTGAAGGGTGAGGAGGTTCCCGCTTTGGGGCGCAGAGGTTGGGTTATTCTGTCTGCGTATCGGATTCTGCATGAGAGATTGTTGAAATTGCAGATCTCTCTTAAGGATATGGAGGCACACTTTGTTGAGATTCAGAATTCTAATACTTTATTGCGGTGTCAAAATAAGTTGCTTTCTGACAAACTTGACACTTATCAAACGGTTGCCGAAAGGGCGGCTGTGCGGATTGCTCGTTATAAGTACAAGAACAGGCGTGGTCGAGTTTCGACGCGTAAGGTGCGTCTGGTCGTGGCGAAAGCTGGACTAGATTGGAACCCTGATGAATGGGATGGTAATATCTGGGACTCGACTACGTCTTGTTCCTCGGGTGAGGAGTCTGTCAAGCACGAGTCTTCTCGTTCCCGTCATGAATGTAAGTCTGCTTCTCGCACCTCTGATGGTGCACCCCGTGATTACGCTCGCTCTTCGGGCGGCATCGATGCTTCTTACACTGATTGTCCCTCTACTAGTACTGCTCGAGCTCCTTGTGATGCTCGTCCCGTAGTCTCTGCGCATCCGGTTTTTCGTCGGAAGTTGCAGCAGTCTCCCAATGCTCCGCAAGGTATTTCTTTAGACTGTTTAGAAGATTTTACCCAACAAGAAATTAGTGACATTTTGCTGCGCTTTCGGCAGCGGGCTGGTGAGGCTTTGCTCACATGGATGGTGCGCCTTTATGAACTAGGCGCTGCTGGTATTATGTTGGATACTGGCGATTGTTTGAAATTTTGTTCTTTGAGTTTGGATTCTACTGTGCAAGATCATTTTCGTAACTATAATGGTGGTGGTCAAATTTCTTTGCTCCAATTGGCGACTGAGGGTTGTAATTTGAAGTATCCTACTGAATCTGACTGGCCTGTCAATGACAAGCCATGGTATACCTTGCGTGATGCTGCGCAACGTCTTAAGGAAGAAGTGATGAAAACGGCTATTTTTCTGGGCACTGCTGACAGGTTGCTTGATGGGATGTTGACTTCTTCTGTGCGAAATCGTATCATTCGCTCTTCTCCTGTTGCCTACAAGCAGGTCATGATGACTTTGTTGATTAACCAGACTGGTAATGTACTGTCTACAGTGTTGGAATCGGTACGCCAACTCGGTGAGTTGGGTGAGTGGTTTAAACCTGAACGTCAGTCCCGGCCTGACACTCGTACTCCTGGTGAATATAAATTTACTAGACGAGATATCTTTACTGGTCTTTTGGCTGATGGTGTGCGTCGGGAGGACATTGATGGTGAGACTACTGCTCGTTTGTGGGAGATGTTTCGCAAACGGGGCTTGGATCGGAAGGAGGGTGCCCGGCGTGTTCGAACGACTGCGTGTGATCGTGGTTGTTCTGATGGTAGCAGTGATGATGATCGCCGTGGGCGCTCTGATCGTCGTGATGATCGGCGTCCTGCACGTGATCTGTCTCCCCGTCGAGAGCGGGACAGGGAGAGAGAGGGGGAAAAGGAAAGGGGGAGAAATGATCATGCTTACAGCAGACGTAGAGATGATAGGGATCAATCCCCTGAGTTGAGAAGGAGAGAGGATCGACACAGTTTGGCCGATCGAAACCCGCAGTACAATGCAGAGGACAGGAATCCATTTCGTAATAGAGATGGATATGAACAGGAGGTATCGATACCTAAGAAACGTGAGAGCCTTTATCCTGATTTGTCCTGGTACACAGAATGCAGTAAGAATGACTAGGAAATAGGTCAAGCTCCGGTACACAGATGGGCTCACAGAGATAATAGACCCTATGTAGATATTGATATTTATTGGAGACATCGTAATATCCAAAGGGCCCGAGCATTAGTTGATACAGGAGCGGAGGCCACTCTTATTCATGGAAAATCAAAGAAATTTACAGGGCAGCCTTTTACTATTACCGGATTAGGAGGAAAAGAAACCCCTGCAGTTCAAACTTTGCTTGAAATGAGAATAGGTAGAATCCCTAGAAAGGAATATTCTGTATTAGTGGTGCCACTTTTAGAATTCATAATTGGAATTGATATTTTGAAGGGAATGACGTTGCATCTTAATGATGGGTGTTACCAATTTGGAACGACGCATTATATCTCGTCCAGACCTATACGGGTTGGTCGTTTAAGGATGCCCCCTATACAAGTTCCCCAGGCGACCAAAGTGGTTTGTCAGAAGCAGTATCGCATTCCGGGTGGTCATGAAGAGATTAGTACCACCATTCAGGAGTTGGTTGATGCAGGCGTTATAACTCCAGTTACTTCTGCTTGGAATAATCCTGTTTGGCCGGTGCGTAAGAGTGATAATTCTTGGCGCATGACTGTTGATTATCGAGAATTGAACAAACACACACCCTCTTTGACTGTTGCAGTACCGGATGTCATTACTTTAATTGAAAGAATCCAAAAACATCCGGGTACATGGTATGCGTCCATTGATATTGCTAATGCCTTCTTTTCTATCCCAATTGCCCCTGAGTGTCAGGAACAGTTCAGTTTTACGTGGAACGGGCGCCAGATGACGTTCAGAAGTCTTCCTCAGGGCTATGTGCATAGTCCTACGATTTGTCACCGGCTGGTGGCAGAACATTTGGCTGAAGTACCAGTTCATCCCAAAATTCAGATATGTCATTATATTGATGATGTTTTGATCCAAGGCGAAACACAAGAGGATGTTCAGACACAATTAGATAGAGTCATTGAGTGTCTGCGTGGGAAAGGTTGGGAGATCAATCCGGATAAATTACAAGGTCCGTCTCAAGCTGTAAAATTTTTAGGTATTAATTGGCACGAGGGACACCGCGAGGTGATCCCTCAAGTTAAACAGAAGATTCTTGATTTTTCGGTTCCGAGGAATAGGAAGGAAGCCCAGAGCTTCATTGGCTTATTTGGTTTTTGGCGCCAGCATATTCCTCATTTGAGTCAAATATTGGCCCCTTTGTACCGAATTACACGTAAAAAGAATGCATTTGAATGGGGTAAGCAACAGCAAGATGCATTTAGTCTGGCGAAAGAGGCAATTCAACATGCTATGGATCTATGGCCTGTACGTGATGGTGATGTGGATTTGAATGTGTCTGTGCAAGGTCCTTATGCAAATTGGAGTCTATGGCAGAAACAAGGCAGGAGTAAGGTACCGTTAGGGTTTTGGACCAAAAAGCTACCTGATGCTGGTGAGCGTTATACACCCTTTGAGAAACAGCTACTTGCTTGTTATTGGGCTTTGGTGGATACCGAGCAATTGACTTTGGGACGTGACATATTTTTGCGTCCTGAAATTCCTATTATGCAGTGGGTTTTGAGTTCACCAAAAACTCATCGAATTGGGCATGCTCAGGAGGCGAGTGTGATTAAATGGAAATGGTACATACAAGACAGGGCACGTGTGGGTCCGAAAGGAGTTGCGTTTTTACATGAGCAAGTGGCGCAAGCACCATCGGCTGAGACTGAGAGTGAGTGTTCCGTACCTTTAGAACAGGAGTCCCCTGTCAAGTGGGGTAGACCTTTTGATGATTTGTCCGCTGAGGACAGAAACCATGTTTGGTTTACAGATGGGTCGACGAAGTTTATTGGAACGACACGACACTGGAAGGCGGTGTCTTATAATCCGATCACACAGAGACTATTGAGCACAACTGGTGAAGGGAAGAGTAGCCAATTTGCCGAGCTTTATGCTGTTTACCAAGTTTTGAAACAAGAGTTACCCGGCATATGCCACATTTTCACCGATTCCTGGTCCACTGCCAATGGACTGGCTGTTTGGTTGCCGACCTGGCATTCCCATAATTGGAGGTTACACTCCAAAGAATTGTGGGGAAAAGAGTTATGGCAAGAGATTTGGGAGATGCTCCCACAGAGTACTGTTACCATCTTCCATGTGGATGCTCACACCCCAATAGACTCCCTTGACAAATTTTTTCATAACATTGCAGATGCAAAATCTAAAATTGCTGAGGCAGTGGTGGACAGACAAGATTCTGACATTGCGGGATTGGCGAAATGGGCACACCAGAAGGCAGGACACTTTGGAGAGAAGGCCACTAGCAGGTGGGCTGCTGATAGAGGAATTTATATTCCTCTGGATCTAATCAAAAATGTTATCTTACATTGTCCCGTCTGTCAACATATCAGACAGCGTAAGGTACCCCAAATTGTTAGAGGCCATTTACATCGCGGGAAACTGCCCGCTCAAATTTGGCAGATTGATTACATCGGGCCCCTTCCCATGAGTAGAAATTGTCAATATGTTTGCACAATTGTCGATACATATAGTGGCTTGCTGGTAGCTCTTCCATGTAAGCAAGCCACCCAATTGAATACCATAAAAACATTAGAATTGATTATGATGTATTATGGTGTGCCATTCCAAATTCAATCTGATAATGCATCCCATTTTCGTGGAAGATTGGTACAGGAATTCTGTGTGGAAAATAACATTGAATGGATATTTCACATACCCTATTACCCGCAGGCCTCAGGCCTGGTGGAGAGATTGAATGGCCTGCTAAAGGATCAGTTGCGAAAGTTAACAGATGACAAGTATAAAAATTGGCGAGACTTTCTACCCCAAGCACTATTGATCCTGAATAATCGTCCTTTTTTAAATGCTGAATCTCCGCTTATGCGTTTGTTTCCCCCAAATGTTGAGACTATGCCTAATGTAATCAATGAAACTGTGATGTACTGGGAAATTACTCCCGGAGCTCTGGCTCCATGCAGAGCGACCCCAGGGTCGGCAGGTTTAGACTTGCATGCTATGGATGACACCGTTCTGGAAAGTAAAAATCGGGTCATCATTGCTACCGGTGTTGGTATTCATATACCACCGGGGAATTTTGGATTGATCGCCCCTAGATCGGGGCTGGCTGTAAAAGGCATCCAGGTGCTTGGAGGAGTTATTGACAGCGACTATCAGGGAGAGATTAAGGTACTTCTGCTAAATAGCAGTGAGATTGACTTGCTGATACATCGTACTGACCGAGTGGCTCAATTGCTCATTATGCCTGTTTTCAGTGGTGAAATAATGAAAGGCACTGCCCCAACTTTGCTAACTGTACGTGGCCAGAAAGGCTTTGGCTCTACGGATAACCCTGGGGCCAAGGTTTGGGTGCAATCGCCTAAGAATCCCCCTGAACAAGCAGAGGTTATTGCCACCGGTCAGGATAATACCATTTTGGTTATGAGGCCAGGGAAAGATAGCTGGGAAGCTGTCCCAGCTGATAAATGTTATTTACGAGAATGATTAATGCCTGTATTTGGTTCTTTTACAGATCATTCTTTGGATTGTTGCTGCAGGATGTGCCGGTATTGGACCCCCTTCGGACTACTTCGGCGAGAGGGAAGGGATCCCATCAACCCGGGATGAACTGGGAACCCGAGTGTTGCGTTCCTTCAATGCGTGGGATTCATCATCGAACTTCTGGACCCTACTGGCCAAAAGAGTAACTGATGCCCCTCACTTCTGTTTGACACCGATGAGATCTGTGCACGATATTCTTGCGACCTGCCTAGTTGCTGTCCCCGCCTCGCTGGAGACTTTAATCAGTATCTTTAACATTTCGAAGGCTCGTCCGAATATTATCCTGGGTGATTTTGCTACCCATGTATATTGTCCTTTGTGTACTGAACTGCCGAATGAGCAACTCCCCATCCAGTCCCAAATAATTACGTATAATATTACACAAGGTGACCTATGCTTCTTTCTTACATGTAATGCTAATGCAATTTCTGAATGCCTACGCCTCAAGTTAAGGGGCGCCACTTCCTTTACACCTCACGAACGAACTTTGTGTTTCCAGAGGACACCGACGACATGTGTCTCAGTCCAGAACAATATGACTTGCAATAGTCTGGTAGTTACTCCCAGTCACTATCGTGCGATGTTGCTACCTGCCGGATGGCTTTTCTCGTGTGGTAATACTTCCTGGCCATATGTCCCCGCAAATATTTCCGGAGGCCCGTGTGCCATTACTAGATTGAGTTTATTAATGTTTTCTTCACATCCAAATGCCAACTCTCGTGTGCTTCGAGATACAGTGATATTACAGGAGGATTGTGACTCATCTTTGCATTTATATTCCAAGTCTGAATATCTTAGCTTAGCTGTTTCAATTATTGGTGTTCCTGCTTTGGCGGTTTACAATGCCAAATCCATTGGGAAAATGGCTTGCTGGATGGTTAAATCTATTAATCATACTTCTACAGTCTTGTCTGACTTGCTATTAGACGCCCAGGGTGAACGTAGGGCCATTTTGCAAAATAGAGCAGCCATTGATTATCTTTTGCTTAAACATGGACATGGTTGCTCAGATTTCGAAGGTCTCTGCTGTTTTAACTTATCTGATCATACACAATCCATTCGTGCACACATAGATAAATTGCATGACTTAACCGATGAAGTTAGAAAACACATTGATCAGGGCTGGTTTGACTGGCTCTTTAATTGGTTACCGGACATGCATATGCTACGCTACATATTAGGTGGCATTTTGATTGCTATTGCTGTTTTGATTTCTATCTGTTGTTTTATTCAATGTATCCCTTCACTGCTTCAATTCTGCACATCTGGTACTAGACATAGATCGGTTAGTTTTGTTTCATATTATTCTTCCACCGATGTGAGTTCCGTTTAAATGTATGTATAATAGACTGAAGTCAAGGGTGAAATGTACTGCTTGATTTTCCTGGCCTTCTTGTGTTATAGAGCGATCAATATGACTTCAGTCTCTTTCCATCCAAGTCTAAGGACTAGAGTAGTGAATAGGGCCTATCTATTAGACACGTTGACACAATCCTGTGCTCCTACCCATAGATCAGGGCCTACATACATAGCCTAGGGGATAGATTCGTTAGCATTAGGGGTAATCTGTTCTGTAGTGAGGGTATCTAATGGAGCTGTGCTGCATTCAGGCCTGGTAGGCCTTAAACGGGAGAGACTCCATCTTTCCTCCTGCTCTGGCAGCTTGGGAAGTTTCCAGGTCATAGGCAGTGTTTTAGTTAGGAGGTGTTATTCGCTTGGAGAGAACCGGTTCAGGCCGGCCCTTATCGAAGGATTGTATTCTCCTTCATGCCGAAGACACTACATCAGGCCGGCCGGCTGGGAACGTGTCCTTGGCACGGGGAGGTACAGGAATTTGGTGGGCGGCAGGTTTCGAGCTGGAAATTTCCATGAGAGAATGCACATCTATATTAGTGAAAGTCTGAGGCAGACACTTGCACTTGCTTCTAGACCATAGGCGGCATCTGGCCGTTAGCAGAAAAAGCTACTACTTATTCCAGGGAAGACAGATGACGAACTTGAATCTAAAGAGGAGAAAGTAGCCGATGAGGAAGAGGTTCCAGTGACTTGGAGAGGGAGAAGGGAGTAAATCCGCGACCGCGGAGGTGTGACTTCCAGGCGAAGCCGAGGCACAGAGGGAGAAGGGAACCTAGATGACCATTGAGCACAGACTACATACAATCGAGGTGATGTCGACCCCTTTTTCTTTGAAGTGTATAACTTAACCCTTCACTTTCCTTGCAGGTTATATATATATATATATGATGTATTCTGCGAATGTGCATGTGGCATTTAAATAAAGTATCTAGCTTGTCGTGAGTTAGCATGTGTTGTGTATTTTTGTATAGGAGGATAGCCTATTCTTTTAGTCAGAGTTAACTCAACATGAACAGAGGTTAATCCTGGTCAGGTAAGTGGTAACTGAATGAGGGGGAAAACGAGCCCCTCGAACTAGAGAACAGGTTGTGCTCAACTAATAGTCTTTGTGTGATCTGATATATGGTAATCCCGATTCCCCTGTCATGTACTACGGTAACAATAGGATGAGCTCGTGCTAAGGCTGCCGTCTGGTAGGAGATTCTGGGTCTGCCTGAGGCCGCAAGACTATGTGTGTTGCTGCCGTCTGGTAGGAGATTCTGGGTCTGCCTGAGGCCGCGAGACTATGTGTGTTGCTGCCGTCTGGTAGGAGATTCTGGGTCTGCCTGAGGCCGCGAGACTATGGGTGTTGCTGCCGTCTGGTAGGAGATTCTGGGTCTGCCTGAGGCCGCGAGACTATGTGTGTTGCTGCCGTCTGGTAGGAGATTCTGGGTCTGCCTGAGGCCGCGAGACTATGTGTGTTGCTGCCGTCTGGTAGGAGATTCTGGGTCTGCCTGAGGCCGCGAGACTATGGGTGTTGCTGCCGTCTGGTAGGAGATTCTGGGTCTGCCTGAGGCCGCGAGACTATGTGTGTTGCTGCCATCTGGTAGGAGATTCTGGGTCTGCCTGAGGCCGCGAGACTATGGGTGTTGCTGCCGTCTGGTAGGAGATTCTGGGTCTGCCTGAGGCCGCGAGACTATGGGTGTTGCTGCCGTCTGGTAGGAGATTCTGGGTCTGCCTGAGGCCGCGAGACTATGTGTGTTGCTGCCGTCTGGTAGGAGATTCTGGGTCTGCCTGAGGCCGCGAGACTATGGGTGTTGCTGCCGTCTGGTAGGAGATTCTGGGTCTGCCTGAGGCCGCGAGACTATGGGTGTTGCTGCCGTCTGGTAGGAGATTCTGGGTCTGCCTAAGGCCGCGAGACTGTGTGTGTTGCTGCCGTCTGGTAGGAGATTCTGGGTCTGCCTGAGGCCGCGAGACTGTGATTGCTGAGATTGCGAGGCTGTGAGGTCTTGATGTATATATATATATATATATAATAGGAATTCCCTGTCCTTAGGTGGTACATATATATGTGGTTAAGAGGCTGTAAAAAGGCCCTAGGGAGGGGGTAACGTTCTGGTTTGGGTCAGGAGGGCTCTGTAGAGCGGGTTCCACCCGATCTGAAAACCCAAGCAGAACACACCTGCATCTTGATATTGCCGAACCTGTCAGCTGTCTTCGACACAGTTGACTATACCATCCTTATAGGCACCCTGGTGTCTTAATTGGGATTACCAGCAATTTCCTAAACTGTTTTTTTCTCCTACCTTTCTAACTGACACCTGTTTTTTTACATGGGGACCTCCAGGTCCTTAAAGATCCATATCACCTGTGGAGCACCCCAGGGTTCAATACTGTGACTTATCATTTTCAATCTCTACATGGAGCTGCTTGGTGTTCTGCTTACAGATACCAGCATCAAGCTTTACCAATATGTCAATTATATATACAACTCTACTTGAAAGTATCCTCTGCTGCAGACATTCACCTCCTCAAACATTGCCTGCACAACATCCATACCTGATTGCCCAGCGCCTACCTGGAATTCAAACCAAACAAGGCAAAATTCTTGTTATTTGCCAAGAACAAGCAAGAAACAATACAAACCTGACTCAATAGCATGAACCTCGATGGTTTCGACCCCCAACTTTCACTAAAAGCCAAGTCACTTGGATTCACACTAGACACTAACCTCACCCTCAATGAACAAACTGACAAAAAAAATAAAGATGGCCTAGTACCAGCATTTTCTTCTAAAGAAAGTCAAACTGTTTCTTTATGAAAGCAACTTCAGAACTGCTGTTCAAGCTCTCATGCTCTCACACCTGGATGATGATTACGCCCTGCTTACTGGACTCCCAGACCGTGCACATCAATTTGAAAACCATAAATATAATTAGAGTGTATTCCTGAGTGTATCCATTCCTGGTGAAAAGGTATTTGAAACCACTAGCAACAAATGATCCTGTCAGTGTAACAGGACTCAATAGATGCCCAAAATACACCATCCTCATGCAAAGTTCAGGTGGGTCATGGGTTAATGTTCATTACGTTTAGACTGCATTGTCCAGCAAGCCCTCATTTCCCTGGCTCTACTGTGTGCCGAGTCAGTGGTTCTTCTGAAGAGCCATAAATCTCCCCGGCCAATAGTCATTTTTAATTAAATATGGCAGTCTCTGAGAGTAAAGACCCTCATACTTGAAATCAGGGATTTTGTACAGGTCTAGATGGTCCACACTGACACAGGAACCTTTTTCAATGAAAAAGCAGGTAAACAGGAAGAAAGACAAAGGAGAAACAAAAGAAATGAGCTATGAGTGTAAATAAGGTGAAGGAACTGAGCATATGCGAACCATACAACCAAGCAGTTATGAGGCAACTTGTGCCTGCTACACTACTGCTTAACTTGTCCATGTTAGAAATTGGGTTACTGGTTCACTGAGCTGTGAGCCCTGGTCAAGCAGCAACCACAATCCTAGTCAGAGTAAGGTGCAGGAAAGCCCTAAATTAACCTGTGCTTATCCTCTGTTAGCTTTGCACAGAGCAGTCAGGCTTAGCTTAGAGACAGTGTGTGAAGTATTTGTGAAACACTTCAGACATTAAGAGAGTGAAAACACCACACAAAAAGATCCCACACCAGGTTAGAAGTATAGCGCCTAGAAACAGAAAGCGCCAACAAAGGCTATCTGGTCGCACTGGAATGGATCAAAGTTAAAGTTTAGGCCAACCGCGATGGATACCATACCATACAAAATTAGTCCCGCTGAACTTTTACTTTCTCAAGTTTTGTGCCTAGGGTCCCATTCTCAGGGAAGAAATTTGCTGGGAAAAAGGAGAGTGTCACTGGCGATGGTCGGCAGAGCAAGGAGAGCAGGCGAGGCATTTTGGACAGTCAGGCTGGAACCTCGTGGTGGTGATCCACATGGATGGACAATGATTGTTGTGCAACGAGATGAGCTTGCGGTGACACATGCTGATTTTAGGTGTAAGCGGTGCAATTCTGGTGTGAACTGGACCATTTGTGGGTACAAAGGGCCAAAACAATTGACTTTAAGATCTTGAGAAGCACATCAAGGGCCCAGGACCTGAGCGGCACATCTTGGTGGTCAGGAGCTCATTGAAGAAGGGTCCAGGAGCTGTGGGAAGCCTGTTATATCCCTGTGGCTCAGATCAGGAGGATAGAAAACTAGCCCTTTCAGTCTCTTCGGGGTTCCAGGTCATGTTCTTCCTCTCCAGGCAAGGCAGCAGGTCAGCACAGCAAGGCAATAGCTCCTTCAGAGCAGCAGTCCAGCAGAGTGGCAGTCCTTTCAGCAGCACAGCAGTCATTTGTTCTGACAGGTCCAAAAGTGCACTGGATCGTTCATGTCTGAGGTCCATAACTTATACCCAGTGGTGCTTTGAAGTGGGGGAGAATTGCACAGATGTCCTCCCTTCCTGCTCTGGCTCCAGACTCACTACAAGGGGTATGCAGACTTTTGTGTGTGGACAGAACACAGCCCATTCGGATGTGAGGCTGTGCCTAGCCCCTCCTTCCCATCCTGCCTGAGATGGCCCATTGAGACACACCTAAACTCCAATTGTTTGTGGTTGTCTAGAAGGAATACACAAAGCCCAACTTCACCTACACCCAGTCATGTTATCAAGGACAGGCTACAGGCACCAAATGGCTAAAGCAAGAAAATGCCAACTTTCTAAACGTGTCATTTTCAGAAGTGCAATTAAAATCCAACTTCACCATAAATTAGGATTTTAAATTGTGATTAGAGAGACACGAGCCCTGAAGTGTTTATTTCTTCCCAAAGGGAAATTAAACTTAGAATATGTAATAATGTAATCCCAATGTTATCCTAAGGGAGAGATTCGCTGTGCAGTAGTGTAAAATGAATTTGAGAGTTTTTCACTAACAGGACATTTAAAATTAAAAGTACATGTCCTACATTTAAAACACATTGCACCCTGCTTTCTGTGCTTGTCCAGGGGCTACTTTGGGGGGTGACATTTGTATAAAAAGGGAAGGTTTGGGTCTGACAAAAGGTTTATTTTGCTATGTCGAAATGGCAGTGTAAACTGCACACAGGCTCTGTAGCGCCAGGCATGAGACATGCTTAAAGTTCTACTTAAGGATATGGAACAATCAGTGCAGCAGGCCCACTAGTAGCATTTTATTTATAGCCCTAGTACATGTATTACTACTTTACTTGGGACTTATAAGTAAATTAAATATGCCAATTGGGGATGAGCCAATATTACCATGATTAAGAGAGAGAGCACAAGGACTTGAGCGCTGGTTAGCAGAGATAAATTGCACAGAGTCCTAAAGCCAACAAAAACAAATTCAGCAAAAAGTAGTAGAAGGAAGACGAAACGTTTGGGAATGACCTTCCAGAAAGGGCCATGTCCAACAGAGTCGGCACAGTATAACTTAGAGTCATTGTGGTTATCAAGTAATGACCACATCGAACACGTTATACTGGAAGGAATGAAGCGTTGTTGAATTACTACTTCCAGACATACAGACTGTTGCTTTTGGGAGGGGTGTGATATTATGATGATGGGGTACTTTCATTAAAGTATATATTACAAAAATAAGAACATTCAAACTAAGATTTATGTCGTGAACAATAGGTATAATGTTCTGGGTTGGAAAGATCAGTGTGAATTTGGTATGGTATCAAAAGTTGTCCTGGAACTGAGTACCGTATTTCGTTGGTTGAAAATAAAGACTAAGCAAGAGAATCTTTTCAAAGGGTATTGGATAAACATAAAACTTGTTTGATGATCACTTAGGCCTGATTAAAAAATATGAACAACATAAAAATCTCAAACCTAATGTGATTCTAGTAGTTCCTAAGGTTCAAAATGTGTCTTTGAGTTTAAGAAGTCAGTTAAAAGACCATTTAGACAAGCTAGTTAAGGAAAGATTTGTTGAACCTGTTGATTTGTCTCTGTAGATGTCACACATCATTGTAGCTGAGAAGAAATCTGAGAACTTGAGACTCTGTGTTGATTTAAGATCACTTAATAAACATATTTTGGTGGACTGTTTTCTACTTCCATAGATGTAGGAAATGATAGCTCAAATTTGTGATTCTATTTTATTTTTCACTCTTGATGTGGAGGTGACATATCAACAAGTTGGGTTGAGTGAGGAATACCATGGATTAACAGCTTTTAACACCCCATTTGGTGTGTTTAATTTTCTACACATGCCGTTTAGCCTAGCCTTAGCAGCGTCTATTTTCCAGAAGGTGATGTCTCACATTCTTAATGGTGTATCTCTTGTATTAACCTCTTCAGTGCCCATGACGAGATAGTCTCGTCATGGAGCACGGTTGCGCTGTGCCCATGACGAGACTATCTCGTCATGAACCCCACCCACTAGTGCAACGCCCGGCACAGGAGGGGGAAAGGGTGTGGCACTGAAGGGGTTAACATATTAAGATGATATTTTCATTTTCCCTAAGACAGAAGAGGAACATTTGCATTAACTGGAAAAAGTTTTGGGTATTCTTGAAGGTACAGAGTTGACTGTAAAAAGGGGATAAATGTAAATGTCTTGTGCGAGTAGTACAATACTTAGTTCATCATATTACGTCAACTGGTATTAGACCTAAGATGGTGGCGATCAAAAAAATGTCCTACACCTATTGATAATGACCAATTAAGATCATTTCTAGGTCATTGTGAATATTATGTAAGCCTTGTCAAGAATTTTGCTTTCCAGGAATAACCATTAAGGAAATTTTTTAGGGAAGGAGTCAGATTCTGTTGGGGTGAAGAAGTGAAATGAACATTTGAGTCTTTTAAGAACTCAATAATAAAACCTCCTTCTCTCCCACCACTTGATGACACTGCCAGTTTCATTGTTACAGTTGATGCAAGTGGAGTAGGACTTAAACCAAATGGTGGAGGGAAAGGAAAATGCTGTCTCTTTTACCTCAAGGAGTTTGTCAAAATTGGTAAAAAATGTAGCGATATAGTGAGTGAAACATTAGCATGTGTTTGGGCTACTCATAATTTTTACACTTACCTCTGGGGCAGAGAGTTGATCTTAGTGACAGATCATAAACCCCTTGTTTATCTTTTGGGAGATGGTAATTTTAAAAAGTCAAGTTCAAAATTGGTAAGGTTTTTAGTCAAAATGCAGGTGTTCAATTTTAAAATAAGATATACTGGGGAAATTATGCAAGAGCATTTCTGAAGATAGTTGTGCTCGGAGGCAGCTGCTGAGAGACAATGTGTCATGTTCTCTGAATGTCACAGAATAAACTATTTAATCTACTGTTGGAGCCAACACACTCTGGTAATCCTAGGCTCAAGTAGCAGATAGACCTCAAGCAGCAAGGCATTCCTTTGAGGGTACAAAGCAGGCTTCAAGCAGCAGTTCAGTCCACTGGTAGTAGCAGGGCAGTTCGTTGAGGTACAAAGCAGGCCTCAGGCAGCAGGGCAGTCCCCTGAAGAATAAGCCAATCCTTCTAGGGGTTCTATGCAGGTTCAGGTGTGAACTGAGGAGTTGGGATGAGGTTCCAATACTTTTATGTGGTGTCAGACTTTAAAATGGGTGGAATGTCTAGGTTCTTCCTCCATCTGGTTCTGGAAATGTACTTCCTTCTCCTACCCAGGCTCTAAAAGGTCTAAGGTGACAAAGGGCTGGTGTCAAGTTCTTTGTGAGTGTGTTGGAGACAGCGCTTTGAAATGTTATTGGGTGGGGAAAAGCTACACCTCTCCCATTCTGGCATGGCAAAAGAGCCACAGTTCTGTGCTACTGTAATAAGGATAGGGAAGCAGCAATAAAGCCAGTAGTTCTGGTCTAACATTGAAAGGAGCCATGGCTGAAGGAAAGATTTACACATTGCATATAAGAGATCATATATAATATGCATGTGGCTGAACATAAAACTAATAATGATGCAGTCATAGCAATGGGCCGTGGGCCAAGACGTGAAAATAGAAACTGAACATTGATAAGTTGTGGTAGGTATCTTGGAATGGTGTCTCACCATACAGGACATTTATAACCATACTATGTAACACACAATTAGGGTTGAATAGAAAAGACAAACCCCACTATGTGTTTAATGTAAGTTAACTAAATAAACATGGACCCAAGGAGAAACATTATAATGTTACTAGAATTCTCCATTTGAACAGAAAAATATCAGCTCTGTCTTTCAGCTTGTTATTTGAGATTTCATCGACATCTATCATCAGGGCTATTTAACCTAAATCACAAAGGATGATCAAACTGTGGAACATTCTGCAGCAGTATTATATCACAATGTATTCATAGTAACACATATTATTGCTATCTGAGTAAACAATTCACCTAATTAGTACACGTTTAATCCCTGACTATAGCAATCAATGCTTAAAATGCCTTGACTAAATGTTTTAATTGGTCTGTCACTGCATAGGACCATGTTTGGTGATTGTATGAACATGGGCTATTACTTGGGGAGGATGTGAGCACTTCCCAAGTAATACGTTCACAATCTCATACAAGTTCTATATTTAAACCTGGGCTTAACCCTGTCGGCTATTGCACAGAACAGCCAAGCTCAACTTAAGGTCCTCCCCATAGGTCACAGACAGCAGTTCAAGTCCTCTTCTGATCTTCCACAGGTCAATATATGTTCTGAACAGCTGGGGTGTGAGGACTATTTTCTAGGATTCACTCGCCAAGGGGTGGAGTAACTCATGGACAAGCCCAAATAAATTAGGAAAAAGTCCCCAACTGCAAACCTTCTCATTTTTTCAGTACATTCTGTTTGGTTTCCTGCAAACTATCCCACATTTTTCTGGGTTCATTTCCAATATGGCAGAGCCCCTCTGCTCTTGTAAGTGGCTGGGGTCCCAGTTAGGGAAGTGTCTAGGAAAATGAGCAGTCCCACCTTTTCAATCATGCCAAACCAGTAGTGGCACCAGGTCCCTCTTATTGGGCTGGTAAGAAGCTGTCAACACTGTATCTGCTTACCAAATGCTCCTCTTCGCCAGGTATTTCTTTACACTTAACAATGAATGTGCAGATATCTCCTGCCCATTTTAAGAAATTAAGTTTCTGAACCCTCCCCAACTGCCCTACCTGAGTTGAGGAGTTTCTAAATGAGGTATGCAGTTTAAGAATTTAAAGGACAAGGTACTCCAATACATTTGCAACCCTCTCTAACAAAATGTAAGTCAGTATCTAACATTTTAAAAGTTACTTTATATTTTTAAGAAAAATTCAAAACAGTGGCTAAATAATTTCTATAGTTTAGCTCAAACCTAAATAGAACACATAGTATTTTAATTGCACTTAATTTCCCTCAAGGATCAGCTACAGCCTCGTTCAGTGAAATACTTTTTGGGGGCAGTCACTGTTGGAAAATGCTAACACTCAACGCTTGCATGTATCACTTTTAATACTAGACACCCTAACTTCAAGGGCACAAGACTTACTTAAGTATGACTTAGTTAATATTCAAAGTGTTTTTTTCCTGTGAAAACGTGTTTTTGCAAGGTCACCTGAAGATTTAAAACGCTGTAGCATTAAAGCTACAAATGTAGGCCTTAGGCCATATTTTCTTCATCAGCCTTGAGGATGGTGGAACGTGTGCTGCAGTCACAGGTGTCACTTCACCCTCATGCCTTTGGAATATTTCCGGCACTAATGACTTATTGGAAAGTTAAATATTCCAATTGGAGATCAGCCAAGTTTACCATGCATTAGGAGTCAGGGTTCTCTCACTTGGGACTTGGGGAACAGCAGTGCCCCAGTGAACAGAGTTCCAAAACTGGCAATAGCAGTGTAGAGAAAATTGGTGTGATCATACAAAAAGAGGGATTTTATCACAGTGCTTTTCTTCAGTAACATTTGATCCGTATGAACTAGAATCTTTTTTTTTATCAAACCTGTACATATTGTAGCAGATGGCAGATTTATGGAAATATGGAAATTGCAGTAAATCCACAAATATGCAGAAAATGCTGCAGCATTGCATAATCTCAGTAGCCCTCCTCAAGTTTCATACTGCAAGTTGAGCAATGATATCATCCTCAGGCACTGTTGCAGGGATTCTGCACAAACACAGAACTATGCTCAGGATTATGGAACCTAGATGTATAGGGACTGGGTCTTCCTACCACCTTAGTACCCATGAGCCCAGGACCGACTAGCTACAGAGTCTCACTTGCTCTCCTACTCACTCAGAGAGAAACAAATGATTAGACACCCCAGAACACAACACTCCCAGATCTCTCAGGAATCGCGGTAACAAGACACACCCTTTCGCTCGCACTCTTGTGCTTGTCCACAATAAGATAGACAGAGACACAAAACTGTTTAAATATTTATTTTAGCTAGCGTACATTAACATGCTGTATACGTGCCACAAGCAGGAAAATGTATAGTACAAATATAGTCAGCATAGCAGCTACTCCATAAATCATGAAGGGAGATGTTATCATGGAAAGACAATAGAGCCTAACCTCCCTCCCCTTGCTACGGAGCAGTATTATTATGTTATAAGATCTCTGGGCTTTGTTAGCAGACACCATACCTTAGCCTATAGATGGTAGATCTAATTCATAGGTGCTGTCTCGCTCTTTTCCCTGGAAAGGTCCCTCTCTAAGTGTGTGCTACCTCTTCGTGTATCACCATAAAACCACAGTACGTTGTCCAAACAACAGCTGCATCGGTATGTTTTGTCTAAGGCCTGGCCAGAATAAAATAACAAGGGACATTGTTTATCGACCTTGCACATAATGTTAAGTCTAAATCCCAGTAACATGCAGAGAGTGAACACATCAATGAGTTTTCATGTGAAAACAGCTATAAAAAATATTGCAAAATAAAGATGTGGAGTAACGTGCGTGAAGCAGCAGGCAGGCTGCAACATGCTCATGCTAACTTAGTGAAGATGACAATGTCCCTATAGGCCACGTGACAGCACACAGGACATACTTTAATACTAACCTTTTCCATACCATCTCACCAATGTAGAAGGACCAAAGTAATAGTCCCAAAACCTCTCAATGCCCACCCACATGGGGAGGAGTTATGAATGCACAGTCCTCTGCAGACTTTTTTTATTAGATTCTCTAATTGGGAGATAAAGAGCCTAGCTACTGTAAAAGGCAGATATAGCAGCAACCCAGCATTGTACTGCCCTAACATATCAATCCACCTGGGGCATGTGAGAGGGCTCGGCTGGCAATTTCAAGATAACAAGCACTACAGGTCCAAATCAACAGCTGATACAACGGATGGGATGTTTTTTTGGTATGAGTAAACGTTAATTACTATACTTTGTGTAGCAGTCCAGAAATACTACATTTCAGGGTCTTTTAGGTATTGATGTTAACCAGTAATGACACTGAAAACTTTTTTTTCAGGTAATTTCTTAGGTTGATTCCTTTATGAACGTTTAGTGTTTGCAGGACCTGAGCAATTCATTGCATTTTGTTCAGTGATTTCTGGTGGTGTTCTAAAAAGCACATGGGCGGTTGGATGCAGGGTACTCACCTATATGTCCTTCACTAGTCATGCATCCCCGTAGGATCTACACAGCAGGGGAAAGATGGAGGGCCTGGATCAGGCCCATTGCCCAGACATCCATGAGTTTAGCCCTCACTGCGCAGGGCCCAAAGCCTAGATGCACGAGAATTTCTTTTGAACTCTCAAACTTTGAAACTTGCAACTTCTCTGTAAGTCACAAACGTCAGAAAATGGTGATAATTTATGAATGCAAAATGATAGCCATGTGGTCACAACCTTAAAATCTGTGCGCGGTGGAGTCATTTTCCACTAATACTTTCAGCTTCTTATTTGTCCTTTACCTACGAATTGTGCAACACAGTAATGATACCACATGACAATCATCCTGCGAGAATAGATGAGGAATGCTGAGTTACTCATTGTGATATGCTCTTCAATTGGAAAGATTGCTTCCGCTATTTCTCCTGCCCCAGATAAAATTTTACCCGATGGAACGCCATTGGGGCACGCACAACACATGTCACCCACTGTGGCTGTGCCTCTTGCGAGACCCATAGCCCATGGCTCACACTCACAGCTCAACCTATCATATTCTCCTCTTTTCCCTACCTTATTAGTTGTCTCTGAATCTATTAATAACACATCTCCTTCCCCCGAAATCTGTGTTTCCCCCGAACCACCTACCCCAGCAGGACCGAACCCCACTCTAAGTAAAAGTAAAAGAGTGGGCAGCGGTAATATTGAGGACCGCACAAAAGTCCCCAAGAAAAGCAAAGGGAAATTGCGTAACACTCTCGAAAAGAAAGCAGGTCGTACAGTTTCTTCTCAACCTCACCACCAGAGGTCTAGACCAACTCTCGTACAGACCCCTAATTTAGTTCCCACAAACTCTGCTGAGCAGCGCCCTTTACATTCTGATTCGCTAGAGGTTCCAGAATTCCAACACCTGCTTATCGATCAAATCAAGTCACTTATTAACTCCCTTCTATTACCTCTGATGGATAGAGTGAGAATACTGTCCGAGAGGCTTGAGAAGTTTGAACAGTCCTCCTTGGACAACTTCTTCTCCCTTAAATCTCTAATCAAGCTGCACTCAAAAATGGGCCAAGAAAATCGTGTAACCAAGAGAGTCCTATTTAAAGCTCTTTTAATCTGCTATAGGATTATCTCACACAAAGCTCCCTTTTATATGACAGATCTGGCTATTCCATACGAGCCTATTAGAATTCTCCGCTCTGGGGGAACTGGATTGCTTAAAATTCCCCGCGTCAAGAAAGCCAGAATGGGCGGATGTTCCTTTCGTGTTATGGCTGCCAAAGAATGGAACTCTCTCCCCATGAATATCAGGCAAGCGGATTCAGAGCCCTTATTTAGGAAACTTTTAAAAACTTATCTGTTTTCTTCTTAAACTACCATATCATGGCTCTGACTTTTCTCCACAGCGCGGGGACACGCCGAGATGGCGTCACCATGCGCTTTACAAGCTCCTTTATTATTATTAACCAATGACCCCCACCAAATTATACACGTTGACCCAGCTTCTAAAATTGCTCCACCACACCTAAATGTGGCCTCATGCCCAGGGGTAAAGAATGGAATTATTTTTCCTGGTACTAAGTCCCCGGCATCTACATCTCAATCGGGTACTTTATCCAAGGGGAAGAAACTATCCATTGCTTTAAGCGACAGCCCCGCTATTCTTGAAGCACCAGGTTGCGCGGCAAAACCCGCGCAGAACTCTTCCAAACTACTTAGTAACGACCCAGCCCAAGACCACCTGAATGGCGTTGCCAGTAACCCTGTGGAAAAACTACCTCACATTAATCTTCCACCCGAGTGCCAGCCCTTTGTTGCTGTCTTAACAGGTGTTCCACACCTTAAAGCTGGCAAGTCAGAATCTTTTACCGAGCTAAAAAACAAGACGACATACTGGCTGAACATTAATAGGCCACTCCCTAGGCACCTGGATGGTCATGTTCTTCATGTTAGGAGGGTTTCTTGGGTGGGGAATAGACCAAAGCAAACGTCTGGTGATTGCGTCATTATAAATTTTAGGGATCCCCATGTAACCAAGCTAATTTGTAATAATGGACACCCAGGCTCTAATACCAACGGGATAGAATGTTTAGACTTAAGTCAATTTTATTCTGACTCTGTGTATTCCTATCATTCACATCCCCCCCCTCTTCACCTGCCTCAGGATGAATATCTCATGGGAAATTGGCCTCCTTGTGGAAATGTCCACCTTCCTTTTGTCCAAAATAGGTATTGTGCCCCTTATGGGCGCTATGGTTCCTATTGACATGAATCCTTTTTTTCTGGGGACAAAATTTATCCTCCTGCAGGAGCCCAAAAAATTAAAGATCCGATTGCGCTTACCGCTCTAACTGAGGAATTTCCCCAAAATATCCAGCAGTGTAGCCTGCAGTCTACCTCTTTTCATCAGGCTAGCAACTGTCCTTTGTCGTCCTTTCCATATAACTCTCTACAGGATTCTTCCAACTCTCCTGGTCCCATCACAACGCAAGATGTAGCAACTGATGCTTCCTCTCTTAAGGTTCTTAGTTGGAATGTAGCTGGTCTTTCCAGCAAACTTGACCTTCCAGATTGGAACTCCTTAATAACGCCTTACTCCATTTGTATCTTCCAGGAGACATGGAGTACAGTGCCCCATCACATGGTCGGTTATACCACTTTCTTTATACCGGCCATCTCACCATTAACAGGAAGAGGTCGCCCTTCTGGCGGTCTCCTGATTTGGGTTAACATCTCCATTGGGTGCTCTGTAAGGCAGGTTTGTACTGTTTCCCCTAACATTCTAAAACTTACTTTAAAGGGTTCCCATGGAAGGAAGTCTCTTGTGATCTATAACGTCTACGCCAGGGGTCTTGGCGGTGGTGCATTATCGCCTGTATTTCCACTCCTTGAGGGTGAATTGCGCAAGTCCCACCATACATCCCATATACTAATAGCCGGCGACTTCAACTGTTCCTATGAGCCTCTCGCCTCATTGGATCTTCCCGATCTTTTTGAGGATGACTTCAAAAGAGGCATCCCATTGCTATCCTTAACTCCTATAAAGAGATGGACGAAAACAGCCATATTTTTAAATACTATGACTCTCGAGTTTGGATTAAGGGCTACAAATGGCAGAACACCCTCTGACCTTCAAGGTACGCACACTTACAATAGGACCAATCATATATCTCGGATCGACTACATACTTCTTGATCTTAATCTCTGGGCATATTAGGTAGATATGGAAATAATCCCCTCACACGATAGCGACCACAATCAGCTATCTCTCAGTATAAAATCACTATGGGAAGATATACGTGGGTTTCTGCCCTTTCCAGTAATTAGCATTATGCAAACCCATGAGGTATGTCCCGCCAACTGCGAGAGACGCCTTAAATGGCGTAACGTGAGCCTAGATGATGTAAAAGTTGATCTGATAAGATCAATACTGCAGGAAGTGCAAGTTGATCTGGCCTTACTAAGTACCCACGAGACTCCCTTTGATAAGGCTTCTTTGGTCTTTCAAGATACTATAAGCAAGCTGGGTAATTTATTCCGTATAGAGGGTAAAGGTGGCCCACCAAGCGGTGTGACCAAACGCACCCCCACCGATGGGTGGTATACACCAATATGCAGGAAGAAAAAACCTGCCCTAATTGCGGCCATTAAAACTAGGATCACATCCAAGATCCAGTTGGCTAGGAAGGACTACAAGATTACTGTCTCTAATGCCAAAAAACTCTGGGAAGAACAGTATTGGCAGACACTAAGAGAGGCTTCTCTCAAACGAGATTCTGGCTCCTTCTGGGAAATAATTAGATCCAAAACCAGACCAGCCCATGTACTTTTAACATGTAACATCACGAGCATGGCCTGGTTCGAACATTTCTCTAAACTCTATTCTTCCCGGTCGGAAGATTTGGGGACACCCTCTATTGAAGACGTCCCCCCCCTTGTGAAAGCTTCGAACATTACTCCTTTCACTGAAAAGGAAGTAGTCTTTGCCATTAAGTCTATTGTTCCCCTGAAGGCAGCTGGCCCAGACGGCATTCCTGGCGATGTTTTAAAACTTGACCCATCTAGATGGGGGAAGCTTCTTTCTACCTTAATCAATGCCATCGATAATGGTGCCCCGGTCCCCGAGTCTTGGAAGGGGGCGGAGGTTGTTCCCATATTTAAAAAGGGAGCCAGAGACGATCCAGCGAATTATCGCCCGATCAGTCTTATTGATTCATCTCAGAAGGTGACTGGGAAAGTGATTTTGGAGAGGATTTTATCTTGGGCAAATGACAACAATATCCTCTCAGACTGCCAAGCAGGCTTTAGGGTCGGGACAGGCACCATAGAGCAGGCCTTTAGACTGTTTCTCCTTTATTGGAAGGTCGTATTTCTTGGAAAGGGTAGTCTCTATCTTGCCTTTATCGACCTGAAAACAGCTTTCGACCTTGTCCCCCGCGATACTTTGTGGCGTGTTTTGGCCAACATGAATATTCCTCCTTACTTGTTGGCCTTACTAATGAAATTACATGATGGAAATTATGCCCAAGTGCGATGGGGGCCTCAGGGCCAGAAAACGGAGAGAATCCCAGTGAACAGGGGCGTCCGCCAGGGATGTGTTCTTGCCCCTACCCTATTTTCACTTTATGTGAATGGTGTAGTGGATCATCTGAAAAAAGTCCCTTCTGATGCACCATCCCTGGCGGGCGACCGTATTCCAACTCTCCTGTTCGCGGATGACACTCTCCTGCTATCCAAATCACCAAAGGGATTACAAATCCTGCTTGATAGCTTTCAAGCTTTCTGTAGTGCTAGAGGCCTCATTATAAACACTACCAAAACCAAGTACCTAATCTTAAATCCACCTAGAAAGTTAGGGCGGCCCCCAGTTTTGAATTCGGTTACTCTTGAGCGGGTAAAAGAATTCGATTACTTGGGTATTCGCATTACAGACACTATGTCCTGGTCATCCCATTTACGAAAAATGTTACTAACCCACAAGAGGGTTACGGGCGCCCTCCTCAGGGAGCATCGATCCTCCATGTCCCGGCCAATAGCTCCAGCTTTGGACATATATAAAGCAAAAGGTGTGAGCTCGGCACTTTATGGTGCCGAACTATGGGGCCTAACTAACATTGACGAGCTTGCCAAGTCTGAATCTAGCTTTTATAAAGAACTGTTGGCACTTCCGCAGAGCACCCCTCTAGTTCCGTTACTAATGGACCTAGGGTGCCATTCAATGAAAGACCTGGCAAAAGTACGCCCCCTACTCCTATGGGCCCGGATTTGGCGGACCCCTGAGTTAGCTAAATACGCAGAGGGTTTATCTGATATATTATCCATCCCTTCTTGGCATAAAATTAAATGGTTGAAAGATGTCAAAGCTCTACTTCTTGATCTCGGCCTTAGAGATGCATGGGATAATAAAACTTCTCCCCCAAATGCAGAGCTCAAGAAACTTTACTGGAGTTGGGTCATTGCAAAAAGAAATTCTAGCTCTCTTGGTGGCAGTAGAATATTGAATTCCTCATGATTAAAGATGTAGTGTGCTACGAGCCTTACCTCGATATAATTCAAAAGCCGTATGACCGATCCCTCTATCTTAAGTTTAGGATTGGCACTCTCCCGGGTTCGTGAGCTGACTGCACGCTGGAAACCACCCTCCCAGACATCACCATACTGCCCTTTTTGCGAGTCCATAATTGAATCAATTGCACATGTTTTATTCGCATGCCCGAAATACAAAATCCCAAGATCTTATTGGCTTAATCCCCTATGCAAAACTCTGGGAACACGTGACCACCGCATAGCCCTGCGCATTCTGAAATCAGATGCTCGACCTCTCCATGTCTGCACTCTGTCGAAATTCTTGAGGTGGTCCTGGCTGTTAAGAACTAAAGCCCTTGTAGCCCTTAGTTAAGCTTAGTTAAGCTGGATGATTGATTCTCCCCTCTGTATATATTCCCCTTTTATATTGTCTTATTTATTATGTCTATATGTACTTTTTAAACTTTTCCTGCATATCTTGGGTTGCATGATTGTTACCGCATTTTTTACGGTTTGTGCTCACTTTGTATGTTACATTTGTATGTGCTTTTTAAGATATGTTTTATCGAAATAAAGCTTATTTCAATTCAATTCATTGTGATACGGACATTGGCAGATAAGATCTGGCTGAGCTGTAAAACATTAACCCTTGGGATGAAAAGTTTCTCATTAGTACAGAATAAGGGCAGGAAAATGAAGATATTTATAATGGTAGACCTCTCCTCCACCCGAGCAGAAATGAGAGCGATGGAAACCTCAGGATGCCCCAGATGGTGGGTGTAGGACTACATATGTTGGGAGGAGTGGTATGTGTTATAAAATGTTGTCCTCAGTATCTGGGTACTGTTCAGTGTTCTGGGATTCTGGCCGACCAGAATCAAAGTGGCCTATTGGAATTGTATTGGGCTGTGTTTCATATTGTTCAGATGTAAGCCATGCAGGATTTTGCAGGAAAGTTTTGGATTGGTGATTGCTTTTTTTAGTTATGGAATGTGTGGAGTAGTATGCGAATGCGTGCATGTGCAGAAAGGCATTGTGGAACTGATTAATAAAGAAAAAAGAGGCTTCAAACATGCTTTAGTGATGAGTCAGGAAACTTGATGATCTTGAAGTAATTCATTAGAAGGCTACACAGATGCGGAGCCAGCAGGGAAACAACCAGTTCCAACAGCACAGCTTCAAGAATCAAATAAATACATTCTAATGTCCCCTGGCAACAAGGGACATTCTAAACAGCCCAACAATTCCACAATAGATTATGATGCTTAAAGAAACATACCACATTTTTATTACATACCACATATATTCCCTTCTTCCAAAAACAACAACAACAACAACAAAAACGTACTCTCTATATTTAGCAGGCTAAACAATGACACAAGCACTCTTCCTAAGATCACCTTGTTGAGGATCTTCATTGCTATTAACAGAGCCTCTATTTCCAGATACAGGACCTGGTTCTCTTTGCTGAACTTTAGCAACATTGTTCAGATTCAATCAATGGCCCCATTCAACTTGTACAGCATTTCCCACAATTTTGAAAACTTTGACAGGCCTACCAAACTTGCTTTCACCTTTCTTGACATGAATCAACGTTTTTATCCTAATCATGTCTCCAACCTCCAGTGGAGAAGTCTTCACACCCTTCTTGGAATCATACAGTTATTTCTGCTTAACTTGAGTGCAAGACATATTCTTCATCACAATGGACATCAATTTAGAAATGTCTGACTGTGATTTGATCCAATTAGACATCCATTCAGGTCTGAAAGAGGTATTGGCCTTTCTGCCCCTCATGAGTTCAAAAGGCGATACTTTTGTAGAGGAATGAGGTGTGATTCTGTAAAACCAGATCATACTGTTCAAAGCACCACCCACATCATGATTCCCTGTTTTGGCCCACTTGATACATTCACCTATCACTCGGTTCATCCTCTCAACAAGGCTGTTGGTTTGAGGATGTTACAAGGAACTCTTTACATGTCTCACACCTGAAACACCAAGAAAAGATTGGAACTCATTACTGACAAATTGTTTACCATTATCCAAAACCCTAAACCTCGGGAAACCCTTCTCTCAACCAAACATCACTCAAAAAATCAATAATGCTTTTAGTATTGAGCTCATTTGAAGGCATAGTCCATAAGAACCAAATCATACTTGGACCTTCCTGGGGGCATCTCACACGGTCAAATGATGTCCACTCCAAGCTTTACCCAAGGACCATGTGGACACTCGATCGGCAACAAAGGTGGTAGAGCCACCTCAAGAGTTTTGTCAAAAGTACTGCACACACAACAATTCGCAACCACATCATCAATTTCTGAATCCATACTGGGCCACCAAAAAGTGTTGCGAACAAAGGGTTTGGTGAGAGTGGAGCCTAAATGTCCTTCATGGGCCCTCTTAACAATACCTCTCCTGAAAATATGTGGAGGGATGAGCTTGTCAGCCTGCAAAACTAACCCATCTTCCAAAGAGATCTCACTCTCCAACTTCCAAAATGGCTGTAACTGGGGAGACAACGTGTTTTCTCTAGGCCACCCATTCCGAATTAAAGTACAAAGTTCCTGCAACATGTTATCATTTTGAAAAGCATATCTCCACTCATCTTCTAAACAAAACCTCAATTACAGTATTTCTATAGCTGCAACAAGACAATCCTCGCAATCTTCATCAATAAGGTCCCAAATGCGATCTCACCATGTTCATTAACTTCAGCAGGGAAACGTGACAGGAAATCTGCTCTCCCATTCTTACCTCCAGAAATGTGCCTCACATACAAACTAATACTGCAAAGCTTTGCTGACTATCCTCAAAATCCTGGGTGTGCAACACTTACTCATACTACCACCCAAAATATTAAGGAAAGGTTTTTGATCTGTTTGCAGAAAGAAGTGTTTTCCCCAAATGTATGGGGAAAATCTTTCATTCGCCCAAGAACAGTCCAAAAGCTCCTTCTCAATTACTGAGTATTGTAACTCAACGGCTCTCAAAACTCTGGAGGAAAATCCAATCGTATTTTATACACCATCCTCTACACCATCCTCTACCTGTGTCAAAGTGGCAAAGTGGCAAAGTGGATCCCAACCCCACTTGACTGGCATCCACTGTGACGCAACATGATAGACTACGGCCAAAAGGTTTAAGAACAGCAATCTTTTTAAGAAGAAGGCTGCTGATGGATCGCACAATGGTTGCATAGTGAGGGATAAACCTGGAATAGTGCTCACACAAACCCAGTAGAGATTTGACTCAACTCTTGTCTGTTGGTGCAGGGGCATTAGCAATGGTCTCCAGCAAGTCTGGTCTGGGACTAAACCCTTCTTGTGTGAGAATGTGTCTCAAGTACTCCACTTCTGTACAAAAATAATTACATTTCTCTGCCTTTAACACCACCCCATGTTCTTGAAACTATCTCAGAACTTTGTGGAGAATAAAATCATGGAAATTAGCATCATCTGCAAAAATCAAATCGTCATCTTGGAACACAAGGATACCATCAACCGTTTCGTTTCAGAAATCTTTATTTCGATCACAGATCATAAAAGATACATGATAAAATATGGACAATTAAAAAAGTATTAAACATGATGTGATCCAATGAATTAAGACATTAAAATACATTAAGAGAAAAAAGGAAATGTGATGTACTGTACTAAAATCTGACAATAAGTCAATTTATACAAGTCTTTTCAGGACGCTGCTGCGGGTAAACCACATGGAAGTTAAAAATTTCGCAACTGCAAAAACGACAATGGGAGAAAGGTCTGACTTTAAGACCCTATAGGCTGGTTGGAAGGATCTGAAGCCCAAGTTCCTAAGTAACGGGACTAACCAGCGTTTCCTGCTCCTCTTGTAGCCCTTGCAGAAAAAAACGGCGTGAACTTCGTCTTCTTTCGGATGAGCACAAACAGGGCAGGTTGCTGTGGTGGAGCATGGAGACCAAGACGCTGTGAAAAAAGCTAGAGGAAGGCATCCATATCTCCATTGAAAGAATAATTTCCTCGTTAGCAGGGGGGAGATCGCATCCAGAGTACTTTCAAGGCAGTAGGCGTCTTTTGCTTTCAGGAATAAGTGGGTCAAGGATCCTTCACGGCTCTCGTTGATGGCTCTTGTGAGCATCAAATTGTAGTATGCTCTTGCGAGTGCCTTCTTTGAAATCTTTACACAGGATTTGGAAGGATCGGTCCATAGTTCTGGATAGCCCAGATCCTCAAACCTGCCCTTGACATAGGTCAGCCACGGAATCCTCGAGGCGTTCCGCAGCTGTAAGAATTCCTGAAGTTCCTCTCTATAAATTGAGAGATCAGAGCTACACCACAAACGCCTCCAAAAGGTTAGGGGTTTAAGACCTAGCTCCTCTGATATTGGTCTTACTCCCAGGTCTAATCTAAGGGGGAGTAATGGAGTGCTTTGAGGGAGGGCAGTTACCTGTCTCAGGAATTTGTTTTCGGTGGACTGTAACTTTGGGACATGAATGTGACCCCAGATTTCACCCCCGTATGTAACACCCGCCCTTGCTTGGGTTTTGTATATATGAATAATTGGGGTCAGTGGACGGTAGAAAGATTTGTTCGCCAAGCGCAAAGTGCCACCCGCCAACTGTGCCAGTTTGATGGTCGCTTTGGCCTGATGAGACGTCCACGATAGATGTTCATTTAACGTGATCCCCAAATATTCAATATTGTGCACACGTTCCAATTGTGTTGTGCCGAGCCTGGGCGGGGCACGATTCTGGGGCTTGGGGTTCAGAATCATGAACTTAGTTTTTTGAGGGTTGATTTCCAGTCCCCGGTCGTTACAAAAATCAAGAAAGCCATCCAAGATGCGCTGGATCCCCATAGGGGATTTAGACAGCAGCAGGGTGTCATCTGCAAACATAATTGCAGGCACCCTGCTGCCGGTTAATTTTGGAGCATCCGAGTTGTGAATCCTGTTTAGGTGGGCAACTACCCCGTTCACAAAGATGCAGAACAGAGTCGGTGCAAGCACACAACCCTGTCTCACGCCTCTGCGAACGGGGAACCTTTCGGTTAGTTTGCCACCTTTGCCACACCTTACGCGAGCGTAGTTATTGTGGTGCAGTCTCATCAGGATTGTCAGGATGTCAGTAGGTACATCCAAATCTTCCATAACTCTCCATAGCCTCGCTCTGGGCACCAAATCAAAGGCGGCGCGTAAGTCTACAAAGATGGTGTATAGACTGCCGCCCTCGATTATGGCTGTTCTCCGGTAGAGGAGATTTAACCTGAAGATTTGGTCTATGGTTGACACGCCCTCCCTGAATCCTGCCTGGTAAGGGGACAAAATTTCCATTTCTTCGATCCAGGCCTGCAATCTATTCAGAATCAGTCTACCGAACAATTTTTGGGATATATCGATTAAACTGATAGGACGATAGTTGGAGGGGAGCAAGGGGGATCCCTTTTTGAAGATTGGGACCACCTCTGCTCCCCTCCAAGTATCAGGCACCTCCAGTCCCCCGGCAATAGCATTAAATATTAGAGTGAGATAGGGTGCCCATATTCCAGGTTCCTGCTTAAACAGGTCACCGGGCACCCCATCGAGACCAGGGGCTTTTCCAGCAGCTAACCCTTTAATGGCTTCCCTCACTTCTTTTTCAGTGAAAGCAACCCCAATCGGGCAGAATGAAATTGTGGGACCATCTCTGTTCTGTTCGCCCCCACCCTCTGCGTACAGGGCTTCAAAATGGGTCTGCCATACCGTGGGGGCTATATTGGGCTCTATTGCGGAAGATAAATCCTCCGTGCCATTCGCCACTACACGCCAAAATTTACGGGAATCTCTGGTTGATAAAGCATTAGTGAGATTTTCCCAGTAGTCATGGTCCCATTCTGCCTTTGCATTCTCCAGGAGGATTTTGTAGGATCTTCTCCTGGCGCGAACTTCATCTTTGTTGTGATGTTCCTTTATGGCAAGTAGCAAGTTGGCCTTGGCTTCCCTGCAAGCAGCATTGTACCAAGATGTCTTTGGTTTAAGGCCATTCCTTTGCCTTGAAGATGAAAATAGATCCTGCTCTAGGGTAGTGAGGATGCCTGCATGTATTTGTGCAAGCTCTCCCGGCATAACGTCGTCTAAAACCCTAGATCCTAGCTGGAAGGCATCCTCCAGTAATGGGATTATCCTTGCATATAGGTGGGATATTCGATCTGGGTTGCTGGCCAATTTCTCCCACTTGACCTTCCTACGATTATTTTCAAGTAGGAGGCCTGTTTTATCTTTAACCGACCCATTGATTCTTGGGTCTCTCCCAGGTAGACAATAGGTCAGTTTCAGGGAGTTGTGGTCACTGTCTAGTCTTGGGATAACTTTGAAGTCCACTATTGCTGACCACATGGACAGTTTAACCATTATGTAA
Organism: Triturus cristatus; assembly: GCF_964204655.1. NCBI lineage: Eukaryota > Metazoa > Chordata > Amphibia > Caudata > Salamandridae > Triturus > Triturus cristatus. The sequence continues at coordinate 206,543,526 of NC_140590.1, read as the reverse complement.
TCCAATCTGGATTCGCTGCCGGGTTTATTAAATGTGTAATTACTTGGCGTGTCTGATTTAGTGCGACCGTTGCATGCCCTTAGACCAAGGTTGAGGGTGAGGGCGGTTATCTGTAGGGCTAGTGGAGTCCAAGCCCGTGGGGAAGGTGCCACCGTCTCAGGTATGAGCCAATATGAGTCTTCTTCCAGAGAGGGACCATCACGTAGCCCCGGCAGTGGTTCATATTGAGCATTAAAATCGCCTCCTACCAGGCAAGCCAGTTCGCTTGGGATACCTTCTAGGAGCTTGGCTAGCTCATCCACTGTGCCAGATTCTTTATGCATTGGAACCGGCCTTGAATAGATATTAATTACTATCAACTTCGATGAGTCTGGCCACTCGAGTGAGACAGCCAGTAAATCATCAGAAGCGGTCTCTAGATAAGTAGCTTGGCAACCCAAATCCGTGGCTACCCATGTAGTTAGTCCCCCAGATGGCCTGCCCCTACCCCCCCATTTAGCTGCTTTTAAGAAGGAGGCAAAACCCGGAAATACTATTTCATCACGCGCCCAAGTTTCTTGTAATAGAATTATGTCCTTCGAACTGATATATGTACCCCATTCTGTGCAATCTATCTTGCTAGCAAGGCCAGCCACATTCCATGAAATCACTATTATTTCTGGTGGTTGGGTGGAGGCCGTGCCCATATGAGCCAAAGTGGTGGTGGTGCACTCGTGGGGCCGCCGAAGGTTTGTGGGAACGAGGGACGTGCCCGTGGGGTTATTATCATGGATGGGAGAGGAGGGCGCGACACTTGGTCCATGTACAGGATCAACTGTACCAGATGCTGAAGGATGAATATCAGCAACCGGGTCAAATTTAAGCCCATTTATGTGAGATATTTGAATTGCGCTCCCCTCATCAACCGCATGTCAGTCTACCATCTCAAGGCTACTAAAGCGGTTATGGGTAGATAGGTGGGCGGGGTAGTGAATTCTATGTGGCCCTGGAATTCCCCTCCTCTGTCCACCGCCTCCCCCCCTCCTTCTTGCAACAGTTTCCCAACCGGCCTCACTCCCATAAGTAGGGAACTGCTCTGTTGGTCTTTCCCTGTATGGCGGATAATTGTTGTTCTTCCTCCGGCTATTTTCCCAACCCTCCGACTGCTCCTGGTGATACCTCCACCTATGATCCTCCAGATTGTAAAAATTTGAGGGGTAAAAGAATGAGAGGGGCAATGGTTGGATGAACCTATTTAAGGATATTCCCCATCATTCTCTGGAACCCCGATGCAGCTGATGCTAAACCAAACAGCATTTGGCAATATTGGAAAGTGCCCAGTGGTGAAACAAAAGTGGTAAGATGGCGAGAATCAGGATGTAGTTCCACCTGATGGTATGCACTGCCCAGGTCAAGTTTGGAAAAAAACTTGGCTCCCTTGGTGGATGCAAATAAATCGTTGAGTTTGGGCAGAGGGTGCAAGTCCACCCAAATCTCCTTGTTGAGGGACCTTAAATCAACGCAGACTCTGGGTGATCACACCTCTTTCAAGCAACCACCAAAGTGGAAAGCCACAGAGAAGACTTTGTGGGTTTGATGATCCCTTTCGCACATAGTTGCTTCAATTCTTTCTCAAGGTCATCCCTCACACTGTAGGACACTCCTCTGAGCTTATGTTTGACGGGAATCGCTCCCTCCTTTATGATAATCCTGTGTTTAAAACCTTGGATTTTGCCCAGATCACTCCCAAAGACAGACGGAAACTTATTTTTCAAGGCCTGAATTTTGTCAGCACACCCCACAACCAACATTTGTTCCTTAGCTCCTGGTTTCAGAATCATGCTGAATAGCCCTTGATGGAACCAACCTAGAATGCTACATAGATCTTCCCTTTGATTTTCTGAAGCACATCTCTTCCTCAAAGAAACCCATCAACTCTATTTTACGACCTTCATAAGATACAGGAGAGTGATCTGGTAGACATAGAGGTTGCAGACTCCTCTATGTCTCTTCAAATAACCTTTGTTTGATCATTGTTATCTTGGCTCCACAGTCAACAAGTAATTTGATAGTCTTACCTCCCGCTGCAATGTCGACAGTGAGTTCAACACAAGATGAAGAATCGCCTTCAACCAAATCTTGTCAAACAGAGTGACCTTCAAGACAGTCACTACCATTCCTGACTACAGAAACTATCTCCGTGTCTGATTCATCTTCAAACTCAACAACACACACAACCAGCTTTTTTTTCCTGTCCTTTTTAGACATTTTTTGGCAAAGTGACCCACTTTCTTACAGTAGTTATAGGTCACATTGATAGCCAGGCACCTGACTCCTTTGGAATGTGGAGGATTACCACACCTAAGACACATGTTAGAACCATTGCTAAATGTAGTTTCAGATCTGACAGACTTGGCAACAATATTGCTACCACCTCTCCCTGATTTTTTAAGTAACTTGACAGAAGAGTTGGTATTTACAACATTAACAGATTCAGTTACTCTGGCATCCAATTGTTTCAAGGAGACCATCGAGATTTCAATGCTCTTAGCTAGCTTAATTGTCTCATCTAAAGATGGTTCACCCATGCTTCACAGTTTTTGCCTGATGTTTTTATCCTTACAATGACATACAAATTGATCCCTTATAAGTTGATCAGTGAAGATTTCAGACTTGCAATCAGCTGCCAACCTGCGTAAGACCGAGATGTAGGAATCAACATCCTCCGCTTTGCTCTGCTTCATTGGAAAAATGTATGTCTGAGAACCATGAGGCTGGGTTGTCTGTCAAACCAGGAGCTTAAGTTATAGAATGAGTTTCTCAATATTCATCGATTCCTTGACCTTGTTCTTGTGGCAAATTAAGTTAATGTTTGAAAACAGACCTTCCCTCAAACCCAAGAGAGTGTAATAGTAAACATTTCTTTCTTTCACTAAATTAAGATGCCCAAATTGTGCCTAAATAGGTTTCAAAAGCATCATGCCATACCTCCCATCTGATGGATGGTTCTCCCGGAGTGTCTAAAAATGCAGGTGAGGATTAACAGATTGCAAGGTGCACATGATGTGAAGTAAGGGCTCCAGTAAAGAAATCTAATGACAAAAGCAGAATGTATAAAGAAGCATAATGTTAAAAAAAGATTTATTGGTGAGTGTGTCACTGAAAAACACAAAAGGGAGTGAAGAACCAACTAAAGGTGTGAATATCACCAATAATGCACAGGAAAAAAATGGTCTGTCATCAAACAACACACTTATGAGAAGAAGCACACGAGCTGTGTGTATCACCGAATGATAAACAGAAGCTGGAGGCATAATGATGCTTGAGAAGTGCTTTGTATCCTGTGAAAATACTGTCAAGGTGTGCGCATCACCGCGAAAATAATGGTTTATGAGCACAGAAAATGTCAATCAGTAAATATTTTCCAATCAACACTTGCCATGTAGGTTCTTGAATAACACAGTTGATTACCCAAGGTGTAAATCATGACGCGTTGTTATCAAAGTAGTGGATCCGTCGTGAAGCCGATGATAAAGGGTTTGCCCATTGCTTTAAAATGGCCGCAGACATCTGAAGATAACGTTTTCCTCAAAGTGTTAAGATGTCCGCGGACGTCATATGTGACGTGATACGTGGCTCCAGTATCAAGTGATGCGTGATGATGAACAGAGAGAGAACTTCTTGAAAAGGTGATGAGATGGCAAGACGTGCGGCAATGAGCAGCAGAGTGCGCATCTGACACAACTAGTCACGGCACGTGAAGCTGGTACAGCATAGAGAGGACAATGCCAGTAAGCGCGTGAAGGCAGCGCGTGAAGTCGGCGGCAGTTAGGATAAATCAGAAGCAGCGCAAAAGTAAATGAAATGTAACACCCTAAAGTTACTGGGGTACCTTAGTAACTGGAGTGTAGAAAACTTGTCAAGCCGAAATTGATTGATGAACCAGGCTTCATGATGCAGGCGAAAAGAAACAGATTTGTTGTTCCTGGACGTAGAAGTGCCCGCTGGGAAGGTCCATGTAGCCAAGATCGTCGCCATAAATTTGTAGTGATGAAGCAGGCAACTTGATGACCTTGAAGTAATTTATTAGAAGTCTACATGTGTGCTGAGCGGGCAGGGAAACAACCAGCTCCAACAACACAGCTTCACAATTCAAATAAATACATTCTAACGTCCACTGACAACAAGGGACATTCTAAACAGCGCAACAATTCCACAATAGATTATGATGCTTAAAGAAGCATACCACATTTTTACTACCACATTTTTACTACATACTACACATGCATTTCTATACCTCAGATATCTGGCTTTAGCAGGTGTTTTATCTTCTAGATATCAAGTTTTAATTGTTCATATTAGGATATTGGCAATGATTATAATCAAAGAAACATATGAGCTCTATTTTTAATAAATATGTTTTATCCATCGATATTATTCAACTGGTAATAGTTGCGTTTTAATAATTAGTTTCACAAATTCACATATTCGACCAAATGCTAAAATATTCGATTCACTTCAGGCTATATTTCAGTAATACAGCATGAGGGAGGGGATGAGGGTTACTCTCGGTTACAGATAATTATTGTGGAGTTACAATAAGGTACTGGCCTTGCTGTTCAATACAGAAAGGAGAGGTGGTGAGGTGGGGGTGGTAATCAGTGATGCTCACTAGTTTCATATTTACTGCACTCGCTTAGCAGCACACAATCATGAGAACTGGCAGATGCCAGAACGTAGCCATCCCTGCAGACACATCCGGTCCAACACTTGTCACGGGAGCATGCTGGGCTTGGTTTGTCGCAAGTAGGCGGGCATTGAGTGACGCAGGAACTATAGCGGGAATTGCCCTTGCAGGATTTGCAGAACATCTCTGGAACACAACGTTTTGAAGTGTTATCCTCAAAGACGAACCCGGAATTGCAGAAACATCCGGCCTCACACCGCCTTTGGCACGGAATCGCTGTCCCCATGTTGGTGCAGTTCTGCGGACATTTCGTTCCACATTTTTCAAAATGCATGCTTTCTCCATACTCTGTGGGTTTGGACAGAACAAAGAGAGAAGATTAAGCTTTTCATATGTCCTGCTCCCTTAGATTCAGCCAACTCCCAGGTCCTATTTCACAATCTCGCTGTGCCTTTTACATTCTTATCTAATCCCTTCGTAGAGATTAACACTAACTCACATCCTCCTTCTTGTCTCTCTCAGTGCCCTCCTTGTTCTTTTTTCCCCCTCTCCCATGATCCTCATCGATTGAATCTGTTTACTTATTTTCACTTGAAAACTCTCACCTTGGCCTCTCCAGTTTTTCTACCCTCGATTACTTTTTACCATGCTCGTTCTAATGCCTATTTGACTTTACTTTAAAAAACGGTGGTGTTCCTGTGTACACTTCCAAGCTTCAAGCCCACTGAACTCTGAGCCTCCCCCCTCATGCCTTATCTTTCTTCTCCTTGGGCCCTCTCTTCTTTCTAGTTATTTCTCACAGTCTCTTTACTGTATCCCTTCTCTTTCTTTCCTTTTTGCCAAACTCTCTCTTGTTGCACATCATCTTCTTACTAGCCCTTGTTCTAATTGTCATTCCCGCTTTAGCCTTTCCCCAGGACGCTCCCCTTTTGCTGTTTGTTTCCCTCTGAAGCTAAAGTCTGGTGGTTGGGTAAAGCCAATAGAAGATGACTTCATAATACAAGCAAAAATTGTGTTGACATTGAAATGGGAGAGAACACCAATGTTTTAATTTACCTAGCACAACAGAGACGCTTCTGCTGACCCTATGATATTTGGCATTTGGTGAAGACCCGGGGTGTGATGTAGACTATGAAGTTATTGGAAAATTAATCGATTTCTAGCAGAAGTTTAGGAGAAGTTGATCTCTACTTCATTAATACTTGAAAGTCCAGCCCATTCCTCAATCCCTGCTCTTTTGTTAAACGATAAGTACAAAAAACAATGCTCCTGAAAAGGTGGTATTAAGGTGGGGAAATACCAGAGACTAGGCTTGTAGAAGGTGACTATCATACTAATTATCGTTATTTAGAAGGACATTTTGATTGTATTGCTGGATAGTTGGTAGGCAGTAGATGGAATGTTTTTATGTTTTATTTTTATTTACCATTGTAGCCATTATCACCTAAAAAAAAACATTTGTTTTATAAATATGATTACTATAATGGATCTAGTATTCATTGTATACTCTGAGCAAAGTTGTGCTGTATCTTCATGTATCATTTCATGCCTTAGTAATATCCTCTTGTACACGATTACACTTATGTTATGTAACGATTTGCAGATGGGCCTCACTACATGTGATTTATTAAAGCTACAAAACATCCAAACTTCTTTTGAAGCCTCTGAAGTGGGACCAAAGATCTGAAACATGGATGAGCATGCCGTGGTTGGTGGGAAGACAAAGAGTGTAGTGTAAAATCTTGTGCCTACACGGTGGCTCCTCTGAAGGGAAAGAGATCTCCACCAGGCAGGCAGAGGTCTCTAAAGACGGCAGCAGTAATCTGCCAGGCTGTACTCTGACTGCCCGCCATTATCTCAAAATAAGCCCCTATAGATCTAAAAAAGTAAAACTCCTGAGCCTGTACTGAAAATGGAGCTGCTTACCTGTTTGTCCTTCCGCAAGCACCACATAGCACACTAAAAACAGAAAAGACAGTAATGTGTTAACATTCTTCTCACAACAGGGATAACTATTTGGTTGCTGCCATTTTGCAGTTCTGATCATTCAGCATGTATTAGAATTACATCGGCATCTTCATTATTCCTGTTTGTTTATATCCCTACTGCAACTTAAATAGTTTAATGTCTGTTAGAATCCATACTGCAGCTCATATAGTGGCAGTATGTATAAACATCTGTACTGCAGTTCATGTAGTTTCAGAATATGTTTGCATCCTTACTGCACCTCATATAGTTTCAGTATGTGTTAGTGTCCTTATTGCAGTTCATATTGTTTCAGTATGTGTTAGCATCCTTACCGCAGCTCATATAGTTTCAGTATGTGTTAGTGTCCTTATTGCAGTTCATATAGTTTCAGTATGTGTTAGCATCCTTACCGCAGCTCATATAGTTTCAGTATGTGTTAGCATCCTTACTGCACCTCATATAGTTTCAGTATGTGTTAGTGTCCTTATTGCAGTTCATATAGTTTCAGTATGTGTTAGCATCCTTACCGCAGCTCATATAGTTTCAGTATATGTTAGCATCCTTACTGCACCTCACATAGTTCAATTATGTGGTAGCATCCTTGCCACTGCACATATACTTTCAGTATGTGAAAGCACCCTATTGCATCTCTGACCCCTTTTCTAGGTGAGCCCCATTTTCTGAAAAACGTACCTTGGTCGAGCCCTTGTCTTAAAGAGAAATGATCTGGTGCTAGTAGGCCTACTCTGCACACCAACAATGCTACTAAAACAAGTACATCGCCTTCCAATCAGGAATTAAATCCATACTAGACAAAAACAAAATGTGGCTTAGCTTAATCCCTGTGGTACAGTGTAAGCAGATAGAAAAAAAACAGGATGTAGTAGGGTCCTTCTTCCCTTTTTGGCTCCAGGAAAAGGGGGGGGAGCCCTGAGGGAGGTGTGGAGAGGGAATTATGGATTTTTTTTGTATTTGCTAGGTCATGTGTTACCAGAGGTAGGTCAGATCATTCTGTAAGGACTGGGACAATGTAGGGCTTATTAAGTAACAAGTTATCTTTGGGTGCCCTCAAGGTTTTTCATCTCTTCTTTGCCTTTTGGTCCTGCCAAATGTATTTTGAACAAATAGAGGCGATTTGAATGGAGCAGACTCTATACTTCATATAATGCTTATCGATGGTGAAAGCTCTGATGTTTATCCTAACAGCGACCAGGGAGGGAAATTAAACCTTCCTCTGCTGCATATACTGAAATTGAGTAACAGACTTCAAATAATTTGACAGGTAGGTCTTTCCATTGACTGGGTAACAGTATTTTGTTACCCAATTACACAATTAGCTCATAAGAGAAATAAAAATATATATATTTTCGAGCTTGAGGAGATGAAGGTTGTTAGAAAATGGGTTTCTGGTTGCCGAAGGTATGCACCTTTGCTCAATCCCTGGTAGCCTGGCACAGAGCAGACAGGCTTCACTTAAGAGGCAGTTGTAAAGTATTTGTGCAAAACTTCAAACAGTAGCACAGTGAAAACAACACAAAAACACATCACACCAGGTTAGAAGAATAGATTATATTTTTATGAACAAAACAAGATCCAAATGACAAAACTCCAATAAATATAACTGGAGTTAAGAATTTTTAAAGATTAAATTAAATCGTATTTCTAAAAAGCTTATTAAAGTACCAACCGGGGCTATCTCGTCGTGCTAGACCAGGGTAAATCCAAAAGTTCAGGCCGACCGCGATGGAGTGTGGGTCGGATAAATGGATCAGCCTTGGTCCGATGAAAAGTACCTTCGACAGAGTTGAGATGCGAGAAACAAAGAGACGATGTGTCGTTGTTGAAATGCAGTATGGAAAGTGATGCGTTGGTGCCGAGCCTCGCAAAGTCGTAGATTGGGTCTGGTGTTGGAGACGATGCACCACACAGTCGGTGATGTTCTCGGTCCTTGCAGCAGCTACAATGCATCGGTGTCAAAGGAGATGTGCCGGTTCCGATCAGCGATACGTTGTCAGTGCATGGGTTTTGGTAGAAGCATCACTTGATACCCTCTTCCAAGGGCCCAGGAATGGGTTGGCACCAATTCCAAGGGCAGACTCACAGATGTCCAGGTGTTGCAGCATGTGTGTTGTAAGCTTTTTATGTCCCTGAGAATTCAATCAGGAGGCAAGCCAACAAGCCCTTGGAGTCACTCTGGTTCTGGGTTTAAGTGATGTGGGTTCAGCCCCTCTCATCCAGTCAAGAAGGGAAGAAGGCAGCATGTCAGCACAGCAAGAAAGCAGCTCTTCCAGAGCAGCAGCCCAGCAGAGTGGCAGTTCTTTGGCAGCACAGCAGTCCTTCCTCCAGACATGTACTGAAGTGGTAGGGTCAGAAGTACAGTTCTTATACCTACTTTGTGCCTTTGAAGTGGAGGAGACTTCAAAGAAGGGGTTTGAAATACACAGAGGTCCTCCCTACCTGCCCCGACTCCAGTCTCACTACAAGGGGTTAAGCAGTTCTTTGTTTGGGGACAGGACACAGTCTATTCAAGTGTACGTGTGAGTATATCTCCAGCTCCTCCCTCCAATCCTGGCCAGGTTTACACATCAGGATGTGAAAGGCACACCAACTCACACCTAAGCTCCCCTTTGTGTTTTGCTGTCCAGAGGGAATGCACAAACCCAACTGTCACCCACCACAGACGTGTAGTGGGGACAGGCTGCAAGCACACAGGGTTTAAACAAGAAAAATGCCTTCTATCTAAAAGTGGCATTTTTCAAAATTTCCATTTTCAAAATTTTACTTTGAGAGGTGTAGGCCTCACCTTATCGAAAAACACATTTGGGAGTTTTTCACTACCAGGACATTTAAAACTAAAAAGTAAATATCCTACCTTTAAATTACTCTGAACCCTGCTGTATGGGCTACCTAGGGCCTACATTAGGGGTGACTTATATGTAACAAAAATGGGAGATTAAGGCATGGCAAGGCCTTTTAAATGCCAAGACGACATGGCAGTGTAAACGGCACACTCAAGCACTGCAGTGACAGGCCTGAAACATGTGTAAAGGGCTATTTAAGTGTGTGGCACAATCAGTGCTGCAGGCCCACTAGTAGCATTTAATTTCCTGGCTCGGCACACATGTAGTGAACTGTACTAGGGACTTATCGGTAAATTGAATATGCCGATTGTAGATTATACAATCCTACCATGTTTAGTGGAGAGAGCAAAAGCACTTTAGCTCTGGTCAACAGTGGTAGAGTTCACAAAGTCCTAAAGCCAACAAAAATGAATTCAGCAAAAATTGGAGGTGGAAGGCAAAATGTTAAGGGGTGACTCTGCAAAAAGGTCCATTTCCAACAATGCTCTGTTATGCATTTAATTGTACCAATACTCTACATTAATTAATAAAACAGATGGACTAGCAGCCGACATGAGGACTCCCCTCAATCTTAAATTGTGTCTGAGATGCCTTCAAATTTGTCTGGGTCATTTCAAAACATGTGAGGATCCCTAATCAGTCTGTAGATACTGCTTAGGTTGAATGTATACAGAGCTCTAAATATATTGTAAACATTTTGCAACCTTTGGTGCCCATTGTAGTGGACCTCAGACTGGTGGACCTCATGCTTTTGGTGAAGCTTTTTTCAACAATAATGACAGAGTAATAATCAAATAAATGTGTTCTTTTGGGACTATTTGGGCAAATTATTGAATATATTGGTTTAATGTAATTTTTAAATTGTGATACACAATTGTTTTTTGATGTTTATATAATCTAAATTAAACACTTAAAAACTATTGCTAAAAATAACTAAAAAAATACAAATGTACAGGTTAGACATGTTGGGACAAAGCAGGCATGCATAGTTTGTATTTTCAAAAAGCTTACATATGCCTGTTTTTCCTCAGCTTCTGTGCTGTGTAATGTACACATACCATCAGTTAAGACAAAACAATAATAACTTTCCTGTGGTTGAAAGAAACAAACAAACAATTTGGCAACTGCTCAGCAGACCTGTCTGTCCCCAATTCGGAACAGCATTATGCATACAATTCTGCTTTGGAAAATAGCATCAAGTAAATAGTTTACTTGACATTAACAGCATTACATCTGGGCTGCCACTGAAGTATTTAGTTTTTGCACCAAAAGTTCTGGGAAGGAAAAAAGTTCAAACTGTAGTCACTGAAGTCCCTTTGACAGGTTTTCCTGACTCCAGGATTTACTTTTGGACATAATCACTTTTCTTAAGCTTGAATTGATCCATGTGTAAAGGCTTGAATGCTGTGTTCAGGCAGGGCTCCATTGAGACTGATTACTTTAAAGTATAAAATAAAGGAGAGGGGCTCTATGCCGCAAAAAGGGGTAGAGCGCCAAAAGACAGTAGTCCAAAGAAATATTCCCCTTTTTGGCACATGTACAGATAATCACACAAACTCATACAAGTATCAAACTCAACCAATCACCAGAACAAGACACCAAAATCTGAACCCTAGTCCCAAATTGTTGTATATACAGAATATTCTATTTTATTAAAAACATAACACAATAAAAATTGTAAGACAGTTACAAAACAATAAAATCAGCGTTTGACATTATACTTGTTGTGCAATAGGCAAGCAATAAAAGTTACAATAAAAAAGCAATTCAAAACATAGGGAGAACACAGGTAAGAAAAAATGTTTTCTAATCCAAAACATAAAGGAAGACAAAAGACCCAAATCAACTGTTCTCCACAGTGTAGATACTGCTAATTAGTTTTTTCGAGAACAGATGTCACTCCAGTCTACAGTCTGCCTTTTTGGACTTGCGTTGACGCGTTTCGGTGGAGGACTAAAGATATAGGACCACCTTCCTCAGGACAATTTATTCTAATCTCCCACGGTACAGACAATCTACATAAATAATAGAAATTTATAACATTAAAACCATTTAAAATACAAGCATTATACATACATGTCATAACATTTAGTGTCGCTAATTGTAACTGCGCACAACAATAGTAAGTATAGGGTCAATGCTAGCTAAGGCAATTGGTTCCACCCAAGAATATCGAATTCCCCGAAAGACCATTAGATGAACAAACAGTGTAGTTCTCCTGGCGATTCATCATACACAACATCCATGCGCAGCCATTCTTTAAAGCACCTATTCGAATCATACCATACTCACATATTTCTTCTATCAGTTTTGTTTAGACAAAACTAAACTCAATTTGATAATGGTTGTTGTTACCTTATAGGTTGACTAGTACATCCAAGAGGTCCGTACTAGTAGATTTCTTGCTTCGGGGAATTCGATATTCTCGGGTGGAACCAATTGCCTTAGATAGCATTGACCCTATACTTACTATTGTTGTGCGCAGTTACAATTAGCGACACTAAATGTTATGAGATGTGTATATAATGCTTGTATTTTAAATGGTTTTAATGTTATAAATTTCTATTATTTATGTAGATTGTCTGTACCGTGGGAGATTAGAATAAATTGTCCTGAAGAAGGTGGTCCTATATCTTTAGTCCTCCACCGAAACGCGTCGATGCAAGTCCAAAAAGGCAGACTGTAGACTGGAGTGACATCGGTTCTCGAAAAAACTAATTAGCAGTATCTACACTGTGGAGAACAGTTGATTTGGGTCTTTTGTCTTCCTTTATGTTTTGGATTAGAAAACATGTTTTCTTACCTGTGTTCTCCCTATGTTTTGAATTGCTTTTTATTGTAACTTTTATTGCTTGCCTATTGCACAACAAGTATAATGTCAAACGCTGATTTTATTGTTTTGTAACTGTCTTACAATTTTTATTGTGTTATGTTTTTAATAAAATAGAATATTCTGTATATACAACAATTTGGGACTAGGGTTCAGATTTTGGTGTCTTGTTCTGGTGATTGATTGAGTTTGATACTTGTATGAGTTTGTGTGATTATCTGTACCTGTGCCAAAAAGGGGAATATTTCTTTGGACTACTGATTACTTTAAAGCCAGATCCAGCTGAAGCCTTTTTTAACCCAACAATAAGCTTTGAGAGGTGTGCCTGGACATCTTGCCTAATGAGCTTGCACTATTCGTGTCAAGACTCTGCATTTGTCTTGGGTCTTCTGGATGTCTATATAACTAAGCTGAAACTTTATGCAGGTGATGCAAAAACTTCCTGTAGGTCACAGCGTATCCTCTCAGAGTTTCAGAGGAGGCTTTTAGTGACAAGATATAATTACATCAAGAGATACAACTTTGTCCAGTGTTGTCCATTACTAACCGGGCAGCAAGTTCTTCCACACACGGTGTGAAAAAGTGCATCTTTTGCATGGTTATCCCCCACTTTTTGCCTGGTTTTGATTTCGTTTTGAATGTAGTGCACAGGGTCTCTACCAATCAGGTGCCCTGTTCCCATGCTTTATCGCTAAAACAAACTCCCAATTGGTACATCTGCCCCCTGTGAGTCCCTAGAAATGGGTACTCTGCCACTTTTTTTGCAGCCTGCATGCCCCTGTGAGAGAGAAAAATGACAAAGTCGACATGACACCCTGGCTGGGTGCCATGCCAGCTAACACTGCCTGGCAGCATAGGTAAGTCACCACTCTAGCAGGCCTTACAGCCCTAAAGAAGGGTGCACTATACTACAGGTGAGGGCATATCGGCATGAGCAGATATGCCCTTACAATATTGGGCTAAATCTCCTAATATTGTAAGTACCAGTGAATCTATCAAGAAGGCATGAGCTTAGAACTCTGCAACTCAAGTTACCTAGCATCATAATGGCCTCACAGAATACAGGAGTGTTTGGTACTAAATTACTCTTTATAAACAACCCACACTGATGCCAGTGTGGGATTTATTGCACAATGTACCCAGAGGGCGCCTCAGAGGTGCTCCCTGAATCCCTACCAACCCTAGTGTGGTCTATGACCAGCTGTAGGCAGCCAGGCACCCTCAGACATGTTTCTGGACCCCTGGATAGAGAGCCCCTATTCTCTCGGACCAAAAACAATACACTCCCTGGGCAGAGGTGTCATGCCTCCTACCCCATGATGGGCCAGTGCTCGAAGAAGGAAAGCTTCAAAGGCCTGCCGCCTTTGTAGTGCAACCCCCAGCCTTCGCAGCTAGCAGCATATGGCAGCATTAGATTCACACCCCCTCTTTGGGTGAGAAAATCAGCCGGAAAATTCAAAAAGATAGGTGGTGGGAAGTGAGGTGACCCACACTCTTCAGTCCCATCATCTTGAGGATGGGGGACCCCCCCAATCAGGGCTAAGTTGATGCCCCCTCCCACAGGAGGATGGCATAATAGAGGGTGTAGTCACCGTATGTGTGGTACCCATGTGCCCCATCTGCTACACCCTAAAAATGCCTCCTAAATGTATTATTTAGGTGGCTACCCCAGACCTGAGACCCCGATCTGCGATGACCTAAAAAGCAAGAAGACTCTGTGCAGTCAAAGCTTGGAGATAACAATTGCCTTGGCCACAGCCCTACCAGCCTGTCTCCCACTTCACCAAAACCTGCGACCTGTCTTGCAGCACAACCTCCAACATCCCTAGAAGGACTGTTGCCTTCAACAAAGACTCCATACTCCCGAGGACATGGGGCCTGTCCAATGAGAACCAAACCCCAAGAACCGCCACAAGGTAGAACAACCCCGGTCGACACGACTCCCTGCTGCTCAAGAACTCCAAGAACTGCTGCAGCTAAGGACCAACACTGCTGTCTACACGACTCACCATTACCAAAGATCTTTCAAAGACCGCAGAGGGAGGGGACCGGCACTTGTCTTGTCGTGACTCTGCCCTGCTCACAGAACCCCCTACAGCTGGATGACATTGAGGGTTCCTCTTGATCCCACGACCTGAGTTGCCCACAACTCTGTGCCTGAAAGCCTCCACCCTCCTGCTAGGGATCCTACCGGTCACCTCCAGCAACACTGACCCGACAGCGATCTCTCCAAGATGATCCGAAGACGGCGGACCTTCATCCGAACTACAGCCAGTGACTGCTAGCAACTGTGGCAGTAACTACGCTGGCCGCCTGCTGAACCCTATACCCGCTCCTTGCCTCTGCTGACCGCGAGGGTGACAAACACTGCAGGTATCGACCGCCTCAGCAATGGCACCGCAATCAGCGCTGTACGGGTGCTCTAGTTCTCCATGACCGACACTGTACCCTGTGTGGGTCTGACCATCTGAGGACTGGAACTGTAAGTTACATACCTGATTTCCTCCTCAGGGAACTTGAACTATCCAAATATTATACTGTTGACTTTGCACCTTCTTACTTGGTCTTAAGAATAAAAATACTAACAAAGTATACTTTTATAAAATTGGCCCGGATCCCCTTGAGTCACGTGCCCATTATTGATACTGTGTGTGCAATAGATCTCTTACACTCCTCTGTGTTAGGCCTAAGGTTGTTTGACCACACTACTGCAAATATAGCACTTTGGGTTTTACATTGAGCCCTGTCCACTTTTGGAGAACCCCTGTACTCTGTGTACAGTGTTACCACCTAGAAGTGATATCATATGCAGAGCCAGCTTCATAAACATTGGGAAGTATTATTCAGGATTTCCGACCCTGATGTTAAGAAGAGGCCAGCCAACTGTACTGGGAGAGAATGTCCATTCCATCTGTACAAAAAGAGAGCAAGCCACAGCTTGGTCTTTCGTTTGCTATTTTTCTTCACCAGAAAAAAATATGTTCTGAAAGTCTGATGGCAATAAACCAATTTCCTAATGCACTGTAACTTCAGACTGGTGACAGCTCTTGACCCAATTCCCAAATAATTTCAACAGATGAGATTGACCGCTTTTTTTCAGCAGTACTTGTTTGTCTTCCAGTAAACTATCCCAGAGTACCCTACTCTGGAGTTTTATAAGTTGGCAAGGTCCCCTTCCCAGTGTCTTAGTTCCCAAACAGCACATGGAGCAGTCTCATTGAAATGCGGAAATATCCCTAAAAAATATTCTGACTAGTTCTGGAAAACTCTCCCCCCGCCCCCTTTTGAGAAGTGACAGGGTGGGCCTGGGAATGATCCATATTAAAAATTGTAATATTCTGTTCCTTCTGTTGTGTACCCAAATGATTTTCCTTAATTTAAACCCAGCACAAATTATGCAGGCAAATAACCCAAATATTGCATTTACACATCTGTTAACAGGAGAAATCACGTCATCACTGCATTATCTCCCAGTTATCTAAGACCCACAAGCTAGATGAGGTATGTCGATTGTCATCCATTAAAATATTGTTTCTAATGGTTATCCAATTTACCGGTGTGTGCCTTTTGTTTGTTTTTTTACTTTATTTATTTGGTTTCTTTAGTAGTATACAGCACACAAAAAAGAGAGAAAAAAGGTACATCTTTAACACCTTGCATTTATCCATTGTTACACAGTACATGGCCTTCAATCCCGATAACTATGGATGGAATTATTCAGTCAGTTCCTCCATCTGCTTCCTTTTGTCTCTGCATGTCACAATCAGTGACAATGTATTACTGTTTTTTTTATCATATCCCCCTGTACATGTATGTTCTTGGTTTCACTCTAGAGTCTTACGGTGGGTGCATTAGCAAATACACTTTCAAGGGGTACCCTATATCCTCAGGCTTAGCGGTAGGGGGAAGGAGTTCTGCATATGTCATGGTTTGCTCCTGCCACAATATTAAGTCTTGTAGCCAGACTTTAAATTTAGGTGCTCTGTCTCTTCCCCATGTACAGGTAACTCTTTTTTTAGCTAGTAAAAGTCCCAGTGCTTTGAATTTCGTGTGGGAGGTATCTATGTCCTCTGTGTATCCTAGTAGTGCTATAACTAGTGATGCCGGGATGGGAGTTCCTATCATGTCTCTCATCGCCCTAAGGACTTGTATACCTGTATTGATTCACAGTCCCAGGCGAGATGTCAGAAATCTGTCTGCATCTATCACATGCACTATCTTCTCGTAAGTGGAATCTGTGTAGGTTAGCCGGTGTGTAGTATATGCGGTGGAGGAATTTATAATCTATAATACGCAGGCAACTATTGTCTGATATCTTCTCTGTCTGTTCACAGCAATATTTCCATTGATGATCTGTAAGGGATTCTCGCAAATCTATCTCCCATTGTTGTCACGTGTCTGTGGGGACCTCTGTCGTAGAGGTCTGTGTCATATGATATATTAGAGAGACCTTGTGTGCCGGGGAGTTGCTTTGCAGTATGCCGTGGAGCGGGCGAGCATGGACAGTTCCTGTGGGAATGTGGGTGTGATGCATTGGACACTCTGACGGAGCCTCACATGTAGGAATAGTTCCAGTGTTGTGGGTTCATAAAAAAATTGTTCTCAGGTTTTAAATGTACCATTATCATAAAGATCTCCCCAGGTATGTACTTTAACCCTCTTCAACATTTTGCGGCAGACCTCTTGTGTTACCTTGAGGTCTGGATATTGTGGGAGGTGTAACCTAGGTGAATAGAGAAAGGGCATCCCTGTTCTACAAGCAATCCCCCTCCAGGCCACTGTTGTGCAGTCCACTGTTGTGGTATCTGTGTCTCTGTTTTTTGGGCTTGCACGCTATAAAGCCCATTAGTGTGATGGGATCCATATATCCCTGCTCAATAGCCAGGTGCGGCATGTAGGGGGGGGGGAGGGGGTGCAACCAATATATAGCATAATGTGCCTGTGCACAGAGGTAGTACAACATCATGTCTGGGGCTTCGAAGCCTCCCTGTGAGAAGGACATTATCAGGGTTTCCCATTTAAGCCTGGGTGTCTGCCCTCCTCACGCCAGTCTAATCAATTGTGTTTTTAGGGTTTTAAAGAAGTGTTGGCCTGGGTTATATGGTATGTTAAGGAATAAATATAGAAGTTTAGTGAGTATCACCTTTTCATTAGTGAGATCCTTCCTGCCATTGAGAGGGGCATGGCAATCTATCTTGTTACCATGTACGTGAAGGAAGATAAGACATTCCCATAATTTGCTCGCATTAGACCTGTCCTATCCCTTGAGACCTTTATCGCCAAATATTTGACCTCTTCCTGACACCAAACAATGGGGTAATCTAGGGCATATTTCCGGGTCACCCCTGTTAGGGGCAACATCTGCGATTTGCTCCAATTTATCTTTATACCTGAGATTTCTCTGAACGCTGTGATTTCATGCAATATGGGGTTTAGACTAATATGCTGGTCGTGCACATAGAGGGTTATGTCATCCGCATATAGGGCTATTAGAATATATCTGCTGGGGTATCGTATTGCGTGGTCTCGATGGAGCTGGCGCAACTTAGCAGCCAGTGGTTCCACCGCTAATACGAACAACAGGGGTGAAAGCGGACACCCCTGCTTAGTTCCTCGTCACACCGTAAAGGGGTGTGAGCATTTCCCGTTTATCAAAACCTTAGCTTGTGGCTGGTGGTACAGTAGTCTTATCCATGAAAAGGTGTGCGCCTGTTTTTGCATGACCCTCATAATGGATCCTAGATGTGCAATGTATTGTCTCTGTTGTTTTGTAGTTGCTGGGAATACCTCTTATTCCCTGCTCCGCAGAAGGGGTTTCCTCCATAGCTCTGCCGAAGGGGTTTCTTCCAGAGCTCTGCAGAAGGGGTTTCTTCCAGAGCAGTTCAAAAGATTTGTGCATGTAAATTTTGTGAACATTGATTATTACAATTTTCTGATGATCCTGGACCAGTTTCCTTGATTTTCACCTGGATGTGGGGAGCATCACTCTTTTCAATCTCACAACAGAATTGAACTAAGGGGCTGGAGAAATAGGAGGGATGGGCCTTCAGGATCAGATCTTGGGCCTTCAGGATCAATGGTTGCCTGGGCCTTCTGGATTAATGTTTGGTACTTCTCTTGTGTCTTACCAGGGGTTATACTTTTTTTGATTGTTACAAGTTATACCACCACCCCAAATGGCTTTTTTTGTAATTAGACTGCTTGCTAGACCAGATTTTTAGTAGAGAGATAAAAAATGTTAGATACAAGAGTCCTTAACATCACAGCAGCAGATGTTTGCATTTGGGCTCTATACTTTTATTGATAGAGCATAAAGCTTGTTGGTAGGATATGTAAGTTGGTATCCTCTAACGTTTTTTTTTTTTAGGCAGGTAATTACCTCTGGTGGCCAGTTACCAACCATAGCATTACATTACTTTTTTTCCATCTGCAAGGATATTTGATGTGCTCCAGCTATCAGGAATATCTTCACAGTGTGCATCATATGTTATAAGCATAGAAGATGATTTCTCATGAGAGCCAATCAATGTAGATGGGGCATTAGGTACATTAAGCATTATGCACAAAAAAATTCACTGTATTCTACATTTTGTTTTGTGAAGACAGTTATAATTAATATGGAATCCAGATTTGATAAAGAACATACTTTCAAGATGTAAGCCAAAATAATAAGCATTAGGAATGTTCTCCTAAAGAAAGATGGTAACCACGTGAGAATTCATGTCATGAACAAAAACAAACATGAACTAAATACGGCAGCCATATTTTTACTTCATTTTATATCAAAACAATTACCATGAAGATCTTTGACTCCCAATTGCCATTGTTTGTGTGCCCAAGCCTTGCTCATTTTGAAGACTATTTAGCTGTACGTTTCCTATTGAAGGACATTTCTTACTGCTGTAGCAGAAACACTTTCATGAAATGAATTCCAACTAGATAACCTTCACCAGGGTTAGTATGACTTGAACTCTATTTCGAGAGCAGGTACAATATTCTTGTTCTGAGACTTTGAAATACTTCATTTGAAATTTTAGAGTTTATTGCAAACTGCATTCGATGTTCTTTCAGGTGGTCGAAATAGCTTCATGGTACATAAATATAACTTTTCACTATTAAATAAACTAGGATCATTCTAATATTAATATTCATTTTTGGAGAAGAGTAGTAAGAATTCTCCAGCACACTTAGCTGCAGAGTGTAGACCAATACTGAAAGGTTTATCAGATACAGTGTACTAAACTAGTTTTAATCAGTAGATTGTTTAGTAAAATGTTTTTGTTTAGTATTCTGCAGGACACATCTGTAGGAGACGATTCCAAACCAAGTCCAAGGGCAGGTGTTGAACAATGACACATCATTCCCAATTCTCCTTTCCCCCTGCATACTCTTGGGTGGCTATTTTTTAACTTCCAAGAGAAAGTCAGTAGTAGAATGCTGTTCTAATTCATTACGACAATCCTGTTGGTATATTATGATATGAGATGGTGACATTGAGTAGTTGACCCATCTTTCCCTCACAGCAGACTTGTGAATTTAGAGATTCCATTTAAAGTAATGAGTGGTCTCTTAACAAAGGAGTTGCTAGGGCTTTGTCACCTCAGATGTTGGTGCCTTCAGGTCAAATGGAAGCTTTGTATTAGTACTAAGGCTTTTGCACAGATGTTCAGCACATATTTTTAAGGACGAAGTCCATGAAAAATGCACTTTGGCATGCCTCTAACCAAGTCCTAAACTCAACAGTCTCAAGGTTAAGGCTGCTACTCACCTTCTCCTGGTGGCAGGGTATGAAGACCTTGGCAGTATCCAGTATTTACCCACAAACGTTCTATAGGTTCTACTTGAAGATACCAATTAATATCAGTTGAGTGAGGAGCTATGGAAAGCAAATTCATTTGTCTCCCTCCTTCCTTGCATCATCATACTTTCCTTTGCTTCCTGAAAGAAAGCACTGTGAGCACCCACATGACCAGACAGTGACGCCTTTCACCTGGCTTGATCTATACATGTAACCTCTTGGCATACTGCTGGTGAGTAAGAAAATAAAAATTAACAGTATATGGATGACATGTAGGTCTCAACTGTTGATCACACGAAAAACTACTTTTCAACCATCTAAGCCTGGACATCAAATGCCTTCTCTAGGCTATATACTAGAAAATTGAATTTATCCTAATTTACAATAGTAATTCACAAGCTTAAATATAAAACATTCTCACAGCATGGAATATCAGTGGATTTCCCTTCAACTCTGAGAAAATGCAAACATAACCAGATTTACTACTGATGCCAGTTTCTGTTGTTAGCAGAGTATGGATCGTTACCATCAGTTCTCACATCCTCTCAGGGTCAAATTATATTTTATGGACTCCAACCTCTAACTATTTGATGGTAATGTCTCTTTCTGCAGTGTCACCCCAAAGGTTTTCCATGTCACTACCCCTTTTTGCTGAATTATTTTTGTTAGCTTTAGGACTACTGACCAGTGATAAAGTGCTTGTGCTCGCTCCCTAAAACATGGTATAAATCATTTACACCTGATTAAACTGCACTACATGTGCCCAGGGCCTCTAAATTAAATGCCACTGGTATGCCTGGAGCATTGATTGTGCTGCCCACTTAAGTAGCCCTGTAAACATGCCTCAGACCTGCCATTGCATAGCCTGTGGGTGCAGTTTACATTGCCATGTCAACTTGGCATTTAAAACCCCTTGCCAAGCCTTAAACTCCTCTTTTATTACATATAAGTAACCCCTAAGATAAGATCTAGGTAGCCCATAGGGCAAGGTTCTATGTACTTAAAAGATAGCGCATGTACTTTTAAGTTTACATGAACTGGTGGTGAAAAAAGTCCCAAATTTAGCCCTGTGTGCCTGCAGCCTGTCTCGGATCAGTCTGGCGTGGGTCACAGCTGGGCTTTGTGTACCCCCCCTTAGAAAGCCACAGACAAAGAGATCTTAGGTGTGACTTGATGGGCCTTTAGTGGCTCATCCTGGCAGGGTGGGAGGGAGAAGCTGGGCACAGCCTTACACTTTCACCTGAATAGACTGCTTTTTGTCCCCACAAGAAGGGCTGCATATCCCCCTGCAGTAAGCCTGGAGCCAAGGCTGGAAGGGAGGACCCCTCTGCACTTCAAAGCCTATCTTTAAAGTTTCTCCCACTTCAAAGGCACCACTGGGTAAAAGAACTGGACTTCAGACCCTCCTGCACCTGAGGATACCCTTCCAAGAAGGAAGCCTGCTGTGCTGAAGGACTGCTACTTTGCTTGACTGCTGCTCTTGCAGAACTACTTTCTTGAGCGCTGACCTACTGTCTGCTGCCATCTCTGCCTGGGAGAGGACTGGACCTGCCTCTCTTGTACCCAGACCCCAAAGTGACTCCAAGAGTTGCTGACTTGAGCTCTGGTCTGAAGTCTCAGGGACGTAAAAGACTTCCAACCACCCTGCTCTTACACCAGGACCAACAGAAGTGAGCCTTTGGTGTTTGTTTCATCGTAACCGATGCATTCTATACTGAGAAAGAGGAATCGACACATCGCCGCTATTGCGCAGAACCAGCGCATAGCTTTCTGAAACCAGCGCATCGCCCTGGAACTGACGCACCACCTGCCAGAGCAGAGTCGATGCATCCCCTTCAGAACCAGCGCATGACCTACAGCATTGCCTCTGTTGCACGGAGAAAACCAATGCATCGCATCTTGGAACCAGTGCACCGCCTTCGGAACCAATGCATCTTCTACTGCCAAAGTACCCCCTTTTGAACCAGTGCAACGGCGTTGTGCCCAACGCATCTCTGCTGTTGCGTGGGGAAAACTGACGCATGCTTTTGCTGTGTGGACCATTGCCGACACATCGCCATGTCACCACCCCATATCTTGCCGTCGCCGCAATAGGTACTTTCTTAGTGGCCAGGCCGCATTGGGCGGCCTGAACATTTGACTCTGTCCCAGTCCAGTGTGGCCAGAGGCTCTGTGCCAAGCTACCAGAGGGTAGGGTGACCAGATTCACAAAACAAAAAACGGGTACAGGTCATAGACATAGAAGTAGGACTACGGTTTGAGGTAACCATCGACATAAAAGCATGACTATTTGACAGCTGACATAGACATAGAAAAAGGACTACAATGACAGCTCCCTCCTCAGACCGAGATGAAGCATTACAGATGACAAAACAGAGGTCTTTTATTGGCAGTGACCATTAATTCCATTTAAACAGACTTTGCCTCAACATTTGCTATAGTTGGTGACCACCCTTGCCTTGAAATTCCAAGTATGTTTTCTTAATAAATAAGTGTATATAGATATATATATATATGTACATATATATATATGTTATGACTGTTAACTGTGAACAATAAAGAAAATCGCACAATTGAAAAGGAGTTCGCGCTCTCTTGTTTTCTCCACGAGGAAGTGAACGAGTGCACCGCTATCGAGTTTGATAAATATATATATACATATATAGTTATATGTATATATATATATAAATATATATACTGTAGTCATCAAAATCAGATACTGCTGTTTGTAGAACACTCCTTCCCGTAAAGCACTCCCCCTACATTCAGCACAGTTGACTGAAATATAAATAATGTTTGCTTTATTTTAAAAAAACTTTCACATTTAAAGACATTCTTGAGTCAGGAATTATATACACAGGGTACAAATCCATGAAGTAGGACCAAACTGAAAGACAGCTAAAAAAGCTGTTTGATGTAAAAGGCCTATTGTTGCATTGTGCAGTACTTATCTGAAGGTGCT
This sequence comes from Triturus cristatus, assembly GCF_964204655.1. NCBI lineage: Eukaryota > Metazoa > Chordata > Amphibia > Caudata > Salamandridae > Triturus > Triturus cristatus. The sequence goes on along the minus strand of NC_140590.1, from coordinate 206,520,441 downwards.
GCAGCACCATTTTGTCTTGCATTAAGCGATTGTGGAACTCACTGCAATAACCGAGTACAAGAGCTTGCAACACACGCCTACAGCAATGGCGCTTGTCCACCCATTCGCTGTCATTTATTGCTGTGACCCAAGGAAGCACACACGCAGATGGGGAGTGACCAAACACTCTGCGGACCTGCAGACCTGACCTTAACCCTTGTCATTGAAACAGCAACTCTCAGGCAGCGCATCAAGTGGAGCGACAGAGGTATCCAACTACGCATGCGCGCTTCTGCAGTTTCAGTGCCTTCTATGACAGAAGTCAGTAATTGGTAGCCTGATTGGACATAGTTGGCACGTACAGGGGTGGAGGGCACTGGTGAACTCCGCTACGTGGCGTTTATGGAGTTTTTGAGAACTACTCTACTCTACAAACTCCGTCGGCAGAACGGAGTTTGTTACCCACCCCTAGTTTCTACCCTAAGTGCAAAGTTTCCACCGTGAGTGTGGATATTCCACCCCGAGTGCAAAGATTCAGCCCAAGTGTAAAAACTCCACAGTCAGAAAGATACTACTTGTTAGTCCCTTTGTGACTACCAGAATTCATAAAGTAGACTTTTGGTCTAAGGTTACCATTGTGAATCATGTACTGACGCTGTTAAGACTAAGTGCAAATCAGCTTGAAGTGCATATTGTCACTGCACTCTAGCACTAAGCAGGGAGCCCGCTCGTGTGGACCTCCCCATTCTGCTGGCTTACAAGGCCAAACTCAAGTTGAATTTTGGCAGGAGCGGTGTGGCGAGGCAAACGGAAGTGCTGCCTGTAGATCACAAGAATGAGTGACTCCATTGTATTGCCTCTTGGCCACACATGGATTCACACCCATAGGACAGAAGGGGGAGCAGTTTGGCGTTCAGCACTTGCAGCATTGGCCTCATTGACTTGCCCTCCCACCAATTCCTTTTTGCAATGTGAATAAGGCTGACAATAAAGAGGCCATCTTGGTTTTCATTTCTGCTTTTTGGGAGGTAAAAGAGCATCTAGAATCTATGTTTATGACAAGGTATTTGGACTCTCTGACATGAGAAACCTTGCTGTTGTCTAAATGCTAAGGGACAAACATTGATGTGTTCCTTGTGAAGGGGACCACCTTTGTCTTGTTAACGTTGATTTCAAGATGATTTTTAGCAGTACAAACACCCAGATATTGAGAAGTCTTTGCAGGCCGACTTTGGTCTGACCTAGGAGTATAATACCGTCTGCGTAGTCCTGCTCACTAAGGACTTCCCTCTGATTTTCGGAACATGAGTGTTTGCAAAGTCTAATTCGGACGGGACATTACAGATGAAGATATTAAACAACATTGGGCCAAGCATATAACCCTGTTTCAAGTCATTTATACCTTCCTGGATATGCAGGTGGAACTGCATTGTAGAAAGAGAAAGGAAATCCTGAGAGAAAGTGTCTCTCTGCAAAGAATATTCCTTCCTGCTACAACGCTCACCTAAGTAACTTCACGCCTTAAGCAGTGCAAAGAGAGCATGCGCGCGAATGCTCAACCGAAACACCAATTAAAAACCGGGACATTTCTATGTTTGATCCAGACATTGTTTAAAAACCCAGACATTTCATTAACTTGGAGAAAGTGTCGGGACACCGGGACACTTCTCCAAAAACAGGGACGTCCAGGGAAAACAGAGACGTCTGGTCACACAACCAAAGGGTGAGCACAGGTTAATTTAGGGTGTATTGTTGACTAACCCTGAGTAGAATTGTGGTTCCAGCTTGGACAGGGTGCATACTTCTGCCAACCAGAAACCCAATTTTTCGCACTATTGTCAACTATTGACCCTGTTGCAAGGGTATTGCTGGTACTCCATACTCACTGCATCTCAGCCATGCACCTGGTACATCTCTAAGCATCTTCCACATAACTGCACAATTCCACAAGGGATGGACAATGTATGACAAATTTAAGAACAAAACTGGCTTTGCTTGGTAACCCGTTTCACCATCAAAATCTATTGTCGCCCCTGCAAGACTGCTGACATTCTACACTACCTGGCAGTCAAGGTAAAGGTGGACAGTGGACATAGAAACACATGCAGTCTTGAGATTCCCATCTTGAAACATAGAAGAGCAAGGAGGAAAGAACCCGGGAGCCAGGCCTTTTAATTCTATACATTGATCTAAAATTCATCACCAACACAGATAAAGCAAAGGCCATTTCTCCTCCTTATTCGGGTAAATGTTGAAGACAAACGTCTTCAGGAACATGTCATTTGCAACTAGCACCATCTACAATATTCCCTGCACAGACACTATCTGACTACAGCTCCCTTTACATATAGGACTGATATAATTGTACATGGTTCATTTCTGTACCCCATCCCTCATTCACTCTACAGCACTCCATTCCATTCCCGCTCTAGGGGACCACACATTCATACATTAGAACAATGTAATATTCAGAAGTGGACATTTAGTTACTATTGCACATGTCTCAAGCTTCACATTTAGGGATGAAGGGAAGTGAATCTCAAGGCCATCAAACTGCACAGATGTTGACATAGGGCCCGATTCACAGAACTAACTTAAGACAAAATCCTAAACTTACTACCATTTTGTTATTCACAGAAGGCACTTACTCATTTTGGTATTCACAGAAGGCACTTACTCATTTCGGTATTCACAGAAGTTAGGAGTCCTAACTTTAGGACTCCTAAATGCCTTCTGTGAATACCGAAAGTCTTAAAATTTGGATTTTTCTCAGTTTAGTAGTAGTGGTATAGTTAGGACTCCTAACTTTAGGACTCCTAAATGCCTTCTGTGAATACCGAAAGTCTTAAAATTAGGATTTTTCTCAGTTTAGTAGTAGTAAAGTTAGGACTCCTAACTTTAGGACTCCTAAATGCCTTCTGTGAATACCGAAAGCCTTAAAATTAGGATTTTTCTCAGTTTAGTAGTAGTAAAGTTAGGACTCCTAACTTTAGGACTCCTAAATGCCTTCTGTGAATACCGAAAGCCTTAAAATTAGGATTTTTCTCAGTTTAGTAGTAGTAAAGTTAGGAGTCCTAACTTTAGGACTCCTAAACTGAGAAAACTCCTAATTTTAAGACTTTCGGTATTCACAGAAGGCATTTAGGAGTCCTAAAGTTAAGACTCCTAACTTCTGTGAATACCTAAGTGAGTAAGTGTCGTCTGTGAATACCAAAATGAGTAAGTGCCTTCTGTGAATACGAAAATGGTAGTAAGTTTAGGATTTTGTCTTAAGTTAGTTCTGTGAATCGGGCCCACCGTGTTTACATTAATATATATAAGTCGGCATGTGCCACAAAGGAGCACTGTGTCAGTTGTGTGTTGTTTGCGTATACTCACCTAACGCAAAGGCTGCTGATGTATAGACCAGTATGTTTCGCACCATTCTGATAGTGAATTTAACCTGAAATCAGATAGAAGTGGAAATGCTTAGAAGAAAAGTTGATGAGGAATTGCTATATTCTCTTTAATAATCAACGTTACCCAGCAGCCTGTAAAGGGCATCATGTGGTCCACATCAGCATTCACTCATGGAAGGTATCATGTAAACAGTGACACAGAGTAAAATAGCATTTTAAAGATGACCTCTGAAATACTTGCAATCCATTGGAGAGATGCCTTCAAAGAAGTGCTGCTGGAAATTTGAATCACAAGTAAGTGAGCACAAGCGGTGACAGTCTGCTCATTCCATTGACAGAGGTTTCCTCAGACTTTCAAGCAAACCAAAAACAATATATGAGGCACCGTAAATCAACAACATAAAACATGGGGTCCAATGCTGTTTGCAGATTTAGGGCCAGCTGTACAAAGCACTTCACTGGATGCAAATTGCCCATCGGGCTTTTGTGACTCGTAAAATGCATTTAGCCATGTACAAAGTCAAAATGCAGCTAGGTAACTTGTTAACGAATCATATTCTGTTTTTGTGATTCGGTATTAGAAAGGAGTATGTTTATGGTGTCCCTTCCTAATAGTGAATAGCACTGATATGTATGAATGTTTTTTGACTGGAATGTGGTTGCAAAATATTCATAATTTACTAACTTTGTAGAGGAGGCAGTAACCCATTTGCAAACGTGAAGGAGTCCCCCAGGGGCCCCTTCCGCTTTGTGGATGTGGGCGAAAACAGTTTTTCAGAGCAGGCAGAGGTCCCACAGACCAATGTCTACTCTTAGAAAATGAAAAGTAAACTTTTAATTTTTTTTTGTAATGCAGCCCATTTTACTTTAAGGAAAACGGGCTGCATTACAAAAAAAAGATATATCGCCTTATTTTAAAAGCAATCACAGACATGGTGGTCTGCTTACCCCAGCAAGCCACAATTCCTGCGATTATAGCCAATCCCAATTGGTCGCAAATCGCAACCTGCTGTTTGAATATTGATGAGGCTGGTTCATTTGCGACCCATTGGGAATCGCAAACAGTGTATGAGACACCATTGTATGTTGTTTCTGATTTCCTAATTGCGAATCATAAAAATTCACAATTAGGATATCACAAACTAACTTTTTGGTATATCTGGCCTTTAATGTTTAGAAATTATAGTAAATTGCAAGGACATTAATGTGATGGCAAAGCATAGAGAACAACTTGACCTAAATATTTTGTTTATGATAGTGAAAGGGTAGACGGGCGCTGGTGGTGCACTCAGTTAAAGCAGCCTTTTCCTTAGCACGCTTTTTCTCCAAATTGAGTCCATAATAATTCTTGAGACACACAAGTCATTTAGCAAGTCATTACTTTTTGTCATTCCTCTTTTTGTAGGTAATCCAGGAACAGAGCTTTATTGTTTGTGTTAAAATACCACAACAAGTATGAAGGAATATAATTTTGGTATATAATGGCTAAAAGCAGATTATGAGGAATAAGTGCCAACAGGCAGCCAAAATGAAGTGCAAAAAGAGTATGCCACAAGCCCAAATGTGAAAAGGGCTTTATGGAATACTGTACAAGTTTAAGGGCTAGCTTGAACTCAACCGTATACACTCAAACATTAGTTAATTCGTTGTCAAACAAATATTACAAAAAGGATCACATAAATTGCCAATTAGAAGATTTACCCCTGTAGGTTAATAAAAAGTGGAGCATACCTCTGGCTGGCTGCCTTACTGCTAAAATATGTGTGGACTGGCGTTCATCCAATAAAGTGTCTGTAACCTCCTCCCAGGTGCAGCTTGTTTCATGTTTGATGCTGTGTTCTCTTGCTTTCAAGGAACACCGCAAAAGCACATCAATTATGGAACTCCTGCAAGCGTCACAGTGTTGCAAATCTTCAGTTCAAGGAATTTAGATTTTCTAGTTCGTTAGAAAGCAAGTTTTTTTGAACACTCCAAATATCAGGTATACAGAAAATGCACACAGAAAAGAGCCTATATAACTACAAGCCAGTATCTAGCGTCACAATATTGTTGTAAAACAAGTAATATGCCCCATGGAAACCAATATATAATAAGTTGTAGTCAACTCTCCCTGCTCCAGCCCCACAGTCCCCCGGCTCTGTGATATTGGATCAATATCAAGAATGACGTCAGAAAGCAGCATCTCACGCTCTGTGATTTTGTCTCCGATATGTCTACTGTACCAGGCCCAAGTATCACTACATATCTCCAAAGTGCACCAAGAGAAGCAACTTTTTAGGTTGAGCGTGAGCCAGCACGCAAGTGCTGCTCTGCGAAATGCTGTGGTAGTTCAGTATAGAGAGAAGCTTCGCCAGACCCCTGCCCTTATTTTTAATTGGCTTGTGTGTTTGTCCTTTGTAAATGCTGTCTTCTGATTCATTATGAGGCTTATTGGTCCCTCCTTAGTACAGCCATGTCGTCATTTGTATCCTCCCATGGTTACTGGCCCCTTTACTTTGTTGTTACATTGTACATGTACTATTTTCGTCATTGAGATTCTTCTAGATTAGGCACGACGACGTGCTGTGGTTACATTTAGCCCGCCATGCGCAGCCAGCACAATGGCGAATGTTTGTTCTTTTAAATTGTGCACGCAACGCTCTGCTCATGTTTATTTTCCTGATAAAAGGAGAAACAATGTGAAGCTTTCGGATGAATGAGGGACACGACAGGGAGTTACATAGCGTACAAACTGAGCGCATTTCTGCTTTAAAAAGCCAAAGCCGTGCCAGGCCTCTTTCTAATCTTTCACTTTCAGTTGCGTGTGTGCGACGCCGTAACATTTCCATTTCTCCCTGGCGTGGCGAGTAGAGCAGAGAGCTGGAATAAACCGGTGAGGGGCGAGACAAGTTGGAGAGAGGGAGAGACCCGGCTGCCCCCAATGTTTCAGGTAAGCGCCCGGCTTCCTCTGGGTTGTTGTTATTTGCTCTGCTATGGTTTAGACTGGGGACTTTTTGGGGGCAGCTCGGCTGCTTTTACCCATGTGCCAGGAGCGGTAGACGCTGTTTCTCTTCTGTCTCTTCCTTTTCATTCCTTGTGTATTTCCTCCTCCCTCCATTCTCTCTTCTCCTTTCCCGTTCAAGGTGTCTTTCCTCATTCCCCTGTCTGGATAAAGATCCAGATCGCTGCCTCCATCGAATTCCGAATTCGGTGGAGGCGGCGATCTGGACCGGTATGCTGGCGAAACGAAGCGGTGCCAATTTGCTAATCCCAACACTTTTCATATCCCTGGCGATCAAGTCCTGCAGGACCAGTATTAATTGCTTCCTCTGTGGCACTGATATTGCTTCTAGAGTTCTCGGTTTCGTGATCGCTGTTTTGAAGGTTGCGTGCTTGATGCACCTCTCTATTGGAGGACTTACTTTTGTCGACACAGATGTTTAAAACCCGCCCCGGAAGATAGACGTAACAAACAAACCGGAAGTGATCCGACGATCTGAGACGAGATTTGATTCCGTCAACCGAGGACTGGAGAAAGACAAAAAAACTAATTTTTGAAAAACCGATTCTACTTCAAGAAATAAAAAGGCCTTTGGAGAAAAAAACTGCTACACCACACACACAAGCTGATGATTTGGGACCTCATTCACCGGCAGGTGAATAAGATGACAGAAGTCCACTGAAAAAGAGATTGAGCTTTCAAGTTCTACGTCCTGAGGAGAACCCAACATTAATGTCTTAGAGGGTTCGAAACTCGTCGACTGTTTTCAATTTTGAGCCAAATAGGTGCCCACACAGATGGGGAGGCCACAGGGTGCTCACCATGTACTGAGTGTATAAAAGGTTGAAAGTATAAAGTGAACCCAGTTGGCCCACCATTTGGCACTATCCCCTGAAATACTGTAAAAAATAAAAAAATAAAAAAAGGTGTTTTTGTAAAACAATTGAAAGATTTCAGAGGCCTTGTTTTTTAAATGTGACATAATTTGTTCAGAACAAAAGCTGTATTCAAATTTGAATATTGTATTTAGTATTGTTTTGTTTAGATTTGTACTTCATTTGTTTGTCCTTGTGTATTCAATGTTGGTGTGTCTTCAGTGTATGACCAAGATCTTTTTCTTCATTTTGGATTGTTCAGATTGTTCAAATTTATAAATAATGATTTGTAATTTCAAAGGAAGACAATGAATAACTAAAATAAGAGAGAATTTGAAAAGAGAAAAATGTGTGGGAGAATTGTTTGAATCTGAATTATATCAGTATTGGCTTTTGTTTGATAGGCATTTGATATAAAGGTCCTGCCTTACTGATTTTGGACCAAACCCTGCATTGTCACTAATCAAAGTGGGCACCTTGCACCAGTCCAAACAACCCATATGTGGATTTAAGAGGTCAAAGATACCCTTAGAGAGCTATCCAAGTGGTAGCTGTGGAGAGCAGCCTTCAAGCTTAGTCTTGAGGGAATGTTAAGCAGCTTGTTTTACCAGAATGCAACCTGTTAGTATTGGTTAAATGAAAGGAGAACCACACAGTAGTTATAAAACTATTTATTTATTAATATAACTCTCTCTAGTATGACAGAGTATCTTCTACACGAAGATACTCATAAAGCACACAATAGTATTTAGTTCACTTCAATAGAAACTTTATTCGGTTTTTTACAACCACAAAAGTATACAAATAGACAACATACCATTTGTTAAAAATACGTAGAAAAAAATAATAAAATAACATCCTACCCTTTAGTTCATACTGACACAAATACAGTCCATTAGGTTCACCAAACTGCACGTGCAAATTGTAAACTTTGTAGAAGGTAATATCTCTATATTCAAAACACATTATTTCGACCATTAGTCCTCAAAACATTTAAAAATTATTTTTAAAAGCTTCTTAAAGGCACCATTAATTTTTAATCTAATAAAAGTAATATCTCTATATTCAAAACAAATTATTTTGTCCATTAATCCTCAAAACATTTTAAAACATTTTTAAAAGTTTCTTAAAGGCACAATTCATTTTTAACCTCTTCAGTGCCCATGACGAGATAGTCTCGTCATGGAGCACGGTTGCGCTGTGCCCATGACGAGACTATCTCGTCATGAACCCCACCCACTAGTGCAACGCCCGGCACAGGAGGGGGAAAGGGCGTGGCACTGAAGGAGTTAATCTCACAAATTCATATATTCCTCTCCACGATACTTTGAACCTTTCCTGGCTTGTTCGCCAAGTAAGCTTATAAAAATAAGCAGCTCACGACCATGGCACAAGCTATATCTAAATTAATCATTTCCACTATAAGGTTCACTGCTTACGCCCTATTTTTAATATAATATTTAAAAAAATCGGACATAAAAACTATTTTCGGATTTATAAAACCTTCTGGCAATCCAGTAATATATGTATGATATCACATGTTGTTCCTTAAGTGCAGGTGCATTTTCCCTTACTGTTTATCATAGATCTTTTTACCCGTTTATTGGCATAGCATGGATTTACCCCGATTCTTACTCTTAACACTTCTCGCCTTAACGGGCAGCTAGGTAGCCTGTCAATATAAGTAAAGTGTAGTTCATTTGGCCACGATAAGGCCATATGGAGAACTGAACTTTTCCTCAAGAGGTAATCTTGGTCCTGTACTCGAGAGCTTTCTTTTCCCAGGATCCTAAGTTCCCTCTTGTCAATCTTGAGTTGGAGGGACTGGGGGCACAGCGTAAGCTTTATCATACAACACGCCTTACTGAAAGTGGCTCTGATCTCTTTTGCCCACGTTAGCTCACTGTTTATGATCTCGTTTCTGCACCATTGTGAGATTTTATGATCTCCTCCCAATCCCAAGCGCTGCCAGAAATGTAATAGGGCCATGCATGCTGTTATACCCCATGAGGTGATTCCCAATTCTAGTCTCACTGCCTGTACCATTGAGGATTTAGGCAGGGAGAATAGATTTTTCAGAGTGTTTCCCTCCTCCACGTCCCACCCATTTTTGCCACTCAAATAAAGTATCTCTGCGCCATACATAAATTGGGGTGGTACCATTGCTAAGTATGCATTTAGGACCGGTCTATCGGACATTTCGCCATACACGCTATAAAATCTTTTTAGTCCTTTCACTGAAGTCGATGCCCTCAGTTTTAGTGCGTCAAGATGGGTATGCCATTGCAGGTTTCTCTCGAACCACATCCCTAAGTATCTATATTCTGTTACCTTTTCCAACTTCTCGGTACCCAGAAACCAAGAGAACCCTGTTTTTCTTCTACCAAAACATAAGATCTTTGTCTTATCCACGTTAACAACAAGTTTTTTGACATGACAGTATTCATTAAACTTGTTTAATTTTCTTTGTAAGCCAATCTCCGTCTGGTCCATAATTACCAGGTCATCGGCGTAAAGTAAACATGAAATATGTTTCCTGTCTTACTTCAGGCTTGCTACTCTTGCATTACCAAGAATTCGGGGCAAGTGAGCAATAAACAGGGAAAAAAGTAGGGGGGCCAGTATGCACCCCTGCCTCAGCCCATTACCAATCTGGATTATTCAAGATAAAGTCCCCTCTACATCTAGGATTATCTGGGCCCAATTTTCAGTATGCGGTGCTTGAATCAGGCCTAATATATCCCCTGGGATGTTATACCCTATCAAAGTCTCCCACAGCTGCTCCCTGTCCACCAGATCAAATGCTGCGTGGAAGTCCACGAAGCAGCAGAACAAACTCCCCCTCTACTCGATTGCCTTCCACGCAATGGACCAGAGAGCAAAGCAGTGGTCTACCGTTGAGTGTCCGTTGAGTGTCCCTCTTTAAACCCTCCCTGTTCTGGGGGCACAATCCGATTTTCTTCCACCCACTCCTTAAGTAATCCCAAGATTACTTTGGCGAAAGCTTTTTCACCTATGTCAAGAAGGTTTATTAATCTGTAGTTTTTTGGGGCGTTTACGTCTCCTTTTTTATGGATTGGCCTTACGATGGCTCCTCTCCAGTTATTTGGCACAATCCTTGTATTACGAATCCCCTGGAACATATTCGCAAAGAACTCAGACCACCACTCCGGCTTAGTTTTTATAATTTCTGCCAGCAGGTTATCTGGGCCAGCTGCTCGGGCTAGGTTTAAACTAGATATTATTTTCCTAATGTGGCTGGAGGTAAAGTGTTGCTTTATCTCTTCCATCACACCTGGCCATGCTATTATTCTCACTTTATCTAACATTGGCCATTTCCCATAGATTTCCCCCAGATACTCCACCCATTTATCTTTGGGGACCGATTACTGCAGAGACCCTACTACTTTACCGGAGGTTTCTTGTACCAACTTCCAGAAACCTTTCACATTTTTGGCTTTGATTACCGCTAGCAAACTTGCCAGGCAACTGTTTTTTTTAATTCCTAATGATTGTTTTATATTTTATCCTTAGTTTCTGGAGGGTAGATAACAATTCCTCGTTATACCTTACTCTAAGTCTTATTTCGTTTTGCCTAATACAAGCTTGCACTTTGCGGCATTCCTCATCGAACCATGGTCTGTTATTAGTATGGGGTCTATTATTACTGGCTGCCACAGGTTTACCACATTTAATTTTTACCCTTAGGCATTCTACCAATTGACTTATTGTGTTTTCATACCAGGCATTATCGTCCTCAGATGGATATTTTGCTAGTGAGAGAGTCTGCTGAACAGCACTTAATTTTGTAATATGCTCTTCTGAAATACGGGTTGTAAGCCACTTTGGATAGTCCACATGTACTTGAAGAGCCGTCTCTCTCTGAATACCCCTTTTTACATATAATTTTGTCATCAGAGGGTAGTGGTCACTACTTTCCACTCTTACTACTTCGAAATGCTTAATTAATTCAAAGCTCCAAGCATGTATAAACACGTAGTCTATCGGACAAGGTTGCTGACCTATCGTAAATGTGTGCTTGGCTGGCTGGTCAGCTTCCATTCTACCATTTACACCTAGCAAGCCCATGGAACCCAGCAATTGTCCAACAGTCAGATCTTGGGGCGAAATGTCTCATCTAAGGAACATCGCAGTCTCTATATTGTTGGCGCTTAACAAATCTTTACACTAAGGATATATTATTTGGGGGTCTAATCTTTGGTTAAAGTCGCCCAACAACAGAAACACATCCTTCAGGTAGGTATCGCATATAGTCGCCATATAATTTTTTTAATTTCCCAGGTCCTCCTTGTAATCATCTTCCTTACCCTTTTGATTATACACATTAACAATACATATACCTCCGCAGCGTGGATCAACATTCAGTGTCAGCACTCTATTTCCTAGTGCCCATTTACATTTTAATTCGAGGTGTTTAATATTCCTGGCAATTTGTGTGGATACCAACGTCAATTGTCCTCCTGAGGGTCTACCGAAAGGGTTCTTCTTTGCTACTTTCAGTTGATGGGCAAACCCTACAGGTTTTTGTCGTACAGCCAAATCTCCTGCAGGCACACAATGTCATTGCTCTTGAATATATAATTAAAACTTTCTTGAGACCCTATTCTTTTATACCCATTTATATTCCAAGATAGTATGGACAGGCTGTGTGACGACCCTTGCTCCTAGTCAATTTCACTCATGCACCCATCTTCCTCATACTCCGAGTATGCTAGGGCTCTATATCTATTCCCGGCTAACAGGTCTACCTCATCTCTCCCTATTTCTTTAGGAGGTATAGTAATTTCAAGTTCTTCTTTATTACCCCAGCGGGAATTAATCATTCTTATTTGCCGTACTCCCAGCCTGGCATGATTCCTAAGAAATGACTTCCCCCTGCTTATCAGTAAGCATTTCCTCCCTTTTTATTAATCATATGCCCTCCTTTATTCTGTGTTTTCCAGTGCTGTTTTTACTAATGCTGAATAAAGGCGACCTTAGTTACTTCGCCTCTTTGTTTTTTACCATGAACCCTACTTCTCTGAGGCCCTCTGAGCTAACATAACGTAGGCTTGCACATTTTGATAATGAAAAAAAGAAGTTAGGAGCTGTTTAGGGGGTTTCGTTTTCTAGCTTTTTTCCCAACTTTTCCCTGCTCTGTTGGCTCCAGAAAAAGCCACAGGTCCTGATATCGTTCTAGCACTACTCCTGGTGGGCCCCCTCTATAGCATCCTCTCTACTTCTGCTATATTCCTCTTCAATGCCTCTCTTCCTAAGGCCCCTACTACTATTGAGGTTACTAGGTCCTGCATGTATAATCTTTCCCAACCCTCTTGCCTCATCACCCCATTCTTTCCCCAAGGTTTCGTAGAGTTATCTTTAGTACACCTTGATATTCTTTTACCTTTTGTCCGCCTTCTCTGCTGTTCAGGACTACTGGCAGTTATTCCTTTTTCTGGGATGCTTGGCTTTTTAGGTCTGGGGGCACTTTCCTACCTATATTCACATGTTCTTTCACTACTCCCTTCCCACTGCCCTGGGATTTGGCCATTGTTTGGGAGGTTCCCCCCCTTTCTTGACCGCGGGATGAACTGCTTGTAATTCCTTCTTTCCCCACGTCTTTTTACGATCATCGGGCATCGAAATATACATACGCTTGGCTCCTGCCTCTGTGGTTGGATATCCCTTACCACTTCTTCCTCCCCACCAACATCCATTTCCTGAGGTTCTCCGACTGGCCTGACTAAAGTGGGCATTAGACCTTTAATTTGTTTCAGTTCCCCAATCATAGTTTTGAACTGTATACTTTGTGTTTTTAAGATTTCATTGTTGAGGACTGAAACCTCTAATAAACCTTGCAAGGTTTTTTGAAGAATCAACATAACCTCCAGCATAGAGGCACTAGAGGTTCCAGTAACCTCCAAACTATGCAATGATGGTCCCATTACGTCAGTTCCAATAGAAAAAGAATGTTCTGATCTTTCTTTCTCATTGAGATGGTCTTTCATGTAGTTATTGTCCCCTTTGCTCTGTGTCTTGCTAAATGAGGCTTCCTCTTCCTCCTCCTCCTCTGACTCAATTTCGTGGTCAATCGAGGGCCGGAATAACCTTGATAAAGAGGATAATCGTGGATCAAGGGAGATCCCTGAGATGTTAAAATGTATTTGATTAGGGGAGTCCAAGCTTGGAGCTGCCAAATCAGCATGAGTTGGATGAATTTCAACAACTCTCAGCTCCTTTTCAGACATATCCTTCCCTTTAAAGTGTTTCCCCAAAAAGTCCTTGATCTGATGATCCTCCTTTTGCACCCCCTGTTTTTAATGTCTGTGGGGGCAAGTTCAGTGATTGAGAGTTTCTCTGTGCTGGTTTTTTCCTTCCAGAAGATGCTCCTTTACCTCCATTCCCCTTTTCTTTCTGCATTTCAGCCATATCTTCTGCCCAAAGATCTTTATTTACGGGCTTTTTGGTGTTTTTTAGGGCCTTCCGGGGTTTTGCTTTCCCTAAAGCCATTGCTTTTTTCTTCTATCTTCTTTTCTCTGCCACGGCCACCCACTGCCCTAAGGTTCCTTTCTTCAGAGAACACCAAATGTCCTTATTCACCAAATATCCTTTTAACCCATTGTTACTCTTTGTAGCTAGCACCAGCAACTCGCCTTGAGTCTGCAGCTATTTTACTTCCTCTTTCATATACACTTTGCCTAATCTCTATAACTCGGGATACTTATTTTCACTTACCTCTGTTCCTTGGCCGTACGCTCTCCCCACCACCACTGTGCCGCTGCTCCACTGCCGTGCTCCCGCTGCTTCAAATATACTATTGTGCACCTGCTATGCCAGTATTGTATCAGTGGCTCCCAGGGCATCAACTTGTGAAAATGCAGGCATTGACCCAGCCAAAGCCTGCTGACAAACTGCTCTCCTGCCGATTTGCTGCCAGGGCCTTGTTTAAAAGTATCCAGACAGGGGCCAAGCAAAACAGGAAATACCAGTTTTCTACTGTTGGGCCCCAAGGGCCATTCTCAGTGTTCACGGATCCCCAAACCGCAGTCCGCACTGCTCGGGCACTAAGTCCACTTATTAAATCAATTTTGAACACTCGCGGCTTGCGGCTCGATTCTCCCACGTATTCTGCTCCACCGCTCGTGCTCGTCCGTTCGTCGTGCTCGTCGTCTGTCCGTCAAGTTGCGCGTAATCCATCTACGTGATGGGAGGTGGAGCGTGGTGAACGTAGTGAGCGTCTCCGACCAAGAATAGAGTCCCCGACCAAGAACACAATACTGTAGCACAGAAACAATAATAAATAGCACTAATAAACAGTGGGATCCAGGGGGAGACCAGACCATATACTAAAATAGTGGTATAAGAACCACAACTCGAGTCAAGATAGTGTCTAGAGGATGTAGAATCGCTGGGACCCCAAGACACCACCCTAGGTGAGTAAGTAGGGACCCCATGGAGGACGGGTGCAGTGTGGGAACATGACCGCGTGCTCCGTACATTTCTATGGGGAAGTCGCGGTTGAAGTTTTAAAGTTTAAGGACCCTTTCCAGTGGACTTCAAAGAAACCCCATGGAACTTATGAGGTTGGAGAGCCACCACACCCTTGGATACCATAGTACCCGAGTTACCTATCCCAGCAAAGCCAGGTGCATTGGTCTGAAGTGGTGTTGGAAACCGCCGTCGATCTCTATGGAGGACTTAGAAGAAGAGCCACTGCTGGGAAGAGGAAAAGTGTCCGTTGGAATCCAAAGGTTGTTAAAGAGTAGTTGAAAGCAGAGGGGACAGAGTCTGGGTCATTCAGAAGTGACCAAGGACTCGGGAGACGAATGCCCACAGATGTAGGGTGCTTCAAGTGCATTGAAGGGATTCTTGACTCTTCAGCCACAGTGACCAGGAGACGTCGACGACAACCAGGAGCTGGATGTAAGCTGTCCCACAAAGGATGTCGAGTGCTGAGGTGTCGGTGTCCGTCGGGAGCATCAAAAAGCCTTGCCAACGGCAGCCCATGCAGAAGGTCAAGAAGGGTTACGGTTCAGACCAGCAAGGTCTAGGAGACTCACCAAACACAGGGGAGTCATGAAAAGCCTGGAGCAACCAGAGGAGCCCGAGAAAAGCAGAGTTGACTGTCAAGTGGACCCACAGATTGGAGGCACAGGATTTGCAAGGGGACCGCAAGCAATTTCACAAAGCAGCAGCCCACGGAGCACTCGTGTGAGGGGGCCAGAGTTCTTTTTAGGAAATGATGCCAGAGGTTGGGGCTAATTGGAGCCCATTGCACTTGTCCGGGAAACGCCAACAAGCATATGCACTTGCAAATGAACGCCGTGCACAGGGGTACGGGTATTGCAGCCCCTATGAGGAATTCTGGCCTAAAACTTGGTGAGAGGACAGCTTTGACCTTGTGGGACATAGAAACACACATCCTGTGTTGCTGAAGTATTTGGAGTCCGTAGGAGGTCAGCAGTCTGGTCAATCGAGATGTGGTGACTGCGGTTGCAGAGGAGTGACTCCTTCACTCCAAGGGAGATACCTTCAGCTGTCTTTGATGCTTCACAGGTCCTGCACAGAGCCTGTATGGTGCACGGGCACAGACGACAATGTTTTGGACTGAGAGGGAGACGTAGTTGGGCCCACACAAAGTCCAGAGATTCCAGACAGTCAAAGTTGAGCGGTTTCTGGTTCTGTCCACGTCAAAACTAGGGTCTTACAGCCAGGTAAGCTCTTTTGTACCCACGGGAGAGGGTTGGACA
This sequence comes from Triturus cristatus, assembly GCF_964204655.1. Classification (NCBI taxonomy): domain Eukaryota; kingdom Metazoa; phylum Chordata; class Amphibia; order Caudata; family Salamandridae; genus Triturus; species Triturus cristatus. The sequence continues at coordinate 206,504,459 of NC_140590.1, read as the reverse complement.
GATTTAGGGGACCCTGCCAGGGGAGGGTCAGGACAGTGGGGAGGTTACTCCCATGTCCTTTGTCCAGTTTCACTCCAGAGCAGGAGCCAATGGCTCCCAGGACTGGTTTCAACTGGACTATGCACAGGGACACTAAATGTGCCCCTCATGCAGACTTTCAGTCGCTGGCAAGCACACCCACCCAGGCCTAATACACTTAATCATGTCTGGGAGGTGGTCACACCTCCCGGTGAAAGGATGCCTAATCTTCTGCCTTCCCCTGCCCTAGCTTTGCTCAGCAGCAGGAGGGCCAAAATGTGTCTCTGGTTGGCAGCAACCATTTTGTGCTGCCAGGGACTTGAAGGCTGGTACTGGGAACACCAGGGACCTCACAAAGCTTGTTTCTGAGTAGTGGATTCATACCTCCCACACGGTTACTGATGTGAGGGTATGAGTCCACAATATTTGACACCAAACACGATAGGGTTACTTTCAGCCGTTTTAGAGTTGGTTATCACGCAGTCGCAAAATGCTACTCCATATGACGTATATGGCTGCTGCACTAACAACCCGGGAGAATGGACTTCGAAGGCTGCAGGGGTGTCCTGTCCATGCAGTGGCACCCTCTCACTTAGAACCAAGCACCCTGCCTTCAGGATTGTCAAGGCCTGCTATAGGGGTGACTTATAGGTTTTAAGTGTAGTGACACTTTGATATAGTAAACCTATATCTCAAGTAATTGGTGCACGCACCATCTTACACAGGCTGCAATGGCAGGCCTGTAGGTTCCATTTTGCATGGCCTCTAATGGGTGGCATAATACATGCTTCAGCCCATGGGAGGCTTCTGGGGTACTTATGCCCTGGGTACATGGGTACCATATGCTATGGACTGACAAGGGTACCCCAGTATCCAATCTGGAGTGTACCTAAGTACATGACATAACAGTTTAGGGAGAAAGCAGATAGACTGGGGTCCTGATTAGCAGGATCCCAGTAAGACTAGCCAAAAACAGTATCACATGAAGCAAAACGTGGGGGTAACCATAAGAAGCAGATCCTACTTTCCTACACCTTCCTGTACAAAAATAATCATCCTCGCAATGCAGGCACCCTTGTACCATGTTGCAAGTGTGCCTGCGTTGGCGCATGACAGCCAATTGTGCGACAGCGCAGGGAAAAGCACAGTGATGCGCCACATTGTGTAAACATGATGCATCCATGTGCTTTATAATGACACAGCTTGGGATTAATAGCGCCCATCGCCAACACCGCCAGGAGTCACAGTATCCCATGGGCCGCGACAAGAGCCCCTGCCTCTGCCTCTGCCTCCGCCTCCACCTACAGCGCCGCCGCCATGGGACCACAACTCCCGAGGTCCTTTGCGGCGGCACACTCTGCTGACACCACGGCAGCGCCCGGAGGCGCACTTAAGAACCGCTGAGGTCCGCTTCGCGGGACACGTGTGGGAAGCGCCGGGCAAAGCCCGGGCAAAGGGCGGGCCGTCTGTGGCCGTCCGGGGCCAGAGGAGGCCGGGCTGGGACACCCCCCTTGGAGTTGGTGTTCTCGACGACCTACGTGCTCAGGTGACCTTCAATCTCCAGACTGTGTGATTTGTTGGAACTGTCGTGTACTCTTGCTTGTGGGGGTGTTTCAAATAGCGCAATATGAATAGACGTAAGGGCGCGGTGGGGAAACTTGATGCTTTTATGATTAGGGCAGAGAGTTTACTGACACATGAGATTGAGCTAACTGAGCGGCGTCTATCTTTAGATTTAATAAATGCTCAGCGACGCTCTTCCCTTGAAGCTCTGACACATCTTACATCATTGCCTCTCTGTATCACCTACTTTACCTCGAATGTCTGTGACACCTTCTCCCCAACCCTCCCCATTAGTTATTTCAGATTTACCTGTAGGTACTTTCCCTAGTGGTCAAAAAGCCCGCACTAGATCACGTACCTCTAAGATAATTGTGGAGGCTAAAACTAGTGGCCCGCCGGCAAAACGGAAAAGGGGCCCCCATAATAAATCCAATTCTCATCGCTGCCCCGAAAACCTTAATAATGTTCCATTAAAAACATTCGTTGCTCCTAATACTGTGTCGGTTGGTACTCAAACCGATGATATTATAATTTCCCAAAGTAAGGACGACATTATGTTAGCCCAGGAGTCGGGCTTGAAAGCTATAGTTAGTCACTCTAAGGCTTTATTTGATAAAAATGTTGCCTCCTTACAGGAAAGACTTATACGTATGGAGCAACTGTTAATTCGGGAGTCAGCTTCTGATCCATTGGCTGTTAATCGTAGTTCTCTAACCACATCCACTCGTTTGACGGGGGACTTCGTCAATCTGGGCCCTGGGATGGCCAATGCTAATAATAGAACCCAGTGCCCACCTAGTAGCTTATCACAACACCCCCCTGTGATTGTTCCTCCCCAAATATCGGATCATGAAGTGAGATCACTGCCCACAGCTCCAACTTTCCCTAATACCGAGACTTTGAACCTCCCCCCTGCGTCACACCCTTACGTAATAATTTTGGCTGGAGTTCCGTGTTTGTCTGGTACAAAGAAGGAGTCATAGGTGGATCTTCGCAACAAATGTGTGGACTGGTTGAGGAAACACAAGGGTTTTGATCCGGCCAGATTACATGAAATCTTAATGGTGCGGAGAGTGGGATGGGTGGGTGCATCTACTAAAAACATCACTGGGGATTGTATTGTTATACATTTCTGCAGACCTCATACTGTTCAGTCTTTAATGCGTACCCGTGAGTTATTGCCGGGCTTTAAGACGAATATATGTATGTTTACTCTTGGTTATTTTTACAAACCCATTACTAACAATAGCGAGCCCACTCCTACGACCCTTTCTTTGGCGAATCGTTTCTTAGCTTTGTCTGATTTAGACGTCCCCGACTGACAACCAAGAACGAGTGCTGAACCTCCAGCCTTGTTACAGAATGAGGCCCCTGCTCTCCCCCTAGCATTTGTACCTGTCACTCCCAATAGCTTAGATAATCAATTAGAGAGTGTAGTATCAAGAGCAGGCACCTTAAATGTTTTAAGTTGGAATGTAGCAGGCCTCCAACAAAGGCTTTGTGATCCTGGGTGGGTTAGTTTTATCCAGAGTCAGGATATAATTATGTTACAGGAGACATGGGCCACCGCAGATTTACATGTTAATGGGTTTCAGTGTCATAACACTTTTGCAACTAAATCCAGAATGGGCCGTCCCTCGGGAGGCTTATCTATCTGGATCAATATTTCTGTTGGAGGCACTACCAGGGTTATACCAACGAATAATCAGAATTTCCAGGCTATATTATTTAATCAGAAAATAAGTTTTTTCCTGGTTAATTTTTATAATAATGATTTTAGCTCATCACCAAATATACATTTTAGAAATCTTTTTAATTTTATCCCCACTCTGGAGTCTAGGCCTGACTTTGATGACACCAGTGGCCTTGTGTTGGGAGGTGATTTTAATGCAAGACTTAATGCTGATTGCTCAACCATGAGGGACTGTAACCCGGCACCTGGGTGTCAAAGGGGTGTGGAATTAACTTCCTTTTTGAGCACACATAATCTGGAGAATGCCATGGACATAATGGTTAACTGTTTCCCAACAGCCTCCCTAGTGCCTACATTTAGAGGTAGAGATTGCTCATCAATATTTGACTATTTCTTTATTTCCCCTGGGCTGGCCGATCGCATCAGTAAGGCTACAGTAATTCCTATGCCTCAAGGGGATCACAACCCCATTAAGGTCTGCCTAAAAGCAATCCACCGCCCAGTATATAACAAGGAATGTGGTGCTAGGAACCTCTCCATTAGTTCAAATAACCTTAGATTAAAATGGAGGGGTATTAATGTTACGGGGACTTTCCAGACTCTGGTCAGAGATAACCTACCCCTTTTTCTCTCATGTCTGTCTGATCTAAACCCGAATCCGGGGGCAGTTGAGGATTCTGCTCAGCTCTCCGTGCCCAGCTTATGACCCCACCGCGTGTAATCACGGTTGACCTGGGAGGGTTTGATCACGAGTGTTCTCTGGCCAACCGTGATTTGCGGCGTGTCTTATCTTCCTGCCCGAGGAACTTGACTGACGTGAAAAATGCTAGGACTCGATATAAACTGGCCATTAGTAGAAGGAAGGAGGAGATCCTCGAGGAGCGCTGGGAGGTGATAGCGCAAACCGCTGCCCGCGGAAGGGGGGATATCTTTTGGGCCACGGTCAAAGATCTGCGCTGCTCAGGTCAGCTCTCGACCCCAATGGATTGTACCATTCCCGGAGCTGCCTGGGTGGACCATTTCTCTAAGATTTATGCGGTCCCATCCTCAGTGACGGCTACTCCAATATTTAACCACTCTCCATGGGTAGACATATCATTATCTGAGGTGGAAGAGGCCATCGCACAGAGCGCGGGGAATAAAGCCCCAGGCTCAGATGGCCTTCCCATTGACATTATTAAAGCCTACCCTGATTTATGGGCCCCTCTTCTGTTGAATGTTTTTAAAAATTTAACTTCCACCTCTCCACCACCACCAACTTGGTCATCGAGCATAATAGTGCCTATTTTTAAGAAGGGCGATCGGTCCCAACCATCATGTTATAGGCCTATCTCCCTTATCGACAACACCTTAAAAATTTTAGGCAGAGTTTTGTATAATAAAATCCTGTTATGGGCCGAGGATAACCATATTTTGGAGAGTTGCCAGCTGGGTTTTTATAATAAGGTTGGCACTACAGAGCAGTGCCTTAATCTCAACCTTATTTTGGACAAATACACCGTTGCACGTAAATGCCCAATTTACCTTGCTTTTATGGATTTATATACTGCCTTCGACCTTGTCAACAGGTCGCTGCTTTGGAGGGCCTTATTGAAATATGGTCTGGACGAATCTATGGTACACTTCCTGGCCTATTTGCATAGAGATTTGAAGGCTTGTATCAGGATTGGCCATGGGGGTGAGGTAACTGAGATGGTAAGAGTCAATAGAGGGGTTAGACAGGGCTGCGTCCTAGCCCCTCTTTTATTTATCATCTATATCAACGGCCTACACAAACACCTGGTCTCCCTAACTGGTGATGTTCCGATAATAAATGGTAACCATCTCCCCGCCCTGCTATATGCAGATGATGCGGTCCTTATGGGCCGCCCCCCTAACGCACTACGCACTTTAGTGAATGGCTTTGTCGACCATATGGATTCTTTAGACTTAAAGACTAATTTTAAAAAATCCTTTACAATGTCATGTGGCCCAAAGAAACAACATATTGGTAGCATTGTTGTGGGGACAGAGAGACTGGGGTCAACTAGCAGCTTCCCGTATCTGTGAGTGGTCTTTGCTGCGAACAACTCCTGGAGTGGGCATATTGCCCACTCCTGTGGTAAGTTCTCAAAGGCCATTAACTCAATCTTGAGCCTCCCCCGCCCTAAGAAGACCGGTGCGCTGGCTGCTACCTTAAAAATATATAAAGCCCAATGCGTCCCGGTTGCCACATACGGTGCTGAGGTTTGGGGAACTGCTAGATGTTCTCACATAATTGCTGAGGAAAACAGATTTTGTAGGAAACTCCTCTGCGCCCCCATTTCCTCCCCACACTACATATGCCATAAGGAATTGGGGTTGCATTTTATAGGGGATTTTATTCGTGCTCGCCCTGCTCTTTTTTGGCTGGCGATTTGGAAACATCCTGCCGCCAAATTGACCAGGGACATTATTGAGGATTGTTTACGTTGTGATAAGGGCATGGCCATTCCCTGGCTCTCACGGGTGCTGAGTACACTTCACAGCGTGAATTCTCAAAATGTTTTCTTAAAACCCACTACCACTACGCTTCCATCTAAATGTGAACTTAAAAAAGCACTTTATATGTTGTTCAGTGCCGAAAGGGCAGCGAGAGAGTCTATGAAACCTAGCGTCTCTAGATATCTAGCTCGCAATCTTTTAACTTACCCTACACCCAGTTATTTAACTCTCCCAATGAGCCACTGGGAGCGAGCCTTATATTCCGTCTTAGGGCAGGTACCATTAAATATGCTCTTAGTTTTCCGTTATGAATTATAATGATCAATGTGTTGAGCCATGCCCTTGTGACTGTCGGAGCGAGCAAACAATTTTACACTTTTTATTTTTCTGACAATTTTATATCAAGTATATTAAATGGTTTTTAACCCCGTATTTTAAAAAATTAAAACCAATTAGCCTGGAACTTGCATTTTCGATGATTTTGATCCTGGACGACCATGAACTTGTCTTTCGTGTGAGCTCTTTCTTAAAAACTGTGGTTCGCGCTCGATTAACAATGTCTTAAAATTTGTTTGGTTTGTTGTTTTTACTTTGTAAACAGCATCACATTGTGTATTTTGCAATGTTTACTTTTAATTACTGTGCTTTTATGGATTATTATTGATCCGAATAAAGTTTCATTGACTTGACTTGACTTGACACAGCTGGGCGCAGCAAAATGGCTTGTGGCACTTAGCAGCGTCATTTTGTTGTAAATAAGCCCCCTCATTTTTATTCCCAATGGTGCTTCCCAGGTCCTGGTTTGCCAAATATCAAGAATGCCTTGTCTTTATCCCGCCTCTGCAAAGTTCGTCTGCCACTCTTGCCTTCTGTTTCCTTTCGCTCACTCTTTCAAATTCTCTTCCATTCCTGCTTACTCCATGTGTTGCTGTTTTGCTATGCTACTCTCTCTTCTTCATTCTCCTATTTGCACTTCCCTTTCTACTTCTGTGGTTCTGATGATAGCCCTGGTCCCACAAAATGAGTATTGATGGCCACGACTTACTAAGGGCTCATTTACGAGGTCTTAGTGGCAATTTTTTGCCACCGGAGGGTCCGTTTTTTTACAATACGGTGGTGCAATGTGCTGCAGCATATTTACAAGGACAGGCAAAGCCACTTTACATGGCTTTCAGTGGCCTTGTAAATATGTGCTCCTTTCACTCAGAACACAGCTTCAAAGGGTTGTTCCATGGGTGTTGCTGTGGGTATTCCCACGCAACACCCACAGAATTTGAAGCTTTCCCACGTTTATGAGGAATTGTATACCTGGGAATGCGTCAGATTTCTACGCCTCCCCAAGGGAGGCATAGGAGTGGCGCAATTTGCATTCTGCAGCACCCATAGAAGAGGAAAATGCCGCCAATTATTGTTTTTGTTCAGGAAGGTCTCTCTTCCTTCACAAAAAAAAGAATCTCTGCAACGCAGGCACCCTTGCAACATGAATCAAGGATGCCTGTGCTGGCTCACAGCTGCTATTTGTGCACCGGCGCAGGAGAGAAGGACAGGAATGCGCCTGCTGCGCTGCCATGCGTAAATGTTTATAAATGAGGCCCTGAGTCTGGGTTTCCGCAGATTAATTCCACGACCTGATGTTCCGTTGTAGCTGGGGAAACTATGGAAGAAGATAGCTAACATTCTGGGAAAAGTGGCCCAGTTACCCTGTTCAATGAGTATAGTTAAGTTATGTCTAAATAATAAATATATTTAAATCACAGGAAATGGCACATTTGTCGCAGTTACTATTGTTGATAATCTTTGCTTTATTTCTGTAAATATGAGTTTGTTTTTGCACAAACTATGCCAGGGACCACCCTGGTCCTGAGAGGTACAAACTACAGAATATGAAACTTTGCATGTTTTCTTTATCAGTTCTTTGGCAAGATATATGGTCAGCAACCATTCTAGAACAGAGGAACCTCATTATCCAGAAAGTAATGCATCTGTTAAGATGTGTGGAAAAGAGCAACATAAACTCCAAGAAATGAGTACACCTGAGACAGGATCTCCGCAATTCAGTGTCTGTTGTCGATCTTTAATGCCCTTAAAAAAGGTCAGCAGTGACTTGCCATAAAATAAATAAGTGATCTATTGTCAGATGACACCAAAGGAGTGAGCAAAAATGTCTTCAAGTGAATCAACTAGATACACCCACAGTAAATTGTAGGGTTGCTGATGATGAATCGCGGCCATTTGACATCTGATTGTATATGTAAGAGGATAACTTAACAACTTAATGCACAACTAACGGCAGCCAAGCACCGCCCAGCCAGCCCTGCAGGGGTCATGCTGTGCAGGCCCAGATGATCCTGAGCGCGAGGCGGTCCTTGGGCATCCCGATACCAGCTGAGTGCAATTAGCATCGGGTGAACTGATGTCAACCTGGTTAAATTGCCAAGGAAGGTACATAAATGGTTGTAAACAGTGCAGGTGGGTGGTGTCCAGAGAACTGAATGATATTATGTACAGTACATTCCCACTTAGTTCTAGTGCACCACACCCAGCAATCACAGGAATATGACTCACTCCACTGTGCCAATGCAAAGAAATCCAGATCTGCAGCTATGCACGTGTTCTTCATATTGGGACTCTAGGTAGAGATTGCTTGTTAACCCCGCCAGATTCTGACACAGCGACCCTTGTCCCTCACTTTACTCTTCACCCAGATTTGCACCAAACCATCTCCCCTCCTATGTTAGATTGGAGCCTGCTGCATTGTCTGATCTAACTGGGAACTTTCAAGCTGAACGGTAAACGTCATAGATTAGCACAAATCTGTTCTCAAGTACTCTAGTCCTTGCCACAAGGGGCTCTTCTACTCCATCCTGTGTACCTGTTACATTCCATGTTATAGTTTAAATGCTGTTTTGATATTTATGCTTGGTGTCTTTAAATGCATGCGACATGTGTATCTTTGCTTGGGGTTCTAAGTTCTTTCAGAAATTTCTTGATGTATCATTCCACTTGGTTGAGGCAGTTGTCTCTGTCCTTCAACTTGTATGGATGCATGTAGCCGTGCTGGAATAAAGTTTCATATTTAAGAAATTCTTGGATCTTTGGATTTAATAGTACCCCATTGATCTGTGCCGTGGCATCACTCTGCCATCCCAGTATGGACTGTTCTCTCCTTTACCGCTGCTCGCCGATACAGGCGCCAGCAGCCATTCAAAAACAGGCTGGTCCAGATGAAACAAGTGTTTCTGCAAGATCAGGTATCCTGGACATGGAGTGGGGGGGGGGGGTGAGATGTGGGGATGATGACCAGTCTCACAGCTCAAAGGCAGAATGTCCAGATTCCTGTTTAGAGAATCATTCACTGCCTGCTAGAAAAATACAGCATTCTGTTTAGATCTGCCTTTTTCATGGGTTTGTTGCTTCAGAGGAAGGGCTCGCCTTTCATTATTGGCAAGATGTTTACGTTTCAGGCATCTAGAGCAGGAATGGGAGGAATGCTTGCAAACAGTCTATTCATTGGCAAGCTCTTGATTCGGGTAATATTCCAGCCCATTGTTTTTCAGTCACTGTGTCACTCTAGGCAAAGGCCCGCCTTATGCAAATCATCACAGACCCTGCTCTTCATGGGAACACTACATGCTGAACAACCAGACAAAGCCACCTCCAGAAGGGACTGAAAGCAAACAAATACCTGTTGCGATCTTGTTAGGCCGCTTCAGTGAAGTATATCATGGATCCTGTGGCACAGCGAGCAAGGGAACCAAGTCTAGGCATGGTCTTGGCCACTTAGGCCATTACTAAAGGTGATGGGGGAATGCTTTCAAATCACTGGTGATCACTCTGGCAGCATTCTAAGCCACACTTTTGTGCCCATTGTATTTCTCTAGACCCGTGATACTCAAATTACTGCCCAGGGGTCACTTGTGGCCCTCTTGACCTTTACATGGGGCACTCCAGGGGCACAGCAGCACGAGCTGCTGTTTAGTTGCTGAGCTCTAATGGTCAGAAACAAATGTTAAACACACAAGTAAGCATTTATGCACCTGCAAATAAATGATTGCACATTTATTTAACATTTGTTTAGACCCATTTACCACCCACCCAGACCCCCTACCTCCACCCTGCTGGCATCAGTTCGGCCCTCGGGCACACCACAGACCGTACTTTGTGGCCCCTGGGCAAATGTTTGCAAGTTCCCATGCTATAGACAAAGGCCTTCGTTATGCAAATCAGTGCTCACCCTGCTCCTTGTGGGAACAGTCCATCCCAAACAGCTAAGAAAAGCCCCCTCAAGAAATGACAGCAAGCAATCCCGGACTCGTTTCAACCTTGTTAGGCCTCGTCAGTGAGGTATAGCTTGGATCCTGTGCCACAGCGAACAATCCGTGCATACCCTTAGCAGCTTGGGGCATTATATAAAAAACACAAAAGGTGATGGGGGAATGTTTGCAAATAGTCTAACCACTGGCAACTGCTCAGGTTGCATTCCAATCCATCGTTTTTTACCTACTTCGTCACTCTAGACAGGGGCCTGTGTTAAGCAAATCATGGATGACCCTGCTCCTTGTGTGAGCAGTCCACACTAAACTGCCAGGCACTGTGATCGGCTCATTTATATCTGATGGCCATGTCACAGATCAGGGAAATAAAAAAGCAGTAAATCATGTCATGTTCAAGCCTCAATAGCCTGGCATACCCACCCCTGGACTCGAGTATAATAGAGTATCACGTGACCTTGTGTAAGAACACACCATTCAATGCAAATCGAATATTGAGTGTATGAAACAGATGGGACATAGAACAAATGAGATGACAGTAGTCTCAGAGTGCTTCAGAGCCAAGAGATCCTCATTGGGGCACATGTTGAACTTGATATAATATGCAATATCACATTAATCCCAAACATACACATACCTATACTGTCACAAATGAAGATTTTTTATTGGTTATTTCAAGAAATTATGTTTTGGAAATTTTTACTAGGCCTCATCTGCTGTGCTAGTCGAGAGAATTTCCATAATGAAACTTTTCAGCAAAAAACTCACTCTCAAATCCCAGCTCAGCAATTGCCTTCGGTGAAATAGTTAAATAGGAATTAAAAGGAATTGCAGCGCTAAACTACTGCATAGGTTCAAGCATAGCTCGCAAGTTTTCAGATTGCTCACGTGGGACATTTTCATGGTCTGAGTAAACTAATGAGCGTCATTCAGCTGCCAAATGTGTGACACTAAGAGTGACACCATCTCAACGGTGGAACCATTCAGTGAAGTGCATTGAAAGAGCAACAACATAAATGACCACATTTTGAATAATGAGAATCTTGAAACTAATACAGAACTCCTGTAATCAGAGGTCACTAGCCTATAGCCTCTTCCTAAGATGACCATTCCGTAAAACAATTGTGGCACAGGCATGCATCACAATGAAGACACACTATGACAAAGTTCCCAGGGGGGCTTCGGAGCCACTTGCTTCACCAGGCAAGACATCAATCGTGGATCGACTCTAGGCAACGAGCACAGAGTACGTTTTTGAGGCCAGTGTGTCTAAAATATAAGAAAAGAACGCCTCTGGTTGCAAGTACAATATAGCTAAAAATCGAAGTGGCCTGGTGAGTTAATGTACATGCTGCAGAGAGGAGTGAAGTTCAGTACAGAGACTTCCTGACTCGCCTCACTCGACTGTCACCAGAAATGCACAGGGAGTGTCGGGCAGGATGAGCGTTGGCCCTGAGTGTCTTCTCAGTTCTTTGGCTGGGATGGAGAGTGCGCCACCAGGCTGCAGCAGTAGGGAATGCAGATTCATGCAGGCTGTAGAGCTGCAGATGATCCAGGCATGACCTGTCAGAGAGCCCCCCTGTGTCTGCGAGGCAGACCAGAGAGGAGATATCTTCCCCGCCGGGGCAAGACTGGGTCAGAAAATAAACTCTGGCACCAAAATAAAAGTACCCCAATTAGCAAACCAGGCAATTAATATGTGCCCCACATTTGCAAGTTAGGGCACGATGTGTGCAGTGTTCTGCAATGTAGCGGAGACTGCAAGCAATTAAGCTTGCTGCCTGTAATGTTTGTTGTTATATCAGGGACATTAACAGTAAAGTCTGGTGCACCAGGCTTACAAATAGACCTGCATAAGTGTTGTGCAAGGTAGAGACTCCATGCATTTAAGGTCCAGGCAAGGTTTGCTAATGTGGAAGAAATCAACCCATGCCCTGCCCACCGGACACAACTTACGCTCAAACAGCCAAAAAATATTCGCTTAAAGTCTAACCTGTCAGACCTTCCCTGTGCACTTCACTGACTGCAGCACAGCGCAGCACGGAGACCGAAAGCTACAGGCCGCTGCCTTAACATCTCCGGGGCCAATCAGCCACATTGCGTGGTCACAGTCGACTGGTGCCTTTCTGGCAAATACCAAAGAGACAAGGCACCACGCCCAGATCCACATGAGGGCACGGCTGGGTTGTCCTGATTTTATTTTATACCCCGGTTGACGCTTGCAGACCACATGGTATGCTGGAGCGAGAGGCCGGCGCGACTACTTGATTGAAGCCTCGACTGGCCCGCACAGCCCCTATATACATACAGCTCAGGCCACATGTGTATTTGACACAGCTGGCCTGGTTCTTAGTCAAGACTGACTGCACTCACTGGCAGCGTGCACGCTGCTTAAATGCAGCTCTTGGCTGCTTGAGAGCGCCTCGCACACTGTGGTCATGGTTCCATAAATACGTGACTGATGCATTTTAATGTTGTGATGCGGACACCACATTAAAATGCGTCAGTCTAACCCCCAGTGCGTGGTACTTGGAAGAGGTGTTCACGAGCCATATTAAAGTTGTTTTTGGGACTGTGGTCTTGTCTTTGATGATGCAGTGACTGGTACGGTAAAGGCGGTTGGGAACCTGAGCACAACGCTTCCTAAACTGTCTATTTCTCCGGTGCTAGTGGCTCTGCTGACGTTTGATTAATTTCAACGGCTTTGACTTGAAGCGTTTCCAAGGGTGAAGTATGAAGGCTTCTATTTTTTCTTCGCTGTCCGAATGGAAAATATTTTGGAACATCTTCTATTCATCCACTTACCAATTTATGGATGAACTGTTGGACAACTCAGTCCTAGGTTCCTCAGCAACTTAACATTTTTCATTTTGCACTGGCCTACGAACATGTACGCACCTTAGCTTTACTTTGCACTCGTTCCTACTTGGTGGCTACCTCGTTTTCAGAAGGGATCTTTTATTTAAATGTAAATATTAAAACAACGTCACTTTGCACTTGTTCATACACGATGGCTACCTTGAATGCAGGCAGTCAAGAAAGTTCAGATAGCTAAAAGGTTAGTGACAAGAGTCTATGGGGTACAATCATCAAAGGTTTTTGCAAGCGCAAAAGGTGCGATTAGCAAAAATCGTCCATTTGCGCCCGCAAAAAGGCATTTTGCGATGCAATAAAGTGTTAGGCACTCGCAATTTAAGAAATCGCAATTTGTTGAGATTTCTTAAATTGCGATTGCATTTAAGGAATCACAATTAAATGCAATGCTAGAAGCACTTAGAAATAGCGAATTCGCTTTTTGGGGCCGCAAAATACAGAGAAATTACTCTGGTCTGTATTTTGCAAAAACCTTGAAAAATGCACTAAACTGCATTTTTCAAGGTTTCAGGTTACACACGCACATACCCTTGGGGCATGTGTGTGCGCAACATGGGTGCACATCACAATTTCAGGGGTGCAACAGGTGTCATTTTGACACCCTCGGACCCTTGAAATTGCATGTGCAATTTGCGAGTACCTATTGGTACTCGCAAATTGCGCATGCAGTTTCCCATTCATTCCTGGGAAGCCATTCCTTAATTGCGACTTACAATTTGCGAGTCGCAATTAGGGAATGTTTAGGAATCGCTATTTTAATAGTGATTTCTACATGCATAGCCTTTTGAGAGTCCTTAATTGCGATTCCTTAATAATCGCAATTAAGGACTCGCAAGAGCTTTTCTTGATGCATGTGCCTGTTAGTGTGTATAAAATGTCACATCCTCTTTAATACCTGAAGTAATCGGTGTGTTTCTATTTCCTTACGTCACCAGCCCTTAACTAGTGCTACAGTAAACAACTGGCTGCTCTATCTCTTCCTATCCCCCTTTCACCGGGGGCCTCCTTTACTCAAGTCTAGTATTAGGTAGGTGTCTCATAGGGATGAGGAGTGAAATATTCTACAGTCATCCATGATCCCCCTGCAGTGGAGCTCAGGTATTTGTTTGAATTCATGAGATGTATGTCTATAGAATCACCGTGCGCTATTCCAATTCTGATCCTCATGCCAGGCTGTACCTTGAATCTGTAAACCTACCCATCTCTGGCAATGCGCTTCACGTCTAGACTGTAGCATCACTAATATGATAGCACCGGAAATCATACACATCCACCTAAATCGGAAATTTCCGCATCTCGGTTGATCTTCTAGTACTTAGAAATCCCACTAAACTCTTACAATTATTTATACAGTAAACTGCAACACCTCTTCACTTATAGAACCACAAATCTTTGTATAGGAATCTCAATCCTTAAATGCAGCGTCACTGTTGATTCAGGTCTTGGGATGACAATCAACTCTACCACTGAGTTTCAGTATATCAATAAATGCAATCCATGTACATGAAACACAAACACCTTAAACCAAATCCAAGCAGTCCGAGCCCACTGTTTCCAAGGCACAACACTGTCAATCTGCAGCACACTCTAGCAATGCAACATTGAATGGGCCTATAGATTAACCAGTACAGACTACTGCAAATGTCATCTCACAGGTCTACTAACGGCAACCACTCTTTATCATGCAACTCTGGCTTATCACCACACCAGGTTAGAATAGGAGAAAGGGGTGAGAGAACATGTGTCTGGATTAAGTGCTAGCTTTCTGCTAAATTTGGTGTAATTAAGTTTAACCGTTTCGGCTGTAGCGTTGCATGCAATTGCAATGGGAAATGGCATGGCAAAGAAACGTTTTGAGACACACCCTTTTTCCTCCCCCAACTAGATGGATGACCCCAAAATGTTCCAGGAAGAAGCTGCGGTGGATGAGACTTTTATTTATTCATCATTCAGTGCCAAATGTATTAGCAAACCAAAATAAATCCATATATATATCATATATGATCATATATGATCAAGTCCCCATGTAGGGATGAAACGCGTAATGGCTGCCGTGTTGTTGATGTGAACCGACATGACAATAAACTAATCGGTATTGGAAGAACTGTGGTCCGTGCTCTTTTTGCCGTGGCTAAAGGGAAAAGTGCGGAGTGGAAGAGTGCTTGGCGATATATATATATATATATATATATACACACACATATATACACACACACACACACATAGAGTAAGGATAGCATAAATATGTGTATGGATATATATATATATATATATTACATAGATACATATACACACACACACACTCCTTGGCTTTTAGACAATGCTTGTTTTCATACAAAGAACATCGACAAACAAACTGTGGGTTATGGAAAGTCAAATACTGAGGAAACAGCAGATAGGTAATGCTCGTGGCAGATTTTGTTGCTAATCATGTTTGGAAAATTACAGAATCAAATTAGAAAGTACAAACAAAAGCCTACCTTTGTTTCTCTTCAATTCCGGCAAACCCTGATGTAAGAGGTGAACTAACAGCATCTCAGAGGCGCCAGGTTTATATGGCCAGTGACAAGTTCTGAGGTGTGTATGGCATTAGTAGCAAGTCAAACAAATGTCCAATCTTCAAAGTATTTAGATGAGTATATGTGTGTGTGATGTATTTGGACACGCCTGCAGCTCAAGCACCTGTCCCGCCCTGGCACTTACAGAAGGTGCGCAGCAATCACTGATATTAGCACCGTGGCTCTCCTTCTACCAAGACAGAGAGCTCCATTGTCCGGATGTGCAAGTTAGGAGTCAGGTGAAGTGGAAGTGGGCAGAGTCGGACTGTGTCAAACCAGGTCAAGGGACTAAAAGAAGCCCGATTATCGATTGATATAGCTGAAAAGGTTTATCAGAGAAATCAACAGTATGAACTGACCCACCTGGCCGTTAAACTGGCCCATAATTTCTAACCAACAGCCCACAGACTGATTTGTCAGGCCAGCCCACCTGACCCTGCCTGATAGCCCTATAGTCCAGCCAAAGGAAGTGGGCCGCTAGTTGCCAAGTTATTTACATTTGTCTTTAATGTCCTTCACAATGCTTTTTATCATGTTTGCGAGGTTGCACAGACAACTTCACAGGGCAGCAGAATCCAGTTTATTAATTACCAGAATTCTGCCAGCTCGTTCAGTGTAATAGAAATTATACAACTATTTGTATACATTGCATATATATGCAAATTAATTCATCCTTTTATAACATTGGTAAAAAACTAATGTAATCATGATGTGTCGTGAATGGTACATGCATTGAATAGCCCTATTATTCAAGTCCAAGTGAAGAAACTCAGCGGGTTTGAAACTTCCCAAAAAGTTCAAATACTCAAATCCAAAAAAAGCCTTCTCTCACTGCATAAGTGTAATAACCCAACTGTAAAAGTTACCACTGATCTGACAGCAGACAATAGTCTATAGAGCGTCTTCCCCATCCCGGAAGCATGCAAATTAAATAAGTGGCACACAGAGCTCCGCAACACACATATTTATTTTTTAACATACAACCACAAACTGCACATATTGCATCATAACTTTTATAACCACGTCTTAACACCTCCCAGCAGATTCTGGTTTAGAGTCCGCCCAGAACCCCAAAGGTCCTAATGTGCATAATCTCAAGACACTACATCTCCCCATTTGTTTAATAAAAAGGACAGCCAGCATTAGCATCCTAGTTCCTCAATGAGTCGTCAAGGCGTTCACACTGGTCATCCAGATCGGACAGGTAGGAGGGGGTGCCTCACTCAGGAGCGGATGAACATTGAGGTAGGTGTTTAAAGTGTGATGAGTCCTGTGTGATAAACTTTTTTGGGATGATGTGCTGGCACCATGTGTCCTTTGCTTGTTACAGCCCTCTAATGGTCGACTTCAAACTGAGTGTCTGTTTTTTTATTCTATTTCTATTTGACCAGTATCAAGCGCCCTATCCATAGACTGTTTCCTGGCTGCGTCCGCGCTTATCAGCATATTTTCATCTTACACTTTTGTGAAGCATCTGTGAAATGAACCTCATCAGCATTCATCAATTGGTCTGATGTCCATTGTGGTAGCTTGGTTCTGATGGCTCTCCCAAATAGTAAGGTGGCAGGACTCTCACCAGTTGTGGAGTGAGGAGTTGACCGATAGGCACAAAGTGCTTGGCACAAGCCTTGGTTGAGATCGATTCCCTCCATCAATGCTTGCTGAATTACCTTCTTGAGGGTGCCCAGGAATCATTCAACAACACTATGAGCTTTAGGCCAAAGAGATGTACTCTTTTGATGCTTGACATTGAACAAACAAAAAACTCCTTGAATTCTTTATGGCATTGTAAGGTGGGCCATTGTAAGTGATGGAGCAGGGTTTCGCGAAAATAAAACCTGCTCGGATTAAAACCTCGGTAACATACATTAACAGTGTGTTGTGAAAAAAATTAAATAAAATGCTAACATGGGGAAATGCTTTTGGGCATGTGTAAAATTAATGTGTGTACTAATGCATGAAAACTATGCCGCATTTTGCTTATAAGTATTAAATAAAATAAAAAGGCTAATGCTGTTTTAGTGCACGTGAATAATATCCTGCTAGGAGTAACACGGGTTGTGCATGGGTTAATGCAATGCTGGGATGGGTTGCTTTGAAATCACATTTTCATGAAAATAATAGATGTTTGTGTTTTGTTTATCGTAGTGAAACAAGTTTGGGCCTACACTTCTGTATGCCAGGATAGGGTTAAATCTTGTGAACGGAAAAAAATATATAGAAAAAGAAATAAGCTCTGATGGAGAGATGGAAATGCAAAGGCACAGAGTGCCCTTCCAGTCGTTCTGACTGACTGCCAAACTGCGGAAGAGCAAAAAGAGATATCGGTGGAAGCAAAGCAACTTCCTTATGAAATGGCAGAAGCAAAACAAAAAGAGCGTGAAAGACTTGCTACATTCGTTATATGTATTGCTCTTCAGGAAATACGTGCTGAGATTATGACCAGAAATGTTTCGTGGGTAAAGGATGTTGTAATGTTGAAAGTTTGAACAGTGAGCTAGTGAATAAAAACAGCCATGCTGAAAGTGGTGTGATTGAGACACCCCCATTCTTAGCCAATGAGAGTCGAAGATTTCATGAATTCTGAAACATATGTGGAATGGACATTTAGGTTTTAGGGTATAATTGTGGTGCCCTGGGGGTGCGATTTGTAGGTGTTGCCTGGAGCTAGTGGGAGATTGTCGTTGTCGTCTGTTTTCTGTTTCCAGATAGAGGCCTACCTATTCCTCTGACTTAATCTTTGCCGTTCGACTCTTCTCGAAGGCCTTGCTGCTCTACCTGGCCAGTGGGGTAGTTTTACAGTTTTCCCTTTGGGTTAGTATAATAATCCGAGTTTACATAAACTTTGCAAATGTATTTTTGTCTTTGAAACTTTTTTCTCTTCGCCTAGCCACTCCTTCAAAGCATTTATGAGTTTGCTTTCTTCTATTGCAATTATATGTTCACTGTGACAATTCGTGACTTACATTGTGTGACTGTACTTGATGAGTATTCCTTTTATTATTTCGATAAACATTTAACATTAAATATATCGAGTCTGTTATTATTTAGTAGTATAGATGAGTGTATAATTATTTACTATCAACTACTCAACTGCATTATCCATGGCCACAGATGTACTGTAAAGAGAAATGCAGGTTCTAAGTGCGTAATTGATAAGTTAGGTAAAAACTTGCATCAAACGGAACCCCAGCATGAAGGGATTAGTTGGGTAGTGTAAATGGGCCTATGTTTATGGAAATTATTGATCCCTGATCGCTGGATCATAAGTTTTGAGAATAGCAGGGATGCTCCATGATGCAAAGATGTTATGAAGCCACGCAATGGCTTTGTAATGGGTTGCCGATGTCAAGTCTTCCACCAATGTAAATCTCAAATATTCATCAATGACTACCAGCAGATGGTGCTCGTTTCCTAGAGGCACACAGAAGTCAACTGCAACTCTATCTCATGTATGCACAGGAAAATCAGACATTGTCAATGGATGTTGCGTTACCTTGGGGGATAAACAGTTAAAAAGGGGGAATGCGTTCAGCCCTTCCTCAACTTGTTCATCTAGGTGGGGTAACCACACTCAGTCCCTTAAGGCTCTGTTGGTGGCTACAATGCCACAATGTTCTTCATGGGCCAGTTCAATGATTTGCTGTCTCAAACTCATGAGTATAACAATGCTCTAACGTCTCAATATGATATCTTCTCACAGTGGCGGCTTCTCCCAGCCAGTAGTAGGGGCGGGAAGGGGGGGTTAAAAGGAAATATAAGAATAGAGCACTTATCTCTCCTCCGCCACATTCTCTCCATCCTCAACTTAAATCTGGACCAGAAGCACACAGGCTCACAGACTCCCCTACGCCAATCACAATGCTGCTGTCAGCAGGGTTGTGATTGGTCTGAGTGCCTTGGTAGGGTGCACAGACAGGCAGTGCATGTTCTCCACCCAGACTGTGTATTAGAGCCCGGTGGAGAACATGCTAACTGTGCATGACTGTTCGGCCGGCCCAGGACGACTGGCTAACCCGTCATGAGCACTTAGAAAGTGCCCCAACTACTCCTCCAAATGCTCTGTGAGCAGCCACGCCCTGCCGAGCAGCCTCAGCACAGAAAAGTAAAATTATAATAACCATGTGTTATTATCATTTTATTTTTATATTTTTGCAGTGCTAAAAAACAGTGGGGTGATGCTTCTCCGCCTTAGCGGAGGAGCCGCTCCTGCCTTCTGAGGTGACGGATAGCTCATCTTTTACATTTCTTAATTTTTTGTATTCAATGTTCAATGTTGCACACTCTTCTTCCATGATAGTACTGAAATTATGTCTTTGAGGCTGAGCATGCCCTTAACTGTGTTTGTAGGAGCAATAATTTGTTCCATGGACAGAGCTGCTGGCATGCTGGACCTCACAATGAAATTGAGATACTCTTCAGCCACTATGAGCATTAAGCTTGGTGATGTAGTGGCACTCGTCAAAAGTAGCCTGCTGGGTTTTGATCTTTCCCCGGCTTGTTTACAATTACGTAGTCATACTCTTGCATCCACAACCACCACCTCTCAATAGAAGTGGGCATCTTAGCTTTCGGGTTTCTGTAGATAGTGAGCAATGCCTGGTGTTCTGTGATGATAGTGAAACATTTCCCATATAAAAATGCATGAATATGTTTGCAGGCCCATAGTACAGCCAGACTCTCCTTCGATGGCTGAGAATATGCACATTCTGTTTCAGACACACTTCTACTGGGATAGGCCACACTGTGTCTCTAGACATTCTGATGGCAATTGTGTTGAACAAGGATTGCCCCCAGCCCCATCTACTGTGATTTCAATATGTTATGGGCCATTTCAGTTGCATTCTAAATCGCATGTTTAATGTCTTTGAAACTTTGGTTGCATTGAGGAGAGCACTGGAATAGGACATTTCGCTTTGCTAAGTCTCTCAATGGGGCACTCACTATAGCAAAATCACAAATGTATTTGGACCAATAACTGCCCATTCATAAGGATTGCAGCATGGTTACATCTTTTGGGGGGCAATTAAATGACAATGCTTGCACTTTATCCGGGTCAGGAGTCATTCCCCCATCAGAGAATAATGGGTGAAAAAATGTGAGTTTGGTTTTGTCATACTCACACTTTGCCTCATTCAAAGTGAGACCTGCATCAGCACGCAATTGGCACACTTGCATAAGGGCCTTGCCATGCCCCTTTTGCGGTGTCACAAATACCGGTATGTCATCACTGTAATTGCAAGCATGTGTGAAGGTTGAATTATTAGGTGGATAACATCCTGAAATATCTGCGCAGCCGAAGCCCAAAACTCAGTCTTTTGTATCTTAACAAACCAACATGAGTCAAAAAAGTACTACTGTACCTCCAGTTATCCTCCAGTTCAAGATGATGGTATCGTTTGTTCAGTTAAAGATGGGAGAAGACTTTGACTCCATTCATCTGGATGATCATGTTTGCAATGTGTGGACCAGGATGTCTTTCTCTATTGATTGTTTTGTTGGCCTGACACATATCAATACAAATGTGCACTGCATCTCCACTGTCCTTTTTTGGTACCACAACTATGGATGAAACCTACTGTGTGGGATCAGTAGAGCATTCAATCATGTCATGCTTCAACATTGTTTCTAGTTTTTTCTCAATGGCTGCTTGTGGATAGGAACTCTACGGTGCCATTGGGCAATAGGGCAATAGGGTGAATGTCCTCATCATTATGAAGTTGCACTTTCATTGTCTTGATTCTTCCTAGGGCAAGAAACAATGATGGGAACAGACTCTCAATTTCAGACTGCATGGTGTTTATGATTCCATATCAGCAGCTTGCCGATCTGCCCATTTTTCTGCCCTCACAGCCCTTAGCATTTTCTCTAAACTGAGTGTCTCTCTCAACTTGCATTTTCTGAAAGAGTCTGAGAAACAACCATCGATGACTCTGGGCACATGGCTCCTTCATCATTGAAATCAAACATCTTGTAGTGTTTGATAAGTGCACCAAGACTCTCAAAAAACTCATCTATCATTTCACCAACCTGTTGTTGTGCTTGATTGAAGCTGTATCTTACATAGTTGACATTCGGCACCGGATTGAACTTGGCTTCCAACACTTCTTTTATCATTTGGTACGACATTGCAGCAGTTTGTGAGATTTTCTTTTGCCCGTCTTTCACTCCACCACTGGCAAGTTTTTTCAGGTATTTAATGATCTTCTCATTGATTTCCTCTTCCAGCGTATCTATGAAATCATCGTAAGTTTTGATGCACGAGCCCACCTGTCAACTATATTCTGTTCCTTTGCTGTATCAAATGGTGGTGGTGGCTTCAAGAATGTGTGAGTTAACTTAGTGAACATTTGTGGTCCAAAGCTAGTTTTCTCGCTAGATATCTGCTAGAACTGGAACCAGACTCAGCCCACAAATGCAGAGTCCTGGGAAAACAAACATTTTAGTACCTCAAAAATAAATTGCTGAGTTTGTGGTTTGTTGACATGTATTCTCCTGCCCTTAGTGCTCCACTGCATAAGAATCATTTATCCTGACTTTTATTTTGGCCCTCATGTTAAGCTAGCATGTATGCTGAGCCCTAAGCCTGTACCTGACAATGTGAGTTCCAGAACCTATCCTGTGACTTGAAGGTGCACCAAATGTGGACAGAACACTGCTGTACATGTCCTAGGTTGAACACATAAAGCAGTAGTGGCAGCATACCATGTTTTGTGAATCCTTAGTGGAACCAGACCTTTTTAATCTGGGTTAATAGGAGCGTGTCCTACTCGGCCCTCTTGTGTAAAGTTCTGATGTTATATCAAATCTAGAACTTTGAAATATGAAGTGTATGTCAAGTGCATGTAGTGTGTGTAATGCATGCATGATATTAAGACACTGTGGGTCTGATTCACAAACTGCACTTTGTGGTATAGAACACACTACAAAATGCTGACACTGTGAAGGGGTTGGATGGGGATAAAGGAAGATGGCGCTCAAGCGTGTGCACTGTGAGTTTTCACTGGAGAAAAATTAAATGTGGTGCTGCCAGGTCAGGGGTACCAACCCAAGGAAAAACCCCTGCAATCAAGTGGGAGAACCCCACTTTCAGGAAACAAAGGTCCTGCGCACACGTTCAGGATAATACTATCAATAGTACCTGGTGGAGGAATGAAATAAGCTCAGAGTCTGTAGGATTATGAAAAAATGAAGATCGACATCAGGAAAATTAAAGAAAAGTATTCTTTATGTAAGTCAACATCTGACCAATACATAGCATACAATTCATCAGCCGACACGTGTTTCGTCACACCGTGTAAAGATATGACTCTTCAGGGCTAAGAAGGACATAAACAAAAGATGAGTGAGTAAGAATATAAATGCTAGGTCACAAAAAACAATCAGCATATATGTGCTGTGTAAAAGGCTCATAATTAAGAACAGACGTGCACCAGAAAATAAAGAAATGGAAGACAGAATTTGTGAAAACCAAGAAAAACACCCTGTTGTAGCTGGAATAGCTAGCGACTAATCAAAATGGAGACAGAAGTAAGAAATGTGTATGGGCAGTTATTTAGAGCCAAGGGACAAGTAGATGTCCTATAAGAGATGAAAGCAAGGTTTGAAGATGGTGCAAGGAAAGTGAGACCAACAGTGTCAAACAGTGGTCATGATCGAGGTATACCAAGAAAAATTCAATAAAAAACATGGCACGTATACAGTCGTAAGATGAAAAATGGTAAAGGCAAAAGAGTACGTGAAATAGAATAATACGTTACGAGATGAAATCATACTAAGGACAAGATTACCATGTCCATATGCGCACAATGTTCTGATGTTATATCAAATCTAGAACTTTGAAATATGAAGTGTATGTCAAGTGCATGTAGTGTGTGTAATGCATGCATGATATTAAGACACTGTGGGTCTGATTCACAAACTGCACTTTGTGGTATAGAACATACTACAAAATGCTAGTCACAAGCCTACATGCAAAGTTTACGCCTTTGGTTCTCGTTTCTCATTATGTGCAGGCATCTCTGACCCAACAGTGGAGTGTTTGCACACTCAAGAATGCGTTTTCATAGTAAATGTGGGGGGGCAAGGAGTTGTGGGTGGAAAAAGAGACATACGTACTACTAAAGGGAGTGAATTAGGAAGGATAAAGAAAGGGTTTAGGGCAGGCAGGGAGGAGTTTAAAGAGGAACGTCACTCACCCACAAAAAAATAAGCCCATTGCTATTCTCAAACTGCACTTTTTAAGTTACTAGTGCACAAAAATAAACTAGTAGTAAGTCGAGCACCACACATGGCCAAACACTGGTACTGCAAAACCCTCCCATGGAAAATAATAGAAGCAGGGACTTAAAAAACACACGGGAAATAATATAAAATTACATTTATTTTGTTAAGTAATTTAAGAATAAACTGCCTTTAATGCATTTAATAATTTAATAATGTACTTTCATATTAGATATTTGTTCTATAATTTAAGAAACAACATTTATTTAACAAATATATAATCAAATTTTAAAAATAAGTACAATACAAATATATTGAGTAGACTGTATGCATCACTTCCAAAAAAATGTAATGCATAGTTTAAGTATATTTTATATGTAACATTCTTTACATTTTTTAAAATATACGTTCATGAAAAGTATATAGCCAAATGCTGGAGATATATATAACAATGATTTCAACACTTGTAACACACCTGGTACAGAAAGGAATGATAGTTCTCAATGAATATATGATGTTACAATGCATGCAATTACAACACATGCTTTTACAACGCAGTCTTTACAGTGCAACTACCATTACATTACATAATTTTACAACGCATGCTGTTAGATCTGGGAGTCTCTAGTTGGCAAGGTAGGTACCACTGTCCAAGTAGGGACCCTTGCTTCTAGTCAGGGAAAGGGGAATACACTGTTAAGATAACCCCTGCTCACCCTCTAGGTAGCTTGGCCTGAGCAGTCTAGGCTATCAAAGGCAATGTGTAAAGTATTTGTACCAACACTCACAGTAACACAGTGAAAACACCACAGATTTACTCCACACCAGTTTTAGAAAAATAAGGTATCTTTACTAAAAACTTCACAAGACCAAATACTACAGACAAACCAACATATAATTCAAAAAGGTTACTTTAAAGATAGTTCAAGAGTTTGCAGAAAGTACTCCAGGATGTAAAAGTCAGTGTCTTGCACAATGCGACTCTCAATGCACAAAATGCGACACTTTCGTGCCCAACAGTACCTGGAGGTGCGATAAGATTCCCAAAAGCTATAACAAGGAAGATGGCAAAGGCGATGCGATACTCCTGAGATCCTGGGGAGGCTTTGCAGCAGCCCTGCTTCACGCAGCAGAGGTGGATGCGCCGGATCCGATCTGTAGGGGGAGGATGCGATGACTTTGGCTTTTGTTGTGTAGGTTTCTTAGGGGGAAGCTTCACGCACAGGTTCGATGCGACACTTTTCGATGTGGCACGATGCGCGGCGCAGCATTGACTTCCGGCGCCGCAACTCTCGATGCGCCACGGAACGGGACTCTGCGTCGACGCACGCAGCGACTGGAGACTTTCACGCATCGGCAGTGGTGCGGCTCGCAAACTGGTTCTGCGACGACCCTCGCAATGTCAGGAATCTTCACGCTTCGGGACGATGCTCGACGCACTCGGCGATGCGGGGACCCTGCGGGTTGCGATGGTGCCGCGATGAAATTTTCCTCGCACTCTCGTTCTTGCGACACGCAATCGGATGATGCGTTGGGTACCAGTTACTCTTTCTCACGCTTCTGCTTCCCAGCTCCCAAAACACAGCAAAACGACCTCCTGAGGCCCCAAGACTGGGCAAGCACTCCAAGGCAGGTCAGAACTCCTTCAGCAGAGTTCCAGGGGAGCTGGTGGTGAAGTCCTTTTGTTCCTGGGACTTCTTAACAGGGAGCCACCTCTTCTCAGGCCCTTGGAGATCAGAATCAAAAGAAAGGGACACAGCAAAGTCCTTCCCCTCTCCTTGGCAGCAAAGCAAAACAGCAAGTAGGCAGTCTTCTCCTCTTCAGTCCTTTTCAGCTTTCTCCTTGGCAGAGGTTTCTTCTTAGTTCCAAAGTGATCTAAAGTTTAGGTGTCTGGGGTCCTCTTCTTATACCCCTCCAAGTCTTTGTCTCTTTGTGTTTCAGTGGGGGGATTCCCCTGCTCCAACCGGTTCCTGGGTGTGCTCTGCCCTGGAGCACCTGGTTCCTTTCAGAGTGAGGGGCAGGGTCGTTAGACGCTCAGCAGGAGGTGGAGCCTTCTTTGTGCCAGCAGAGGCAGAGTCCTCAGCCTGGCCAGCAGGGGGTGGAGCCAGCTTTGTGCTGGCAGGGGCAGCCCTATTCAAACCCAGGGACTACTCCTCCCACCCATCTAAAGCAGATCTCCCTATTCACCCTGCTGCTGACTCATCCAGGCTCCTGGAGACACCTAGCCCATCACATGACACCAGTCAGCCAACCAGCACACAGGCACACAGGAAGGTTAAACAGGAGAATAGCTACTTTCTAAAAAGTGCTATTCTCACACAGTGAATTTAAAAACCATCTTGCTAAAAAGATGTATAATTAAATTCTGAACACAGAGATACCAAACTTGGATTTTCTATCTTGCCCTTATGGGAAGATAGGCATGTAAACAGCCTTCCCCATTCTATCCTATGGGCAAGATAGCCTCTCAGCAGTGAAAAACGAAAATGGCTGTAATTCACTACCAGGGCATGTTACACACCTCAGTACATGCCCTACCTTTCAGATACACTGCACCCAGCCCAGGGGGGTACCTAGGGCCACCATAGGGATGCCTGACATGTACAGAAAGGGAAGGATAAGGCCTGGTCAGTGGGTGCACTGGCCAGGTCGACATGGCAGTCCTGGACTGCACATAGGCACTGCAAGCAGGCCTAAGACATCATTTTAGCGCTACTCCTGTGGGTGGCACAATCAGTGCTGCAGCCCACTAGTAGCATTTGAATCACCAGCCCTGGCACACTCAGTGCACTTTACTAGGGGCTAACAGGTGTAACAAATATACCAATCATGGATAACCAATCAATATAACAATTTATACAGAGAGCATATGCACTTTAGCACTGATCAGCAGTGGTAAAGTGCCCAGGGTCCTATTGCCAACAACCACGGGTCAGAAAAAATAAAGGAGGAAGAAGCAAAAAGTTTCGGGATAACCCTGAAAAAAGGGCCGTTTCCAACACAACCCCCTTCCAGCCTAAAGCCAGGGTAGACCAAGCGATACCTCGCTGGGATTCCCTGCTTAGGGCGATAGAACACGGAAACTGTGCCAAACAGCAGGGCACTATTCCTGTTCTACGCCTTCCTGAACCCAGTTGGATCCCTCTATCCATACTCTCGGGGTCCACCAAGCCAACCCACGTGGAACCCTTCTCTTCACCTGTGGACACCACCTGTGCAGCACCTAGCCTTAACTTGCTCACAGGTGTGTCCCAACAGACAGACAGCAAGCTGCAGTGACCAGTGACAGTGGTCAGGGATGAGACCCAGGCCTTATGTCTCTCAGGGCTCTCAAACCCCTGTGGCGTCAGGGGGTGGGGGGCAGTAGCCCCAGGTGCTTGGCATGCTTTGTCCACTCCCTTCCCTGTCAGGTCGGGTCTGACAACCTGGCACTGACCGACCAGCCCCAGGCCTGTATCCGGTGGCTGGACAGGAGGCTGGGGTAGGCTTTTCCATACCCGGTCCTCCTCTTCCTTGGGGCTCTGTACCCTCCCACCTGGAGCGGTACCCCCTTCTAGAATAGTCAGGGCACCTGTGGCAAGTGTCCCGCACCATTCGCCCACCAGTTCAGGGGTTCTATCCTGCAACTGGGATTCCAGGTCAGGGGGGACACCCCGGACCTGGCCCTCCAACCTAGGGTCTAAGCCCTCCAGGTGAACCGGGGTCAGAGGTGAGGACTCCCTCCCTCTGCACCCCCTTCCAGAATTCTGCACCCTCCTACTCGGAGCGGTACACCTCAAAGACAAACTGGTAGAGACACTGCTTACAGATGTCCCTCCCTCCAGTTCAGGACCTCTCTCCAGCAACTGGTCTCCCAACCTAGGGTCTAAACCCTCAGGTTGCACCGGGGTCAGAGGCGAGGACTCTCTCCCTCTGCACCCCCTTCCAGAGAGCTGCACCCTCCCCACTGGAGTGGTACCCCTGGAAGCCAAACCGG
Source organism: Triturus cristatus (assembly GCF_964204655.1). Classification (NCBI taxonomy): domain Eukaryota; kingdom Metazoa; phylum Chordata; class Amphibia; order Caudata; family Salamandridae; genus Triturus; species Triturus cristatus. Next base: position 206,476,820 of record NC_140590.1, on the reverse strand, counting down.
TCAGGACACAGCTTACAGATGTCCTTCCCCCCAGGTCAGGCAGATCCTGAACCTGGCCTCCCAACCCAGGGACTAAACCCTGCGGTTGCACACCTGCCTGGCATGCCAGGACTTCTGGGGACTCACACAGTATCTCCCCGAGGGTGACACATGACTCATGTGTCTCGTGACAGTCTGCCTGGCGCAGATCTCCCGGCCCCTGTCCACCTGACAGTGTGCGAAGATCCCCAGGACAGAAGTGGTGTCACCATGGTCACTCCTAGGGGACTCAGCCCTTCTGGCTGGTCCCTGACCCACTGGTTCTCCCACTGGGGAACACATCCCCCTCTCACCCCTCAGTCTGGACTTCTGCACCCTCCCAACTGGAGCGGTACCGCCAGACACCAGAACCACTGGAGCTCTGTTTACAGAGGCTCCAGGTTCTCCTGACACTAGGAGATCCTCCTCAAATGGCCTACTAGCACTGTCTAGGCCCCCAACCTGGCGTTCCCTTAAGGAACCCACCAGGCCCAGAGACTGGGTTTCGGGCACCTTGGGACCCACATTCCCACACTCACCCCTTCTCCACTGAGACAGGACGTGAGCCCCTACACCCCTCCCACTACACTGGGACCTAACCGGGCTACACTGAACCTCTTCCACCTCACAGGTCTGGAAGATATCTGGGCCACTCCTTTTGGGATCACTCCCCAATGCCTCTCCAGACCTTTTGGCATCCAACCAAAGGTCTGCCTCCAACGCAAGCTCTCTGCAACCAGAGAACTCACACTCCACCGGGTGTTGGCATAGCTCTGGAAAACAGGGACTTAAAATATGCTCTCCAACAAATGAATCATACAGTCCCCCACAGTTGTTAACCAAGCTACCTTTTGCCTCACCCTCCAGTGCCTCACACAAGTACCCCACACCACTCTCCTGAGATTGGCAAGACAGTACCTGACTGTCCCTGTCACACAACTCACACTCTTCTGGGCGGTCTTCACACTCACACACCAAGGTTTCTACCATGGGGGAACCCCTCTCCCTGAACCTCTCATCTAGGGTCAGTAGAGTGTCCCTCCCACCACTAGGAATATGGTCCCCTGTGCCAGTTCCCCAATCCACTTCAGGGACACTGCACTCCACTGGAACTACATCATAAACCTGAACCCCCTGGTGTATGTCAACCCCCTCCCTCAAGTTAGGCGCCACATCTCTGGGTGTTTGTACCTCTCCCTCAGCACTGGATATTACAATCTTGCTGCCACCATCTGAGCTGGACTCCACCTCCAACTCAGCAAAGCTCACTTCTTGAGCTAACCATTCTTCTTCAGCTGAGACACTCATGGCATCAAGCCTCTCGAGCTCCAAATCAAGCTCCCTCATTCTTAATTCATGTGCCAAGGTCAATTTCAATTCTTCCAAGGCATACATCTTCTTGCTCTCTTCTACTTTGTTCTGGGTTTCTATTTCCATCAGCTTCAAATCAAGCCTCATGACTTCGAACTCATGATCTCTAACCCTTTGATTCTCCTCCAACTCCTCTGGAGTGAGACTCCTACTGGAATGGGAGCTGCCAGCCCTTGAGACTGGTCCGACCACGGGCAGATCTGGGGGAACAAAACCATTCTCTTCATCTGCATCATCTTCCTCTTGGGCCTCCCAACAGGCCTTCAAGAATCTTTGTAGCACATCCTTTCTAGATCCGCTTTTCACAGGGCAACCAAGTTCTTTGCAGAATTGCTTGAGCTCCTCAACTTCGTACGAATACAGATCCTCAATGGAAAACTCCAATTCCGCCCTCTCACTTGTTGCCACCTGAGACATGATGCTCTTGAAGAGTTACCCAAAAATAGAATCACAAAATACAGTATGTGGTTGTCTATTGGTCTGCACTCCTAGTGATGTACACCAATTACTGTGGGTCAAGTACAAATACAAGTTCAATCCTCACCGCTGACCACCAATGTTAGATCTGGGAGTCTCTAGTTGGCAGGGTAAGTACCACTGTCCAAGTAGGGACCCTTGCTTCTAGTCAGGGAAAGGGGGATACACTGTTAAGATAACCCCTGCTCACCCTCTAGGTAGCTTGGCCTGAGCAGTCTAGGCTATCAAAGGCAATGTGTAAAGTATTTGTACCAACACTCACAGTAACACAGTGAAAACACCACAGATTTACTCCACACCAGTTTTAGAAAAATAAGGTATCTTTACTAAAAACTTCACAAGACCAAATACTACAGACAAACCAACATATAATTCAAAAAGGTTACTTTAAAGATAGTTCAAGAGTTTGCAGAAAGTACTCCAGGATGTAAAAGTCAGTGTCTTGCACAATGCGACTCTCAATGCACAAAATGCGACACTTTCGTGCCCAACAGTACCTGTAGTTGCGATAAGGTTCCCAAAAGCTATAACAAGGAAGATGGCAAAGGCGATGCGATACTCCTGAGATCCTGGGGAGGCTTTGCAGCAGCCCTGCTTCACGCAGCAGAGGTGAATGCGCTGGCTCCGATCTGTAGGGGGAGGATGCGATGACTTTGGCTTTCGTTGCGTAGGTTTCTTAGGGGGAAGCTTCACGCACAGGTTCGATGCGACACTCTTCGATGTGGCACGATGCGCGGTGCAGCGTTGACTTCCGGCGCCGCAACTCTCGATGCGCCATGGAACGGGACTCTGCGTAGACGCACGCAGCGAATGGAGACTTTCACGCACCGGCAGTGGTGCGGCTCGCAAACTGGTTCTGCGACGACCCTCGCAATGTCAGGAATCTTCACACTTCGGGACGATGCTCGACGCACTCGGCGATGCGGGGACCCTGCGGGTTGCGATGGTGCCGTGATGAAATTTTCCTCGCACTCTCGTTCTTGCGACACGCAATCGGATGATGCGTTGGGTACCAGTTACTCTTTCTCACGCTTCTGCTTCCCAGCTCCCAAAACACAGCAAAACGACCTCCTGAGGCCCCAAGACTGGGCAAGCACTCCAAGGCAGGTCAGAACTCCTTCAGCAGAGTTCCAGGGGAGCTGGTGGTGAAGTCCTTTTGTTCCTGGGACTTCTTAACAGGGAGCCAGCTCTTCTCAGGCCCTTGGAGATCAGAATTAAAAGAAGGGGACACAGCAAAGTCCTTCCCCTCTCCTTGGCAGCAAAGCAAAATAGCAAGTAGGCAGTCTTCTCCTCTTCAGTCCTTTTCAGCTTTCTCCTTGGCAGAGGTTTCTTCTTAGTTCCAAAGTGATCTAAAGTTTAGGTGTCTGGGGTCCTCTTCTTATACCCCTCCAAGTCTTTGTCTCTTTGTGTTTCAGTGGGGGGATTCCCCTGCTCAAACCGGTTCCTGGGTGTGCTCTGCCCTGGAGCACCTGGTTCCTTTCAGAGTGAGGGGCAGGGTCGTTAGACGTTCAGCAGGAGGTGGAGCCTTCTTTGTGCCAGCAGAGGCAGAGTCCTCAACCTGGCCAGCAGGGGGTGGTTCCAGCTTTGTGCTGGCAGGGGCAGCCCTATTCAAACCCAGGGACTACTCCTCCCACCCATCTAAAGCAGATCTCCCTATTCACCCTGCTGCTGACTCATCCAGGCTCCTGGAGCCACCTAGCCCATCACATGACACCAGTCAGCCAACCAGCACACAGGCACACAGGAAGGTTAAACAGGAGAATAGCTACTTTCTAAAAAGTGCTATTCTCACACAGTGAATTTAAAAACCATCTTGCTAAAAAGATGTATAATTAAATTCTGAACACAGAGATACCAAACTTGGATTTTCTATCTTGCCCTTATGGGAAGATAGGCATGTAAACAGCCTTCCCCATTCTATCCTATAGGCAAGATAGCCTCTCAGCAGTGAAAAACGAAAATGGCTGTAATTCACTACCAGGGCATGTTACACACCTCAGTACATGCCCTATCTTTCAGATACACTGCACCCAGCCCAGGGGGGTACCTAGGGCCACCATAGGGATGCCTGACATGTACAGAAAGGGAAGGATAAGGCCTGGTCAGTCGGTGCACTGGCCAGGTCGACATGGCAGTCCTGGACTGCACATAGGCACTGCAAGTAGGCCTAAGACATCATTTTAGCGCTACTCCTGTGGGTGGCACAATCAGTGCTGCAGCCCACTAGTAGCATTTGAATCACCAGCCCTGGCACACTCAGTGCACTTTACTAGGGGCTAACAGGTGAAACAAATATACCAATCATGGATAACCAATCAATATAACAATTTATACAGAGAGCATATGCACTTTAGCACTGATCAGCAGTGGTAAAGTGCCCAGGGTCCTATTGCCAACAACCAAGGGTCAGAAAAAATAAAGGAGGAAGAAGCAAAAGGTTTCGGGATAACCCTGCAAAAAGGGCCGTTTCCAACACATGCCAATACTACGCATTTTTTAAAACTACCATTACAATGCATACCATTACAACGCAGAATTTTTTAAGTGCTACAGTAGGGTAAGTGTTAGATAATGTTGGGGGGGGAATTATTATTCCCACTCCAGTGAGTGCAACAGTAGGGAAAGTGTTGGATAGTGTAGGGGTAAATATTCCCATGTACCCCAAAACCCACACTCACCCTAATGGTAAATAAATCTCCATTACTTACCTTATAATGCGTTGTAATGGCATGCGTTGTAATGGTATGTGTTGTAATGGCATGCGTTGTTGCTAGTCTGGTTACTGCATTTATGTTGTTGGACAGTCTGTTGTCAAGAAATGTTGGACAACTAACACACTGTGTATAAATACCATCCTGATACAACTCTGTTTACTTTGCGTTATGTCATAAAACTAACATTTTGTGCTCAGTGTAATAAAAAAAAGATGAATGCTCTTGTTCTCCAACATTGTTACACTTATCTAAAGCAAAAAGCAACTACCTTACTTCACATACTGCACTCATTTTGTACGGAAAACATTCTAAGAGTATAACTCTATACAAACATAATCAGTTGCTGTCTAACATTAGAATATAATTTAGTGGCTATTGGTAGTCTCCCTCCAGCATGTTAAGTCTCTGCCTGTGTGTGGACGTTCTCCTCCGCGTGTGGTGTGGCATTCTGCACTTGGGACAGAGACTCCCCACTCAGGGTGGAGATCTCCACATATTGCTAATTAACAGACACATTGCATACACAATTGTTTTAATTCTGAGCTATCCGTTCTTCAAAGAAGCATCCTCCTCCATCTTGCTCCTACTTTGTCAAATTGTGCCCCCAACATGACTGAGGGACATGAAGAGAAGGCTTCCATTTTTCCTTAAAGTGAATTAATAATAATAATCCACAAATTTTAAAGCATGAACAATCACCCGTAAGGGTCTCTAGGCGCTGGGGGCCGTCGGGAAGATTAAGCAAGCTATTGCCCAGAGTCACATGGTGCTGGGCTAATCTGCCGCCGGCGCCGGGGATCGAACTGTGATCCCCAGATTCCGGAGTCAGTTGACCTGGCCGCGGCGCCACACTTCTTTCCATCATCATCAGTGAGGGGAATGTAGCCAGGTACCCTGAGCTTTATGGAATAACTGATATGCAGTTGAGCAAGGTAGGGCAGGCTCAAATATTTAAGATTTGTACTGCCAGCCACATACACAGCACCCCCACATGACACCACTCTACCAGCAGGTCCTGAAAGCTCTTTGGCAACCCTCCATGCTCAGATGAAAGAGTGTGAGCAGCAGAGAGACGGTAGGTACCTGTCTATTTGTATTTGGCACATAGATGTGTGTGTGTTCACTGTGAGCTATAACATAAACTAATTTTTCTGATAGTTAGGATAATTCATATTTGATTTGTTGCTTTTTATTTTTTGTTGTCTTTGTCTTCACTACTATTCAACTAATTGAAAGGGTGACATTGTGTACCTTTGCATTACTTCTTAGGTTTAAATATTTTTATTAAAGTTTTCAACAGAGGGCGGAATGGCAACAAGCAATTACACTTTCCCCCACCCCTGCGGGAACGGGATAAACTGGGCTCGCCGCCATTCATCTGGAAAGTTTTATTTTATAAGTTCACACAATTAATAATATATTGTTAGAATTATATTTTCTAGAAGACAGTGTGTGTAACCTGTTGTAAACCTAAAATTATTTTTCACATTACTAAACTCATACCTAACCGTGCACGCGCTTTGAATGACTAATAAGTAATCTGTATTGTGATCTAGAAATGTAATGGACTTCTAATTTACATTGTTTTCATATAAAAGCACAGGATAGCAGGTAGATGTGCCAACATTGTCAGCTATAATTATATAGATATATATTTAATGAGTTAACAAATTCTCAATTTTTGTATTTCGTTTCAGTGGGCCGTGCTAATCAACTAGCTTGGAGGCAGGCACATTGCCTTGATACAACTAGCAGGGAAGAGGAGGAACCCAATACCAGCAGTGGTAGTGCATCCACCAGGAGAATTACTCAATCTGCCACCAAGGGACTCTAGGTAGAGCTTGAACAGTCTCCTGAGGGGCAGTGGATGTCGGCATCACAAGGTAGTGGGAGGAAGCTGAAGGTTGTCCTCCTCACCTTAAAACAACCAAAAGTGCTGTCTCTAGAGCAAGCCCCATCACTATCTGGTCCTGCATTGGCCAGCCAATTTACATCTGTACCCAAGCAGGATTGGGTGCGGAAAGTGGTGAAGCCAAAGAGCCACAAGCCAGGACCCATCCTCTGGCTTGGGGGTTGGACTTCATTTTATAATTTAACAATGGACTGTTCTCTTCTTTATGGACTATGGATTTTTTTTAGCTCTTTGTATAAAGACTGACTCCCTTGAAGTTGCCTGTTGTTTTTGTTTTTTATAATTTGCCGAACCCCTCCACGTTTCCATTTCTCACCTGCCTTAAGAGTTCATATGTTTTCATTTTGGACCTCATTTTGAAGAAGCCTTAATTACTTTGTTTGTTATAAGAAAAAAAACATTCTAACAATATAGATAATTTGAACTCAAGCAAAACTTTCTTTCTTGAATTTACTATATAAACTATATGATGCATTCTATGTCCTTTCAAGGAAATTATTAGTTGATTTGAAAATGCTTTCTATATCTCTGTTCAAATTTTAAATGCCTTACCTTTAAAAGTATGCAAAAAAGAAAGGTAGATATCACTACATTGTTTGTGAAATGAAACTAAAGCATTGAACACAGATGAAAGTGCTCATAGTTTTAATTTTAGAAATGGTGCGAAAAATAAATAAACTTCCTTATTACAGAGGTTTTCTCCTACTGCTCCACCTATGCAATGCTGGTGGTGGAGAGCGTATTTCAGACTGTGGACATGTTCTATGTTCTGGGTGGTTGTGCAGATGATACAGGTGGTGTAGATGATGCTGCAGTTGTCACAGGTGATGTAGGTAGCACTGCAGTTGGTCCTGCAGGTAATGCAGGTAGTTGTTCAGGTGGTGCAAGTGGAGCAGGTGGTGATGCAGATGGATGGTGTAGATATCCATATATAATCTCCTGCATGGCCAATGGTCAGGCTCTTGCTCCCTCTTTCCTAAAAACTCTTAGTCCTTGAAGTGAGTTTGCAATTTAATGTAGAGTAGTCCTCATTGCACGAACATCCAGCCGCACATCAGTTTGTTGCTGGAAAAGTTGATTTTCCCAGTGGCCAGCATCAGCCTATGCCAACCCATCCGCATCTGTGCCTGTCTCAAATGGCTAGCCGGTTGACCAGCATGGCAATGGGTGAAGCCTGGGAGGCTGTGTGGAGGAAATTCATAAATGGGGGACAACTACTCCTTACCAGGTGTGTGGTCCCTGTCAGGTGATTGAAATGTAAGGGATAGTATAGAGACACATCTGATGAATGGGCTGGGTGTGGGTGATTGCTAAATAAGCAGACATAGCTTCTGTGGATGCATGCCTAATAGCATGGGACTAGAAATCCTCAGCAGGGATTTAAGAGGAACACTACTGCCCAGCTGTGAATTGCCTTCTCAGCATTTTTGGTGTGGGGGCAACAGTGCCCTCCTCTTCAAACAGCTCCTGCACCTCCTTCCTCTAAAGGTTATTATGTTTTTAGGCAAAGTCAACATATAGGCCAGAAATCGCGAGCAGCTGTGGCCTACTTATCGAGTAGAGTTTCTACTTGAGGAGTAGAAAAATTAACTCAAAAATAACTTCGATTTTATGGGTCGGAGTTATGGGCGATGGAAAATTTGAAAGATATGGTCCTTGCCGAAAATAAATTTATTAGGGCAACACTGAACCTGCCTGTAAACACTCCCCTCCTGCCACTTAGACTCGATCTTGGCCTTAGACCTATCAACCATTTTGCTATTCTTAGGGCACTCCTGTTCTGGGTTAGGATTTGGACTAGTGACACTCAGGTCCCGGTCAAGAAGGCCCTGGCAGAATTAATCACTCTGCAAAGACAAACAGGTCACATTAAATGGCTTAATAAGATTAAGGATTGGTTTCTAAGGCTAAGATTAGGGCCCTTCTGGGAGGACCCAGGGTCCATTAGAAAATCAATGGTTCCTCTACTTAAAAAAAGGTTCGGGAAGTACACAGATTGTCAAAGTTTAGAAAATCACACGCATGGCATTTTAACCTCTAGTTTTCTTGATTTTAAAGGATATGCTGGTTTTGAGCTGTTTATGGATGTCATTGAACCACCCCAGACAAGAGCCTTATATATCCAATTTAGGTATGGTTCATTGCCTCTAAATTCAAGAAGTATCTGGGAAAATGCATCCATATTGCCAGTATGTCCCACCTGTCAAGATTCCCCTGAGACCATTATACATTTTTTATTCTTTTGCCCGTCTTATGTGGATCCTCGGAAAAAATTGATTTTGCCTGTATATCGCTCCTGAAGCTTCACACGCCCAAATGATGCACTAAGAATTTTTGTGTCTGACTCCACTAGTTGGTTGGTCTTTGCAATTTCAAGATACTTATTGTTTGCTTGGTGGAAAAGATCCAAACTAATCAAAAATGCATCCGTGATCAACTTACAACCTTAACAAACAATTCTTATTGAATTGTCCTATGAATTGTTTTTAATATGGCAAAATATTCACTGTTTTAAAAAAAGCCATAATGCTGCTATCTATGTTACGGGATGCTTTAAATCAATTTTATTTTAAAAATGATGTATTGTACTGTAATTTTAATTGTTTTTACTCATATGATGTGTTTTGATTTTACTATGTAAATGATCATACATTTGATCGAAATAAAATATATAGATATTCTACTCAAACAGATGGTTTAGGTTGTGTATTAGTGTGAAAAGCATTTATGATTATTATTATTATTTTGTCAACAGGTAGGAAGTGCACAGAGACTCCAACTTCCTCTTCCTGACCAGAAGGCTCCTCCCACTCCTTTGTCCATGTCCAGGTCACTTATCATTTGGATTGGAGGTGAATGATCACAATTTCTGCTGCATATATATATACTATAGTATTTTATAAGGGATTTGTTTTTGTCACAATTAAGTTATAAAACGTTTGGATAAGGGTATTGTTAGATAGAGGGCATGCACCAGGATATATTTGAAATTATATTCATTTTTTAAAATTTGATTGTGGTTGTGGTGGGTGGCCTGGAATTTTAGTAGATGCCTAGTATGTTTTTGCATTTGATTTTTTAGCTTTTATAAGGGAAAAAGGTTGCACATTTAAGTACATTTTCTCCATGTTTGTTAATTTTGCATTTATCTTACCATGTGGACTAGACTGCCCATGGACCATCCATCCATTACTAGTTATTGGGTATAAGAAACAACTATTTCTATGGTATGTGTTGTTTTAAAACATATATTATTCAGACCAGGGAATGTGTTGAATTAAATCATGCAAAAAAATGCTTTTTTAGCATTTCACCTTTTTATTCTGCACCTTGTGTCTGTCATGGGTCTCTTTGGACATAGATGCACACCAGCATTCACCTTTTTATGGATTGTTCAATTGTTTCCCTGGCCTGCAGCCCCTGTCTGCCATAGATCTCTTAGGTCATAGACGAGCACCAGCATTCACCTTTTAAGCATCATTCCAATTTTTTGCTGGCCTGCTCCCCCTACCTGCTATCGGTCTCTTAGGCCATACACGCACACCAGCATTCACCTTTTTTAGGATTATTACATTGTTCCCTGGCCAGACCGCCAGCCTGTGATAGGTCTCTTAGGCCATAGGCGCACACCAGCATTCACACTATTAAGTATTTTTCTATTTTTCCCTCCACCTGCCTGCCTGCCTTCCACAGGTGTCTCACCTTAGAGGCACATAAAGCTAACTTTTAAATCTGTATGTTGTTGCTATCCTAATTGAAATATTATTTTATGGTTTGGATTGTGATGTTAATGGATGCACTATTGTTGCTAATTATTTGGGAATGGGATAACCTCACTAAATTATATTAGCTGTATGAATACTTCAGACTGCAAAATTGGCACATTTCACAGAAGGTTTTTCTTGTTTGTTTGCTTTTAGGTGCACAACAGACATCAGCCACAGTACTGCCAGACAGAAGGCCGGCACAAAATGACGCCAAACCACACTGCGTCAGTCCTTCTTTGACTGTTTCCACTTCTGCAGCTAAGAGCCAACTAGCAGAGCTTGAAGATGGCCCCAAAGAAAGGTGTTACTGCCAAGCAATTGTGCTGGCCTCCCCTTTTTTTAGGAAACGTGATGCGCTTCCGCATAATCCTTCGGGAAGCAAGCTGGGAGCAGCACTCCTACATAAAAGGCACCACCCCAACCTACGCCCAATGCCATGTCTTTCAGCGAGGCAGTCACTGCTGGAACACAGCAAGCACTGAGTCTGAATTGGATTTATCTCAGCCTCAAACTACTCAATCATTGCACTAAACTGAGAAAAGTGGACAACAGGAGCAACAGTTCTTGCTGAAGTAACAACCAAACATGAGGTTGAGCTTCCAGCTGAGCAAGATGTATGTATCTCTTGATGATTTGGGAAAAAGGGGGTGGTTATGGACAGAGTTTCTGAATGATGCAGAATACTCTTACCAAGTCAAGAGATCATGGTTTTAATCCATCACCGTTTTTTAGCTCACTGCACCATCCCAGCTCAGAACCAGGCTACATGCAAATTAGTCTGTACCTGTCCCAGTGCATGATGGGAACAGGGCAAACCAAACTACCAAGCCAATTCTTATACTGGGAAGGAAACAAGCTTCCGGGGACCGGTTTCTGGCATCACAGCCTTCGTCGGCCCGGCTTGCCTGAATCCTGATGGTGCAATGAGCAAGGGACTCACGTCTGAGCATACCCTCCCACACTGAGTGTGGATAGTATTTTATAAGGGATTTGTTTTTGTCACAATTAAGTTATAAAACGTTTGGATAAGGGTATTGTTAGATAGAGGGCATGCACCAGGATATATTTGAAATTATATTCATTTTTTAAAATTTGATTGTGGTTGTGGTGGGTGGCCTGGAATTTTAGTAGATGCCTAGTATGTTTTTGCATTTGATTTTTTAGCTTTTATAAGGGAAAAAGGTTGCACATTTAAGTACATTTTCTCCATGTTTGTTAATTTTGCATTTATCTTACCATGTGGACTAGACTGCCCATGGACCATCCATCCATTACTAGTTATTGGGTATAAGAAACAACTATTTCTATGGTATGTGTTGTTTTAAAACATATATTATTCAGACCAGGGAATGTGTTGAATTAAATCATGCAAAAAAATGCTTTTTTAGCATTTCACCTTTTTATTCTGCACCTTGTGTCTGTCATGGGTCTCTTTGGACATAGATGCACACCAGCATTCACCTTTTTATGGATTGTTCAATTGTTTCCCTGGCCTGCAGCCCCTGTCTGCCATAGATCTCTTAGGTCATAGACGAGCACCAGCATTCACCTTTTAAGCATCATTCCAATTTTTTGCTGGCCTGCTCCCCCTACCTGCTATCGGTCTCTTAGGCCATACACGCACACCAGCATTCACCTTTTTTAGGATTATTACATTGTTCCCTGGCCAGACCGCCAGCCTGTGATAGGTCTCTTAGGCCATAGGCGCACACCAGCATTCACACTATTAAGTATTTTTCTATTTTTCCCTCCACCTGCCTGCCTGCCTTCCACAGGTGTCTCACCTTAGAGGCACATAAAGCTAACTTTTAAATCTGTATGTTGTTGCTATCCTAATTGAAATATTATTTTATGGTTTGGATTGTGATGTTAATGGATGCACTATTGTTGCTAATTATTTGGGAATGGGATAACCTCACTAAATTATATTAGCTGTATGAATACTTCAGACTGCAAAATTGGCACATTTCACAGAAGGTTTTTCTTGTTTGTTTGCTTTTAGGTGCACAACAGACATCAGCCACAGTACTGCCAGACAGAAGGCCGGCACAAAATGACGCCAAACCACACTGCGTCAGTCCTTCTTTGACTGTTTCCACTTCTGCAGCTAAGAGCCAACTAGCAGAGCTTGAAGATGGCCCCAAAGAAAGGTGTTACTGCCAAGCAATTGTGCTGGCCTCCCCTTTTTTTAGGAAACGTGATGCGCTTCCGCATAATCCTTCGGGAAGCAAGCTGGGAGCAGCACTCCTACATAAAAGGCACCACCCCAACCTACGCCCAATGCCATGTCTTTCAGCGAGGCAGTCACTGCTGGAACACAGCAAGCACTGAGTCTGAATTGGATTTATCTCAGCCTCAAACTACTCAATCATTGCACTAAACTGAGAAAAGTGGACAACAGGAGCAACAGTTCTTGCTGAAGTAACAACCAAACATGAGGTTGAGCTTCCAGCTGAGCAAGATGTATGTATCTCTTGATGAACCATTGGCGTCCCGACATTCAGCAAGAAAAAGAAAGGGTACTCCATCATCTTCTCAAAGCACCCCTTCTGATAATCTGGACCTGAACTGGACCCGGGCTGAGTCCAAGACCCACCACAAGAGGCAAGGGAAAAGGAACATTCCTGAAAGCCGTACGATTATTGAAAGGGAAAGTGATGATGATGAACCAGTGACTGTCAGTATAGAAGCTGGCTCACAGGACACCGATATTACACTCCCTATTTAACTTTCTCAGAGGAATGTAGCACTGGTCGCACCACCATCACTGCCTACTTCCATATTTGCAAGGCCCCTGCTGTGACCAGCATCCACCACTACCTCAGAAGTACGCACTGCAGATAGGCAATCAATACAACCAACTACTTCCAGTTCTTCAGTCATTGGCAATGGCACACTAAAAAAAGCTCTCCTCTCCAGTTAAGATAAGGAGTGGCAAGATATCTTCTACGGATTACATCACACGGCACACGATATCTCAGGCACAGAATCAGGCTATAAGGTCGCTTCGTTTACTTCAATTATACATTTGTAGCTTTGTCGTTCTCAATGTATATGCTTATGTTTAAACTATGTAATCAATATTGTCTATTGTCTTTATATTCCACATAACCTGTATTGTACTTTATCCAGCAATACTTGATGCTCTTAATGCAAGTGTAGTATAAGTTACGCAATCTTAATGGAGTTGTGAACAGTGTTTGGCAAGCGGGACTGCTTGAGGGATCTTATACATATCACATATGGAGTGCTGGTGCACGGGATAGGGGTGGGTTTTTAAGAAGGGAGGACATAAAGGCTCCTAATGAGCAAGCCTCACGTTGATAGTGAGTGCGGGCCGGTAGAATCATGACAGAGTAATCGATGGGGTGCATTTTTCGAGAAGTTGTAGAATGCCTGATATGGGCAGCTATTCAAATTTTAACTATTAACAATAAAGGAGACTAAAACCTTAACTCTGCAGGAAATGGGGTATGTTATGTGTCTGTAAGGAAAAATTAATGATATATTGGCGGAGTGGTTCATTAGGTGAGCGTAGTTAGTGTTATCTAAGATACAACCAAAATATTCCCTACAAGGGGGCATATTATCAAGACAGGCGATAAAATTATCGCCGCTTTAGCGGCAGAAAACTGCCGCTAAAACAGCGATAATGGGCTTGATAATATGCTCTATGGAATTCCAATTGAAGCTCAGGTTAGATCATATTATCAAGCCCATTATCGCCGTTTTAGCGTTTTCTGTCTTGATAATATGCCCACAAGGGAGGTAACCTGCTCTAAATACTTACAGATGTAGCGTCTACTACCACTGATGGCTAAGGAAGGCACATGTGGGGGGATTGTTCAGTATTCTGTGGCTTCTTAACTCTCTTTGCTACTCTCATTACTTCTTTTCTCACTCTTGCGTTTCCATTTTATTATTTTAGATGTAAAACACAAAGGTCCGACCGTGATACGCCGCGTGCCTCGGGGTTGTAGGCTACAGGCTGTGTAATATCTCTATGCGCTCCACTCGCTGCCGGCCAACGGTAGTAGGCAAAAGCTGTGATAATGCTCTACAGGCAATAATAATAAACAATTGTCCCTAAAAGAAGCGCCTAACATTAGTTTACTGCGCCCTCTTGTGGTTGATGGAACATACACCTCAAACTGGTATAAATGATATTTTAGTGTATGTGAAAGAATACGGGCATAGTTATTCAGAAACATAGGGTATTGCATTCTTATTGCAGTCAGAATATTGCATGCCACACAGCATTATACCACTGGATTGTCCATTCTAAAACACAACCAACAGTGCTTTGGAACAAGTTGCTATCAAAACTACTTGAACAAAGATAAGAGCCGTTTAAAACTTAGGAGTTTTGTTTTTGTGCAAAATAGCAGGAAATGTATTAATGTCTTCAAACTTAGTCAGAGGTCGGTCTTCAATGAGCAAATTTAGCCACAATAGAGCTGCTATGTAACATGCCTGGACGGAATTTTAAATATAAAGTGCGACGTGCATCAGGGTCAATTTCATGTAAATATTTTTAATGCCATCTAATGCTCTGCTCGCAGATAGCTGTCAATGTATTGTGAGGAGGGTGCACATTCGACACGAGAGTGACATTTCATGCTCATATGGGCGTCTTTGACCATACGCGCTGTGCTGCCCTCCTCTGGTCCTTTCAGCCATTGTCGTATTGTGTCCCTCTTGGCATCCTTGCATCATTAGTGCATTTGATGGCCCTGGCCCCTTCCTGGAGGTTGGCATTCTCCACCCCCATACCCCGACTCCCTTGAGGCCATAGAACCGAGCCCTTCCCGCACTCTCTCCCCACCTAGTCCATCTGTCCTCCCTTTCATTCCACCCCTGCCTCCCTTTCTAACCGTTATCTCTCGTCTTTCTGTCCATCAGTGCTCCCCTCTTTCCTGGTCCTGCGCCATGTCGGTGGCCATTCCCTCTGCCATCCTCTTCTCCTTGTGGAAAATGTATTAAGCATTGAACCCTGCTACTGAGGACTAACTGAGGCAAAGTCCTGAATGCACCCGCCATGGCGACTGGCCACGTCCTGGGGCGAATGAAACGAACAGGCATGTATGTCAAGGAGCTGGCACCCTTGTAAGACCGCCTGCTTCTTCTGGATCAGGCCTCTTGACGCGATATGAAAACTAATATCCATGGAACTGCAACACTGTGACTTACTTAGAATAATGATGGTGCTGCTCTTTGCAATTCCCTAAGTTTGTGATGCTGGTGCCACGCAGCACGACAAGCAATGGGAATACAAATAGAGCACATACCCAAGAGGAGGAGAGAGGGGCAGGCGGCACAGAGAGGCAACTCAACCAATCTGTGCACATTTGTATGCGCCTGTGAATGCACGCATCGCTACATTAGAGCCAGATCTGGCAATTGTTGTTTGATTATAGGTTGCATAATGGAACTGAAAATGATTGCCAGCTAATAGTGATGGATAAAAAGTGGAATCAGAAATAATGTTAAAAGGCTGCCATCTAGAGGCACAATATGTTCACAATGTCACACAAAATCCTTCTATATTTACTGTGATAATAACATGAACTAAACATAATTTTGAATCGGATCATAATTTCTTTTAAATAATTAAAAGTGTTGATTAAATCAAGGGCAATATAATTACATTTCCAGGGTTATTTATAAAGAGAGAATGCAGAGACATAAATCAGCAGCAATCAAGTTTATGGGAAGGAATGATTACACCTGAATATGTTGCTCTGGTTAGCTCTCTTGCACCAAAAAGACGTATCTGCAGAAGCCCGCAGCATTTTTGTCTCAACAGGCCACTGCACGCTTCCGCAGCGGGTCATCTATTTCCAGGTACATACAAGTGGATTCTTGTAAGGAAAAATGTAACTGGTGCGGTGGTTTCATTGGCTGAGGTGGCTGATAAAATCAAGGTGAAAACCCTGCATGGTCTTTGGTACCCATGCATCCTGAGTAAGAGTATGCCAATTGGGGAGAAAGAATTCAACTTGGCTCTGCAAATGCACTTCGGAGGCATAGAGTACTCTTACCTATAGTATTGTGGGACTGGGATCTTGTTATGGGACGGCCTCTGCTAAAATGGTGCTGGGAGAACCATTGCCTGGTTGGACAGAATGTACCTCCCCTAGAAGAGTCTTGCCAGTCTCCTCTACAACGACCCTATGTACCTCTGGGAGGGCCTTGGTAAAAGTAACAGCTTGGTGAGCGGCCCCTACCTCACCCAGCTGTATTAAGAGGCCAGCTTGAAATGCCCTCTTGATATTTGATTGCGCTTTATCCAGGGATGTGAAAGTACTGATGTACTTTGAAATGTCCTTCAGAAATGTGTCACCAAAGAAGTGACTCTTGGCTAAGAGGCCAGCTCAGTCAAGTTTGAATCCATGAGCATGGAATGGAATGGAAAGTACATTTGTATAGCGCAGCTATCACTCCAAGGAGCATCTTGGCGCTAGGTGTCAACAAAAATCGAACATGTTGGCTAACTGATGTTGTTCGAGGGCTCCTGTGCATGTTATACTAGGGCTTTGTATGCAGTGTCTGTAAGGGAAAAAACCCAAGTCTTCAGGGCTTTCCTGAAGAGTTTTTCTGTTGAAATTTGCCGAAGCTGAGGTGGCAGTTTGTTCCACGCCCTGGAACCGATTACAGCAAGGGATTTCCCACCCTTACTGGAGAGCCTGAATTTAGGGGTCACTAGGAGGTTTTGATTAGAGGACCTTAGATTGCGGGCAGGATGATAGCGCCTAAAGCCGTTCGACAAATACCTGGGTCCTTGTGAGTGAAAGGCTCTGAAAGTGATGACCAGGATTTTGAATAGAATACGCTTATGTATTGGTAACCAGTGGAGAATAGTGAGGGCTGCCGAGGCCGATGACTTTCTAGGCCAGCCAAGGTCCAGACGGGCGGTTGCATGCTGGACCATTTGTAGTCGGTGGAGCACAGATTTATTTGCTCCTGCATACAGGCTGTTACAGTAGTCCAGTCTAGATGTTATAAGTGCAACTGCTACCGTTTTCCTTGCTGGAAGGGGAAGGAGGTCAAAAAACTTTCTGAGGGTTCTGATGATGTGAAAGCAAGTGCCTGCCACGGCCACTGCCTGTTGCTTAAATGATAAAGCATCATCGAACTTGATGCCTAGGTTACGGGCAGAGGAGATGGTACTTGGGGGGGCTTCGGCGTCTTCAGGCCACCATTGTTTGGGTGAAAACAAATTATGTGGGCCGAAAGGCAAGATTTCGGTTTTCCCCGAATTGCATTTGAGATGGTTGCACTTCATCCACTCGAAAGTGGCAGTGAGGCAGTTTTTAAGGTTCTCTTCAGCTCCAGGCAGCTCTCTGTCCAGCACCAGAATCAGCTGAGTATCATCCGCGTATGATATTGTGCTGATCTGATAGTAGGAAATTAGCTCAATCAGGGGAACCATATATAGATTGAAAAGTACAGGGCTAAGACTAGAGCCCTGTGGGACCCCTGCACTGATATGTTTTTCCTCAGAGCTGAATTCCCCTAGCACTGTAACTTGACGCCTATGGGCAAGAAAGTTTTTGAACCAAGTCAGCGCTACCTCTCTTATACCTGATTTAAAAAGACGATCACTCAGGATAGCGTGCGAGACCGTGTCGAAGGCTGCCGACAGATCAAGCAAGATCAGGACAGCCTTCTTCCCTTGGTCCAGAGCCATTCGCAGGGTCTCTGCCGTGAATAGAAGGGCAGATTCAGTTGAATGTTTAGCCCTAAAGCCGGATTGGTTGACATGCAAGATGTTGTTTTTTTCCAGAAATTCTGTGAGTTGTTTATTGACAAATGCTTCAGTCAATTTAAACAACAACGGGAGCAGCGAGATGGGACGGAGGTTAGAGAGGATAGTCGGATCAGACAAGGGTTTCTTTTGGAGGGGCTTGACAGCTGCTAACTTCCATTCGATAGGGACTTCGGCCGAGGAGAGTGAGGAATTAATAATACTGTTAATGATAGGGTTCACCTCGTTAACCAAAACTTGTAGGAGCGAGGGGGGGCAGGGATCAAAAGGAGATCCAGATTTACTCAGAAGAATAGCCTGATGAGACTCTTCTAAGGAGATGGGGTCAAATACCTTAAGGCAGGGCATATTGGTATTTTCCTGGATTGGCTCTTTCCTTCCAGTTTCTAAGGCGGTCAGTATAGGTGTTGGAAAATCCTTGACCAGGTCTTGGATTTTCTTTTCAAAATAGTTGGCAATAGAGTTACAGAGGGGCAGGGATGGTGGGATTTCCTGTGAGAGGACCTTGGGGTTGGTGAAGCTGTTAACAATCTTAAAAATTGCTTTCTGCCCGTTGTCTGAAGAGGAGATTTCCTCTAGGTAGTAGGCTTTTTTTGCCAGCTTAATTGAAGTATGATACTGTCTCTGTGCTATTTTATAGGTGAGACAATCATTAACCTCATAGTTTCTGCGCCACCTACGTTCCAGCGACCTAACTTCGCCTAGTTCCAGTTTCAATGCATGTGAGAACCATGGGGCACTCTTTTTGTTTTTAGTAGTTCAAGGATTATTATTTGAGCTTGTTGGACCGGAGGATTTACTAAGTGATGTAATCCATTCACAGAACAACTGATTGTCTGTTGAGGTGTGGCCTGTTAGTCTGGGTTTGCTATTTGTTACTTTCTCTAGGAGATCAGGCTGGGTAAGTGTTTTTTTCCAGTCAGGTTTAGAGCTCCTAGTAATTTTCCTAGCGATTATGCTTGAAGCATTGTTTCCCAGTGACAAATCAAATAGGACAAATTTATGGTCTGACCAGGTTTGAGTGCTAGGGGGTTTAATTGTCATAGCATCAGAGTTAGAACAGACACAGTCCAATATATGTCCTGCAGTGTGAGTAGGTTCCCGTGTCAACAGTTTCAGGCCAAGGATGTTGATTATGTACATAAAACAGGCTACCCCTGGTCCTTCCAGGGAGTCCAGATGGAGATTAAGATCTCCCAGTAGCGTAAAGTGAGCGAATCTGAGCGTAAGCTCGCTCAGCACGTCACCAATGCTATCCAGGAAATCATTGGGTTGGCCCGGAGGACGATATACCAGGGCACCAGAGAATGTGAAAGAGTCGTGGACATGTAAACAGAAGGCCATGGCCTCTGCACCCTTAATATCTGGTAACGCAAACGTAGTGCATTTCATGGTATCCCGGTGGATAATGGCCAGGCCTCCTCCCTGTTTATTCTGTCTATCCAGATGTTGAATAAGAAAGCCTTGCGGGACGGCCAGTGCTATATCAGTATTAAACCATGCCTTTAGCCAGGTTTCTGTGATGAGGATCCAATCTAAGTCCCCCTCAGTGATCAGGTCATGAATGTGTAGGGCATTCTTACACAGTTACCTAGCGTTAATGAGCCCCCCTTGTAGGACAAGAGGCCGTGGGTTAGCATTAGGTACTGGTTCCGGGGCACACATGGTTTTACAGTACTGACAGCCGACTGGGCCTACCCATGAATCGGGATTCAGAGCGTTGTTGCAGAGTTTGGAGTGTTTATTAAAAGCAAGTACAGGTTCCCTTGACATACCTGGATGTATTTGTTGGCGAGTGGTATAACTGGGCCCTGGCGCCTTCCTGGCGCTGACGTTTTTCAAAGAAAGGGGGGAACCCATAATAACCCTTTGGCATCTGGGTACTTAAACAAATGTAAAGAAAAAATAACGCCTAGGGATAAATGATGTTTCTATGTTCTGGTGACGAGAAAGATTAATTATCTCCTCCCTTGAGTTATTCTATCCTCAATGTGAACTATGTTGTCATTATTTATGATGGTCATACACAGTAATTCTAACCCAATACACTGGGTTATAAGGTGTTGTCATTTTTATCTTTATTTCTTTTTTAATTTTGATTTGTTGGATATTGGGTATTGGGCACTATCATTTAAGGTTTTGTTTGTTGAAGTAACAGATCAGTATGATGATTACAGGCCCCTCGGATATAGTGAACAGTCTGTCTTTGGGTTTCATCTACTTAGGAATATAGTCCGTTCTTTAGCTTCATGACCCCCCATTCCGGATATATTCTCGCTTCTGCATCACGTGTTTCCTGATGCCGGAAGCGCGAGGTATCTAGACGACAAGCACGAACATACTAAGGTGAGAGTGACTAAATAATTAGCCCGGTGAATTTATAAGGGTTTCCAGTTATAAGAGTGGGTTCTTAGCTGATTTCTCCGTCTCGTTATTCTGACAGAGGCGGCGTCTACGGTCATCCGTTTGCACTCACGGCTTCGTGCAACTAATTGAGGCATTTACATTTGAAAAAACTAAAGATTTTTCAAGGTAGGAATTATTAAATATCATCCATGGTTGTTTGATGTAGGTAGCATAAATTGGTCGAGGCAGTTAACGTTTAGCCATTGGTTGGTTTATTTTGCAGTCGCAAAAAAACATTGGAAGGAGATTTGGAGAAAAATTTACGAATATATTACAAGGTACCTTGACAGAACGACTTTTACTAGTAAGTCTAGAATATTGAAGTATTGCGGTCATGTATGCTCTAGTAAGCTGCCATGTATTGGATATTTAAGATGACTATAGCCTTCCCAGTTCAAGGGTTTAAGGATTTGGGACCCCTCGAAATAACCTTTAGAAAGAATACGCTTTAACATAAGCGCTTTGACAAGAGATATTATATATCATAAGGTTATATACCATTCAGTTGATAGATAGGCCTGATATGCATATGTATATCGTCATGAGCATATGCATAATATACATTTATCACCGTTAAGAATAGATATAACCGTACACAGTGGTGTTAGTACACTATGAGGTTTATGTTAATTCCACTCATTTTGGTTTTTTGCCCGCCACTTCAGTGTTTCTCTTGGAATGTAATTTTCTGGTCATATGACCTGGTTCTATGCTCCGATGTGTATATACTGTGTAAATAATGACAAATGTTTGTATTATATTGTACATATAAAATTAGTAATACAGAAATATTGAATTTGTATTTATAGGTGGAATTCGATGAATTTATATATACATGTGCCCTAGTCCTGATGAGGCCTTAAGATTTTTGTGGCTGAAACGCGTCGACAACTATTTGGAAGACATTCAGTTAAATTATTGATTATTTTGGATTCACTTTAAAAGAGTACTTTTATGAGTATAGAGATCATAATGAAAAAGATCTCAAAAGTTCTCGAGTAGGTTTGATCTTCATTGGAAAGGAATGCTTGAATAGATTAATCCTAGAGGCATCCGAATTGAAACATAGGGTTTCGTTGATGTATATGTTCATTGATTTCTGATTTTTTGAAAGTGAAGATTGTAAATATTATAAATGTTTTTGTATATATGTTTGAAAGATTGATCTCTTCATATATTGATGCTAAAAGACAAAATAATAAATACACTTAGACGCAGATCTAAGGAAAGATATACTCATTGTTGGGTTAGAATTACTGTGTATGACCATCATAAATAATGAAAACATAGTTCACATTGAGGATAGATTAACTCAAGGGAGGAGATAATTAATCTTTCTCGTCACCAGAACATAGAAACATCATTTATCCCTAGGCGTTATTTTTTCTTTACATTTCCTGGCGCTGGCGGGCGCAGACGGGCAGGACTCTGGCACAACTCCGGCGCGGACCCGGCGCGGACCCGGCGCGGACCCGGCGCGACCGCTGCTCTCGTCCGCTGCACGGAGGCATGTCCTTCCTCTTTTATACTGTCCACTGGGGAGCGTCTGACGCTTTCCCCAACCTAAAATGGCCACCGCGGTTTCGAGCAAGCCCGGGGATGGTGAGTGTCCTCAGCGCCTAAGTCGGCTGGGACGGACCCGGCAAGCGTGCAAGTATGAAGGTGAGGAGGTGTTGAGACCGCGCTAAGAGGTCCAAGCAGGGTGGGGGATGACAAAATATATAGGTGCAAAGTAAAAAGGCTTTGTGAATCAAGCCAGTCGTTACACGCAACAATATTAAAACAAAATGCACACAATAGTTTTAAGCAGCACAGCTACCTCCCGGCTTCCGCCTCAGGAGGGAATCGAACGCACAGTGGAAAGGCCCAACTCGGGTGCCTCTTTTATACTGTCCACTGGGGAGCGTCTGACGCTTTCCCCAACCTAAAATGGCCGCCGTGGTTTCGAGCAAGCCCGGGGATGGAGAGTGTCCTCAGCGCCTAAGTCGGCTGGGACGGACCCGGCAAACGTGCAAGTATGAAGGTGAGGAGGTGTTGAGACCGCGCTAAGAGGTCCAAGCAGGGTGGGGGATGACAAAATATATAGGTGCAAAGTAAAAAGGCTTTGTGAATCAAGCCAGTCGTTACACGCAACAATATTAAAACAAAATGCACACAATAGTTTTAAGCAGCACAGCTACCTCCCGGCTTCCGCCTCAGGGGGGAATCGAACGCACAGTGGAAAGGCCCAACTCGGGTGCCTCTTTTATACTGTCCACTGGGGAGCGTCTGATGCTTTCCCCAACCTAAAATGGCCGCCGCGGTTTCGAGCAAGCCCGGGGATGGAGAGTGTCCTCAGCGCCTAAGTCGGCTGGGACGGACCCGGCAAGCGTGCAAGTATGAAAGTGAGGAGGTGTTGAGACCGCGCTAAGAGGTCCAAGCAGGGTGGGGGATGACAAAATATATAGGTGCAAAGTAAAAAGGCTTTGTGAATCAAGCCAGTCGTTACACGCAACATTATTAAAACAAAATGCACACAATAGTTTTAAGCAGCACAGCTACCTCCCGGTTTCCGCCTCAGGAGGGAATCGAACGCACAGCATGAGAAGGGACTTGCAACTTTCAGATGACACAGCGCAGTTTGCATTCCCCAATAACAATATAGCCTGCTGGGTCCAGCCTGCCAGTATATCGGAATCATCAGGAGAGCCAGTTTTTTTTGCCATGAAGACCATTTCTAGAATCCTCAGTAGGGGTCCTGCAAGGTCCAGCATCTTATTTCGACATCTGCGCTAGATGCAGTCAATGTCCTAATGTTAGAAATGGGGGTCGCTAGTTGGCAAGGGCTTGCACCTTTGTCCAAATAGGGACCCTTCTTCCTAGTCAGGGTAAGGGAGTTACACTCCTAAAATAACCCCTGCTCACCCCCATGGTAGCTTGGCACGAGCAGTCAGGCTTATCTTAGAGGCAGTGTGTAAAGCATTTGTACATAACCAACAGTAATACAGTGTAAGCACTACAAAAGGACCCCACAGCAGTTTAGAAAAATATCCAAGATTTTTATATTCTTCAGACAAGACCAAAAACGATTTAAAAACCCATAATACAGTACTTTAAAAATAGATAGTTTGCAAGATGTCTTTAAACTGCAGAAATACCTTGAAAACAAAGTTCGTACGAGTCGGTAGCACGGTCCGAGACTACCGCGATGCTGAAAACAACAGAGTCTCGCAGTTCCAGCTGACCGCATCGGTACGGGCCAGCAACAGCGTGAACAGACTTGGTAACAGTACCTTTCTTGTTGCGCCTTACAAGGAGGTGCGAGCCAGTCATGGTGTCCGTCGTGGTTGCGTTGCAAAGTGGAAGCAGGCAGCGGCTGGTGACGATCGTCTAGACGCCGTCGGTGAGACCAAGGCTTACGGTGCAGGGTGAGTCGGTGCTCGATGTGGTGCTGGCAGGTTGCGATGCAGGCAACAGAGCCAGTTGGCGGGAATTGGCGTTGGTCGACCCGGACGGCTGTGCGGTGCGAGGCGATCATGGGTGTCGAGCCAGCGGCGACCGTGTCGGTGAGACCAGGCTGGCGAAGTGAAGGGAGGCGGTGCGGGCTGCGGTGTCCACAGGTCACTGTGCAAGCAGCGGCTCGGTGGCGGCGGTCGTCATCATCGGTGAGACCAGGGTTGTGGTGCAAGATGCGGACAGTGCGGTCTGCGGTGCCTTCCGGACACAGGGCCAGCGACGGAGTTGGTGACCGAGTCGGTCGCAGTTCCCTTCTCTGTGGCAACTGAAACAGCGGTTCCAGGAGCGGTACCCAGAGGTTGGTGAAGTCTTTGCAGTCCCTGAGACTTCTGAACAGGAGGCCAGCTCGATTTCAGGCCCTTGGAGATACTTAGCACAAGTAGAGAAAGTTCAATCCAGTCCTTCACTGCCCAAGGAAGAAGCAGCAGCCGCATGCCAACCCAACAAAGCAACAACACAGCGAAGGGTCAGTACTCCTCCTGGTAGCTCTTCCAGCTCTTCTTCTTGGCAGGTTCCTTGATTCCAGCGAATTCTGAAATCTTGGGGTCTGGGTCCCAATATTTATACTAGCAAATTCTTTGTCCTCTGAAGGCAGAGGGTCCTGTACCTAGTTCAAACCAGTTCTGGGTGCATTCTGCCAGTGTGCACCTTCTTCCTTTGTCAGTGTAGGCCAGGGTCCTCAGACGCTCCACAGGAGGTGGAGCCAGCATTGTGGAAGGCAGGCACAGCCCTATTCAGACCCAGGTGCTACTCCTCCCACCCATCTACATGCAGATAGGTCTATTCAGCCCTGTGCTGACTCACCCTGTCTCCCGTAGTCTCCCCCAGCCCCTGTCACTCACAAACCAGACAGACAATACACAAGCTAGCAGAGGCAGGCTGTATGGTTAGGAAAGTAAATACCTACTTTCTATAAGTGGTATTTTCAAACACAGAATGTTAAAACCATCTTCACTAAAAGATGTATTTTATCATTCTGAGTTCAGGCATACTAAACTCGAATTTCTACCATGTTCCCTGGGTCAGTTTGGATTATAGGACGTTATAATCAAACTGCCCATTCTGGCCTATGGGAACAGGTAGCCTTGCAATAGTGAAAAACGAAGTAGGCTGTAATTCACTATCAGGACATGCCACACACACTAGGGCATGTCCTACCTTTCACATACAATGTACCCTGCCCACAGGGGTACCTTGGGCCTACCTTAGGGGTGACTAACATGTAGAAAAGTAAAGATTTAGGGACTGGCAAGTGGGTGCACTTGCCAAGTCGACTTGGCAGCCCCAGGCTGCACACAGGCTCTGCAATGGCAGGCCAGAGTTACACTTTACAGGCTGTTTGTGTGGGTGGCACAATCCAGTGCTGCAGCCCACCAACAGCATTTGATTTATGGGCCTTGGCACGCGCAGTGCACTTTACTAGGGACTGACACATAAATCAAATAGGCCAATCATGGAAACACCAATCCATAACATATTTCAGCACAGGAGTACTTGCACTTTCCCACTGGTCAGCAGTGAGAAAAGTGCACAGAATCATTACACCAGTCAAAACCGGGAGGTCAGAAAGCAAAAACTCAGGGGAAACACGCCAAAAGATGCCAAGACTAACTGTCCTTTTTTGGGTCTTAGGCAAATTTCTTCAGAAATGTCAACATGCTAGGGTCGATATATCAGGGGTATCAGCAATCGTGTCAGGGATATCAGGCCTGGTGCATTCTTCCCTAAGACGGTTGCGAACTTCCTTGTCGAAACCCTTATGTAAATTCTCATATAGGTAATCATATACTGACACAAGCAGAAGCCCAACCAGTCGATCTTGTGTGAAAAATGTCTTGAGGATTAAAGGTAAAGGGATTGGAGCTTGACCTAGCAAATGCCTTCGACTTGGCAGAGGCAGACTTTATTTCCTTTATACATTTCAGGGGATTATCGTGATCTGAATGGATGGAATCTGTATGCATAGAGTCAGTGCTGGTGTCCTTGTCATCTTTACGCTTTGATTGTGACCCTGTGGAGGTTGAGAGGGCCAAGTAGCCATGATCTCTCAGGGAACCCTTGGGAGATTGACCAAAGCATCAGCAAGAGGCCACTTAGACCACTTAGGTTTTGTCTTATGGGCCACGACCGAATAATCGACCTTAGGATCTGGTGTCACTGAATGTTGAAAACCATGTAATTTAGTAAAGCTCCCTAGTTGAGTTGTAATGAGCTTAAGAGCAGTTGCCAGAGCTTGATTAACTGTTATAGGAACAGCAGTCTCAATTGCCCTGTTGACCGACGTCTGTACTGAAGCATCCCGAGCGTCTACCAAATTGTCTTCCAAATAGGGCCCCTGTGGTTGTTCTTCAAAGTAGGATTTGTATTCTTCCTCAAAGGGGGCCCAAGTTTACATTATTGAAATGAAAACTAAATGAAGCACAATATGCCAAGTCAATCCCGAGGGAATAAGTCAGGGGGGGAGCCAACTCCAGGTGCACCAACAAGAAAATTGTCACTTGCTCCTCTGCAGATGCTGTAAATAGTATTATTGCAGCTACAGCGTATCAAGGGCGTCCAAAGCCTAATTATTATCAGAGCCTGCACACTGCTCACAAGGGCATCTGGAATTGTTGCAGCCGGAGCACGGTGTCTCTTCCGTGCTAAGAGGCTTAATTAACAGAACAGCAGGAAGCTGAGTGGAGGAGGGATAAATATATAAAGGGTACGATGCATAGTCCAAAGGAGCCCAAATACCCAGCCCATTTGGGCTATGGACATCCCAAGGCCCAGTCAGAAACAGTCGGGCTTGATTAGGGAAGGCACTGAGGCATTTAATATGATCGATATATCGTGTAGGCGGCCCGCTCGGGGAGCGTAAACCAAGTGAAATTATTACGTGGTCCTGCGGACCTTGACCGGACAAATGATAATAGCTTGCCTTCTCGCGATGCGGATGGCACAGGAAAAGAGCGTAAAAATACACAATTGAGAACTAAACGAACAATAAACCACCACAATACAATAAATGATAACAAGAATCAATATACAGTAATGCAATAAGAACAATAACAACTAGATGCTTTTCTGGGCGGGTTGCAGCAAAGAAAGTGGCTCTCAAGGTGGTGGTACCGACTATTATTTGGACTGCTGGACCATGAATGGTGGTTGTGAGCAGAGTATCATGGGATATGTAGTTTATGTAGTTGAAACATTTTTTATTGGCTGCTGTATTTTTGCAGTAAAAGCAAGAGAAGCGTAATCGCAGCCTCCGGTCTTGAAATAGAATTCTATTACAGGACCGGAGGCCTCTGTTTATGCTTTCTCTTTCTATTTGATTGCCACTCACAGCAGCCCATGAAAACGGTTTTTATATGTAAACAAACTACATTTCCCATGATGCATACATTAGACATCACATCCTGAAAGACCCTATAAGAGCCACCATAACCGGAACTCATCCTCTTTCTTTTCTGCTCACGCAGGAAGTTAAGTGCTAAAAGTTTATTTACAATTGTTGCATTGTGTAATGATTTCAAAAGGTTTATATATGCCACTTATGTGCACGTGCTGATGCCTGCAATTGTTTGATTTAATGTGCACGTCTCGCGGTGCAGTTTAATCACGCTTTGTTGTTTAAATGTTAGCCTTTGATCTGTGCGTCTCGCGCTGCAGGTGTCAAGCTTGTGCATCGCGCTGAGTGTTTAGCGCGCTAGCGCTGTTTCCTTTTCCCTGTGAGGCGGCCCGAGCGGCCTGTTTTCATACCCCGCTGGGTTTAAGTATGCCTAATTAGTGCTGCGCTGCCGTCGGCAGTGTATTTCCAATTGTTTCTGACGCGGCAGGCTTCCCTAATTATGCCGGAGCGTCTTGAGAGTTTTATTTCCTCGATCCCTCGTGCTTAGCCCAATTGGGCTAGTTTTTAGTAGGATCGGGCTATGCACGATGTTGTTCATCCCTGACTGCTCCGGAGCTCACTTGCTTGGAGTTATTTGTATGAGAGACACTGCATTGAGCTGGCTGTGATAGATCTCAGGCCTTGGAGTGTGCACAAACTCCTTCAATTCCTTACTCTCTTTGCTCTCCCTACGCCCTGTGGGCTGCAAGAACTTTTATACAGCATTTTGCTGAGGAACAAGGTACTTTGTGTGGTGTGTGCTTGGGGTGGCTCCCCCTTTACTCCTCTGCTGCCCAGGAATTACTTAAATTCTACCCTGCCATGGAGGACTGAGTCAGCTATGAGGATGATAACTTATATGAGGAGGCAGTGTCTACCTCTTCCTTGGAAGATAATATTGTGGAGGCTCTGGACGCTACTGTTCAAGAGTCGGTGAATAAGGCCATGGAGAAGGCAGTCCCTGGGACTGTGCAGCAAGCATTAGCTGCTGTGTTGAAACCGATAACTAAGCAACTGGAGTGTTTCGCCAAACGGCATGGCTTTGCTACCCCTACAGATCCGACTAAGGATACCACAGGCAGTGGCCCCCAGGCCAAATATTGGCCCCATGCTGATGCTCTTTCTTCACTCCCTCCTTCTGGTAAGGCTAAGCGTCCGGATACTGATACGGACACGGACACCGATACCACAGAGACTGACACCCCTGTTAAGGCTCTCCTGAAAAAGAAGAATAGGAAGTCCAAGCACATGGAGCAAGACCTATCCCAAACTATGTCCACTCCGTTCACATTTAATCCTGCAGACATAGCCAACCCTAGGTCTTCGGACTGGGCTTTGGCACCGGAAGTTGCGGCGTACCTGCATGATAATCTCCGCTGGAGCTTTGATAAGGAGGTGCGTAGTAAGTTACGCTCAGAATGTCCCAAACCGGACATCCCGGACAAGGTGGCAGAAACCCCAGATATCGACCGTAGCCTACTTACCTTCCTGAAAATGTTTGCCAAGGACCCAAAGAAAGGTATCGATCGGGCCTGGCGAGGCTGTCAGGACAAACTCCTGGATGTGGCAGGCCCTCTCACTAAAATCCTAGAAATGGCTTTGCAGGCGCAAGAGACAGCCCCTGCGGTGGATCCAGATGTACAGGCAGGGTGGACCCAGTGGGCCATCTGTCTATTAGTCCTCCTGCCATGGAGGACTGAGTCAGCTATGAGGATGATAACTTATATGAGGAGGCAGTGTCTACCTCTTCCTTGGAAGATAATATTGTGGAGGCTCTGGACGCTACTGTTCAAGAGTCGGTGAATAAGGCCATGGAGAAGGCAGTCCCTGGGACTGTGCAGCAAGCATTAGCTGCTGTGTTGAAACCGATAACTAAGCAACTGGAGTGTTTCGCCAAACGGCATGGCTTTGCTACCCCTACAGATCCGACTAAGGATACCACAGGCAGTGGCCCCCAGGCCAAATATTGGCCCCATGCTGATGTTCTTTCTTCACTCCCTCCTTCTGGTAAGGCTAAGCGCCCGGATACTGATACGGACACAGACACCGATACCACAGGGACTGACACCCCTGTTGAGGCTCTCCTGAAAAAGAAGACTAGGAAGTCCAAGCACGTGGAGCAAGACCTATCCCAAACTATGTCCACTCCGTTCACATTTAATCCTGCAGACATAGCCAACCCTAGGTCTTCGGACTGGGCTTTGGCACCGGAAGTTGCGGCGTACCTGCATGATAATCTTCGCTGGAGCTTTGATAAGGAGGTGCGTAGTAAGTTACGCTCAGAATGTCCCAAACCGGACATCCCGGACAAGGTTGCAGAAACCCCAGATATCGACCGTAGCCTACTTACCTTCCTGAAAATGTTTGCCAAGGACCCAAAGAAAGGTATCGATCGGGCCTGGCGAGGCTGTCAGGACAAACTCCTGGATGTGGCAGGCCCTCTCACTAAAATCCTAGAAATGGCTTTGCAGGCGCAGGAGACAGCCCCTGCGGTGGATCCGGATGTACAGGCAGGGTGGACCCAGTGGGCCATCTGTCTATTAGGATACGCAAACTGTGCTCTATCCACGAAACGTCGCAAATCATTCCTTATGCGCATGGACTCTAATCTCGCTGAATTGGTGAAAGCGGAACCAGGGCCCCTAGCTGAAGGAAATCTCTTCAAAGAACGCTTAATCAAAGATGTCTCCAAATACGTGGGCACGTTCACAACACTGGACAAGGCCCAGTCTGGTTTTTAGAGAGTCTTTCAAGCTGGCCTTTTTCGACGGGCTGGGCGAGGCCGAGGACACTTGCCAGGCCGCAATTTCTCCCAAAGTCCTCAACGAGAAGACTATGGAAGGGGTCGCGGAGAGTGGGATTCCACTCGCGGAGGAACCTTCTATCCTACCAGTCAATGCTTCAACCAAAGGCGTTTCCACAGAGGTGGCCATCGAGGGAGCTTCCAAACCCAAGACTCTGCAGGTGAGTGCTCCCGACACCTTTCTGATACCATTGGGGGGTAGTCGCACTGAATTTTTCTATCACAATTGGCTTTGAATTTCTCAGGATGCATGGATTTTGCAGACAAATGAGGGGTTCCATTTAG
The DNA here is from genome assembly GCF_964204655.1 of Triturus cristatus. Lineage (NCBI taxonomy): Eukaryota > Metazoa > Chordata > Amphibia > Caudata > Salamandridae > Triturus > Triturus cristatus. Next base: position 206,446,431 of record NC_140590.1, on the reverse strand, counting down.
ATTTCTATCAGACACCTTATCAAGTCAGATGACCCAAACAGCTTTCTTTTTCCCAACTATAATGCAATCTTATCGATTCCGAACTAGGCGAGTTACTGCAGAAACATGCGATAGCGTGTTGCAACGAGGGCCCTCGCGTTTTTTGCAGCAATATTTTCTTAGTGCATAAGAAAGGCAGAAGTCACCGGTTAGTTTTGAATTTGAAGGAGTTCAATCAGTTTATGACTTACAAACACTTCAAGATGGAGGGCATCCATCTTTTGGCGGATCTTCTCAAGGAAGGAGACTGGAAGGTCCGGCTGGACCTGAAGGACGCCTATCTGCCAATACCTATTTTTCCCCCTCACCGCCTCTTCCTCCAATTTCAATGGCATAACCAGTGGTTTGAGTACTTGGTCCTTCCTTTCGGGCTCTCCTCAGCACCATGGTGCTTCACGAAAGTGATGAAGCCAGTGATAGCTCACCTACGAGAGCAAGGTATTCTAGCGGCTCACCATTTACAAATGACCATAACTACTTTACAAAACCTGGGGTTCGTGATCAACAAATCCAAGTCAGCTCTTACCCCCTCACAGAAGGTGGATTTTCTAGGGTTCGTCATAGATTCCCAGATGACCCAGTTGAGCCTTCCCCGTCCCAAATTGAAACTCATCAGGAAAGAAATGTAAATTTAAAAGTAAAAGGTCTTTCCTACACGGACGTTGTCCCTCTCTCCCAAGAAGCGTGGGAAGAGATACAGTGGTGGCAAGGCCACGTGGAGGCATTGAACGGCAGAACCATTTTCGGGTCTCAGCTAAAGGTGGTTATAGAATTAGACACCAGCCGTTGGGGCTGGGGGGCGCGTTGTGGAGATATCTCCACAGGCGGGCGATGGTCCCTGCGCGAACTCAACCTTCACATCAACTGCCTGGAACTCCTAGCGGGTTCGTTCGCGATCTGAACATTGGCACCCAAACGCATATCTTGTTGCATCCTGCTTCGGATGGACAACATCTCGGCGGTGAGGTACATCAACAAATTTGGAGGCACACAAATTGCTCGCAGAGATAGCGAAGGACTTTTGGCATTATTGCCTTAGTCATCAGATATCGGTGACAGCCGAATACATTCCGGGACAGTCCAACGTAGTAGCGGACTGGAATTCCCGACACCTCAAGGATTACAGCGATTGGCAACTCCATCCCCAGATAGTCAGATGGTTGCAAACGATATTTGGAAGTTACGAGATTGACCTATTTGCATCCAGACTGAATCGTCAGTTAGAGAAGTTCTTCAGCTGGAGACCAGATCCGTTAGCTCTGGCGACGGATGCTTTTTCTCAGGACTGGTCCAAGGGCCTGAATTATGCCTTCCCCCATTCATATTGATTCCCAGGGTGACTACCCAGGTTTCTCGCCATCGTGCCGAAGTGATCTTGGTAATCCCCATGTGGAAGCAGCCCTGGTTCCCAATTTTACTGGAGATGAGCTGCGACTTTCCCAGGATGATTCCGTCACCCTCAATGACACTCCAGGGTCCTCTTGGAGAAACTCATCCGATGATGCTATCGGGACAGTTGTCACTGATGGCCTGGAGACTTTCAGACAAAGATGGGAATTGCCAGGACTTTCGGACGCGGCTGTGTCTTTTATCAAACAAGCCTGGGCTCCCTCCACCAGGAAAAGGTATTCTTCACCCTGGAAAGGCTGGGTTTGTTGGTGCGTGGGACAACACGTGGATCCTGTGGGGGCGACTTACCCTATATTGTAAATTTTCTGCCTGAAAAAGCTGCGGAGGGTCTGGCATATCGCTCGGTTAATAATTTTTGGTCGGCCATCTCAGCTGGGCATTCTCAGATAGATGGCAAGCCGGTAGGTATGCACCCTGTGATTTGTAAGTTACTAAAAGGTATTACCTAAACCTAAACCTAACCTAAATATTCCTCTCTGTGGGATGTATCTCTAGTTCTTTCCTTATTGGACAAATGGCCACAGAATGATATGTTAACTCGGAAACAACTATCGTGTAAGTTAGCGATGCTCTATGCCTTTCTGCCTGTAGGCGGTCTTTCGATGTGAAAGCTCTGGACCTTACAGGTAGAGTATTTACTCCGGAAGGAGTTTCATTCAATATTACTGCTCGAATGTTGACTATCATGCTTTCCCTGGTATGCTAAACTATGTGTAGTTCAATGTTTAAAAGCTTATGAACAATGTACAAGATCTATACGACCTGATGTTGTGGTTCAATTGTTAATTGCTCTGCAAAAGCCTTACAAACCAGTCTCTGTGGCTACCATAGCCAGATGGTTAAAATATATCATGAAAGAGGCGGGTATTGATACCCAAGTGTACGGAGCACATTCTGTGTGTGGAGCTATGGCCTCCAAAACGTTTATGTTGGGTTCTACTGTTCAGGATATAATCCGGTCTGATGACTGGTCTTCTGAATCTACTTTTAAACAGTTTTATTATAAACCAGTGGGTGATATAGCCTCAGTTGTTTTTGATCAAGCGTTAAACTAGCATAATCAGAAGCCTCCGATCCTGTAATAGAATAAAAAATTAGCTAGCATTCACACCAAGAATTTTCAATTCTATTAAGGACACGGAAGCGAGGATTATCCCACTCAGTATATTACAAAAATTGCAATGTTTACTCACCCGTATGTATTCATAATCTGTTTAAGCAGAAGTTATGTTTTTTTCCCCTGTGTTTCATTCCTTTCAGGATCTGAAAAGAATATGGATTAAGAGTACTTCTGGTTGAGAAGACGTTACTTTCCAGTTGGTTCGGTTCTTCCACGTTCGAGGATGTTATTTGGACTTAAGTTATTGTTATTGGACTTTTACTGTTCGAACAAACAAAGAGGATGATTTCTGGTTATGCTAGCTCATATAGGGTCTTTCAGGATGTGATGTCTAATGTATGCATCATGGGAAATGTAGTTTGTTTACATATAAAAAACGTTTTCATTGGTTGCTGTGAGTGGCAATAAAATAGAAAGAGAAAGCATAATCCTCGCCTCCGTGTCCTTAATAGAATTGAAAATTCTTGGCGCGAATGCTAGCTAATTTTTTATTCCTGTTGCTGACAAGGAAGACGTAGACCTCACTGAGGAGGAAGAAGGAGACTGGTGACCTCACTGAGGAGGAAGAAGGAGACTGGTGCTTTCCTTAAAACACCGAAGTCCGTGCAGCTGTCAATACGTCACAGGAACACGTCATAGTCACTAGCAACAGAAGGGGAAAAAGAGGGTGATACGAATCTTTTCTTTCGGTTTTTTTGGGGGGGGTGATTGAGAACTAGTTTATAGTAACACGAGAAGAGAGAGAAAGCCTCTCCAGGCTAATGATTTTTTATAATAGGTAAAAACGATTCAGAACAACTAGGGTGAATATTTAGGTGGCAAAGCCAAACAATATTTTCAATTAAAGCAATTCTGTATTTAGAAGTATTAAAATATAAGCAAATAATGTATTCCAGTTGAGGACATGGGGGTATCATAAACATGTTTGGGATTTTTTTTCCTCTCACAGTTAGTTGTAAGTGTTTGTGGATGTGCACTTCTGAACGGCTAATCTAATAGGGCTTAGCAGCTAATGCTTAAAATGTATGGAGAAATAGGAAAAGGAGGGAACTCTACAGATAGATGGAAGAATCTCCAAATATTTTACTTATAGCTGGTTGAGGATTTTTTTTTTAGGCATGAGAAAGTTCCTGGTGAGCCATCAAGTGAACAAAGAAGAAACAATAGGAACATAAAATGTAATGTGAAATCCCAGAGAGTGAATGAAGCTTCCAAATTTGAGGGGAAAAAAACCTTGAGAAATATGATTTCTCTAATCTTTGTGACCACTACTTTATCATGTATCACTCATCGACACAGCAGCATACCCACAAGCTCCATTGTGAAACTAAGCAAAGAGGGTCCGGACGCACTAGATGGCATCAGTGTCCGCACTACCGAAACAAACTGCATGCCTGTTTTGACCCTGCATTACAATCTGAAGTCATTGCTCACACCTGTAAAAAAAAATAATCCATGGGGCTCCTTATTGACCTAAAATATACCCAGTCTTGAATCACCACGATACACAATGACTTAAACCAGTAGCAAATAAACTAAACATAAAAAGGCATCTCCTTCGACTGAAATGGAAAATCTGGCTGAACAGCAATATGAACAGTTCCAAAATCGTTTTGCTTTTTCCTGCATTAACAGTATATTGCTTGCAATAGAGTGTTTTGTAACATTTAATAATCAGAAACTTGTGATACTATTGGGTCTGCCTATATGTTCAGTCTTTACAAAGTGCAGGCCATTTGAGAGAAGGGGAATATGTGATAAACCAGAGTGGAAAGTTTGTAAGGAGAAAAGGGGGAGCAGAGTTAAAGTCCTAGGTATTTGTATGGTCTTTTTCAAGAACCCTGTGATCTTTTGGCCTGAACAGGTGGTACTTTGGACAGCTGTCATGGCTATCTAGCACATTCACAATGGGAAGATCTGTAGGACCACTCAGCAAACGTATTACCCACAAGAAATGAGCTCAGGTGCACTGTATTGTTTGCTCACTTCTCACCTCTAAGAAAAACAATGAATAACTTACCTGAAGAAATTGGTGGCCTCAAAATTGTTGGGTTAAGGGACATTTCCTATTTAGAATGAAAATCTTTGCTTTATGAGAATCTTTGTTTTATGAAACTCAAGTGCTAAGTAGAACAGTACCTGTAAATCAAATCAAGCATACAAGGGTACTACACACTGGAATCTACCAAAGCTGCAGCCATGCACCCTCTCACTCCCTCCCAAAGGTCGGGGTGGCTCAACACTCCCCAAAGTGTTTCCCACTCAGAACAAATCCCTGGGCTGTAGATCCCCTAGTGCTGTTAGAGAAGGCAACGCCGCAGCCCCCTTCTCCTATCCTCACCCTTTGCCTTCTCGCTTAGTAACTAACACACATGTCACTCTCAGCTTACCTGACACCAGCCCCAACAGCCCTGTGACCACCCTACTGAGCATGCCTAGCCCTCCACACACCCCTACTCTCAGAAACCTAGCCTTAGGGTGGTCGAGCTCCTCCACAGGCTTCCCGCTCATGCCACCAGAACTAGTCCTGCTGTGCTCTTTGATGAATGTGGCGAGTTGGCTGTTGATGGCATTCTCAATGACTTCCGCTGGGAACGGGAGCAGGGAGATGGGTCTGTAGTTTTTGAGGTCGGTGGGGTCCGCCGATTGTTTCTTTAGGAGGGGGATGACCTTGGCGTCTTTCCGCAAGTACAACCCTCACTAATGGATCTTAAAACTCTGAACATCAGAGCATCCTACATAGTTCAGAGCATTCAGAAATCCATTCTAGAGTTGAAGACCGTCCTTCACCTCACTGAACACTCTATTGCTAATCTCAAGCCCTCCCATAACTCAGTCCTTCCCCGCTCACCATTTCTTCCCTCCAACCCATGCCGCTGGCCAATAGACACCTTCGCCCTCGCAAGCATCCCAACTACATCTCGGAGGATGAAACTCTAGCCCTCCTCTTATCCTACAAGACCTCTCCCGATACCCCCATTCCTCCAGACAAGAAAGCTGATTACTTAATTCCTACAGTCGCAATCAACACTAAAAGATCGCCCTGATGCTCCACTCTCTGGCCTCCTACTTAACTGCCGATCAGCAGCGAAGCATGCCTCCGACATCACCGCACTCATCCTGAGCCAAAAAACTGACGTGCTTATTCTAAACGAATCATGGCTCAACAAATTATCATCACCTTACCTAGATTTACTGGTCCCGCCAAATTATAACATCGGTAGGCTTGACAGAACAATAAAAAAAAGGGGGAGGCATTGCTTGCATCTACCACTTAGACCTCCTTGTTACAGAACTCCATGCCGACCTCAGTGATTCCTGCGAATATATCGCTCTCTCTCAGCTGTGCAAACTGCTCATCTTCTACCACCAACTAAGCAAGAACGACACATTCATACACCACCTCATAGAAATCATCACTTCTAAGGCTTCCCCCCAGTCCAAGGAAATGTTCCTCAGTGATTTTAATCTGCACTGGAATGATCCCAATGACCCCCTGGTTAACCCCGTCAAAGTCTTTCTTGCTGACCAATCACTCACTGAAGCCTGCACATTACCAATTCACACGAAAAGCTTCACGCTGGATTGGATCATTGCAAAGGCAACGGTGGTCAGGCTTAACTCAATAGATCCATGCGACTGGTCAGACCACCACACCATTACCTTCCTAATAACTGGCTTCCTCATGAAAATGCCAGGGCAACCTGTGGAACCGAAAGGCTGGCTCAAAAACACTAAGAACCTTGACCTCGAGAAACTGTCTGCTCGTTCCGATAATGACCTACACCTCCGCACCCCCCAAATCTATCTAAGGTCAATCACCACACAGAGCACTACAACTCGACTATGTCCAACATAATTGATGATCTTGCTCCAATAAAGCTAAAAAGATCCCAAATCAAAGACAAAAACCCCCGTTCCAACGTACCCCTCAATAACGAAAGGAGAGCTCTCAGGCTAACAGAAAGAAACTGGAGACAGCACCCCTCAGCCTCCCAACTAATACTTCTCGGTCAGATCAGAAATGCATACAACAGGAACATCCTCAAATCCAAAAAAGAGTTCTACAGATCAGAACTGGAAAACACTAAGAACAGACCCCGCAAGCTCTTTGAAATGGTCAAACACCAATCAAACAAACTAGCTAAAACCTCAAAAGAAACTACAAAATCCCTAATAACCTCTGAGGAGTTCTCCTCCTTCTTCACATCCAAAATTAACTCCCTAGGCAATAAACATAATTCCGCCTCAAACTTCCCACCTCCATTTGCCGGGACCCATCTCTCTTCTCATTTTCCCCAGGCAATGCCCAAAAACCAAGCTCACTGGTCCAACTTCAAGTTATATGACGACCACTTCATCTAAAAAATTCTATTCTCCTTAAAACCGAATAACCACTTTAATGACCCACTCCCCTACAACTGCCTGGCAGCAACCTTCACATTCATCATTCCCATTTGGACTACAATAATCTGTCAGGTATACCAAGCACTCTTACCTGAAGTCTCCAGACTCTTACCTGTAAGGTGCTTGGTGATGTTTCGCAGAGACGCTATGGGCCAAACTCCCTATAACTCTATTCAGTAACCAAAGATTTTACATTACACTCTTCAGGTTGACTATAGGATTTAAGGGAGGAGGGCCGGAATCGTCGCTAATGAAGTTCCTGTAGTCGACCTGCGAGACAACAAGAAGATTCCTTAGCTAATGTATTCTGCACTCTAATAGTATAAGCACTATACTTTAGTTTTTATTCTGAGTAGTGTTGTGTATTTCCTGTAATTAAGTTCCTACCTGCGATTCTACAAGGTAAGGCTTCGCGTCCAGGAAGTAGTTGCGAGATGATAGGAGTCCGATGTTCTTCCCCTTCTCTCTTGTTAGGCGTGTATTCGACGTGTATAAGATGTTGAATTTCTGCGAGCAAACAATTATCACAATTAACAGTCTGAACCACAAACCAGTGACTCTACCACTCTTTTCTAGTTTTTTTTATACTATCGCCTTGTTTACCTTACTGTGCAACCTTCCTGTTCTTTCGTTGTATTTTCACTATGCGTCTTCTAAATCAGAAACAAATAGAACATGCAAAAATATACATTCCCAAAACTATTATAACATTGTTCGCAAAAAGCCCCAAGTACTGATTCCTCTGTAGAAATCAATATGTCCAAAAATTTGTAAAGTCTTTACTAAGAAGTCTTTCTTGCGATGGGCGCCAAGAGCATTAGTAAGATTGATTCACTTAACTTAAAGTTCCTTTCTTTCAGGTTGCAGCATGCTGAGAAATGGAAGATTCAGGAGCAGTAGTGAAGTCTCGAGGAGCTGGAGCGCTTTGAAAGAAGGTAAGTGAAGAACGAGTTCAGCGCGATGTTTTCCTGATGCTGGAACTGAAGGCTAAGCACCTTCCAGAGCCTGGGTGTGGCTTAAATACTCCAGCCACACCCAGAGACGTCCGTTGATAGAAACGCAAGGGGCGCGTGTGCGTGCTCACGCGCCGTGAGGAGCAACGCGAAGGAAACTGAATCGGAGTTTTCCTGCTCTCGCGCCGTGTTCTGTTTACACAGACGCGAGGCAAGCTGACAGTATACGGGTGCTTGGGCGCTTGTGAAACCAATGCGTTTATTTCCGTATTCCTTCCCTGACATCCGCGATGCGAGCGGAGCCCAAGCATATAACGAAATTGCATGAAAACAAACAAACATTGGTAAAAGCAAGTTGGTAAAAGCAAGTTACAATAGCGATTACAACAGCAATCACCTCTACAGTTGCACAATCACCAGCACAATCACAATCACAAACACTAGTAAAGCACCTACATCTTTGGAGTGCAGGATGCACGGGATAGGGGTGGGTTTTCTACTGGGAACATGTCGTGGATTCATGACAGTACCCCCCTCGTAGAATCCCCCCTAAAACTCCGGGAATAGGTTTTGGTTTCTCAGGATACCGAGCATGAAATCGTTTCAACAACTTAGGAGCGTTTTGTAAATTGGCCAGGGGTTCCCAAGAACGTTCCTCTGGACCGTATCCTTTCCAGTCTACAAGATAAAACAATTTGTTCTTAATACGTTTAGAATCCAGAACTGCTTTCACCTCAAACTCTGGAACTCCTTCTACTTCAATGGCTGATGGTCCAGCCGTGAGTCTAGTGTTGGAATTGAATGGTTTTACTAAGGAAACGTGAAAGACTGGATGAACATGATATCTAGATGGAAGAGTCAATTTTACACTGACTGGATTAATAATTTGTTCTATTTCAAAAGGACCAATAAAACGAGGACGAAACGCTTTATGACTTTTAATTCTTAAGTTTTTGGTAGATAACCAAACCTTGTCTCCTACTGTATAGGAAGGATTTTCTGTCCTATGTTTATCAGCAAACCTTTTTTGAGATTCTTTTGCTTGAGCTAGAGATACCTGTGATTGTTGTTGTATTGTTACTAAGCGAGTTACAAAGTCTGTGACGGACGGGATATCATTTCGTACCGTATTTAAATCCATGGTGTCTTTGGGATGGAAACCATGATTACAAAAAAAAGGAGACATCCCTATAGCAGAATGTTCTGAATTATTGTACGCAAATTCCATAGCCCACAAAATATCAGACCACTCTTGGTCACTGGTAGTTAACATACATCTTAGAAATTGTTCAATGGTTTGATTTGTGCGTTCCGTTAAACCATCAGTTTGAGGATGATAACTGGACGAAGTTCGCACTTCCATGTTCAAAGATTTCCCTAAATGTCGCCAAAAGTGTGAAACGAATTGTGGCCCTCTGTCCGAAAGCACAATAGATGGTATTCCATGTAACTTCACTATTTCTTTGGCAAAAATGTTAGCTAACTCTAATGCAGAAGGAAGTTTCTTAAGTGGGATGAAATGAGCTTCTCGCGAAAACTGATCTATAACTGTTAAAATTGTGGTAAAACCTGCTTTCGTACGAGGTAACTCCACTATGAAATCCAAAGAAACAGTGTGCCAAGGTTGAGGAGGTACGGGTAGGGGTAAAAGCAACCCACTGGAAGCATGATGAGTAGTTTTGTTTTGAATACAAATAGAACATGTAGTGACATACTCTTGAATATCTTTGAACATGGTAGGCCACCAATAGTTTCTCTTGATTATCTGGTACATTTTAGTGACCCCAGGATGAACAGACAACAAAGAATCATGATATGTTTCCAGAATACGTCTTTGGATAGATACAGTGGGTACAAAAACTTGGTCGCTCATGTACAGCAAGTCATTTCTCCATTGTAGTGAAGGATATTTGACACTCCAATCTTCTTTAGACTGAGTTTTAAGTGCCACTGTAATATCTGGTAACAAATTAGTGTCTAAAAGGCCAATGTGAAAACATTCTGCAGGAATTATTGATTGTATCTTTTCGTATCTTGAATTCAAATCATCACTTATACCTTTGCGAGATAAAGCATCCGCTTTATTATTGTCTTTTCCTGGGCGATAAGTGATAATAAAGTCATAATCATTAAAGAACTGCGACCAGCGCAATTGGCGAGCTGACAAAGCCTTGACAGATTTTAAAGACTGTAAATTCCGGTGATCAGTGTATATAGTTACAGGATGTCTGGCACCTAACAGATAATGACGCCATTCTTCAAATACAGCTTTTATAGCTAATAATTCCCGATCAGCAATGGCATAATTTTGTTCTGTGGGAGTCAATTTCCTTGAATAATATGCAATAGGATGCATTTGGCCTGTACTTTTGTTCCTTTGAGATAAAATACCTCCTATGGCATATTGTGAAGCGTCCGCTTCAACAATGAACGGTTGGGCTGGATCTGGATGTTTTAAAACAGGGGCAGAAGTAAATTGATCTTTTAAGGTGCGAAAGGCTTTTTCAGCTTCTGACGTCCAATCAAACTTGGTATTTTTTCTCAACAACTTTGTGATGGGGGTAACAATGTTGGAAAAATTGTCGATGAAACGCCTGTAAAAATTGGCGAACCCCAAGAAACTTTGTACCTGTTTGATGGTGGTGGGACTAGGCCATTCTGTGATTGCTTTAATTTTTTTTGGATCCATTTCAATCCCAGAAGGACTAAGGATATAGCCTAAAAAATCTACAGTTGTTACATGGAACATGCTTTTTTCCAATTTTACAAATACGGAATTGTCTAAAAGCTGTTGAAGAATGGCTCTTACCTGTTTTACATGATCAGATTTGTTCTTTGAATACATGAGTATATCATCTATATAAACAACACAACATATGTCCAAAAAGTCCCTTAATACCTCATTTATAAAAAACTGAAATGCTGCGGGGGCGTTACAAAGTCCGAAGGGCATGACCTGGTATTCATATAAACCAAATTTGGTGCGGAAGGCCGTCTTCCATTCATCGCCCTCTCGGACTCTCACCAAGTGATATGCACCCCGTAGATCTAGTTTTGTATAAATGGTTGCATCTTTAATTTGATCAAGTAATGTTGGGATCAATGGTAAAGGATACCTGTTCTTCACAGTCACATTATTGATGGCTCTATAATCGATACACGTACGTAACTCTCCCCCTTTTTTAGGGATGAAAAAGAGAGGAGAAGAGACTGGGGACTTTGAATGCCGTATAAAACCGTTCTGTAAATATTCATCAAGATAGTCTCGTAGATGCTCATTCTCCTTTTCTGTTAGTGCGTAAATGCGACTACATGGTAGGGTCGCACCAGGTACCAGATCTATTTGACAATCATAATCCCTGTGGGGCGGCAAGGTATTGGCCTTTTTGTTGTCAAACACATCTATCAGATCGTTATATTCTTCTGGAACTCCATCAAGAATTAGAATACTTTTTGATTCCTTTGGAAAATCATAACCCTGTATCAGGAGTTCAGTGTCAGAATTATTTCGTAAACAAGTAGTGTGACAAAAGTCAGATTTAAACAATATAGTACGATGAGTCCAATCTATGTAGGGATTATGAAGCACTAACCATGGTATGCCTAAAATTAACCGAAACTGAGGAGCATCAATTATATCAAAACGTATATCCTCAGTGTGTTTAGAGGCACACGTCATAGTTAACAACTCAGTATGGTATTGAATGGGGCCAGAAGTTAACTCTTTCCCATCAACGGCTCGTACTATTTCAGGCGTCTCTTTTATGATTTTCCTCAATCTCAATTCAGAAAACAACTGAGTGTCCACAAAATTACCTGTAGCCCCAGAATCAATCAATGCATCTATTGACCATGTTTTAGTTTTCTCTCTTTGGGACTGTAAGAAAACCTTGATACTAAGATGACAATGCGAAGTGACAGGATTTGTAGAGGCCAAACTGGTTTGAACACTCGATAAAATGACCTCGCTATCTATCGAGTTTTTTAGTTTTCCGACTGCTGTGTAGCTGCAACCTCAGTAGTTTTTGTTTTAGGTCTATTAGGTCGAGTTGGACATTCTTTTACAAAATGTCCCTTCTTACCACAATAAAGACATTGGTTTAACTTTCGGCGCTTCTCTTTCTCTTCGGTAGTTAAAGGCCCTCTAATGGTTCCAATTTGCATCGGTTCCACCAAATCTAGTTTAGCAGATGACTCATTTTTTATGATAGGTCTGTCTTTAAATGAATACATCCTATGATCTAATTTCCCCCTCTCACCCTTTCTCTCGGCGATGCGATGATTCAATTTTACAACCAAATCTATGAATTCTTCGCTATTGGTAGGGGGGTCCAGAATTTGAGTGACCATATCCTTTAGGTCGTCTTTCAAACCTCGATAAAATAAGGATACATGTTTCTCCTCTGGCCACTGTGCTTCAATTACCAATCTATTAAACGTTGATATATAATGAAGAAGGTCTGACGATCCCTGTTTTAGATTTAATAGTTCATGATCTGCCGATTGCACAAACACATGTTTTGCAAATAATTTTTTCATAGTATCTTTAAATTGTCGTAAATCATACAAAATTGGATCGTTTCTTTCTACATAAGGTACAGACCATAAAGCTGCATCCCCTCCTAGATAAGATAAAATAAAAGCAACTTTAGACGAATCATCAGGAAAAGCAGTGGGTTTTGCCACAAAATGCAAATGACTCTGATTTAAAAATATGGTAAATTTGTTAAAATCACCATGAAATCTTTCTGGGGGTGCCAGAGGAACTGAGACCGGTGTAACTACTTGGATTTGAGTAGGCATTGTAGACGAAGCAGTGGGCGCGGTTTGCAAGGTTGGTTGAAAAGTTGGTGGCTTTAACAACGGTTTTTTCCAGGAAGGAAAAGACCACTGAGATGCACTAGATGATTGCACTTGAGATTGTAGCGCCGAAATATCTCTACGCAATTCTGCGTTTTCGGATTTAATGTCTGTTAACATAGCAGCTATGTCCTGCAAGGATATCTGTGAGGCTTGATCCATAGCGTCTGGGCGAAACAGATTACGTGGGCTTAGCCTTCTGTCAGGTATACCAAGCACTCTTACCTGAAGTCTCCAGACTCTTACCTGTAAGGTGCTTGGTGATGTTTTGCAGAGACGCTATGGGCCAAACTCCCTATAACTCTATTCAGTAACCAAAGATTTTACATTACACTCTTCAGGTTGACTATAGGATTTAAGGGAGGAGGGCCGGAATCGACGCTAATGAAGTTCCTGTAGTCGACCTGCGAGCCAACAAGAAGATTCCTTAGCTAATGTATTCTGCACTCTAATAGTCTATAAGCACTATACTTTAGTTTTTATTCTGAGTAGTGTTGTGTATTTCCTGTAATTAAGTTCCTACCTGCGATTCTACAAGGTAAGGCTTCGCGTCCAGGAAGTAGTTGCGAGATGATAGGAGTCCGATGTTCTTCCCCTTCTCTCTTGTTAGGCGTGTATTCGACGTGTATAAGATGTTGAATTTCTGTGAGCAAACAATTATCACAATTAACAGTCTGTACCACAAACCAGTGACTCTACCACTCTTTTCTAGTTTTTTTTATACTATCGCCTTGTTTACCTTACTGTGCAACCTTCCTGTTCTTTCGTTGTATTTTCACTATGCGTCTTCTAAATCAGAAACAAATAGAACATGCAAAAATATACATTCCCAAAACTATTATAACATTGTTCGCAAAAAGCCCCAAGTACTGATTCCTCTGTAGAAATCAATATGTCCAAAAATTTGTAAAGTCTTTACTAAGAAGTCTTTCTTGCGATGGGCGCCAAGAGCATTAGTAAGATTGATTCACTTAACTTAAAGTTCCTTTCTTTCAGGTTGCAGCATGCTGAGAAATGGAAGATTCAGGAGCAGTAGTGAAGTCTCGAGGAGCTGGAGCGCTTTGAAAGAAGGTAAGTGAAGAACGAGTTCAGCGCGATGTTTTCCTGATGCTGGAACTGAAGGCTAAGCACCTTCCAGAGCCTGGGTGTGGCTTAAATACTCCAACCACACCCAGAGACGTCCGTTGATAGAAACGCAAGGGGCGCGTGTGCGTGCTCACGCACCGTGAGGAGCAACGCGAAGGAAACTGAATCGGAGTTTTCCTGCTCTCGCGCCGTGTTCTGTTTACACAGACGCGAGGCAGGCTGACAGTATACGGGCGCTTGGGCGCTTGTGAAACCAATGCGTTTATTTCCGTATTCCTTCCCTGACATCCGCGATGCGAGCGGAGCCCAAGCATATAACGAAATTGCATGAAAACAAACAAACATTGGTAAAAGCAAGTTGGTAAAAGCAAGTTACAATAGCGATTACAACAGCAATCACCTCTACAGTTGCACAATCACAAGCACAATCACAATCACAAACACTAGTAAAGCACCTACATCTTTGGAGTGCAGGATGCACGGGATAGGGGTGGGTTTTCTACTGGGAACATGTTGTGGATTCATGACATAATCAGCACCACCCTTCTACAAGGGTCCATTCTTAACTCTCTAAAAACTGGGCAAGTCATCCCCATCCTAAATAAACCCACGCTGAATCCTGCTATTCCAGACAACTTCAGACCAATATCCAATATTCCTCTTCTTGCGAAAGTGCTGGAGAAATGTGTGCAACTCCAACTAAGCCAACACATCGCTAATTTTAACCTGTTGGACAAATTCCAATCTGGTTTCAGGCCTGGGCACACCACTGAATCCACTATCCTCCACATTGTAGTCGACGCTCTTCAAGCACTTGACCAAGGCAAAACTTTTCTCCGAATGCTACTGGATTTATCTTTGACATTCGACACAGTCAACCACGAGAAACTACTGGACTGCCTCAAACACAGGATGGGAATAAGAGGTACCGTCATCAAATGGTTTGGTTCCTTTTTCCTGATCCGCTCTCAGAGATTCTTAGCCAACAGTAACCTATCTGCTCCTTCCACGATAACCATTGGTGTCCCTAAAGGCTCAACTCTGTTCCCTACCCTCTTCAATCTCTACCTCGAACTGTTAGTTGAAATACTCCTCACTGACAACATCTCCTTCCACATGTACGCTGATGATACTCCGATCTACATCAAAATCTCATCTCTAGAGGAGATAACTGTTTGAATGAGGCTCTGAAGTTGACTGTTCAATGGCTCGCCAGCAACGAGCTCAAACTGAATGCACAAAAAAACAGAGTTCCTTCTCATCTGCCCCCCTAAAAGCACTACTGACATCCTGGAATGGATCAACTCGATCACCACACTTAACTGCACATCGACCACAGTGGAATCTGCCAAATCTCTCTGCATACCCATGGACAGCAACCTGAATATGCGTGACCACATCAACTCGATGGCCAAAACTGCAAAGTTCCAACTGAGCTACTTGAGGAAACTAAAACCCCTCCTTGAAGCTGCAGACCTAAAAACCTTAGTTCAGATTCAATCTTGTTATCTGGGGGAGTCAGAAACTCCCGGTCCACCACAGACATTGTGCTCCAGCAACCTCAATCAATCAGGCGTTTGTTAAGCGTGACTACTCACCGGTAAGGGTCTCAAGGCGCTAGGAGTGGGGGGGGTGCAGATTCCAGTCCATCAAGGAGGGGGTCTGTCGAAGAGCCAGGTTTTGAGGTTTCTTGCAAAGATAGGGAGCGATGTTGTCTGTCTGAGGTGGAGCGGAAGGAGAAGGAGCGGCCTCCCGATCTGGTCTTTCTGGTGTGGGGGACCACAGCGTAGGAGAGCTGGCCTGATCGAAGGGTCCTTTGGGGTGCGTGGAATTTGAGTCGGCTGTTCAGGTATGCTAGTCCGGTGTCGTGGAGGGCCTTGTGTGCGTGGGTGACCATCCTGAAGGTGACTCTAGCCTTGATGGGGAGCCAGTGGAGTAAGCGCAGATGCTGGGAGATGTGGCAGTATTTCAGCAGGTTGAGGATCAGTCTTGCAGCGGCGTTATGGATGTTCTGTAGCTTGCGGGTGAGGTTTTTGTTTATTCTGGCGTAGAGTGTGTTGCCGTAGTTGAGTCTGCTGGTGACCAGGGCGTGAGTGGCGGTCTTTCTGTGTTCAAGGGGCATCCATTTGAAGGTCTTACGTAGGAGGCGGAGGGTGAGGAAGCAGGAGGATGAGACGGAGTTGATCTGGCCGTCCGTTTTGAGCTCGGAGTCCAGGATGATTCCCAGGTTGCTTGCGTGGTCCGTGGGCGTTGGTGGGTTTCCGAGGGCGATGGGCCACCAGGTGTCGTTCCAGGCGTCGGGGTTTGGGTTTATGATGAGTACTTCTGTTTTGTTGGTGTTTAGTTCTATGCAGCTGTTTTTCATCCATTTGGCGACGGCTTCCATGCCTTCTCGAAAGTTGTGTCTGGCGGTGTTGGGTTCATTGGATAGGGAGAGGATGAGTTGGGTGTCGTCTGCGTATGACACAATGTTGAGTCAGTAGGTTCTGACGATGGGGGCGAGTGGAGCCATGTAGATGTTGAAGAGCGTCGGGCTAAGGGAGGAACCCTTGGGGACTCCGCAGGTGGTAGGTGTAGGGTTGGAGAGGAAAGGGGGAAGTCTGACCCGCTGTGTTCTGCCAGAGAGGAAGGAGCGGATCCAGTCGAGGGCCTTGTCCTGGATTCCTGTGTCGTGAAGTCTGCGTATTAGGGGGTGGTGAGAGACCATGTCGAACGCCACTGAGAGGTTGAGGAGGATGAGGGCTACTGTTTCTCCTCTGCCCAGTATGGTGCGGATGTCATCTGTTGCGGCGAGGAGGGTGGGTTCCGTACTGTGGTTTTTTTTAAGCCGGATTGGGAAGAGTCGAGGATGCTGTGCTCTTTGATGAATGTGGCGAGTTGGCTGTTGATGGCTTTCTCGATGACTTCCGCTGGGAACGGGAGCAGGGAGATGGGTCTGTAGTTTTTGAGGTCGGTGGGGTCCGCCGATTGTTTCTTTAGGAGGGGGATGACCTCTGCGTGTTTCCAGTCGTCGGGGAACGAGGCTGTCGCCAGGGAGTGGTTGATGGTGTGGCGGAGCATGGGTACGATTGTGTCGGCGGCTCTGTTGAAGATGTAGTGGGGGCAGCAGTCCGTGGGGGCCCCAGAGTGGATTGACTTCATTGTCTTCAGTGTGTCTTCGGTGGTGAGGACTGTCCAGTTGTCATTCGCTGGCTTCTGGGTGTCGGGGATGGTTGGTGAGGGTTCAGTGTGTTGATTGTCTTTGTCGAAGTTGTCATAGATGCTCTTGATTTTGTGGTGGGAAAAGGTGCTGAGTTTGTTGCAGAGGTCTTGTGAGGGAGGGGTGTCAGTAGACTCGCTCGGGGGTTGGGCAAACTCCTTGATGCTGTTGAAGAGTTCTTTGCTGTTGTGCGCATGTGTGGAGAATCTGTCTTCAATTGCTTTTATCCTCGTTTCTCTGATGAGTTGGTGGTGGGCGTTGGTAGCGGCTCTGAAGTTGTTGTGGGCTTCTATGGATTTGGTGTTCCCCCAGGCCTTTTCGAGGCGGCGGCAAGTGCGTCTGGACTCTCGAAGGCGGGCTTTCTTGGCGCGGGTGTTGTTGTTTTTCTTGAGGGGGGCTACGGTGTTGACGCTGTCCGAGATCCATCTTTGCAAGGTTCGGGCTGCCGTGTAGGGGTCGTCATTTTCCGCGGTGGTTGGTGTGGAATTATTGAGTGAGGACGTGAGCTGGTCGTCGGTGATTTTGGTCCAGTTTCTTCGTAGGAGAAGGTGCCAGTGTCTGTGGATGGTGGGTGTTCTGAAGGTGAAGTGGACGCAACGATGGTCAGTCCATGGGACTTTGGTGATGTGGCTGAAGGTGATGGAGTTTCCTGTAGTGAAGAGGGGGTCGAGGGTGTGTCCTGCTGAGTGCGTGGGCTCGGGCACGATCTGGCATAGTCCAAAGTTTTGGAGGTTGTCCAGGAGGGATGTGGTGTTGGGGCCCAGTTGGTTGTCGAGGTGGAAGTTGAGGTGTGCCAGCAGGGTGTAGTTGGTGGATACGATTGGCCTGCGGGGAGATGATGTCCGTGATGGAGTTGGCGAAAGGCCCGCGGGGCCCAGGGGGTCGGTAGACGAGGGTTCCTTGAAGGGTGGTGGTAGGGCTGGCCAGTATCTTGAAGTGAAGGTGTTCCATCAGGTCTGTGGGCTCATCGGGGAGTGTGCTCAGGCGGAGGATGGATTTGTGGACGATTCCTCCTCCCGAGTGGGTGGGGCAGTGGAGATCTTGTATCCTTGGGGAATGGCGATGGCGATGTCCGGTCCCGAGGTGGTGTTGGTCCAGGTTTTGCTGAAGAATGCTACATCCAAGGAGGAGGTCCCAGATTTCGGTGGCGTGTTTGTGGAGGGATGAGACGTTGATGCATTGCAGGGTCTTCAGTTTGGTTGTGTTCTTGTGGGATGGTTGTGCTGGGTCCATGTTCTTGGCGGTGCTGCAGGTGTGCCAGCAGTAGTGACAGTTGAAGGGTCCGTGGGTGTTGGCTAGTGAAGCTAGCTTGCAGTTGTGGTTACGGCCTGGGTTGAGTGCGTGGAGTGCTGCCGGCACACCAGCGGCGTGCCGGCGGCACACCTGCTGCGCACGGCTGACATTAAGTAGGGGTCGGGGAGGGCTGGACAGCTGGGAGTGGAATGAAGGAGCTGGATTGGGCCGGTCGCGCTGGTTGTGCTGGGGGGAGGGGCCCCGAGGGCAGCAGCAGCAGGGGAAAACAGGCGGGAAAGGAGGAAAAGGAGGAATAAAGGGGAAAACCAAAAAAACAAAGCAGAAACGAAGGAAAGTGCAGAAAGCAGAAAAGTGCTGTAAGGAAAAAATGTATAATAGCGTCTTCTCTGGGGCTGCACCAAGAATCTGGAACTCACTGCCGTCCTCCATTAGAAGAATACCTTCTCTGTCACTCTTTAAAAAGGAAGCAAAAACCTTCCTAATGAGCAAATTCCTCCCATAAATCTCTCTCATTGTGCACACCGCTCTGCGGCATTGCTTTTGTTTTTCTGCAAAATTTCTTGTCTGATTGGTTGTTCCTATTCTTTGTACTGATTTATTACTCCCTCAAATGTAATTTCTGGTTCTCTCTGCATATTGTTGACATGATGCCCCTCATATGTAAATGCTGGTTTTCTCTGCATATTGCTGACATGTCGCTCCTTTGTTTATTGTATATACCCTGGTTATGTCCGAATTAGGTACTTCCTTCTATCCCCATCAATGTTTATTGCCTATGTCAAACTTATATACAATGTCTTATTCCTGTAAAGCGCCCTAATGCCCTAAAGGATCACGTTCGCGCTCTATAAAACTTTAAGTACATTTTTTTTTTAAACGGCTAGATGCTAACTAAAAGCAAGAGACTGAAATATTAAGCATGTGAGTTCAAAGATTCCAAATCTTTTTAAAAACTGTATGCTGTGAAGTAACAAGCGTAATCAGAGCCCAAAAGGAGCACATTTTGCTGATGTGACCACCTAAGTAGCCCTAGGCTATCCCATGCAATGGCGACCGGATAGGATTAAATACCTAGGCACACTTATTTGCTGCAATACAAGTAGTATGATCCAAGAAAACTATGGGAGGGCAATATCTAACTAAGAGGATCAAACTGAGAGATGGATCTCCTTTCAAATAGTGATGTTGGCAAGGGTAGCCATAATCAAAATGAGTTTAATATCCAAATTCATGTATATGTATATGTTTTTTTTTTATTCCTCCTTATACGATTTTCTTCATAAAATTAATAACCCTGCTAGTAATATTAATATGGACTGGGAAACAGGCTGCAGTTGGGTGAGATTCATTGACAATATCATGGAACTGGAGGGGTCCGATAGTAATGGACACAGTTCTAAAAGACAGAAAAGACATCATTCACACCGTTAATGTTATTCAACGTGTTTGGGACCATATAGCTAGTCTATTGGGTACACAATATATTCTCTACTGATACCCTTAGCAGACACTCCACTATTACCATCAACCCAACAGACTGACCCGAAAGCAATAAAGTGACACTGCTAAATTAGGAGACCTTTTTCAACAAGGGCAATTTATATTTTAAGCTCATGTTCAAGAAGATGGGAGACACCTCGCTAATTGAGATTTGGATTTATTTCAGACTTGGACATTCTGCAAAACATATTGTATCAATTATGTCTGCATTAATTATTGACTCACTACTGAAAGTGCAAGATTCAGCCAAAATACAATGGCAGACAGATACCCACCCCCCATTAGGAGCTGAAATATGGAAGCGATGCAAGGCTCTAAATTAACATATGCCATTTGTCACGTCACAAACTAACACACTATTTGAACAGACTGTATTGCACACAGCAGCTTAAGGCCATGTGTTACACAGCTGCTTCCAGCACTTGTTGCAAATGTAGAGCTGATGATGCAGACTTCCTACACCCTTGCAAAATACACCATCAGTAGCCCTACCGGGACATGTAGAAGAGGTCCCCAAACCTTATAGGAAATTTACATCCATAGTTCTGCTGTTGGCGAAATGGCAAGTGACTGTGAAGTGGATAGAATGTTCCATCTGCAGCATGAGTACTGGATTCACAACATGGTCTACTGAAACAAGATGACTGAGGATTAGTCTAGGTCTTTGCACCCTCCACTAGAGCATAAGACTACTGGAGTACACTAAAACGATAATGGCTTTAGGCCTGGGCTGTGAACCCAGTTCCGTTCTGTGGTAAATTTAAATTACCTAGACTTAATTTATGCGGTAAAATTCAATAAGAATAACTCAGTAAAAATAAGAGGCAGAATCCATGGTATTTGAGGTTATAAAAGGGAATTTATTCCTTACAAAGGAATTGGTTCGAACCAGGCAATCGGGTTCCGTCACCACGAAGGTTCAGGAAGGGATCGGCAATACATTATTGACAGGTTATAATATATATAGTAAATGCATTACAGTAAAGACAGATGTAGGAGGCGTAACAGTTGATAGGAAAGATAAGAATACACATACGTAATAAAAAGGCGTTACAATAGGCGTGCATAAAGGCGTATACTAGAAACGTCATTATGATGATGACACAAGTGGGTGGATCCATAAGAGAATCCTGCAATGTCAGCAGAAATACATGGCAGAGATGCGCGCGCAGCCGCATGACGTGTGATTGACGTGTAACTAGGGGGTGAAGGGGACTTGACATTTAGCCCTACATGAGGAGACAGAAGTCTGGGATGTCAGAACAACCTAATCCCAAATCGTATCTAATATCTTGTGTTTAAGGAACTATATTATCTGGAAGGGAAGGTCTCTCAGGCAGAGGCTATCCTATACTAACTACTAGTGCGAGTATAAGCGTCTATGTGTCTACATGAGATGCGAGGGGCATGGGCCTACCATGGCAACAGAAGTCATGAATTACTTGCTCGGAGACAGTAAGGCCGGGCCCTTTGCTCTGTAGCTGGAAGGATGTTTACCTAAGCTACTAGACAGGAATGCATTTCTCGAGGAGCGGAGCAGATAACTTGAAGGCTGAATACAGTTTTTGGCATGCAACAGGCCGGGCCAGGCACCGTTAGCCGCGCAGGAAGTAAGACAAAGGTCATGGATACAGGTGCAGGTCCAGGCTGGAGCATTCAGAGGCAGAAGCAGGAAAAGCTCGATGGCAGAATTCAGGGCCTACCTTGCCAGAGCTGGAAAACGTGAAAAGTACAACATATAAAGACGGTGGCAAGGCATACTTAGGAACGGAATATCTGACCCATTCATGGCAGATCTGAAAGAGGACATGTTAACGTTGGACGCATATGCATTTGCGTCTTCATAGCTTGAAGTGGAGGGAACATACATGTACTTGTAGCATGTACATGGAGCCGTTGGGGTCTAAGATAGGGGACACAATTGACCATAAAAATTCATATTTCCTCATTCCCTCCTTGTCCCCTACGGACCCTTCATGAAATATCGATCCTCAGGAATCCATCAATCTGTTCATGTAACATCATTTGCTCTTCTTTCTTCTTCCGGGATTTTGAATGAGAACTTGAACGTGGAATACATGATGTGGCACACAGGCCGCAAATCGCTGGTCCACATTGTAGACACAGGCAACAACTGAATACTATGAGAAGGCCAATACCTAGGAAGGATAGGACTTTCCATCCCCAGGCTGACAACACGCTCCAGAACCAACCGGACCATGTCCAGGTGCCTGGATTCTGATGTATCTGGCTTGCAATCTTGTGAAGACGAGTTATGGCTTTATATACGGATGGCGCGTTTTCTGGAATGAAAACACAACAACTCGATCCGATGACCCTACAGGCTCCGCCCCTATCGGCTAGGATGACGTCAAGGACAAGACGATTTTGGAGAACAACAATCCGCATCGCAGACTGCTCCTCTGTTAAGTTGCCTAGGGCAGAGGTAGTTTCATTCACTACTGCTTCAAGGGTTCTGGTTAATCTACGTATCAGTTTACTATTTGAGACAACACCTATGTAAGGAAAGAGACCTTTATTGAAGTCTGTATATTGTTCCCATGCTGTTTCAGTGTAGTCGACAATCGGGATATCTCTCTGGGGTCTATTGTGTACTAGATGAGTATTTCTATGATGATCAGGAGGGGCTAGGAAAACAGGTGGCAGAAGGAATGCAATGTAACAGGTACCATCCCAATCTAGAGGTAAACGGATATATGCGGTATGACCACATATGAAGTAGGAATGACGGGAAGCTCTAAATGTAGACTTGCCTTTATCACTGAATTCGATCACAATAGTACATCTACTATGACCCAGGTGTACTGAACCATTCTTTCTTACACATAATTCACCTTTGACTGGTAATACGGACATAGCAGGTAAGACTAGTGCAGTTTCAGATTCAACATTCAGAATCATGGGGTTGAGTGTAAAATTACCTAATCCATATACTTCATTTTCTAGGTCAGTTCCTGTCCTTTTGGGAAGTCCCTCCTTGTTAGGGTAACAGGCTTTAAGCAAAACTAAGTTCAGGTTTCCCCATACCCAGTTGCTCTGGTAAACTACAGTGTTTGAATCTAAAGAATTAATCAAACTAAACCATGCGCCACAGGAGCCATTGTATGTGAATGGATACGGAAAGAGAGGCAGAACTCCTTTGTATTTCTGATAGGGAGGGAGTCGGCCACATATCCAACAATTTGTAGCATTGCTGGCCTGATGGGAGTGATGTAACATACCAATGAATGTGTTGTTGCGCAGCGCAAGTCTATAGGGCAACTCATGTGAAGGTAATTCGCTAAAAGAATGTTCGGCAGTATCATTGTAAGCAGAATGAGCACGCTTGAAAATAGGATAGTACATGTGCAACAGTATACTTGCAGCAATAATCAACAAATTTAGAAAAAACATAATCAACAATGTCACTATACAGTGACTATGAAGTGATTTACAATATGCACGTTTCTTGAGCTGTTTCTGTCTATCTCTCTCTCGATTTCGGTCTAGAGGATACATGTCAGAGACTAATTCAACCGATTCACCTTGGAGAGGACTTAAACAATCAAATTGTCTGACTTGCTAGACCTTAGTTTCAGTTTGTATTCTTGTGATTCGGTTTTCTCAACCAGGGGGAGTTTTAAATCAGTCTGTGGAAGGGGGCAGGGCTGAGAGTTCAAATCAGAAGGTAGTCCATGAAATTTCTTGATATGGCTCGAGTGTAGCCAACCCTTGCGACCCTCGACCTTCACTGCCGTCCTCGTGGTCAGGAGTACTAATCTTGGCGTTTGCCAGCGAGGCTCCAACGGGCTCCTCCTGTCGAAATTTCTTATGAAGACAAAGTCTCCGGGAACCACTTCATGGGGCTTCACCTCGGTGTTGTCGGGAAAGGCTGCAGCTACCTGTGAACGGCAAGATTGTAGTGCAGACATCAAGGAAGCAAGGTAATCTGTCAGCATATTACAATCAACATCAGTGATTTTACGAGGTATAGGCGTCCCCCACATATTTGGTGGCCTACCGAAGACCACCTCGTACGGGGATAGCCCTGTGCGAGAATGTGCTACCATTCTCATGTAAAAGAGTGCAACTGGTAAGGCTACTATCCAGTCGACACCTTTCTCTCTGCAGATTTTTGAAAGTCGAATTTTCAGAGTCTGATTATGACGCTCCACGAGACCTGCTGCCTCGGGATGTCGGACACAGTGGAATTTCCATTGATAGCCTAACAAGAGTGAAATGTGTTTCATTAGCTCGGATGAGAACGGCTGGCCGTTGTCTGAGTACACGATACGGGGCAAACCATACCGTGGGAAGAATTCACGAACTAACTGTTTGGCAGTAGTCGGGGCAGTGTAATCTGAGACGGGATATGCCTCTGTCCAACGGGAAAGAGCACATACAACTACGAGGACATATTTGAATCCTCGACATCGTTCCATCTGGATATAATCCATCTGGAGGACTTCAAAAGGGTGATCGGGAGGTTGAAATCCACCTTGCTCTACAGAAATGCTTTTACCTGGGTTGAACTGACAACAAATCATGCAAGTTCGGACTTTCTGTTTGGCTGCAGCTCGTAAGTGTTTATTAAACCAAATGTTTTGAATACTGTCTAACATAGCTTTTTCTCCTAGATGTGCTGGACTATGTATTGTGTTAATGATAATTTGAACCATTGAGTCGGGGAGAAACCATGTAGATTTTCCCTTCGTCATCCATCCCTGATCTGT
Organism: Triturus cristatus; assembly: GCF_964204655.1. NCBI lineage: Eukaryota > Metazoa > Chordata > Amphibia > Caudata > Salamandridae > Triturus > Triturus cristatus. Next base: position 206,421,870 of record NC_140590.1, on the reverse strand, counting down.
TTGGATCCCTCCTATTTCAGTCCATTTCTTGGTTTCTTCTGGTGTAGCATGTGTCTGTATGTCAATTACATCAAGGGCGGGATCCCTAACTGTCATGCAGTGTGTCGGTGTCGGAACTATTGTCTTTGTCAAGTCAGTTGCATGAGTCCGATTCTGTACTGTTTGCTTAGCTGTTCGGTCTGCTAGGTCGTTACCCTGGGAAATGATATCGGTGACTTTTGTATGGGCTTTGCACTTCATGATAGATATCGAAGTAGGTAGATGTATTGCATCTAATAGAGCTTGAATGAGGGGACCGTGTTGAATGTTGGCACCGTGAGAAGTCAAATAACCTCTCTCTTGCCAAAGGACTCCGAAGTCATGGACAACTCCGAATGCATAACGTGAATCTGTATATATGTTAACTTTTTTATTTTTGGCTTGAATACAGGCTTGTGTCAGAGCGATGAGCTCTGCTGCTTGAGCTGACAAAGTGTTAATACAATTCGTTTCAATGACTTCAGTGTCTGTTGTGACTGCATAAGCGGCCACTAACTCTCCTGTACTTGTTCTCATACATGAACCATCTACATAAAATGTCAGGTCTGGATCTGATAATGGAATGTCTGTCAAGTCTTGTCTGGGTTTCGTCGTAATAGTAATGACTTCAATACAATCATGTGCCAATGGGTCTGTTCCACTTAATGGCAAAAGTGTGGCAGGATTTAATGTACTACAACGTCTGATTTCTATGTGTGGCTGGAACAATGTTAGTTCATAACCCGTCAGTCGTGCTATAGTCAAGTGCTGAGTCTGTGTCCGGTTCAAGAGAACCTCTACTGCGTGTGGTACTTGTACTGTCAATTGATGTCCTAATACTATGGAATCGCTTTGTCTGATCGCTAAAGCTGTCGCTGCGACTGATTTCAGGCACGCAGGAAGAGCCTGAGCTACGGGATCTAATGTGCTAGAAAAGTAAGCACACGGCTTGTGTGATCCTGCTTGTTCCTGAGTGAGTACTGACAAGGCAGTACCTTCACGTTCTGTAACAAAAAGTGTAAAAGGCTTACTGTAACATGGTGTCGCTAAAACAGGTGCTTGGCATAAGGCTTTCTTTAGGTCTTCAAAAGCTTGTGTATGTTCTGGAGTCCAAGGGAGGACAGTCGATGTCGCTGCCTCCTGGGTTGTCAACTGAATGAGTGGTTTTGCTAGAAATGCATATTGGGGAATCCACTGCCTACAGTACGAAGTGAGGCCTATGAAGGCCCGTACCTCCTTTTGTGTCTTGGGTGGTGGCATATTTACAATTAACTGGATGCGGTCAGGTGTGAGCTGTCTCCCCCCTTGGACAGCAAGTGCCCAAGGTACACAACTTGCTGGGCACAGAATTGTAGCTTCGAAGGGGACACCTTGTGTCCCTTGTCGGCCAGAAAATGTAAAACCGTCAGTGATGCTTTTTCACATTCAGGTTCGCTTCGGGCGGTGATCAGCAGATCATCGACATACTGAAGCAGTGCAGTGTTAACAGGCATGTGGATACTGTCAAGTTGTCTTTTCAGTGCTTGGCTATAGATGCTAGGACTTTCTGTAAATCCTTGAGGTGCGCGTGCGAATTTAAAGCTTCGTCCATTTAAACTAAATCCGAACAAATATTGGCTTTCCGGATCGATTGGGACGCTAAATAAGGCGTTCTTGAAGTCAATTACAGTGAAGAACGTTGCTTCTGAATCAATAGCTGTCAGTAATGAAGAGATATCTGGAACCACGGGATATTGTGGTACAATGCATTTATTCAATTCGCGCAGATCAATAACTAATCGATATACTGGGGGTGCTTTTGGATCAGTTCGTTTAAGAATCGGAATGATCGGAGAATTACATACATTGGAGTCGGTTTCCACAACCACTCCTTGTGCAATGAGCTTGTCAATGATTTGCAGTAAAGCCACTACAGCATCTGGAGGTAACTTGTATTGTCGCATTCGTGGTAATACCACTCCTGCTTTGAGTGTGACTCGATATGGTGTAATGTGCATACAACCTACATCAGTGGGGCCTTGCGCCCATAAATGTGCAGGTAGATTCTGTAACCGGTGATCCATGTCTCTTGACACGTAGTGACCTTTAAAGTCACGCAAAAATAGTCGTACTCCGTCCGGAGAACAACATATTATAGCTCCTAGAGCTTTCAATGTTTTTATACCTAACAAGTTTTCTGGACATGATTTAGTAAGCAATAAATCTGTAGTCCGTGTCAATGGACCAACTGTAAGAGGCAGAGGTTGCGATACTTCGTTAATAGTAGGCTTTCCTGAAAAACCAAGGGAAATATTCTGTGAGCCTGAGAGGGGTGCCCCTGGAACCTCGTCGTGACTTATAGTTGTTCTGCTTGCCCCTGTATCAAGTAAAAACTTTCTGTCTTTCCCTAATGCTTGACTCTGTACATAAGGACCCTCTTGATCTACGGGAACCTCAATAAGGGGTACGCCAACTTCCCTCTCTAGGCTATTTCATGTGTATCGCTGATAATCTGGATAGTCAGTTTGTGCATACTGGTACATCTGTTGTGTCGTGTTTTGTGTTGCGGCAATAGGCTGTGACTGTGGTACCGCTACGGTCTGTTGTGCAGTTTGCATAGGCTGTACATTCTGAGGTGCTTGTTGTTGGATCTGATCCTGTCTAGACGGACGTGGTCTCTCCTTGGTTTTACCCGTAGAGATATTATGTTTCAGAACTGCACAATCGTTTATATAATGACCTGGCTGTTTACAATAGTTGCATGTCCCTTTAACGGGAACCGCTGAATTACTGGACTGTGTCGCACCCTTTTTATGACCGTCAGCTGGAACTGACTGGGCGACGAGCATTTTCATTTTCGTGTCTTTCATACGTCTTTGTTCGTGTTCTTGTTCTTCTCTAATTCTATTCTGGTGATACTGTAACATTTGTAACATTTGTGAAGGAGTGTTAGCTTGCCAAGTGCTCTCAACTTTCAATACTCTGTTTTTAACCTGGGGCAGGGAATTCTCGACTAGTTTTGTTACAAAAAGATGTGGATATGACTCGCTATTTGCTTTTAGGCCGCTATTAATACCAAAACATTTTTCAAATCGGGAATAGAAATCACTAGTGTCTTCATCGGGTTTCTGTTTGCAAGCTGATATTGCTCCCCAGTCTTCCTTTTTCGTAGTTAATAAACGTGGCAGTACTTGTACTAATAATCCTGGTAATGCTTTAGTTTTGTCTCCAAGCCCTACGCCTGCAGTTCGGGCATTTTCTTCGTTTTCTAATGCTGTCCAATCAATCTTTTGTTCTCCCACCTCCCACTCTTTTTCTTTCAGTTTCTCGTAAATACCGGCAGGCAGTAATACTTTCAATATTTTCATAATGTCAGGATAGGTATAATCACCCATGAGTAACATGTCCTTTAGTTCACGGTGGAAACCTGCTGGATCTTTGTCATGGCTGGGCACTAGTTTTTTCATTTCCAATAGTTCTATTTTAGTTATAGGCGTGTACACAAACACGCGTCTAAAAGTATTATCATCATTTCTAACTGGGTGTACTTCGCGTAAGGGATTCTGTCTGTCTATGTAATACGTTTTTCTTTCCATGGAGCGAGCTGGATCATGTTCTGGACACAAAAAGGCACTATATCTGTGTCGGTATTCTAGAATTTCTTTAATTAGATCGGTACCCATACCTCTCCATTTATTCGTGAGTAATTCTATCAGTATATCAGGTAGGGGACCAGGATCGGAGTGTTCGTTTTTATACAATATAAGGAGGTGTTGTATCATGTATATACCAGCTAAACGCTGTTCGTCGGGTGTAAGATTCAGAAACGTGTGTGCTAGCGCATCATCACTGTATTTTTTAGAACTGTCAGCCCATTGTACTGCTGACCTGGCTAATTCTTGTTCATCCATAGAATCAAGCACATGGTACCCCCTTCGTTCTCGAAGTAATTTATCAGTAGCCTGGAATAAGTGTTCAGGGGTCCTTGGATTTGAGATAGCTGCTTGAAAAATTCTGTTACATTCTGGACGTATCGGACGTATTGCATTATTAAAAGATCTTCCTTTACCTACATAAGCTATCATTTCTCTAGTTGGTAATTCTAATTGTCCTGTGGTCGTTTCTGACTGTTCCTCCTCCTCTTCCTCTGATTCAGTTTTATCTGCCTCTAATCTTCTTTCATGTATTCGTTCTACTTCTTTTCTGATCTTTCGGTGCATAACTTCTATACTCTTCTGTTTATCATGTTTTCCGTCTGCTATATTCTGACCCCATCTGGTAAGTACTTGCATTTCCTCCGGATCTACCTCAGGCCTATCTCTGTTTCTGATCAAGCAATTTATGAAGAAGCGTAACAATAATTTTTGCATGTCCACTTTCTGGTATTCCATGGCCTCGCCAATACTTTCAGGACCTTGCCCTGTTTGGATAAAGTGATATATTTTGTCTAGATGACCAATCATTCCTGGTAGCGTCATTAGATAGGTCGAAACTCGTCGTAAACGTACTGATGATAGCAACATTCTGTCGTGTTTACCGGGCACTGGATCATATCTACAATCTGTAAGAGGCTCATTAAATATATTGTGATTAGCTGTTTGGTGTGTACGTTGGTGTGCTAAATCCCTATACGTCAACCTAGGTGCTGGCGGTGGCGTGGAAAAACCTCCTGTCGCACCTCCTGTCGCACCTCCTGAGGTGCCAAGTCCAAAAGGATTTGTTGGATGTAGGGTAGAGAGTGTAGATGCAGGAAGGACTGTAGAAACAGGTGGAACGTTTAGAACGTGAGGAGGAGTTTGTTGCTGCGGAGGTGGGGGCAGATGATCTTGGGGTTGAGCGTTGTCAACAGGTGATGCGCGTGGCTGTGCACCATTAGCATATTCGGGGGCGGCATCATCTAAATAGGAAGAAAGGAAAATGTCCTTTGCGGTCTTGGGATGTACTTTAATCGGGAGTAATGGAGGTGGCAGATCTTTTGGTACCTCTTGGGTGGCCTTAGGCAAACCCTCGGCCAGAAGAGGATACATACCATTCATAAGAGTGTTTCGTTGTCTGTCTACTTGTTCTGTTTTTACTCGGATACCTTCGTCAATTAATATGTTTTCTCGGGCTTTGTCTGAATTCTCTCTACTTTTCTCTTCTTTTCTGAACGCTTTCTCTGCGCGTCTATGCGATTCTTTACGCCATAATTCAATGGCATCTTTCTGTGACTGTCTGGCTTTCTTTTTCCATAATACTTCTTCTACTCTCATGATGCAATCTGCATCCCATGTTCCAGCAGCGGGCCATCTCTGACTCTCTGCTAAATCCTTGGTATAGTCCACCCATAAATCAAGATATAATATGGCATCTAGGCCATGTTTATGGTACATAAAGTACCCTGGAGTGTCCCTAGGTGGAATGGGAACGGCTTCTTCGAGTATCCCTTTTCTAGTTTTTATCTGTCTTAATTTCGAGAATAACGGCATCTTGAACCTTGCTACTTGATTCTTACTCGGACTTGAACACAATTAATACAATAAACACAGTAATGAAGATCGAACAATCACTCATACCACGACATTTAAAACATATCAAAACATTTTAGAACGAACAATAATAATTAGAATAAAACTAGTTAACTGCATAATACTAGATGTACTGCTAAACAGCACAGATACACTGCTGAAACAGTGCAGACCAGGTCTGTGTACCCAAACCCGTCTTGACCGGCACAAACCAATGTGCACGTCTAGATGCGTCCCCAGCAACGGTACTCACCGGGAAGCACGGAACGGAACAGAAGGCCTCGGAAGTCTGGGCTGGACTAGACCAAACTGGACTGGACTCGACTCGTGACTTAGATACTTCGGAACTTCAGAATCTGGTGGGCCTCTGTATACCTCGGATCTTGCTCTCTCAGCTAGGCTCTGGTCGGGATTCTCCGCACTCCTCACCGCCTCGTCTGGGTGTTGATCGCAGCCTCAGTCGCCCCCCGTTGGCCTGAGGGAGATACAGGAAATCCTGCGGGTACGCGTAGTTGTCCGTCCGGCTGTGGCAGGAGACCGGGTCTGCAACGCACCTCCGGCGCGTGGGGTGTGAGAGGTGTCCCTGTTCGGGCGCCAATTATGTGGTAAATTTAAATTACCTAGACTTAATTTATGCGGTAAAATTCAATAAGAATAACTCAGTAAAAATAAAAGGCAGAATCCGTGGTATTTGAGGTTATAAAAGGGAATTTATTCCTTACAAAGGAATTGGTTCGAACCAGGCAATCGGGTTCCGTCACCACGAAGGTTCAGGAAGGGATCGGCAATACATTATTGACAGGTTATAATATATATAGTAAATGCATTACAGTAAAGACAGATGTAGGAGGCGTAACAGTTGATAGGAAAGATAAGAATACACATACGTAATAAAAAGGCGTTACAATAGGCGTGCATAAAGGCGTATACTAGAAACGTCATTATGATGATGACACAAGTGGGTGGATCCATAAGAGAATCCTGCAATGTCAGCAGAAATACATGGCAGAGATGCGCGCGCAGCCGCATGACGTGTGATTGACGTGTAACTAGAGGGTGAAGGGGACTTGACATTTAGCCCTACATGAGGAGACAGAAGTCTGGGATGTCAGAACAACCTAATCCCAAATCGTATCTAATATCTTGTGTTTAAGGAACTATATTATCTGGAAGGGAAGGTCTCTCAGGCAGAGGCTATCCTATACTAACTACTAGTGCGAGTATAAGCGTCTATGTGTCTACATGAGATGCGAGGGGCATGGGCCTACCATGGCAACAGAAGTCATGAATTACTTGCTCGGAGACAGTAAGGCCGGGCCCTTTGCTCTGTAGCTGGAAGGATGTTTACCTAAGCTACTAGACAGGAATGCATTTCTCGAGGAGCGGAGCAGATAACTTGAAGGCTGAATACAGTTTTTGGCAGGCAACAGGCCGGGCCAGGCACCGTTAGCCGCGCAGGAAGTAAGACAAAGGTCATGGATACAGGTGCAGGTCCATGCTGGAGCATTCAGAGGCAGAAGCAGGAAAAGCTCGATGGCAGAATTCAGGGCCTACCTTGCCAGAGCTGGAAAACGTGAAAAGTACACCATATAAAGACGGTGGCAAGGCATACTTAGGAACGGAATATCTGACCCATTCATGGCAGATCTGAAAGAGGACATGTTAACGTTGGACGCATATGCATTTGCGTCTTCATAGCTTGAAGTGGAGGGAACATACATGTACTTGTAGCATGTACATGGAGCCGTTGGGGTCTAAGATAGGGGATACAATTGACCATAAAAATTCATATTTCCTCAGTTCGCTGAGTTTTCTGCACTTTGCAGAGCACGCGGAGGTCTGAAAAACACTGCTAAATTATTTCCTCACTCACGCTTGCCAATGTTAAGTTGGCAAGCAAGGAAAATCCAATGCTAGACCACCTCCCACTCAATCCGTGCAGTCGCGGATGGTCACGACCGCTCACATTGAGAAACCATCCGCTCGTGTTGAGGAAGCTACCACTCGAGTGAAAAAGCTACTCGAAAGGCAGAAAGAAGCAGCGCCCTCTTGTGCTGCGCATGATGCCATTCGAGCTGATTATCCAGTGCGGAATAAACACCAGCACAAAAAATTTGCACGAACGACGTGACCTAATGCACTCAGGGGCAGGGTTTTTCGGTAACTTGCGGAACTCCGCAAACTCAGCCCAGGCCTAACCAGCACTAATAATCAAAAATGTTGAACATGGTGAACAGTCTGTGGAGTCCATGCACCCGGGGTCCAAAGCCACTTGGGAATAGATCCAGAGATGACAGGAAGCAAATGCTAACTAGTACTGAAATGGGATCAAACCTCATTTTAAATTATTTTTGCTTGTGGTAAATGCACTCAATGTATATGAGCCTGATGTCAATGAACACTAAAGAAATGTGCTGTTTGTTTACATGTGTTGGGGTGGCACCCAGCGTATTGTATAGCAGCTGTAAAGCCTATCCTAAACAGGTGATACTGCTGGAGCAGAGTTTTCTGATGAAAATCTATTGGGTTTTTAAGCTCTGGTTTGTCTATTTGTCATAATTAAAATTATTAATTATTAACTACTAATTATTTGTTTTGTGTAAATGTTTAAAACTTATCAACATGTACTAATGAGAAGAAAACCGACACGTGGGAATGCTTTCGTTTGCTTTTTTATAATGTGCATATTTTATTAAATAAATGTTGCTGAGTGCTGTTTATTTTAAAGCACGAAACGCTTTTGAATTAATGCTTTTCTGTGTTGCAAAAGCTAGATAATTACATACACATAAGGGTATTAGTGGGGTTAACACTGTTTAACCATTATGCTGTAGTAACGTTGTTTTGTTGTCTCTTTTAATTAAGATGGTACATTTTGGCCTAGAATAAAATGGCTACCGTTTAAAGCCTGGCCTCGAGTGAGAGATTTGTGATGAGAGGGCCTTGCTGAACCTGGTCGAGTCATCTGACCACAGTCTTCGCCTGGTTAAAATTTTCCGTGAGGACAGTAGCAGTGCTGGGCATGTCTCCAAGAAACATCCGAATAGCCGAATAGCCTTGGAGGACAAAGGAGCCATAATGAATGAACTGAATGAACTCTGAAGTCATCATGTTAGTTCCGAGGAAATGTGGATGTTAAGAGTTACTTTTTAATTCTTGGTTCCTGTTCTGTCTTTTTATTTTTGTGATTTTTTCGGAGCGGAGATTTTCCAAATGTAGCGATGCTACATCCTTTCCTGCTCGCTTTGCTCAGCGGTTCAGCGGACGTGTAGAACAATTATGTTGCTTTCTTTTGTTTAACACATTATAAATATTGTTAGCCTAGAGAGGGTCTGAGGCCACTTCTTCCCAAACCTGCGTTGGTGAGGATCTACGCTGTGAGGACGGCGACTCGAGAGACTTTATCGAGAGACTTGTCCTGATGACCCATTCTGACATTTAGCTAGAATAGGTAATTATGAGAATAATGATTTACTCTGATTGATTTTCCTTGACTAATTTTAGATAAAGTGCCATAATTTTAAATACGGTGTTGGTGATTATTTCTTGTCAATTATTGAGTACTCTATTTTGATTATTGTTGTATAGATTATTTAGATTATGACTCAGGACAATTACAATAACTAGGTCTGATCGACCTCGGTGTAGATGTAGGGTGTTTAGAAGGTTTCTTTCCACAGGTTCAGTGCTAATAGAGTAATCTGAGTGTATGTTAGTGAAATGGGCCCAAGCGTATGATGAGTATATGTGCGTGTATCTGTGAATTTACTCTATCCGTGGAAGTAGGGAGAATTTGTACACCCTAATCTGCAACAATACTTTAAGTAATAATGTGACAAGATGTTTCAAAATCAGCAATAAATTTAAGAAAAATACAAATAAGCATGCTGCTGTGATTAGGTACTCGTTAGGAGTGGGCCGGTAAATTCCGACCCTTGCGTAAATCCCTTTTTACGCATGGGTCAGAATTACGAGTATGGCTATATTTAACACATCCGATAATTATGAGATGCGCTAAATACATCAGCTGTCAATCAATTTCAACAGGTTAAACCTGCCAAAATTTAACAGGGGAAATTGTACGGTATTTGCATATTTTGCTGCGTTTATTCACCAAAATCTGCATTTTATTCCCCACAAACTCGTGATAGGTATTATTTATCGCAACGATAAATTACGTACTCTGAGGGATCATTATTTATCATGGGCGTTATATAATACCTAAACATGTCTTTAGGGCCTAATTGTTCAGGAATTAAGACAAGTAAGATAACTGTTTCTGTTACCAATCTAGTAACAAAGGACAAGTTTATACAGCATAGAGGGCCTCACTCAGTGCTTGTGAGATACATAATGTGAGCTCATATATATTACAAATAAAGATGCACCGCAACAATTGTTTTCACACTTTAAAAACTGAGCGTCACATAATTACAGCGGGGACAGGCTGCCCGCACTGTAATTATGTGATGCCCTGTTTTTAAAGAAAATAAAATGGAGAACTAGAGAGCATTGGAATTTGAATGGAGCTTCTTTCATGTGAAAATAATTCTTGCATGGCATCTCTTTTTGCATTATATTTATTCTTTGATCAAAAGGTTTCACCTTTGCAGCAGGTGTCTATAGTGAATGCCCGCTGATTTAAATTTAATGTTTATTATTGAGTGTTTTTGGAACAGGGAACTGGTGCGATAACTTATGATCCGCTGCCACCTGAGTTTACTGAAAGTAAAGGGTATTTGTTGTGTTAAAACATATGCTGAGTTTTCTGCGAAAGATCTCGTACTGTATTTGTGACTGAGTACCCATTTACCAAACACTAGATTAGGCCCTAAGTCTTCTTAAGTGTGCATTAAATATTTAGCGCATTTGCTTAGTGTTAATTTCTGTAAGTTAAAATGATAGCCCTTCTTGAAACCAAACTGTTAATTTGAGATCAATAACCTTGCTTTGTGCTAGCAGTGTGTCATCTTTAAATTGTATTGTTGGTTTTAAAGCTATTTTCACTAATGTCTTTTAGGAAATACCTTGTCACATCAATCTTGCAATGCACAGAAAATGAAAAAAAATTATCAACTACCATACTCTATTTTTATTATCTATAATGCTAATGTGGATTTTGAAAGGTTGTCACATTTCAGCAAACATGTTTAACCAATCTGTGCATGTAGCTTAATCCGTTCTCCCTAGTTGAGTCCCCTGAGGATGACAGCCAATTGCTGCCTTTTTAGGCCAAGCCTAGGCAACGTGCAAGCGCTGTCTGCAAGACCTGCTGTTCTCGATAAAGGACTTAGCTCCCGCCTGCTGCCTTCCCATTGGTTCAAGGCAGTGTGGCTCTTCTATGCTGCTTCCTAAATGGTTCATGCAGAGATATTTTACTTTTGTTTTTTTGCACAAGAGCACTGCCCCAAGTACAGTTTCCTTCTGCTTCCATTGTTCATATGTTGTTTCAGAGAAATCTTTTTTTATAATTGTTGCAGTGCAGCATGCCGAGCTGTATCTTCCAGTATGGCAGCTGCACATTTCCTTTGTTCTGCACGGTGCGGCTCACCCATCTCCATGTTTTTAATGACTTTCAACATACTTTAACTGTCAGCACGGTGCCCATTTCAGAGTGCTGCGCTTTATCTTTTACTTACAGCTTTGGCGCTGCATCCCATTAGTCGGAGGATTACAAAAGCACTAGAGCTCGAAAGAACAGGTGTGAGCACTCCCCCTTTCAAATAGAAGTTGTTGCGGCAGCGCTCCATTTTCAAAGCGTCTTTTTCTGACCAGGACTGCCCATGGTGAAGTGTTTGCTGCCATAGGAGCACCAGCACGGGCTGGGTGTCCTCAATCCACGGCAAAAGCTGCATTTCTTTTTTTTTGCAGATTTATATAGCGTGAAATCGACACAAAGGTATTGAAGCGCTTTACATGAGCACCAGTTACATTACACAATGTTACAATGTTGCATTTCTAGGCAAAAGTGCAGTGTCGAAACACCTGCTGCCTTTCCCACACCACCGCAGTGTCTTCCAACACGGCCCCATTACCATGCAAGTAGGAGCAGGCCGAGCCTGCAAGGCTCAAGTCATTGGCCACGCCCCAGGATCTGGTGCGTGTGACCAGCCAGTTGCCCAGTTCTGTATCGGAGGCCGCTGGCCTCCCTTCATGACCCAGGGGAGCTTGATGTTTGTCCTGCGCTTCCCCCATGAGCGGCACAAGCCACTTGATCCAGTAAAACTGTTCTGATGCCATCAAAGCCGTGACTCCATCCTGTGTTCCCTGTTCTCATGGGTGCCCTACATAAGCCGTCTCTGAGGGCATCGACGGTGATCCGTGAAGACCCAAGAAGGCCCCGGGCTCAACAGACCTTGGGGCCCTGCCCCAAATCCCCATTATGGGATAGACTTCTAAGGCAGAACCTTAGGAGCCCTAGGAGATGGGCTCGAGTCGGGCATTACTTTCTATAGTTACAGAATGTACCATAAGGAATCTAAAGGAGACAAAATTATTACTCCAGGATGTGAGGTTTACGCCATACTGTTAACAAAATTATTTAAACCTGCATATTTCAAGAAGTACTTGCAGCATGAATGAAAAATCACTGAAAGTACCGTAACCCACATAAGAAGCACACAGTTGCCTCTGGGCCCTACGATTGGTGGTTATTTACCAGATAAAGCTTAGTAGGCACGCTAAAAGGCTACAGGAACTGCTCACAAGCCAGCTCCAGTAGTGTGCGTTGTGCTGTTGAAAATCTCTGCTTTTTAGACATGTGCTGTGTTGGTGGCACCTTCCACTGCTCACCTGTACAGTCATTAAAGCATTGTGCTGTGGAAATATGGATTTTTATGATCAGTTATGTCCCCTATCTTGGACCCCAACGGTTTCATGTATAAATCACAAGTACATGTATGTTCCCTCCAGTTCCAGTTATGAAGACGCAAACACATGTGCGTCCACCGTCAACATGTCCTCTTTCAGATCCGCCATGAATGGGCCGGATATTCTATTCCTAAGTATGAAAGGCCACCGGCTTTATATGGTTCATTTATCCCATTTTACAGTCCAGGCGAGTAGGCCCTGATTCTGCCATTAAGCCTTTTCCTGCCTTCTGCCTCTGAAAGCTCCAGTCTGAGCTCGCATCTGTATCCATGAACTTTGTCCTACTCCCTGCGCGGCTAACGGTGCCTGACTCGACCTGTCTGCTTGCCAAAAACTGTATTTCACCTTCGAGATTATCTGCTCCGCTCCCCATCCAATGCATTCCTGTCTAGTAGTTTAAGTAAACATTCTTCCAGCTACCGAGCAAAAGGCCCGGCTTCTCTGTCTTTATGCAAGTAATTCATAGCCCTCTTACTATGGAAGATTTCTGCCCTTGCATCTCATGTAGACACTTAGACGCTTGTACACGCACTCACAGTCAGTATAGAATAGATTTTATTCGAGAGACCTTTCCTTTTGGATAACATAGTTCTTTAAACATAGGATGTTAGATATGATTTGGGATTAGGTTGACATAACCCCAGACTTCTGTCTCCACATGTAGAGCTAAATGTCAAGTCCCCTTCACCCCCTAGTTGCACGTCAATCACACGTCATGCTGCTGCGCGCGCATCTCTGCCAAGTATTTCTGCTGACATTGCGAAATTCTTTCATGGAACCACCCATTTGTGACATCATACCTAATGACGTTCTTTAGTTACGCCTAGTTACACCCATTTTAGTTACGCATGTATGTTTTTATCTCTGTTATCAACTGTTACGCCTCCTGCATCTGTTTCACTATAATGCCTCTTCTATAAATATGATTACCTGTCAATAAAGTATTGTCCTTCACTTCCTGAACCTTCGTGGTGATGGAATATGGAGTCCTCAATTCGAATTGATTTTGGAATAAAGCCCGTTCCGAACCTCTAATACCAGGGATTCTGCCTCTTATTTTACTGAGCTATTATTATAGATTTTCCGCATCAAATTAAGTACCGGTAATTAAATTATTTACCACATATATGGCGCCCGAACAGGGACACTTTCTCATCTCACGCGCCGGAGGTGCGTTGCAGGCCCGGTCTCCTGTCACAGCTGGACGGACAACAACGCGTACCCACAGGATTTCCTGTATCTCCCTCCTGCCGAGCGGGGGTAACTGAGGCTGCGATCAACACCCAGACGAGGCAGTGAGAAGTGCGAAGTATCCCGACCAGAGCCTAGCTGAGAGAGCAAGATCCGAGGTATACAGAGGCCCACCAGTTTCCGAAGTTCCGAAGTTTCAAGTCGAGTCCAGTCCGGTTCAAGTCCAGTTCAGTTCAGTTCCGAGGCCTTCCGTTCCGAGCTACCCGGTGAGTACCATTACCGGGGAGGCGTTCTGACGTGCACATAGGTTGTGCCGGTCAAGACGGGTTTGGGTACACAAATCCGGTCTGCACTGTTTCAGCAGTGTATCTGTACTGTTTAGCAGTATATCAAGTATGTCTAGTATATAATTCAGAATTACCTAGTTAGTGCCGAGTATTGTGCTTAGTGACTAGTTCCCTAAATGGCCATCATTGTTTGTTCATTAAATGTTAAATGTTAAAATGTTTTAAATACGTTCTGCATATTGTGGTATGAATGACTGTTCATTATTGTGTTTTGTTGTATTAAACGTGTTCAAAAGTAGGTATCAGATCAGTTCTCAATATGCCGCTCTTTTCGAAATTAAGACAGATCAAAACTAGAAAAGGGGTACTCGAAGAAGCTGTTCCCATTCCTCCTAGGGACACTCCAGGGTACTTCATGTATCATAAACATGGCCTAGACGCCATATTATTTCTTGATTTATGGGTAGACTACACCAAGGAATTACCAGAAAGTCAGAGGTGGCCCGCAGCTGGGACCTGGGATGCAGATTGCATCATGAAAGTAGAGGAAAATTATGGAAAAAGAAAGCTAGACAGTCACAGAAAGATGCCATTGAATTATGGCGTAAAGAATCATATAGACGTACAGAAAAAGCACTCAGACAGGAAGAGAAAAGTAAGGAGAATTCAAATAAAGTCCGAGAAAATCTATTAATTGAAGAAGGTACTCGAGTAAAATCAGAACAAGTAGACAGACAAAGAAATGCCCTTATGAATGGTATGTATCCTCTTCTGGCCGAAGGGTTACCTAAGGCTACTCCGGAGATACCAAAAGACTTGCCACCGCCATTGTTTCCGATAAAAGCACATCCCAAAGGGCATCCCAGAACCGCAGAAGATGTTTTCCTTTCCTCTTATTTAGACGACGCAGCTCCCGAGTATGCTAATACTGCGCCACATAGACCGCCTGACGAGGGGGTTCAACGCCAAGACCCTCCTCCGTCTGTACCTCCGCAACAACAAACTCCGACACAAGTTCCGGCAAGCACATCTGTTTCTACAGCTGTATCCACACCTATGGTTGCTATATCACGTTCAACGAATCCTTTCACATCCAGCACCCCAGGTGGTGCTACAGGAGGTACATCAAACATTTTTTCCACGCCACCCAGAGTAAATAAACTTTCCTTTCAAGAATTAGCCCACCAACGTACGCCCAAACTAGTAACTCCCGACATGCTTAAGGAACTTCTAGTAGATTGTAGATATGACCCTGTGCCCGGCAAAGAGGACGAAATGCTGCTGGCATCATTACGTATCCGACGAGCTGCAATATATTTAGGGAGGCTACCAGGAATGACTACACATTTAGAAAATATATATCATTTTGTCCAGTCAGGGCGAGATTCTGAAAGTATTAATCGAGCCATGGAGTACCAGAAAGTGGAGATACAGGGGGAACTGTTACGTTTCCTCATAAATTGTGTGATCAGAAATCAAGACCGACCAGGGGTAAATCCGGAAGAAATGCAAATTCTTACCACATGGAGTCGGAATATATCAGAGGGGAGACATGATAAACGATTAAGTATAGTAGCTATGTGCTGAAAGATCCGCAAAGAAGTAGAACGAATACACGAAGAAAGATTAGCAGTAGACCAGCCTGAACAAACCGAGGAGGAGGAAGAATTAGAACTGCCCACAGGACAGTTAGAAACCATGGCCTATGTAGGTAGAGGAAGATCATGTAATAATACTAGATGCTTTACTGATCCGATACGTCCGATACGTCCAGATAATAGCAGAAATTTCCAAACACCTATAATAAATATAAGGTCCCCCGAACATTCGTTCCAAGCCGCTGACAAATTACTCCGAGAACGAAGGGGTTATCATATACTCGATTCTATGGACGAACAAGAATTAGCCAGGTCAGCCGTTCACTGGGTTGATAGTCCCGGAAAATATAGTGATGATACACTAGCGCACACGTTTTTGAACCTCACCCCAGATGAACAGCGTTTAGCTGGTATCTATATGATTCAACAACTCCTTATATTATATAAAAGCCAACACTCCGATCCTGGTCCCTTACCTGATATATTGACTGAATTACTCACGAATAAATGGAGAGGTTCAGGTACTGAGTTAATTAGAGAACTACTAGAATCCAGAAAGCAGTACATTCTTTTTGTATGCCCCGAACATGTCTCACTGCCCATCAAGGAAAGAACGACGTATTACATAGATAGACAGAATCCCTTACGCGAAGTACACCCGATAAAAGGTGATGACAATCAGTTTAAACGTGTGTTTGTATACACACCCATATCTAAAATAGAACTATTAGAAATGAAGAAAGTGGTACCCAGTCATGACAAAGACCCAGCGGGTTTCCACCGTGAAATTAAAGACATGTTGCTCATGGGAGAGTATACCTATCCCGACATTATGAAAATATTGAAGGTATTAATGCCTGCGGGCATTTACGAAAAACTCAAGGAAAAGGATTGGGAGGTGGGAGACCAAAAGATAGATTGGACAGCATTAGAAAACGAAGAAAAAGCTCGAGGTCCAGGTTCAGGGCTTGGGGATAAGACCAAAACACTACCAGGTTTACTAGTACAGGTACTGCCACGTTTATTAACTACGAAAAAGGAAGACTGGGGTGCAATCTCAGCCTGTAAACAAAAGCAAGATGAAGACACTAGTGATTTCTATGCCCGATTCGAAAAATGTTTTGGTATAAATAGTGGAATAAAAGCAAGTAGCGAATCGTATCCACATCTGTTTGTGACAAAATTAGTTGAAAATTCCTTGCCCCAAGTTAAGAATAGAGTATTGAAATTCGAGAGTACCTGGCAAGGTAACACTCCGTCACAAATGTTACAAATGCTGCAGTACCATCACAATAGAATTAGAGAGGAACAAGAACATGAACAAAGACGCATGAAAGACACGAAAATGAAAATGCTAGTTTCCCAGACAGTTCCAGCTGACGGTCATAAAAAGGGTATGACACAGTCCAGTGTTTCAGTGGGTTCTGTAAAAGGGACATGCAACTATTGCAAACAGCCAGGTCATTATGTACACGATTGTCCAGTTTTAAAACATAATATCGCCATAGGTAATACAAAAGAAAGACCACGGCCACTTAGACAGGATCAGAACCAACAAGGAGCCCCGCAGCATGCACAGTCCATGCCAGCTCCGCAACAGTCTATGCCAGCTCCACCACCGCAGCCTATTGCTGCCACACAAACAACGACACAACAGATGTACCAGACCGCACAGTATGACTATCCTGATTATCAACGATACTCATGAAACAGCCTAGAGAGGGAAGTTGGCTTACCCCTTATCGAGGTCCCAGTAGATCAAGAAGGACCTTATGTACACAGTGAACTATTAGGCCAAGATAGAAAATTTTTACTTGATACAGGGGCAAGCCGAACAACCATAAAACGTAGTGAAGTTCCAGGGGCACCCCTCTCAGGCTCACAGAATATTTCCCTTGGCTTTTCAGGAAAACCTATCATTAACGAAGTATCACAGCCTCTTCCACTTACGATTGGTCCCTTGACACGAACTACAGATTTATTGCTTACTAAATCATGTCCAGAAAACTTGTTAGGTATAAAAACATTGAAAGCTCTAGGAGCTATAATATGTTGTTCTCCGGAAGGAGTAAGATTGTTTTTACGTGATTTCAAAGGGCACTATGTGTCCCGAGACATGGATCACCGACTGCAGACTTTACCCACACATTTATGGGCACAAGGCCCTACAGATGTTGGTTGCATGAACATTATACCATATCGAGTCACACTAAAGACAGGAGTGGTACTACCACGAATGCGACAATACAAGTTACCCCCAGATGCTGTAGTGGCTTTACTGCAAATCATTGACGAGCTTATTACCCAAGGAGTGGTTGTGGAAACCGACTCCAATGTATGTAATTCCCCGATAATTCCGATTCTTAAACGAACTGATCCAAAAGCCCCGCCAGTATATCGATTGGTTATTGATCTGCGCGAATTAAATAAATGTATTGTACCACAATACCCCGTAGTCCCAGACATTTCTTCATTACTGACAGCCATTGATTCCGAAGCAACATTCTTTACTGTAATTGATCTCAAGAATGCCTTTTTCAGCGTCCCAATAGATCCGGAAAGCCAATACTTGTTCGGATTTAGTTTAAATGGACGAAGCTTTAAATTCACACGCGCACCTCAAGGATTCACAGAAAGTCCCAGCATCTATAGCCAAGCACTGAAACGAGAACTTGACAGTATCCACATGCCAGTCAACACTGCCCTGCTTCAATATGTCGATGATCTGCTGATCACCGCTAGAAGCGAACCTGAATGTGAAAAAGCCTCACTGACGGTTTTACAATTTTTGGCCGAAAAGGGGCATAAGGTGTCCCCTTCTAAGCTGCAATTTTGTGTCCAGCGAGTTGTTTACCTTGGGCACTCGCTGTCCAAGGAGGGAAGGCAGCTTACACCAGATCGCATCCAGTTAATTGCTAACATGCCAATACCCAAGACACAAAAGGAGGTGCGGGCTTTCATAGGCCTCACTTCATATTGTAGGCAGTGGATCCCTCAGTATGCATTTCTAGCAAAACCACTCATTCAGTTGACAACACAGGAGGCAGCCACATCGACTGTTCTCCCTTGGACTCAGGAACATACACAAGCTTTTGAAAGCCTAAAGAAAGCTTTATGCCAAGCACCTGTTTTAGCAACACCATGTTACAATAAACAGTTTACACTCTTTGTTACAGAACGCGAAGGTACTGCCTTGTCAGTACTCACACAGGAACAAGCAGGATCACACAAACCATGTGCTTATTTTTCTAGTACATTAGATCCCGTAGCTCAGGCTCTGCCTGCGTGCCTGAAATCAGTGGCAGCGACAGCTTTAGCAATCCGACAAAGCGATGCCATAGTGTTAGGACACCAATTGACAGTACAAGTACCACATGCAGTAGAGGTTCTCTTGAACCGCACACAAACACAACACTTGACTATAGCAAGACTCACCGGTTACGAATTAACATTGTTTCAGCCACACATAGAAATCAGACGTTGTAGTACATTCAATCCTGCCACACTGTTACCAGTAAACGGAACAGACCCACTAGCACATGATTGTATTGAAGTTATCACTATTACGACGAAACCCAGACAAGACTTGACAGACGTCCCATTGTCAGATCCAGACCTGACGTTGTATGTAGATGGTTCATGTATGAGAACAAGTACAGGAGAGCTAGTGGCCGCGTATGCAGTCACAACAGACACTGAAGTCATTGAAACAAATTGCATAAATACCTTGTCAGCTCAAGCAGCAGAGCTCATCGCTCTGACACAAGCCTGTATTCAAGCCACAAATAAAAAGTCAACATATACACTGATTCACGTTATGCATTCGGAGTTGTACATGACTTCGGCGTGCTGTGGCGAGAGAGAGGTTATTTAACTTCTCACGGTGCCCACATTCAGCACGGACCCCTCATTCATGCCTTATTAGATGCAATACATCTACCCACTGCAATATCAATTATGAAATGTAAAGCTCATACGAAAGTTACTGATATCATTTCCCAAGGCAATGATCTAGCTGACAGAACAGCTAAGCAGACTGCTCAAACTCACACATCTGACATGACAAAGACAATAGTTCCGACCCCAACACATTGCATGACGGTTAGGGATCCCGCTCTTGACGTAATTGACATACAGACACATGCTACACCAGATGAAATAAAGAAATGGACTGAATTAGGAGGGATCCAAACGGATCAAGGATGGATGACGAAGGAAAAATCTGTATGGTTCCTTCCTGATTCAATGGTCCAAGTCATCATTAATACAATACATAGTCCAGCGCACCTAGGAGAAAAAGCTATGCTAGACAGCATTCAACACATTTGGTTCAACAAACATTTACGAGCAGCAGCTAAACAAAAAGTTCGTACCTGTATGATCTGTTGTCAGTTTAACCCAGGTAAAAGCATTCCCGTAGAACAGGGTGGATTTCAGCCTCCTGAGCACCCTTTTGAAGTCCTCCAGATGGATTATATCCAGATGGAACGATGTCGAGGATTCAAATATGTTCTTGTAGTTGTCTGTGCTCTTTCCCGTTGGACAGAGGCATACCCGGTTTCAGATTACACTGCCCCGACTACTGCCAAACAGTTGGTTCGAGAATTCTTCCCACGGTACGGTTTACCACGTGTTGTCTACTCAGATAACGGCCAGCCGTTCTCATCCGAACTAATGAAACACGTTTCACTTTTGTTAGGCTATCAGTGGAAATTTCACTGTGTCCGACACCCCGAGGCAGCAGGTCTCGTGGAACGACATAATCAAACTCTGAAAATTAGATTGTCCAAAATATGTAGAGAGAAAGGTGTCGACTGGGTAGTAGCCTTACCAGTTGCACTCTTTTACATGAGAATGGTAGCGCACTCTCGAACAGGGCTATACCCTTATGAGGTGATCTTTGGCAGACCACCAAATATGTGGGGGACGCCTATACCACGCAAAATAACTGATGTTGACTGTAATATGCTGACAGATTACTTGGCTTCCTTGATGTCTGCACTACAATCTTGTCGTTCACAGGTAGCTGCAGCCTTTCCCGACAACACCGAGGTGAAACCCCATGACGTAGTTCCCGGGGACCTGGTGTTAGTGCGAAACTTTGATCGGAAGACTCAGCTGGATCCTAGGTGGAAATCGCCTCAACTTGTACTGCTCACCACGAGGACAGCCGTGAAGATCGAAGGTCGCAAAGGTTGGATACATTCAATTCATATCAAGAAATTTCATGGACTACCGTCTGATGTAAACGATACACCTCGCGTGTCTTCACCGATTGACTCAAAGCTTCCTTTGGTTGAACAGAGTAATAAGGAACTATACAAACTAAAACTACGGTCTAACAAGTCAGACAATTTGATTGTTTAAGTCCTCTCCAAGGTGAATCGGTCGAATTTGTCTCTGACATGTATCCTCTGGACCGGAATAGAGAAAGAAACCGAAAGATGCAGTTGAAACAACATGCGTACTGTAAATCACTGCGTAGTCATTGCACAGTGACGTTATTAATTTTGTTTTTCTTAAGTCTTTTAATAATCGCTGCAAGTATATTGTTGCACATATATTATCCTATTTCTAAACATGTTTACAATGTTACTGCTGAACATTCTTTTAGTGAATTACCCCCGCATGAGTTGTCCTATAGATTTGCGCTGCGCAATAACACTTTTATTAGTATGTTACATCATTCCCATCAGACTAGCAATGCTACAAATTGTTGGATATGTGGCCGACTCCCTCCCTATCAGAACTATAAGGGAATTCTGCCTCTCTTTCCATATCCGTTCACACACAATGGCTCCTGTGGAGCATGGTTTAGTTTAATTAATTCCCTAGATTCGAATTCCGCAGTTTATCAAGACAACTGGGTATGGGGAAACCTGAACTTAGTTTTGCTTAAAGTCTGCTACCCTAACAAGGAGGGACTTCCCAAAAGAACAGGAACCGATCTAGAAAATGAAGTATATGGATTAGGGAATTTCACGCTTAATCTCATGATCCTGAATGTTGAATCCGAAGCTGCACCAATTTTGCCCGCTATGTCAGTATTTCCAGTTAAAGGTGAATTGTGTGTAAGAAAGAATGGTTCCATACATATGGGCCATAGTAGATGCACCACTGTAATAGAATTTAGTGATCAAGGCAAATCTACATTTAGAGCTTCTCGCCATTCCTACTTCGTATGTGGTCAGACTGCATATATACGTTTGCCTCTAGATTGGGATGGTACCTGCTACATCGGATTCCTTTTGCCACCCGTTTTCCTAGCTCCTCCTGATTATCATAGAAATACTCATTTAATACACAATAGAGAACGGAGAGATCTCCCAATAGTCGATTACACTGAGACAGCATGGGAAAAATACACAGATTTCAATAAAGGTCTCTTTCCCTATATAGGTACAGTTACCAATAGTAAGCTGATACGTAGATTAACCAGAACCCTTGAAGCAGTAGTGAACGAAACTATTTCCGCCTTAGGCAATTTAACAGAAGAGCAGTCTGCTATGCGGATTGTTGTGCTTCAAAATCGTCTTGTCCTTGACGTCATCCTGGCCGATAGGGGCGGAGCTTGTAGGGTCATCGGATCAAGTTGTTGCATTTTCATACCAGAAAATTCGCCATCTGTATATAAAGCCATAACTCGCCTTCATAAGATTGTAAGCCAGATACACCAGAATCCAGGCACCTGGACTTGGTCCGGTTGGTTTTGGGGTGTATTGTCAGCCTGGGGATGGAGGGTCCTATCCTTCCTAGGTATTGGCTTTCTCATACTATTCAGTTGCTGCTTATGCCTACAATGTGGACCAGCGATTTGTGGTCTGTGTGCCACATCGCGTATTCCACCACCAAGATTTCATTCATCCCGGAAGAAGAAAGAAGAACAAATGATGCTATATGAACAGATCAACGGATTGATGAAGATTGATATCTCTTAAGGGCAAGTAGGGGACAAGGAGGGAATGTGGAAATATGGATTTTTATGATCAGTTATGTCCCCTATCTTGGACCCCAACGGTTTCATGTATAAATCACAAGTACATGTATGTTCCCTCCAGTTCCAGTTATGAAGACGCAAACACATGTGCGTCCACCGTCAACATGTCCTCTTTCAGATCCGCCATGAATGGGCCGGATATTCTATTCCTAAGTATGAAAGGCCACCGGCTTTATATGGTTCATTTATCCCATTTTACAGTCCAGGCGAGTAGGCCCTGATTCTGCCATTAAGCCTTTTCCTGCCTTCTGCCTCTGAAAGCTCCAGTCTGAGCTCGCATCTGTATCCATGAACTTTGTCCTACTCCCTGCGCGGCTAACGGTGCCTGACTCGACCTGTCTGCTTGCCAAAAACTGTATTTCACCTTCGAGATTATCTGCTCCGCTCCCCATCCAATGCATTCCTGTCTAGTAGTTTAAGTAAACATTCTTCCAGCTACCGAGCAAAAGGCCCGGCTTCTCTGTCTTTATGCAAGTAATTCATAGCCCTGTTACTATGGAAGATTTCTGCCCTTGCATCTCATGTAGACACTTAGACGCTTGTACACGCACTCACAGTCAGTATAGAATAGATTTTATTCGAGAGACCTTTCCTTTTGGATAACATAGTTCTTTAAACATAGGATGTTAGATATGATTTGGGATTAGGTTGACATAACCCCAGACTTCTGTCTCCACATGTAGAGCTAAATGTCAAGTCCCCTTCACCCCCTAGTTGCACGTCAATCACACGTCATGCTGCTGCGCGCGCATCTCTGCCAAGTATTTCTGTTGACATTGCGAAATTCTTTCATGGAACCACCCATTTGTGACATCATACCTAATGACGTTCTTTAGTTACGCCTAGTTACACCCATTTTAGTTACGCATGTATGTTTTTATCTCTGTTATCAACTGTTACGCCTCCTGCATCTGTTTCACTATAATGCCTCTTCTATAAATATGATTACCTGTCAATAAAGTATTGTCCTTCACTTCCTGAACCTTCGTGGTGATGGAATATGGAGTCCTCAATTCGAATTGATTTTGGTATAAAGCCCGTTCCGAACCTCTAATACCACGGATTCTGCCTCTTATTTTACTGAGCTATTATTATAGATTTTCCGCATCAAATTAAGTACCGGTAATTAAATTATTTACCACAGTGCCTTGACATTTAAATCACATTATTCTTATCATAATTAGGGAGGTAAAATACGTGGCTCCAATAATGTGCGTGGTGCTGTTGTTTAACAGAGACATTAAAGCGTTGCACCTCTGACACTGCATTCAAAAGAAAACAGTGTGGGAACAACATCCTTTAGTAGGCTGCATTAAGGGTGCAGTACCTTATTTGGCTAATAGAGGTCCCTTTAGAACTCCAGATAGACACCTTTCTTTTATTGCTTATGCTACTGCTGGGGTATTTTTTTACAACATAAAAATTTAATAACTTTGAAACATTGTCATTTTCAACACCAATAGCTCTAACTTTCGCTAATGTGAGACCGATTGCATTGCAAATGCTCATTTTTTCTTATCTTCTCCTAAAAAAGGTGGCCAAGTGACCCATTTCAAAGCATTCAGTAAACAAAACTTTCACTGTTATTGCATTTACTTCCTGAAATGACAAATGTGTGTCTACAGACTCTATAACATTATTTTCTTTCTTAATGAAGTGTCATAGCAGACTTGGATGAGTCTTTAATTACAAGAGTTTAGACCAGAGAGGGGTTGAGATAGAGAAAGAAAGATAAATAGATCAGGAGTGAGAGAAGGTGAGTAAGTGAGAAAAAGGGGCAGAGAACGCACGATAAAGAGAGAAACAAAGAATTCTAGGCCAGGCTTAATTCTGTTATTTTGGGAAATTGCAATGCATGGCAGAGCATGGTGAGCTTTGGACGAAAGAGGATGAAGTATGTGATGCAGTGTTAGACCTGGCATCCTTGTTGTGGTTTACCTCTCAACTTTTTGCCTTCAATCCTCCTGTTTGCTGACTTCGTTTTTGCTTTAGAACTCTGCACACTTTACCGCTGCTAACCAATGCTAAAGATCTTGTGCTCTCTTCTTAAAACATGGTAGACTTGGCGTATAGCCAATAGGCTTCTTTAATTTACTTGTAAGTCCCTAGTAAAGTGGCACTACCTCTGCCCCGGGCATATAAATTAAATACTACTAGCAAGCCTGCAGCACTGTTTGTGCTACACACTTAAGCGGCACTTTAAACATGTCTCAGGCCTGCCATTGCAGCCTGGGTATGCAGTTTTAAACTGCCATGTTGACCTGGTAAAGTAAACCTTTTGCAAGACCCTACCCTTCTTCTTTAATACATGTTGGCCATCCCTAGAGTAGGCCTAATCTACTTACATGTCATGGTGGGGAAAAAATCTTAAATTCGTTTTTCACTACTGCAATGCCTACCTTTCCCAGAGGACAGCATTGGAGTTATCTTATTACATTTAATAAACTGTAATTTCTAAATGGGAACAGGTAACCAGTTCATGTTTGGTGTCTTTGAAATTGTAATGAAAACTCCAAATTCATGGTGGAATTTTTTTTAGAAAATTGGCATTTTCCTGCCTTTGCCATTTACTGCCTGTCTCTGGGTCACATAACTGGGTGTAGCTGAGAGATGGCCTTTGTTTATTACTCCTAAACAGCCAAACACAAGACAGAGCTTAGGTGTGTCTGGATGGGCCATCACTGGCAGTATGGAAGGGCAGAGCTTTGCACAGCCCTACTTACACTCCACACAAAGGGCTGTATACCCCCTGTTGTTATTCTGGAGCCAGGACAGGGAAGACAAGATGCCTGGGGACTTCAAATGGAATGGGCATCAGGTATAAATATTGGACCTCAGAAACCACTTCTTCAGTACACTTCTGGGCCTTTGGATACTCTGCCAGGAAAAAGGTCTGCTATGCTGCTGAAAGGGCTGTCATTTATCTGGACGGCTGCCCTGCTGGACTTCTGCCTTGCTGGACTGGTGCCTTGCTGTGCTGTCCTGCTGCCCTCTTGTCTGGGTGAGAGGTACTGGACCTGCATCTGTTGAACCCAGGACCCCAGAGTGACTCCAAGGGCTAGTTGGCTGGCCTCCTGCGTATAGAACTCAGGACCTGGTCAATTGCGAGTTCTACCCTGGCAAGTGGTGCCACCCTATTCCTGGACCCTTCGAAGTGGGCTTTAGGTGCTCTATTAGCCCATTGGTGGATCCAGCACAACCGATGCATTTCCCCTGCTCTGCAACACCAACCCGATTAGCAAGGACACATCTAGGTTTGCGAGGGTTGTTCCGATGCAAAGGACTCGGCAACGATTCACATCTGCATCAGAACCGCCGCCTTTGTAAAGCTACCTGATGCAGGCCTTTGCATCTTGATTGCAGCGACGAGGATGCTGCAAGATCTCACATCACAATGTTGCAGCTCCTTGAAACTCCTGCATCGCCTCACCTACAAGATGCATCCCTGACACCAGATTTCACCTTGCAAGCTCTCGTCAACGAGGTCCTCAACAACGATGCAGGACCTCGCATCAAAGCTCCACAGCACCTCAGAACCAATGCCTCGCCTCGGCTGCGTGACGCATCCACAGCGCTGAACCTCGCAATGCTCTGCAACCAGGCCTGACTGGATCCCTGTACCCGGCCCGTGCTCCAGCACGGTTGCCCTGAACTTGTGACTTTGTCCCTGTCTGGCACAACCACATATCCACAGTTGGCACTTTGTGCTTTTTGAAGCTACTTAAAGTGAGATCTTTAAATATGAATATCGTCGATTTTTGTCGTTTTTATCTTGTTTTATTTAACTAAAATGTATCTATTTTTTCTAATTTGATGTGGATCCTTTTTACATGTTTTTTTTTTATGTATTACTATTTGAAGTGTTGCACAAAGGTTTTCCACATTGGCTATAAGTTAAGCCTGACTGCTTTGTGGCAAGCTATCAGAGGGCCCGGTTTAATCTAGGGTTCACTTGTGTCTCACCCTGACAATTATCATAGTTGCTGTTTGACCAGAGCTCACACCCCACTTAACAAACAACTCAATTTCTTACATGCAAGATAGGCGCCATCAGCAGGAGCAGCCATGGGCAGAATCAGTGATGGTGAAGGTGGGCGGGGGGAAAGTGGAGACCAGAAGAGATGGCTGTAGGGACTGTTATTACAATGGAGAGAGTTGAGAGTAGTTTTGGAGGCTGTGAAGTATAGACAACTGCAGATTCCACTCTCTAAAGCAGGGGATTTCTTGTTCACATCTTGTCATGATCTGGCCTCTCTGCCAGACCCACAAAGTCAAAAGTAGTATATACAGTACAACACCTCTGATTAGTTCAGGGTACTCTAAAACCTAATGACCCAATCTAAACTGATGCAGCAATTGCCAAGGTCCTGTGAGTAACGTTCAGAAGTGATCCATTGGTGCCTGTTACAGCTTAAGGCCCGTAGATTCATGATAAAGCTTAAGGCCCATGCATGCTTGTTAAACCTTGGCGACAATTGTTTCCTTACAGCTTGGAGCCCATTGATGCTTATTACAGCTTCTTGGGGTGGTTCTTACCACTGATGCCTTCTTCGGGCAGAAGATCTCCTCCCACCAAATGGATGTATTGTTGGAGCTGCAGAACTCTTCACACCTACTCAGGGAGCAGCTTTGGCTCAGACTGTCAAAGACTGACCAATCGGAAGAGGCTGCCACATGGCTGCTTTAGGTAACTGCAGCATAGTAAGTTCTAAAACTACTGTCGTGCAATAGTTATATGAAATCTGACCTTGGCAAGTTGTTGGATTTAATGTGACTATTAATTTGATACTTTGAATGATATTTCTATCTGTTAGACCTAACTCTGAGGAGTTACTATGCTCCAATCGCATCAACCAGAGTGTTCATCACTGGTGTCCTGGGGTTTCAGTACTAGTGGACCCAAAACTGGATAACCGACTACTCCTCTCCAGCACTTGACTCGTTCATGGTAGTGAGACAGAGACGGTCAAGGCTTACTCAAAATCTAATGTACAGTCAGTGTTTTACTTTAAAAAAAGAAAAGTACTTTAATACACACAAGAGAAATATACTACACAAAACACTAAGATAAACAGTGAAAACCAGATGTCTCTACAACCCTCTGGGTCAGAGTGCTGACCCTAAACAGTATTTAGGCACCTGGACGCTAAGCACTACAAAAACACAGTTAACATGTAGACACACAATTAGCATTGCATTTTACAGATCATGTTGCACAATGTTGCTATTATTCACTAGAGCCATGATACCAATCCTTATGCTGAAATGATAGAGTTTCAGCATTTGATGTAAAGTCAAATATTCCTGATTAGCCCTTAACCCGCTACCCAAAGAAACAGAAGTGCCCTTCCGTCCTGAGTAAGGACAAAGCTCTAGTAGTGCCATGGCTCTCATCAAAGGTGTCTCAATGTCTTGGCACAGTTTACTGGAGTCCCACTAGTCCAGTAGCCACTGACTGGCTGTAGGAGGGTAGTGACTGGACAGAGTGCCAGTATACCCTAATACTCCCCAGATGTCACAAAATGAAAGGTGGGGGCCTGAACCACAGGACACTCTTCATGAGCTACAGATTGTAACTGGAAGTACCACGCATGCTCCCACAGCACAGGAGAATGTCTAGGCATAGTGATCTCACCTTCAAAGACTGAGATCAAGCTTCCCCATCTCCCTCTGACTCAGTTGATCTGCAGCAAGATTCCTTATCTTGATCAGTTGTCTGCAATTTCCTTGTGTTTCAAGTGGCTCGCTCCACAAGGCTCACACAAACAGCTGGTTCACTGACCGAGGCTGCTAACCTGCTCCACATCAAACTGGCAAATGCCTTTACAGCAAAATCCATAAGTCACACAGAGTACTCAAGTTCAACCCTTATCAAATGGTTTTCAGAGATGCTGTGAGCAAGCTTCTTTTCTTGCCTTCACACCACAGGCCGTGGCTGGCTTCCTTGGACAGACCCAGTGTGGGCCAGCCTCCTTGTCGAAAGATAGACCGGTCTTAAACAAAAACTGACCGCTAAAGCCATACTTTTATCACTTCTGTTTGATAGTCTGATCCAATCAGAGGGTTTGCTACTTTTGAATCCTGTGTGCTCCTCCAATCATGAGGTACACTTATGGCCTGTTCACTGCATGTTAAAGGCATGTAACAAATGACTTACTGTCTTCCCTTGTACCAGCCCTGGTTATTCCCAAGAGAGGAATTTTAATTAACTCCAGACCAGGAGGCCCTGACCATCAACCAACAGAAAGGGGGGTAGGGTCCTTCCTAGCTGAGTTAGAGCAGATAAGAGTGGATGTCTGCCTCCAGCCCACAAGGCTTTTCCAAGGAATAGGGAGGGGCACGGTGAGCTGAAATGTCTAGCAGAACAGATGAGATCACATTACACACACAATGGCTCACCTCACAATCCCCACTTAGTACACCCAGGGGGTCTCAAACACACGTGAGGTACACTAAGGCAACAGGATCACAGTGATGGGAGGCAGCGCAGGCTTGATCAGGAGGGTGGCTAGAAGTCCTCCCTTCTTAGAATACCGGCATATAGGTACCCTTGACTATAGATTGATTGCTGCTAACACTGTCAATCTACCACAGCCTGGGTAGAGAGGGTAGTAGCCACTCTCTGTGAAATAGGGGTGCACAATACATGCCCTCCCCCCGAACTCAGAGTCAAGCTCTGGGGGTCTCAATCCATGTAAACTGGGAGACCCTCAGTGGACATAAATGAGTGTCATGCTCACTGAGGTAGGGATCCAGAAACTACACAGTAACTTTTAAGTGACTCGGCTGGAGATCAGCATAAGTCAGGGGAAGCACACTCTCCAGAGACATGGATGAAGACTTCCCTTTCCAACACTATCTAGGTCAAATCCAAAAGTTAGACTTTATTAAATGTAATAAAGTCCTCCTCATGTGAACCTATGCTGCTAGCATCACAACAATAGGGAAAAATGGCATTGCCTGTTTTTCCCTACCTGGGCATATAAAACATTCTTTCTACTGTCTCTGCTTTTTTTATAACTATGCACCCTATTCTTGGGGCACCTAGGGCAGCCTTAGGGGTGACTTATAAGTAATAAAACTATAGTTTTGTACTTTGGAATTGATTTTAATTCCAAAATCGAATTTCAACATCGTTTTATTTTAACAACTAGCCTGCAACGCAGGCCTGACATTAAAATGACATCAGACACCATTCCAGTGAACACTTAAGTGCATTAAGGCCACTAGGGGCTCCAAATTTACATGCCCTACATATACTAGGGACTTACAGGCCGGCAATCCTTACCAATATGACCCTGGGACTTTTTGGCCGAGCCCAGGGCACTTTGTGAGTCAGAAACCTCCAGCATCAGTCCACAAATGGGGGGTGATCAGGGCAAAGGGATGACTTTCCTGCACAGCCCCTCCGAGAAGAAAGGTAATGGGCAACTAATTTACTCCCTGGTAGTCCTCATCTTCTAAGTGGGAGAACCTAGAAAGTCCATCTGTGTTGGCATGGGAAGTCCCAGCCCTGTGCTACACTGTGAAGTCCATCACTTCTATGGAAATGGAGCACCGCAACAATTTTGGGTTTTCCCCGCTCATCTGCATGAGCCATCAACGGGGTCTGTGGTTGATTTGAACATGGATGTGAGTACCAAACAGGTATGGTGTCAGACTGACCTGTCTCCAGATCCGAGAGGAGAGGATGAAGTGGATAAATTCCCCTGACACGTTCCCACCACATCCTCCCATATTGACGCTGGTGTTCTCTGTTTACAGCTAGTGACAGGAAGTCAGGCAACAGAGATTGGGACATTTAGTCATTTCTTCCCTACAATCAACGGAAACCAGAAATGGGAGGATTGTCCGACAAGAATACTGGAATATTGTCCCTTTAATTCCGGGGAGGACATGACTTATGTGACTCAGAGCAAGGCATAACAAGCATTGGCATAGCCAATAGGTCTCGCCTTTGGGACCCTATAAGTGTTTATCCATGCAGCACGCAAGCTGCAAGTTTACAAAGATCAGAAAGTAGACAGGGCAACCAGTCACATTTCATTTAACAGCAGTAGTTGTGCTAGACAATTGTTTAACTGCATGAGCTTGACGCTTTGTGCTTATAGATTGATTTAAAATGTAATTATGAAATATTCAGCCTGTTCTAAGGCTAAGGTAATTTGTCTCCATGAGGGCATTGGTAACTTCCAATAAAAGCAGTGGTGCACCATATTTCTGACCTTGATGCAAAAGTACAGTGTCTTGGAAACAGGTTGCCCCCTTGTTTATTCTGCAGATATGAAGAAGAACAGCCATGTATCTAAATAGATAATACTAGGCCTTCCAAGTTCCTGCTTAGCCCACACATTCTTTGCTTTGAAAAGATTGGGAGCTCCACTAGACCACAGAGTTTTAACATCAATCAGTGGGCCTGCAGCGTAAACACAGGTTTCAACAACAGGTATCATTCATGTATATTAGCCCTCCTTATGTAGTTTTAAAAAGGCAAATAAATTACCAAAATAGTTTTCCTTTTACTTTCAGGCCGATAAGCATGCTGACACGGAGTTCTGTCTATGCCGTAGCTAGTGCAACACTTGTGATACTAGGAGAGGAGCCTGCCTCCATAACTTTTATCCAGCACCAGCGGTTCAAGATCTTTCAGGTCGATAGGAGCGGAAAAAATATTCACTTATCATAACAGGTCTCCCAAGCATGATGTCCCTGCATCTTCGAGGGGCGGTACACTAGAGCAGAATCCTCGATCTTAAGGGTGGTGCCCAGATCCTGGGCAGAGCTGAGGGAGGAGATCCACTGCCTGCAGAGTCCTGTGATCTCAAAGAGGTGGGAGTCCTGTGGTGTTACTGGGGTGGGAGTCCTGTGGTGTCACTGGGGTGGGAGCCCTGTGGTGTCACTGCGGTGAGAGCCCTATGGTGTCACTGCGGTGGGAGTCCTGGTACATAGACCACAACTGCATGAAACTACACTTATTGAACTGATCCCAACCAGCCGAGAAGGGATGCGAACAAACACATCATAGTGCCCTAGCTCACAGCAGCCTTTATTCTTTCTGTGTCGCAGATAAGCATCTCAAGGTAAGCCGCACTCTTGGAAGCACATACTAGTGGTATTCCTGGAGAAGGGCTGTTGACTTTACCGCATTGGATGTTTCTGTGCTTCACTAGGGCTTAAAGGGGTTAAAAGTTGTCATCAGTGGCACAGCTGAAGGTGCAAGTATTTGTCAGCCCAGCCTTTTGTAAGTAATCCTGCTTGCACTGTGATTGCACTCCCACGAGCAACCTGCTCCAAAATTCATCGTACTCTAAGGGAATATTAAACAAGCCTTCCACATCTGCAGGGGTCATGTTAAATTATTTAAACAAGCGGTCTGCACTCGTGCTTGTGGCGGCATCTACCTTGTGGGAGCAAGCGCACAGGGGCCATCTGTTTGTAATTAACGTGGCCGCGCCGCTGCTCGCTCCTGCAAGGTGGATGCCGCCACAAGCATGAGTGCTTGAAAAGTGAAGACCGATTCCTAACGGCCCTGTCCTAGAGCAACGCATTTGCGCTGCCTAGGTGAGACCTAAAAAGCGATATCTTAACAGCTGACAGGGGGCAGAGATGAGCAGGAAGATTTACCACCCGAAACCGCAGTTGATTTGAGGGAGAGGACAGTGTGTGATACCCGAGAAGAGACGCCCCTTAACTGTCCGAGGTCGGGAGAACGCTAGGAGGCCACCATCACTATGAGGTGCCCAGCCACGTTCCTGGAGGAGCCTGGCTATCCGGGTACATGCTTGTCTCCTGGGGAAGCCCAGGAGGAGGGAGGAAGAAGCCTGAGTTGTGGTGGGGAATCGGGATCAGGGTCTGCTACCTTATTAAAGCTCTGGGCAAGTGTTTCTTAAAGTCCCTACGCATGCTAGGAATTGGTCTGTCCGTCAGTCTGAATCTTGCTGAGGATTCATTTGCTTTGACTTTATAATTTAGTTTGTGTGTTTCCCTGGTGACGCTAACTAGGTTTAAGCTACTGCTTTAGTTGTTGTTATCCTCCTCCTTTAAAACATACCTACACTTGGTGACGGAGTCAGGAAGACAAGAACATATACTTTGTTGCAATACCTGTAAAAATAAAAGAAGAATTCTTAAATCGACTAACTGCCTCGCGAGTCATAAGGCCTGCCATTACAACATATGGTCTCAGCTTCTTCAGGGACCAGACCACAGTAAATGTTTCTCTCTCAATTGCACTCAATGTTTGCTATTTGGGGAGTAGTTGCCTGCTAATGAAGGCAACTGGTTGATCTTGGCCCTCTTCATTTACTAGTGCCAGTACTACCCCAATCCATTGCTCTGAAGCGTTTGTCTGGATCATGAACTCCTCATTGTAGTCAAGGGCCAGTAGGTCTGGTGCCAATAACATAGCCTCCTTTAGAATGTCAAAGGCTGCTGGTACTCTGTGGTTCAAATAACCGATTTGGGCTGCTTCTTTGAGGTAAGCTCAATCAGTGGAACCACAATGCTCAGATAGTTCCTCACAGATCTTCTGTAACACCCAGTCAGGTCACGAAAGGCCCTGTGTCTGGGTCTTAGAGGCATTCCAAACCAGGATGGCCTGGATCTTGGGCTGGAGAGATTGTACATGGCCTCCACCTACAAGGTGGCCCAGGTACACCACTGAACCTTGCCCCATCTGTCATTTGCTTGCTTTGATAGTCAGGCCCACCTGCTGCTGGGCCTGAAATACTAACTTCAGGTGGACCAGGCACTCTTCCTGGGTGGATAGGCTAGACTGAAAGTTTTCAACCCAGACAGGACCCTGTTTCCCAACCTTTGGAATGTGGCATGGGCAGTCTTCAAGCCAAAGAGCATCACTTTAAACTAAAAATGGCCCTCTGGGGAGCAAACTGCTGACCTCTACAGTGCTCCTGGACTTAGGGCAATCTTCTAGTAATCTTAGGACAAATCAAATGTACTCAGGTACTTTGCAGTCTCCACCCTGTCACTGAGCTCATCAGCTCTAGGTGTGGGGTGAACATGAGTCTTGGTGTCTGCACTGAAACCTCTGTAGTCCACACAAAACCTTAATTCTTTCTTTCCCCCTTGGGGATTATGCTTTGGGTCTAGTACCAGTTGGCTGGCCCATTCCTTTCAGAGAGCTCAGCTACCCCCAACTCAAGCATCTTGACTATCTCAGCCTTTGTTCCTGCCTTGCCCTGCTGAGCAGACAACATATACAGTTTATTTTTTAAAGGTAGGCTGTCAACGGCATGGACACACCACTTGGTTAGTGCAGGGGTCAAGGAAAACAGCCCAGCAAACTGTTTCAACACTTGTTTACAGTCTTTCTATCGCTTTTCGGTCAACTTGGGGGTAAACACTAATTCCTCCACTGACCCATATTTGGCAATGGTAGAGAGGTCAGGCAGAAGCTCGCTCTCCCCCTCCCTTTATCTGTGACCATCAGCATAGTCAGGTCAGCCCTGTCTTGGTGGGGTTTCAGTATGTTGACATGGAGTACCCTGTGGGGACTCCTGGGGGAGCTACGGACCAAATTGTAGGTGACCTCACCCTATTTCTCCAGAATGGGGTAGGGCACAGTCCATTTGTCTGGAGGGGCCTGGGAGCCACAGTCTGCAACAACCACACCAACTGTCCTGGATGCTACTCAGGCATGGTTGCCTTTTGGTCATACCAGAGCTTAATAAGCTCTTGGCTAGCCTCTCGGTTGCTGTTTCTCCCCTTTCATGTACTCAGCCAAGCAGGATAACAGGCTTAGCACGTTCTCCAGCATATCAAGTTTTAGCTCTTTGAGAGGCTTCTCCCAAGCTACTCTAACCAAACTCACAGGCCCTCTTACAGGATGGGCAAACAGTAACTCAATGGTCTAAAAATCATCCCCTTCTGTTGCACCTCACTGTAAGCAAATAGCAGGCATAAGAGGAAATCATCCCATCTCCTCCTGAGCTTGTCATACAAGCTTATTATAATGCCCTTGTTAGAAATGGGTGTCTCTGGTTGACAGTGGCTTGCACCCTGTCCATGTAGGGACCCTTCCTTCTAATCAGGATAAGGGAGTTACACACCTAAAATAACTCCTGCGCACTCCCTTGGTAGCTTGGCACAAGCAGTCAGGCCTATCTCAGAGACAATGTGTAAAGTGTTTGTACATAACACATAGTAGTACAGTGAAAAGAATACAAAGTCACACCACACCAGTTTTAGAAGAATAGACGATATTTAGCTGTCTAAAACAAGACCAAAATAATAAAAAACGAACATACAGTAATAGAGATATGGATTTTACAAGCATAACCTTTAAATACAGTTCCTCGAAGTTGATATCTCCATCCGGGGCTATTGCTGCACCGTGAACAACAAATCCAGCAGTTCAGGCCGACCGTGAGTTCGAGGGCAAGCTACATTGTGGGTAAGACCTGCAAACGGTACCTTGGAAATGCAGGGCATCGTGGACCTAGCAATGAGATCTGAAGGTGCAGCTTCCCCAGAATCTGCAGGTGTTGGTTCCAGAGATCGGTGCAGAAGTCATCAGCGCCTTGAAGTCACAGACATTGCGGGTCGAACTCGGTGAGGTCGAAGTCAGTAGCGCTGGTGTCGGCGGGGCCAGGGTTGTAATGTGTCGTGCAGTCCCCACAGGTCACAGTGCAGGTAGTGGCTCAGTGACGGCATCCAGCATCGTCGGTGAGACCAGGGCTGCTATTTGAAGAGGGGAGATGTGATGTGTGGTGTCTAAAGGTCATGGTGCAGGCGGCAGCGTGGCGTTGTTGCTGAATTACTGTCATTGATAGAACAAAGGTTGCGATAAGAAGCGGGCGATGCGATGTGTAGTGCCCACAGGCCGCTGTGAAAGCAGCGGCATTGGTTAACAATGCTGGAGCAGGTGGCGCTGACGTCGGTTGACCAGGGCTGCAGTGTAGGATGGGGTGATCCTTTGTGTACCTCACAAGCGGTGTCTACAGGGCATGGTGCAGGCAGCCGTGTCGGTGTAAGCGTGGAACAACATCATCATTGGTGATACCAGGGCTGCGATGTAAAGCGAGGCAATGCAATGTGCGGTGCCCACAGGTCACGGTGGAAGCAGCAGCTCGATGACGGCAGCGGCAGCTGTGAGACTAGGGCTACGTGGTAAAGTGGGGCGATGCTTCTTGCAGTGCCGTCAGGTCACGGTGCAGGCAGCGTCGTAGGAGACAGCATTAGAGATGGCGTTGTTGTTATTTTTTCTTCTGTTGCAGCATGCACACGGAGTTCCCAGTGCTGGTAAGCAGATGACATTGAAGTCTTTGATGTTTGTGAGACTTCCAATAGGAGGCAAGCTCTACCTCATGCCCTTGGAGAAACTTAAACAGCAGAATCAAAAAAAGTTCAGTCCAGTCCTTTCACTGCCCAAGACCGAAGCAGCACACACCAGGTCAACACAGCAAAGCACGCAGCAAAGTGGTAGTCTCTCCTGACAGTGGTTCCAGCTCTTCTTCTTTACAAAGTCGTTAGTCCAGAATAATCTAAAGCTGTAATGTCAGAGCCCCAATACTTATACCAGTTTTGGTTTGTGAAGGAGTTAAACAACAAAGAATAATTTTTGTTATGCACAAAACTTGCCCTTCCCTGATCTGCCCCCAGACACACTACGGGGTGTGGAGACAGCATTGTGTGGAGACAAGAACAGCCCTATTCAGGTGTCAGTGAAAACTCCTCCCACCACTCTAGCTCAGGAAGGCCCATCATCTGGGTGATGAGCCATCCAGATATGCAGGGCACACCTCAGCTCCCTTTGTGTGACTGTCCAAAGTGCATGCAGGAAAGCCCAGCTGTCAGGCAACACAGAAGTGAATTCCACAGGCACGTATGCAGGAAAATGCCCACTTTCTAAAAGTTAAAAACCATCCTCACTAAAAGATGTATTTTTAAATAGTGAGTTCAGACATCCCAAACTCCAACTTCCTATCATCTTCCAATGAGAATCTGCATGTTATCCTATGGAAGAGATAGCCTTGCAATAGTGAAACACGAAATGCACAGTATTTTACTATCAAGACATGTAAAAGCAAACCACTACATGCCCTACCCTTTACGTGCACTGCACCTGGCCATGGGGCTGCCTTCAACCTACCTTTGGGGGTAACTTACATGTAATGAAAGGGAAGGTGTGGGCCTGGCAGGTAGGTGTACTTGCCAGGTCGACATGGTAGTGTAAAACTGCTCCAGAGATGCTGCGGTTGCAGGTCTGTGACACCTTTGAAAGGCTAAGTAGCAAGTATGTGGGTGGCACAATCACTGCTGAAGGCCCACTGGTAGCATTTGGTTTACTGGCCCCCGAACACATACAGTGCATTTTACTAGGGACTTATTAGTAAATCAAATATGCCAATCATAGATAAAATCCATCACCAATACAATTTACACAGAGAGCATATGCACTTTAGCACTGATGAGCGTGGTAAAGTGTGTGGAGACATCAAACTAGCAAAAAGAAAGTCCAGCATACGATCAAAACAGGAGGTCAGGAAGCAAACAGACAGGGGAAGCACGCCAAAAGAGGCCAGGTCTAACACCCCTTTAGGGTCTTGTTGAATTTTTCCACAAGCCCATTGGTCTAGGGATGATGTTGGGTAGTGAACATTTAGGTAACACCACATTCATCCCACATCGCCTTCCAAAAGCCAGACATAAAGTTAGTCTCCCTGTCTGAGACCACCTCCTCAGTAAAGGCAAATCATGTGAAGATGCTACTTAGGGCTCTGGCAACTGTGGGAACAGTGCACGCCATGATGGGTATTGCTTCTGGGTATCTGGTGTCATGGTCCACTACCACCAAAATAAACCTGTTTCCAGAAGCAGTTGGTGGGTCTAGGGGACTAACAATGTCAATCCCCGCCTTCTCAATGGGAGTCCAAACCACTGGCAGTGATATTAAGGAAGCCTATCAAGGGAGAATCTAAATGAAGAACAGGAGCCAAATTTCCCATGTCTCTAACATTGAGCATGGTCTGTCCAGAGCTCTTGCTGACTGAGGAGGGCATTTACACTTGGAATAAAGGTGAAACATGTCCTCTTTTGAGCCACTAGTTACAGGTGGAGCCCACTGGCGCTATATTTTAGGGACCAAATCCTTTTTTTTCCTCATCAGACTTTCACCAAGAGCAAGAGAAAAGCAGACATGGGGAAAGAAGGACGAAGAGACAGACAGAAAAACGTGGAAAGGGAAAAAGCAGGAACCTCTAAGAGTGAGAAAAATAGAAAGGGAGAGTCTAGTGGTGGTTTGAGGAGCCATGGGAAGGAATTAAGACTATACTACCTTGGTATTTGACATACTGACATTAAGTAGTGCTGACCGCAGACACCTGAGCAAAACGTTCCGCCCTAGCACATATTCTTTTACAAATTAAACTCTGGTTGTACATGTCGTACATTTTTCCATTGATTTTCACCTTAGAAATTGGTTTTGTGGCCTTTTTGATGTTCTCTCAGGGCCTGCTTTTTTACTCAAATATAAATTGGAACACCTCGGTACTGTTTCTCTGCAGCGACCTTTTGTGTGGGGCATAGGAGCAGCACTAGTACGCGAAGAGGCAGCAGTCTGGTGTCAGGTCAGATGCTGGGCTCTTGCTTTGCACCACTCCAGCTGTCAGATTACTTCCCCTCTTGATCCCACTCTGAGACACGGAGGTATTGAATGAGTTGGCCTACTCACAGAGCATGCATTCTACAGTCTTCAGTTAACCTATAAGTGCCAGGAGGGAAGATTAACCATCAAGCCCATTCAGTAGATTGAAGGGTATTTCTTTGTGTATGCTTTTTGAGTACTTGCTATGTTTCTGAAAAATGCCAGCAGCAGTATGTCAGTAGGGGTTGCAGACAAAGTGTAGGAGAGGGAGAGATATTTGAGAGTTGAACACAGAGCAGGTTTGGGGAAGGATACACTCTTGCATCTTGTTTTTCAGTAAAAGTCCCATGTAGAGGACAGTCTTCTACCGAGGTTGTGACTGATAAGAACGCTTGCATCACTAATAGTTTAATTAACATAGATTAATCACATCTAAACTGTGCTTGTATGTTGATTAGTGCTCCACACAACACTATCATTAATTATATACTGAGCATCGTGTCACTTAGCGATTCCCTCTGGACCTACATCTGTAAAATTCAAAGGAACTCCTACCTCTCTGTCAGTGTTCCCCGGCGCTTTCATCTATTCTTACTGGCAATCTGAAGCAACACTGCTATGGTGTTGATCTGAGCCTGCCACTTTATCATCTGTACACCATCCTGCCTCGGATAACCCCAGGACAGGTGTTGTTCCCATGATATCAGTGTCTCCTGACCAGAACACCCTTGCTGTGATTTTGACGTTTCATTACTTCATGCTTCATGCCAAATAGTCCATACTCAGGTGGCTCCTGAACTTCCTTTATCAGCACGCATACTCCACTAACCGGGCAGCAGTAGGTCATGTTGTGGTGGGCAGACTGTACAGCAGCACACATGCGTACTGGTACTGGCCAATCAGAGCCAGGGGAGGCAGACTGGTCAGACTGTGCAAAGCAATGCAATAATACACAGTCCAAGCACCATCCCCATCATAATTTACCAGCCTCTCTAACAATAGCAGAGCCAATACTAGAAAGCATGAAAAGAGGTGATACACTCAATTTTTCAATAAGCTGCTTTACATGACAATCTTTTATTTGCAGTAATGTGGTACATTGGCCTAAAATGCATAGGACATCTCGTAACACGATAATTGCACCTCATCAGAGGATGAAGTGGGGCGTGGGGGGTGGGGGTCTGTTGGGAATCAGGTTTCCAATCTTTTTTTTACTTTTATTGCAAGTTTCCATACTTTTTGGTACAGAATAACGGTTCTTACAATATTAATGACAACCCTACGTTACTTCATGTTATAAAGAAAGAAGGGGGGTGTCCCTTGCACGGTGAATATTAGCATTTGTTTCACATTTAAGTTGTGAGCCTTATATTATATATATATATATATATATATATATAGTCACTGAAAAAACCATAGGGTTTACAGACGTTATAGTTAGTTATAGTTAGGAATTAGCATTTAAAAAACCTTAGAAATTCACTAAAAAAAACATAGGTTTCAGGGACGTTATAGTTAGTTGAACATTTGACTCATATAAAACCAGAAAAAATTGCCTGTTATAGTTAGTTGAGCTAACTATAACTCGCGTGCCCGTAATGCACTGCTGATGGTGTCATATATTACATCACTCATGACATGGTCAGTGACATCACTGATTACATCACTGATGACATCTCAAATGACATCACTGATGACATCACTCACGACAGGGATCCATGAGGTGTACACTCTCCTGCAATCAACACTCCATCTGATTTGTGAGCACTGCTGCCCGTAGTGTTTGCTCACATAACAATGACAGCAGGTAAGCAGAGCGGCCTGGGTGCACAGGGCCTCCAATTGAGCGCGCTGCGGCGAGAGGGGTGCGGTGCTTCAGCCTAGCTGCGCAGGTCCGAACAGACGATATTGCCATGTGTTATGATGTGATCTTTGACCTCATTCAGTCACATCTCTGTCTCATTTTAAAGACCTGCTGGACTGTACTGTAGGCCTGAGCCAGCGGGCAGCGCTGGCCTACAGACATCACTTCAGCGCGCTGCTGCGGGAGGGATGGGATGCATCAGACAGACTACGTACGTGCGAATAAGCGATATTGCCATGTGTTATGATGTGATCTTTGACCTCATTCAGTCACATCTCTGTCTCATTTTAAAGACCTGCTATACCATAAGGTAGGCCTGAACCTACGGGCAGCGCTGCCCTACAGACACCTGTTCAGGGTGGTTCTGCGGGTGGGATGCATCACCCTGAGTGCGCACGTGTGAAAAAGCAATGTTGTCGTGAATGTTGTCGTGCGTAATGATGTGATCTCTAACCTCATTCAGTCACATCGGTCTAATTTTAATGACCTGCTCGACCGTACTGTAGGCCTGAGCCAGCGGGCAGCGCTGCACTACAGACATGTGGCGTTGGCTTTTAGGACACTGTAGTGAGCTCCTTACTAAGTGTACATGCACACAGGCTCCCGCCACTGCATTACACGCGCACATTATGCTTCTAGCATGCACTCTGTTCCTTTGTATGTGAACGTTGGCATAACATATTATTATTTAACCTTGTGTATTCTTGTGCACTCCAACTCCTCTTTGAACAACGATTACCACTAACAATTGGTAGATCGTACTTCAAAAACGAAGGATGCACTCAACTCCTATTTTCTATCAAGCTAGAAATAACCCTTCATTTACCTCCAGACGTTTCCACCATTAAATTATTTCTTCCTTTTCAGACATTCCATTGATTGCCACAAAAAGGGCGGAGCAGGAGCTGACCCCGCAATGATGCCCTGGCATTCTGACACCTTCCATCGTGGTATCAAGACACCATTCCCAACCGGAAACCTGGTCTATCGTAGTAACATACCCCGGACTAGAAGCTTGCACCAACACATCGTGGGACACACCAGTGGTGGCAGGTGAGCAGTGAAGCCTTGGTGTGCAAGACCTACAATTGAGCACAGTCTGGGGGAAGGGGTTGGGGTGCAGCACCCTAGGTGCACAGGTGCATGCAAGCGATTTTCCCGTAGCTAATAATGTAGGACTATATTATCAAACAACGGCGATAACATTATCACCACTTTAGCGACAGGAAACTGCAGCTAAAGCGATGATAAGGGGTTGATAATATGCCCTTGTAAATTCCCATAGAAGCCCAGGTTCACACCAGAACCTGGGTTTCTAAGGGAATTCACAAGGGCATATAATCAACCCCTTATCGCCTCTTTAGCGGCAGTTTCCTGCCGCTAAAGCGGCGATAATGTTATCGCCCTTCCTTCATAATATGGCCCATAATCTCTGGCCTCGTGTATTTAATTTTAAGGACTTGCTGAACCACACTCTTTCTCGCAGGCCCCAGCGTCCTAGACAAACGGGTGACGGAGGGTAAACACTAAGAGCTGGGTGCAATAGGCCGACGCTCTGTCTCCTCCTCCCTCTCTTCTTTTGACTCTCCCTCCCCTTCTCCCTTCCACCCACTCCCCCTCCCTTCCATTCTCACTATGGTCCTTTCATTCGGACTACCTTTCTTTACCTCTTCCACATAGCACACATACTTATGTTTCATTTTTATCTTGCAGGTTTCCTACGCTGCTTCCACTGGAGTCCAACCCACGTTTTTTTTTATTATACTGTTCTATTAAAGTTACATTTCTATTTATTTCTGTTTTAATAAAGGTTACTTATTTTTTCAAATGAATAACTGAGTGTATAGGTCTTCTTTTTCTGACGACACTTTTCTATTGTTTATTGTGAAAATCATCTGTTTATAGGAGATTTTAAGGACAACATTATTTAATATTAGAGTGCACCTACCAAACATAATCTAACTGACTATTAGACAAATGAAACCTGGGTAATTGTACAACTGCAAGAGTTCTATGAGTGTATCACTTTATAACACCATAAGTACTGCCCGTGTGATTACAGAACAAATAAGGCACTGCCTAGGACCCCCGGGGCTTCAGGGACTGCTGAGGCCCACCCTACATATTTAAATAAAGAACCAGTGTGTGGCGATCCCCGGACTTGAGTTGGCCTTGAACCCCCCGAACAATTAGTAAACAATACCCGGGAAGGTGGCGCTCCCCTAGGCTGCAAAACGTCTATGTGCCCTTCCACGCCTAATTTACATGTGACATTAAGATCCCCAGTCCTACAGAGACCCCGCAATATAATAATTGGATTGGCCACGGAACATTACCCACCCATTAGAGCCCTCATTTAAAAGAACAGGTGAGACCCCGCTTTTCTTTTTTTTGTTCTTTTGTCTCCATTTTTACCATCGGCATCCCCTCTATTACGGTGATACAAGGTTTTCCTCCTCTCGCTTCAAGTAGTCGAACAAGTATTTGCTATCACAGTGTGGAAGCCATGCACCACCCCCTAATAGAAAACACAAATGTCCAGTGAATGCACACCCAGGGACATTGTGTGAGCTGCGCCTGAGAGGTCGCCCTCCCTACCACCATGATGCATTTGTTAGTATAAACGCATACTAACACTACTTACACACGTGTAGTACAGCGACCAGATTGTAGTGAAGAAGCAGAGGAAGCGCAAAATCTAAAAATATAAATCCTACCAGAAGTCGGATGACATAGTTTAATAAGCCGGCGACTCTGGCATGAGTATAAACAGCTACACAAACAAAACGGGTCTTCAGCACAACGCAAGCAATTTTGAAATATTGCTGAGTGGTGCCTTCTTTTTGCCTTCTCCCACTCGTCGCCAAATTTATGTAGTGAAGAGACAGACAACAGTGAATCCAATAAGTAGATTTATTACAAGAAAACAAGACACCTGAAACAACCACCAACAGGAGCAGACAGCAAAGCAACCGTCTAATCCAGTACCGTGTACAAACTCCGCAAGGTTTCCCTCATGACAGCCCTACATTCTAACTTTACATACTGAGGGCCATATTGTCAAGGAACGGCGTTAAAATTATCTACGCTTTAGCAGCAGGAAACTGCCACTAAAACGGAGATAATGGGCTTGATAATATGCCGTAGAGAATTCCAATAGAAGCCCATGTTCTCATGTTAACATGGGCTTCTATTGGAATTCTCTATGGCATATTATCAAGCCCATTATCGCCATTTTAGCTGCAGTTTCCTTCTGCTAAAGCGGCGATAATTTTAACGCCATTCCTTGATAATATGCCCCTTAGATTCTAGTAGAATTACATACTAACATTCTACTATGACTTACAATGGAATACTACACGGAGCACATGAGCTCATAGTTTCATCCACGAGTCTTGACACCGGTAGGGGTAAGACTTTCGCTTCCCACTCCCTATATTGTATAAACGTAAACTAACACTTCTTCCACAAGTATGCTACAGCGCCCAGAGCACATCACTTTACAGCAATGAGCTCACAATTTAGGCTCACGGTTTAATCCCAGAGTCTTCACACCAGTAGGGAGGAGTAGTTCACTTCCCACTCCCTATATACTATAAACGCATACTATCACTACTTACACACTTAAACTACAGCGGCTAGTATCCTACACTGCCCAGAGCCCATCACTTTACAGCAATCAGCTCGGTTTCATCCCCAAGTCTTCACACCGGTAGGCGTAACTACTTCGCTTCCCGCTTCCAGTATACTATCAACACACAGTAGCAGTCAGTAGTTCGCTTCCCACTCCCTGTATGGTATAAACGCCTACTAACACTACTTGCACACATATGCTACAAACACCAGACCACATCACTTTACAGAAATGACCTCACGGTTTAGACTTTCGGTTTCATACCCGAGTGTTTCACCATATCAGATCACCACAATGCCACTCTGAGCAACAACGCACTTTCAGACCGTTAACAGTGATAACTACCTACTGGCGACCGCCAGTTGGTAATCAAGAACAAATTACAATAGTTCCTTGATTCTTTTAGCTTTCAAAAATTCTCTCTATTACTGTCTTTCTACTTTTCCCATATAAATAGTTTTTTTAATATTCAAGTACACATCGAAGTCAGAAATGCAACGTATTCTATCAATACACTTTCTAGAACATTCTACAACACGTGGAGGTTAAAAGTTCATCAAGGTTTTTAAACCTAAAGATATTTTTTTGCAACATTTGCTCGAACATTTAACAGCATGTGCAGGTTAAAAGTTCACGATTGTTTTAAGTTCGAACAGTGCCTTCCAAATGCAAGTAGCAGGTGTGGTTGAGTTGAGCAAATGTTATCCTATAATATGTACTATAATATGTACGTGCAAACTGCTTTTTCTTAACCAATCACAAACATACTTTTCCACAAAACGAATGTGCACCCTACTTTTAAAAAACATTGCTTTTCATCTCCCATTCAGGTACCGTTTTGAATGCGAAAAGAAACTAGTTCCCCATCTTTAAACATATCTCTTATTCTACGTGGGAACTGCATGAGCTACAGACATCTTTCCATACCTTCCAGCCATACCTTCAAAATGCTAGTGTGGATCATAGGACATAGAGGTTCAAAAGGTATGCAGAACAGAGACGTATTGACTTAGACCTAGGTTTACAAAATGTGGACATTAAATGGTTTGGACAGAGAGGATTGAAGCGGCACCAATTGTTGCCTTTGGTTAAAACCTGTTTGCATCTCCAACACCCTGACCTCATGATTGTGCACTGTAGTGGAAACGACCTAGGTACATTGACTGGGGTACATTTGGAAATGCTTATGAAGGACACCTTTGGACAAATTATGTTACTTTTGCCTCAAACTGTCTTTGTATATTCCAATATATGCCAAAGACAGAAGTGGAAATAGTCCAAACAATTTTGTCCTCAGATTGAAAAATCTCGGAAAAAAGTAAACAAAGCTGTCTCTGCATACCTCAGAGACCACAAAATGGGGTCCATATACAACAACGACATACGTTTTGATATGGCGGATATATACAGAAGT
This sequence comes from Triturus cristatus, assembly GCF_964204655.1. Lineage (NCBI taxonomy): Eukaryota > Metazoa > Chordata > Amphibia > Caudata > Salamandridae > Triturus > Triturus cristatus. The sequence continues at coordinate 206,376,907 of NC_140590.1, read as the reverse complement.
GATGGAGTACACTTCACAGATCAGGGAAACCGAGTTGTCCTGAATAACTGGAAGCTGTGCATCCGCACTTATATGTAGCTCCAACTAATGAACACAAGGGCTCTTTTTAGAGCCACCCTATAACTTACAACGTAGGCCCCCTATTTTAGGGCCCTATAACGCCAACTCCCGCACCCTCGCCAAGATTTATTCTCCACACAGCTGTGGCGCAGCGGCCAGACTATCTCACTTTGCAGCACAGACCTCTCGCTTTGATCCCCAGCTCTACTCACCCATAGGGGTGAGTAGTTTGCGCTCAACAAATACCATAATGATTTACCTTCACACTCCCTATACAACACCACCTAAGCACCATACACAAGCTACAATGTTCTAAACAAAAGTTCATCCAAGTACCTATAACTACATGCTGACACTACTTTCACAGATGTGGCACAGCGGCCAGATCACATGACTTTACAGCATATGACACACAGTTTGGGCTCACGCTTTAATCCCCGACTCCGGCAGCAGCTCATCTTAGCAACATGAGACTCAAGACAATACCTCACATATATTCTGTACCCCAGGGCTTTCATACCAGTACAGGTCAGTAGTTCGTCCTAGTAGTTATAAACACATCCGGCCACTACTTCCACAACTGTAGTGCAGCGGCCACGGCACATGACTTCACAGTATAAGACACACAATTTGAGCTCACGCTTTAATCCCCGAGTCCCGCACCAGCTCACCTTACCCGCATCAGACTCTACCCAATACCTTAGTTAATTTCCATAGCCCACCACTTACACACCGGTAGGGGTAAATACTTCGCTTTGCACCCCCTCTATAGCATACCCTAAACACCCCACAGAGGTTACAGTGCTCCTACCCTCCTATTTCCCTCTTTTTTCACCCTACTCGCTTCAACAGAATCACAAAATGGTGGCCAACACTTCCTAGTTGCAACCGCTCGCAGCCAATCAGCAACAAGCTCGTGCTCGTAACGCCTCAGCCAATCATATGGCAGAATGCCCAAATATCAATATCTGTAAATTTCGATATTTCTCAAAAACTACTGAATTAATTTACACCACATAAACAAAAGCGTGCTTTCTAGACCAAGACCCTTCTCCCAGCCAAATGTGGGGTCATTCCGTTCACCCGATCGACCTGTAGCCTTTTCTAAAGTTTCCTATGGAAATTAACATAGAGAAAACACGTTTTGGGACCGACCTTTTTCCTCAGCCCCCCCTTCATGTATCACCCCCAAACTTTCAACATAGGAGCGGATCTCAACAAAGAATTAGTTTTGAAACTTTCGCGAAGATTCGTCAATCGGTGCCAAAGTTATTGGGAATAGAATGTTGCCCTTTTCCTATGGTAACTAGGTCCTAACTATAACTACCTACTGGCGACCGCCAGTAGGTAATATATATATATATATATATATATGTATATATATACACACCTTTAATATAGAGCGCAAATAACTCCCGAAGGAGCATCTCGGTGCTGCACTGCTGTGAAGAAGAAATGTCCTAAAACAGCCAGGTCTTCAAAGCCTTCTTGAAGGCGATAGTGAGTGAGCATAAGCGAAGGTTAGTGGGGAGTTTATTCCAATGATAAGGGGAAATGTAGGAAAAAGATCTACCCCCTGATTTGAGGTCCGAATGAGAGGGATAGTCAAAAGAGCCTTATCCGAAGATCTAAGGCAGTTTGCGGGTCAATAAGGTATTAAATGCATTGACAAGTAGACAGGGCTGGATTTTTGAAGTGCCTTATGTGTCAGACAACAGAGTTTAACAAGCATTTGCAATGCAATAGGTCTTGCATTTGCGAGAGTTTGAGCTATTGGCATTGTAAATGACCACACATTCTATTTATGTGTGTTGAAAATGTGCAAGTGGTGCATAAACATGCACGTGTACTTATAGTTGTTGTTTACGAGAAGCTAGGCTGGCAGTTACCGCAACTATTTTACTGCCAGCCATGCATCTTGTAGGCAAGAACAACAAGTACAAAGTGTGTGTTTACGCAACACTTGCAGGTTTTAAAAACACATAAATGAACCTCGCAGATTTTAAAATCACATAAACTAAAGGTATTCTAAATTACAATGTCAATAGCTCAAACTCTCGCAGATGCAAGACCTTTTGCATTGCAAATGCTTGTTTATTTTGACTATATTATCTTACTTTTGTTTTTAGGCTACTGATGCATTTTTGTCTTGTGTAGGTTCTCTAAAAAGCTATTAGAATCTGAGCCACCACAAATACTTTGTGAACAGCGGCCTGAATTTAGAAAAATTAAAGTAACCTGCGATTAAATGAGTAAACATGTTTTAACTAAACTGGTAAATAAACACTATCTTTCATTACTTTTAACACATCATTTAATGTGTTTCAGTGCATTTCCTTTGCATTCATTATTATCAAGGGGAAACAGCACACCTCCCCATTCTTGAAACACATTCTTTTATTTTCTCTTTTCATTGTAGAGAACCCTCACATCTCTCTAGCTTAGTGACTGCACCTAAAACTAGCCCTGACCATAGACATTTTGCTGTGATCTGAAAGCGCTTTGTATACCAGAGGTATAGGATTAGATGCAGGTGTGATTGGTTGCAGGATCACTATGGGTGGCACTGTTAAGGGTTGTAGGAACAGTGCCAGAAGCAGTGTTAGCTATTCATGTTGAGTATTCATGTCATGGGTTAAGCCCAGAAAGCATGATCAGTCCATGCATGAAGCAAAGGAGTGGTAAGAATGCCTTACGGTCTGCGCTGGTGTAGATGATGTCTGAAGTTCACACAAAAAGTCATACCTTTATTGGTCTAGTCGTCTTGGACTGAGGTCAGAAAGTCGAGTGAGTGCTGACACTTTCCTGCTGTGGTGATGCAGCCCACCCATTGCTAGTAGGACATAAGCGACACACTGTTTGAGCTTGGTTTCCCATTTCTGGCAGGTAGGCTCAACAGCACATACTTGTGTGGCGGTAACAGCAGCTTCACGGTGCTGACTGGAATCAATTCTTTATTGTTTAAGTTAGTTAAAACCATAACAATGTCACAGTGCAAATAAGGTATCAATAGTTTAACATCATATAAATGATTTAAGATATAAAAAAGATAAGGAAAAAAAAGAGCATGTTACTTAGTTTATCCTAAAAGCTGGACATAATGTCCCCATCATGAGACCTGTTAAATTTAGTTTGTGATTCTGTATCGTAAAATTGTTGTCAGGATTACAGTTTCATCAAATATTAACATTAAAAACTTATTAACATTTTAAAATTGCAATAGAGATACTAAACATTACTGGGTTGGCAGTGCCTGCTTCCATCAGCCATATTGTTTTTTTCATAAAATAATACAAATTTCGTCATTTTATAGGTCAGCTAAGGGTCTGTTGTACCAAGTCCTCTAATGATGGCCGATCTACAAGTTCGGATTCCTCTGTCATTAAAAGCCTTTTTTAGGAGCGGTATGCGTTTCGATTTTAAGCTGGGGCAGACACACATGAGATGGATAAAATCTTGCCATGCTGCACCACATAAGCTGCATGTTTTGATGCCTAAATATATCCATGTAGGTTGATCAGCCAGGCTTGGTAATAATACCCCAAATCTAATTGCCATTAACTTTCGTTTCAAGTGGGGCGAATATATTGTACCGAGGTATTCCGCCGGTCGAACTGATGTATAAGATTGAAGAACCATCCAGGCATGGGATCTTTTGGCTAAGGTACATTTGTCTTCTAGTGATAATTGTAGCTTAGCCGCTTTGTTTGTTATGCTATGGAAGACTTGGAAGGAAGGGTTCTGCGCCCAAAGTTCGGTTGTCTCGGTTTCATTCAATGCCTTTTTCAGGAATTTGCCGTAACTTGAGCATCGATCATCTTCCTGGGCTCGACACAAGGCGTCATTTAAGGTATTAGATCGGTTCTGCCAGAGTTTGTACCAAATTTTTATCGCGGCGTATTTCCTCCCTATCTCCTGTTTGATAAGGCAGAATTCCAGTCAGACCTGAGCCAGGGAAGCTGGCTGAGGTAGACTAAAGACTTTTTTATAGGCCTTTTTTTGCAGAGAGTCTAGAAGTTTTCCGTCTTTGCCATTTAACACTATGCTTGCATAGGTTACTGCAGGGAGTAGTTTAGCGGCCATCACTGCTATTAGTGGCGTAAAGGAGGGACCATATAGTTTTTTTGCAAGGACGCAGAATGCATGAATAATGCTGTTTCCTTTTTTTCCAGATATTGTTTCTGAAATTGAAAATTTAATCTATTGTCAATATATACCCCCAGGTACTTATAAGTACTGACTATTCCAAGGCTCGTCTCTCTCACCTTGAATTGATACTGATGTCGCGTACAGTTCGTGAGTGACATAGTTTTTGTTTCGGTGTTGTTAATTTCTAAGGCGTTGGTGGTAGCAAACATTAGTAGCTCATTAAGTGCTCTCTGTAGGCCTTTTCTGGTTAGACTAAGCAAGACTATATCGTCTGAATATGAGAGGTGCGTTATGGACAATGTTGCCAGGCGCGGAAGATGTGTATTTGCCTGATCCAATCGAGGTGAGAGATCTGCCATAAAGAGGTTAAATTAATGGGGGGCTAGTACACAGCCTTGTTTTAGTCCAATCTCTGTTTGTATCTTCCTGGACAATTTTGTGCCATTTGCTATTTTCACACGGACCCACGTACACATATACAGTTGTATAATGGGTCGTAACATTGTTTCCGGGAGACCCAGGTTCTGTGTTTACTCCATAACAGACCGCGGTTCACACAGTCGAACGCAGATTTGAAGTCTATAAAACACAGTTGTAGTGGTCTATGCAGGCGTTTGCACTTATCAGCTATTGTGGCAAGGGCTAAAATATTTGTTGTTGTGCCACATACTTTGCGGAACCCTGTTTGGTTGAATGGAATCAGCCCTTTTATGTTGGACCATTCTACCAAGTCTTCCAGGATTAATGAGGCAAAATATTTTGCTTCCACATCAATAAGTGCGATTAGCCTGTAATATGCCAGGTCTGCCCTGTCACCTCCCTTGAAGATCGGGTTAATGATTGACCCCTTCCAGCTTGGGGGGAGGGTATTTGTTAGACCGATATCATTGTAGAGACCTGTTAGTGATTTTGCCCAATAGTCGGGATCACCCCTGAAGATGGCCTGTGGGATGCCATTTGGGCCTGGGGCCCCGTCGTTGCGACCCTGTTTTATGATTCTGGAGATATCTTCTAAGGTGTAATGTTGACTTTCCAGGGCTTGTGGTGCGGCTAGGGTGGTACCGAGGTCTTGTGGTCCAGGGTGTTTCTTCCCAGAAAGTTTAGGGTCCAGAGATTTGATGTTACTGTTTGTTACGCTTTTCGGGAATATTGTGAGATCTTCAAATATTTTACTTAAATGAACTACCCAACCAGTCTCTGTTACAGAGGCATTATTCTATTGATCTTGTTGTGCCATTTACTAATTCCCAGAAGAGCCTGTTGTTTGTTTGTTTAGCACATGAAAGTAACTTTGTCCAGAATGTCTCCTGTTGTGCTTTCTGGTCCTTCCAGATTTGATTTTTGTACTGCTTCTTGATGATCTTTATTTTCTCCCAGGCATGATTTGGGACTTTCTGTAAGTTATTTTTACTCACCGCCTTTCTCAGTTCTTTTCTTAGAGAGTAGGCCTTGGTTGAAATATTTGCATTGGGCTTAAACCTTCTGTTCTGTGTGTAATTCATTTTGGGTGCTTGAATTAATAATTTGTTCGTGAAGGTGAACCAGTTCTCTACTGAGTTGTTGCCGGATGTGATCTTTGTTTCAATTATTTCTTTTACTAACATTATTAGTTCTGGCAGAGTTTCTACTGACCATCGAATACGTTTCAGGTTAGTTGTAGTTAGTTGGCCCATCTTGGGCACCCTGATAGGTCCATCGCGGAGCAGTGTCATCTTTTGTTCTACCATTTAAGACTCGCAAGCCAAGATGTTCTAGTGCCAGAACCAGCTTTTGCTCGTTCAAATCGTGTCTCTTTATTGTAAAGGATGGTTGTGGGGGAACAGACCATAGCTCATTATCCGCTGTTAGTTGCTCATCATCATGTGGTGTATAAATTAAATATGAATTGAAATCGCCAGTTATTATTATCTCCCAAACCGGGTTGTCAAATCTGATTGAGGTGATTATTGACATCAGTTATCAAATTGTGCCTCTTATTTCCTGGCGTTCGGGTGAAAATAGAGGTTAATTAATATTACTGTTGTTGTCTGACTTTTAGGCCCTTGGACCATTTTAATTACTTGTAGGTCTGATGTCGTACTAGGTAGCTGTTCAGTTTTGATGTTTAGAGCCGCTGATGTATATATTGCTAAGCCACCCTTTGGCCTTCCATGTTTATGTGTTCTGGTTGCCATTACGTGGTGGAGTGTGTAATTGGAAACTTCCTTGCGCTCCATCAGCCATGTTTCTTGGAGTGCAATGATGTCATAATACTCCCAGTATGTCGGAACAGTGTTGTCCTGTAGTTTTCTTTTTGCACCTACGATGTTCCAGGATAAAAGTTTTACGGTATTGTTATTGGTGCTTTTTCCCTTTGTGGCGAGTCATTCTATTTTCCGGACGTTTAGGGCTAGGCCATCTAATTCCATTTGTTAGTGTTGTGGTGTTCTTCAGAAAGGATGACCAGGAACACAAGCATACGTGAGTAATGTCTTGTTGTGGAGTTTGACTGCCCGTAATATCTTCGGAAAGGTTTGTTTTTCCTCTTGCATTTTGTAGCACTGAGTACACTGAGATGTTGTGTTCCTCTTTTTTTGGTTTATTTTGCACATTTAGTAGAGGTGAAGGATATTGTGGTTTCGATGGTCTTGCCATTGTAATGCCCCAACCTTCAAACTCTTGTCTGGCATTCATTATTAAAGCCACTATTTCATCGTTTTTCCATGTCGATAGTGTTTTTTCTGTGATACTGTGTTTTTCTTGACGAATAAACTCAATCGACAATAGGTTTGTGGTGGTCAGATGCTTTAGGTTGGGATTTCAGCTACAAGTCTCAATATGTTCCCTCTATTGAAGAAATCTTGTTGCCCCTGAGAGATGTAGTGGGGGATTAATATGATCTGCTTATTCAAAGTGTTTTCTTGATTACTGTCCAATGTTATTACTGTAGGTGCTGAATGTTGTAATACCTCTCTTTGATTGATTCCAGGTATATCACATGTTTGCATATTGATTTTGATTGAGAATTTTTCCTTCGGTGCATCTTCTTTTGGGGGGCTTCTTTGCTCCATCTCTGGGCTGCCCTTTGTTTGCACTTGGTTATATCTGATATCAGATGATCGCTTCACAAGAGTCTTTTCTCGTACCTTTCTTCGATTGATTTTGGGTCTATCACCTGTTTGCTTATTGATTTTAACTGTAAAGTTTGTCTTCCTTGCATTTTCTTTTGGAGGGCTTCTTTGCTCCATCTCTGGGCCGCCCATTGTTTGCACTGGGTTGTGCCTGGTATCAGATAGTTGCTTCACAAGAGGCAGTTCCGATGCGCATTTTTTTTGCTTCTGTCTTCCTTTGTTTTCTGTGCTGATGTCATCTCGGGTTGTATTAACGACTTCCTACGTTGCTCGATTTACCATTATTCTGTCTTTCTGTACTTCTCGACTTATGTGTCTAGTTTCCTGATTTGTTCGGGATTCGTGTTTGTGTTGGGTCTGAAGGTTTCTTATTTTTACTTCCAGTGGTTTGCTATTAATGGATGCTGTTTGGATTCGTGTTTGGTTTGTCTGAATCATATTGAATGATTCATCTGTTTGTAGATTGTGACTTAATGAGGTTGACGAGGTGTGGTGTCCTTGTTGTTGCTCTTCCTCTACTATGGTCCTCTGGTCTGTATGTGTACTTGACAGTTCTTGATTTGTTTGTAATTTTTGGGTTTCGAAGATATGAAACCATTTCTTGCTGGAATTGGTGTCTTTTATTGTGTTCTGAATGTTCTTTCTGGATTTCCTTGCTCGTTTCCTCTGTCTCTTGGTTTGCCGGCATATTTCTGTCTTGCCTTGGCCATCTAGTAAGGCCGGATGAGAATTAGCTTGAGCCGTGTCTTTATCTATCCTCCTTGTCCCTTCACTGATCATCTTTGGTCGGTCACTTATGTGTAGTACCTTAGGTTGTTCCTTTCCGAGATTACTGATGTTATTTTTAAGACGTGGCTCTGTCCGAGATTATTGGTGAATCTGCTATAATCAGTACGTTTGAATGACCAGCGAGGGAAGTTTGTTGGTTTGTCTTTGGGGACTTGGTGGTAAGATTTGTGTTTATTGTCGGACCATAACCCGTCTTTTGCCTTTCATTTAAAATACTTGTTATAATTGCTGGTACTTTACTTAGCTTATCGATTATTGGGCCACATACACAATCTTTGCCTGCTGCTGCATTTGTTTCTCGCTCCTTAATTGTCAAGTCCGCTAGCATTTCCAATTTCGTATTAATTCCTACGGTGTATGAGGCGATTATATTCATCAAGTCCATCTGTGTGTCTATCTTGTCCGATTGCATATTAAGTACTGTTATTGTGGTTTCTAGCACTTTTAATAGTGATGAATATGCTGACTGGTGGATCCCCTCTTTTATTTCCGATGCGGGCCCTGCTCCGCTTTTGTCTCTGCTTCCATCTCGTTCCTTTGCTTTATCTCCTGTTATTATGTTATTCTGTAAAAGACTTGTTGTGTTGGAGCTCTTTTGCAACTGTGCAGTCAGATCTTGTTTGTTTCTTTTTGCGTTATGACTCATTTGGCTCTGAGTTTTGATGACTGTTCCAATGTACTTGATATTTCGATTATTGGTAGCGAGTGTTCTATTTTCTTTTCTCTTGTTTCTTTACTCTTTCCGTTCTCCGATTGGTTAAGAGTCTCAGCTTCCAATGCCTGCAAGAGTTCAGTGTTGCTTGATAGTGAAATTGAGCGCATCCATGAGTTGTTTTGGTCAATATTTACAGATTTTAGATTATCTGATGTTTCCAAATGTGTTACCTCTGACATTTGTTTAAATGGTACTAGATTTAATACTGATTTTGGCGTTGAATGTCACCAAGGGTGGACGAGCTATCTCAGTCCTTCTGCCACAACTTTGGAACCAGCTACCGGACACTTTACGGAAGGAATCGGGTCTGTTTCCCTTCAGGAAGCAGTTAAAAACTCTGCTATTTAGGGATACATCTTAAATTACTTGTTACCATGACTGTCCTCCCCGGCCTGAATGCTGCCTCTCTTCTGTCAAGCGCTAAGAGACCTGTCGGTATATATGCGCTATATAAAAACAACATACAAATACAAATACAAATAGTCAGAGGCATGGACTTGTGCCTGTATGACTAAGTTACTGCTGTTTTGTTGGTCGTTCACGATGACATTTTCATTTGTTTTGCTGACCTTCTGTGTGCTTTTGATCTCCGTGTTGTTAGACTAAGTTCTTAAAAGATTATTTTGTTGTGTCAATGGTTTTTGGAAGGCCCTCCAGTTGGCCTGTTTCTGAGAAGATAGCTGTCGTTGGATCTTTTAGAAATGGAATCGAATACTTCCCTCTAGGGTAAAGGTCACTACCAACGAACTGTTCACTCGTGTATTTTTGTATTTATTTTATGTTTTTACCAGCACTTGCTCCCGCAGCCTCCTACTGCCCTACTTAGTTTTTGGGAACGCTGAATGGTGTTTACTTTCTTGATCGCGTATCATTTGAAATCACAAAGTAGAGATTTGGGTGGTTGACAAGTGCAATGTTCTAATTTACGATTAACCTGAACTGGAGTAAAAGGCTTTATCTGTTAGAAAAGAATGAATTTTTTCTAATAAAAGGAAATTAGATCCCTAAAAAGCGGGTAGTTTCACATATATGTATTATCTCCTTTTGTATCATCTTATATTTATTTGCAGTTGTATGTAGTGCGAACTCGACCACAGGTATATCAGAGCGCTTTACATGATCACCAGTTGCATTTCAGATAGGCACATTCTTTTTTTTAGTCACAGGGAGTCTAAGTCATTTGCCCGGAATCACCGGATGTTTGAGCCGACGCCGAAAGCCAAACCTGCTTCCCCAGCTTCAAAGTCGGCCGCACTGGCAGTTAAGGCACATCCTCCCTGCTTTGCCTAAAGTCATTCAATGAATAAACAAACAAGGTCCTCAGACATACAAAAAAATTCGATTCTGTCCTACTTTAGTATGAAGAACTTGCACAGTCGCTGGCACAGATATGTACAGTCACGGAGAGCCTCTGTTCTCAGAATAGGACCCGCCTCAGGAAGGGTTTGGAAGAGCTGGAGTTTGTTATGCTGCTTCGGTAATTAGAGCACTGAAGGAAGTGCTGTGTCCGAGCAGCTGCGCTGAAGCCAGTCTTGGTGGCTCAGAAACAGGCTGTTACTTATCTGCATATGTGAGCTCTAAACAACATTTACGTTAACTATCTCTGCCTGATTGAAAGGAAGGGGCTTGGATGGGCTACAAAACCCACAAATGACTCAGTTGTTTTTTATTATTTATTATTGATAAACTTCTTCAAGCTGTTGTATGCTCCGGACACACAGCTGGAACGCAGAGTGCAGTGCAGACGTCGATAGTCATTTTATTAGCCTCCTGTGAGTGATGGGAAAGCGCGCTCATGACGTGCAGTCAAGGGCAGCGTCTCGTTTGTGCAGATAATTAACACAATAAGCGTCTTGAATGCCCGGACATTCAACTGGCATGCCGACTGCAGTGCAGATGTCGATGGCCATTTTATTAGCCTCCTGTCAGTGATGTGTGCGGCGGCCACCACTGCCATTCTGACAAACAAAATTAAAGGGAAATAAAATGAACACGAGAAGTACCTTGTGACAAAACAATAAAAGTGAACACACGCATGGCTGGCAGTCAAGGGAAGCATCCTATGAGTGGTGTGTGTGGCACCCACTGCCGCAATTGTAAACAATGAAAAAACAAAACTGAAAGTGCGCAGAAAATGACAAGCACTGGCGAGGGACAGCGAAAGTCCAAATTAAAGCAAGTGACGGGCTGCTGGTGGCGAGCGTGAAATCCGCCATCCGTCCACTCTAGTAGCTTCAGTAATATACCGGCGCATGCGCGCACACACACACACGCATCCACTAGTCATGCGCCTGCCGCTATAGCATAAAAAAACAACAAAGTAGTCCATACATTAAAAGATACAGCCCTGCAGCGGGACTTAACTGTAGTTAGGCGGTGCTGCTTCCGGAATAAACGGAAGTACGTATCAAATCAACAGCCAATAAAAAAGCAGCTAAGAAGAGCAATGCCACAGTTAAACTAATGGCAAGCGGCAGGACAATTTTTCCTGCAATGGGTGGAGTTTCACCCAACATACAGATTACTTGATGTCTCGGAGAAACAACGCATGTGCTGCCTAGGCAAGACCTAAAAAATTACCTGTTTTTTAGGTCTCGCCTACGCAGCAGAGGAGACCTCTTGAAATCGATTCGCTTTTTCTGCCAAAACGTGCACGCATTGCATTGCTTTCAATGGCAACGCGTGCACGTTTGGCGATTCCCTTGCGGGAGCGAGCTTTGAAACCATCTGTTTGTAATTAACTTTCAAAAAGATGGTGCCCCTGCTCGCTCCTGCAAAGGAAACTCTGTGTGTGTTCTCGGCCGCACTCCCACACCCCTCCCACTTGTTTCATTTGCCTCTTTCTTCCTCCCATATCCGCTTCCTTCTTCTCTTCCTTCCTCTTTGTTTTTGCTTCCGTTCCACTTGATCCTTCGGTCCCATATGTACGTCATCCCTTTCTTCCTTCATCCCGTCCATTGTTTCTTGCTTCGTCTCTTTCTTCAGCCCATACGTGCTTCCTCCCTGCCTTTCTTTCATCCTTTCCCTCTAGCTATCTTCCTGCCACCCCCTCCTTCCTGTCCTGTCCCCTGCCATCTGTCACTAATGTTTTTTTGTTTTTTTCCTTTCCCTCCTCCGAGCCTCTTTTTTGGACTTTGTCTCTTTCCTTCTCTCTGGTGCGGGGCTTCTCGAGGCACACGGGGGGGCCTCAATGAAAGGGTCCACAGAACACGTCACACAGGGAAATGTATGCCACTTCAATCCCCTAATTACTTGTGAATGCGGAAGTGATGCTCTTTGCCCTTCACGCGCTCTTGTGACACAAACAACTGCGAGCCTCGAAACTCATTCACACTGAGGCATGAAACAAGAAATACATCCGAGTGAGACTTGTCTCAGTAAAAAACATAAAGTGCACTAAATGGCCCAGTAATGACGTTTTGGAAAGAATGGAAAGCTAATGGACAGGTCTATTTGTACCATAATTGAAATGTCCTCCATATAAAGCAGTAAACCGGCACATTTCCTCCCATTTAGACGGTGAGTGGAATAAGAAATGCTTCACAGGGGACGCTCGGAAGGGAACTGGGGGATACTTTAGGTGACATTGGTGGGGGGGAGCGTGGGCAGATGAATGACCGTGCAGAACTAAATGCCAGAAAACTCAGGGTAATCAGTAAAATGGTGAAATACTGGATCTGTGCTCATGTTCTATCACGTTTTATCACTTGACTGAGGGGTTCAAGGTGCTTGTGGGGGACGTGATCTAAACAAGCATTGGCATAGCCAATAGGTCTCGCCTTTGGGACCTCATAAGTGTTTAGTTATCCAGCACAATATCCTTGGTGCAACAACATCAAGTGTTGCATGGCTAAACACTTATAAGGTCCCAAAGGTGAGACCTATTGGTCATGCCAATGTTTGTTTGATAGGCAATCAATGGAGATTCCGAAGAATAGGGGAAGTGGGGGAACGAGACAGTAGCTTACAAATGAGTCTAGTTGCGGTTTTTAGTACCACGTGCAGCTTCCTAAAAAAAAGAGCTGTTTACTGATGTTACCAGAGCATTACAGTAGTCCAGGCGACTAAATATGAGAGCTTGGACAAGAGTTATTCTTGCATTGTCGGGAAGCCAAAGAAGAGCCGTTTTTAAAACCGTTGTGGAGGCAAAGTTAACTCTAAGTGAAAGTCCAACAATATAGTTATAAAGTATTTTTTTCTTTTTTACTTATGCATCTTACTGCACCCCTACACTTCACTGACATCACATTACAACACTGAAATTCTGAGAGCTATGTTTTTCAGCCAAAGCTTTCCCCGCATACTGCCTCCCCACATTCTCTTTCATAGGGCATGCCATCAATTCTACCTCCCCCTCACCCCCGTTTTCCCCGCCCTCCCTGAATTTCCAGTCCCACTGTACAATGCACATAGCTGCCAAGGTTTCAGATTGCTATGTGTGACATTTTCATAATTTCATTGTAATTATGAGTGACATTTTTACGACTATGAGTAACACTTTCTCATGATAACATCAAGCAATTTAGACGAGGTCAACATATAAATTACATCAGAAATTACACCCACTTGAGCAACAAGAAACTAAGAAGTCACTGAACTAAAATGCGCTAATGGCAGGCAACTGAAAACTGAGCAGAGCAGAGTCAGGCTGCATGACTGCACAGTTCTCAGACGCAGTACACTACATGCCAGGGGGAGCTGGCAGCTCAGAACGATTGAAGCATTAATGTTATTTATTAGTAGCAGCCATAGCAAGTTTGCTGAATTACTAAAACACAGATGCCACAGCAGCATTCATCCACACTGGGCCCCCTGGATCCTCCTTGCTCCCCGGCAGTCAATCAAGTCAGGATGCAGAGCATCAGTGTGTACTCCACGGCCTTTCTGTCACAAATGGGACCGAGCCCACAACTGAAGGATGTGAGGCCCCAACATCAAAAATACGCCAATACAGTGTGGCAGGATACACCTCTACCCTCTGCCTCGAATTTGGAGGTAAAGGAGCACTTTGCTAACGAAGAATTCTGTTGGGCGGGCGGTTATATATGTTGCCAACCCTTTTCACTATTTACTGTTAAAGAAAATCGCTATTTGGAACTTTGCCCTGAGGAAGTCTTTTGGAAAATTAACCATAGACGAAACACGTGTTGGCTGTTTTTTCTAAGATCGAATGAATTAAGAATAGAACCTTTTTGCTCAAAATAAGTGATTCGAAGAAAATCTTCTTTACGAATGGACTTGGATTATTTCTCGTCCTGATAATCAAGCTTTTTGCTTAAACAAGTCTTCTAAGGACAATGACAGAAGCTGTAAATAAAGATTGTGAATGAAGATGAAGATCGGACAATATTTCCATCTGTTACACAGAAACTCGTGATTCTGAGAAAACTTCTATGAACTGTAATTGAAGTTTTATATATGCGAAGATTGCTCAGGGAACTATTATTTCATCAAAAATACGCACCTCAGCTGTAATGTCTATAAGCTGCAACAGTAGTAGACTCCTTGCTGTCCCATGTGCTCGAGTCTTGCCGGTTCAGTGCTGCATGCAGTGCCAGAGTCGGACTCACTGTGCAGACGTCAGCTGCAATGATAGCAGGTTCAGCACTCTAACCTAAGCTCTTCAGAGGCATGGCGGAGGTGTACTGAGCTGAGACCATGACTGCAAGCCTCGTCAGCCGGCCTTTGCTTTTTGAGAGAACTGTGGCGCAGTACTACCGGCATGGAAGGTAGCAGGTAAGTTGGCACAACTTTGCAAAATTAACTCTAACAGCCCTTACACATAAAAAGGCTCTATGATTTACATTTTACTTACTAATGTTATTTTAACATGTAGCTCCAAAATCTACAGTCGGAAAACATAAACCAGTGTGCAGTATGAGCTGTTAAAGAGTGTAGCAATTGGGAAACAGGCAGCTGCACACATGGACAGCAGACTGATCCCATTCGACAATATAATGTAAACAAATAACAACATCTCTCTTTTTCAGTGCAGGCAGTTAAAAATGCACTCCGGAAACTTCAGTACATAGTTTCTTGCATCCAATAACTGTCACGATGCAAGAACGTGCAGAGGACGTTCTGTTTTATGCACTCCATTTACCCTGCAAGCGTTAAAAAGACAATTTGACACTCGGATGTTCTCACACTTACTTGCGAGGAGAGCACGGAATTTCAGTTTATAGGCTCCTCAGAGTTCGTCCGCAACTTCTCACTCAACTCCCTTGGCAATGGCAAAGTGCCCCCCCCGACTCACTCAGGCTCAGCAGCAGGCGCAGCTCAGAGCGGAGCTGCGCAGTGGGCTGCATCCGCCCCCTCGGTCCATGGGGTTGGGTCATCATTGATTTTAATTTACGGTCGCGGGCGGTGCGAGCAGGCTGTCGCAACCTAGCCAGGCAGCCTCCCAAACTTTTAACTGCGGCCAGAGTAGGACGACGTGACGTCACATCCCCCGATCCACTGTGTCAAACCTGAGTCCTGGTGACAAGAGGATGTGGTCTGTTGGCTTAAACTGCCGACTTTGGTGCAGAAAACCAGGGTTCGAGCCTCGAGGTCGCGTCCACATCCTGTGATTCTGGGCAAATCACTTAATCTCCCCGTGCCTGAATGTGTAATGTAAATACGGTGCTCATGTAAAAGCGCTCCAATACCTTCGGGTCAAGTTCGCGCTTTATAAATATGCCTACCGAAAAAAACAGAATGCTGCTGAGCAGCAGAAATCTTGATTCCTTCATTGAGAAAGCCTTGTAGCAGCCAGCGCCTTATCAGCTATTAGCTCAGCCAGCCCCCAAGCCTGCCGAGAATAGCGCGCACGCAGCGGTGCGCTGCCAGACAGCTTTAGTTTAGTCATATCAGCGCTTTAACAGCTTGTAAAGTGGTTAGTTAAATTCTTTTATTGAAATAGGTGTAATCTTATTTGCAGAGCTTCTTTTATGTTTATCACTCTCCTAAAGTTCTAGCTCGGCAGCCGAGGCAGGTGCTATGGCCGTTATGCGTGACTTTGCAATTCAGTGCGGTGATGCTGATCACCACACTGAAATGCGTTAATCTAACGCATGATGCGTGACACTTGGCAGGGCTGAATGCAAAGAACGGTGAACGAGTTTCTTGTTTTGCTTGTTTCTTAGGTGGATTGTCTTAAAAGCGAATATGCTTCCAACTATAGTCCTCTTTATATTTCTGTTTGAAACAACTTGACTTGCCAACAAAGCTCCTATTAATTTGGAAACAAAAATAAGACTAGAATGAAGGAAAAAGAGCTTCGCTAGGAGCTCGTTTAGTTTATTACTTCTGTCTGGCTTTACGCTATATGTCTATGAGTTTGACCAATCCGTCCAGCCAGGGTTCGGAATTTTATGTACGTTCTAGTATCTGCTCTTTCTTACAGGAAACCACGGGACGTGTCACTGTAGCGCTCTACATTTACGTCACCAACATCGAAAGTTCCTGTCTAGTTCTACATTATAAGAAACGCCATATTGCTACTGACAGCCCACTTCGGTAATAGAGGACTGTGTAAAAGGATTCACGATGTTATGTAATTGATCAAAACTCTATCTATCGGCTTATTACGCATCTGCATGTTTTTGAAATTAGGGACTTGAAGAATGTGCCGCGTATGCAGTTGTGTAATTGAAACGCAGTTCGTAGCTAGCCAAGAGCTAGTGCAGGGAGTATCTCAGGAGGTATAGATGTATGTCTAATTTAAAGCTGGGCAGCACCTGAAGGGGAAACGTCTGCAAGTATGCGTTGACAGACATCGTTTCTGTAGTGGCTAATTAAGGACCACAGTTCCCGTCGTACCCTGTGCACTGGTGTGCGGAAGTGACGTCCTAAGTCTGCTGCGGTGCCGCCCGGCAGAGAGAAAGAAATCCCAAGTCATGGAGGAGTTAGGAATTGCCGTGGCTGAGAAAGTGCAGGTATGCCGGGTTATGTGCCGAAGCCATGTCAGCTCTCGAGTGCGTCGTTTAATGTGGGTCCTTTGTCTGAAGTTGGTCTCAGACAGGTTACTGGCTGTGACCTCTGGACAT
This sequence comes from Triturus cristatus, assembly GCF_964204655.1. Lineage (NCBI taxonomy): Eukaryota > Metazoa > Chordata > Amphibia > Caudata > Salamandridae > Triturus > Triturus cristatus. The sequence goes on along the minus strand of NC_140590.1, from coordinate 206,360,054 downwards.
TCATGGTTACTCACTGATTGCTGGGTCTTTGAGGGCAAGCGGAATAAGTCTGCATAGATATAGAGGAACACTGGTTCTGCTACCGCCGATTTCTAGAAACAGATTTTACATTTGATTGTGTCTAAAAATGTCGCTTGACATTTTCCTAACTACTGCTGTACAGTGACATTAAAGACTATCGCTTTTATCCATCCTCATTAAAGTAACATTCTTTTTGAAACCGCGTTAGGGCGCAGTACCATAAACAACCCCCACAGAAGAAACAAGATTTTGCCATGCACTAGGTCTCGCATTTCTTATATTTAGAGTTATTGGTGTTCTAACGGTATTTTTTTTATTTATTTGTCAGTTGTGGTTGTTTGTGGTGTGTGGTGAAATTATATTAGTTGTAATAGAATGGTTTTTGTTTTAGTGGTGATTATGTGTTGTGTAGTTTATTTGTGTAGTAGAATTATGCGGTATGTTGAATAGATAGTGGTAACAGTTGTAGAGAAGAGGTTGATAGGAAGAATTAGTCGTATATGTAGTTTACGGAGGACGTTGTTATTGATCTGGGAAGACAGAATGATAAATATTGTGTGAGAAAGGAGTGCATAGGTAGTACTTGTTTTAAATAAGTATTTTTTTAAATCAGAAGATAGGTTAATGTGAGGATTAGTGTTTTTAGTGATAATTTGAATTGTGTGAAACTGTAAAGATGTGTAGTTAAGTATTTTATTGATGTGGTGGTATTGTATGGGATAGAGAAATAGATGTGTGGTAGAGCAGTAGAGCAAGATAAGGGTGTAAAGGAAAGGGGTATTTGGAGAAAAGGTGGAATGTGAGAGGTGTATTAGTGTATAGGTTGAGAAGATTTAGTAAGATAGTATATGTTAGTAGGTTGTATAGAAAGGAGATGGTTAATAGGATGAAGGAGTAATATCGTGTAGCGGTACATGTTGGTTAGCATGTAATTATGTATTTTCCCAAATAACTAAGTATAAGTAAAAAAAAAAAGTTCTACTTCTTCTCCTCCGAGCTCCTACAACAAACTAATCAAAAACGCTAAGGCAGAGTACTTTAGATACCAACTTGACCAGGCCGCTAACCTCCCCAAGAAACTCTTTGAACTTGTTAAACAGCAATCGGTGGTAGCTCCAAACCACTCTGATTCTGAAGGCAGCCCACCCTCCTGTGACGAACTGGCTGCTTTCTTCACAGAGAAAGCAAGTCTCATCAATATTGAACTCGCCTCTAAAAAGGCACTACTGCCATCTTCGGGGCCCGCACCACCTCCTGACCTCTCTGAGAAGCTCAGCCTGACCACCAAGAACAATGCATCATGGGGCACCTTCACTCCCCTCAGTGAAAAAGACATCAACAAGATTCTTCAGAGTATCAACCCTTCTAATCATTTCAGCGACCGTTGCCTCCTTCCATCTTCAAAGAAATCAAGAATTTCCTCATCCCCACCTGGACAAGGATTGTAAACGCTTCACTGTCACAGGGCTCAGTCCCAGAGTGCCTAAAAGCAGCTCAGGTATTACCCATACTAAAAAAAAAAACGAATGCTCATAGGGCTAACTTTAACAACTTCCGCCCTATATCCAACATCTCCACCCTAGCCAAGCTCCTAGAAAACTGCATCCAATCCCAACTCTGTGTGCACATAGAGAACTTCCAACTCTTAGACCAGCATCAATCTTGCTTTCGGAAGGGGCATGGCACTGAATCTGCTCTCATTCACGTCTTGGATGTGAAGTACGCAGAAGCTCCTCCATGGCTGCTTTCAAACTGGAAGCCAAAAGATTCCTAATGAACAAGTTCTTACCTTAAATGGGTTATGATCATCCGCTCGAAATCTCTGATCCTACAACCGTTAAAGCTTCATTTGATGCCACTCTTCTTTAGCTCATCGTTTATCCCCTCTTAGCCCAATATGTATTAGTTGTTGTATTTTTCTCCTTTGACCACTTTGTACTGTAATTATTCATGTTTATAATGCCTTTTTTTTAATGTCAATATTGCATTTATTACCTTCCTTCCATCCTTTTGTAAAGTACTCTGATGTCCTTCGGGATCTTGTTTGCGCTATATAAAACTTTATAAATAAATAAAGTTGGTATTATGGAGGAAAAGCTATACTTGGAAAAATCATATTTTCGAGTGAATTTACTACCAGTGTGTATATTAAAATTATTTTTTTTTAAATCCTGAAGTGTATTTTTTTTTTATAAAAGCTTTGCTGAATTGTGTATGTAATCTTTGGGGTTGTGTAAATTGTTTTGGTTTGGTTAAATTTGTGTGTTTTAAGGGTTCTTTGTGAAACTGAAAGTTCAGTTAAGGATATAACACTTTGGGGGTGATGTGTGTGTGTGTGAAACGCAAACCCAAAAGTATGACGAAAATAGCCTTGGTGGGCTATATAATAATTTCAGTGGCACGCCGATGGTGCTTTTGAGTTTGGCAAGAAAAGTGGCAGAAGCTACTGCATCTGTCCCCTTAGCATATAGCAATTACTGTGTGTAAAAAAAAAAAAAATTCTGCAAGTTTCCAAAGGCACATTTTCACCTATTAAGAAATATAAGTGAAACCCACTCCAATAAATCAGAGCACTTCCTACAAATAAGCATGCAGGTGCTTGCGTGTGTGGGTGAGAGGGTTTTCACAACTGAGTCCTAATTGTGGGAAGTGCTTTGATGCTGTTGAGTGGGATCCAGTTATATGTCCTAATAGGTGGAGATACACTTTGTAAACATTTCAAGGGTACAGAGTGTTCTAAAAATGGTTATTGCTTTATGCAATATAGTCTGCATTACCTTTAAGACCAAACTGGGGGAGTACATTTATCCATGATATACGTCTATAAGTGGAGCAGCCTGTTACACCTTGCTTGCCCTTTGGTACCCCTCGCTACTTCTTTTCGCAGGATTCCTGGCTGAGGGATTATAAAATAAGCACGGGTTTTAAAAAGTTGTTTGTAACTTCCCATTTCATTCTCTCCACGTAGCTTAAGCAATAATTGGAAGCCAAAAAGGCATATTTGAAAGTGCTCCACGACCTCCTCTTATAACAGACTTTGAGCGTACTCTTTTTAAGTAGTCTTAACATCTTCATTAGCGCTCCCGCTCCCCCTAAATTAAAACCCCTGTTCAGGACTCCCCTACTGGCCTGCTGAGTACTCCGAGCAGCATATGGATGTAAAGAACTCTATAACAAACAGGACATGTCAAATACTGTTGGGTAATGTACATCTCTTTAATTTGCAATGAAAGTGCACCCGCCACCATCTACACTTACAAAGCAACCCTTGAACGTGCACTTTATATTCGCACACAAACAATATAGCTTATGTATCCTAAAAATTGCACGCCGTATTTCTCTTAAAATAAAAAATTAACGTCGACCACTTCATAAACTTTACACTCCAGTCATTCCACCATTGGGGCCTCGTGCGTTGTATAACATTGCAGTGTGTGTCCTTCCGGAGGACTTACCTAATTAATATTAAATATATGTTCACTCGCTTCAGTACCATAATGGTACGTTGCACATCTATTTATATTAGGGTGTCTGACATAGTTGGGGGGACCATATTTTGAGCAGCAAAAACTGGAAAGGCATAAAAGTAAGACTATATGCCTATCCCTGTTTTTGTGTGGCCATGTAAAAATATGGGCCCATATGTATATGCTAGGTGTCTTGTAAATACATCTATATATAAATGCACACACACAAAACTGTGTTTACATAATATTAGCTATCGCAGTACCCTGTCTGACAGAAACAAATAACTTTCTTACAGTTGTTAAGAATTCGGATGCGCCTCTGAAAAGAAAGCAGAGCATACCTTTTAATCCTGCTTTGCAGAATGCCCTGACCTTTGTCCCAAATACCGGGACACGTATTTAAATTTAGGAAAAAATCGGGACACCCGGACAGTCCTCTGAAACCCTGTCCGGGGAAATCCGGGACGTCTGGTCACCCTATAATAGACTAAAACCTGAATTACTTTAAGACTGAGAGGCAACTGTGATTGCATGCCACTGCTTAACCATCACCTGCTCCTTTTCCTCTCTAAGCGGACTCCTTACGGCTACTCCTACTCTGTTATCTGTAATACATGGATAGTCGTCCACCCTTGCTTCCTTACCCTCTTCTTTGCCTGTCGTTCGTCCTCCTGCCTACCCTACCGCCCCAATTACCTCCATCATGACTTACTTGAAGCATATTTCTTCCTGTAGTCCTGCATTTCAGTAAGTCTTGTCTGGACCCTTCCTTCGGTGGTTTCCTAATAACACCGTGATCCGCTTTGATTTGTGAGGAATCGAGCGAATTGCAGTTTGGAATTCTGGCACCCTACCCTCATCCTTTAAGAAACTGACAGTTTGTAAGGCCTTTTATAATAATCTAGCACATTCTTTTTGTGGCGCCCTTAAGCGGCTGCCTACTACCTGTTATAGTATTAGCTATTTTTGTTGCTGTGTTTAATTTCTGAAATGGTGTAAAGGGAATCCTTTCTCGTTTCCTTATTTGCTTCTCTATTCCTATTACCTATTCTTGTATTTTTTCATTGTAATGCCGTAGTTTAACTGATAACATACCCCCAGTTTCCCTTTTCGAACACTTAAACCTTTTCCGGAACCGGTGAAGGCTTCTATTCTCTCAGTATGCATATATCCTAGTTGTTTATCTGCTTGTGCTTTGTGTCCGATTTTGATAAAGGGATTTTCCCAAAACTTTCCAACACATATAGCAGGCTACACCGATTGCCATCAAATTGACTTGCCGCTTTCATACCAAGGTGGCTTCGTTGCTAGAGTTTTTTGTTTCCAGTACTAATGGTTTGGTCGTGATCTTTTTCACACTGCATATTCATAGAAAACAATTTTCATTCCTAGTGTAAAGCTGTTCTCTTTGAACATAATTCTCTTAATGGGGTTCGTACTGCATTCTATGTCGCAACTGTCAAAGTTGTCTTTTGTTGGCTGTATTCTGTGCCTACCCATTGTGTAATTTATTCACGTCTTCCGTTCTTTACCTGAATGGTGCTTGTCACTAAACCCCCAAAATAATTACAGTGGCACTATTTATTTTTGCACTCCTCCTCAGCATCATCACTGTTAAAGCCTCCTGCGTGGCTAGACCTGATCTAGGACTGGTAGTGTTCTTTAAAAACATTGGTTACTCGTTTCAAAGGGATTTTTCTCGTTCAAACGAGGAATCACTTTAAAAAATCGTGTCATTGTAGGAATATATTAACCATGCATAGAACCCACTTGCAATAGAGTTAGTCACACGTGGCTTGGTATAAGAATTTTAGTAGTCTGAGGCATGTAATATTGCCTCAGGTGACCTTTGAGACAATTCACCAGGATCAGACCTGTTTGGAATTTGTCACTGCAAAAAAAGCCCGGAATACAACGATAACCTGGAGGTAAAAAAGTGTCTGATAATACAGATTTTCATGTGTTAATCCCCCTTCTTAAAGGGCATATGGTATCACTTGTAAGATGATCATTGTAATATTGCCTCCAGGAGTTATTGTTACCAACACCAAAGGGTACAGTAATACTGCATTACAATTACCATGGTGAATGTAAAGTGGGCTTATGTGTTGGCATAATGACATAAAAGCAAAACGAAAACAAATTCTGGATGAAAATAGTGCTTTCTTGGAATGTTGTGACTAGGGTGAATACCTCTTCTAGTTCTAGAACGTTTCCCTCACTGACAGGAAGCCTCTGCAAAATAATTGTCTGTCTTCCCAGGGAATATTCGGTTAACTGGATACTATTGGTCCCCTGTCCTTGGTGTGATAGATTCTTGACCCTATCTTTATTGTTCTCGTATCCCCCTCTCTACACCTAGGACACTATCTTCTTTGTGAGACTGGTGCTCTCCAAAATGCTGGAATATCTTTATCAGTGTCACTTGAATCCTCTTGGGGAGTGCTAACTATGCTCTTACTGCAAGGAAGAGCCTCCTTTAGAAAAGCTAGTTACGGCCATTGGCTTCCTAGGCAGTGATAAACATTGAGACCTGTCTGAGTGATTGGTCTCTTTCTTCAGTCAGAAGGAACTTGTTAAGCGTCACATGCCATTGACGTCGTTGTGCCAGGGATGCAATGAACCTCTTCCACCAGTAACAGGAGCCCTCAGTCTGGGAGTTGTCTTAGAGTTCTTCACTTAGAGTGCGTTCTTTGAGTGTTTGCCTCTGTGTCGATGATGTCACCGTTCTCCAAACAGTGAATGTTGTGCACAGTTTTCAACAAAATGCATCTGAGCTGTTTTTCGATAGTACATATAATTAAAATTAATGTCATCGTCTGATACTTGTAATGAGCCAAAGTCTAATTTTCTCCATCTACCTACCTCATCTTTGAAACAATGCCTCTGTCTAGTGATGGTGCGACTGTTCTCTTGCAGTGTATTTTTGCCACTGCTAATGCTTTATCCAAGCCTCCTTTAAAGTTGGTCGAACGCTTACCAGGTTACTGCATCACTACTCCTATTTAAAACCATCTCGCAAAATAGGTGTTTTTGTATGTACCCCATTATTAGGGTTGATGCGTACAGATATTGTAATAGTGAGGAATAGAATGTGATATCTGCCAGAGAAATACGACTCCTAAATATATGATAAGAAAATATGACGGGTGAATAAGAAGCTTATGACATGGTTTTTAATATTTCAATTGAACTTTTTGAATATAGTTCGAGTTTCTGTAAATTGAATAGAATGTGATTTGCACTTGTAGACTGACAGTTTTTTTCTTTTTTGAAAAACTTTTCGTAAGTATATTGAGTCTCCTAAAGGTATCTTAGAGTCACCAGTAAATGGAGTAGGATTGGGAAGTGTATGTGATTATAGTTACCATAGTGAGAATTATTGGTCATTTCTGTAGTACGTCTTGATTGCAGCAATGCCTTTCAAAAGAACTGCAGGGTGATACGGGTGGTGCATGCATGGAAGCTAATTGTAGATCATGCACATGGCTGAAAGTATGGGCATTAACTTCTTCCATTAAATAAGTATATGCTTATAAAGGAAAACAAATTGTCTTGTGGGTAAGATGCGTTAAAATGTCTTTTATTATAATCCATTTGTTTCACACCAATTTGCCAGTCAAAGAAGTGAGGTGGTCGTGCTATTTGCCCTAAATGCTACCCATGTACTTGATCCGCTGCATTGCACTATTGCAGACTAAGTCATAGGCCAGATATCGATGGGTTACCTCTATTCTGCAGATACTTTACCGTCCATGACAAATGTTTGCATTGCATTTTTTTTTTTTTACAGGATGAAACTCCTATTTTATCTGTATCAAGACCCCAGACTGGACTCTCATTCCTGGGCCCAGAGCCCGAAGATTTGGAGGACCTGTACAGTCGCTATAAGGTGGGGTGAACTTTGATATGTCCTTCTCCTGATTTGGTTTTTAATTTTTTTATACTTATCAACACTGCCAATGTACTGAGCCAAATCTGCCTTTTATTCTTTAAGCCTTTCTCCATCTATCCATCCCATCTTTGAGTTAGTGTTTCTTTCTAACTTTACTGCGACTGTTCTTTAAGTGATATCTTCACCACTGCCAGCGCTTTTAGGTCTGACGTTAGCCAAGACCTTTTGATATCTATCTGTCTCTCTATCCAGATAATCCCCAAGTTAATGTTCCTTTATTTACAACAAAATTGTTCCATCAGCGCGTTTCAACCTCGCAGGGTCGTTTTCACAGTAGGCAAGTCTATTGTTATATACTACTCCCACAGCAGCTAATTAGGAAGCATTGTAGGAGTTGGAGTTTCACCATACTTATTTGCAAGCAAACAAAGGGAGATGGTCCCTTTTGTCAACATAACATATTTTTTTTTTGTCTGCATATTTTTTTACTTTGTGTTGTGCTCCTTCACACAGACAGTAACCTGTTTAGTAGATGATTAAAAGTATTTTTACAATTGTGTAACTCAAATATATAACGCCATTGTACATTAATTGCAAAATTACATCAAGGTTATAACTAGTATTAAACCATAATTATTGTTTAAGAGCTTAGTCTCTTTAAAAAATAAATTGTTCAATTACATTTTTTTATAGCTTTATTTTAGGTCTAGTACCATCTTTGTTTTTAGATCATAGTTTGTTTTTAGATCATAGTTTGTATATCTATTGCAGTTTCTTGATTTGCTGCACTTCAAACTAACACTGCAATGGGCATCATTGTATGTTCATATTAATTCATGACATGTTCATCGATATAATTTCAATGGTTTCTTGATATAGATGTACATATAATCCCTCATCGTTATTCAGACCTTTCGGTGTCCTGGTTTTAAGTCTGCCAATATAAAGCAATTTCAATTGTCTTAATCTTTAGGTTCTGTTACCTCCATGTTTGTTGTTAGGAATCCTATCCAATCCAAAGAATCGCATTGTTTTTCCAGTTACTGTTCCGGAATAGGCAATATGTTTTGCTGTTGCTTAATTTACATCTTTGTTTTTGGCCACTTTTATGTGTTCTAATATGCTGTTCTTCTGCATGCATAATGTGCTTCCTATATATTGTAGCCCACAGACGCATTGTATGATGTAAACTTCGAGTTTTGTGATTTAGGTAATTTTGTGCAAAATCTTGAATCATTTTCCGTATTTATCTGTGATATTAATCCCTCTTTTGCATTTTGTAAAGCCATTGTATCGTTCTTCTAACCAATTCTTTTTGAGTTTGTCTTGAAAATGACTTTGCACCAACTGGTCTTTTTAGGATTTGGTTTTCCTGTAGGTTACTAAAGAAGGTGGTCCTAAACATGTGCCCATGTCTGGATCCTTGAATATTGACTGCCAGTGTTTTTGGATTATATAGGTGATTTTCTATTCTATAAGTCATTATAAATCTTGGTGCTTTGTGTTCCTGATGTTTGGGTACTAATGCTTTTTTTTCTCTTCGAATAATCAATGTCCCTGCACAAGATTTATTTCTGACTTTTTTTTGCAGATTTTTGCAGATCTTAGTTTCTATCCTCTGTTTCTCAATCTGTATACTGTCTCAGAAAACTTTGCTTCTGCAGCCTCATCTTTGGAACAGTTCCTTCGCATTCTGATCAGTTCACCATATGGGATACTTTTGATCAGAGGTGTCTGCTGGAAGCTCGTTCCATGAAGTATGCTGTTAGTTGATGTCTCTTTTCTATATAATGGTGAATGGATTTTTCCATATAGACCTGCATCTCCAAAAAGCTATTTCCAGTGCTGCTGGTTGAATAGGTAAATGATAGTCCGAAACTGTTTTGATTCAACTTTTCAAAGTACTTAACGTCTCTGTAACTATAGACACCAGGATTGGTATTTATTGCAACTTAAATAGGCAAAAATACATGCATGTAAACCTTCAAAATCAGCCTCTGCAAACATAAAATTAGGAACAAGAAACCAATCTCATAAAAGAACAAATCCAAATATCGAAAATGTGTTCGACCTCATGGATAATCTTGATGAGGAAGACCTGACAGAAAAATAAATCATACAGGAACTTTCTATAGAACCAAGCAAACATTATTTCAGTAAACTAAAACATAAATCCAAATATTGTCCTTCACTGTCCTCAAGAAGTAAATTTGATCTTTTTTCTGAAGCTATTACAACAGATCTAGAGAAAATGACAAAGATATGACATTGTGGTAAAACAGAAAAACCTCATACTAAAATAACGAACCGCATTGACAAATTTGATGGAAAATGATTGCTTAATAATCCAACCGGCCCGAAGGGGACCAGTATAGTTTTACTTACCAAAAGTGACTATATGGAAGAAGCCTACAGAAAAATAAGCAACACAACCAACAACACACAACTAAACTCTAATCGTATAAATCGAATGACTATGGATTTGAACATAAACTTAAAGAATGGCACGATTTAACTCTAATCAATGACGACGAATATCGTTTCATGTTAAATGATCAACCTACTATTCCAACAATATACTTTTTACCCCAAATTCACAAAACACTTGCAATGCCCATGGCAGACCTATTGTTTCCTCTTGTGACTCTATATGAAAATGTCAATCTATGTAGCTCAATACCTGGCACCAATAGTCTACAGCTTAAGCTCTTATATGAGAGAGATGGGAGATTTCTTATGCATACTGGCTGAGACCAATTGGAATTAAAATTTCTTAATGGTAACCATATACGTGGTGTCTCTTACCACCACAATTAGACATGAAATAGGGCTGCAGGCTTGCACCTATTTTTTTGAAGCAAAGGAAAATCACAGAATTGCAACACTCAAGGATGCTATTGACAATGATTGAAATGTGTCTAATGTTTTCCTGTTTAACCACTAGTTTTATCAACAGTAATGCGGAACTGCCATGGGCAAATCTTTTTCACCAAATTATGTTAATATTGTAATGGGCTGGTTGGAATAGGAAATTGCTTGGGGAACAGAAAATCAAGAGGAACTCAATAAGATAGTACTATGGGTCAGATACATAGACCATTTATTTTTAATTTGGGATGGGAACAATAACTAATTCATGAAGTACTTTGTAAAGTTGAATCAGAACAGTTTAATACTATCATTTGCCTATTCAAACAGCAGCATTGGAATAAACGTTTTGGATGTACAGGTCTATTTTGAAAAAGGTGACATCCATTCAATATGATATAGAAAAGAGACATCAACTAACAGCATACTTCATGGAACGAGCTTCACACCGACATCACTGATCAAAAACATCTTGCGGGGAGAACTAATCAGAATGCAAATGAACTGTTCCAAAGATGAGGGCTCAGCAGAGTTTTCTGATACAGTGTACTGATTGAGGAAAAGGACACAAACTAAGATATCTGCAAAAATGTGTAAAAAAAAGTCAGAAATGAATCTTGTGCAAAGACATTGATTACTCAGAGAAAAACAAGCAGTAGTACCCACACAACAAGAATAAGAAGCAACAAGATTAATGACATACACTAAAGAAAATAAGAGAATTACCAATATAATCCCAAAACACTGCCACATGATATCAAAGGAGCCAGACATATTCACATGTTTAGGACCATGTCCTTCATTAATCTAAAGGAAAACCAATCCTTAAAAGACCAGCTGTTGCAAAGCCATTTTCAAGACCAACCCAAAAAGACACAATGGCTTAACAAAATGCAATAGTTTGGATATGTATATGATTCCTCAGACCGAACGCAGGGGTAAATGAACCCAAAGATTAAGACAGTTGGAATCGCGTCATATTATCAGACTCAAAACGAAGACACCTAGAGGTCTGAATAACGATGAGGAATTATTATATGTACATCTATAACAAGAAACTATTGAAATGATATCTATGAACATGTTATGAATCAATATGAACATGCAATGCTGTCCATTGCAGTGTTAGTTTGAAGTGCAACAAATCATAAAACTGAAATTGGTATACCAATTATGAACTAAAAACAAAGCTGGTTCTAGACCTAAAAAAAGGCAATAAAAAATTGTAATTGAACGATTTTTTTCTTCGAGATTAAGCTCTTAACAATAATCATGGTAAGATATTGGATATAACCAGGTTGTAATTTTTGCAATTTTTGTAAAATGCTTGTATATCTTTTTGAGTGACACAATCGTAAAAATAACATTATTCATGTACTAAACATGTTACTATCTGTGTGAAGGAACTCGGCAGTATGTAAAACCATATGCTGACAAGAAATGTAAAACATGTTGACGTGACCAAAAGCACTACCGCCGTTTTTGTTTGCTTGTAAATAAGTATGGTGAAACTCCAACTCCCACAATGCTTCTCAGTTAGCTGCTGTGGAAGTAGTATATAAACCTTTTTAGAGAGCAGACTCGCCTACTGTGAAAAAGACCCTGTGAGGTTAAAATGCACTGGTGTAGCTTTTTTTTTCTTTTCTAAATAAAGCAACATTAACTTGGAGATTATAGAGTGCAGAGTATTTTTGTCAAATTATTTTTTTATATATGTTTATTAATTTTTTTGTTGCAAGGGACATTATTTTTGTTTTGCCTTCAGTTTCTTGTATTTCCAGAGATTCTGCTGTTGGAGAAAGCAGTCTAGATGGTGTTCTCAGGCTTTTACAAAGAATAATCTTTGTTTGTTACAGAAATTGCAACAGGAGCTAGAGTTTCTGGAGGTGCAGGAGGAGTACATCAAGGATGAGCAAAAAAACCTGAAGAAGGAATTCCTCCATGCTCAGGAAGAGGTGAAGCGGATCCAGAGTATCCCCCTGGTCATTGGCCAGTTCCTTGAGGCTGTGGATCAGAACACTGCTATTGTCGGGTCCACTACAGGTAATCAACTGCTTCTGGTATTAGTTGGTTTTGTTTGGCTTAATACGTAATGTGTTTAGTCAAATCTTACTTGCATCCTGATCTCTTCTTTCAGGTTCCAACTACTACGTGAGGATTCTTAGCACAATTGACCGGGAGCTCCTGAAGCCCAATGCCTCAGTTGCTCTTCACAAACACAGCAATGCCCTTGTGGACGTGCTGCCTCCTGAGGCTGACAGCAGCATTATGATGCTTAGTTCAGGTAAGGGTCTAATGTTTTGCATTCGAGACCTCTTGTGACTTATCTTGCTTTGACATTAGTGCTTTAATAGTATTTCTCCAAGCCTCTCTCCCTGGACGGCTGTGGGTGTCCTGTTGTATACTGCTATCCCATGCAGAGTTTATTGGATCCTTTATCTGAAGAGGAGTGTTTGATCTGGATTGACCTCTTCATAGACTAACTTTCAGTTGGACATATATTTACCATTCCCGTTTTATTCTGATTTTCCAACTGCGGTCTGGCCACAGATTAGAATGAGGGTTTTTTCATTTAATTTCTTATTCATTTAACCATATCTATTTGGTGGGATTTTGTACCTATTTAATGTTGTTTATTTTTTCAATGCAATATAAGAGGAGCTGCTACTGTCTTTGTCTGGAGTACAAAAAGTAAAAATCTTGACTAAGCACTGACCTGAAGGTGGAAGGGGCTGAAAGGAAAGACTGACACGCAAGATTTTTAGAAATGTCTCATGGATTTATACTACTTTTTCTATAATGGATTATCCCATGGCAGCTGGTTCCATATAAATACAAATAGAACATTAATGCAGCAATCCATTACAAAAACTCTGTGTAGAGTTGGTGAACAGAGAATTTATTTTGGTGGCATTTTTAATTAGAATATGATTGATCATAGAAGAATGGAATGCATTTGATTTATTGTTGAGTATAAATGTAAAGATGAAATGGCTTTGTTGCTGATGTTTTTGAAAGGCTTTGGTACAAAACTGTTTTGCGTTTGCTATGAAATAGAACCTTTTGTGCTCTTTGTTTCCACTTGACAACAGCTGTGTTCAGCCAGTCCTTAGATTATGACCAGGGTTGTGGAAGTTGCATAGATGATGAAACTTTGCTTTGCTTTGTTCTATGCGACTGAGAACCCGGGGGGGGGCAGCATATTGCGAGAGAAAGAGCTGATTTTCCATTTTAGAGCATCCGATTATAGGAATCTGATATTAAAGTGGCAGTGCATGTTTCAACAGAGCCTATTTCAATTGGTGAATAAACGGACTGGCACAAATCCTTAGAGCAGTATGCCCAATGCAAGTTGATTATGTTAAAAAAGAAGAAGCATAAGTAGTATGGCTCCAACAATGGGAACCACTGTTGATTAAATTGTGACTTTTGACACATTTTATCAGGAGCTTTGAAGGTCAGAAAACCCTACACAGATGGTGAAGTAATTTATGCACATGGAGATTAAAATCTCCTAAAAAATTAATAGATGTTGGGCTCAGTCCATCCACATTACTGTTCAGCTTGTCATATTGGTGTGGGAACAGAGCTTGTGTCTTATTCCTAAAGGGGATCTGATCTGACGAATCCAGTAGCTGAAATTAAATGCAAAGCAAAGTAGTCGCTTTGCCTGAGAGCTCTGATGCCAGAGCACGCCATTAAACTGAATTTGAACTGTTCTTGATTACCTCACCCAGTTCATTTCCCTGGTTCTTGATTTTCATGCACATGCTCTAACATGTTCTGGGAGTCTTCTGCAAATGTAGCCTGTTAGTGTTTTAAAAAACATATATTTATTTGCTCTCAGATCAAAAACCAGACGTTCTGTATTCGGATATTGGAGGAATGGACATTCAGAAGCAGGAAGTTAGGGAGGCAGTTGAGCTGCCACTGACACACTTTGAGCTGTATAAACAGGTATGTGCGGTGTCTGCTGATGAGTGTTTCATGCGCTCATTGGTCATTGAGGTACTAACCTGTGTCTTTTTAATGCTGTCCAAATTCTTAAACATGGTAGTAGATGCCCTTTATGTTACAAATTACAATGCAGCAAGTGCTGCGTAGATGATTTAGCTGACAATGTTGTTTTTTGATGGCCAGCATAACTTTATTATTCTGCATATGTTTGAGAATCTATCTTTCCCACACTGAGCAAAGAATATTTGTATCCTTCACATGCATTAACATTTTGTATTGCTATTATTCAGGGCTCATGTATCGAAACATTTGTGTGATAAAATTATTAACATTCAAAAAGTGTTTTTCTACATAGTCTCAATAGAGCCTGTTACACTCATAGTTCTTTCATAATGGTTACATTCCACTCTTTCAGCCGAAATGATAAAATATGTTTGTGGGTGTACTACCTTTAAATTGTGGTTTAGCACATTAGAGATTTTAGATCGCAGATATGTAGGGTCTTTTTTAGGTCTTACTTAGACAGCTCATGAGCTGTCTCTGAGACATTTTGTTCTCTATTAGTGGTCTTGGAGCTCACCCATTACTTATCATTGGTTCACTTCACTCTCATTTACTTGGTGTTTATTGGTCAGATGCACTCTTTGCATGGTCCCTCCTTTTCCGTGGGTTTGTCACTTGTCCGGAGTATGAACGCATTGATTGTGTCCCTCTACTGCTTTGTTTATGAGCTTCACTTTTCTTTCTGTTTCAGCACTCCATCAGGGCGCGGTTATTTAGCTGGCTCAGTCATGTTGTGTTTTTCTCCCCCCTCGGTGCCCCACCTGATTCCCTCCATCTTCATTGTTGCTTGCCCCTACGGCCCTTCCTTCGTCTGTGTCCTCTTTATCGTTTTACCCACCCACATGCCGCCTTTGTAATGCGACCTCACACTATGCTGCTAGCAGCAGATGGCAGCCCCTGGTTTAGACCCCCACTTTGGGCAGGAAAACTGGCAAGGAAAATCTAGCAAGAATGGGAGGTGTGCCTACCTCTACCAACTCCACCCCTAAGGTGCAGGAGACGAGGCGAACCACATCTTGAAGATGGTGGGACTCCTCCAACCAGGGCTAGGACTATGCCCTCTCCCAAACGAGGGTGGCATAATTGAGGGTGTAGACACCCCAGGTAAGTTGCCCATTGGCCCTACCGGTCACTCCCTTAAAACACTCCTAATTCTAGCTTTTAGGTGGCTCCCCCAGACCCTGAAACTAGGGCTTGCTGACTTAAGAAGGACGAAGAAGACACTGTGCAGAGAGAACTGACGACGCCCACTGCCTTGGCCCCAGCCCTATGGCCTGTCTGCAGCTTCCAAGACCCTGCAAAGAGAGCGACGCCTCTCCTGCAACGAGCGACCGCCACAACCCCGGGAGGACTGCCTGCCTTTGAAAAAGATCAGAATTCCATAGGACAGCAGCTCTGTCCACAAGAAACCAACACAAAGGACTCTGTTGCCCTCCAGATCCGCGATCCCTGACCACTTCACCTGACGCCTCCAAACTGTGTCCAGCTGGCCCACAGATCCTGAGTCCAAGTCCAGCATTGGCGGACCCGTCCTGGACTCCACGACTATGCCTGCCGTCTGAATCCAAATGCTCCCCCTGACTGCAACCGGCTCCCGTTAGAGAAACCTGACTTATCCAGTATTAGGGGTGTCTTTCATAGATTCACATGCCTGAATCATTCCCAGTCGTCGAGACGGGAGCCTCCGGTACATAGAAAAGTAATGTCCTATAGACATACATAGCGAAAACTAGGCCTAAGGGCCTCCCCTTAGTAGCCTATCCTTGTCCTTATGTAAAAAGGACCAAACTCTTAGAGCCAGCCAATCAGCTATCACCTCCCTCTAGAACCTTCCTGACAGGAGCCTCAGTCCCTCAGATTTTCTACCGCACGTTGTGCTAGGGAGTCTCCAGCCTGAGTTCTCCTCAGGATCTCTTTAAAACCAACTTGTTCACTTTTGAAAGTGAGTTCTTCCTTCAAAAACTTGAACAGGATTACCTCAAGCCACTTATCACTGCAGTGAGTGATTTATTTCTTCAAAATTCTGGCATGTCTGAATCCCAGAAGAAAGCCCTTTTCAGGGCCTGCTCTTCATGTGGGAAGAAAAGGCTACATGTGGATGACAAGCATGACCTCTGCCTATATTGCCTTTATCCTGACCACATACCTAAAGACTGTAAGATATGTAGGTCTTTCCCTCACAAGACCTTGAGGAACAGAGAGGGTCGCCTGCTCATCTGGCTGGACAGGCTTAAGGAGAGGGAGAGTGTGGTATCCTCAGAGGGAAGCTTTTCAAGGACCTCTGAAGTCTCCCTGAAGAGGCCAAGAGTGGCGTCTCCTGGCCCCTCAGACACTCCTCCTATGAAGGCACAAAAGAAGTCTTCAGAGGCAAGATCGACAAAATCTTCAGTGTCTGAAAAGGATTCTCAGGCTTTTAAGAAGCCTACCCAGTCGTCCAGCAAACTTGCGACATCCTCCTCAGCACAAAAAAGAGTTGGGGCGCCAGTTTATGTCTCCACAGCGACGACAACTGTGTCAACGACGACAGCGTCGTCGGTCTTCTCGTCGACGACGACCACTCCATCGTCGTCAGCAGGTAAACCTATTCCATCTAGAATACTGCTAAAGCCGTCGTCGACGTCCAAAAGCTCGTCGACGACGAACATTGCCCCGTCGACGACGACCTTATCGATGAAGAGCCCCCCCGTCGACAGGAGTGTTGAAGACGACAACGAGGAATGAATCGTCGACGAGCGCATCGTCGACGAAAGCATCATCGACAAAGAAAATATCGTTTACGGGGGCACCGTCGACTAAGGTCATGCCGTCGACGAGGGTATCGTCGACGGAGGAATCGTCGACGACCTTGGTCATTACTGAGCCATGGAAGAAATCCAAGCAGATAGAGACGTCGTCTATGACCCTACCACCGTCGACAACACCAAGGACGACGGCAGGGGATCCTGCAAAAGATTCTGTGTCTGGCAAACTGACCAAGAAGCAGATTACACCAGAAACAACGTCACCAAGTAAGGTGCAAACTCATTTGCCTACGGAGATTCTCCAGAGTGAGGAATCTGAAGAAGAACTCCTGGATCAGGCTACTTCCCCTTCAGAACTTCACGTGAAATGTCAGAGCACGGACGAAGAACAGGAGGAGATGAGCCACCAGGAACACTCTTTCCGAGCTCAGGTTCGCACGGAGGTCACCCCGATGGTATGCCTTCCCGTTTCAATTGTAAATGACCTTAAATACCTTATCGAGGACTACAAACAGCGTTTCCCGGAATCACCGGCAATTGAGACAGGGGGCCCGACGCCTACTACAAATACACCAGCGGCAGCCCCAAAACAGACACGGCCAACTACTCAGGTCCGCCATGAGAAAGTGCCACCTCAGGTGATAGAATCATCAGATGAGGAGGCTGAAGAAATGGAAGAGGGGGAAGTCCAAGAAGACCACACGGATCACGATGAGGAGGAAGAGTATGTGGCATCTTCCCCAGCTTCACCCCAACCGCGCCAAGCAGATTCACCGCCAGTGGACATTGGCGGTTTCCATAGAATAGTGGAAAGAGCAGCGAAGCGATTTCATATGGTGATGGAATCGACAGACAGAGTGCTTCTTACATGACTTCAAGGAGCAAACAAAGAAGACAACGAAGTCGATCCCAATAATAGACTTTCTCTGGGACCAGGGAAAGAAACTGATGCTGACACCGGCCTCTGTACCTGCGGTTGTTCCACGCCTGGATAAAAAATACAAGGCTCCAACCACGGCGCCAGCTTGCCTTAATGGGCACCCAAAACCGGATTCGGTCGTAACCCAGGCGGCCCAAAAGAATTCTCGCAACCCTTCCTCTCCTCTCAGCCCCACCGGACAGGGAAGGCAGGAAGTTGGACACAATCGGTAAAAGGTTTACTACGACATCGGCCATGACCATCAAGGTGGCCAACTCCATAGCCCTGTTAGGGCGTTATAACCGCCAGCTTTGGGAAGATATAGCCCCATATATAGCGGAACTGCCAGACACAGTTCAGGAGGAGGTCAAGGCACTGCTTACGGAGGGCCAAACCTCGGCAGCTGAGATCATTGATTGTGCCATAAATGTGGCCATGACGGGCTTTCGACAACTAGCTGGGGCAGCAGTCCTGCGCCGTCAGGGATGGCTTAAGGCAACATCATTCAGGCAAGAGGTGCAGACGAAGGTGCTGGACATGCCCTTCGACGGCTAACACCTTTTCGGGGACAAGATTGACGAGGCGCTCCAAGCGATCAAGAAAGACACTGATACTGCTAGAGCACTTGGTACTTTGCAGGCAAGGAATCAGTCCTTTCGAGGCAACAAATCCAGGGGCCAGTCCTCCTACAGGGGATCCTATCAAAATAGGTCCTCGTATTCCTACCAGAATAAATCCCAGTACCAACAGAAGCAGCAACAAGGTCGTCAGACTTCTTATGGGAGATCAAACTTCAGGGGCAAAAACCAGAAGAGGGGCACTGGCGGACGCCAGTGACCAATTACTCCAGCCAGTCCAGCAACTATATCCCTCATTAAAGATTGGAGGAAAATTGACCCATTTCCTAGAAAATTGGCATCTCATCACCACAGATCGCTGGGTACTCCAATTAATAAGATTCGGCCATTCCCTGGAATTCACCACCATCCCACCTGCAACCCCTCCCCGCAGGCTTCCGCACAAACATCTACGACTGCTGCTCCAAGAAATATCTGCGATGTTGAAGAAAGGAGCGATCGAGCGAGTTCCATCGTCTCAAAGAGGGAAAGGATTCTATTCCCGCTTCTTTCTTGTACACAAGAAGGAGAAAAAGTGGAGGCCCATACTAGACCTCAGGGCACTCAACTCTTTCCTGAAGAGTCAGTCGTTCAGGATGGTGACGATCCAAGAAATACTAGGCATTCTAGAAAAAAGATTTTATGACCTCTTTGAATCTCCAGGATGCCTACTACCACATCCCGATACTCAAGGGGCACAGAAAATTCCTGAGATTCGAGGTGGCAGAACAGCACTACCAATTCAAAGTCCTACCGTTTGGCCTCAAATCCGCACCGCGGATTTTCACCAAGTGCCTTTCACCTGTGGCAGCTTTCCTGCGTCAAATGGGTCACCAAGTCTTCCCCTACCTCGACGACTGGCTGGTAAAGGCACCTTCAGCTGCAGGCACGACCGAATCCTCCAACACCTGCACCGATCTTTTTCAACAACTAGGATTAACTCTCAATCACGAGAAATCCTGCATGTCCCCAACAAGAAACATCACCTTCCTCGGGGCGACCTTGAACACTGAATGCGCAAGGGCATTTCCTTCAAAGGAAAGGAAAAACAAAATAATATCTCTGGCCACGGCTGTGGCATCAAAGAAGTCCCTAAGAGTTCGAACCTACAAATCACTACTAGGAATGATGTCTTCTTGTATACTCCTCATCCCTCACTGCAGACTCAGGATGCGTCCATTGCAAGAAGCCCTCACGAACCAATGGACACAGAGTACCAGTTCTTTCGAATACATTGTGAAGATAACACCGCAAATATCCAAGAGCCTGGAATGGTGGAGAAATCACAAGAATTTGTCTATAGGACTGCCATTCCTACTTCCAGCAGCACCTCTGGTGATCACCACCGATGCATCCCTGGAAGGCTGGGGAGCCGTCCTACAGGACCTCCAAGTAAGCGGCAAATGGACAAATCAGGAGAAGCAACTCCATATCAATCTTCTGGAACTGAGGGCTGTGTATCTGGCGCTAGAAGCCTTTTTACCACGCATCCAGAACTCCCAGGTGCTCGTCAGAACGGACAACACCACGACGATGCACTATCTCAACAAACAGGGAGGAACGCGTTCGCTCTATCAATTACGCGAATCGCAAAAGGTCTGGAACTGGCTTGTACTCCAGGGGATCACGCTCCGGGTGGACTATGTCCCGGGCAAGGACAACACCATTGCGGACGCCCTAAGCAGACAGAAATCCCTCTCCCACGAATGGGAGCTCGACAAGAGTACGCTGGATCACATATTCTCAGAATGGGGAGTCCCAGGAATCGACCTGTTTGCCACCAGGGAGAACGCCAAATGCCCAAACTACGCAAGCTGGCGTCCCCAACCAAGGTCACTCGGAAATGCTTTTTCCATAGGTTGGTTCAGCGTATTTGCGTACGCTTTCCCACCGTTTCCGATTGATTTCCAGGGTTCTCAGGAAGATGAAGGCGGAGCCCTGTACCCTGATCCTAATTGCCCCGTTCTGGCCGAGGCAGCACTGGTTCTCGGATCTTCATCGCCTCCATCAGGACACCGATTCGTCTGAAGCAGCACCCGAACCTGCTGACAATGTCCAACGGGCAGGTGCAATACCCGAACCTGCAATCGCTCAGGTTATCGGCCTGGCTCCTGAGCACAGAGTTCGGTCAACTAAACATTCCGCAGGAATGCAGGGACGTGCTGGCAAAAGCGAGAGCGGACAGTACCAACAAGACGTACTCTCTAAAATGGAAATGATTCTGCACATGGTGTTTAGAGAAAGGCCTGAGACCACTCCATATCACACCCGTACAGATATTGCCATATCTACTACACTTGACACAGTCAGGATTGGCGCACTCATCCATAAAGGTGCATCTGGCGGCCATTTCACGATTCACCAGGACTTACAAAGGACCGTCTCTCTGGTCCAATAGGCTTATCAAGCGGTTCCTAAAGGGACTATATAGATCCTTCCCCAAGACCTAGAAGGGTCCCACCGACATGGCACCTCAATTTAGTCCTTAACCAACTCATGAAGCACCCTTTTGAGCCCATTCATCGAGCATCCATCAAGTACATCTCATGGAAAACGGCTCTGCTGCTCGCTCTAACATCTGCCAGGAGAGTAAGCGAGCTACAGGCTCTATCCATTCAGGAACCCTTCATGCAGTTCAAACAGGACAGGGTGGTGCTGAGGACAAATCCCAAGTTCATACCGAAAGTGCCTTCAGACTTTCACCTTAATGAACCGATGGTTCTACGTTCCTTCTTTGCAAACCCTACCACCGCAGCAGAAAGGACGCTACACTCCTTGGACCTCAAAAGGTGTCTAAAATTTTACATAGACAAAACAAAGAGCTTCAGGAAGTCATCACAGCTATTTGTGGCCTACTGTAGGCCAAGGATGGGTATGCCTCTAACGAAACAGAGCATCTCAAAGTGGATCTCCTCAGCGATAGCATTCTGCCATGACGGGGCCGGACGGCCTTTGAGAGCTAATGTTGAAGCGCATTCCACCAGAGCGATGTCCACATCAGCAGCGCTGTTCGCTGGAGTGCCGATTTTGGACATATGTAGAGCGGCGACGTGGAAGTCACCGCACACCTTCTCCAGACACTACTGCCTGGATGCTGAACTTCTGAAGGATGCAGCAGTGGGCCAGGCGGTGCTTCGCCATCTATTCCAGTGAGGTGAGCCTTCCAACATCCCGCCATCCTGGTATGCACATCTCTTGCTGCTATGATATATTGATGTATGCCAATGTTTCAAAGTCTCATGGTAATATGTGTATTATCTAAAATGACTATATGGCATGATTACATCAGTAATGTGCATAATGTATTGCTGACTACTCTGATTCAGGCATGTGAATCTATGAAAGACACCCCCTAATACTGGATAAGAAACGCGTTACTTACCTGTAACAGCAGTTATCCAGTATTGGTGTCTTTCATAGATTCACATGCAACCCTCCCGCCTCCCCTGGAAGGACTCACGTCTCTCTCCAACTGTATTACGCCTACCTAGCTTGGTGCGTACGAAAATCTGAGGGACTGAGGCTCCTGTCAGGAAGGTTCTAGAGGGATGTGATAGCTGATTGGCTGGCTCTAAGAGTTTGGTCCTTTTTACATAAGGACAAGGATAGGCTACTAAGGGGAGGCCCTTAGGCCTAGTTTTCGCTATGTATGTCTATAGGACATTACTTTTCTATGTACCGGAGGCTCCCGTCTCGACGACGGGGAATGATTCAGGCATGTGAATCTATGAAAGACACCAATACTGGATAACTGCTGTTACAGGTAAGTAACGCGTTTCTTCCAAGGACAAACCTGCACCCGAAGCCCCAGGGCAATGAGGTGTTCGACTGACTGTGTCCCTGCGACCTACAGCATCCCAACTTAACTCTGCTGTCACTGATGTTCCTCGTAAAGCCTCCAGTTCGACGCCTGCAGCCTGCTTTCAAATCCAAGATTCTCTATTTACTTGCATTGGGCCCCAACACCATGTTTGCACCTTGCACCCGGCTGCCCCTGTGCCGCTGATTTGTTTGGTGCTGCCTTGTGGCCCCCTGTACTTGCCTAAACCACAGAAGCTTGAACTCTGCAGCTGCTTTGATTACCTGCCAGCAGTGTGTCTTAAAGCACCACCAGCCCCATTTGGTAATTTTGGGCCTGATTTTCAACTTTTACCTCTGCACCCGGTTGTCCCAATGCCCCTGGTGGTGCAATGTTTGTGCTGACCTGAACCTTGCCCTCTGCTGACCCTGCAACCTGAAGACTGGATTTGTAAGTTACTTACCTGTAAAACTGCATTATTGTTTCCTCCATAGGTTAACGTTGCAAAGACTGGCAATTGCACTATGTGACCACTTTTGAAACTGAAAATAATTTCCATTTAAAAAACATACTTACCTTTTTGCGAAGATCTTGGTCTCAGAATAAATCTTGAGAAAACCTTCTTTTTAGATTTTGGTGTGGATCTCCTTTTTGAGTTGTCATTTATTGGTCATTGTGTGCACAACAAATGTTTTGCACTCCTCTTTGTTAGGCCTAAGACTTCTCGCTCACACTACTACAAATAGAGCACTTTGGGTTTGCATTGAGCCCTGTACGCTTCTGGGGGAATCTCTGGATTCTGTGCAGGGTATAACCACCTAGTGGTATACAATATACAGAGCCAGCTTCCTACAACTTTACTTATAACACATTGATATTGAGCAGAAGAGTTCAGGTCAGTGTCCAACAATGTACATTCTAGAAACCTTGATTACTACACAAAGGGGTGCCATTATAACACAATACTAATCCAAGATGGCCATCAAGTTGCCTGCAGTCAAGCTATGCTCTATGCATGTGGTATGTTTGATGATTGGGAAGCAGCTTAACGTACCTGCTCTCTCATTCTCCACCTCCATCGCCCATAGGCAAGATCTGTTGGCTTTGCGGGCTTGTTTTGGTAAGTGTTCATTGTGGTAATTTGCATCGTAGGCCGTTAATTAAAAAAACAAACATTTTAAAAAAATGAGTTGTCATAACTTTAGATTTGTGTGTGTATATATCTGTAACTGTAAAGATCTGTTTTAATTTACGCGGGGATGCAAGGAGCTACCCTCGACTGAATCCAATCCTTCCTCTCCAGCCGAACGGAAATCAACTGCGGAGTACACCAGGGATCGTCACTCAGCCCCACGCTCTTCAACATCTACATGGCCCCTCTTGTCACCATCGTCCGACAGCATGGGCTCAGCATCATATCCTACGCCTAAGACACCCAGCTTATTCTCTCACTCACAAAGAATCCCGAAGATACCAGACTCTGCTTCCAGGAAGGAATGAAGAACGTGGCTGCCTGGATGAAAGACAGCTGCTTGAAGCTCAACTCAGAGAAGACAGAGGTCCTCATCCTTGGACCCTGCACCTCTGTCTGGGACAACACCTGGTTGCTCTCTGCGCTCGGGAACCCACCCACCCCTACAGACCACGCTCGGAACCTCGGCATCATCCTTGACTCCTCCCTCTCCATGAACCGCCAGATCAACGCCGTTGCTTCCATTAGTTTCAACTGCCTTCGCATCCTCCGTAAGACCTTCAAATGGAATCCCCTCCCCCCCCCCCCCCCCCGACTGCAGAAGAACTGTCACCCACGCACTCATAACTAGCAGACTGGACTACGGCAACGCCCTCTACACCGGAATCAACAAGAATCTTCTACACAAACTCCAAACCATCCAGAACACCGCAGCCAGACTTCCTCGGTACACCACGTCACGAGCACATGACCCAACCTCTACGAGGCCTCCACTTGTTCCCCATCGAGAAGAGGGTCACCTTCAAACTCCTCACCCACGCCTACAAATCCCTCAACAGTGGACCCAAATACCTCAACAAGAGAGTATCCTACGTACCAAAGCGGAACCTCCGGTCCGCCGACCTCGCCCTGGCAGAGGTCCCCCGCATCCGCAGAAACAGAACCGGCGGGAGGGCCTTCTCCTACATCGCAGCCAGGACCTGGAACGGGCTCCCTGTGAACATCGGACGCTCCCCAACCCTGCACACTGTCAGGAAGGACCTCAAGACTTGGCTCTTAGACTGATCCGGAGCAGCTCTTCTCTTTCCCCCCCTCCCCAACCCAGGCGCCTTGAGACCCTCACGGGTGAGTAGCCCACTTTACAAACCCCTTGATTTATTGATATATATCCTACTGGCGGTTGCCAGTAGGTAGTTATAGTTAGGACCTATTATCCATAGGACAATCGTAACATTCTTTTCCCAATAACTCGTCGTTTGATCAATCTTCGGAAAATTTTCAAAACTCGTGGGGTGCTCCGGTCGCCGCCTATCTTAAAAGTTTTGAGGTAATTCGCCAAGCGGGGGGCGAGAAATAAGAGGGGGGGTCCCAAAACATGTTTTCTCCATGCTAATTCCCATAGGTAACTTTAGAAACAGCTACAACCCGAACTGCTGAACGGAAATACACCAAATTTGGTGAAAAGGTAGCCCTTGGTTCAGAAAGATCCCTTTTTGTTAAGTGGTGTAAATCCGTTCAGTAGTTCATGAGAAATTAGAAAAAGAAAATTTAAATATCTGGGTGGAGCCTAACGGCATCTCATTGTGGGATCTGATTGGCTGTCAGCACTTCATCCTGGAATTGCTGGCAGCCATCTTGGGACCCATATACATGATAGTACCCCATTGAAATGCATTGTAGTGAATAGAAGATTTTGAGGGTTACCAAAAGGAGAACTATAAAGGGTGATAACAGACATTAGTTACATTAGAATTCATTTGTTTATGGTACCATACTAATTTCAGGAATTTTGGTGTGTTCTAAGGTGATTTTACCCTGTGAAAAACCTTCGGCTGGGATATCATGAATCATGTTTGAGAGAAAACTGAAGCTAAAATGAGAGCATATGTTATGTAAATTCACATTATCTTTCTCAGTCATGTGAGAATGAAATCTGTCATTCTCAGTAAATCATGTACATCCAACAAGGGCAGACAGACTGTCAGTTGATTCCTTTTGTGTTCTACTGCAGCTTCTCAGAGTGTTTTAAAGAAGAACTAGAGAGCTAACAGTCTTACTTATGAGACAATTATGGCACACCTGAAGCCATCTTGATTGGAATAGACTTGTAACACTTAACATTTAATTTAAAATGGAACAAAATGAGGGGGTTCATTTTGCCATAGAAATTATGGTTAGTGCTGCAGAAAGAAAATTTAGGGCATTTTTTAAGTGAGATCTCAAATCCTCTTTTATTTCATTTGAAAATTCTGACATGCAGACTGAAACAATCACTTTCAATACCAGCAGTAGACTTCCCTGGTGAGCAGTAGCTTTACTACAGTGATCTAATGAACAACTAGAGTGCTAACATTCTGAAGTTATGGCAAATGTGTGACACATCTGAATGCCTTCTTGATGGAAACAAAGTAAAAAACTGAAAGCATTTCCTACTGAGGAGACTGCAGTAAAGGAGAAAATTTGGAAACTTTATAACAAATAAGTCTCCCAAGATGGTCACCAGAGAAAAAAAAGCCCAAATGTAGCACAAATATCACCCAGATGTAGACCACATATAGCCCAATGACAGAAGTGTGCAAAACACTTTTTATTTTTATTTTTTCTGCATTTTTATATAGTGCAGACTGGTCAGGTATTGGAGCGTTACATCTTACTTGGACCCCTTATTGCGTATTTTGCACTAAGTACATGAGATTGATCTTGCGAAACATTGAACTTTACGATTCTGTTAACCTGAAGTTGCTCTGAACCGGGCTTTGTAACGCCCGTTTTTACCTACTGGTTTTAATTAATTCTCACTGTATTGTATAAGAAAGAGGATTTACTGTTTTTATGTACACTTTTTTATGATCTATGTTTCTAAATCGGATCGAATAAAGTTTAATGAATTCTATGGCAGGACGGAGGCAAGGATTATGCATATCTTTCCTCACTTTATTTGCATAGCAGTTCAAAGAAAACGTAGCACAACAATCATTAAACAAAACACTACACAACCCATGAACCATTAGGGGGTAATCTCCAAGGCAACTATAATCCAATCATATCACAGTCCATCGTATGTTATATAGTGACGTCCCTTCCGCTTCCTCTTTCTTCACTGCTCGTCAGTTAAGTGCATTCCTTACATTCTTGGCTTAATCTGACGTTGTTGCTGTTTGTATAGTGGTTTCTTGTGCACGTTATTAGCTCTACTGCCTTGGTATTGTTTCATATTCCCTGCGCAGCAGGCTCTTTCCTGAGAGCGTTCTCCCCCCTCGCAGTTTCTCCCGCTGCGTGCGCGGTGAGATCTGTCGGATGGGTCTGGTCCGAGCGAGGCAGCTCCATCAAACGCTCCCGCTGGTCGTTACGCGCGTTTGGGAATCCCGTCACTCCTTTAGTGTCCGCTTGATTCCCGACCAACCCTCACCTAATTTTGACACCGCAACGCAGTGATTTTCCCACACGGCCACGTTAGTGACCAGTGCCACCTGGTGGTGGTAATTGGTATCGCACCTCAGTCTATTCTTATAACAGCTTCGGGGAAAGCCCAGCTGTTGGAGCACCGGCGAGGGGGCTGCCTTAAGGAGTTTAAGGGCATTTGTTCTGTGCTCACACCCTCGGCTATCATGTCTTCTCCAGAAGACCATTTTTACTCCTCCTGCCAGGAAGTGGAGGAGGAATGGTCCCCCAACTTCTCCCTCCTGAAGTGGACCAAGCCCTCTCTCTGGCTATTTCTATGGCGCTGGCTTCTCTTAGGGATCAGGTTGATAAGCTGGCGAAAAGCATCCCTGGGATGTTCAGTGACCCAGATCTGGTGGTGGCGGGACCCAGTAGCTCCCAGATGGGAAATAAAAGGGCCGTTAAGCAGAACGCGGGGCTCTTGGAAGGATTTGATAAACTTACGAAGACATTCCTCAATCGTCCGGGAGGAGAAGGACGAGTCCGGAGAAAATTGCGACGCTGTCACCACTATTGTACACCCCGACAGTGGGTTTCCCTTAGAGGTAGAGGGTGTATCGGAGGACGATTTCTATTCTGATGAGGATAAAGACATCCCTGGCATCCAGAGTCCCACTCCTCTCAGTCCCGGGTTGGGGATGGGATCCACTCGGACATGTTCGAGCCTACCCAAATTTACCATCCTAGGTCGGCGGAGTGGACCCCTGACACCAAAGTGGCAGAGTATGTGGTGGGGAAAATCCATCAACCCCTTGAAAGGGAGGTCAGGAATAGGATGAGGGGAGAATGCCCCAGGCCCTCACTGAAGGGGAAGGTGGCGCACACACCTGAAATTGATGAGAAACTATGTACCTTTTTCTCTAAGTACGAGGGATCCCAAGAAAGGAATTGATAGGTCTTGGACGTGGTAGGGACCTTGACCCAAATTATTCAATTGGCGGAGCGTTCAAAAGATCCCCTTTGTCCACTGATATTGTGGCTGGTTGGGCGCATTACCCTAAATCACTACCCAATCACCACTGCACTACCCTAAATACTAAAACACTACCACCAGCACGACTCCCTACACTACCCAAACACCACTACACTACCCTAAACCCTAGAGAAAAAGAAAACACTCCATGCCCAATCCCCCTTACCTCTCACTCCTCGTGGTTCTTCTCTCCTCGTGGTTCTTCTCTCCTCGTGGTTCTTCTCTCCTCGTGGTTCTTCTCTCCTCGTGGTTCTTCTCTCCTCGTGGTTCTTCTCTCCTCGTGGTTCTTCTCTCCTCGTGGTTCCTGCTTCACGTCGTCTCTGAGGGGCGGTGCACGTCGTTGTGAGGAAACGTAACAGCCTTTGTTTCCTTACAACAACGTGGATCGTCTACATGTTTTTTAGAACGCATGGTCATTTACCATACATACCTTTACAACTAAATTTGTTGTAAAGGCATGCGTGGTAAATGACCATGCGTTCTAAAAAAATGTGTAGTAATGACTTCGCAATGTACAACGCATGTGTGGTAATGCATGCGTTGTAATGGTATCGCGAAGTAAAATTCGTAACGGCTGTTTACCGATCGAAGCTGGCCCCTGTTCTTCAGTGAGACGTTTATTTGATAAATTAGGAGGAAGGAATGTGTTTTTTTACCGAAAAGTGCATTCCCAGCTGTCGTATTGTGAAAGTGTCTGAGTGGCCTGGTTTCACTTCCGGTGAGAAAGTTGAAGAGTCTGTTTGGATCTAAAGGAGTTCTGTTGTTGGACGGGGCCAGCGCGACACGTCATCAGGAAACATAGCTAATGGAAAGCGTCCTCCCTGAAGTGTGGAGCAGTGCCATGAGAGGTCAACGAGTGTGCGTCCCACCGCAGTATGACCGTACTGCGTGACCCATGTGTCACCTCCAAGGTACGGGAGGCAGAAGTAGCATAGCAGGTCCTCTTGTAGACCGTTGTAGCACTAATTCTACATTTTGGTACTAGGTCATTTTAACTGTGTTGTTCCTGCCATACAAAGAGAAGATCCTGTTATTCAGTGCCCTTGTTACCTTTTTTGTGGGTTGTGGTGCTTGTCACTAAGCTGCCCCGCCGGTGCACACCACTGGGCACCCCACCTCGTGTGCCATCTGCAGGGCCTCGGCCCTCGGGTCACTGGTTTCGGTTTCTTGAGTGGCAACAAACAGTTGCTCCGAAAGGACTAGCCTGAACACTTAGGTGAATATCCCCTACACCAACATTCCGCGGAAATTCTTTAGTAGCTCTCCCACGTCGACGAGGACGTCATAATAGCACAGCTCTGCTCGCGACACTGTATGACATCATAGGAGCCAAAAGAGGACCTCGTCGGCGTGCTGACGTCGGATCCACCCATTTTTTTCTGTGCCACCGAGGCAAACCAATGGACCGAGACATTTTCACATGTATGCATAGTATAATAAATATATATATATATATATATATATATATTCACTGAAAAAACCATAGGTTTCACACATGTTATAGTTAGCTGGACATTTCAATCATAAAAAACCAATGAAATTCCACGTTATAGTTAGATCAGGTAACTATAACTTGCGCGCCCACAATAAACTGCTGATGACGTCACATATTACATCACTCATGACATGGTCAGTGACATCACTCTTCACATCAATGATGACATCTGAAATGACACATTGTGGATTGCGGTCGCTCAAGTTATAGTTACCTGATCTAACTATAACGTGGAATTTCATTGGTTTTTTATGATTGAAATGTCCAGCTAACTATAACATGTGTGAAACCTATGGTTTTTTCAGTGAATTTGCAAGGTTTTTTAAATGCTAATTCCTAACTATAACGTGTGTGAAACCTATGGTTTTTTCAGTGAATTTGTACGTTTTTTTTAAATGCAAATTTTTTTTGAGATTTTTTGTAAACCTATGTATAAAATAATATATGTACTATATCCTGCATTATGGAATGGTTAATTTTTTTAATGCATTTTTTTTCCGTGCGCGTACGGTAAGCGGACGCTACGCGCTCCGTACGTCATAAGTACGGTGTGCTTACGTGATACGATGCGCGTACGGTAAGCTGACGCTACGCACGTCATAAGTACAGCGCGCTTACGTGATACGTACGTGACGTACGCGTACACGCGGAAGCAACGTCGCGGTTACGCAGGGGCGTGTAATGCGCATGCGCGAGTGCCTCTTACGTACGCGCTCCGTAAGCGCCACGTTTGCGCATGCGTACTTGTTTGCGAGCGCATACCGTAAGCTTACGGAGCGCGCACGGTAGGTCATGTGATCCACAAAACACTTTTCATTGGTTGAAACTAGTTTCAGTTCCAGAAACTTCCCACACCACACCCATTCCCCTCATTACTGCTTGAGATCCCCTAGGAGAAGGAGCTAAATTGACATTGAGATACAATGGCAGAACAGCAGACATCTTCTGAGAGTGAGGCTAGCAGCACCACCATCATCCAGAGAAGGAGGAAACAAAAGAATTCTTTTGTTGGGAGTATCTTACTTTTCCAGAGGGGGAGAAAAAGGTCAATGCTCCATTGGTCACTTGCACACTTTGTGACCGTGTTTTATCTAGAGGAAATCCAAGGAAGAAGTATTCCTTTGGAAATCACTCTATGATGAGACACCTTAGGGATAGACATCCCAGGACCTTTGCTCGACATACTGGAGAAAACTCTTCAGTAAGTCACCAGAGCCCAACCTCAGAAGCTCAGCCGAGTACATCATCGGCAGCTCAGCTGAGCCCTTCCTCTGAGGTGGGAGCATCCCCTTCTTCTGCTCCTCTGGACGTTAACCCTCTATTTGGGAGGGTTGTAATGAGGTGTATAACGTGTTCTGGTCTTATTGTTTTTGGGGAGACCAGTGTTCCCCTTATTAACAATAAGATAGATCAGCACGTTTGTAGACGCTCATAATATTCCCATTCTTTCTTTCCTCCATCCCTGTATTAACCAAACGGTTCTTTTAGGAGCCAACCTTACCTCACAATTTTTTTTTTTTTTTTTTTTTAAGCTTTCCTTTTTGAAAATGTTTTTTTGCCGTGCGCGCACGGTACGCGTAATTACGCGAAGTTCGCGGAATTTTTCCTCGCGGAATTTCTCCGTTTACATCGTGCGCGTACGCTGCGTGCATTCGGCTTTTTTATTTTTTTTTGTTTTTTTTAATTAAAATAAATTTTTTGCCCTTGGGGGTCCTTCTGGGACCCCCTGACAAAGGCTAGGGGGTCAGGAACTGTCCACCCTGCCCCCTTTTCACGTTCTCCACCTTTGTTTTTCACCCCCTCAGACTGCGAGAGACAAAATGGCGGCCGGCACTTCCTGGTTTCGACCGATTCGAATGTTTACTTTGATCTAACAACCAATCAGAATCGCGCACCGTACGCGTACGGTAAGCTTACCGTAAGCGCACGGAGCGCGCCCATAGATATATATATTGATTTAAATGATATTTTCTCAGGAAATAGTGAACAGATTTACACAAGACCTTCAAAAGGCACATCCCTGACCTGAGGGCTACCTCTCTGCCAAATTTCACATAATTCTGTTCAGCCGTTCGGGCTGTAGCTCGGACTAAAAGTCCTATGGAAAAATGCATGGGGAAAGCGCGTTTTGGGACCCCCCTTTTTTCTCAGCCCCCGCTTGACGAATCCCCCCGAGACTTTCAGGGTAGGAGCGGAGCGTGCGCCCCATTAGTTTTTAAAATTTCGCGAGGATTCGTCAACCGGCGCCAAAGTTATTCAAAATAGAATTTTGAGATTTCCTATGGAAACACAGTCCTAACTATAACTATCTACTGGCGACCGCCAGTAGATAATATATATATATATATATATTACCTACTGGCGGTCGCCAGTAGGTAGTTATAGTTAGGACCCCTTTTCCATAGGAAATCCGCAACATTCTATTTTGAATAACTTTGGCGCCGGTCGACGAATCCTCGCGAATTTCTCAAAATAGGTGGGGCGCCACGCTCCGCTCCTACCCTGAAAGTCTCGGGGGGATACGTCAAGCGGGGGCTGAGATAAAAGGGGGGTCCCAAAACGCGTTTTTCCCATGCATTTTTCCATAGGACCTTTAGACAGGGCTACAGCCCGAACGGCTGAACAGAATTACTTGAAATTTGGCAGAGAGGTAGTCCTCAGGTCAAGGAAGTGCCTTTTGTAGGTTTGGTGTAAATCTGTTCAGTAGATTCTGAGAAAATAGCCTTTGAATCAATATATATATATCTGAGCCAGCTTACGGTACGCTTACCGTACGCGTACGGTGGCGTGCGCGAGCGCAATTCTGATTGGCTCTTAGATCTTAGTAAACATTCGAATCGGCCGAAACCAGGAAGCGGCGGCCGCCATTTTGTGTATGTCACTCAGAAAAAAAAAGAGTGATAACAAGAAAAGGGGGCAAGGAGGAGAGTTACAGACCCCCTTACATTTGTGAGGGGGTCAAAGAAGGACAGAAAAGTACAAAGAAAACATTAATTGATTTAAAAAAAAAAAATCACGGGGTACGCGTACGGTAAGCGTACGGTAACAAAAAAAAATAAATAAAAGAAATGAAATTCAGATTTAAGTGTTTAGTTATTAGGGGGCTCTAAAAAGAGCCGTTGTGTTTATAAAGTGATTTTTTATTGGTACCTACAAGTAAGTACCGATGCAGAGTCTAAGGTTCAAGAGGAAGACTCTGTTCCCTTCATCATTGAAGTGCACACCATCTCCTCTATAAATGTCTTGCGTGTCGTAACGCAAGTTGTTGTGGTAAATGGAACCCATACCATAGTCACGGAGGAAAGCAGAAACAGATTTGTTGACGTGCTTTCTTGCTTTGTCAATCTGCGGACAGAAATGATTGGACCAGTTCCATTTTTGCCTTTGGCATATGTTGGAAAACACAAAGGCAGTTTTAGGGAAAAGAGAAAACAGTTGTGCAAAGGTGTCCTTCATAAGCATTTCCAGACCTACCCCAGTCAAAGTGCCTAGGTCATTGCCACCACAGTGCACTATTATGAGGTCAGGGTGTTGGATTTGAATGAAGGATTTCACCAATGGCATCAATTGGTGCCACTTTAACCCTCTCTGACCAATCCATTTAATGTCTACATTTGGCAAAGCAAGGTCTCTCACCATACCTGTTTTCTCTGCAAACTTTTCACTCCAGAAGACATAGCTGTGCCCTACAATCCACACTGTGAACATCTTCAAAGGAGAACTGGATGCACTCAGGAGGGGTCTTTCAGTAGAATGGCAATATGAAAAGAAAGACAGTTTGGAAATGGAGGCATACATATTTTTTTCAAAAAAAAAAGAACTGATTGGCTGTTTCATACCATTCTAGAATAAAAACTAGGCTGTATGTGTAAATTAATAGAAGCATGTTTTGTATTGGTACAGAAAAATGTGTTACCAAAGAACAGTACTATGGATTTGCTGTTAGGTTTGAAAAGTCAAGCACTCTTGCTCTGTGGAATTGAAACATTGTTTGGCGAACTTCTGACCTGACTCCACACAGCAGTGTTCCATGAGCTGTTGCTATGGTAGCAGGCAGAAGTCAAGTTGGGGGAAGGGTACTAGGCAGAAGTCAAGTTGGGGGAAGGGTACTTTTGGAAAAGGGTTGGTTTTCAACCAATAGAAATGTGTGATTACATTTGAAAAAAAGGGGGAAGCACTGAGATTTGAAACTTACATGTATATGTGTGGAAAAATAGAGGGAAACTTTGCCATTATCTGGTTCTGCTGAGAGGAGAGAGGTGTAGAGAACAGAGATCCTGGCTCTGATAATCTGCTGTTTGAGTGCCACATTTCTTTCACAACTAACTAATTTTAAAGGTGAGTTTAGAGTTTGAGAGGAGATGTATATGGTAAATTAAGAAATGAATAATAGAAATGTAATTCTTTTTGTTGAAGTTGTGTTTATTATTTTCTGTTTTGGGAGAAATTTAAATGTGAGGAACATGTAAAATAATATGGACTATGTTTTCACGATAAATTAAGGTGTATTGGTATAAAAAAAGAATAGTTAAGGGTTTGAGGTTGGACTCAGTAATGCAAATACATTCAGCATCACTAAGGCTGGTTGCCCTTGGTGGAATGTAGGCAGTCACCCAGGTTACACATGTTGGGAAATATAGGCAGAGATTTATTGTGTACAACTCTGGTAATTTTATATTTGCATTAGTAGGAAAAAGGGGGAGCGATTTTTTTTTTTGGTGCAGAAGCAGACTCTTAGCACACACCCAGCTCCTTTCCATGTATAATCATGCACAGTATTTACAAGCGAGTGGGGTTTTGAGGTTTCAGTCTGTAATGCAAATACATTCAGCATCACTAAGGCTGGTTGCCCTTGCTGGACTGTAGGCAGTCACCCAGGATACACATGGTGGTGGTCTGAAAAAGCAGTATAGACATGTGCTTTTAAAAAAATCTGAAAAGTGGATTTATAATGTGTCAGTCTGTATAAGTGATTTTCACTTGCCAAAAAAAAAGAGCAGTAAGTGTGCATTCAAATTAAGGCAAAAATATTTTGGGTAAATATGTAAATATGTGTACTGTATTATCAAATGTTTTAAAAAATATTAATACTTTTTTCTTTTTTTTCAGATTGATATAGAAAATTTTAGAAAACTAGAACCATTTTTAAAGCATTTTTTTTTTAAACAAAAAGTGAATAAATATTTTTGGGAGTGGGTATGGTAAGTGAATAATATGATGGTACCTTTTTTTCTACTTCTCTACAATCACATTTTCAGTTTTTCATTGTAGTCTCTCAAGGACCTTGTAATGTGATAATTGATTTTTAGTGTTTTTTAAAAAAAAAAAAAAAAAAATTACGCGCACCGTACACGTACGGTGTAAAAAAAAAAAAAAAAAAAGTTTTTAAAAACATATATAAAAAGAAGATGAAAGATAAGGTTGGCTCTTAAAAGAGCCGTTGTGTTCATGCAGGGAGAGAGGAAAGAAAGAATGGGAAAATTAGTCTCTGCGACAAGTGTGCTGATCTATTTTGAGGTTCACTAGGGAAACACTGGTCTCCCTATGACAAATTAGATCATGACAAGAGGCGCATCGAATATCAACCCTCCGAAATCGAGGGTTAATTTCCAGAGGGCCAGCAAAAGGAGATGCTCCCCCCCACAGATGAAGGGCTCACCTGACCTGCAGAAGAAGGAGTCAGCCCTGCAGATGATGGTCCAGGCTGAGCTGCTGTGGATGTGCTTGGTTGACTTTCTGAAGGGTTACCTCCAAAAAGTCGAGCATGTGTCCTCTTGTGTACATCCTTGAGGTGCCTCATCATGGTATGATTCCCAAAGGAATACTTCCTGTCAGGATTACCTCTTGAAAGTACGCGCTGACACAGCTTGCAAGTCACTAAGGGTGCATTTACCTTTAGCTGGCCTTCAGGAAAAGTAAAATAATCCCATACATAAGAGGTCTTTTGTTTCCTCGCTCTCTGCCTCAAGGTAGTGCTGCTAGTGCTAGCCTCACTCTCAGAAGGGCTCTGCTGTTCTGCCATCGTATCACAAAGACAACCCAGCTCCTTCTCCTAAGGGATCACAAGCAGAAATGAGGGGAATGGGTGTGGTGTCAATGTCAATGTCAATGTCAAAGATTTTTATATAGCGCACAAATCACCAAAGGTCGCAGGGCGCTGGTGTAGGAGAGTTCTAGAACTGAAAGTAGTTTCATCCAATCAAAAGTTGTGTTTCATGATCACATGACCTACCGTACGCTTACGGTACGCTTACGGTGCGCTTACGGCAAAAGTACGCATGCGCGTAAAAAAGACACGCGCTTGCGCGCATGCGCATTACAGTCACTACCCGACACTTCCGCGTAACGTGCGTGTGTAGCGTACACGCGTACGCGTCCCACGCGGAGTACGCGCGGCTACGCAAATTGCGTAACTATACGCAAACAGCGTAGATAAATTACGGGCATTGCGTAAACCGTACGCTTACCGTAAGCTTACGGTACGCGTACTAAAAAAAAAAGGAAAAAATGTACTGCAAAAAATTTTAACATGTTTATTTTATGAATTATATTTAAAAAAACATATTAAAGAATTTTAAAAATTTAACCATAGTCTTTATAAAAGGTTAGAACATTAAATTAAAAATATGTTTAAAAAAATAGAAGAAAAAAAAAATTAGCATTTAAAAAACCTTGCAAATTCACTGAAAAAACCATGGGTTTCACACACGTTATAGTTAGGAATTAGCATTTAAAAAAACCTTGCAAATTCACTGAAAAAACCATGGGTTTCACACACGTTATAGTTAGGAATTAGCATTTAAAAAACCTTGCTAATTCAATGAAAAAACCATAGGTTTCACACACGTTATAGTTAGGAATTAGCATTTAAAAAACCTTAGAAATTCAATGAAAAAACCAAAGGTTTCACACACGTTATAGTTAGCTGGACAGTTTACTCGTAAAAAACCATTGAAATTCCCCCGTTATAGTTAGTTAAGCTAACTATAACTCGCGCGCCCGCAATGCACTGCTGATGACGTCACATATTACATCACTCATGACATGGTCAGTGACATCACTCATGACATCACTGATGACATCTCAAATGACATCACTGATGACATCATCCTTGTGATAGAGTGGCAGACCTCCTCTCACCCTAATATAACCTTTGATTCACACATTCAAAAATAGAGACTAAACTTTTCAAAACAATGGACATACCAATACCAGTTACAACAACCTATTCAGTAATTCTAAGATCCACATACACATCCACTCATTCACCAACAGTCCTATACAGTCACTCATACATGTACTCACTCATCATATGTACTCATACACCTATACATCCTGTTACACAATGCCACTCATCCGTAGAGTTACTCACACACATAGTCACTCATGCTAATAAAGAATCAAACATCCGTTTACTTGCATATAGTTATACACACACCACCACACTTACTTCTACAAAAACTTACACATACTTAGTCTTTTAAACAATCACTTATAGAAACACATACTTATTCATACAGGAACTCTTTCAATCTCTCACTCTCACATATACTCACTTATATACACCAATAGTCACATATACTAGTTAAAAACATATGTAGTTACTCATAAAGACACTGTTGAGACAGTCATTCACTCACTAACACACCCATACACACACTCATCCACCCATGCAGTCCTGCACACATACTATCTTCAACACATACAAACAGTGAGTCACTCATTCATGCACCTATGCACTACATAATACCCCCCACCGAACCATGCAGACACTCAGACTGATACTCAAAAAACCAACTAATAACCTATATAGACACTCATGTAGGTACTCACCAACCCATACAGCCACTTATACACAAAGTGAAAGACTGATACAGATATATACATATTTAAACATTACTCACTAAGCCATGTATTCACTATGATACACTTAATCAGTTACACAATCAATTTTTCAAAAACAAATCATCCATTTAGACACTTATATACCCATTTATTCTTCCATCGACCTTGAGATATACATATATAAAACATATTTAATTTTCAGAAAAACACACATTCACTGGATGATGTCATCGGTGATGTCATCAGTGATGTCATTTGAGATGTCATCAGTGATGTCATGAGTGATGTCACTGACCATGTCATGAGTGATGTAATATGTGACGTCATCAGCAGTGCATTGCGGGCGCGCGAGTTATAGTTAGCTTAACTAACTATAACGGGGGAATTTCAATGGTTT
This sequence comes from Triturus cristatus, assembly GCF_964204655.1. Classification (NCBI taxonomy): domain Eukaryota; kingdom Metazoa; phylum Chordata; class Amphibia; order Caudata; family Salamandridae; genus Triturus; species Triturus cristatus. The sequence continues at coordinate 206,322,364 of NC_140590.1, read as the reverse complement.
TTTACGAGTAAAATGTCCAGCTAACTATAACGTGTGTGAAACCTTTGGTTTTTTCATTGAATATATATATATATATATATATATATATATATATATATATACTGAAAAAATCATAGGTTTCAGGCACGTTCTAATTAGAAATTAGCATTTCAAAAACCTTAGAAATTCACTGAGAAAAATCATAGGTTTCAGGGGCTTTCTAGTTAGTTGGACATTTCACTCGTACAAAATCATAGAAATTCCCCCGTTATAGTTAGTTCAGCTAACTATAACTCGCACGCCCGCAATGCACTGCTGATGTCACATATTACAGCACTCATGACATGGTCAGTGACATCACTGATGTCATCTCAAATGACATCACTGATGACATCATCCAGTGAATGTGTTTTTCTGAAAATTAAATGTTTTATATATGTATATCTCAAGGTCGATGAAAGAATAAATGGGTATACAAGTGTCTAAATGGATGATTATTTTTTTTTTTGTGTGTAAAATTGATTGTATAACTAAGTATCTTAGTGAACACATGGGTTAGTGAGTAATGTTTAAATATGTAAATATCTGTATCAGTCTCTCACTTTGTGTATAAGTGGCTGCATTGGTTTGTGAGTAGCTACTGGAGTGTCTATATGGGTTATTAGTTGGTTTAAGTATCAATATGAGTGTCTGTATGGTTCGGTGGGGGTATTACTTAGTGCATAGATGCATGAATGAGTGACTCACTGTTTGTATGTGTTGAAGACAGCATGTGTGCAGGACTGTATAGGTGGATGAGTGTGTATGGGTGTGTTAGTGAGTGAATAACTGTCTCTATAGTGTCTTTATGAGTAACTACATAGGTTTTAAACTAGTATATGAGAGTATTGGTGTAGTGTATATAAATGAGTATATGTGAGTGAGAGATTGGAAGAGTTCCTGTACAAATAAGTAGGTGTTTCTATAAGTGATTGTTTAAGAGAGTAAGTATTTGTAAGATTCTGTAGAAGTAAGCGTGGTAGTGTGTGTTTAACTGTATATGCAAGTAAATGGATGTTTGATACTTCGTTTGCATGTGTGATGAAGGTGAAGCTTGACTCTTCAGCCACGACGACCAGGAGGGGTCGAGGACGACCAGGAGCTGGATTCGCGCTGTCCCACAAAAGATGTCGAGTGCTGCAGCGTTGGTGCCTCTGATTTGACACAACAAGCCTTGGAAACAGCAACCCACGCAGGAGGGAGAAAGATGCTTTGGTGCAGACCAGCAAGGTCTGAGGGACTCACCACTTGATTGGGAGTCGGGGCACGTCTGGAGCAACCAGGGAAGCCCAAGGAAAATTTAAGTTGCCTTCACAGGGACCCACCAATCGACGGACCAGCGATTGCGAAGGGACCTCAAGAGGAAACACAAAATGGCGGCCCACGGGTCACTCAGGGTGATTAGGCCGACAATCTTCGGTGGATCTTCTGCTCGAGGTGGGGGCTACAAGTAACCCCAACCACGACTTCAAGAGACGTCCAGAAGTCAATGCACTTGCAAAAGTGCACAGTGACCTGGAGTTCCAGTTCCATGCTACTCACGAGGACTGGGTGTCACAGCTTTCCTGGGGACTCTGGTCGACCTCTGAGATGTCTGGAAATCCTCTTCCTGGGCTGCAAATACTTCGGAGTCCGGCGGAAGCTTTGGAGATGCAGACCGGCAATTGCTTAGTTGATGCCTGCCAAGCAGGGTCACTCCTTCACCCCAAGAGATTTAGTAGAGCGTCGAAGTTCCAGGATTCAGCTTCAGAGTTTCGTCCAGGGATATCTAAAGTCCTGTTGCCAGGGGTTCCTTACTTATACCCAAGGATGGGGTTGGACTAACTCTGGGGACCCACCTATGGGAGGGTTTGGAAAGAGGGGTGGCTACACCCATTTCCTTTGTCCAGTTTCATGCCAGAGCAGGGGCTGGAAGCCCCTGAACCGGTTTGAGCTGGATTATGCACAGGGACACCAAATGTGCCCCCAGTGCAAGACTTCAAAGCACTCGGAGAGTGCTCCCACCCAGCCCCAATACACATAAGCCTGTCTGGGAGGTGGATACACCTCCCTATGACAAATAACCTATTGTCCAGGCCTCCCCTGCCGGAGTTTCGGTCAGCAGCAGGAGGCCAGACCCGTGTCTGTGGCTGCAGCATCCATTTTGTGATGCCAGGGCTCTATTCGATTTCTACCGGGTATACCAGTACTGCCATGTCTCTCCCTCTAGAAGGGTGGGATCATATCCTCACATCAAGAACTGATGTGGGGGTATGATTCCAAGGTGTTTGACACCAAACACGACAGGTTTCCGTGCAGCCAGTCCAAAGTTAGCATTAACCGTTAAAGATATAATGCACTTAAGAGTATATGGTCAGGCTGCCCCACTGACAACCCCCGGAGAAGAAATTCCGGAGGCTGCAGAAGGGCTCAGCTCATGCCTGGGCACCCTCTCACATCTAACCAAGCACCCTGCCTTCAGGATTGATAAGGCCTGCCATAGGAGTGACTGATAGGTTACTATGTGCAGTGATAGGTGAGGAGTGATAGGTGAGGTATAGTGAACCTGTACCTCAGTAAGGGGTGCATGCACCCCCTTACCCAGGCTGCAGTAGCAGACCTGTGGGGTCATTATCGAGGGCTTTCCAGGGGTGGCACAATACATGCTTCAGCCCCTGGTAGGCCTCTAGGGTACCTATGCCCTGGGTATATAGTATACCATATACTAGGGACTCACAGGGCTACCCCAGAATCCAATCTTGAGTGTACCTGAGTACATGCAATCAATTTAGAGAGGAAGCAGCTAGGCAGGGGCCCTGAATAGCAGGGTCCCAGCCAGACTAAGTCGAAAAACAGTGAAACACGAGCAAAAAGTGGGGGTAAACATGTGCAGCAGATCCTACTCTCCTACATTAAGTAATTTTTTTTAGGGCTCAGGAATAGTTGGGTTAAGGGTTTTTTAGAGTTTTGGGATGGGTAGTGTTGAGGGGCTAGTAAAGGGTTTTTAGGATTTAGGGATGGTTTTAGTGGTAAAAAGGGCTAAGTAATGCATATGTAATATTAAAAGATGGGAGCTTATCCTCATAAACAATCTATATCTATACACGTATGTATGTGCGTTTATTTAAACACTGGTACTGCACTAGGCATTTGTTCAAGAATCTAAACTAAATATTAAGTACAAGGAAAATATCAATTTCAGCTTATTTGTATGTGCGTAGCTGCAAGTAAAAAAAAAAATCGCTGACTGCCTGGTCACGTCGCTTTTTTAACTTAGCTATGTAGGAAACCAGCTCTCACCACTGCAACATATAGAAAAAGAAATTGAGATGGCCAATAGATCGCGCATATGTGAAATCTATTGGCTTTGCCAGTTATTTTTGTATGTAGGATCTCAACCATGTAACACGCACCCTGCAGCTGATGGAGCAAACACCCTATCTGGCTTTAAATAGAAACAAAGGATCCAATTAATCTAGTTCAATCCTGAGGCACACTACTTATCTTATGTGATAGAATAACTCACCCTAACGTTTTAGCACCATGAAAGCATGTTATATACTTCTTCTTCGCCATCATAGTATCTATTTGGTATATTTTTCATAACTAGCAACTACGAGGCACAGATATTCGATTAATACTTGTTCTGTGGGTCTAACAATGTTCAGATCCGTTCAATGCAACAAGTTTAATTCTTTCCCTAGGATCTAAGGTCTGTCCGATAACAATTGGTTACCGTAGCAGCATTCTTGGGTTACTCTTGACACAAAATGTGCATGTGTTGTGTAATTGTGCTACAATTGGCTAGGTATTTCCGCACCCCTGTAAGTCCCTCGTTGATGGAACCCCAGGTACTTGGGGCATGGGTACTAAAGAGGGTGCCTGAGGGCTGCAGCATATCTTATGCCACCCTAAGGGACCCACATACAAAATCCACAGAGACTGCCAATGTAGGCTATGTGACATGGTGCAAACCATGATTGAAGACATGACATACTCCTGTGTGCAATGCCAAAGTCACCTGCATCTAATATATGCAAACCACCCCTAAAGCAGGCCTTTGAGCCAGAAGGCAGGGTGGGTTACATTTTATTTAAGGACATATTTTCATGAACAAATCTGCCCTAGTGATTTCTAGTTCTATTGCTATGTATTCCCTGTGAGGCTGTTTTGAGGCTGTTTTAAGGTATGTGCTGGGCACTGGTCAAAACGAGTTCCCCAGCTACATAATGGCTTCACTGAAACATATGGGGGTTTGGTATAACGTCACACTGATTCCAGTGATGGATTTATTAATACATGCATCCCGTGGGTACCTTAGAGGTATACCCTGAACCCAACTAGACCTCTAGTGTGCTGTTGACTGGTCCAATCCAGCTTGCCACCAAAAACGAGTTTCTGTTCCCCATAGATGAGAGCCCTGCTCTCATAAGACAGAAACGGTGTCTGCTCTGAGAGGTGTTTATGCCTCCTCCAAGCAGGATGACTGGTGATCTGCATATCAAGGCAGACGGCTTCAAAGGCCTCCATCTCCTTTGATATGCGACCCAAGGCTACTCCCAAAATTGCAGTCGACTTTTGAGAACTGTAAAAATTAATAACTTGAAAAATACCTACCTGATTCAGATCTTGGTTTCTAAATTCACATAAAAGTATGTTATTTTTTTATTGGTGTTGGATTTATTTATTGAGGTTGTGTATTGTGTGTGCAATAAATGCTTGGCGTTACCTACCCTCTCATGTTCCTTACTGCTCTCCCACACCTCCACAAAGGAGAGCATTTGAGGGTGTTATTTGTGCCTCTTTAATTCCTTTTGAGTTTGCCTGGACTCTTTGCACGGTGTGCTTCTTTTTGGTCCACTATATAAAGAGCCAGCTTCCTACATAGTTTGACTCCATTGGTTGATTTTAATATATTTTGTATTCAGTTTTCTCGGTGTCTTTCCCACTGATTAGTAAGATCATGCTTGAAGTGCAAGGGTACAATATAGCTCCAAGTCCATATGCATTCGAATAGTCCAGGTAGTTACAGGGCTGAAATTGAGCAACATTTCATTAATTCAATTCAAACTTCATTTTGGCAGTTTGAGCCATCAAAGCTTTGCAAAAACATTAAAATAGAATTGCATGTTAAAACCAAAGCAATTGAAATGCGTAAAAACTCAAATTTGTCTTAAAATAATAAGCGTTCTTTTAGGATCAAAATGAAAGGACAGACTTCATTCTAGTATCCTAATTTGGTGGCAAAGCATTTCTGTTGCAAAGAAGTACACACAAAGGAGCAAACTGTTAACGGTCTACTCAATCCTTGTTAATTAGAATATATTTCATAGTAGAATCTTGGTAACTAAATAACTAATGCACGCTTCGCCATCGAGTAGCTCGTGAGCTACTGGTAGCTCTCCAGCTACTGATAAGTAGCTCTCCTGTGTGCATCCCAGACTACTACGTTAGAAGATTTTATAAGTTTAAATTAACAAATGTATACCAAAATTGAAAAGTGTGTATTTGTAAAGAAAATGTGTATTATGAGGATTTCCAAAATACACCTAAAGCTGATATTTGATCGGTAAAATCATGTGGAGTTGAAAAGACTTAATACAGTATTATTACCTTTGGTGCCAGGGCATTGCAGTAGTAGCTAATATGTTTTATCCCTCTAGAGGCATTCCAAATTGATAAACCAAAGCCTTTTTAGGTCTCGGCTGGTGTGGGCTGCGCATATGCGCAGTCTCGCTGGCGAGATTTGATGTTTTGGAGGAGTTTTGGTAAAGGGCTTTAAGCCCCGCCCCTCTTTTCCATTGGCTGGCGTCACCGTTTATGCTAAATGGTGGCCAGCCATTTGAAAAGAGCTTGTTGTGAAGTTTACGTTTGGCTTTTTCGCCCGTCCCACTTGGACGGGCTCGCCTGCTTTCCTTCTGAAGTAAAAGGTTTCTTATCTTTATGGGGCCTAACACATGGCCACGTAAAGATAAGAAACCTTTTACTTCAGAAGGAAAGCAGGCGAGGCCGTCCAAGTGGGATGGCAGAAAAAGAGAAAAGTCTGTCAGCTGCCTGGCGAGCGCTTGTTTAGGCTTCAAACGCCGGGTTTCCAAGCGTATCCAATGCTGGCTGCTGGGGTAATGTCTTCACCCGGGTAAGCCATTAGTGTCTGTCGGCAGGGTGGCGAGGTTTTCCACTAAGTGTCTGCCTTTGTTAAAAAAAAAAAAAAAAAAGTAAACCAAAGCGATAAACCGAGAAGATTTAAACAACCGGGTGAGAGCACCTCAAAGTAAGGAAGCAGACTTCCAGGCGCAGTCTAGCGTTCGAGATCTCTGTGCGGATTAAATATTTTTTTTTTAAACATGGCTGCTGGGTGCTTTGCCTAGTAAAGACTTTGACATCAGGCTGTTTCAGCCTACCGCGACAACTTCTTGTTAAAAATGCTTCCATGTGAATAAAGCAGGAAAAGGAGGCAGAGATCCCAAATCTGTCTCCGTGATGATGGGGAAGATTCCAAGCGCACAAGCTCTGGACGGGATCATGGGGTTGAGATGCAGTGAGTAGGCTGCCACTAGCCCTGCTGTTCAAGAAACTGGCGCAATCCAGGCGAAAGCGAAAGAGTGGATAAGCATTAAGCACGTGAAAGATGAGACACTTCAAAAGAGTGACACGCCCAACAAAGGGCCCAATGCAAGAGGGGCTCCCTTTCCACTGCTTTACACATCTCGATGGTTCAAATTGGTTGCCATCAATGTCTATATGCAAGAGTACTCGATACAGGCCCACTTTACTTCCGCATGTTCCGAACCCTGGTGTATTTCTGGACGGCCTTCATCACTGTGCATCGATGTGTGCGCACTTCTATAAACAACTGTAGAATTAAGCAAGTCCACGTTCTCTAGCTCGGGTGTGGTGCATTTATTGAGTAGGTCATACATTTTGCTATTCGCATGCCTGGCCTAATGTTTTTGTTCTTTTATTTGTGTTGAATGTGTGCATGGTAGTCCAGGTGAGCATGTCATGGCAAAATGACGACATGTCACTGGCTCAGATAGTCTTGTAGGGGTGAAACTGAGTCAGCCACGCAGATATCCTACTGGCCTAACAGGAATTGTCTAGGTTTTCCCATTAGCCAGTTCAGCCGTGGTATTTGTGAGCGCCAAGAGGTGCCTGTGCTAGGTGTCGTGTCCAGTCATTCCAGTTCATAGAAAGTACAGTGTTATAGTGCCAACACAGCGCCTAATCATGGGTGATCCCTGTCCTCATAGAAAAGGGGCAGCACAGCATAGTGTCCACCATGCAGCACCACACACTGCATTTCGATACCATACACCTCGGAGGCAGCGCTCTACCAAGCGCTCTACCAAGCGCTCTACCAAGCGCTCTACCACTCTCTGCCACTCTCTGCCACTCTCTCCTACTCACACACATATTGCCCATATATATGCATATTCATGTATATAATGTGTATATATGTGTGTGTGTATATATATATATATATATATATATTTAAAATATATATATATATATATATATATATCTGCATAGTTGTATCAATACAATTAGAAATGCATACATATATGCATACATATGCATGTTATGTAAATTAAAGTTTGAAAAACACTAATAAAAGCAAAGCTAAAAGGCCACCTAATTATGAACAGAATTGCTTTAACTTAAACGAAGGCGAGACCTGTTGCATTTTCAATGCTTGTTTGGATTACTGCCGGCAACCTTGCACAGGGGTGATTGCTGCTGGTAATCTTGTAAAGGATGGCACTAATGCAATCTTCTCTTGTGTGTAATAATAATTGGTAATAATTGGTAGCTCTATAAGGTTTTTATTGAAAATCAGTAGCTCTTGTTCAAGAAAGGTCGGAGACCCCCTGAGTTACTATCGGATGTCCTTTAACCACCTTTCTCTTACCTCGTGCAGATTGGCATTGATCCTCCCCGTGGGGTTCTTATGTACGGTCCTCCTGGATGTGGGAAAACCATGCTGGCCAAAGCCGTGGCTCATCATACCACAGGTGAGAACAAACTCTAGTGGTTTAGGAAGGAATACGTGCCGATGGGAGATTCGTACCATGGCATTTACATTTTGGTATCTGCCGCAGGCAAATGAAGGTTTGAAGGGTGGTTTGTTGGGCTCTGTGATTGAGGATTGACGCAGTTCATTTTCTTAGAGTCCAAGTGAGACTCTTGGCTGGTCAGGGAACTTCAAAGTGTAAATTCTGTGCTCTGCAGGGAAATACCTAAAAGTACTAAGGTACTGCGACACACCGTCCATTTTCGATCCGTAGCCTGTTTTTATTCCACGTGAAAGGTTCTAATATTTGCGAAGAATCCCTCCATTCATGTTCACACCCAGCATGCAATGGTTGCAGTGCGTGCACTGCTATGATTATTTTGAATTTTAAGTATTTTTTGCTTAAAAGTTGTTCCGTGCACCCAGCATGCATCACAGTGCTGTCACACTTTCTGTGCCTCCTTCTAGCTGCCTTCATTCGAGTGGTGGGCTCAGAGTTTGTACAGAAGTACCTGGGCGAAGGACCCCGCATGGTGCGAGACGTTTTCCGACTGGCTAAGGAGAATGCCCCTGCGATTATCTTCATTGATGAAATTGATGCCATTGCAACGAAACGCTTTGATGCACAGACTGGAGGTATTGTTAGAATCATTATCTATACTCAATGTGTGTTCTGAAATGGAAGTGAGTGGACCTGTCCAACGGTGTACCATAGCATTAGGTCATTTGGTGTCTGACAATTTGATACAATAAAGAAAAATCTATTTAAAAGGAGAGAGCTGGTGTACGAGGCAACATAATTGCAGTTCTAAGATGAAACAGGCGTGAGCAGTGTTCCAGGGGCCATCAGCAACCCTTGTATTCCACCAAAAAGCAGCTTGTGTGTGGGTACAAAACCATTAGAAGCATCCACACACCTTGTACGCGTATGTTTTATAATTGACATGGCAATTAAACACTGCCCCATAGATGCACCACAAACAGTTGTGAAATTGGCATAACACAGGATCGTGTTGCAAAGGTTTTTAAAGATCACCTATTGGTGTGCTTCTGGAGAAAGGGAGTCCCAGTTCTCTTTGGTGACCATTACAAGAGCTTGCTTGATGGTAATTACAAACCCTGCCACTGGTCCATATGCCATTCCTTGGTTTGCAACTTTACTTATGAAAAATAACAGGTGTTTTTCTCCCCCCCTTCTCGTTAATTCACCCATACATGTTTATAAAAGAGCCTATAGTCTAAAGATTTGGTTACGGTAGTAAAGGTTACAATAAGAAACAATTGCGTATTACTTCTTCTGAGTCCTAATCTCTCTCCAGAACTATTCTTCTGCATCTTCCACGCCAGCTTGGTAGTTCTCAAGACTCAACTCATTTTGCGGGTCCAACCTAGTCATCCTTCTCTTTAATGCTAATGCACTATGTGACGCCATCAAGTTCACATTGGTCTGTGTTTGAAACTTAAAGGCTCTCAATCCAAGGTGGTCCCCTCTCCACTTTTAACTTTTGTTGCTTCTCACTATCCAACCCATAGTCCTTTAAGGCAGATGTGCAATTTTGTCTTCCGAGATTTCCTACAGGCAGTGATACAGCTGCTGTTTATTGTAACATTTGGTCTGTAGATGCCTCTAAAAATTGATGAATAGTTTCCGACTAATGCATCTCCAGTTTGTGATTATTTATCTCCCGCAAACAGCCTACTGGAACAATTTTAAGAGACCTAAGTAGAAAATGAAATCTAGAGAGTGGATGAAAGGAAATAAAAAGTCCCCTCCTTTCCTAGATAAATTACCCTATGATTAATAAGGATCCGGTATAGCACAGAACTCCTTTATTAGCCACAAACTATAATTTTAAAACCGTTATCCAGATTTTTGTTTTACATTGGTTACTTAACAATGGCGGCTGGTGAGATTTGAAAGTGGTGAGGCGTAAAATAATTATTGTACTGCACTGCAGCGAGCGAGCCCGAACAAACTACGGAGGGTTCGGAGGAGGGGTTCTCCTCCGAGAACATTTTGAAAAAAGAGTGGACAAATCGTGCATTTTCAAGCAAATTTGAGAAAGCAGGAAGGTTAATAAAGCAGTTGTTGTTTGCCTTGCTATTTCTCTGTCAAGCAGCATCACACCCCTGTACATCTCCCTTCTATGTTCATTGCCTTGCTATGCCCCTTTAAAACACCAGCACAACCTTGTATGTCTCTCTTCTGTGTTCATCGCCTTGCTATGTCCCTATGAAACGGAAGCAAGGCCCTGCATATCTCTGTTCCGTTCATTGCCTTGCTATTTCCCTAGCAAGCAGCAGCACAGCCCTGTATATCTCTCTTCTATGTTCGCTTGCTAGGTCCCTGTCATGCAGCAGCACAGCCCTGTGCATCTCTCTTCTATGTTCATCTACATACCGCCTTGTAGTATGTTTGCTATCCTTTCCTGCGACGCATGCACTGTTTTGCTGTCCCTTTTTACCATGCTAATATGTACGTATCCAGAACTACATAATACTAAACACAGTAAAGGCATTTCATTTATGATACTCTAGCATTAATTAGTGTGCCCCAGCTTAGGGCATGAGGGGCACTTTTCTCTTTCTTGCAATTAATTCATGTCACCCTTGCTACGACTCAAGAATGCTCACGATAAGCCACAGAGCTTTTTTACTTTACACAGTAATGGGTGTGGCTTCCATTTTACTGTGCACTGCATACTGTTTTGAGTGCTTGACAGTTGCTATTGACTCCTTTCTATGACTATGACAAGTTAAGTATCTGAAACAACCACACTGACGAAAGTCAAGCAAGGCAAATCCTGTCTGTGAGTGTTGAACTCTGTTGGGAGCTATCCGTCTATGGCTGAAAGTCCTGGTTGATATAACTTTATAATACAATTATGCATACCATTTTCTTCTAAAGTTCAGTAAAATAGCATTAAAACGTCATAACAATATTAAGCATACCTGCAGGATTCTGTGGGGAATGTAAATCTCCATAAATATGGCTGCACAGATGTCTTTTTCATTTTTGGATTTATTTTAAAAATAAAAGTACGATCTGATTTTTGCCTTGTGCAGTTTTGTCAATTCTGTGGATGAGATGAAGTGATTGCAACGGTCTGGCTCTTACCACCCCACAGCCCCTGACATTTCCATGTGTTTTTTAGCAGCATTTATTTCAAGCAGAATTACAGAATGACTGCTGGGAGTGGGTCAGATGTGGTGCATATGGATTCCTTCATTTAACGGTGCACTCAGTCTGACAGTATTACCAGAGTCACACCTGACTGAGTGAACGGAGTACAAATTCAAAATATACTTGTAGCACAGCTACTGTAAATCTCATTAAATAAAGTAAGCATTAGACTTCCTGCATAAGACCCCCACCTCTTATTTCTGCATTGGCACTCTGCTGAAATGCTATGTATGAGCCTCCTTGCAAATAATAGCCAGAAGTGGCCCCAAAAGTAGTGGTTATTTATTCAGCATGGCAGCCTCCCGCTGTAGCTACTTAATTGGGTGGTTGCCTATCCCTCAGAGTGGGGGTGTAGCCTAGTGCCTACATTTCGTGCTTTAGAACCTGAAGATGTGGGCTTCAGCACTAATCCAAAACATTGTGTTATTCTCGCCCTCTCACTTTGTCCCTCTCAGCTGGAAGTTTCAAATACGTAGAAAAGCGTTCCGCGTGAGGGATCTCGTGGTGTCCTATTAATGCGACCCCATCAGTTTGTTTTCTGTGATCTTGCCTCCGTTACTCCCGCAGCCTGTGAAGGGCATCTCTTGTTGCAGATGCCTTCCGACGAAGGACACATTCTCTGTAACTTGCTATCGCAAGTATTGTAACATATCAAAGATAATATCAGTAGATATCTCCTGGGGTACATAGCAGTCCTCCTCCCTACACATCGTCCTCGAAACATACTTAGAAATTGTATCTCTCTTTCAACCTGAGAAAAGTAAATTGCTCATTGTTTCACTAAAGCACTTGGCATGAATGAATATGCATCCTGCAGTTAAAAAAAAAAAAAAAAAGTAAATGAAATGATTCACAAGGAACCAGGGTTGTCTTTAGAATTTCAGCAGTAAATTGCATTGAATGCTTTAATGGCCATACACTGCTCAGTGATACTGCAAACAGACTGTAATGCAAGCAGTTGAGATCTCCGAATTCTGAAAGAGGTTCTGACATTTCCTGCATGTCAGCCATGGAAAAGCTCTATAGAATGTTTCCCACGTGTACAGATGGTGAACCTCCCGTTGTGTATAATGGGTCCATGGGGCAGATGTTTCCACGCTGTACATTCGAAGATCTGCACGTCTTCCTAGACTACGTTTTCGTGCATTGGTGTACTTTCCAAAGACTCTGACAAAGTATTGGTATCCAATAAACTCACTGTAAAAAGTGCACAGTGCCCATTCATAAAGCACAATTTTATGCACACATGAACACTGATGCCCCTCCCCAAAAGTAACGCAGTTCTCCGTTAGCATCACGCCAAACATATAATTGTTGTTTTATTATAAGCACTGTTCCAAACGTGTTAAGCACGCTTTCTTATAAGTTATACCGTATAACTTATACGTGATAATACACAACGCATGTGCGTGTTTGTCTCACTCCTGCTCCTCCGGTTTGGGGCACGGAGTGACGCTGCAGTGAAATGCGGGGACCCCAGACTCCAGTGCAGTTTAGACACCAGTACCTCGGCTCGGATAAAATGGTTTTTCAAGAATAGTCTTTTGATTTGAAGCAGCTGGGCTGCACGTTTTCCAGCACTTAATTTTGAAAGATTATGACCAAATGCAAATTGGTGAATTTTGGCGGAACTTTGGCTCTTTACACCCTAAGATGTCCGAAATAGGTGAAGTTAAACCCTCCCATGAAGCAATAGCAAATGAATGGCAGTGGCCGTCAGAGCAGGCAAAGAGCTCACACGGTAGGGGTGGGGAGGGCAGGTGAGGGCCACAGTGCTAGATGTCGCACTTCGTATCTGCCCAGTCGCTGTTAAATAGACCAGCTCCGTGACAGTGTTGTACTCCCACTTTGGGGCAGCACTTTACCTAGCGGCTAGCGACAAGACCCCCTCACTATGGGAGGCCGCACGCAAGGCCGGGGTCGGGGTTTCGGTACCACACATGACTTTTCTTGCGTGTTGATGTCAAAAGTCCTTCTTACTGGGTGGCAGTGCCAGGTGGCTGCAGCGGGATGGGGGTATGTAAAGCATTCTTGACTGTTTCCCCCCAGAATGTGCCTCACACGCGCTATCAAACACCAGGGCATGACATTGAGATGGGCAGAGAAACCCAAGGGAGTGCCTCGGAATGTTTCAGCTGAAACTCGCATGCATTCATTCATACATTCAAAACTTTGCTACAAGTTTTAATTCAATTAGTAGTAATGTATATATAAATCTCTAACAATGCCGTTACACTGTAAAATAACATTTTATTGTGATACTGACCTGCAATTTGCTACGTGTCCACGTTATACTTACAGGCACTGATTAATCTTTACTTACCTACAAGCGCTAACGATCGTGGCACTCTAAAGGGTCGCATCCTTAGTTGACGGTCAGTGCCCTTTCAAAGCCTAGGTCAGTGCCCCTTCCCCAGCAAGAAGTAGTGCAGCATCAGGGCCTGCTTTCAGCCCTGCATTTTACGTTTCCCCGCATTTCGTTTTTTATTTATTTGCAGTCTCGGCCGTCATGACTCAAAAGAGGGGGGGGGGGGGGGTAGCACGGGGGGAGGGTCACGGGGGAAGGTCCCGCGGGGAGGGCGGGGGGGTCATTTATTTAATACAAAAATTAATCTTACCATGCATCTCCTCCGGTCCCGCGTCACATTGTGTCTTCTCTCCATACAGGACAGGAAGCAGGCAGCCTCCCTCCCCTCCGCCAATCACAACGCTGCAATGGCAGCAGTGGAGAGCGCAATAGCCGGGCGCCTAATGGGAATCCCTTTTCTCTATGTAGGCTGCACGCAGCCTACTTAGAGAAAAGGGAGAGTGCTCATGACTGCTTTGGCCGTCCCCAGGCCGACCAAAGCAATCATTGTCCAAAGGATTGGGCTAGCTACTCAACCCCCCCCCCCTGCCCTTGAGCAGGACCGCCCTCCCACAACCAGGCACTCCAGGCACTTCTGCTTTCTTGCAGTGCGAGAAGCAGAAACATAAAATGGTAGTTTTACCATTTCATCTTTCTGCTTCTCACACTGTGAGAAAGTAGTGGGGCGACATCCCCACGCCCCTATGGAGGAGCCACCACTGTTAATTAAATATGGTGTTGAGCACTGCACATATGCTTTCATAATATCACAAATTGAGTAGAAATGCATACTGAAGATAGTTCGGTCATGATTGACACCCAAAAGATATGGTGTTGTGTAAAATCAACTCTGTCGTGGCATTTTGACTTCAGTAATTTATTTATTCAGCACTTGTTGACACAATGACATCTTGGTGCAATGATTCGTAGACCATATTAGCTGTAGAAAGGGAAAGGAAAATGAGTACTTCTAGAGCGCCATCATCTACAAGGGCAAGCTATTACTAGGCCTGGGCGTAGTTCGCGAAGTAGCACTTCGCGAAGCTACGCAAAGTGAAGTTCGCACTACGCGAGCTACGCGTAGCACTTCGCGAACTGCGTAGTACCTTGTTCGCACTGTGCCAGATGTCGTTTTCAATGATTGCACAGTGTGGACAAGCAACCGGCACTGTGCAATCATTGAAAATGGCATCTTGCACAGTGCGAGCTGTAGTTTTCTGATGCTCGAGTAGATTTTTACTCGAGCTTCAGCTTTCTCAACGCGAACTGGTAGTATCTCATCGCGAGCGGTCGCGAGCATACGCGACCACTCGCAATGAGAAACCTGACCTCCTCGCATTGGGAATCTCGCCGGGAGGATTATTTTCCATGCTCGCTATCGCCAACTTGAAGTTGCTGATCGCGAACAAGGAAAAAGTCTCGCCGGGATGTCATTTTGCCTGCTCGCGTTCGCCAACTTGACGTTGAGGACCGCGAGCAAGCAAAAAATGACCGCAGCACTACGCAACACTACGCTACGCGTGTTCGCACTGTGCTACGTGCAGTTCGCGTAGTGCGAAGTAGCGCGAACTTCGCAAACTACGCTAGCGTAGTGCTTCGCCCAGGCTTAGCTACTACAATAATTAAAATTGGTTTTTCAAGGCTTTTGTGAAGGCCAGGTGTAGGAAGCTGGCTCTCTATATAGTGGACTAAAACGAGACCCAGATTGGTATATAGAGGCAAAAGTAGATCAAACTAACTCTGTTTTGTGGTAGTGTGGGCCAGCAGGTGGGCGTACCAGAGTAGAACTAAGCATTTTTTGTACTCTGAGGCAATAAATGAGACACACACTCAAAAATAAATCCGAGACCAATTTGCAAAAATAGCAATGGTTTTTATAAAAACTTATCAGACCAAGAACTTCGTTCACAGGTAAGTACTTTTTCAGTTGGGAAAATAACTCAGTTGTGCGCAATTACACACAATAGAAGTCTAAGGAGAAAAATAGAAAAAATTTAAAGAAAATCGTACAGTTGGTTCTTGAGGTTCCCCATCGGTTTTTAGGAGGGTAGCAAGGCCAGTTCTAATGTTCCACCAGCAGAGCATCGAGCGTCCCGGATTTGGCCGGGAGCACAGTGCTGAGGTCGTTGGTAGCAGGCACGCTATGGAGAAGGGAGCCACCTCAAAAGAGCCTGCATAATGGGACTTATTGGTAAGTCTGGGGGACCTCAAACGATTGGTCGGGTTGCAAGGGCCTTAGGACCATGGGAGCGCAGCTGGTTCGTCAGTTTCCACACCGGGCGTGCTGGGTGCAGAGCAGGTAGTTCAGCTGGGATCTGGGCCTCAAGATGATCTTCATGGTCCGGGGCAAGCAGGTTGCAGGATGATTTCCAGGCAGCTGGTCCACTTGCTAATTGTGTCTCAGGGGTTCCGATGCCAGGGCTTCCTGGGCAGTTGGAGTCTGAATTGGACTTTTCATCTCGGTGTCGGTTGTAGGTGTTTTGCTACCCTCGGTATTGCTACGGCATGACTCAGTTAGGTCCTGGTGTCCTCTCACTTGGTGGGGGGCAGATATCACCCTCTGAAGCTGGTGTAACGCTTCGGGTTCATTTACTGCATCGCTGGGGAGTGGCAGGTCGGTGGCTGATGTATTGTAGCACTCTGCTGTTAAAATTCTTTTTGCCATTTTCCATTAAACATGGCACTGCTTAATGGCCTATCCCACCGATCAAAAGTATTCCTCTGGTATGTCTTTAAGTGTTGATTTTGGTTGTGAGTTCGGACCTTTGGGATTTTTATGAATTAGCACCATATAAGACTAAGCTTCCCATTAGAATTTTTACAATATTCATTGCTTGCATGTACTTTATAAACCTTGAGATGAATGATAGATATATTTCCTTCTATAGATACATATTAGTTTTTTCATTTGATTCTAACTTTCATCTTTTTCATTTTATTTTAACTTTCATCATGATTCTCACCTCTTCTGCATTGCCTGCTCATAAAACCTAGTGATTTGTGCATCACCTGTATGCATAGTTGAAAATAGGTATTTGTATTTTATGTTCTTAGTTTAACAATGCCTTTAGATTAAAATGAGGTCCACCTTTTTGCTGCTATTCAGCCCAGCATACCCAAGGTAACCTTGCCTTTTTTTTCTCACCTGCAGCTGACCGGGAGGTTCAACGGATCCTCCTTGAGTTGTTAAACCAGATGGATGGTTTTGATCAAAATGTTAATGTGAAGGTAAGGACTTGTAAAATTGCAAAATGTAGTTCACCCCATTTCCTATTTTAGTTTTTCCCCCTATTTGAAATAAAATATTTTTAGACTTGCTTTTGACAAATGGGCATTTAAACTCTCGTCCGTTATGATGTTGAAGAAATTGTCAATGTGTAGCGCTATGAAGTTTATTGTGGCCATTAGTAAAGAGCATGAACTTAACTAGGTTGCTGAAACCCTTAGCTCAATCAATTTGAATGTCAAAAGGGAGGTTTCTTGTAAAAAATAAATAAAAAAAAGATGTTGTAGCAGAAGGTTCGTGCTGGATAGTCATTATGAAGAGCTTGTCCCGTGAACTCCTGCTATAGGCTCAAAAATATATTCTGGCCTCTTTTTTTAAAAGGCAGTTGAGATCATTGTTCAGGTCCTGTCAGTAAAATAGTTGGTCTCTGAAAAAGCTTGTTTACTTACACCTACCACAGTGGAAATCACATAAAACAGAATACCTCCAGTAAGAAGCACTTCATGAAACCTGACATGTTTTTTGGAATCCCAACTTAGCGTTTTAAATGGTTCTGTTTTATAATATGCTTCTTAAAAACATTGGAATATTTTGTTTGATTGAGCAGTTGCCATTGATAATGGGTCTTTATGATTATCCATTTCTTAACCATGCTTGCAAATTTCTTCAAGGTCATAATGGCCACCAACCGAGCAGACACTCTAGATCCTGCACTGCTAAGGCCAGGCCGACTTGATCGTAAGATTGAATTTCCAGTCCCAGACAGACGACAGAAGCGCCTCATCTTCTCTACCATCACAAGCAAAATGAACCTGTCTGAGGAGGTTGATCTGGAGGACTGTATCCTTTGTATACTGTAATTGTAAAGAAGGGTGGAGTGTGTAGAATTATATCCAATCGTGATGAATTATTTACCTGTTACTGTTCGCTTTTTCAAGCCCCCGCATAAATGATCATGTTGAACATCCACAAAAGGAGTAGTGGTATTAGTGCAAGTAGGATATGTGATTTGCATTTATTTTGTGTAATGGATTTGGGCTTTCATATATAGGAGTAATTTAAAAGAAAATACCAACTTATACTAAAACATGTCAGTTAAGTAGATTGTTATTACTGCCCTGATGTCACTGCATAATCGATGGATTCAGTCAGTCTGTGGTAGCACCGGCTAATATTCAGTTATCTAATATCTAAAATGTATGTGTAGCTCTGGACGATTCAGTTGACCTATAGCAACAACAAAAAAATCTCCCTCATTCAACATAGATACCAGGTGTCCTTTCACTTGGCCAAGGATTTCCCAGTGCTTATATTAAGCAGCTTCTAGATTAGTAGTCATGAGCAACTTGCCTATTGCAGTCATACAATTTATTTGTGGTGAATAAAAACCAGATAATGTGATGGGTGCGAGGGGAATCCTTTTAATCTGCCAATGTCTTTCTTCTGGTGTGAGATGTATTCAAACTTTTTTCCATGAGTAGGTTACTTCTGGTAATCTTAAGTGGCTAATTTTCACACGTTTTCCATCTCCAAAACCTGTCTGGCATGTCTGTAAAATGAAGAATTAACTACTGGTAAGACTTTTGGGAGCAGCACTTGGGGCACTTTTCACAAAGGTAAACTTGCATGGGTCGATTTACTTGTAAGTCTACACTTGCAACTTAGTCTAAATCTATGCTTTTTTGCTACTTAAAATTTCTGATTGTAGATTTGCAGTCACGTGTAGTTATGTCTTACCCTCTCTGTTCAGGGGCTGGAGACATCAAAGACTGAAATTACGAGTGTAAAGTTACTACTGATAACTTTTCACATGTAAATGTAGATCTCCGCACAATGGCGGAGAACTACTTTTCGGAAAGTATAGTGAAAATGAATAACGTTTATTTTTTACAAGTATTTTAATGTTAAATATAAATGTAAACCATTTTTTTTCCGCCCGGAACTAATAAAATGTTATAACATATTAACCCTTCACAATAAAACTTCAAATTACAAATTTTAATATATTAATTTATAAATAGGAAGTTTAAGAAAAAAAAACCATTCAAATTTAGATTTTTAGTAAATTTAAATGTTAATCAAGTTGCGCTTAATGTACAATTTTAATAGAAATGTAGTTTGTTTTGTAAAAAAAAAAAAGTTTGCTTTGAATTTCTAAAATGTTAGTTTTTCAAAACGTTTAAGCCTAAATGATTAAAATACTTTAATATTATTTCCTGCTGGGTCTTATAGATATTCCCTGCCTTTGATATTGTCTATTGTAATGTGCTGGAGTAAATTTTCTACTGTTTTGTGATTTTTAGGGCTGTCGTAACTTTGGAAGTGTAGTTTGTGACAGGAATGGTCTTACTCGTTTGTGGGCGAGTGTTTGTATTAGCATGCCCTTTAGTAAACCTCTCCTTATTCCTCCTTTAACCCCTCCCCCAGTTCAGTGATAAGTATTTCCCATTTTCTAGCCAATCCCCTGTCTCTCCTTCATTTGCGAGAAAACCATATACTTACGCGTTCAGTGATCTCTAGGCAAGAAAGATAGGATGAATAATTATTCATCCGGCAGTGCAAGTGCTAATATTCAAAATGTAGCCAGGCCAAATTAGCAAACACTTTTAAAATGTATTTAGTACAAACTGCAGTAAATGAATAGACCCTTAGTAACCTAGCTCTGTCACCTGAAGTCTGCTAATATCCTCGCTGACCCTGCCCACTGACATTGAGTGTGAGGCTCTTGACTCACTTTTGCTTTTATCTACAACTTTGAAATGGGGGATGAAAATACGAGCGTGATAAAACATGTTGAAGTGAAAAGGGAATGGCATGCCTTGATAATTGGGCTCTAAAGCAGTGTTAACAGTATCTACAGCCGTGCTCTCAACCCTGGCCCCCACTCTCCACACTGCTTGCCACACTGTACCACACAGGAGGTTCTCATGCCTCTCCTGCAAGTTCTCATGCATTCCTCCACACCATACGTCCACTACTCCTGCATCCGCAGCACCCAGCATCCGTCTCGCTCGCACCTGCTCACACAAGCTACATGCACACGCTCATACTGATCACCAAACGCCACCCACAGAGCGCACCACACTCGAATGCATGCTCCTCAACACCCCCTCGCTTACTGTATTGGGATATGGGACCTACTGCACAACCATGCTCCGGACCTGCTCTTCCTCACAGAAACATAGCTGAACTCAGCATCTGCACCAGACATTGCTACAGCCATCCTCCGGCTATAAGATCACCAGGGAAGACGTCTGCTCAAGCCCGTACGGGGAGTCAACATCATATTCAAAGATACCATCAGCTGCACCACCTAAACGGATACCGTTACCAGCTACGTGAAAGACTTTTCGTTCAAGATATGCATCACAGCCAACTTCTCCTTGGATGGAATTCTCGTATACAGACCACCAAATTTACCAGCGACATCAAGGAATTTATCACTCCCCTCCTCATCACTGCCATAGTCTTCATCTTCCTTGGGGACCTTACCTTTTATCCTAAAACTACACCGACCCAGGTTCTAGGACCCTTCTAGAAAACCTCAGCCACACCAAGCACTGTACCGAACCTACCTACACAGCCGGACACCTACTGGGACCAATTTTCTCCTCAATCCGAAATATCAGTTTACAAAGCAGCAACTATGACCTGTACATAACCATGCCCTCGTCTATTTCAGCGTCTGCACTGGCCTGAGCACACCTGCAACAAGAACCTCAGCAGCTCGATCACCGCATGCACCAACACCCTGGGTCCCCTCAAGCATAACCCAAAGGCAAGAGCCCAATCACTGGCCAGTTGGTACATAGAGGAACTGAGGCTATCAAAATGCCACTGCCAGCAACTGGAGTGTAAATGGAGAACAAGCCAAGATAAAGAAATCTTCAAATCGGTACTAAGATGCTACCACCAGCAGATGTAGAACACCAAAGAGCACAGCTTTTGCACATCTCATACACGACGGTACTAACGGCAGCAAGGAAATCTTTGCCATCATCAAATTTCATCTCCCCTCCTTCTGGCTCCTGCAGCATCACCCTTTCACATGTCCTTTGCAACAAGCTCACTAATTTGTTCTGTAACAAAATCCTCTCCAAATAAAGCAACATTGACCTTCCCATCACGACCAAAGAATGAACCCCAACCTCTTATCCCTCCTTAAGCACTGAAGAAGTCCCTGCTACCATAAAGACCATCCACACTGCAACCCTATCTGACCTTTGCCCCCTCCACACCTTCACCATAGGGTCCTACTGATCAGCAAAGCACTAACTTCCATCCTCAACGCCTTCATTGACTCTGCCACATTCCAGGACACCTAGAAGCATCCCACTGTCATGCCCCGGCTAAAGAGGAATGAGGAAGTTCCTGAAATGGGTCCAAAGCAACACTAGAAAAGGTGCCACTCACCCTAGTCACCAGCAAGTTGGATTGTGGGAACACCCGCTATGCTAGGATGAGCATAACTCACTAGAAGACAACAAAACATCCAGAACTCGGCAGTCACTCTACTGCAATCTCTCACACAGAACTCACATCACACCCCATCTCTGGGAGCTCCACTAACTCGCTCATTTCAAACTCCTCACACATATGTAAGGCACTACATAACTTAGGCCCCACTTACCTGAACAGTCATATTGCCTTCCACCAACCACCCAGACACCACCTCTCCACAGGACTCCTATTCGCAAATGTCCCACACATGCACAGACTAAGATCAGGAGGAAGGGCGTTCTCTTAAATTTCTCCTAAAGCGTAAAACCGCCTTCCACTCCACATAAGAGCTTCCTCTTCTCTTCTTGAATTGTGCAAGAAGCTGAAGACCTGGCTTTTCAATTAACCAACCTGCTATAGGCAGGGCTAGGCACTCACTTGCTCAGCACCAGGATGCCTATGCGAGTGATAGTGCGCTTTACAAATTAACATAATATATCTTCAGCTAAGCAAGAGAGGAAATTATTCACTGTGTTTATAATCCATGATTTTAACATCAGCCATGCTGTAGGTAAACACATGATAGCATGATGACGGGGCTTGAAAATTAACAAATACGTTATAATGCTGAATAAAACCAGGATCATATACAGTTTGATGACCCTGACTTCTGCTTTGTTGACGTGTTACTGCAGTGATTTAAGTGTGCACTTGTTACTACTCTTTCTCCTTTCGTCTTCCCCGTATTTGAACTATATGGCGTAAGGTGGCTCCATTTCATTTTCTAACTATTTACTGTTGATCCTTAGTCTTGTTCGTTTTAAGGTCCTTTCCAAACTGCTACACCGGTTATGTGCAACACTTAGGAAGTAAAAAGTGAATAATAAAGTGCTTCAGAAACCTAATGCATTCAAATGTTGCACTTTAGAAACTCCCAGCACAGGGCAAATTACAGCAACGTTTACATCATGCTAACAGGACTCGTTATGACCGATTTTCAAAGATGGATTGTGGGTAAAAGAACTCGTGTCCATTCGGAATCTGAAATCCCTTGCATACGACATCCTCTGGCATGTGATTCTTGTTGAATGATGGATGAACATTAGAGCACATCAAAAAACATGAGCAGTATTTGCACAGTTGGTTCTCTTTCAATTAATGTGAAATTAATCTCTGATGTAATGTCCTTCATTTAAAAGAAACTTAGTACTCCCAGCCGAATAAAGTAGTAGTGCATTAGAAATTGGATAATGTGCTAGGGCATCCCAATGGGTAAACACAACAAATACTCAAGTTTGTTATGTGACTATTTGAAATTTGTGCGCTAGAAATACGATCTTGTCAAGACCTTCTCTGTCATGTGTTCCAGTATAGTGCTATTTACTTTTTGATTATTGGTAGTCTAAGAATTTTTTTGTCCTCTTTGAAAAAGTGTTTGCAAATTTGGTCCGATAATATTTTGTATATATTACAACTTGCACTGCTGTATGCACAATTATTTTCCAGAATGTGATTGACGAGTTTGTCATTTTCTGAGAATTTTCCTCATCAGTAGGCTTCTTGATTGTGTGTCTTATACCTGTGGCATAGACCTTATGAAGGGGTTGACCTTTCAGTGCCCAGCTGCTAAATATGTTTCTAGTATTTTCCATTCAGCATGCTGCTTTAAAATATTCCTTTACTCACTGCTACAGATGTTGCGAGGCCTGATAAGATCTCTGGTGCAGACATCAACTCAATCTGCCAAGAGGTAAGTGCTAAATAGAGGCCACCAGTTAATAAAAGTTGACTTTGTCTGTGTGGGTTGACAAATCTTCGACTCTACTTGTTTATAAAAGGCGTGACCAATCACATGATTCCTGTAATGTTTTAAACCCTTCCAGGATTTGGA
Source organism: Triturus cristatus (assembly GCF_964204655.1). NCBI lineage: Eukaryota > Metazoa > Chordata > Amphibia > Caudata > Salamandridae > Triturus > Triturus cristatus. The sequence goes on along the minus strand of NC_140590.1, from coordinate 206,299,268 downwards.
ACTCAGCTTGCATAGTGCACAAACAGATGCAGGATCACACAATGTACAGCAGAGACAGGGAGTTTCTGATACTCGTAGGATTCTTAGCTGGAACATTGCTGGCTCTACTAACAAACTGGTTATGAAGCTTTCTTTGAATTACTGTTGCAATTGTATGCCTGCAAGAAACTTGGGATACTGGTTCCAATTTTAATCTTGATGGTTTTCTTTCCTTTTCTATCCCAGCTACCCCATTCATCTCAATAGATGTCTATAGGTGGTCTCCTTATCATAGTCTTTCAAAATGGGACTTGTAAAGCCACCAAACTCAATACCAGCTCTCCAAACTTGGCTGCAGTCATGTTGTCATTTCCTAGCTCCCTCAGTTTGCTTCTAGTGAACTTTTATAATGCCTTTTCTCTGTATCGACCCCCATAGGCCCTTAAAAGAAAATATTTGATAGCTTGTCTAATTATATCTCTGATATGTCATTTTTGCTCGTGATTTTAACTTACACCCCTGTTCGCTAGGATGCTTTACTCACTATGAAGATGTGGTTCATTCTCCTCTTGAGACTGCATTTTTCTCACACTCCTGAGGGGAATCTTAAGAGTTCAATCATGGCTGAGCTTAATTTAGTGTCCACCTTTTCCTCTGAAGTTGAGAGTGTGAGAAAGTGCCATCTTTCTTGCATGGTATGCCCCCACTTTTTGCTAAATTGCTGAATGTACTTCGATTGAGTGTACCCTGGGTTCCTGCCAATCAGGTGCCCAGGGCCTATGTTCCTTCCTTAAACCACACAAACTCCAAATTGGCAAACCCTAGCCACATGTCGGCCCCTAGTAAATGGTACCCTAGGTACCCAGGGCCTTGTGACCAGGGAAGGCCTCTAAGGGCTGCAGCACTCATTGTGCCACCCTCAGAGGCCCTGTACCCTTACACACACACACTGCCCTTGCAGGCTGAGTGTCTGGGTGCAGGACAAAACAAAGAGTCGACATGGCACACATCACTGTGTACCATGCCCATCACCTACACTGCCAAGGCATATGTCAGCCACCCCTCTAGCTGGGTGCATTACGCCTATGGTGTGGGCACAGGAGCAGGAGCCCTGTGCCCCTACAGTACCCGGGTCCATTCCTGGGCACTGTAAGTGCAGTGCTGTCATCTAAGAATACATGGTGCTGAGAGCTTGTCAAACACGAGCTCCACAGCACCATATTGGCAACACTGAAGCCTGGGAAGTTTGGTATCAAACTTCTCAGCACATTGAACCCACACTGATGCCAGTGTAGGATTTAATGTACTAAGCACCCCAGAGGGCATCTTAGAAGATGCCCCCTTACAGCTAACTTGCAATCCACGTCTGCTCTGAGGCTGCCCAGGCTGCCACACAGCAGACACGTTGCTGGACCCCTGGGTGGGAGAGCCCCTGCTCTCCCGGGCCTGCAACAATGCACATCCTGGGTGAGGTGAGAAATCTCCTCCCCCAGGATGAGCAAAGGGAAGCTTCAAAGGCATGCCGCCAGTTGGAGTTTCCCCAGGCCACTGCAACCCCCCACTCTGGCGGGAAGCTTGGCCGGAAACCCCATACAAGGACAGGGGATGTGCCAGCCTGACCACCCCACCCCTCAGGTGGGGGAGGCGAGGTGAAGCACATCTCCGGGCTCTCGCCATCTTGAAGATGGGGGGCCCTACCCTATCAGGATTAGGCTACTGCCCCCTCCCACAGGAGAGAGGCAGGATAGGGGGTGTACCCACCCCAGGACAAGGACCCATTGGTCCCTGGCCTTCACCTACCTGTAACGCCCCTAAATCTAGTATTTAGGGGCCCCCTGAACCTTCCTTCCTTAGATTCCAGATAGAAAAACGACAAGAAGAGCAAGAAGAACAAAGACCTGCCCTGCAGCTGCTAAAAAGAGAAGAAGACACCAACTGCTTTGGCCCCAGCCCTACCGGCCTGTCGACTCTCGAACCTGCACCAGCGCGGCATCCCACGTGGCCAGCAACCTCACCAACCCCGGAGGACCTGGCTACCTTTTAGCTCTAAGCCCCTGGGACTCCCACGAGTAGAGGCTCTACTCAAGAAACCTACTTGCTATCCCTGGCACCAGCCCGGGACCGCGGACCCAACACACTCTGCACCAGCCAAGCCTGGCCAGTGCCGGAGTGGACAAAGACCCAGAGGACGACCCCACGGCGACTGTGACCCAGAGTCCGGCACCCAAGGACCCCCCTCGACATCCCGGAAGAAGCCTGCAGCCTCAGAACGAAGTGCCACCCCAGCCGCGATCAACCAGAGGGTAAGATTCCCGACGTCAAAAGGCACCCCTGCACCCGGCGCCCTGCGACCCCCTGTGCCCAATCCCGGGGTACCCACCTAACCTACAACTACCCAACTTACCTCTCGAAGTGGTGGTGGCACCTGAAACATCCTCGTCCCCGAGCCTGCAGCCTCTTTCCAAACCGGAACATTCCCATTGATTTCCATTGAGCGCCCTAAGGCTCAAAAGCACCCTGCACCCAGCCGCCCGAGTGGCCCTGGCAGTGCCCTCTCTACACTAACCTACTTCCCCACTTGCCCTGAGTAAGTGACCAGGAGCCCAGCTCCCACAGCCGCGTGGCTTGCCAGACAGCAGCCACCAACCAAGGCCCCCTATCCCTCATAGGATAACATTGGGCCCAACTCTCTCTGCACCCGGCCGTCCTGAAACCGCTGAGGGTGAACCAACTGTACCTACCTGACACTGGGGGACCCCTGAGTCCATGCCCGGAATTTCAACACTACCAGTCGAGTACTTACCCTTAAACCGCTAACTTCATTTTCCTCATAGGGTAACATTGACTGGCTTTTTCTTCAAAAATCTTCTAAGTGTGAACTTTTCAAAACTGCAAAAATTCACCAAAAATCAGCCAAGTGACAAAAACGAATTTACTCACCTGCTCCTAGGTGAGCTCCCAGTGCTGGATCTTGGTGCCCAGCCCTGACTCTGAAAAGTGTTCACAACTATACTTACTTCTAACTCATTTTTCTCCCATAGGAAACCATTGTCTGCTTTTCTGTGAAATTTCTTCTAAGTGTCTACTTTTGCAAATTTGAAATATTCTTTTAAAATCGTACCATTTCTGCAAACGAAATTACTTACCTGCTTTTGATAAGGACCCCAGTCCTGGGTCTAGGCACCCAGTCCTGGATTACTAAAGTAACGATAAAGTACTCTACCTGCAATTTGAATTTCTTGCCATAGAGATCCATTGAATGTTTTCTGTGAAATATTTTCTAAGTGCTAACTTTTGAAATAGCTAAATATTATTTAAAAATCATTACAGTTATTAAGTCGACTTTCATCACTTGATTCTGAATACTGACCCCAGGCTGGTTCTAGGAGCCAGACCTGGAATTCCAGAAGTAATCTGAAAAGTAATTTATTACAAATAACCTGAATTTACCATTGAGCTCAATGCATTGTTATGTTTAGGAAATAGGATTGTTTATTGCAACCAACTGTGACTGTTTACACAAATTTATTGCTTAAAACAAAAGTATTTATATTCAACCTCTCATTCTGAGAAAGTATATTTTTACCCCCTTTGTGGTTCTAAAAATAAAACAAGCATATATTTTATATATACAAATCATTGGCCTAGAGTTCAGTTATTGAGTGTGTGAAACCATTTGCTGACTGAGTGTGTACAATAAATGCTTTACACTGTCCTCTGGTACTGCCTTACTGCTCGACCAAGCTACCACTTTTGAGAGTAAGGTCATACCTAACTTTGACCTCTATCAGCCTCTGGGGGACTGTGGACTCTGTACACCCTGTACCTATTAGGGAACAGTATATACAGAGCCACTTTCTCACAGAGACCCAACATGATACATATACACCTACCCATGTTGGTAGAGATGCTGCTAGCATGATTGATCACTTTAGTTCCTCATCCATGGTTCACTTTCTTTTAAGCTCTAAGGGGGTTTGAGCCTGCCATAATCTCCTACAGTATGTTTTCTCTGGGACCCTAAAAAAGTTTTCCCTGTGTGCTCTATAACCGGCAGTGTTCTACCTCACTCACAGGAGCAGCACCTTAGATGGAATAGAGTGCTCCCAGATGCTTTTTATTTAAATCTTTTTAGAGCTTTCCAATCCAAGTTTGGTTTCTCTTTGAATTCTAACTCCCCTGTTGCTATTATCTTGAGTTCATTATCCTCTATAAGCTGCTACATTATCTCCCCTTTGATGTGCAATTATACTTAAGGTCCCTGAGCCTTCTTAAAGGTTTGATGCTAAATGTTCATGGGCACATTGTGTTGTGCTGGAGGCTGTTTAGACTGTTCCTAGAGCTGGTATGTGGGTTGCATCTTGTTGTACCTCGTACGAGAGAAGCTTAAAAGAACGTAAAAAGTTCCGATGTGAGGAGGCATGGGAACAGTTGGTGGGTGCTAGCAGGTTGCATTATAGTACAAATGTTTTAGAAATTGTTAATCGCCCAATTTTGAAACCCGCTGTTGAACCTTATTTAGTGTCCACCATTTTGCCTGAACTCTGAGTAAGCCATTTTGAGACTATTTATAATAAGCCATATTTTACACACGGAACCTGTAATTTTCCAGTGACCTGTGCCCTTGTTGATTTAATCACTTTTTTCCTGTAAGTAGGCCTGTGGCTTTATTCAGTCATCTCCTAATAAGGGCCCTGGACCCGATGGTTCCCATTGGATGTTTTTTAAATCAAATTTAGAACTCCGGTTCCTGTTGATCACTTTGTAACTTAATATGGTTGCTATACCGTCCATTCCAAAGTCAAGGTCTACATCTGTAATAGTTCCTGTTTTAAAAAAGCGTTATCGTACTGACCCCAGGTGTTATCGCCGCATCTCCTTGATTAATTTAGTGATCCCGGTTTTTGGCCAGACCTTTTTGAACAGGCTGATCGACTGGGCCATTGATAATAATATTCTATCTGATGTGCAATTCTATTCCAGGCCAGTAAACGGGACGGTTGACCAGTGCCTTAAATTATATCTCATTATTAACAAGCATACAGTGGCTTATAAAAGGGCTTTACACTTGGCTTTCATGGACCTGAGTATAGTATGTGAACGAGTCAACGGGGAGAAATTATGGGATATCCTGTTATGATTGTGGTGGTAGCCAATCTAGTTTTAGTATTGCGTGTCCTTCATTTGACCTGATCGGCTTCAATCTGATTTGGGCCATAGGGGGGATACACGGAGCATTTTAAATTAATTCGGGGGCTTTGCCAAGGTTGCATATTAACTCAGTTTATTTGATAGCCTCTATATTAACAACCTAGGGCAGGCACTTATTGCGGGTGGAACAGTTATGCCCCAGCTAGGACATTGTTCGACCTCTGGCTCTGTGCTGCTTTATGGAGATGAGGCCGTACTTATCTCAAAACCAGCTATGGGTTTTGAACATTTGCTCAAACCGTTTGTGCGATCTACAAATGTCATTTTATTTCAAATCAAGGCTATCCATAAATTGCACAGTTACTCCAAGGAGTGTCTCGGCGCTACCTAGCAGTTTCTCCGCACACTAAACCATAGACACTGAGGGCAACCTCCGATATCAAACAGCCATGTTTTAAAAGTCTTTCTGAAGATTAAAAGAGCAGGATTTGCTCTTAGTGACAGTGGAAGTTTATTCCAAGCCTTAGGTCCAAGATACGAAAAGGATCTGCCCCTGGATCTGGAACGGCAGATCTTGGGAATCCGGTAGCCTGCACCCTTATCGTGTAGCGCTTTATGCACTTGGACTAGTGTCTTGAACTGGATCCTCTTTCTCACGGGGAGCCAATTAAGTGCTCTCAACTGCGGGGATATGTGGGTCAATTGACACTCCTTAGCACACGTGACAATTTCAAATTAACAATATATGTAACGCGTTTCCACAAATACTAAACAAAATAATGCAAAAAGTATTGGTCTTGCTTCTTCTTTGTTGTTCACTTTATTTTGTGCAAGTCTTCTCAGTAATTCTCAACAGCCAACACGTGTTTCGTCGCTACAGGGGGATGTCGTCCCGCGACTTTCTTAAGGCTGTGTTTTTATAAAGAAAAACAAAGACCAGTATATGTATTGGGACAATACGCAATCCTATTGACGATAGACAATCCTTAACCATAAGTAGTGGGAAAGTCACCAGTCTAGTGTAGCTCATGCTTAAAGGTGAAGAAAAACAGTACAACTCTAATTAAAACCCAAATGCACAATAACACAGAAAATACCTCTGTGAAACAGTAGGTCTATGAACCTAATAGCGATGGAGAGAGCAATTAGGTGTGTCTAGGATAGTGTGTGTTGCTCCTAAATTTCCTCAGAAATAAGATAAATGAGAACCTATTAACGCAAACGTGAGACGTGAATCATTTAGGGTGTTAGAGGGGGTCTAGTGAAAATAATCATATGCGTTCACTGATTAAGTGAAAACTCGTGATGTGAGTAGGTGAAATTTGTGTGAAGAGTAAATTAGTCAAGGTTTATAACTACCTATATCTTGTATGTAAACTGAATCTGAAAACGTAAACAAATAGATTTGTGAAAGTCGTTTATGTTTATTCAGTATCCAATGTTCATGAGTTTAAAAACGTTACTAAACTCTAGAAAGAACCTACTTATTGAGCGGTGATAATTCCAAACCGCAAATGGTTTCAGGTGTGGTGGCGTCTGAATATCGAAAGCGTTTATCTGGTTCTTGTTTCTTCCAGGTTTAATCCTCTCAGTGCTGTAAAGTTATGAAATCTCTCATTACAGTTTGTTCAGTAGCGTGATTTCTTAGTTCTACCAAAATATAGACTGGCAGCAATCTTGCCGTTCTTTATTTAAAATGGGGGTTTACGAGCAAATGACGATTTAATGTGTATCATAACTCAGCTGTATGAACAAGTAAATTGGCAACAATCTTCGAAATCAGTAACTTTAACCCAAGCGGGAAGCCCCATATATAGCTATTACAGTATCCTGAAAGTAAAATGGATCTGCATAGTAGGGCCACAGTCGAAGCGATCTGCTTTTGGATTGACTATAATAAAATAAGATTAAGCTTAATACTCTCGATTATTGTCATTTCCTAGCCATATGTATGGAAAAATAAAAAGCCTTGTTTGCATTTTGAGTCTTGTGCCCCCCAGACAGAGATCTTGATGTCAAGCTTCTGCCGTGATATATAAATAAAAATAAACATTACGAATCCTGAGTCGTACTAACCGCTCTGCATAGTCTATGTTTCATACCTTATTCCACTCCGAGGAAGTCCTCCGTGAAGCCAACCTGTGATTACGATGCCGAGTGCGCTCGTACCAAGGATCCCCACACTGCTTTAAAAGCCGGAAATCTATCCTGTTTATTCACGTTGTACGTGAAATCAGTTCTTACTCTCATGGTGTGAACAGAGAGGAAGGACTTAACGTTCCATTCTATCCATAAATTGCACAGTTACTCCAAGGAGTGTCCCGGCGCTTCATAGCAGTTTCTCCGCACATTAAACCATAGACACTGAGGGCAACCTCCGATTTCAAACAGCCATGTTTTAAAAGTCTTTCTGAAGATTAAAAGAGCAGGATTTGCTCTTAGTGACAGAGGAAGTTTATTCCAAGCCTTGGGTCCAAGATACGAAAAGGATCTGCTCCTGGTTCTGGAACGGGAGATCTTGGGACTCCGGTAGGCTGCACCCTTATCGTGTAGCACTTTATGCACTTGGACTAGTGTCTTGAACTGAATCCTCTTTCTCATGGGGAACCAATGAAGTGCTCTCAACTGCGGGGATATGTGGGTCCTAGGGTCCAGGTTGATAATCAATATTGCGGCCACATTCTACACCACCTGTAGCCTATTCAACACATATTCTGGGATATGATTTGAGTACAAACTTCTCCAAATCACATTATGGTGATTGGCCCTAGGCTTAGCAAGTCTAGTAATTATCATATTAAGGGCCACACCGTTAGTGAAGTTACTACCTTTCCCTATCTAGGGGTTATATTTGATACTTACTTGACCTGGTCCCCGCTGGTTTCTGCCAGGTGCCACATGTTTACAAGAAGCATTGCTTCTGTTTTTGATTTTCGACCAGGTTAGTGCATATAACTATCAAGGTAATGCTCAACATCTATAAAGTAAAGAGTGTTCCTATCATTGCTTATGGTAGTGGTATTTGTCATCCCAAATTGTAGTTGAACAAGTATTTAACAACGCTTTTATGTCTCCCACAAAGCACTTCCTCGTATGTTATCCACTAGGAACTTAGGTTGTGGTTTTAGCTGATACTCTGCTGATGCGGCCCCTGCTTCTTTGGTTATGATTCTGGTTATGTCCCGGTGAAAGTTTTAATAGTTTAGTGATTAAGGACTATTTGGCCCTTGACCATATCTCCAGAATAGACTGGTTATAATATGTAAAGGACTACTGTAATAAGATGGCCCGACCTGAAATTTTCGACAACCCTGACATAATTGCCACAGGTGATTTTGCATGGATTAAGATGACTTTTATGGCCTAGAAAGAAAAAAGAGAGCGATTATCTGTTTTGATAAATCTTTTGTCAGAGCTCATTTGCTGCTCCAAACAGCTTCCTCTGTCGAATCGTAGATATCCTTTAACATGTTGAATCGCCATCACTTTCTCTTAACATGTTTTTTTATTTATTTAGGAGTTTTATATAACGTTGGCCAGACCCGAAGGTATCGGAGCGCTTTTCATCATGATCACTCGTAAGATACATAGACATACTAGTATATACAATGGCTCCAGACGTATCGTAGTAATATCGGCGTAGAGCGCACAATGTCACTTGCAGGGTATGTTATCACAGTAGTATGTACACTGCCTTGTCGTCAGAGAGAGCACAGTGACTCGTGACTGGATTGGCCCAGGAGGGGGGTGTAAGAAAGTGGGTTTCTGTTGCAGTAACCCCCCTTCCCGCCCCCCCCACCCCTTTTTTGCCTAATAGCTGATGCACTTTTCCTTGTTGTGCCCTGGGCTCATGCCAATCAGGTGCCCAGGGCCTGTGTTCCTTCCCTAAAAACTGCCTAACATTCAAAACCCAAATTGGCAAACCCTAGCCACATGTCAGCCCCTGGTAAATGGTACCCTTGTGACCAGGGAAGGCCTTTAAGGGCTGCAGCACTCATTGTGCCAACCTTAGAGACCCTGTACCCTAACACACACACACTGCTCTTGCAGGCTGAGTGTCTGGATACAAGACAAAACAGAGAGTCGACATGGCACACATCCCTGTGTGCCATGCCCACAACCTACACTGCCCTGGCATACATCAGCCACCCCTCTAGCTGGGTGCCCTATGCCAGTGGTGTGGGCACAGAGACAGGAGCCCTGTGCCCCTACAGTACCCAGGTCCATTCCTGGGTCCTGTAAGTGCAGTGCTGCCAGCTAAGAGTATATGGTGCTGGGAGCTTGTCAAACACGAACTCCACAGCACCATAATGGCAGCACTGTAGACTGAGAAGTTTGGTATCAAACTGCTCAGCACATTAAATCCACACTGATGCCAGTGTGTGATTTAATGTACCAAGCACCACAGAGGGCATCTTAGAGAGGCCCCCTGAAACCTAAACCTACAATCCACGTCTGTTCTGAGGCTGCCTAGGCTGCCACACAGACATGTTGCTGGACCCCTGGGTAGGAGAGCCCCTGCTCTCCTGGGTCTGCAACAATGCACATCCTGGGCGAGGTGCTAAATCTCCTCCCCCAGGATGGGGAGGGGGAAGCTTCAAAGGCATGCCGCCTCTGTGAGCTTCCCCAGGCCACTGCAACCCCCACTCTGGCGGGAAGCTTGGCCGGAAACCCCAAATAAGGACAGGGGATGTGCGGGCCTGCCAACCCCACCCTCTGGTGGGGGAGGCGAGGTGAAGCACATCTCCGGGCTCTCGCCATCTTGAAGATGGGAAGCCCTGCCCAATCAGGACTAGGCTCCTGCCCCCCTCCCACAGGAGAGAGGCAGGATAGGGGGTGTACCCACCCCAGGACAGGGACTCATTGGCCCCTGCCCTTCACCTACCTGTAACGCCCCTAAATCTAGTATTTAGGGGCACCCTGAACCTTCCTTCCCCAGATTCAAAACTACAAAGAAGAGCAAGAAGAAAGAACACCTGCCCTGCAGCTGCTAAAAAGAGAAAGACACCAACTGCTTTGGCCCCAGCCCTACCAGCCTGTTGAACCTCAAGCCTGCTCCTGCTCCAAACCCGGCATCTCTTGTGGCCAGCAACCTCACAAACCCCGGAGGACCTGGCTACCTTTTGGCTCTAAGCCCCTGGGACTCCCATGAGTAGAGGCTCTACTCAAAACCTACCTCTAATCCCTGGCAGCAGCCCGGAACCGCGAACCCAGCACACTCTGCACCAGCCAAGCCTGGCCAGTGCCGGAGTGGACAAAGACCACGAGGACGACCCCACGGCGACTGTGACCCAGAGTCCGGCACCCAAGGACCTCCCTCGACACTCCTGAAGAAGCCTGCAGCCTCAGACCAAGGTGCCCCCCCAACCGCGATCAACAGAGGGTAAGATTTCCCAACACCAAAAGGCACCCCTGCACGCGGCGCCGCACGGCCCCCTGTGCCCAATCCCGGGGTACCTACCTATCCTCCTACTACCCATATTACCTCTTGAAGTGGTGGTGGCACCTGAAGAATCCTCGTCCCCGAGCTTGCAGTCTTTTTCCAAACCAAAGATTTCCCATTGAAATCAATTGAGCGCCCGAAGGCTCAAAAGCACCCTGCACCCAGCCGCCCGAGTGGCCCTGGCAGTGAAACCTCTACACCTACCTACTTCCCAACTTGCCCTGAGTAAGTGACCAGGAGTCCAGCTCCCACAGCCGCGTGGCTTGCCAGTCAGCAGCCCCCAACCAAGGCCCCCCTATCCCTCATAGGACAACATTGGGCCTAACTCACTCTGCACCCGGCCACCCTAGAGTCGCTGAGGGTGAACCAACTGTACCTACCTGACCCTGGGGGACCCCTGTGTCTATGCCCAGAACCTCAACTCTGCCAGTCGAGTACTTACCTTTAAACCGATAACTCTATGTTCGAGGCATATGAGCTGCAGATTATACACTGTGCATAGATCGCCATCTGGTGTTGGGCCCGGATGTTTGCAGTTTGTTTTTCCTCTTGGAAAGTCTTTGGAAGTCACGAGGTCGGTGACTCCTCCTTTGGTTCGTATTGCGCATGGGCTTCGGCTCCATCCTCAGATTGTTTTTTTTCCGCCATCGGGCTCGGATGTAATACTTCGCGCTCCGGTTCCGAACTTTTCCAGTTCAGCGATCGACGCAATATCCTCGCTCATCGAGATCCTTCAGATAATAAATAATCTTAATCACCTTCTCTTCGGCACTTCTTCGATTCCTGTCGTCGACGGCGGCCTTTGGGCCTATTCCGGCTCCGGTCTCAGCTGATGGAAAGAACTCCCTTCAAGAAGTGCCCTCGATGTGGGTCCAAATTCCCCCACACCGATCTTCATGAGGTGTGCAACCTCTGCCTCTCCCCTGAACACGAGGCCCGAGACTGTCCCACCTGCAAGTCTTTTAGATCTAAAAAGACTATTCGATATCGAAGGGCCAGACGCAACATGGCGCACTCCTCGACCTCCGCTCCAGTCGACATCTTTGGGGACGACGTCGAAGCTCCGGGACAGCAGAACATCGAAGAAGAGGACGACTACCTCGTCAGTGCTTCCGAGGCCGACGACTCAGATGCGGAGGACATTACCCCGGCGCAGAGGGTCGTGAGTACTATACCCCCTCCCACGCCGATACCCAAAAAGGCTTCGGTCACGCCTTCGCCTTCGAGCCTAGGCAAGAGCAAGGATACTGCTTCTCACACCCCACCTTCGGGTCCGGTAAAGAAGCCTGTTAAGCCTTCCTGCAGCTCGGGCTCGAGCCAGCCTACCAGCGGTACCGAAAGACACCCTTCGGCACCGAAGAAAAAATCGGCCTCCACCTCCACACCGAGCCCAGCACCAAAGCCCTCGGTGTCGAAACCTGCCCTCTCGGTGCTGACCAAACATCATAAGGCCCTCGGCACCGACACTCCCGTGCCGAAGCCTCTTTCGGCACCGAACAACAAATCTGAGGTCCCGAAGAAGCACGGCTTAGACAAGCCTAAAAAGCTGTCGGCCCCGAAAACCTCAAGCCGACTGAACAACCAGTGTCGCTAGAACTTTTCACACCGGATCCTCTGCAAAAGACACTTACCAAGGATCCAAAAACTGCACATTTGACAGTCTTCAAAAAAGAGACACTTGGACAAACCATCTCCACCTCCAAAGAGGAAGGACACTGCTACCTCCCCTTTCAGAGTGCCTTCCCCACCTCCACCTTCTCCACCCCTACCTCATCCCTCTCCAACCCTGTCTCCAGACCAAGATGATCTAGGGGACCCTTACTATGATCCAGCAGATGTGCCTCAAGACCCCACCCCTACTGGATCTCCAGACCCATGGAATGACTATAACAATCCAGACATCCCAGATGTCCCACAGGATGACCTTTACCCATCTAGGCCATCCCCACCAGAAGATTCGTTAGGCTTTCACCACCTACTACAGAGGGCGGCACATTATCATGGGGTGGAGTTACATACTGACCCAGTGGAGGAAGATTTTCTCCTAGACACCTTCGATAATGCACATAGGTCTACTGCCATGCTACCTATGTTAAAGGGAGTAATCAAACATGCACCGGAGGTTTTTAAAGACCCAGTCAGGGCCAGGGTCCTAAACCCCCGTATAGAGAAATGCAAAGCTGCCCCCACAGATCCTTCATACATTAAAGGCCCTGCACCACTGGATTCCTTAGTGGTATCTACAGCTAGGAAGCGTTCAAATTCTCAGGCGTCAGGCGAAGCACCACCACCTGACAAAGAGTTCAAGCTCCTAGACGCGTCAGGGAAGCGCACTGCATCACAAGCCGCCAATATATGGCGTATCGCCAACACGCAAGCGCTATTGGCCAGATACGACCGGGTGCATTATGATGAGTTAGAGACCATCATGCACCATCTCCCTGAAAAATACAGAAATCGGGCTAATGAATTGATCCAAGAGGGAAAAACAATAACTAATACCTCTATACGCTGTGCCCTAGATGCGGCAGATACAGCCTCCAGGGCCATAAACACCAGTGTCCTTCTCCGTCGCCACGCCTGGCTAAGAGTTTCAGGTTTTAAACCTGAGGTACAAGCCTCCATATTGAACCACCCATTCGACCAACATCATTTATTTGGCCCAAAAGTTGACGAAGCCCTCCAAGATGAAGAAAGATACGGCGAAATCCATGGGAGCCCTACAGTCACACACTCCTAGGCGCTCTTTTCGCCGCTCTTCCTTTCGGGGCACGGGCAGGGGCTACTCCTCGGATAGTGCATCCACGTCCTACAAATCCCCTCCTGAATCTACCTTCACAAAGGGTTATCAAAGAGGCGGATACAGAGGTAATAATAATAATAAAGGCAGAGGCAAGACAAATACCGCCCGCTCTGCCACACCGCCTACCCAATGACTTTCCCCCGCTCCCTCCAGACCATTCCACTCCGGTCGGGGGCAGAATACAACATTTCCTTCACGTCTGGGAGACAATCACCTCAGACAGATGGGTGACCCAAATTATTCATTCAGGGTATTGCCTAGAATTAACATCTAGCCCCCCAAACATTCCACCCAGGCAACGCCCAATGTCTCAAGAACATGCCACGTTATTAAAACAGGAGGTAATCTCCCTCCTGCAAAAACAAGCCATAGAGCAGGTCCCCATCAATCAACAAAATTTAGGGGTCTACTCCCTGTACTTTCTGATTCCAAAGAGAGACGAGACTCTACGACCTATCCTAGATCTCCGACCTCTAAATACTTACATACATTCAGACCATTTTCACATGGTAACCCTTCAAATGTTCTTCCACTCCTCTCCCAGAACGACTTTCTCACCATTCTGGACTTGAAAGACGCATACTTTCACAATCCCAATACACCATGCTCACAGTAAGTACCTCAGATTTGTAGTGGACGGGCAACACTACCAGTTCAAGGTTCTCCCGTTCGGGGTAATAGCACCAAGGGTATTCACCAAGTGCCTAGCAGTAGTGGCGGCACACCTCAGAAGACAGCACATTCACGTCTTCCCATATTTGGACGACTGGCTAATAAAAGCCACATCCTACGAACAATGTGTGCAACACACCGCCGCTACAATCCAACTACTTCATCAGCTAAGTTTCACGGTGAACCACCAAAAGTCCCACCTGGTACCATCACACACAAAACAATACCTCGGTGTCACCATAGACACCTCAAAAGCCATAGCCTATCCCAATCCTGCCAGGAATGCAAATATACAGGCTCTGCGTCAAAAATTCATATGTCAACACTCTCTCCCAGCAAGGGTGTTTATGCAACTGATAGGGATGATGGCCTCTTGCATTTTCATAGTGCCCCATGCAAGACTCCAGATGCGTCCAATCCAAGAGTGTTTAGCGCGCCAGTGGAACCAGGCCCAGGGGCAACTGACAGATCTGGTGTTGGTAGACGGTCGCACCCATCACTCTCTGCAGTGGTGGAACACCACAAACCTTTCCAGAGGTCGACCGTTCCTGGACCCGGTTCCACAAATAATCCTAACAGACGCATCGTTCTCCGGCTGGGGAGCTCATCTGTTACATCTCACAGTACAGGGCACATGGACGCCGCAACAGAAGTTACTCCACATCAACCATCTGGAGTTACTGGCAATCTTCCTAGCCCTAAAATCCTTCCAGACACAGATTTCAGGCAAGGCAGTCCTCATTCGCACAGACATGACTGCCATGTACTACATTCAAAAACAGGGGGGCACACACTCTCCACAGCTCTCTCAATAAGCACAGAGAATATGGAGATGGGCAATTCCACAGAAAATCTTTCTCCTGGCCCAACACGTCCCAGGAGTCCAAAACACCGTGGCAGATCTGCTCAGCAGACAAACGCAACAGATTCACGAATGGGAACTTCACCCACAGGTTCTTCACCCGTTCTTTCAGAAGTGGGGGCATCCACACATAGACCTATTCGCCACCCACGACAACAAAAAATGCCCAAGCTTCGCCGCCAGATATCCACACCCATTGTCCAAAGGCAATGCGATATGGATGAACTGGTCGAACAAATTTGCCTACGCTTTTCCACCTCTCCCACTAATTCCATTAGTGGTGCGAAAGCTACAACAGCATTCCCTAACACTGATCCTAGTAGCTCCAACATGGGCCAGACAACCGTGGTACACCACACTGCTGGAACTCTCGGTAGTACCACACCAAAAGCTGCACCTCTCACCATGCCTCCTAACCCAGAACCATGGAGAGATCAGGCACCCGGACCCAGCTCAGCCTTGCGATCTGGCTCCTGAGGTCCTAGAATTCGGATACCTTAACCTTCCCCCTGATTGCATGAATATTATCAGGGAAGCTAGACGCCCTACTACTAGGGCATGCTATGCTGCAAAGTGGAAAAGATTTGTTGTTTACTGCCACAACAACACAATCAACCCTCTAAATGTGTCCATACAGCACATTATATGTTACTTGCTCCATCTACAAAGGTGTAACCTAGCATATACATCCATTCAGTTACACCTCGCAGCAATTGCTGCTTACTTACAAAACAGGCAGCACCTATCACTTTTCAGGGTGTCTGCCATCAAGGCCTTTATGGAAGGCCTCAAAAGAGTAATTCCACCCAGAGTGCCACCCTCACCTGTCTGGAACTTGAATATAGTTCTCACAAGGCTAATGGGACCCCTTTTCGAACCATTACATAAATCTGAGCTGCAATTTCTCACATGGAAAACAGCATTTCTAGTGGCCATCACTTCCCTTAGAAGGGTTAGTGAAATACAAGCACTTACTATACAGGAACCTTTTCTCCAAATGCATCAGAACAAGGTTGTACTCTGCACCAACCCAAAATTTCTACCCAAAGTCATTTCTCCATTCCATCTAAACCAGTCGGTAGAATTACCAGTCTTTTTCTCACAACCTCAAACCGTTGCGGAAAGGGCTTTACACACACTGGATGTTAAAAGAGCCTTACTTTACTACATCCAAAGAACACAACCTTTCAGAAAAACCAAACAGCTATTTGTCTCTTTCTCTCCACCACATAAAGGCAACCATATTTCTAAATCAGGGATAGCTAGGTGGATTGTAAAATGCATACAGATTTGCTACCACAAAGCAAAACGAACGCTATCTGTTCCCCCTAAAGCCCACTCTACAAGGAAGATAGGGGCTTCTATGGCTTTTCTAGGAAACATACCACTAGATGACATCTGCAAAGCAGCGACATGGTCAACACCGCACACTTTCACAAAACATTACGGTGTAGATGTGCAAACCAAGCAACAAGCTAGTGTGGGCCAGGCTGTACTAAAAACACTGTTCCAAACAACTGCAACGGATGCCGGTGGTCGCTGCTAGGGTTGGGTACTGCTATATAGTCTATGCACAGTGTATAATCTGCAGCTCATATGCCTCGAACGGAATATGCTACTTACCAGTATGCATCTGTTCTTGGCATGTAGAGCTGCAGATCTATACACGCCCACCCGCCTCCCCGGCTACCTGTATCCGTTCCAGTCTATCTCATTTAGATACAACACACATGGGTTTCTTTACTGTTATTACTAAGCTCCATCTTTCCCTGCTGGCGAAACAATCTGAGGATGGAGCCGAAGCCCATGCGCAATACGAACCAAAGGAGGAGTCACCGACCTCGTGACTTCCAAAGACTTTCCAAGAGGAAAAACAAACTGCAAACATCCGGGCCCAACACCAGATGGCGATCTATGCACAGTGTATAGATCTGCAGCTCTACATGTCAAGAACAGATGCATACTGGTAAGTAGCATATTCCTTTCGTCATAGGGTAACATAGACTGGCTTTTTCCTGAAATTTCTTCCAAGTGTGGACTTTTCAAATCTTAATATATTCACCAAAAATCAGCCGAGTAGCGAAAACTAAATAACTCACATGCTCTTAGGTGAGCTCCCAGTGCTGGATCTTGGTGCCCAGCACTAACTCTGAAAAATACTTACAACTGTACTTACCAGTAACCCAATTTTCTCCCATAGGAAATCATTGACTGTTTTTCTGTGAAATTTCGTCTAAGTGTCAATTTCTGCAATCTTTAAATATTCTTTAAAAATCGTATAATATCTGAAAACGTAATTACTTACCTGTTTTGGATAAAGATCCCAGTACTGAGTCTAGGTACCCAGTACTGGATTACAAAAGTAACGAGAATATACTATACCTGTAACTTGCATTTTCTGCCATAGGGAATCATTGACTTTTTTCTATGAAATATTTTCTGTCAACTTTTAAAATAGCTAAATATTGTTTAAAAATCATCACAGTAATTAAGTCGACTTTCATCACTTGATTCCAAGTACTGACCCAGGACTGAATCTAGGATCCAGTCCTGGAATTCCAAAAGTAATCCTAAAAGTAATCTGTGGCAAATAACATGAACCTTCCATTGAACTCAATGCATTATTGTGTTTAAAATAGTGTTGCCTATTCCAACCACTTGTAACTGTTTACAAAAGTCAATTGCGTATTGCAAAAGTATTTATAGAAAGCATCTCATTCTGAGAAAGTATATTTTAATTCCAATTGTTGGTTCTAAAATAAAACAAGCATATATTTTTTATATATAAACCATTGGCCTAGAGTTCAGTTATTGAGTGTGTGAGACCATTTGCTGACTGAGTGTGTACAACAAATGCTTTACACTGTCCTATGATACTGCCTTACTGCTCGACCAAGCTACCACTTTAGAGAGTAAGATTATATCTAACTTTAGCCTCTGTCAAACCCTTGGGGGTTGTGGACTCTGTACACCCTGTACCTATTAAGGAACAGTATATCTCACAGGGGGGTGTGGGGGAAGGGAGGGGGTATAGGGGAAAGTGAGGTAGAGTTGTCTTGTGAGCAGTTGTGGGCCTGCTTCAATGGATTGGTTAGCTATCCATACGGGGGAGATCGGTCGGGGAAGAGTTCTTTGAGTTGCCTTTTGAATTGTATGTAGGAGGTGTTGGTCCTGATGTGGAGTGGTATGGAGTTCCAAATTTTGGGAGCACTTCCTGTGAAGGATCGGGATGTTTTGTTTTGTTTGCGAGTTCTTGGAGGGATAAGGAGTAGGGTGTTGGTACTCCTTAGGCTTCTTGTCTCGTTTCAGATTAAATGTATTGCATCACCTGTTGGCAATTCCTCATGGTAGCCCTTATGAATGTGTTCTCTTACCATGCACTTGTGATTGTTTCTACACAGGACATCTTGCGCTTTGCTGTGGTTAGCCCAATTTATAGAAATCTTTTATTTTTCCTTTATTTGCTGGCAAGCAGTTTTTTTACGATCAACCTGCTTTGTTTTATTGTACGTTATTACCTGATGTGTATATATAGATATATGGTTTCATCAGGCTTGTTAGGTCTCGCCTACGCAGCGCTCATGAACTGCATAGGAGGGCCTTTAGCCATCGCCCTGCTCATTTTCATGCTTGTGGCGGCATCCACCTTGCGGAAGCGAGCAGGGGTGCGCCACAAGCACGAGTTCAGTGCTTGAAAATGAGCAGACTGCTCTCCCAAGCGCGCGCCTCTCTCCTCGCCCACACGTCTCGCCCACTCACTCGCTCTGCCCCCTCAGTCTTCTTTTTGCTCGTGCTTCTTGTTTCTTTTTCGTTTGCTGTATCGCCTTAGACTTTGCGTACACAGCTCGCCCATCCCCAGCCTTATCTTGTTTTCTTTTTACCCGGGCCCTCCTGCTGGCCTGCCACCTACATTTTCCTTCAGTGTTTTGTGCATTTGTAGATGATTGCTATGAACAAAACGTCAGTAGTGAAATGCTGTATTGGTGCCCTTTAGGTGCTCCTGAAATCACGTACACCAACCTGCCTGCATAATGTTACTGTGACGTGCATGAGTATGTGAGGACAGACGGCTGTTGCATGTCATGACACACGGAAGAGGCTACACGACACTTAGTTTAAAGACAACCGAACAGGCTGGTTTCTAATCTCACCACTGTAATGCATGACGCCATCTTTGCAGTCACATAGCTGCGAACTGCGGCTCGTCCACCACCACCCACTCCCCCCATCCTCCCCCCACCCAGTCATTAGTAAAGGACTCGGAGCTATGTGACACAAAACAGGTCTTTATATTGCCCGTGAGAGCAGCCCTGGAAAAATATTCGGATTCGGTGACATTAAGGAATATTCAGGTTCTGATATTCGCAGTTTTTTCTTTTTTCAGTTTATAAAATTCATATCTAATCAGACATGTTGGGTTTTAACACTGCTTCAACATTACAGACACATTCTTTGATATTAGTGGCCTCTTGCAGAAACTTCGGTCCCATGAGCTCATGGCCTTTTTTTAAGTGGCTTTGAAATCATCGCCTTATAGGAAACGCGGTCTATGTTAAGATACCCTATCAGTGGCTTCATCAAGTACAGCAACCCAGCTTCCAGACACCACAAGTTTGGCAGATAAATCACCGTAAAACTTCATATGAAAATCGACTTGATAATAATTTAAGAACTGGTTTCAAGAAATAACCACCATTGGCATAGCCGATAGGTCTCGCCTTTGGGACCTGCTGCATAACTAAATACTTATAAGGTCCCAAAGGCGAGACCTATTGGCTATGCCAATGCTTGTTTTTTATCTGGTGCTGTACGATTACGAAATGATTTATCTCCTGTATAATGTATTGAATGATTTTTATTGCTATTGTCTTTTATGGTTTTATTTTTTTAAATAAAAAAAAAGGATTGAGGCTTTTATGTGTGGGAACTGGCTTTGCTGTTGACTGTGCTCACAGTTTCCAAAATGTACAACTTTAAGCCAACTCTGAAAGCCATACCAATTCTTTTGCTGAATGTCTTCACAGCAATTAAGACCTCGACCTTTGCTTAGATGTATTGGCCTTGCGTGTTTTGATTGTGCCACCGTTCTATTTTCCCGTTCCTAGTTGCCTTAACGTCATTTACAATTTAAGTGATTTTTTTTTATTATATGCCTAGCTGTCCTGTTAATTACTATGTATGTTTTATGCCTATTGCTGCCACTATAGTCTAACGTATCGAGCAGGGTAGGCCATAGTGAACAATGAACTAGTTCGTGCACTTCAATCTCGGTATGCAACTAGAGTCCCTAAACATGATTTTTTGTCTTGTTGGCTTGTGCCACACAGACCTTCGTAACGTGGCACCTGTACAAATATTTCTTCTTTCTCCCATGGTTAATGATTTTTGAAACGCAACCCTTAACGCCCAAGCTCCACACTGACAATGTTGTCTGACAATAAAGGTATGCAGCCTATGTATCTAGCAACATTAGGTAATTTATGCATATCCTTTCTTCATGGTGCAAGCTGAATGACAGTCTTAATTTCTGCACTGCGGGACACCACTAGGCTTTCAGTTGAAACCTGAGGAGGAAGACGACCGTTAAATTTCAAACTCGCGTGTCACGGCAGTGAACAAATGGGAGAAGGACACACAATTGGCAACCAGGCAAGAAAACGAAACCCATGGGCGCTCAGCAAACAGTATAAGGCTGTAGTCTTATTGCAGTAATGTTGGTGCTCCCAAGAGAGGAGGGGTCAACTGCCAATTCCACCCCGATAGTCCCTTCAAAGAAGAGTGGAGAATCATCAAAAATCCTCCCCGAGCACGTGCAAATTAATAGATAGTCAAAACCAGTATCAGAATCTTGATTGTTCTTAGTCCACTTTTAATTCTTTGACATCTGTTCAGGGACACAATTTACTCCATGTCTGGTTTTCATTAATACAGTTCCATTCTTCAAATATTCAACTTGAGAGTGTAGATAAGTAAAGCAATTTCCTACAGCCAACATGTGTTTCATCGTGTGTTATCTCACACCTCTACTTCTACAGGGCTGAGTCCAACAAGATAATAATCAATTCAAGAGTTTTCCTCTATGGCATCCAGTAACGTTTGTGTGAACAACAGACAATGGTAGTCTGAAACCCCTCAGAGTATACTTACAGTGCGAATAATTATTTGGACCAATTTTGATGTGTGGACCGAACCTGTAAGTTTATTACGGAGGGGTTTCAGAATACCATTGTCTGTTCAAACAGATGTTACTGGATGCCATAGAGAAACTCTGGAATTGAATATTATCTTGTTGGCCTCACCCCTTAAGAAGTCGAGGTGTGAGATAACCTCACAGATGAGCACACTGAGGTTGCAGGCGGTGACTGGGAATCCAGTCTGGGCAAACCCAAGCTGGGAATCAACTCTGAAGGGTCTCGGGACCTCACTGGCAATGTGGGCCCACTTCGACTCAGGCTGGGGGAACAGGTGCAGTGGTACTTTCCGGCGTTGGGTTTTTGTAGATTCGGAGTCCTTGCAGTTCTTCCTGGGTGCATGCTGGGTGCAGGGGAGCAGTTCTGCTTGCTACTCCACGGGAGATCCTGGTTACTTCTTGAGGTGCTGGCAGTTCTCCCACGCTTTTGGAGGTAGAGCAGCTGCAGGATGAGTCGGATTTGGGAAGATTGGCAGGCAGGCCTGTAGGGTTGGCGTCCAGTCAGTTGCTGCGCCTCAGTTCTTGTTTATCACAGTTCTTTAGTGTCGTCCTCCTTCTCAGGTCTTTAGAATCTCCTAATTTTGCCATGACCAAGATGGCAGAATTTTCCTAAAGGGTGGCTCATCAAGCAGCTCACCTTAGGATTGTGACTGGCCTGGTAGAACACCTCGCCTCCCTGCATATCTAATTTACTCCAGTATTGGAACTTTCATAGATTCCCATAGCTTGTATCATTCCCCCGTCGTCGAAATGGGAGTCTCGGTATTCCAAATGACATAGCAGTAGGTACAAAAGAGAAAGGAAAAAAGGCCTAGGCCTCATTCCCTTTTGTAGCATATCTACCTCTTTTTGTAAAAGAGACCAAAACAAAGCAACAACCAATCAGATTAGCCTCACCCCACAGAACCTTCCTGAGAGAAGCTCAGAGCCTCAGATTTTCTACCGCACGTTGTGCTTAGGGAGTATCCTTTGAGCTCTGCTCACTTCAACTTTGTTGACTGCTTTTTTCAAAATATTTATCTTCCAACTTGTTGCTGTTTTCCTTCCGGAATGTCTGACAAGGAGAAGAAAGCCCTTTTCAAGCATTGTTCCACCTGTGGCAAAAAACGGCTTTATGTGGAAGACAGGTATCAGGATTGTATTTATTGCCTGTACCTGGAACCTAAGGCTGCGGAATGCAAGATCTGCCGCACCTTTTCTACAAAGACCCTTCAGGACTGTGAGGGTTGCCTTCTCACGTGGCTCCAGAAGATTAAGTCACGGAAGGGTGCTACATCCAGTGACAGTGAGGATTTTTCATCTGGCACCTCCTCTCGCAGGTCAGTGAAAAGGGGTAGGGGTTTCCCTTCGCCATCCTCTGACCGCCCTGCTAAGGCCTGAAAAAAGACCCCCCGTGAGTCTGAGAGACGGAGTCCGAGTAAATCTCCTCACCATGGTGCAAAAGAGAGGGAAGGACTTTCTACTGCCCCAGCAGTGGTGGTATCCACTGTGGCGTTCAAGAAGCCCTCTTCTCTATCTTCAGAGAGGTCAGCAAAGGACTCTAGGTCGACGACGCAGTTGAAGACTCCGTCGACAAAGGCTTCTAAACCTCAACTTAAAGTCCAGCCGTCTACGGGCTTGTCGATGGTGCCTTCTGTTCCAGCATTGACGTCCGCGACGACTGGAGTGTCGATACCAGCGTCTACGAGGGTGTCGACGACGGTGTTGATGACGGTGGTGGCGACGACGGTGTCGTCCACGAGAGCTCTGACGACGGCGGGAGTGTCGACGGTCTCGTCGACTGTGTAGACGTCACCCTCCTTCTTGATGTCATATCCGGTGTTGTACGTCTCAAGGAAATCGTAATCCTCTCCGTCGACGAGGTAGTCGTCGGAATAGTCGGCGTCGATAATGAAACCATCGTCGAAGTCGTCGTCGTCGGTAGCTGCACCGTCGACGACTGGATCGTCGACGGTGCAGCTACCGACGACGACGACTTCGACGATGGTTTCATTATCGACGCCGACTATTCCGACGACTACCTCGTCGACGGAGAGGATTACGATTTCCTTGAGACGTACAACACCGGATATGACATCAAGAAGGAGGGTGACCCCCTTGCCTCCTGCATTGTTGTTAGAAGAAGAAGACTCTGATGGGGATGATCAGGATTCTTGTGGTTATGCCCATAGTCCTTCCCCCAACTGCTGGTGAATTGTCAGGACACTAATTCAGAGGGCGACTACATGCCTGGGTACTCCTATCCACCATCCTATGGGCGTCAGGACAGCGCAGGCCAGGGTATGGTTGCGGTTCCTTCATCACTCCTGGCAGATCTCCAGGGCATGTTACATGATTATCGGAAGAGGTTTTCTCACGCTCCTCCTCCTCAGTCTTCGGCTTTGTCTGCAGTGCATACTGTGCCTACTCCATCGGCTCCTACTGAATTTTCTCCAGGGCAACCGCCTCAGGCGGTTTCTCAACTGCAAGTTTCCAGCCCGGGGTTGCCTCCAGTGATCCCGGTTGTTCCGGATGATTCCTCTGATGAGGATCAAGTTGTTGGCAACACGTCTAATCAGTGTGTTGAGTGGGAGGACTGTCATTCCAGATCCGGCTTCACCTACTCCTGATCCGGTGGATTCTCCCCCGGCAGATATTGGGGGTTTCCACAAGCTGATGGAAAGAGCCTCCAGTAGATTCCAGCTTCCTATGCCATCGGCCCCAGCGGAATGCTTCCTGTATGATTTTAAGGAGCCCTACGGGAAGGTGGTTCGATCAATTCCTATTGTTGGCCATCTTTGGGACGAGGGTTTGAAGGCTATGAGGAACCCGGCTACGGTGATTCCGGTTTTGCCGCGCCTCGAAAAGAAGTACAAGGCGCCTGAGGACAGTCCAACGTCCTTGATTGGACAGCCGAAGCCGGATTCGGTAATATCCCAGGCGGCGCAACGCAAGTCACGTAACTCTTCGGCACCACTCACCACCCCTCCGGATAAAGAAGGCAGGCGCCTTGATAATGCGGGGAAACATTTCTCCTCTATGGCCAGTCTTTTGGCAAGGGCAGCTAATGCATTGGCGATCCTTGGCAGGTGCGATCGCCAAATGTGGTGCGACCTTTCGCCTTACTTGGACCAACTTCCATCGGAGGCCAAGAAAATTCTTCAGGAGGGGGAGGCTACGTCTGCGGAAGTGATTGACTGCGCCATGGACATTGCCACTACATCTTTCCCTGCACTGGCAGGTGCGGCTGTTCTTCGTCGGCAGGGCTGGCTCCGGGTGACTTGGTTCCGACCGGAGGTTCAGAACAAGATCTTGGACCTCCCGTTTGATGGGGAGGCATTGTTTGGGAAACATGTCGATGTTGCCCTCAAGGACATTAAAAAAGATACGGAGACGGCGAGGTCTCTTGGCACTCTTCAGTATCGTAAAGTGCCTTTCCATGGGTCAGAGGGAAGAGTACCACGTCCTACAGAGGCTCGTACCAACAACAAAGGTACTCTTCTTATGGTTCGACACCCCAGTCGTGTTTCCCGCAGTACCAACAACGACAAGGCCAGTCCTCGTCTTTCTCTCGCTCAACCACTAGAGAGAAACAGGCTCGCCAGGGACGTGACTCCTCCAAGAGACAATAGCGGCGTTCTGGCTCTGCCTACTGTACCCTCCTCCCCGTTGACACCTGTGGGAGGCAGGGTGTCCCATTACCTCCACAACTGGACCCGGATAACATCGGACCGTTGGGTCCTCAACATCATTCGAGGTTCTTCATATGCCACCTTCCAAGCCCCCTGTCGCCATGCCTTCAAAACATCTGCGTCTCTTAAGGCTCGAAGTACATCAGATGCTCCTCAAGGGAGCAGTGGAACCGGTTCCCCTGTCTCAGAGGGGGGACGGTTTCTACTCCAGGTTTTTCCTGGTCCAGAAGACGCCGGAGAAATGGCGACCAATTTTAGATCTCAGGGAGCTCAACACCTATCTCATCTGTCAATCCTTTCGGATGGTGTCTCTCCAGGATATCTTGCGTCTCCTCAACCTGGGAGATTTCATGGCCACTCTCGATCTCGAGGATGCGTATTTTCACATCCCTATTCATCCAGCCCACAGGAGGTTTCTACGCTTCACAGTAGCCAAGAGCTACTTCCAATTCAGGGTGTTACCCTTTGGACTTCGTTCTGCCCCGAGAATCTTTACCAAGGCGCTGGCACCGGTAGCAGCTTTCCTCCGGAAGCCGCATTATCAAATCTTCCCCTACCTGGACGATTGGTTGCTGTAGGCTCTGTCCAGGCTCCTAGCGGAGGAAACAGTCGGGGCGTGTACAGCTCTGTTCAACAATCTGGGTCTGACTCTCAACAGAGAAGTCGTAGCTCTGTCCGTCCAAGAGGGCACGGTTCCTAGGTGCTATCTTGGACACGTCTCAACAAGGCTTCCCCAACCGTCGAAAGGCAAGAAAAGCTGAAATCCTTGGCACGTCTGTTGAGAAGAAGAAAGTGTCTTTCAGTACGCCGTTACAAATCCCTGCTAGGCGTGATCTCTTCATGCATCCCTCTTCATGCATCCCTCTGATACCCCATTGCAGATTACGGATGCGATCTCTTCAAGAGCAACTAGACATGCAGTGGCAACAAGTTCACGGCTCTTTCGACGACAAGGTGGTGATTACGGCGGCGATGAGGGACGCCGCCTTGTGGTGGACACAGGAGGAGAATTTGTCCTGCGGTCTATCCTTCGTAAGCAATCCCGCTCCTCATGTTGTCACAACAGATGCCTCGCTGGACGGCTGGGGTGCGGTGCTTCAGGACTTGCAGGTCAGCGGGCATTGGTTACCCAAGCACAGTCTCCTTCATATCAACCTCCTGGAACTCCGAGCGATCCGCCTGGCTCTTCAAGCATTTCTGCCGTGGTTGCAGGGTTCCGCGGTTCTCGTCCGCACGGACAATACCACGGCCATGCATTACATCAACAAAAAAGGGGGCACCAGGTCTCTTCCGTTGTCACAGGAGGCCCAGAGGATTTGGGAATGGGCGATCCTCCACGGAATATCTCACAGCGGAACACCTTCCAGGGGTCCTCAACGAAAAGGCGGACAGACTCAGCAGGCTTTCATCCATCAGCCACGAGTGGGAACTAAACCAGATGGTCTTGGAGTACATTTTTCGCCAGTGGGGAAAACCTTTGATAGATCTTTTTGCCACCCCGGAGAGTAGGGTCTGCTTTCTATGTTCACCCCCACTTTTTGCTTTTGCTTTACTGGTTTTCGACTTAGATGTGGCTGTGGGCCTGCTAATCAGACCCACAGCCCTGCTGTTCTCTCTAAATTGATACTATGTACTTTAGATGCATAACCCATTTGGATAGGATCACCTTATTGGCCCCTGTACAGTGTACCCTAGGTACCCAGGGCATAGGTGTACCCGAGGCCTACCAGGGGCTGCAGCATGTATTATGCCACCCCTGGCCTGGCCTTCCATTATGACACAACTGTCTGATCACTCAGCTGGGGCAAGGTCGTGTAATCACTCCTTGCTTAGGTGTAGTATTCCTATACCTATCTTACATATAGACATGTGTACCTATCAGCCACTCCTATGGCAGGCCTTAACAATCCTGGAGGCAGAGTGCTTGGTGACATGTGAGATGGTGCTCAAGCATGAGCTGAGCCTGTCTGCAGCTTTCGGAACCATGTCCTTATAGCTGTTCTATGACATAGCCTACCATACACTCTTAAAGTGCCTTATAATCTTAAACGGTTATGGTAACTATGGTTTGGCTTTATCAAAACATGTCGTGTAAGGTGTCTAACACTTTGGAATAATACCCTCATCCCATTTCTGGGGATGAGGATATTATCCCTCCCGTCTAGAGGGAGAAGACATGTTGAAACCTACTTACCCGGTTAAAGTTAACTAGAGCCCCAGCATCACAAAATGGATGCTGCTGCCACGACACAAGTCTGACCTCCTGCTGCTGGGAGTGATCCCGGCAAGGGAGGCTTGGACAATAGGTTTCCTGCCTTGGGAGGTGCGAGCACCACCCCAGACAGGCCTTAGTGTATTGGGGCAGGGAGGGATGAATGAAACGAGACACTGCCTGGGGCACACAAGGTGTCCCGTGCATAGTCTAGTTCAAACCGGTGCTGGGGCACACCAGCCCCAGTCCTGGCGCGAAACTGGACAAAGGGAAGGCGGTGTAACCACCCCCCTCCCAGGTCCCACTCATAAGGCGTGACCTAGCAGGTAACCCAGCCCCCCAGATTTGTATAAGAGTGGTAGCTGGGAGATTAGATTATCCTGAACCTGCAACTTGAACAGAAACTCTGGACCTTCGACATTCGACGAAAGAAGAAGACTGAAGAATCTCCCTTGTGGCCAAGGAGTGGCCACAAGGGAGACTCTCTTTGCTTTGCTGAAGTTCTACGAGGGACCGACTGCAGAGCCCGACCAGAGCCTTGACTTCCAGACTTTTCCGACCCTGATCCACATCCACAGCCGAGCTGAGATCCGTGGAGGCGACGAGAGACGTGAGACCGGCTACCTGGGAAAAGTGGCGAGTATCTTCCAGCGCAGCTTCTGAGGCACCCTCGAAGTTGTGCACCGGGGATTGAGAAACCCCAAGCACCATCTGCACCGAAGATCAGCCCCCCACACTCCACGAGTCCTGCGTGGGGCCCTTCTGCATTTTCCTGCTTGCCGCGTCTGTCCGGTTGCTTGCCCGTTGGCTAGCGGCCTCTTTGACGACACACCTTGAAATCTTCACTGCTGGTTTGGCTCCTTCAGACTGGCTCCCGCTTCTTTGCAAAAGAGAAGCACCCCAGACCTTCCTGGTCTGCACCAGAAGCAAGTCCTCCGTTCTTCGTGGGTTCCGCTTGCCAAGGCTTGGTGAGTCCTAGTTCGACCACGCCGCCGCCGACAGCAAGAGCCTTCGTGGGACAGCTCGCCTCCTGGTCCTGGTCGTCCTCGACGCCTCCTGGTACCTGTGGCTGCAGCGACAAGCTTCACCCTTCACCTGCAATCTTCGCGACATCGCCTGGTTCCTTCCTGGTTCCACGTGGTCACTGGCTAGTGACCTTGACTCTGTCCCTTCTGCTTGCAGGTACCCTTCCTTCTTGATCCCGGCCTTGGGATCCACCGGACACTCTGCCCTGACTGCCTGTCAGCAACTTTCCTTCAGGCATCCATAGAAGTCCACGACGAAACCCGACGCAAGTTCACACCTATGCACCCGCAGCCCGTGGGCTAGGTAACTTGGGTACTTCGGTGCTCACAAGGGTATTGACTATCCTAGGGTCTAGTTTCCGAGTCTCGACTCTATAGCTGCTTCAGAAGTGTTTTTAAACTGCTTATTTCAGAACTGTACTATTTCTATCGACTATACGCATTACGCGTGAGTGTTTCCACTCTGCACCTGAATCCCGTGGGCCTCCCACTTCCTAACTGTTGGTAGTGTAGTGTAGCCCCAGCGATGGCCTAGGCCTATCCTATTTCCGTGACAGTGGACCTTATACCACTTCTTTAGTATATGGTTTGCGTGGCCCCTAGGGCCTAACTGTATTACTTACCTGTGTGACTTAATGTATGCTTAAATAAGACTGTGTTGTACTTACCTCGAATCTCATAAAGAGTGCGGAGGGTTTGACTAGAATAAATACACTTTATTTTATATATATCTGTTGTGGTGTCCTTTCATTTGGTATTCAAGGGATTATATATGGTATCACAGCTGGCTTCACATGCCATTCAGAGTTTAGCCTAAGACTGCTCTTGTCCATGCTACCACTAGGATAGCTGGTCTATAAGGTTGACTTTACAATCAATCACCATAAGGGTTGTTTGGACTGATATAAAGTGTACACTAGAATTAGTGACCTCATACATCAGGCCAACTTCTCACACCCGGAAAACCGGAAATGCCAGTCTTACGCAAGCAAAGTTCACCATCGCGGATCACTGGGGAATGTGCTTTCGATAGCTTGGTCAAGCGCATTTGTGTACGCTTTCCCCCCATTCCGTTAATACCGAGGATACTCAAGAAGATCAAGGCGGAACCATGCAAAATGATCTTTATAGCCCCGGCATGGCCGAGGCAGTTTTGGTTCACGGAGCTTCACCTTCTTTCTCTGGTCCCTCCTCGTCCTCTACGTACTATTCCGGATCTTCTCACAATGTCCCAGGGCCAGATCTGGCATCCGGATCCTCGTTCCTTGCACCTCTCAGCATGGCTCCTGAGCAGCGAGAGTTCCTAGATCTTCCTCTCTCGAACAAATTAAGGGATGTTCTCTCTCAGGCTAGAGCCCCTTCCACTAACCAGACTTACTGTCTCAAATGGAAACGCTTTTGCATCTGGTGCCATCAGCAAGGTGTGGATCCCTTTTTGTCTCAGCCTCATCAAGTTCTTACTTATTTCCTGTCCTTGGCTAAGGCAGGTTTGGCTCATTCCTCAATAACGGTGCACTTGGCTGCAGTTTCTCGCTTCAGACGCACTGCCTCTGGACCGTCTCTTTGGTCCTCTAGAATTGTCAAGCAATTTCTCAAGGGACTGTTTCGAGTTTATCCTTCCGTGAGGCCTCCACCTCCCACATGGCATTTGAACTTGGTTCTCACCCAGCTGATGAAGCCTCCTTTTGAACCGGTTCATCGAGCGGATCTGAAGTTCCTCTCATGGAAATTGGCACTCCTTCTTGCTCTCACGTCAGCATGGCGTATTGGGGAATTGCAAGCTCTTACAATTCAGACACCTTTCCTCCAATTCAAAAGGAATACTGTCATTCTGCGGACTAATCCAAAGTTCATACCAAAGGTGCCTTCGGACTTTCATTTAAATGAGCCAGTGATTCTCAAGGCTTTCTTTCCTCAACCGTCTACACCGGCGGAAAGGGCACTTCATTCGCTGGATGTGCAGCGGTGCTTGAAATTTTATATGGACCGTACTAAAGCCTTTAGAAAATCTTCGCAATTGTTCGTTGCATTCAGTGCTCCCCGCAAAGGGTTACCCCTGTCCAAGCAGGGTATTGCTAGATGGATCTCCAGTGCTATACAGTTCTGTCATTCTGCAGCGGACAAGCCTCTAGGGGCAGAATTAGAGCACACTCAACGAGGTCCATGGCTTCTTCTACGGCTCTTTGCGGGGGTCCAGATTAAAGACCTCTGCAGAGCTGAGACTTGGAGCAGCGTGCACACCTTTGCAAGACATTACTGTCTGGAGACCTTGGCACAGGAAGACACGGCTGTGGGCCAGGCAGTCCTGAGGAACCTCTTCCATTGAGTGGTGAGCTTTCCTTCCTTCCCTCCTTCCTTTGTATGGTTCTTGCACATTTTGCTATGTACTTTTCTTATGTGATTGCATGGTACTTGTATGTTTACAAAAAAATTTAAAATAAATTTAAAAAAAAGAGCAAAGTACGGTGATAGTTTTAGACAATGAGATGTCTCAGGGAGGCAAAATGTGTTTCTTACTGCTAGCTACTCTGATACAAGCTATGGGAATCTATGAAAGTTCCAATACTGGAGTAAGAAACAAGTTACTTACCTGTAACTTTGGTTCTCCAGTATTGGTAACTTTCATAGATTCCCATGCGCCCACCCTCCTCCCCTGGGAAAGCTCAGCCCTCAGCAGGTTTGGTTGTATGTTACACAACGGCTACGAAAATCTGAGGCTCTGAGCTTCTCTCTTGAAGGTTCTGTGGGGTGAGGCTAATCTGATTGGTTGTTGCTTTGTTTTGGTCTCTTTTACAAAAAGAGATAGATATGCTACAAAAGGGAATGAGGCCTCGGCCTTTTTTCTTTCTCTTTTGTACCTACTGCTATGTTATTTGGAATACCGAGACTCCCATTCCGACGACGGGGAATCATACAAGCTATGGGAATCTATGAAAGTTACCAATACTGGAGAACCAAAGTTACAGGTAAGTAACTTGTTTCTTCCCTCCTGTCCTGGTGCCAAATGGGCCCAGGGCTGGAGGTTGGCATTTCCCCTGTCTGGGGAAGCCATAATCACATATCAAAGGCGGCAGAGCCCTTGAAGCCTTCTGCCTTGATGTGCTGATTACTGAGCCATCCTGCTTGGAGTAGGTGACACCACCTCTGGCTAGAACAGGCATTGTTTCTGCCCGCCAAGAGCATAGGTTCTCACCTGTAGGGTGTCGGAAACCCATCTGTGGTGGCAGGCTGGTCTACACCAGTCAGCCAGCACACTAGAGGTGGTAGGATTTTCAGGAGGCTCCTCTAAGGTGGCCTCTCGGTACATGCATCAGTAAGTCCACCTTTGAAATTAGTGTGGGTGTATTAATACAAGATGTTCGATACCAAACACCATAGATTTCAGTGATAGCTGGTAAACACTTTTTTTTTTTACCAGTGTCCAGCACATGTCCTTAAAATAGTTTTCTTGTTCACTTGTGACAGGTATGAATTTGCATAGACATGTCATGTATATCTGCTTATGCTGCTATGTCCACACATGTAGTATAGTGCATCCTGCCTTAGTGCTGTAAGGCCTGCTAGGGATGGTGGGGGGGGCTTACTGCATATAATTGTCTGTAGGCATTGGTCACAGGAGGTGTGACCTGTAGTGTTTTATCTGCGCCAAGACACGCAGCCTGGAATGCCAGTCTGCTTGGGTTAGGGTGGCACAGTACATGCTGTGGCCCTTAGGGACCCTCTTTAGCACCCATGCCCTCCCTGGGTACTTGTGATACCATTTGCTTAGGACTTACAGTGGTCCTAAAGGTATGGTCAATTGGGGAACTATTGTTCAATTGTACAGTTTTAGGGACAGAGATCTGGCACTTGGGACCTGATTAGCAGTAACCCAAGGCACTTTGTCAAAATTCCATCAAATACCAGGCAAAAAGTGGGGGTGAGGGGTGACCATGTGAAAAAAGGGCACTTTTCTACAGTCAACCCCACAGAAGGTATGATCGACCAGGATGAGCAGAAGCAGCACACCATGCAGCTGAGGGCACATTTCTTGCTCCTGTGAACTTGTACATTATGCCCGAGTGGTTTATGCTGCTGCAAGTCTTGAAATTTGGGACGAACTGGACTGCACTGCTGAATCTGAACTGTGCCGCCATCAAAAAATAACCTGCATTGAACTCTCAATTCACTCCCTGACTCACCCAAAGTCCAGAGGCACTCCTATGACCAGCTGTTGACCATCAGCTACACCAGACCCTGCCTGCAAAAACAGGCACAGGGTGGAGGCTTCAACTGCTGCCTCGGAGTATGGAACCAAAGCACACGGAGCCAGAAGGTTTCCGCCCATGACTGCTCTTTCAAAGAGCATGCATTTCTGAGATATGAACATTTGGACTAGACTGTTTTGAATGAGAGCACAAACTCTAAAAGAGCAGGGTAGCACTGCATCTGTGCCTGGAACCTGCCACTTCATATCTAATCCCAATTTTAGGAGACCGAGACGAGCAGGGAGGGTAAAGGGCTGAACCCTGATGCCGGAGTACAGTGGTGCAGCAGCAGGTTTCAACCTGCATTTTCTAGTGCATACCATTTCGTTTTTTGAGTTGTAATACAATACTCTCTGCCACTGAGAATCAAGTTCTGAAGGAGTTGTACCTCTCCCAGTTTGCAGAGCCATAGTAGAATGGGCCTCAGAATATCAGAGGCAAATGATCCCAACGTCCATGGCTGAGGTCCGCGAGCCCCTGTTTGCCCTGCAGCCCACTGAATGCGGTCTAGCAAGTTTGCAAAATAGTTTTTCTGCCACAGTGATGCAGAAACTTGCTCTAAAACTGTAGTGAATGCCAGTAAGCAGCTTTATCAAGAAAAGTTGTGAAATTCAGGCTTTGTTATCAAGGAACAGCTATGAAATTGTAGAGGGATGATGCTGTTCTGAAGGTGAACCCATGGTTTATCCCTAAAGTGCCCTTGGAATTCCATTTTAAACAACACATTCTGATTCCCCCACTTTTTCTCCAACCAGCAGTCGGCAGGGTTGGTGTGGTCTAATTTACATGCATCCCCACCTCCTTCCTTTTTCACAAGGTGCTTCATGACTGTTTGTGTTCTTAATTTCTGAATTATAGAAGCCTTGAAGACTAAGTGGAGCGCAGAGGCCTTTCCACCTTATTGGCTCCATCCTGGGCCATATAGTAAGATAGATCAGTTACATAAAGTGAAATGTTATACGTTTTTTTTAGTTCTGCTTTCCCGAATGATTGTGGTGAATAATCGAACTGTGATGTTATAAAAATTGTCATTCTGCAGAACTGCAGTTGCAGCTAACTTTTCTTTCCGTTTGGTTCAAGCACATGTCCATGCAGCTCATTCATTCTTCTTAGCCACTTAACATGATTAGCACGTGTATTACTCTTTGCTGCTGCAAAGGTGACACTCTTGGATTAGGAGATGTCCTTAAATATATGTCTAGCATGATCGTCAACCAAAGTGTGGCAGCGGTGTGATTGGAGCCATGAAACTGAGCTGTCTTTCTGTATCCCTAGGGCGGTATGCTGGCAGTCCGGGAGAACCGGTACATCGTCCTGTCCAAGGATTTTGAGAAGGCCTACAAAACAGTCATAAAGAAGGACGAACAGGAGCATGAGTTCTACAAATAAAGACTGCTCTGTTTCAACTGCTCCCCCTTTCTTTCTCTTACCCGGGAACCTTGCCAAGCTGAGGCTTTCATTGTACCCTCCCACCTCTCTAGATTGAAGTGTGAATAAAATGTTCATGTAATTTTAGTTGTTTGGACCGATAAAGAAGAGTTTAATAAAAATTAAGTGGACCATTCTGTTAATAATGTTTTAGGTCGAGCATTCGAGACCTATTGTTATTTCTTAGGTCGGGTTAAAGACTTCCCCCAGCTTTTGATTTGTTTGTTTAAGTGTCCCTCAAAAATCCTTGCTTGCCAGTGGTCAGTCCTGCCTCTTTGTCCCTCCTTTCTCTCTTCTGTTCCTCCCTGGCAGCATGGTATAAGTACTGTCTCATTACGCAATGGTTTTACATCTGTTCTCTGGGGGACTATTTATTTTCTTGGTTTCCTGCTCTGTTACTGTTTGCCTGTGTTCAGCTTTGGTGGCATAGCTGTTTAGATTTAACTGTATAATTTCTCCCTCCCACCTCCACTTAATGCTACAGTTGAGTCAGTGCTGCCTCCCACGCAGCGCCTCCCACTTCATTGGTTTTATTTTTTTTAACTTTTCTGCAATTTTCCATGTCGATAGGCAATTGGGCTTTTGTTTTGTAGGATATGGCTTTGTTTGGGCTTCTTTTGAAGGGGGATTGGGTTTGTTTTGTTTTCCTTGACTCAATTTAGTAAGGCACAAAACACTAGCCATATACTTTAACAAATAACAAAAAAACGTATATTTGGGCATTGTTCGTCCTTTTTTAAAACGATGCAGCAGCCTTAGTGCTCGGTGTGAAGATGGTGCAGTCCTGCTCTGCCTTTAATTGTGGGAACAGGTACAACGAGGAGACGCCCATCTTTTATCACAAGTAAGAAAATATTCTTGCTCTTGCGCTTTTAGCGCAGCACTGTTTACTTTCTTGTTATGGTTAATATTTATTAGGATGTGTCTGCATTTTCATGTCTTAATTTATGATTTGAGACTATTTTGCTGCCTTAATCTAGCTCACTCCAACATGGCCGCCCTTGTCCATGTTCTTTACTTTACTTTTTTTCCATTGTGCACGCATGCGCTGTATTTTCACTAATCACCTTTGCCTCTTTTACTTTACTGGATTCATTCTGGCGTTCGTAGTCCTGACGCCACGCTCACTGACAAGTGCTGCCCTGCGTTCTACATTGAAAGTCTCTGTGAGGGTTCTCCTTACAATTAATCAGCATGCCACGTTTCAGGTTGGCGAGTTTATATTCTTATTCTATCAGGTGTATAAAGCGATGGAATGGCTCAAGTGGAAAACAACTCTCTTGGTGTTAGCAGGCACGCAGGTTTTTTGTTACCTGTTTTCTTTTAATAACAGTATTTCCTCGGCACTCTACGTGTAATTTGCACTAACAGAAAATTAGACGGGACGTGAAAAATAACAAAGTCTGGAAACTTGTCAGCCGGTTTCATGGAGATGGCGTGACTAAGAGTTGAATAGGTCAGTGGAAACAGAACACCCTGTCAGCCCTGCATCCTCTTTGTATGCACTGCAAACAAACCGACAGGGACACACTTTCATAAGGCTGGAATACATGTTATCGTTTGTGTTATCACTGCCTTCCTCCCCCAAACCTGCACGCATTGCTTTCCCCTTCCACACTAGAATGTTGCAGACTCGTGGAAGAAACGAGCAGCATAAAATAAAGAGTTCAGATTGCATGAATCTTGGCACGTCTGGATTACATGCACATTAAACGGAATCTGAGCAAAATTTGCCTTGAACGCACATTCTGATCAAGTACGGACAATAAGGGGCATTCTTCGCCTGCCACACACCCTGGCACCAGATGTAGTCTGTTGGCTGTTCTTATGCGCATTCTGAACAATGCACAGGAAGAGCTCAGTGGTGACAGGCACTCCAGAGCCACTGACTCAAGTTATATTCAGAGTTCCACACGTAATCTATGTGCCTACCCTAACCTTGACCGCGGTTAATGTTATTCTCAAGCAATATCGAATGAAAGTATCTCTTGGAAAGTACTTAAAAAAAAAAAAAAAAATTGGTAGCAGTCAAGTTTTTCACCCACATCAGAATGGCACAGAGCACAACAAGATTGTGTAGAAATCAAAGAATTGAGCGTTTTTTCTGTGTCTTTTAATCTTGCAGGGTGAGCTAATAAGTGGAGACAACCAGACCGCATTACCAGCAATGTACACTCCTGCTTGTGCAAAAACAGTGTCTCCGTATAGATTAATGTGAACACATTTATATTTACAACATTCAAATACTTATATGCTTAAACCCACTTTCTTAAGACCTTGTAGTCCCAGCTATCTTTAAACAGAGCATACTTGTGTCATGCTCCTCTGTTGCAGCTACATGAACCATATCCATCATCTGCCATGACTGCCTACATAAAGTGCATGCCTGTGATTGACCTCTGGTGTCCATAAGTGGGCTCCAAGTAGTGTT
Organism: Triturus cristatus; assembly: GCF_964204655.1. Taxonomy (NCBI): domain Eukaryota; kingdom Metazoa; phylum Chordata; class Amphibia; order Caudata; family Salamandridae; genus Triturus; species Triturus cristatus. The sequence goes on along the minus strand of NC_140590.1, from coordinate 206,263,154 downwards.
TGCCATGATTGCGTTTACTTTGCTTAGTTACTTGAACATAACCATAGCGTTACTGTACAATTGCTATTAAAAGCTTATAATATGGTATGGTGTGCACTTTTTTCTTTATTCAGGCCACCCCAACAAAAAAAAAAATCATTGCCATTTACAATGCCAATAGCTCCAACTCCAGCAAATGCGAGACCTATTGCATTGCAAATGCTTGTTTTAATTAGGTTGCAATCAAGGTCTGTTGTAGAGAAAGGCTTTTAAATTGTTTTATTTTATTGAAGTTTGAACCCTACAAGACTCTGAAGGCTATCATGACGCTGCACAACTTTAACTTTTCAAATCTGGTTCAGATTTTCCAATCATGGGGTCATACGTAAATGGCCCGACCCATCTTCCCTGTGTTGTCAACCTTAGGTGCCTATAGAAAAAGCCAAGTGGTTGTAGTGACATTTTCAGATCGATCTGCATGGGTGGAATTGCTCTATCTAGGGTATTTCTTGTCCAGCTTGGGTTTCTAAAATAATAATTGTAAAATCTTCTTTAAGAGTCTTTTGTAGGGGGCCAATCCGGCTCACTCTTCGTGTTAAAAGTATCTGGTCAGCTCCTGCCACCGGGTATCCACAATTCTTAAGTCAGTGTACCGCTCTGTTCTTTAGGGTGTCATGGGTTTCCTTCTGACCTGGATGCAAGGGAGGGTGGGGGGCTTTAACCATGATTGTCAATGTGGACAGCATTCAGGTGGTACGTTTATAGATCCATCAACTCCTCCCTCGTATGCCACATTATCTCTCCTCTGTGTATAATTTTGGGGGGTTTCTGGGTCGGATCTGTCCCTTCGAACTTGCTGGACTTTGTCGTCTCGTTGTCTTAGGGTAATGTTATTTGCGGGCTCAGTTCTCCTGTTTTTATACCCTGCATTTACTGAATCGTTGGATCCCCCAGCTAGTTCTCTACTTGTCACCTTACTTGTTACCTTATCAGTCACATAATGCACCATTAGTACCCCCAAAAAACTGTTCCTAATAAATCTATGTTAAAAGTTTTATATAATGTGAACTAGACCTACAAAGTTGATGGTGCTCCTTACAAATAGTCTTTTTGCAAAAAGAAGAGTGCAGACGTAAGTCTATCGCTATAGCAGTGGTTCTCAAAGTAAAGGCTATGGGCTGCTGACGCCCGGCACACCACCTCTTACAGCCCACAGGTCTTCATCCGACCCCCCTGGTAAGCCAAGAGTTGCAGCAGAGAAGGCTGCTCGAGTGCCGTTTTCTTGGTTGCTGGTGTTAGCCAAGCAAAAACGTTTCGTCATTCTGGGCTTGCTTTCTTTAGTTAGTGAAGCTTATTTTATGAGCAGGGTGGACCTTCTCTTGAAGCAAGCTGAATGACTGTAAAAACAAAGGCCAAAAACAACAAATAACGATGTTCTAAGGGTATATTTTGTGCTATTTTGATAATACATTTATGAGACATATTCGCGTTGGCAATGATTTTTAGCCATGCTGTATATGCAGCATCGCTGCAAAAAAAGTAAAAAGAAAGACTGACATGGCAGTTGTCATTTTGTAGGCAAGCTCTAACAGGGCAAGCATCCATAAGTGAGCATTTTTTTCTTTTTCTTTACAAATCCCAGACGGAATAGTAAATAAAGTTTGTATGACATGTACTTTTTTTTGGTATTGCGCTGATGTGCTTTTTCAAAACGGGGCTTATGTTTGATATGGGGCATACCACTGCATAAATGTAGCTCTCTGGCACAACCCAAACTGTACTTTATGACCCTCGTGAAACTGTTTGTGAGTACCCATGCTTTTGACTGAGATGTAGACCAGAATGGAGATAAACCCATGCAGTTTATATACATGTTCAGCAAAATGGACTAGTGGCTAACGGATCAAGCCTGTTGCGAGCTTGAGGAAGACAACTGAATCTACAGCCATCCCATAGGGTGAAATGCTGTCGTAACAGTAGGGTTTTTATTTAATTTCTACATTTTACGTAGCTAAAGTCGTTATTCAACATTAACTGGCCTGATAAGCTAGCCTAAAGACCTAAGATACCCAGACCTTTGAAAAAATGAAAAGAAAAGAGCATAGCTCTGGGTGATTGTAGTATTGTTTCTGATTACTTTGTATGAAAATAGTAAGCAATTGAATGATGAACTCTTTTCTTGATTCTTTTTTCATAACTCAAAAGTTACTTATTTAGGAGCCTCTGAAAGATTAAAGAAATCCTTTGTCATTCTTGCCTAGATTAGGATGTTATCTGCCGGTTACAAACTGATTTGTGAATCAGGTGTGTTATCCAGTCAAGCTGACTTTTTTGGGGTTGGAATTTGTAGCCTGCTAGTTCAATTCAATATAAGCTTTGTTCTGTATGTACAGACAACCCTAAAAGCAGTTACAGATTTAAAATACAATTTTAAAAACATTTCCAGCCATATGTAAAATATTCCATCTCAAAATATATGTTGATCAGTTATCAGAGCTAGACCCGTGACCCTCGGTCAGTGATCAGCTCTTCTCCAGCAGCTCCGTGTGTCTGCGCTCAGTCGCCGGTCCCACCCAGGCAGGGTTCGAGACCTCTCCCTGCTGGGTCCTGCACCTGTAATTCTTTTTGGTTTCTGGCTTACTTTGCTTATTATTGCTTATTGCGCCTGTAATTCTTTTGGGTTCTTGCTTACTTTGCTTATTTCGCGTATTTTTCCCTGCATTCTCCTAGTTGCCCGGACGCTGGTACTGCATCTGTTTTTCCCGCCCGCTCCCGCCTCCACGCCCCTCCCCTACTTAAATGATAACCGCTGCGCAGTCGCGCTGCTGGCGCGCCTAAGGCAACCCCATTTGCACCCGTCCGTGCCTGGACTGCGCCCAGCACCCGACCACCTGGCCCCCACGATGCCCTTCGCCGCTACGACACCAACACCCTCCACAAACTCAACACTGGCTGATCATCAAACTGCTTCCAGGCCAGCACGAAACTCACACACAGACCCTTCACCTGCCGTAGCTGCAGCTTCACAAGCCGCCGAACATCTGCACGTCCTAGCCCACCCGTCAGAGCAGAACGCAACCACCTCAGATGCATACTACTCAACACCCGCTCCGTCCACAAGCACGCCATCGAACTCTGGGACCTACTCGACTCAGCCTTCCCGGACATTGCCTTCTAACCGAGACCTGGATGAACCCGTCCTCGGCACCTGACATCATCCTTGATGGCTACAAGATCACCAGAAGGGACCGCACCAACAGACCAGGAGGAGGAATCGCCATTGTCTACAGAAATACCCTCAGTTTCTCGACCTGCACAGCAGACACCTCCAGCACTGCCGAACACCTGCACTTCCAAATCCACACGGACCCCAACACCACCCTCAGAGGAACACTTGTTTACAGACCCCCCCCCATCCGGACCCCAGCCACAGTTTGACACCATCTCGGACATCGTCAGCACGCACGCTCTTGCTTCCACAGACTACATTCTCCTCGAAGACCTGAACTTCCACCTTGAACGCCAACGACAGCAACTCCGTCGCTCTGCTCGATAACCTCACCAACCTTGGACTCAAACAGATAGTCAGGACCCCCACCCACACCGCCGGACACATGCTCTACCCCCATCCTCTCCGCCAGCAACCACGTCTCCTTCAACCACACCACCGAACTCCACTGGACCGACCATCGCTGCAACCACTTCACCTTCAAGAAACCCACCTCGCACCACCACCTGCAACGGATCCCCTACCGCAGCTGTAACAAGGTCTACGAAGACCAGCTCATCACCACCCTCGCCTGAGACCTACCAACAGACACCGACACAGCCGCCCGCAACCTCAGGCAATGGATCGACTACTGCACCAACACTCTCGCCCTGATCAAAAAAAACCTCAAACAGACGCACCGACAGGCCAGTTGGTTCACCACCGACCTCCAGGAATCCAAGCGGACTCGCCGAAGACTCGAGAAAGTGGCGCCGCGAACAGACACCGGACAACCACGCAGCCCTAAAGAACGCCAGCCGCAAGCACCACCAACTCATCCGAGCCACCAAAAGGACCTCCTTAAAGGAACGCATCGACAACAACGCACACAACAGCAAAGCTCTTCAACATCGTCAAGGAACTCTCCAACCCCAGCTCCAGCTCCAGCGACATCCCGCCGTTGCAAGACCTATGCGACTCCTTAGCCACCTTCTTTCACCACAAGATCGCAGACATCCACGACCGCTTCAATGCCCAGACCCTACAGCTGCCGACAACGCATAACCCCCCCCCAGCCTCACCAACCTCCTGATCTACTGGACCCACATCAACGACGATGACACCATCAAGACCATGGACCCCATCCACTCCGGCTCACCATCCGACCCCTGCTCTCCCCACATCTTCAACAAAGCAAACCGCATCATCGCACTCCAACTCCGGAAGATCATTATCAGCTCCATTGAGACCGCCACCTACCTGGAAAGCTGGAAGCACGCCCAGATCAACGCCCTACTCAAAAAACCTACAGCGGACCCAAAGGACCTCAAGAACATCCGGCCCATCTCCCTGCTTCCGTTCCCGGCAAAAGTCATCAAAGATCGTCAACGGGCAACTTACTCACTTCCTCGAGGAGAACAACATCCTGGACCGTTCCTATCTGTTTTCCACAGCACCGAAACCACCCTCATCGCTGCCACAGACTACATCAGGACCCTACTGGACAACGGTGAAACCGCGGCCCTCATCCTGGACCTCTCGGCCGCCTTTGACACAGTCTGCCACCACGCACACACCTACACACCGTAGGAATACTCGACAAGGCCCTGGACTGGACCACCTCTTTCCTCACTGACAGAACCCAGAGGGTCTGCCTCCCCCCATTCTGTTCTGAAGCCACCAAGATCTGTGGCGTGCCCCAAGGATCATCCCTCTTCAACGTCTACATGGCACCGCTCACCAACATCATTGCCTCCTATGCCGACGACACACAGCTGATCCTCTCACTCACCAAGAACCCCTCCACCGCCCAAACCAACCTCCACGAAGGAATGAAGGCTGTCACCAACTGGATGCAGAACAGCCGCCTGAAACTCTCTGACAAGACAGGGGTCCTCATCCTCGGCTCCACCTCCTCTGCCTGGGACTACTCATGGTGGTCAGCCGCCCTGGGAGCTGCACCCACACCCACCAACCACGCACGCAACCTGGGCTTCATCCTAGATTCCTCGCTTTCAATGACCCAGCAAGTCAACACAGTCTCCTCCTGCTTCAACACCCTCCGCATGCCCCGCAAGATCTACAGATGGATCCCAACGGAATCAGAAGGATGGTCACCCAGGCTCTCGTCAGCAGCAGACTGGACTACGGCAACGCCTTCTACACAAGAACCACGGCCAAACTCCAGTAAAGACTCCACGCAAACAGAATGACTCCTGCATGCCTTATCTTTGATATACCCTGCCACACCCATATCACCCCCCACCTGAAAGACATGCACTGGCTCCCAGTCAACAAGAGGATCACCTTCAAGCTCCTCACCCACGCTCACAAAGCACTCCACAACACCGAACCAGCATACCTCAACAAACGTCTCACCTTCTACACCCCGAACTGCCAGCTTCGCTCCGCCCACCTCACCCTCACCACTGTCCCACGCATTCACAGGACCTCCACCGGCGGCAGATCCTTCTCCTACCTCGCCGCCAAGACATGGAACACCCTCCCCACACAGCAGCGACAGACCCAGGACCTGCTGACCTTCAGGAGACTTCTCAAGACCTGGCTGTCCGAGCAGTAGCTGCACCCCCCCCCCCCCCCCAACCCCCTCGGCACCTTGAGACCCTCACGGGTGATTAGTGCGCTCTACAAATCGCTGATTGATTGATTGACCAGAAGACGGCGCATTTTCTTACATTAATTGCTTTTAAAATATGATTCTACATAAAAACATACCCCGGGGTCTTCAAGGGCAACAAGTAATTTCATAGCGGCACAGTGTGTTCTCACATTGTATTTTCTAAGAAGTGGTTTCAGGTAATAACACCTAAAATACAGATAAAAATTACAAAAGAGGATAAAGTGCCTTGTGCTTTGCTTGGATTGCTCGTAGGTGCAGAGAGTGGAATCTAGGGGACACCTTTTCACTATGGGGAAAGCGACTAAATGGTGTACTATTCCTATTCAATCTAATCCATTCAAAGCGTTGTGAAGGCTTAGTCACCAAAGTCTTGAATTCCCTTCCTAGATTCAAATGTTTGGTCAAATATAAAAGTGGATTGGTTCGCTACCACTCTCATGCAGGTCGCCAAGTCCCAGGGCATAGATCTAGATATAGAGGTAAGAATTAAGTAAAACAAAAATGGAGCTGGGATCAGAAGACCAAAGGGGTGTGGCCCAGCCTAGCCGCAGACGGTCCCGCCCTTGGCCCGGGGGAGCCCTCGTCCGACCTGCACCGCGGGAGCCCCAAGCAGCCTTTCAGCGCCTCCTGGCGTGAGAGATGATCGTTGGCGGTGCCTGCCGCAATGCCTGGTTGGGCTGTGGTCCCCTGTGAAAGTGCAAACGGGTGAAGAAGGGCTAATAGTTCATTCCAAGCTGCGCAGCATAGGTAAACTTGAAAGATTTCCTCACAGCCCAGTGTCTCCCAAACGCTTGTCGATAGGAGGAGACTTGGATATATCTGAAGTGTTTTAACTTTTCTTCTTGAGCTACATCTTTTTCTGGGTTGAGAGGCATTCAGGAGATGTGTGTCTGAACCAGTTTTAATTTTTTTTTTTTTACATATAAATAATTATTTTTATTAAAGAAGCAGAATCAGCATAAAAACATTTGTGTGGATATCTACATACAGGAGGAATTCATTTGTTGACTTGGCAGTAATCAATATGACAACATCTATCCAGAATGGCACAACATGGGATACAGTTTATGGCGAGGACAGGTCGTCCAAGGTGATGCTCCGTGGAGGGCTGCAGATCTCTCCTCTGTATGTGTTCCATGCTCCCCAGATCTGGGACCACTTTTTAGGGCAACCCCGTGCACCGTACACGGTTTTTCCCCAGAACATGCACCAATCCCTTTTGTTCTTCCAGTCTGTTATGGTAGGTGGGTTTGCTGCGTCCCATAGTTGGGGGTATGTTTCTTTTGGCAATCATGAGGCCCAACGTCACCCAAATCTTACCCGCTCTATCTAGGTCTGTGGGCTCCCGCACATTCAACAGGCACCTTATCGCCTCAAGGGGAGGGGCTAGGCCCAGCACCCCACCAAATACTGCATGAATTTGACACCAGTATCTTTGGATATGGTCACACTCCCATATGATGTGCATGAATGTCCCTTCAGAGCCACAGTGCCGGCAACAGTCTCCCCCTTCTGCTCTTCCCATTCAAACCAGGCAGGGTCTGGTAACATTGAAGGATTTTGAGCTGTATGAGTCGTAACCTGGCTGAGATTGCTACCTCCCTAGGGGAGGCTAGTGCCTCCTGCCATTCTTCGTCGTCCATCCCTTTCCCACTTTGCTCTGGAGAGGGTCTGCTGTGTTATTCACTAGTGTTTTGTATGTGAGGGAAATGCTTTTCTCCAATAGGTATCCATCAAGCAATCTGTCTTTCAGAGGTGTGTATGCTGGGGAGGAAGATCTTTTAGCTATGTGTGACTGTAGTGAGTGCCGGACCTGGAGTTAACAGAAGTGTTTGGAGTTAGCTAGCTCATACTTCTGCTGAAGGGAAGTAAATTGCATTACTTCACCCTTTAACCACAATGGATGAGATTCCCATAAGGTCCCATTTATCGAAGCCTTTTGACTTCCAGAGGTCACCTAATCTCTCCGAATCCCAGAGGGGTGTTGCTAATGTCAGTTTGTGTGCCCAACCCAGGCTTTTGGTTGCTGCGTGCCAGATCTGAACAGTGTTTTGTCGGCCCAGTAAGGGGGAAGCGTTTTGGTTTAGAGTAGAGCCCTGTTGTAGTTACCTCTTGGAAGGAGCCATCGATCAATGGCATAGCCTGGGTGGTCCATGCGGCGAGATGTGCCCTGATTATTCGCTGCTAGATGTGCCGCCCAATAATATTTTTTGATGTCTGGGAGGCTAATCCCGCCATCATACCAGCTCAGTGTGAGTTTGGTGAGCGCTATTCTGGATTTTCCTCCCCACAGTAAATCTCTCTGCAGGCCCTCGATTTCCCTAAAATAACAATCAGGGTAGTTTTGTAGTGCATATCGAAACCGGTGCCAGGACATCATCTTGAAGAGCGCCGCTCTGCCCAGAAGGGAAAGAGGGAGCGCCTTCCATGCGGTGATGTCATGCTTCAGTCTTTGCAGCGGTGGTAGGAGATTACGGTCATGGCAGAGGTGGGAGTTTGACGTCACGTAGATCCCTAGGTATTTAAATCCCACCGTGGTGACTTGAATCGGGCAATCTTTCGGTACAGTGGGTGGGTCACCGTGCAAGACATAACAAAGATTTACCCCAGTTGATGGAGTATCCAGAGAATCTACCAAAAATAGCGAGGATGTCAAACACTGCGATAAGTGAGGCCTTCAGTGTCGCTAGAAAGAGAAGGATGTCCTCTGCGTTAGCAAGATGTGGTCTTCCCATGACTCCGTCCATCGCAGTCCTCGCATGACCGGGTCTCGACAGACCCACGCCGCCAGAGGCTCCAAAGCGAGTGCAAAAAGGAGAGGGGAAAGCGGGCATCCCTGGCAGGTTCCCTGACCCAGCGCGAAGACCGCTGGCTTTTATTATTTACTACTACCTGCGCCAGGGGCTAAGAGTACAGGAGCTTAACCCAGTGAATAAACCAGTCCCCAAATCCCAGCTTCGCTAGCACAGCGAAGAGGTAGGGCCATTTGATTGTGTCGAATGCTATTGACGCATCCAGTGACACTGATTGCCGGTTCCTGTATTGTGGCGAGCCGTCCCAGTACCCCGTGTACTCTGCGGAGATTTAGGACAGTGTTGCGCTGCGGCATGAAGCCTGACTGATCTGGGTGTATCAATCCACTGATCACTTTAACGAGGCGGTTCACCAGTAGTTTTGCAAGGATTTTGGGTTCAGCATTTAAGAGAGAGATGGGCCTATATGAAATACAGTCTCTTAGGCTTGTTTTCTTTGGATGGTGAGGAGCGTGGCTACCCGTTGGTCGGGAGGGAGTGTTCCCTGTTTATCAGTAAACATGGATCTTGGATGCGGGGCCAGCCTATCCGGCGCCAGCTTATATTGCTCAATTGGTAGGCCGTTGGGGCCCAGTGCTTTACCTGACTTAAGACTCCTGATTGCCATCGCGACTTCGTCAGTGAAGTCGCTGTCTAGCAATTCTCGATCTTCAACCTGCAGGACAGGAAAGGTGATGTTTCTTTTTTTAGTTCAGTAAAACTTTTATTGAAAGAATATGCTCAAACGTTACAAAATAAGAGAAAACAAGAAAAGTGACAAGTAAAAGTACATAGTAGAGTAAGTAATGGCAAAAAAGAAAATAGAAATACAGGTTATGATATGAAACACCAATAGTTGAATATAATTATAAGCAAAAACTGGCAAGTGATATGAACGAGGCAATAAAAAGGGATACGAAATATAAATTATAAGCATAAGAAAAGAAGTTATGGAGGTAAAGTCGTATCCAATCTGTGATTATAGCAAACAGCATACCACCAAGCCTTATAAGATAATTTGGAGAAATCCTTCCAATTTGTATTTATTTGCTGGAATGCCACTGCTAATAACAAATCTATTATTCTAGTGCTACGGGTGCAATGATTCCAGATGGGAGAGAGACTCCCCCAAACAAAGTGTGAAAAAGAGAAGGAGTGAGTGGACGATTTTTTTTTATTAATTTGAGACCAAACCTGTTTCCAGAAGCAAAAAGTAAAATGACAGCTAAAAAGCATGTGAAAAAGATCTGCATGTGGTGAGGAGCAGGACCAACACTTGTCAGAAACTTCTGGGAAATGTTTATTGAGAGTAAGTGGTGTAAATAGTAAACGATTATAAATAAAAAATAGTGTTTGAGTAGTATTCGCAGCTCTGGAAGATTTACGTATCTTCAACCACAACTTAGCCCACAGCTCAATGGGCCAAGAAATTGCAAAATCTTTTTCCCAATCTCCCTCTAATGTGGTTTTAATGCGAGGAAAGGATACAGTATGAAGAAAAGCATATATCGTAGAAGCCTTGGAGTGTTTAATAAGTAAAGAGTGCAGGGAGGTAGTATCAGAGGGAATATGAGTAGATGGAAGATGCAAACCAAGATGAGCATCGCAGGCCTGTTGTAGTGCGTGTGTCAATAGCGAATATTTAGTTCGACAAGCGAGAGGTAAATTGAAAGAAGTGGCAACTGAATCAAAGGAAATGATCTGAGTCTGATGGAACAATTGGCGCTCCCATATAAGGCCACGTGTTCTCCAGGATTTCCAAAAAATTGGCTTATTATTAATTAAGATGGACGCGTTATGCCAGAGAGGTTGATCAAAAAATGATGAAACCGGTATATCAGGAAGAATTTTGGAGGTATATTTAAGAATAGGAGTTGAAACAGATTGAGGTCTGCGAGAGAACATAAGATATTCTCTAAAGGAAAAGGGAGAAATAAAAGATTTCTCCAAGGTCAACCAGAGAGGGGAGGATAATGAGGAATCTTCAATCCAATGAGAGACTTGACGCAAGAGAGAGGATTTATGGTACAAAGAAAAGTTTGGGAAGTTCACCCCACCTTTTTTGGAACGCATTAGCTTAAACAGAGACATACGAGATTTTTTGTGCCCCCATAGAAAGGAAGATAAGAGAGTTTATTTTCTTGAAATATTTCAAGGGGATAGCAAGTGGTATATCGGAAATTTTAAACAAAACAATGGGAGAGAGCATCATCTTAATCGTGTCTAATCTTCCCCACCATGACAAATAGAGAGGATGCCATTTGTTAGTGAGAGTGGTTAATTTTTGTATACAGTCTTCCATACATTTAGCGATTGTACCAGAAAGGGAGGAATGGAAATTAAGGCCCAAATATTTAATATAGTCAGGACTCCAAGAAAAACCTGAAGCGGAGAAATCATCCTTGAAAGTCACTTTAGTAAGTGGTAGAATTTCACACTTATCCTTATTCAGCTTATAGCCCGATACTTGAGCAAAAGAATGGACTTCATCTAAAAATGCAGGAAGAGAGGTATATGGTTAGGAGATAAATAATAGGACATCATCCGCATAAGCGGCCATTTTAATGTCAGCAGCATGAAAATTAAAGCCGTGTATACTATCATTCTGACGAAGGCGCAAAAGGAAGGGTTCTGAAGCAAGATTAAACAAAAAAGGTGAAAGCGGGCAACCCTGTCTGACACCTTTGCTTAAGGAGAAGTAAGGAGATAAGCCCCCATTTGCAGAAATTGCTGCTCTAGGGCGAGAATAAAGGAAGGAAATTAGGAAGAAAATTTTTGGACCAAACCCAAACCACTTCAGAGTTTTAAATAGATAAGACCATTCAACCCGATCAAAAGCTTTTTCCGCATCCAAAGCTATGGCTGCGAGGGAGTGGGGATAATGAGAGGACTTGGAAAGAATATCAAAAAATAATCTAGTGTTATCGGATAACAATCTGCCCTTAACAAAACCAGACTGCTCTTTACCCAGGAGCTCAGGAAGAAAAGATTCTAAGCGCATCGCTAATGCTTTAGAATTTTTTTTATAATCAATATTTACTAAGGATATAGGGCAATAATTTTTACAATACTGTGGATCCTGACATGGTTTCGGAATAATACAGATAAGGGCATCACAAAAGGATACAGAAGCGGAACCAGTTTGGAGGAAGGTAGAGAGAAGTAAATGTAACTTGGGAATGAGCAATTTTGAAAAAAAAGAAAAGAACTAAACCGTGAAACCGTCCGGCCCCGGAGCTTTCCCGTGTTTAAGAGTATGACGAGCTTGGAGGAGATCTCTGTGAGTAAGATCAGCTTCCAAAGATGAAAGATCCGGAAGAGTGTCAAAGGGAGAAGATATGGTCGACAAAAATTGAGATATGGAATGGTCAGACGAAGATGTTTCGGAAGAGTACAGTGTTTCATAAAAATGTAAAAATTTGTGTAAGATGTCCTCACTTTTATGTTTTAATAACCCATCATGGCCATAAATAGATTCAATAGTGATTTTATTTTGTCTCACCTTTAAATAATTAGCCAACAACTTTCCTGCTTTATTCTGCTCACCATAAAACTTGGCACTAGATTTTAAGAGAAAATTAGAAGCATTAAACGTAGAATCCTTATTAAATTGAAGTTTAGCAGAATTGAGAGCATTTAAGCAATCGTTTGATTTAGAGGTATAATATAGATGTTCTAATCGTTTAATCTTGGAAAGTAGGACAGTAGTATCTTGTTGGGCTTTCTTCCTCTTGCGAGAGACATAATTCATGATGAAATCTCTGGCAGCTGCTTTGAAAGCATCCCAAACTACGGGGAATGAAAATTCACCCGTATGATTAAAGAGGAAATATTCGTGAAAAAAGGATGTAAAAGAGGAAACAAAGTGTGAATCAAGAAGGAGAGCATTGTTAAAACGCCACTTTTTAATAAAGGTAGGCCTTTGTACCACATCTAAAACAATGGAGACTGGGGCATGGTCTGAAATCAAAATGGAGCCAATGTCAGAAGAAATGAGGGACTGGGTGAGGTGATGTGAGATAAAAAAATAGTCTAGACGAGATTGAGTTTGGTGAGGGGGTGAAAAAAAAGAATATTATCGCAAAGTGGGATTACATAGTCTCCAAGCATCAGTGAGTTTGTATTGCGTAATAAGGTGAGTAAAAGATTTTTGGGATTTGTGTGGTATGTATGCGCTAGCTGAGTGTCTATCCAAAAAAGGATCAAAAACCTCATTACAATCGCCTACTAAAATAAAGTTAACATAATGTTGAGTGATTAGCGGAGCTAAAGAAGTCCAAAAAGAGGCATCCCACTTGTTGGAGCGTACACATTTAAAATAGACATAGGGACATTATCTAAAATAAAAGTAACTAATACCCATCATGAAATATCAGCAAAATGCGTTACTGACTTAACTGGGAGAGATTTTCGAAATAAGATCAAAACACCGTTACGTTTACCGTCACCTGGAGAAAAATAGACCTCACCCACCCATCCCCTTTGCAGTTTAGCAGATTCAACTGCCGATAAATGTGATTCCTGTATACAGGCTATATCTGCGTTGAGTTTGGAAAAATGGGATAATACTCTGTCTTTTAATTGGCGAATGCAAACCTCTAACATTCCAGGAGAATATATTCAAAGGCATAAAACAACATTAGATATGCATACCAAAAAGCCAGTTGAAAAATAATTCTGAACCAAAAAGGCAAGTAAAGCATAGAAACACAATAATACTGTACATTTGAAATAAGAGAAAAAAAATGTCATAAAAAACAACAAAGAAAAAGCCAAGTACAAGAGGAACAGAAGAAAGGAGAGTGAAAAAGAAGAAAGATAGAAAAAATATAAGCAAAGAAAATAGTGAAAAAAAGAACTGGATCAAGAGAAGTAGACAAGGAAGATGCTGAGAGGAAATAAAGATATGAAAGAAAGAAGTAACTAGGAAACATAAAGTAGAGAGAAAAAGAAAGGTAAGAGCATATGTAAAGATAAAATAATAGAAGATAAAGAGTAAAAAAACTTAAATAATGACGAAAACGAACAAACGAGGGGGAGGGTGGAGGCCACATAGAACGATGACGGGCCGTGAGCTCCAAAGGGAAGACAAGGAAGGGATACAACCGCAACGAACTCCAATAACATGAAGGTGGGTGACGGTACGGACGAAGACACCTGTGCAAAGGAGAAAGAGTACAAATGTGAAATGTTACAAAACAATATAAAAAGTGAACATAAAACATACAGCTAATAAACATTACAGCTAAGAAACATTGTAAACGCAGAACAGTCTGGATAACCAAGAAGAAATAAAGCACAAAAGCCTTAACATATGTGAACAAAACTAAAAATTAAGAACTTGAAGAAGCAGCAGTGTCCATTCCAGTGACATTGTGAGAGTACAGAAAACTTTTTAGTTTCAGTGGATCATCATAAGTAGTAGTCTTGTTGTTAAAAGTCACTTTGAAAAGGCAGGGATGGAAAAGACCATATCTCGCTCCCATAGAACGCAGCTGAGGCCTAAGTGAAAGGAATTCCTTGCGCCGATCAGCCGTAGGTTTAGCATAATCTTGTGAAAAGAAAAGCTGATTACCAGACCAGGTGAGTCGGGGAAGAGCCCTAGCCGCAGATAGCACTATAAGTAAATCCGTGTATTCTAGGAAATAGAGGATAACACCTCTCGGCCTTTTGACGTGAGTAGTAGAGAAGCCTGTAGGAGGAGGACCTAAACGATGCGCTCTCTGTATATTGAGATTAGTGGTATCTGGCAGTTTAAGAATCTTCGGCAAAAAGGACTTGAAAAAGGCAAGGGCATCAGACCCCTCAGAATTTTCCGCCAGGCCATAAATACGAAGATTGTTCCTCCGATTTCTGTTCTCTAAACTCTCAAGTTGTTTGTGGAGTGCAGATATCTGAACGCATAGAGGGTCAACTTTGGCAACAGAAGCGGTGAGAGTATCCACAGATTGTTCTAGAAGGGTTACACGACCATCAATATTAGACCATTTGTCAGACAACAGTTGAAGAGTAGATTTAGTTTCCTCAAGAGTAGTTTTAGTTTCTTCAATAAAAGGACGCAAAGCCCTAATTTCCTCCAATAAAATATCCATTGTGACTTGTGAATTTTGTTTAGGAGGAGAAGGGGGGTCCTTTTTGAGTCGTTTGATTGAGCCCTTAGCGACGCCGCTCATTTGTGAAGCTGAAGCAGAAGAGGAGAGTTTAGCAGAGGAGTCATCCATCTCCAAGCACTGAAATCTAGAGCTGGTGTGAAGGAGAAATTTGTGAGGATCTGGAGAAGGCTTGTGCAACTCCTTATATGTTCTGCCCATAGAAGAGAGGAGAAATGTACCTTTCAAACAGGTTACCTCATCCGGTCCCACACACATAAGGTGTAAGTTTGTGCTCCCCTTCAAAGGATTGTCAGGATCCAGAGAAAAAATCTTTATTATACCTTGCGAATCACTGGTAAAATGACTAGGATAACCTGGTTCCTTAAGTGAAGGCGATAACAATTGAAACTTTATTTCGCCACAGATAAAAAGCCGGCATAGGGTCTGGAAACACAATATCCGAAATATACTGCCAGGCTCAATGACAAGAAGAAAAGAAAATGATGACGTCCATGACTGAGTCTAATAGGTGCAATGCAATAAAATATAATAAGAGGGAATGAACCAAAAGACTCAGGGTAAAAGTAATCCAGACATAGGGCTCCAAAAGAGGTGAGACCTCAATTTGTAAGTCTTTTAGGTGGCCAGAAGGAGAAAAACACCATATGGGCATGCATACCGCATTTCTGTCACCGGGTGTTCTCCTCACATAAAAAACGTCGAATCCAAGATGGCGGCCGCTGTCATCTCCTCAGAAACACGGAGCACAACAAAGTGGATTCACGGAGTTACAGGCTGCCTAGAGTCTCGCAAAGAGGCTTGCCGGTGACAGCATTCCATCCGACATCAGGAACCGCACACCATTTGTACTGGGGAGCCGTAGGACGTGGTTATTCCAATCCGTCTACCGGAGCGTCACGCGAACGCCGCCATTCTCTCCGGGCGCTAAGCCACGCCCCCCGAAAGGTGATGTTTCTAAGGAGGAACCGCGAGTCCTCTTCTCTATAGATTGTGTCTACTGTAAATGACGCTATAGTGTGTCACAAACAAGTCCGCAATGGCCTGTGGGTATGTGATGGATTGCCCGTCTTTATCTATCAGTTCTGGGACTAACCTGGATGCCATCAACTTCCTGTCTAGCCATGCAATGAGTTTCCCTACCTTGTCTCCCAGGTCGTATATTCTACCTGTAGTTTCCCTCCCCATGGACCTAGCCCTTCTCCGTGGCTATCACTTTGTATTCTTCCCTCTTGAGTTGTAAGTCGTGCAGCTTCTATTGCGTCACTCCTTCCTCCAGCTCTCTTTCCAGGTCCGCACCCTCCACCATTTCTAGTTCCTTCATTCTGTCTTTTCGCACCCCAGCTATCAGGGAAAGCGCCTGCCTGCAGATCACTGACTTGAATGCCTCCCATAATGTCTGGGGGGCAGTCAACCGAGCCTACATTCTCCTGGAAGTACAAGTCCATGGCCTGCAGCAAGGATTTATGCACACCGGGGTCTCGGAGGTGCCATGAGTTAATAGGGGCTATCCTACCCGCTCCTCCCTTTCCCAGCATCAGGTGAGTTCACAGTGGGGAATGGTCAGAGATACCCCTTGCCATGTGTCTGATTTTGTGTATGTATGTCAGCTGGGACGCTGGAGCAATCACATAGTCAATACGGGAAAGGCTGCCATGGGCCCTGGAGTGGAATGTGTGTTAAATACTATCTGGGTGATACGCCCTCCATGCATCCACAAATCCGAGTGCTTTCAGAAAGTCTGGCAGCCACCGGGCTGAGTTCCTGATATCTCTCGGAGGATGTCTATCCAATGTGCCAGAGACCACTGAGTTGAAGTCCCTTCCCAGTAGTAGCAAGCCCTCCGGAATGGAGAGTTGCAACGCTCCCAGGTCCTTGAATGTTTGTAGGCCTGGTGGAACACAAACAGAAAGGCATGTGAGTGTGTGTCCCTCCCACTGTCCATGATTCCTATGTAGCTCCCAAGATTGTCTGATCAAGGAGATTGTACTATGAGTGGGAAGGAGTTGCGAATCAGTATGCCTACCCCTGGGGAACCGGTGGAGAAGCCTGCATGAGCTACTAATTTGTAGCCCCATCTATTGAGTGCTTTACATGAGTTTCCCACTAAATGTGTCTCTTGAAGGAGGATTACGTCCGGGGCATGTCGCCTAATATGCTGCAACACTACACAGCGCTTTACTTTGTCCTCGAGCCCATTAACGTTCCAGCTCAAGAGTTTAAGATTGTGGTCCCCGTGCATGTATGTTAAGGTGGGTATCAGTCAACAGTTCCTCCTGGGAAGTACATTGTGTCTGTGCTGATTCATTAAAAATAAAACAAACATGCCCCCATCCCACCTAACCCCCCCCCCCCTGCTCCCCTGCACCCTGGGCCCTAGAACGCCCATAGAATCAAACATCCAGAGTACCTGTCACCCAACTATAGAACTAAACGTAGAAATGTGGGATGAATGCCCCATCCCGCCCCAATTCTCCCAGAGCATGCAATGTCTCATCGTCCCCGAGAGGAACTAGTCACCAGAGTCCTGCCTCGTCAATCAAGGCGCAGCTCAATGATTTTGGAGCACCCTTTGTATGTCCCAATACCTGTGTCCCCAGCCGAGGCGGGGGGACATATCTGTGAGGTGGTGAGTCACTGCCCGCTCTGCCACCAGGTCTCATGTCTTCAGCGGGCGGGTGTACGGTTTGTCTCAATCGGAGTGATGTCCTCTAGCTCCTCGCCAGCCATTCCGTCGCAGTTTTGGGACTGTCAAAAAACCAGGCCTTACCGTCCGCCTCCACTCGAAGGTGCGCTGGGAACAACATTGCGTATTTCATCCCTTTATCACGCAGACACTTCTTTATGGTCAGGAAGGATCTCTGTCCTGGCGTTCTGGAGAATAACGTCTCTGTAGTTCAGTATCCGCGCCAACCGCGGCCACGGGAGAGCCCCAGGCTTCGGACGTCCCCCGGGATCCTCTGCGCGCTCTCGACCACAAAACATTTGGACAGGCTTTTGGGCTGGAGGTGGGGGAGTATGAGCTCCTCAACGAAAAGATCTGGTGCCTGTCCCTCCGCCCGTTCCAGTACTCCCAAAATATTAACGTTGCGTCGCGTATGCCCTTCATAGTCATCGAGCTTACTTTCAGCTAACTTTCGAAAGAGTTGTAGCTCGCAGATCTCAGTCTGAAGTTGCGAGGTATCGTCCACCAAGCTCTTGGTCGTAATTTCCAGTTGCTTGACTTTTCCGGTACTTTTTGCCAGGTCCGCCCTGATGAGTGCGATGTCTGAGGAGATAGTGTCCATCCTCAATTCCAAGGAGGATCGGACCCCAGAAATGGCCTCCATGACGTCTTTGAGTGTCAGTTCAGGGGGATTCTCCTCTGACCCACCTCTCACCCCTTCTCTTGGCTGTTGATCCTGGGGTAAGGTCTTGGAAATGGTGTAGCGGTCCAGTTTATTTTGCTGGACTATTTTGGAGCTCTTTGTCTGGAGATCGTGGGACATCGTGGGTTTCACCGTTGTAGGCCCCAGTGGTGCCGTACTGCACCAAGGCCCTGTGTCGTAGCAACTGTCAGGTGAGAGTCTCGACCTGTGTCTGCCCCCTCTTTGCAGGCTGGACTGTATCCGGGGAAAGGAGAGCACCCAGTCACCGAATGGTCTGGTAACCGGTCTGTGTAACGTCTTACAGGCCTCAGGATCTCGCCCCCGACCTCAGGTGTAGCACTAATCCAGGGTAGCCGGGTGGTTGGCCCCACCTCCGTGTTCTGTCACGGGACTCGGTTGATCGAGGTGTCTCCGGTCCGGTCCAGAGCCCAGTCTGACCCAGAGGATGGCCGCCGTGTGTCGTTACGCACTTGGCCTCGGCGTGCACCTCATCGCCCGGGCTGCACCACTCGTTCAGGCCACAAATGCCGGCAACTATATCTCCGGAACCGTCGGTCACCCGGCATCAGTTCTTTCACCAATCCAATCAGTGGGGGTTCTGCTCTTGGTAGCTGACCTCGGGGATCGGATATGTGTGACAGATAGACGGGTAGAAGAAGGATTCGATGGAGCAAACCTAACTAGCAGCCGCCATGCTACGCTGTGTAGCCGCGTCCCCCGGTTTTAATTCTTGATCACCCTCTGCCACATTCTGGGCTCATGTGGTGGACTGACTGATCTAGCATTCCAAAGTAATGGCAGTCACGATATTAACTTCTGGCCAAGATGTTACTTAGCTAATGCCTAATTCACTTCTACCTAGGCAGCTAACCCATCGTGTGTGCAGGAAACATTTGCAGTGGCCTTACACTGCTGGCCTATAACCCTTGGATTTCACAATGACACGCTTATAAGCTCAGTTCACTCTGTGGCTAGCAAGCGGTCTTAAAAGTTGACGTGTTTTTAGGAAATGTGAAATAGCCTCTTGTACATGATGCATGAAATCCATAATAAGAATGATGTCCAGTGGTGCATGATTGCGTTTCTCCGTGATTGCTTTTGGAGCCTGGGGTGGCAGGGGGTAGAGATAATGATTTGTGAAAGAAAATAAAAACAGAACGCTGTTCAGATGGTCATACACAATAGATCCATGCATCGCCAATTTGTCTTGTATGGGGTGAAATCGTGGCTTGTTACATTGTTTGCTTCACTCAACCATTATACCGCGTAAACCAAGGGTCAAAATCTCTAAAGGGTACTTTGTTTACTTGCACCCTAGGAAAAAGGGAGAATTTGTAGAAAAACAATCTGGCAACTGATGACAAAAAAAGATGGGAGCGGGCTCTGTGAGAAGTTGGCCTGGTATATGATGCTCACTAGTGAAAGTGATCACCTTGTACCATGCCAAGCAACCCTTATGGTGTGGTTGTAAGTCAACCTTTTCGGACTAGCTGCCCTAGTGGTAGCGTAGGCTAAGCAGTCTTTGAGGCTAAACTCGTGAAGCGTGTTAAGCCAGCTGTTTTACCAAATGTAACCCCCTTTTATACCAATGAAAGGACACCACACAGATATATATTCAAAATATATCTGTATTTATTTCTCAAAGTAACCCCTAGTCTCTTTCAGTGGCGGTTCTTTACATAGGGCGTAGGGGCGGCGCCCTTTGTGGTTTCTGCCTCTATTTTAATTTGATTGTAGTTACTGTAAAACAGATGCCGATACTAGACTGCCTGCTGAGTATCTATTAAAGTGATCCTCACTCAGAGTGTGCGTCAGGCAGCGGTCACAGCTCAGTGTCAGCCAGGCAAATTCGAATCACCAGTGCGCTTGCGCCAGCCTCTTCAGCTACACTTTGCTGGGCCAATGATCCCTCAGCCCTGGGGCCTGTGAGGTCATCAGCTCATCAAAGCCCTGACTGCCAGTGGTGAAGGGCCTCCCCAAATGACGTTGCTCCTAAAGTCAGCCTTGGGCGTTTCAAGCTTCATCCCTGAAGTTCCGAGGCTGCATGTCAATCAGGGAAGTCACACCCCCACACTCTCCAATCACGTGTGGCATGGAATCACTAACCCCACACAGCAGCGTAGCACCAATCGTGTCTCAAAGAGCAGCGTTTTTCCTCCAGAGCTAGAACCGTTATTGTGGAGCTAAGTAATTATATAAAACGAACTGATAATGTCTGCCCGGACACAAAGCACCAGTAAGAGATTTGCGTTAGAACAATATAGAAGCTGCAGAAAGAAAGTTCAGTCTGACTGACATTTTAAAAGTATAAAATACTCTCTGCAACATTTACTTTAAGACAGTATGTATTACATGTGTGTGTAGCGATTTGGTCCGGTGTACTTTACTGCAGTCTCCTCTGATCTCTGCAGCAAAACCTCTAAGCGGGCTTCTGGTATGTATAGAATCTCACTAACGGTTAACCCTACTTCTATGTCTACTTCACTGTTTTTGGTTCTCAAATTATGGTCACCTTATTCATGGTGTTAGCGGTTTGTTTTGGGACCCCAGTGTATAGCAAATAGTGTTGGACAGAAGTCTTTAGATCGTGGTGGACAAAAGTGCTTTGCTCAGTTTGTTGGACAGCAGCGCTTCATGGATTGAGACAGCAGCAGCGTCTTGCAGTATTCACCAGCGGCGCGTGGTTCAGTGCTTTGCACAGCAGGCCTAGTGCTGCCCCAGGAGAGGTAGTCTGAATGCCGCACAAAAGCCGGAAGAGTATGATGTAGCGTTTAAAAGTTTGAGAATTGTAGGGGTGCGTTATATTCACTGTTAGTCGGCACCCGTATATAACCAAATGTGTACTCAGGGATTTCGTGTGCAATGTATTACAACTGTATAACCTATATCGATTTTAGTAGAAGTGCTAGCTATGTACAAGCACATGGTAAACGTATTAGAGAAATGTATAGTGTTTAGCTACGGGAAATGCAATGTGGTGTTAGAAATGTGTACCCCAGACTTCGTGTCTGTAGGTTGTTTAGGTTGACCACACATGAAAGAAAGACGTAAATGTCAATACTGTGATTGAAACCTGCTTGTGTAACCGAAGTAGTGGCCAGAATTCGCATATATCGTTGAGGCGAAAGGCCTGGTATTTTCTTATGTTAGCCAAGGGCAATAGGCCAAAAGGGATTTATTCCAGTAGAGGTTTTAGGCTGTAGTAAATTGCAACTTAAAAGATGTGAAGAATGTCTGCTTTGCATGATCTCACCCCAGGTGCAAGGACAGTTGCTCGTTAGTAGAGAAGCTCTTTGTTCGTAATTTGAATTATGTAGAGAAAGCCAGACATGGGAGTGTATTGGAATGTGCCAATCGTAACTCCTAGTGCGGATGGCGTCTGGGACTCAAGGCCAAGCGATGGACGATGGAACTGGACAGCGCTCTGTGGAAAAGTACTGAAAGACGACCCCGGAAGGAGAGGAGGCGCAAAGGGCGTGTTCGGAGACTTGGGGTACTGTATTAGGGACAGCGCCCCGAGGGTGGAGGCAGAGCAGAGCGGGGCAGCCCAAAGCAGAGGACGGCTAGGCGAAGGGTAGAGGGGGCAACTTAGACCAAGCTCTCTAAGTGAGGACTTCTTAGGAAGTTTCGATCTGACACCTTTTATTCTGATGAGGGTCTCAAGGGATTGCTATGTAGGGATGTCACCTAGTACAGAGTAGGGACAGAGATGGTATGGTTCAGTGTCCCTAGTATCGACATTTGCTTGGTAGTGTTCTACCTCATGCTTTTAGAGATTGTACTTTTAGTTATTTTTAGCCGTATGCGGATTCTTCGTAGAGTAGCATTTGTTTTAGTGCCTATGTACTTGTTGTGCCTCGTGTTGAGGACTTTGTATCTCCAAATCTTTATGTTGATAATAAAAACCAGAGAGCCAAGAGATTAAGTTTCGAGTCCTTGATTATGGCAAATTGCAGACTGTAATTGTGATAACGGTAATTTTCCCTCCATGCTATCAGGCAAGTAAAAAGTTCCATCTGACCAGAGTGGGTTCCAGTAGATAATTGCGAGATACTAAAATAGGCCGGAGCAGTTGGTAGCAAACGAGGATGGTTTCTTACTGATAGCGAGGGAAGATTAGATAAGGATAAGTGACCCTTGAGGCCCAAGAGACGATAAGTGATGCTGAATCATCAGATGGCGAGCAGCAGACGGCGGCAGATGAGCATCGACGGCGAGTAGCAGCGCGGCAGAAAGCAGCAGTTCCAGGAGTGAGTATGAACATAATGAGATGTTGTAGATTGCGGTGTTGATTTGTTGTGTGATGTCTTGCGGAGTTGTTGTGTATGTCGTGTGATTGTGAGATCAGGCTGTGAGCGCGCGCAGCCCGGGAATTGTGGTGTAGAAGACACCTGAGATAGATTTTGTTGACCACCCAAAGGAGATCGTGAGGTACCATCGATCACCTGGACCGAGATAGGGGGAGCGAATGCGTGTATGTATGGCAACTTAACGCTGGTCGTGGGTTGTGGTGAACAGATCGGAGTGTTAGTAACCTATCAGAGGCGTTTTTGTCTGGCCGGACGGGGGCAGACGGGCGCCAATCGAGGTCAACAAGGTCGAGAGACTGTGGACGGACAGTCAGAGGCTGTGGACGGACAGCCAGAGAAATAACTTAATTGGTTATTTCAGTGTATGAATGGGACGTGAGTAAGCGTGAAACGAGTTTGGAGAAGGGAACTGCTGCGAACGAAGGAAAGTGACGTCAGAGGGTGTCGCGCTGTGATAGGCCGGTTGGTGTGAGTCGCGCTGCTATTGGAGGATTTGAGAACAAGAAGTAAATAGAGCGCGAGATCGAATTTGCTCATTATGAAGTGCCTTAGGGCTTTGCGAGAGTTGTGTAGAGGTGATAGGCATGTGGTTGTCCGCGGGGGAGAAGAAGCTCCTCCCGAGGATACACCGGCACATTACATGGCACAGAATGTGGGGTTACATACTATCGTTTGGATCGAGAATTGGCACAAGGTTACACAAGGTGAAGGGGAATTAGCTTTCCCGAGGTACGGCTCATTTAGATTAGCGGTGCTGTACCAACTGAAGACGGTGATGGGGTCCTTAAAACCCTTGCCAAGACCAGCACAGTTTGAAGCATTACATGCGTGGATCCGAGCAGCGCATGATAAGGAAAAGGGAAGAAGTCAGGAGAGGATGAGGAAGTCGATTAGGGCGTTTCAGGATGCCAAATGGGACGCAGCGGAGAAAAGATGGAGAGTGCAGACAATCGAGGAAGCGAAACTGTATCCCGCGATAATGGAGGAGACGGGGATAAGGAATGGGAAAGCACAGAAAGAGGATAGTGATTCTGATGATGATGTATTGCAAAGATTGCTAGACGAGAGACCACCCCCTTATAACCCGGATGAGGCAGATGATAGGTGGAGCGAGAGAGAGGAAACTAGAAGGGTAACGATCCAGCCCGAGACCCGAGTGGAAGGGTTGGTCTCGTTTGAAACAGCGAGTTCACAGGGTCAGTCGGGGACCAGCCGAAGGATTGAAGGAGAGATGAGGTTACCGGATGCATTGAGGGTACCGGTCACCATTGGACCGATTGTGTCTATATACAGCCCGGAATCAGAGGCGAGAGAGAGGTCCGAACGAGAGGCAGAGAGAACTAGGCGAGAAAGTGGGGAAAGTGAGTTGGAAGGGGCAACGGCCCGACCTCCAAGCCCTGTACAATGGAGTACACCATTAGCAGCGGTGTCGGACACATCTAGGGGCGAAGAGGACGAGAGACCGGTGAGGCCGAGGACTCTGATGGAGTCGAGACCAGATTTAGGATCATGGGTACCGCCAAAGAAGCAAATGAGCTGGAATATGGGCCGAGCGGGGACAACCCCAGTTGCCTTTACGAGCCACTCTGCTCCCATAGAACTACCAGAGGAAAGGAGAGAGCAGGAATCGGAATGCGAGTATGATGAGGGACGTGGAGCAAGTTGTCAGGTGTTGAAAGGAGCCTTGAAGGCAGGAATGATAGATGTAGTAAGACTTAAAGCAGAGGCGGATGAAATAATATATGGGAATCTACCTCTGGAGAGAGTATTGACCTATACTCCCGATGAATTGCTTTTTGTGGCAAAGGATGTGACTCGTAAAGCACGAGTGGCACATGAGAAACTGGCGGGTTTGGCTAGAGAATATGGGGTGGATCTATCCAAGACTAGAGCATTGCAAGGGAGCCATAGGATGCATTGTACCGAGCGGGAATTGGAAGAGAAAAGGGTTGTTGGTCTAAGGTCACATACCAAGGAATTGATTGTAGCTATGAGAATATGGCTGATGCTCGACAAATGGCAAGAGAAATGGGCTAGGAAAAGGAATTCTAGGGGAGCGAAAGGAGGGAGCTCTGAAGGAGATTTGCAGGAGGTAAAGATCCTTCCTTTGAGAGAGGTGGCGAATGGAGGATATGTGCATGTACCATGGAGCAGGGGGGATTTGGCATCATTTACGAATGATTTTCCCAGGCTCAGGGAGAAGCCTGCAGAGTGGTACAAGCAAGTTGAGCGTTTCGTTAAGATTTCGAAGGTGTTGTGGATAGATCTGAACACCTTATTCGATATCGTAGTTCCGGGAGATCTGTGGAACGCATGTAAAATTGCTGTTGATTGGCCGGACTATGAGCCTGATAGGAACATAGTTACAAATGGTCCGTCGCCCGTGGTAATGAGGCTGTACGATAAGGTAATTACGTGGTTGAAATCGAAGGTTTCACCCCAGGACATCGATTGGGTGAAGATAGACAGGACAGTGCAGGAGCCAAAGGAGACAGTACATGAATTTTATGAGAGACTTTTGAAGGCTTTTAAGCAGTACAGTGGTTTAGATGAGCTGGAAACGAAGGACATGGGACAGTTTGTGTCTAAGTTTGTGCTGGGTTTGAAACCCGAAGTCAGTCTCATGATACAGCAGCATTTGATCTGTTGGCAGAATAAGCCTGTAGATGAGATCTTGCGGTATGCTAGATACTGCACGGATGAGATTGAGTCCAAGCACAAGAAGATGAAGGATAACTTATTGCTCATTCAGATGCAAGCGGCTCAGGGACCGCCGAATGGGGGTCCAGTGGGGCGAAGACAGGGAAATTATCAGACAGGGAATCAGAATATGCAGGGTCAGGGAAGGCCGAGACCCGTAGACCCTAGGACAGGAATAGATGTAGCGATCTTGAAGAAGACGACTGCTTGTCACCAGTGTCACCAGGTGGGACACTGGAGGCGCGAGTGTCCCTTGAACCCCTATAATCAGCCGCAGATGGAGGGAGGAATGGGTCAGGTCCCTGGGGCGGAACAGGTACAGACGGTGACTGTACCGAGAACGATGCAAGGGGGGACAGGCGTCTCGCAGGTGCAGGTTCCCCAGCCACCCAGGATGCAGAACATACAGCAGGGAGCTCGGACTTATTTGCAGATGCCCATGTTCGAAGTGGAAGAGGAGAGGGATGCGGATTTGCTGGCGCAGTTAAGTCTGGGTCAGGACGATGATTGCCTGCTCAGGGCCATACTAGAGGTAGATCAGAAGGGACCCTTTGTGGAAGCCGAACTCGATGGACGCCCTACTACCTTTTTGGTAGATACGGGGGCTACCAGGTCAACCATAAGATCAGCAGTAGTTCCGGGGGTAGCCCTCTCGGGAGAAAGTATACAAGTGGTTGGAGTGGCGAACAAGAGACTAGTTAGCCCCTTGACGGAACCGATTCCCGTCAGGATAGGAAACTTTAGGGATCGACATCAGTTCGTGGTGTGCGATTCTAGTCCTGTTTGTCTGTTGGGAAGAGATTTATTGTGTAAGCTCAATTGCACAATTTACTGTACCCCGAGGGGAGTAGAGGTACAGACCAGAGATGACGACGCGACCTTTAAGGTTGCAAATCAGCAGGGGTGCGTGGAAGTGTACCCGGCTCTGACAGTGGAGGAGCTTCCACAGGACTTGA
Organism: Triturus cristatus; assembly: GCF_964204655.1. NCBI lineage: Eukaryota > Metazoa > Chordata > Amphibia > Caudata > Salamandridae > Triturus > Triturus cristatus. The sequence continues at coordinate 206,237,090 of NC_140590.1, read as the reverse complement.
GGGAGTCAGTTGCGACCGATGTGTGGGATCTAAGCGGAGAGGAGATCGGCTTAGTCAGGGGAGTGGAACCAGTGAAGATACAGGTTAAGCCAAACGCGGAATTCCCGAGAACCCCTCAGTATAAACTGTCGCCTGAGACGATTGCTGGGATCAAACCTGTGATTGAGTCTATGATTAGGCAGGGAATACTGGTGGAGATCATGGGTAGTCCATGTAATTCACCCATTATGGGACTGCAGAAACCGAGTGGGAAGTTCAGGATAGTGCAGGACCTGCGGAAAATAAACGACATAGTTGTTCCATGTTGTCCAGTGGTACCGAATCCATCTGTGATACTGTTCCAGATCCCATGCGAAGCTGGATGGTTCACAATGATTGACTTGTGTCAGGCATTCTTTTCGATTCCCCTACATGAAGAGAGTAGATTTCTTTTTGCCTTTAGGCTAGAAAATCGTATATTAACGTGGTGCCGTATCCCACAGGGGTATACGGAGAGCCCATCGATTTTCAATCAGCTGTTAAAGAAGAATCTGGAAGGTCTTGTGTTGCCGAAAAACTCTGTTTTGGTGCAATACATTGACGACCTGCTTGTTGCGTCAGAGACAGAAGACGCTTGCAGGGTTGATACCATTGCGTTGTTGAATTTCCTGGGAGAGAACGGTCACAAGGTGTCTCCAAACAAGCTGCAATACTGTTTACCTGAGGTACAGTATTTGGGGCACAGAATTGAAAAGGGTAAAAGGAAGGTGTCTCCAGATCGCATTGATGCGATTTTGAGAATGCCAGTTCCCTCGACGCAGAGGGAAGTTAGAATGTTTTTGGGAATGGTGGGCTATTGCCGCCAGTGGATCCCAAACTTTTCCTTTGAAGCGAAGCCTTTGCAGCGGCTGACGCGAAAGGATGTAAGTGATCCGGTACCATGGGACGACGACTGTTTGAAATCATTTCTGAGGCTGAGAGAAGCCTTATGTAGCGCTCCTGCGTTGGGAATGCCGGATTATAACAAGGCATTTGCATTGTTCTGCTGCGAAAGAGAAGGTTGCGCATTAGCAGTGTTAACCCAGAATCATGGAGGTGTCCGTAGACCAGTTGCTTATTTCTCAGCTACTCTAGATCCAGTAGCTTCTGCGTTGCCCGGATGTCTCAGATCCGTTGCGGCAACAGGTGTCAGCATTGAGAGATGTGAGAGCATTGTGATGGGTCATCCACTTACTGTACATGTGCCACATTCTGTTGAATTGTTGATGACTAGGACTAAAACGCAGCACCTCACGAATAATAGGCTGACTCGTTATGAGCAAGTTATTCTTGCAGCCGATAATGTGACATTGAAGAGGTGTGCTGTTTTAAATCCTGCTACACTGTTACCTGTTCTAAAAATAGATGATAATGAAGATTGTGAGGACCATGATTGTCTCGATGTGACTGAACTATGCACCAAACCGAGACCCGACATTGTCGATGAACCGCTCCCGGTGTCAGATGAGATTTTCTTTGTAGACGGTTCATGTTTAAGAGACAGTGTCGGTCGATTGAGAGCAGCGTTTGCTGTATGCACCATCACGGGTGTGGTTGAAGCCGCTTGTTTAGAAGGAGTACACTCCGCGCAGGTGGCTGAGCTCATTGCTCTGACTCGTGCCTGTTTGGCAGCCGACAAGATCCGTGTAACTATTTACACGGACAGCCAGTACGGGTTTGGTGTGGTTCATGACTTCGGACAGCTATGGTCCCAGAGAGGGTTTATGACGTCTTCAGGTTCTCCTATAAGAAATGGTGATTATGTGCGGAAACTGTTAAAAGCATTGCAAGGTCCTGATGAAATTGCTGTTGTTAAATGTGCAGCCCACACGAAGGGAAGCGACTTTGTCTCGTTGGGAAATAACTATGCAGATGAAGTAGCCCGATTTTGTGCAGAACAGGGATGCAACTTTACTGAGATCCACATTGAGGAAACCGGGGAAGAGGTGGTGTATGGTCAGATGTTAGCAGTGGCTGACACATGGGAGGAACTGAAGCAGCTTCAGGAAGGGGTCTCAGATCAAGAACGGGACAGCTGGATACGAGCTGGATGTGAGAAGGGAGATGTGGATATATGGGTTTCGAATGATGGACGAGCAGTGTTGCCAGAAGGTTTGTTGAATCCCATGGCGAGGTTGATACATGGTGCTGTACATCTGGGTAGGGATGCCATGATGAGAGTGTTTCGTCAGACTTGGTACAATCCGAAGTTTCGTGCCGTGGCTGAAACTGTGTGCCAGAGATGTGTCACTTGCCAACAGATGAATGTAGGGAAAAGAACTGCTGTGACATTGAGCCACATAGGGAGGTCAGGGGGACCTTTCAATAGGATGCAGTTGGATTTTGTCGAAATGCCGAAGTGTAATGGGTTGAGGTACATATTAGTGATAGTATGTGTCTTTTCCAGGTGGGTGGAGGCGTACCCTACACGCAGATGTGACACACTCACAGTAGCGAAACTCTTATTGAGAGAACTCATTCCAAGGTACGGGTTCCCGACGTCCTTTGAATCGGACAGAGGAACTCATTTTCACAGCGAAGTTATGAAATTGCTTTGTGCTGCTTTGAATATAGATCAGAAGTTACACTGTAGCTATAGACCAGAGGCTTCAGGGATAGTGGAACAGGTGAATGGAACTCTGAAGGCTCGGATGGCGAAAGTGTGTTCGTCTACGTCTCTGAAATGGCCTGACGCATTACCTTTGGTCCTTATGAGCCTTCGAAGTGTGCCTGATAGAAGAACTGGGTTGTCACCCCATGAAATCCTCATGGGAAGAGCGATGCGTTTGCCTGCAATACCTGCCACTGCTCTGATAAATATCACTGATGATATGATCCTGGACTATTGTAAAGGCCTTGCTGACGTGGTCCGTTCTGTGTCTCAGCAGGTGCAGACAGCAACGGTTCCAGCTGCGAGTGACAGGTGCCACGACTTGGACCCAGGCGATTGGGTCCTGGTCCGAAAGCACGTGAGGAAGAGTTGTTTGGATGCTAGGTGGCGTGGCCCTTTCCAAGTAATCCTTGTTACGAACACTGCTGTCAAGTGCGGAGGGTTACCGAACTGGGTGCATGCTTCTCATACCCGCAGAGTTCCAGCACCCTTGGAAGATACAGCCCCTCTCGAGAACCAAGATCCCAGTGAGCCGACAGAATCGCCAGAGAGGGCCAGTCAAGCTGTAAGGGTTGCTGAAGCGGCTGATGGTGCACTGAATCGAGTTGGGGGAGGACGTGAAGAAAGTACTGACCCAGAAACCGGCGAAGGAGCGAGAGGTGCAGTGGGTAGTACAGAATCGAGTTCTGCCGAAGAAGAGGAAGTCAGTGCACAGGGTATCGGAGAGAAGACGGGGGGAGCCACCGAAGCGGAAAGGGTTTGGCCCGCAAAGCAGAACCGGGTAAACCTGAGGTTGGCCCCAGACACCGACCTTGCACCAGTTTCGGAAGAACCAGAAGAAGAATCGGGAGACGAGGAAAATCCTCAAGGTGGTGTGAGAAGGTCCAAGAGAACTCTAGTGCCAAGTCGGAAGTACGCTTCACCGGAGTGGGCATACCAAGTGACTGATGCCAGGGTTACCGAGCACGGGAAGATTGAGGTCGATGACATTGGTCAACAGTGTCCCGCTCCAGAGGGTGGAAGTGTTGCTGAAAGTTCCGGGATTGGAGATCGAAGGGATTCTGACGATTCATATCCCAAGTCCGCCATTCCTGAGTACCATTCGAGGTATGATCTTGGACAATTTAGAGTTCCCGACGTTCACAGCATTGCCAGATCCACAAGAACTGATTATTCTTAAGCTCGAAATATTGCAGGGAGTCCTGGAGCTGTTGGGACCGGCGCTTATGTTAGATTGATTTGAGAAAGGTTGTAAACTAAGAAGAAGATTACCTAGAGCCGAGCGGAAGAAGAACAAATTTAGGGATTTTTCCGTTGTAGAACGAAGAAAGTTAGGGAGGGTTGCCTAAGTTCACGAAAGAGACATTAATGAGAAAGAGACTTATCCTTTCAGAGACTGCATTGGACATTGAGCATATTCCGAAGATGGCAGATCCTGTAAACCCACATCGTAGGGCTAAACTGATAATAGGCACATTGATAGGAGTTGTAGTAGTCACCATATTTGCGGTAGTGATCAGTTCCTACATGGTGGCTCACAGGCAAGAGGGGAAGGTTCAGGGAGCACCCACACCTATTACCCCAGGGCAGAATGGTGTTAGTATTAGCGAACAGGAATCATCGGAGTTGAGAGATGTTCGCAGACTTCACATGGATTTGTCAAAGGGTGATTTTAAGCTTAACGCGTATGCAAGGTTGCTGTATGAGTATGTTGATGCGATGGATGTGAAGGATTGTTATGTGTGCATGCAGTTGCCTGCTTCAGTGGATGAGGGTATCAAGTATCATCATCTCCCATTGACTTATGGGATTTCTTGTAGCATATGGCTCAGTTTATTTTATGACAGGAGACAGTTCGAGTATTTCTTCTCAAATTTTGACACGGTACTTCCCGAGGTGCCAGCAATCAAGCATTTGAATAGATATGATCTGGATAAGAAAGAGGACAGGCTCCTGAAATATTTTAGACCGACTGTGAAACTGGATACGGCGCATGCTCACAGGAATAACCTGACATGTGCGTTATCAGAGATAGAGAAGAAATTCATAGACCAAGTAGAGGACAGGTATAGAAAGTTGACCGAGACACGACACACCGGAGATAGCCCAGTAGATTGGACGGACGAGGAGAGAGCTCACAGATCTAAGGGAAGTTATGGACCAATAGCATTGGATGAGGCACAGAGAGGGAATTTGTGTATTGCACGGCCTCAATCCAAGACGGAGAAGGTCGCAGTAGGACATAGCATTTGTTCTCAGACTTTTACAGTGGAAGCTTATGCTAAGAATTTTATGCAAGGTCCAGTAGAGGTAATCCCGACAGTGTATTATGTTTGTGGGACGAATGCTTATGTCAGACTACCCGACAATTGGTATGGAGTATGCTATTTGGCTATCATATTCCCGAAGATTTATCACACAAGGGACTTGGAGTTGTTAGAGACGAAGCGACCGCCCAGGAAACGTAGGGCTACAAATGCCGGTGCAGTGATTGGGGACATATACGGAGCAATGATACCTAGTATGGGTGTGGTGTTGAATGATGTGAAGATCCGAAGGTTGGCGACTGTAGTTGATGAGTTGTCTATGAACACGGCGAGATCTTTGATATTGGTGGCTGGAGAGATGTTGTCGATCCGGAATATGGTTTTGCAGAATCGCCTTGCTTTAGATGTGTTGTTAGCAAAAGAAGGCGGAGTCTGCAAATTATTGAAAGTTCAGGAATGCTGCACGTATATTCCAGACAACTCGAAGGAGATAGGGAAGTACATAGACAACATAACGACTATTCACAAGGAGATTACGGATCTGACGGAGGTGAATGTGTGGGAGAAGATTGGATTAGGATTTGGAAGAGTGGGAACTTGGTTTGCGAATCTGGGAAGGGGATTTCTAGGTTCAGTGTTGAAACCAATTATTATTGCCGTGGTTTGTGTGATCTGTTTGTGGGGATGTGTGAAGGCATGGAAGTGGTATCAAGGAGGCAAGGTTGAAAGAGCTCTAAAGGCAAACGAGAGGAGGTTGGCAAAGCTCCAGGAGCAGCAATATGAGAGTCTTAAGAAACTGGAGGGAGTCCGACATGGAAATGTTATGACTAGCACGGTTTAAATCAGTTCTGAAGAAGGAAATGTAATGGTGTGATGACGGATGTCATCAAAGGGGGGAACTGATGTAGCGTTTAAAAGTTTGAGAATTGTAGGGGTGCGTTATATTCACTGTTAGTCGGCACCCGTATATAACCAAATGTGTACTCAGGGATTTCGTGTGCAATGTATTACAACTGTATAACCTATATCGATTTTAGTAGAAGTGCTAGCTATGTACAAGCACATGGTAAACGTATTAGAGAAATGTATAGTGTTTAGCTACGGGAAATGCAATGTGGTGTTAGAAATGTGTACCCCAGACTTCGTGTCTGTAGGTTGTTTAGGTTGACCACACATGAAAGAAAGACGTAAATGTCAATACTGTGATTGAAACCTGCTTGTGTAACCGAAGTAGTGGCCAGAATTCGCATATATCGTTGAGGCGAAAGGCCTGGTATTTTCTTATGTTAGCCAAGGGCAATAGGCCAAAAGGGATTTATTCCAGTAGAGGTTTTAGGCTGTAGTAAATTGCAACTTAAAAGATGTGAAGAATGTCTGCTTTGCATGATCTCACCCCAGGTGCAAGGACAGTTGCTCGTTAGTAGAGAAGCTCTTTGTTCGTAATTTGAATTATGTAGAGAAAGCCAGACATGGGAGTGTATTGGAATGTGCCAATCGTAACTCCTAGTGCGGATGGCGTCTGGGACTCAAGGCCAAGCGATGGACGATGGAACTGGACAGCGCTCTGTGGAAAAGTACTGAAAGACGACCCCGGAAGGAGAGGAGGCGCAAAGGGCGTGTTCGGAGACTTGGGGTACTGTATTAGGGACAGCGCCCCGAGGGTGGAGGCAGAGCAGAGCGGGGCAGCCCAAAGCAGAGGACGGCTAGGCGAAGGGTAGAGGGGGCAACTTAGACCAAGCTCTCTAAGTGAGGACTTCTTAGGAAGTTTCGATCTGACACCTTTTATTCTGATGAGGGTCTCAAGGGATTGCTATGTAGGGATGTCACCTAGTACAGAGTAGGGACAGAGATGGTATGGTTCAGTGTCCCTAGTATCGACATTTGCTTGGTAGTGTTCTACCTCATGCTTTTAGAGATTGTACTTTTAGTTATTTTTAGCCGTATGCGGATTCTTCGTAGAGTAGCATTTGTTTTAGTGCCTATGTACTTGTTGTGCCTCGTGTTGAGGACTTTGTATCTCCAAATCTTTATGTTGATAATAAAAACCAGAGAGCCAAGAGATTAAGTTTCGAGTCCTTGATTATGGCAAATTGCAGACTGTAATTGTGATAACGGTAATTTTCCCTCCATGCTATCAGGCAAGTAAAAAGTTCCATCTGACCAGAGTGGGTTCCAGTAGATAATTGCGAGATACTAAAATAGGCCGGAGCAAGTATGTGGGGCGCAAGATGTTTTTCGGAGAGAAGAGCAAAGCAAATTAAATGCTTCCCGTAAACACGTCTCCTTCCTTCTTCAAAGGAGGGCTATTTGGTTTATTTATTTGTTGCACCTCAAAGAAAAAGTGCACCCATGGACTGCAACTTGTATAGCAAACTGAATTGTGTAATATTTAGTGCAACTGTATATTTAAAAGTACTTTCTTTCGAAACTAAATGCTGCCCGTACACACATTTCCTTCTTCAGAGGAGGGCTATTTGGTTTATTTTATGATCTTGTGCATTACGCAACGGCTCGCGGTAGGCGGTGTCACCGTCCTGGGCACTGGCAGACTCATATCCCCAGCACCCTGTGGCCTTAACCAATCATTGCTCATTTATAGCCTCCAGCCCCCAGGGCCCGGATGAAAACCCATCTATTTATTGCAGATATTAAATGTGCTGCATTGAAAGCTTGGAGTCCCATGCTGGACTTAAAGGAACCCCGGGCCTAATTTACTGACTTATAGGCTGTAATAGATCAGCTCAGCTGCTAAGAGTGTGACCGCCGTCAGTCAGCAAAGGGAACTTCTGCCGGAAGCCTGCATCCCGGTAAACAGGGCAGGATGGGTCACGTGTAAAGGCAGGTACTGGGGCAGAATCGGGCACCTTAAAGGCAGGCACAGGCAGGTACAGGCCAGTTCTACCTCCTGCTCACCATTTTGGAGTTCTAATTTCATGACCATCGCTCATTTAATTTATTTGGGGCGAACCTCAGGACAGGCAAAGAAAATGTGCACATGATTAAGACAACACGGTTCAGCAGCAAGCAAGCCAGCTATGCTTTTGTCTATCTTTTTGAGTGAATGTTCGGTTTTCAGTTTATTTATGTGTGCACTGTACCAAGTGCTTACCTAGGCAGGATTGTGCTGTTGTTTTGTGTTGTTTATGTTTAGTGAGGTTGGAAACTGGATGGTAAAATGGACCTTGGGGTGGGTGAGGCACAGGGAATGCACAGCTGCCAATATCATGCCAGCTCCAGAGCCCTAACCTTCCCTCTCCAGTGCTTTCCAACCCTGTGCCTCACTAGTGGCAATTTGAAAAAGAAAGCATGCACTGTGTTCTCGTGAACAGGCCTGTGAATTAACATAGCAGTTCTCTGATTATACAGAATAAGCAGTTACCAGCGACATTATCATATGAAATATTTTTATTGATGTCATAACTACAGTTTCACAATTGCTTTATGACACTTCTTGCTTTCTAAAATTTGCTTGAAAAAGCACCATTTGCCCACACCTTTTACAAAATTTTCCCCTGGGAGAATTCCTGGAACCCTTGCTATGACAGTCAGGCTCACTCACTACGCTTGCTTGCCACAGGGCACTCATCATGAACTTTTACGCCCCACCACTTTCAAAAGTCACCAGCCGCCACTGGTCTCTTTATGAGCACAGGAGCACAAATCGTCAAACAAGATTACAGTAGAATACACAGAAGTTGCACTTTATATGGATAGGCCCTGGTGGCCGCTCAAACCATATACTAAAATAGTGGTATAAGTACCACGAACAGAAAAGGGAAAAGGCCTAGGGCCTCTAGAATCGCTGGGCCTACAAGGAGCTAACTTCAGTTAGTGACCAGGAGGTCCACGGGTGGCGTGTGCAGCGCAAATAGTCACACGCGTGCTCCCATAGGTTTCAATGGGTGCGTAAAAAGTACAAAGTTACTGCAAAGAGGATCTTCCGGATGGACTAGGAACTCAAGATTTGGAACACAGGCACTAGAGATGTATTACTACACTTGGGCACAGGTGTGCCAGCTTTACCTCACCCACAGGAAGCGGGTGCATAGGCCTCGAAGTGCGTCGGGTTTCTTCTATCTGTTCCGTGGAGCTTGAAGACAAAGATGCTGCAGGCGGTTGGTCCGGGAGAGATGCAGTGGATCCAAGAGTGGATCGGAGATGTTGAAGACCTGTAAGCAGAGGGGACAGTGTTCACAGTCACTAGCCAGTGACCAGCGTGGCACCAGGTGGGTACCAGGCAATGTCGGGTGCAAACAGGAAGAAAGGTGTAGCTTGTCTCTGCAGCCACGTGGTCCCTGGAGGTCGACGACGTCCAGGAGTCGGTTCACGAGCTGTCCCACGCAGGCTCTCGCTGTCGGCGGTGTCGGCGACTTGATCGAAGCAAACAAGCCTTGGCAAAAGCAATTGTTGTAGGAGATGAAATAAGCTGGTGGTTCTGACCAGCAAGGTCAGAAGGACTGCTCCTTTGGAGGGGAGCAAGGACCAGTCTGGAGCAACCAGACCAGCGGTGTATTTCGTAAAGTTCGTCGCCAAGATGGCTACTAGCCAGCGGGCCAGCAACCGGTTAGGCGCGTCGAGTGGCAAAATGCAGAAGGGCCCCACGCAGATCGTGGAGATGCTGGAGGGCTCACCTTTGGTGCAGATGCTGCTCGGGTGTTGGGCTTCTCAGATCCCAAAGCACAACTTGGAGGGAGCCTCGGTTGTTGCACTTGTCAGCTTGTCGTGGTCGTTTCAAGATGGCTGGCTCCACGTGTCTCGGTGCCTCCACGGGTCTCCTCTTTTCAGGGACTGTGGATCGGGCGGTGAGAGGTCTGGAGGTCCAGGTCTTGTCAGTCTCTGGGCTCGGGCTCCGGCGGGAGGCGGCGGCAAAGCAGACGTTGATTCGCTGGATGGTGCTTGCGTTAGCAAGGTGGTCACTCCCTGACCACAGGGGAGATTGGCTTCAGTCCTCTGTGCAGCAGAGCGTCGAAGTTCCCATCTTCTTCTTAGTGTTAAGTTGATTCCAGGATGTCTGAAGTCTTAGGACACAGCTCCTACCTTTAAGCGGATTCTAGGGGCCGGACTACCTGCTAGGTCCCTCCCTATGGGTGGGACCAGGAAGGGGGGTGGTTACACCCCCAATCCTTTGTCCAGCTCGCCCCAGGCCCGGGACTGGTGTGCCCCAGGACCGGTTTGAACTGGCATATGCACCGAGGCTCCTTGTGAGCCACAGGCATGTCTGGTTTCTTTCAAGCCCTACCTGACCAATACACAAAATCCTGTCTGGGGTGGTGCACGCACCTCCCCTGGCAGGAAACCCTTTGTCCACACCTCCCAAGCTGGAAGGACTCCCAGCAGCAGGGGGGCAGACTTGTGTCTGTGGTGGCAGCATCCATTTTGTGGAGCTGAGGCTATGTCTGATCTTACCCGGGTTTCAGGTACTGTACATGTCGTGTCCCTCTAGAAGGGTGGAATGCTAACCCCGTCGCCAGAATTGGCGAGGGGTTAGTATTCCAATTCGTATGACACCTTACTCGACATGTTTTGACAAAGCCAAACCAAAGATAGCATTTAACCGCGAGGTTCATAATGCACTTAAGAGTATATGGTATGACGATATCTGGAAACAGTAGAAGGAAGTTGTTCCGACCACTGCAGACAGGCTCAGCTCATGCCAGAGCACCATCTCACATGGAACCAAGCACTCTGCCTTCAGGATTGTTAAGGCCTGCCATAGGAGTGACTTATAGGTTACCAGGTGTCCCATTTAAGGTTAGGTATAGGTATACTACACCTAAGTAAGAGGTGATTACACCAACTTACCCCAGCTGAGTGATCAGCCAGTTGTGTCAAATTGTTAGGCCAAGCCTGGGGTGGCATAATACATGCTTCAGCCCCTGGCAGGCCTTGGGTACACCAATGCCCTGGGTACCTAGTGTACACTGGTACAGGGGCTGACAGGGTGATCCAACCAATTGGGTATGTACCTAGGGTACATGGAGTCCATTTTAAAGAGAGAATAGCCAGGCTGAGATCCTGAATAGCAGGATCTCAGGCCAACTAAGTCGAAAAACCAGCTAGACACTAGGCAAAAATTTGGGGGTAACCATAGTCAGATATCCACCTTCCTACAGGCTCCAAATCCACGTACAAAGCAGTTGAAAGAAAGGAACTGACATGGATGCTTAGGGCTGGCATCCATCCCCACTGCCAGGTGGAACCAAGTCAATATGGACCCGCAAGGCGCCACCTGCTGACAAGTGTAAGCAATGCTATTCCAACCTTCCTGATTGTGGGAGCCGGCCTCGTGGCGTGGTCCTGTTTCCCCGCGCTAAGCCGCACGAGTTCCCATGCACCTCGGGGCTCCTCCATTTTGGACTATACGTCACTCCACGTGACCACCTGTGTGACCTCGCTTCACCCGGCCTCTGTCCCAACGAGGCCCGACATCGAGGCGCCAACCCCTGGCCCGGGGGATACCACGTGAACCCTTCCCACTCCCGGCGGAGGGCAGTATCGATGGGACCCCCAACCGTCCTTCCACACCTAGGTGCGATCGCCCCACAGCTCTCTGGGGCCTGGCGCCTCTCCTGCTGGGTGTCTAGCTGCTCCCTACCCGGCCTCTCCGCCCCCTCCGGGCGCAAGGGTCCGGACATCAAAGGGCTCCAGTCCTATATCTGGGACGACCCGACAACAGGACAGTAGTTGTATCCTGGAGTCAAGAGCCCTGCTGATCGGATCGCGGCTGACCCTACGGAGAGAAACTCTGCCTGAAACTACCTGCTGAGCCCTGCTGACGACGTCACGGCTCCATCGTGCTTACAAGACCTTCACGAACCTTTGGGGCCCTGCTGACGCCGTCGTGGCCCGACCTTATTGAACTTGCCATCAGAGCCCAGCTGACCTCGTCGCGGCTCGACCGAAGCGGACCTACCACCGGACCCCTGCTGACTGTCACGGCTCGACCCAAGCGGAACTACCACCCGAGCCCTGCTGACGCTGTCGCGGCTCTCCACGTCCGAGACGCTCTGAGACAGCAACCAAGGTCTGGCACAGAGCCCCCTCCCCCGTACCTGGTTGGTACTGAGACTGTCCCGCTACCCTATTCCTTTTGAGACATTGAGACTCTTACTGGATCTCTCGATCCCACTGTACAGATTGACCGTGCTCCTTGTTTATATAAAAGAACCAAGATAAGCAACTGATACAGAGTCCTGTGTGGTGGTGTTACTGAGCCTAGTACGATTATAGGAGAAGGACCTCTCCTAGGAGGCTTCTCAGCGGCGCTCGGCTATAACTTGGCGGTAGGAAGGTGCCGGAGTAGTCCCTCCGACTCCCCGGTGGTCCTCCCTCCAACATTTGGTGGCCAGCGACGGGATCCGAGCCAGACGCAATCGTACAAGCAAGTAACGCACCCACTACCTAACCATGGACGGACAAGAAGCAACCGTGGCCGCAACCTTCCAGCCGGAAAGGTTGGAAGAATACACCCACAAAGAACTGAAACAATTCTGCATGGACAAAGGGATCCAACCACAGGATTGGGCACCAAGGAAGAGATGCAGAAAGCCCTGAAAGCCTGGACAGAACCCGAGACCACTCCACCCCGAGCCGAAGGGACCTCGGCCCGGGACGGAAACCTGCCGACCCCGACAGATGGAGGGCGAACCGTCCCAGAAACCAGCCTTTCCCCCGAAGAAATGCGAGAACGGGAGATGGTCCGGACACACGAAATGGACCTCGCCCGACTCCGGCTGGACGGTGAGCTCCTACTGGCGGAGAAGAAGATAGCCTTGGAGCAACTACGGCTGCAAGAAGAAATCGAGGAAAAGAAACGGCATCGGGAACTAGAGGAGAGACGGCTAACCCTCGAGCACGAGAGGAGCCTTAAGGAACTTGAACTAAAAGCTAAAACAGGGGAGACCAGCAACCCCGGAGCCCGGGATGCTCTGCCCCTGATCGAGCCAAAGGTTCACATCCCCAAGGATGTCGTCAAGGAGTACTATAAAAATGACGACATCCAGCAATGGTTCCGAGCGTACGAAGTCGCCATGACCTCCCACCGGGTACCCCGGAAGGATTGGGGTGCCGGCCTATGGGGGAGGTTCCTCAGCGAGGGTCGGGATACCCTGCTGCAACTCCCCGATGCGGTGATGACCTCATACGACCACATGAAAGAAGCCCTACTCACACGCTACGGACTATCAGCCGAGATGTACCGGCAGCGCTTCCGGGACTGCAAGAAGCTCCCCGGTACCACATGGGTCGAATACGTGGACTTCTTCAGCCGAGCATTGGAAGGGTGGATAAAAGGAAGCAAGGTCACCTCATACAATGAACTGTTCGACCTCATTGTCTGGGAGCACCTCGCCAACAACTGCTTTGTTGAACTAAGGCAACACCTCCTGGACAGTAAACTGACCGAGCCCCGGAAGCTCGCCGCCGAAGCAGACCGATGGGTCAACACCCGGGTCCCCCGGAATCCAGTGGGGGACTACCAGCGGAGTACCACGGGACCTCCCCGCCAGCGAGGTGGAGGAGGGGGGTCCCACCGTAGTCGAGAGTTCCCGGCCGGGCCGCCCAGAAGCCCGCCACGAGGCCAAGCCACCAACCACACTTCCCTGACCCAGGGCCGAAGAGGGACCCCTAACGCACGGCCTGGACCCCGACCGACAGTGACCTGCTTCGGCTGTCAACCAACCGGCCACTATGCGAGCGACCCGGCCTGCCCCGTGAACCGACGAAACGGGACCGCTGGGCCCCCTCCCCGGCAAATAGCCGCCGCAGCCCTGGGGGAGGGAGAAGAAGAGGAGGAAAACCACGACGACGGGTCCCCCGAGTGGGAACCAGCTGCCATGTCGCTTGTATGCCTGGGCTCCCGAGAAATGGTGCCCCGAGCCGCCATCCCAAGCAACACCCAGAAGTACCAACAGTGGGTCACCATCAATGGACGACGGGCCGAGGCCCTCCGGGACACTGGGGCCAGTGTGACCGCTGTCCGCTGCCACCTGGTGACCCCCGAACAAATCCTGCCGCATGTCCTATGCCCTGTCCGGACCGCGGACAACACCGAGAGCATGTGCCGGATGGCCAGGATCCCCTTCGAGTGGGAAGGAGTGTCCGGCACCCTAAAAGTAACTGTCCGCGATGACGCCCCAGTAGACTGCCTCCTGGGGAACGACCTAGAGAGCTCACCCTGGGCCCAGGTGGAACGCCGAGAGCATCTGGGGATGCTAGGACTACCCGAGTGGGCCTGCGCCACCACCCGGTCCATGACCGCCCAACCAGCCGCTACCACGGCCCCCGACCAGCCGACGGGCCCCGAACTATCACCCTCCTCCGGCACAGAGGAACCTGACGAGGAGGCCGGGCCAGCCGAACTTTCTCCCGACGAGGCCGCCTCCCTCAGCGAGATCCCCGAGCTGGCCCAGTGGCGCCAAGACGGGGGCCCCACCCGCGAACAATTCCAGCAAGAGCAGAAGGCCTGCCCGTCCCTCGAGGGGGCCCGACAGCAAGCGGCCGCCCAGGCTGCGGGGGACCCCACGGGAACCCACTGGGTCTATTGGGACAAGGACTTGTATAGCGAGCAGAAAGTCGCCGAACTAGGGGCCGGCCGGGTGCTGGTGGTCCCCCTCCGATTTCGAGAGTTCCTCCTGAACCTGGCACATGACGTGCCCCTCGCCGGACACCTCGGGTGGGACAAAACTTACAGCCGCCTAGTGACCCATTTCGATTGGCCCCGAATGAGAAGAGACGTGGACCATCACTGCCGGTCCTGCCCGACCTGCCAAGCTAGCGGGAAGACTGGGGGGCGAGTGAAAGCCCCCCTCCAACCATTTCCAGCCATACACACCCCGTTCGAACGAGTAGGAATCGACATCGTGGGACCCCTCGACCCCCGAACCGCCCTGGGGTTCCCCCGAGAAGTGGTGAGCGACAGGGGTACAAACTTTATTTCGAAGTACATGAGATCCCTCTGGCAACAATGTGGGGTCACCTACAAATTCACCACCCCTTACCACCCCCAGGGGAACGGACTGGTCGAGCGGTTCAACAGAACCCTGAAGGGGATGATCAAGGGCCTGGAAGAGCCCCTGAGGAGGAGATGGGATGTTCTGCTGCCCTGCCTCCTGTTCGCCTATCGGGAGGTACCACAGAAATCCCTGGGCTTCAGCCCCTTCGAATTGTTATATGGGCACCCCGTCCGAGGGCCCCTCAGCCTGGTCAAGGAGGGCTGGGAGGCACAAGTCCAAGATGCCCCTCCTGACGTCTACCGGTACCTCCTGACCCTGCGGAACCAGACCCGTAAGTTCCGGGCCCTGGCAGAAGCCAACCTCGAAGCCAGCCAAGAAGACATGAAACGTTGGTATGACGAAAATGCCTCAGCCATCGAGTTCGAGCCGGGTCAGCAAGTCTGGGTCATGTCACCCGTGGACCCCTGCGCCCTGCAGGACAAGTGGACCGGGCCCTTCAAGGTAGTTGAGAGGAAGAGCCCCGTCACATACCTGGTCGACATGGAGTCCCCGAGGAACCCCCTCCGGGTCCTGCACGCCAACCGGCTCAAGCCCCACTTTGCCCGAACTGAACTAAGCCTACTGCTGGCTACCGACGATGGGGGCGAAAGTGACTCCGAGCCCCTACCAGACCTCCTGGGGTCCTCGGGCCAAGACGGCTCCTTGGAGGGCGTCCGCCTCTCTGCCACCCTGACACCAGAACAGCGCCATGACTGCCAGAAGCTACTGCAACCGTTCGCTGCCCTCTTCTCTCTCATGCCCGGGGTGACCCCCTGGTGTGTCCACGACGTGGACACGGGGGACAGCCCCCCTGTGCGACACCGCGCGTACAGAGTACCTGACCGAGTCCGAGCCTGCATACAGACCGAGGTCGCCAAGATGCTCGCCCTCGGAGTCATCGAACCTTCCGACAGCCCGTGGGCCAGCCCGGTAGTCTTGGTGCCGAAGGCCGCCGCCCCCGGCACTGCCCCGGAACTCAGATTTTGTGTCGACTACCGGGGCCTGAACGCCGTCACCAAGACCGATGCCCACCCCTTGCCACGAGCAGACGAGCTGATCGATCGCCTAGGGGCCGCCCGCTACCTGAGCACCTTTGATCTCACCGCTGGATACTGGCAGATCAAGCTCACCCCCGGCGCCCAGGAACGATCCGCCTTTTCCACCCCCGATGGGCACTACCACTTCCGGGTAATGCCCTTCGGTATGAAGAACGCCCCAGCGACCTTCCAGAGACTGGTGAACAAGGTCCTGGCCGGACTAGAAGCCTTCAGCGCGGCCTACCTCGACGACATTGCAGTCTTCAGCGACCACTGCGCCGCGCACCTAGGACACCTTGGGGAAGTCCTGGCCGCTCTCCAAAGAGCCGGGCTCACCATTAAGGCCAGTAAATGCCAGATCGGTCAAGGATCTGTGACCTATCTGGGCCACCAGGTGGGGAGTGGCCAGGTGGCGCCCCTCCAGTTAAAAGTCGACGCCATCCAGGCGTGGGAGCCCCCTGCAACCCAAACCGCTGTCCGGGCCTTCCTAGGCCTCACAGGCTACTACCGACGATTCTTCAAGGATTATGGCAGCATTGTGAGCCCCCTTACGGAGCTCACTTCAAAGAAACAGCCCAAGGCGGTGCACTGGACGCCCCGCTGTCAGACCGCGTTTGATGCTCTCAAGGCGGCCATGTGCGCTGCCCCTGTGCTACAGGCCCCTGACTACAGCAAGGAATTTGTAGTCCAGACCGATGCCTCGGAGTACGGGATCGGGGCGGTCCTCTCCCAGGTGGACGCCAAGGGCCTCAACCGACCTGTGGCCTTTATCAGCCGCCGACTGCTGCCGCGAGAACGGAGGTGGAGCACCATCGAGCGGGAGGCCTTCGCAGTGGTCTGGGCTCTCAAGAAACTCCGGCCCTACCTTTTCGGCACCCACTTCAAGGTCCAAACTGACCACCGGCCCTTGCGGTGGCTCATGCACATGCGGGGCGAGAACCCCAAGCTGTTGCGCTGGTCCATCTCGCTGCAAGGGATGGATTTCACTGTGGACCACCGGCCCGGCAACGACCACGCCAATGCTGACGGCCTGTCCCGATTCTTCCGCCTCGGCGAGGAGAACCCCCAAGGAGATGGGTGACTCTCCCTGCCTTCAGCTGGGGGGGACGCATGTGGGAGCCGGCCTCGTGGCGTGGTCCTGTTTCCCCGCGCTAAGCCGCACGAGGTCCCATGCACCTCGGGGCTCCTCCATTTTGGACTATACGTCACTCCACGTGACCACCTGTGTGACCCCGCTTCACCCGGCCTCTGTCCCAACGAGGCCCGACATCGAGGCGCCAACCCCTGGCCCGGGGGATACCACGTCAACCCTTCCCACTCCCGGCGGAGGGCAGTATCGATGGAACCCCCAACCGTCCTTCCACACCTAGGTGCGATCGCCCCACAGCTCTCTGGGGCCTGGCGCCTCTCCTGCTGGGCGTCTGGCCGCTCCCTACCCGGCCTCTCCGCCCCCTCCGGGCGCAAGGGTCCGGACATCAAAGGGCTCCAGTCCTATATCTGGGGCGACCCGACAACAGGACAGTAGTTGTATCCTGGAGTCAAGAGCCCTGCTGATCGGATCGCGGCTGACCCTACGGAGAGAAACTCTGCCTGAAACTACCTGCTGAGCCCTGCTGACGACGTCACGGCTCCATCGTGCTTACAAGACCTTCACGAACCTTTGGGGCCCTGCTGACGCCGTCGTGGCCCGACCTTATTGAACTTGCCATCAGAGCCCAGCTGACCTCGTCGCGGCTCGACCGAAGCGGACCTACCACCGGACCCCTGCTGACTGTCACGGCTCGACCCAAGCGGAACTACCACCCGAGCCCTGCTGACGCTGTCGCGGCTCTCCACGTCCGAGACGCTCTGAGACAGCAACCAAGGTCTGGCACAGAGCCCCCTCCCCCGTACCTGGTTGGTACTGAGACTGTCCCGCTACCCTATTCCTTTTGAGACATTGAGACTCTTACTGGATCTCTCGATCCCACTGTACAGATTGACCGTGCTCCTTGTTTATATAAAAGAACCAAGATAAGCAACTGATACAGAGTCCTGTGTGGTGGTGTTACTGAGCCTAGTACGATTATAGGAGAAGGACCTCTCCTAGGAGGCTTCTCAGCGGCGCTCGGCTATAACTTGGCGGTAGGAAGGTGCCGGAGTAGTCCCTCCGACTCCCCGGTGGTCCTCCCTCCAACATTTGGTGGCCAGCGACGGGATCCGAGCCAGACGCAATCGTACAAGCAAGTATCGCACCCACTACCTAACCATGGACGGACAAGAAGCAACCGTGGCCGCAACCTTCCAGCCGGAAAGGTTGGAAGAATACACCCACAAAGAACTGAAACAATTCTGCATGGACAAAGGGATCCCAACCACAGGATTGGGCACCAAGGAAGAGATGCAGAAAGCCCTGAAAGCCTGGACAGAACCCGAGACCACTCCACCCCGAGCCGAAGGGACCTCGGCCCGGGACGGAAACCTGCCGACCCCGACAGATGGAGGGCGAACCGTCCCAGAAACCAGCCTTTCCCCCGAAGAAATGCGAGAACGGGAGATGGTCCGGACACACGAAATGGACCTCGCCCGACTCCGGCTGGACGGTGAGCTCCTACTGGCGGAGAAGAAGATAGCCTTGGAGCAACTACGGCTGCAAGAAGAAATCGAGGAAAAGAAACGGCATCGGGAACTAGAGGAGAGACGGCTAACCCTCGAGCACGAGAGGAGCCTTAAGGAACTTGAACTAAAAGCTAAAACAGGGGAGACCAGCAACCCCGGAGCCCGGGATGCTCTGCCCCTGATCGAGCCAAAGGTTCACATCCCCAAGGATGTCGTCAAGGAGTACTATAAAAATGACGACATCCAGCAATGGTTCCGAGCGTACGAAGTCGCCATGACCTCCCACCGGGTACCCCGGAAGGATTGGGGTGCCGGCCTATGGGGGAGGTTCCTCAGCGAGGGTCGGGATACCCTGCTGCAACTCCCCGATGCGGTGATGACCTCATACGACCACATGAAAGAAGCCCTACTCACACGCTACGGACTATCAGCCGAGATGTACCGGCAGCGCTTCCGGGACTGCAAGAAGCTCCCCGGTACCACATGGGTCGAATACGTGGACTTCTTCAGCCGAGCATTGGAAGGGTGGATAAAAGGAAGCAAGGTCACCTCATACAATGAACTGTTCGACCTCATTGTCTGGGAGCACCTCGCCAACAACTGCTTTGTTGAACTAAGGCAACACCTCCTGGACAGTAAACTGACCGAGCCCCGGAAGCTCGCCGCCGAAGCAGACCGATGGGTCAACACCCGGGTCCCCCGGAATCCAGTGGGGGACTACCAGCGGAGTACCACGGGACCTCCCCGCCAGCGAGGTGGAGGAGGGGGGTCCCACCGTAGTCGAGAGTTCCCGGCCGGGCCGCCCAGAAGCCCGCCACGAGGCCAAGCCACCAACCACACTTCCCTGACCCAGGGCCGAAGAGGGACCCCTAACGCACGGCCTGGACCCCGACCGACAGTGACCTGCTTCGGCTGTCAACCAACCGGCCACTATGCGAGCGACCCGGCCTGCCCCGTGAACCGACGAAACGGGACCGCTGGGCCCCCTCCCCGGCAAATAGCCGCCGCAGCCCTGGGGGAGGGAGAAGAAGAGGAGGAAAACCACGACGACGGGTCCCCCGAGTGGGAACCAGCTGCCATGTCGCTTGTATGCCTGGGCTCCCGAGAAATGGTGCCCCGAGCCGCCATCCCAAGCAACACCCAGAAGTACCAACAGTGGGTCACCATCAATGGACGACGGGCCGAGGCCCTCCGGGACACTGGGGCCAGTGTGACCGCTGTCCGCTGCCACCTGGTGACCCCCGAACAAATCCTGCCGCATGTCCTATGCCCTGTCCGGACCGCGGACAACACCGAGAGCATGTGCCGGATGGCCAGGATCCCCTTCGAGTGGGAAGGAGTGTCCGGCACCCTAAAAGTAACTGTCCGCGATGACGCCCCAGTAGACTGCCTCCTGGGGAACGACCTAGAGAGCTCACCCTGGGCCCAGGTGGAACGCCGAGAGCATCTGGGGATGCTAGGACTACCCGAGTGGGCCTGCACCACCACCCGGTCCATGACCGCCCAACCAGCCGCTACCACGGCCCCCGACCAGCCGACGGGCCCCGAACTATCACCCTCCTCCGGCACAGAGGAACCTGACGAGGAGGCCGGGCCAGCCGAACTTTCTCCCGACGAGGCCGCCTCCCTCAGCGAGATCCCCGAGCTGGCCCAGTGGCGCCAAGACGGGGGCCCCACCCGCGAACAATTCCAGCAAGAGCAGAAGGCCTGCCCGTCCCTCGAGGGGGCCCGACAGCAAGCGGCCGCCCAGGCTGCGGGGGACCCCACGGGAACCCACTGGGTCTATTGGGACAAGGACTTGTATAGCGAGCAGAAAGTCGCCGAACTAGGGGCCGGCCGGGTGCTGGTGGTCCCCCTCCGATTTCGAGAGTTCCTCCTGAACCTGGCACATGACGTGCCCCTCGCCGGACACCTCGGGTGGGACAAAACTTACAGCCGCCTAGTG
Organism: Triturus cristatus; assembly: GCF_964204655.1. Lineage (NCBI taxonomy): Eukaryota > Metazoa > Chordata > Amphibia > Caudata > Salamandridae > Triturus > Triturus cristatus. Next base: position 206,216,622 of record NC_140590.1, on the reverse strand, counting down.
ACCCATTTCGATTGGCCCCGAATGCGAAGAGACGTGGACCATCACTGCCGGTCCTGCCCGACCTGCCAAGCTAGCGGGAAGACTGGGGGGCGAGTGAAAGCCCCCCTCCAACCATTTCCAGCCATACACACCCCGTTCGAACGAGTAGGAATCGACATCGTGGGACCCCTCGACCCCCGAACCGCCCTGGGGTTCCCCCGAGAAGTGGTGAGCGACAGGGGTACAAACTTTATTTCGAAGTACATGAGATCCCTCTGGCAACAATGTGTGGTCACCTACAAATTCACCACCCCTTACCACCCCCAGGGGAACGGACTGGTCGAGCGGTTCAACAGAACCCTGAAGGGGATGATCAAGGGCCTGGAAGAGCCCCTGAGGAGGAGATGGGATGTTCTGCTGCCCTGCCTCCTGTTCGCCTATCGGGAGGTACCACAGAAATCCCTGGGCTTCAGCCCCTTCGAATTGTTATATGGGCACCCCGTCCGAGGGCCCCTCAGCCTGGTCAAGGAGGGCTGGGAGGCACAAGTCCAAGATGCCCCTCCTGACGTCTACCGGTACCTCCTGACCCTGCGGAACCAGACCCGTAAGTTCCGGGCCCTGGCAGAAGCCAACCTCGAAGCCAGCCAAGAAGACATGAAACGTTGGTATGACGAAAATGCCTCAGCCATCGAGTTCGAGCCGGGTCAGCAAGTCTGGGTCATGTCACCCGTGGACCCCTGCGCCCTGCAGGACAAGTGGACCGGGCCCTTCAAGGTAGTTGAGAGGAAGAGCCCCGTCACATACCTGGTCGACATGGAGTCCCCGAGGAACCCCCTCCGGGTCCTGCACGCCAACCGGCTCAAGCCCCACTTTGCCCGAACTGAACTAAGCCTACTGCTGGCTACCGACGATGGGGGCGAAAGTGACTCCGAGCCCCTACCAGACCTCCTGGGGTCCTCGGGCCAAGACGGCTCCTTGGAGGGCGTCCGCCTCTCTGCCACCCTGACACCAGAACAGCGCCATGACTGCCAGAAGCTACTGCAACCGTTCGCTGTCCTCTTCTCTCTCACGCCCGGGGTGACCCCCTGGTGCGTCCACGACGTGGACACGGGGGACAGCCCCCCTGTGCGACACCGCGCGTACAGAGTACCTGACCGAGTCCGAGCCTGCATACAGACCGAGGTCGCCAAGATGCTCGCCCTCGGAGTCATCGAACCTTCCGACAGCCCGTGGGCCAGCCCGGTAGTCTTGGTGCCGAAGGCCGCCGCCCCCGGCACTGCCCCGGAACTCAGATTTTGTGTCGACTACCGGGGCCTGAACGCCGTCACCAAGACCGATGCCCACCCCTTGCCACGAGCAGACGAGCTGATCGATCGCCTAGGGGCCGCCCGCTACCTGAGCACCTTTGATCTCACCGCTGGGTACTGGCAGATCAAGCTCACCCCCGGCGCCCAGGAACGATCCGCCTTTTCCACCCCCGATGGGCACTACCACTTCCGGGTAATGCCCTTCGGTATGAAGAACGCCCCAGCGACCTTCCAGAGACTGGTGAACAAGGTCCTGGCCGGACTAGAAGCCTTCAGCGCGGCCTACCTCGACGACATTGCAGTCTTCAGCGACCACTGCGCCGCGCACCTAGGACACCTTGGGGAAGTCCTGGCCGCTCTCCAAAGAGCCGGGCTCACCATTAAGGCCAGTAAATGCCAGATCGGTCAAGGATCTGTGACCTATCTGGGCCACCAGGTGGGGAGTGGCCAGGTGGCGCCCCTCCAGTTAAAAGTCGACGCCATCCAGGCGTGGGAGCCCCCTGCAACCCAAACCGCTGTCCGGGCCTTCCTAGGCCTCACAGGCTACTACCGACGATTCTTCAAGGATTATGGCAGCATTGTGAGCCCCCTTACGGAGCTCACTTCAAAGAAACAGCCCAAGGCGGTGCACTGGACGCCCCGCTGTCAGACCGCGTTTGATGCTCTCAAGGCGGCCATGTGCGCTGCCCCTGTGCTACAGGCCCCTGACTACAGCAAGGAATTTGTAGTCCAGACCGATGCCTCGGAGTACGGGATCGGGGCGGTCCTCTCCCAGGTGGACGCCAAGGGCCTCAACCGACCTGTGGCCTTTATCAGCCGCCGACTGCTGCCGCGAGAACGGAGGTGGAGCACCATCGAGCGGGAGGCCTTCGCAGTGGTCTGGGCTCTCAAGAAACTCCGGCCCTACCTTTTCGGCACCCACTTCAAGGTCCAAACTGACCACCGGCCCTTTCGGTGGCTCATGCACATGCGGGGCGAGAACCCCAAGCTGTTGCGCTGGTCCATCTCGCTGCAAGGGATGGATTTCACTGTGGACCACCGGCCCGGCAACGACCACGCCAATGCTGACGGCCTGTCCCGATTCTTCCGCCTCGGCGAGGAGAACCCCCAAGGAGATGGGTGACTCTCCCTGCCTTCAGCTGGGGGGGACGCATGTGGGAGCCGGCCTCGTGGCGTGGTCCTGTTTCCCCGCGCTAAGCCGCACGAGGTCCCATGCACCTCGGGGCTCCTCCATTTTGGACTATACGTCACTCCACGTGACCACCTGTGTGACCCCGCTTCACCCGGCCTCTGTCCCAACGAGGCCCGACATCGAGGCGCCAACCCCTGGCCCGGGGGATACCACGTCAACCCTTCCCACTCCCGGCGGAGGGCAGTATCGATGGAACCCCCAACCGTCCTTCCACACCTAGGTGCGATCGCCCCACAGCTCTCTGGGGCCTGGCGCCTCTCCTGCTGGGCGTCTGGCCGCTCCCTACCCGGCCTCTCCGCCCCCTCCGGGCGCAAGGGTCCGGACATCAAAGGGCTCCAGTCCTATATCTGGGGCGTCCCGACAACAGGACAGTAGTTGTATCCTGGAGTCAAGAGCCCGGCTGATCGGATCGCGGCTGACCCTACGGAGAGAAACTCTGCCTGAAACTACCTGCTGAGCCCTGCTGATGACGTCGCGGCTCCATCGTGCTTACAAGACCTTCACGAACCTTTGGGGCCCTGCTGACGCCGTCGCGGCCCGACCTTGTTGAACTTGCCATCAGAGCCCAGCTGACCTCGTCGCGGCTCGACCGAAGCGGACCTACCACCGGAGCCCTGCTGACTGTGTCGCGGCTCGACCCAAGCGGAACTACCACCCGAGCCCTGCTGATGCCGTCGCGGCCCTCCACGTCCGAGCCGCTCTGAGACAGCAACCAAGGTCTGGCACAGAGCCCCCTCCCCCGTACCTGGTTGGTACTGAGACTGTCCCGCTACCCTATTCCTTTTGAGACATTGAGACTCTTACTGGATCTCTCGATCCCACTGTACAGATTGACCGTGCTCCTTGTTTATATAAAAGAACCAAGATAAGCAACTGATACAGAGTCCTGTGTGGTGGTGTTACTGAGCCTAGTACGATTATAGGAGAAGGACCTCTCCTAGGAGGCTTCTCAGCGGCGCTCGGCTATAACTTGGCGGTAGGAAGGTGCCGGAGTAGTCCCTCCGACTCCCCGGTGGTCCTCCCTCCAACACTGATTCAGTCTGGTGCCTGGCAATATTCTAATGGTGAGGAATCTGTGATTAGATAGTGTGAGCATTACTGAAGGTAAGTAGCATGTTCTTCAGGGAGGGAAGAAGAGTATAGAATACCCATACCAGCTCTGGCACACAATCTGTCCTTTGCCTGTGTAGTGCATTAAAAGATGTCATTAGTTTGTGCATTGTGGGGGAACCGCTGACCATATGGGCTGGAGGGGTGTGGGAAATGAAAGTAAACTGGGCCTGAGCACAGAGGTAGTAGAGCTGAAAAAAATCTGGAGCCAGAAGCTGTTTTGTTGAGTCAAATCTGCTCTTTAAGTCATGGCTGCTTGCTTACACATGCAGACATCGTGATTAGAGACCTGATGGTTTGGATGAAGTGTTCGGTGAGAAAATGCAAATATTAATGAAAAGGGTAGGTAGCTGTGGGGCAATTGGTGTCTTCATTAAAGCTCTGTGCCCTGCTAATGAGAATGGTTGGATGAACCATCTTTTTTTACTTGATCTATCTTGGAGATGGTGGTTATACCATCATTTTCCCTTAAGGCAGTTTATTATCGTGGTTGACGCATACCCTCAAATATTTTACTGATTCATCACATCTTTTTAAAGGTAACGGCTATGGATTTCTTGGTGTTTGGAGCAAAAGGGAGTATTAAGAATATTCTCCAATTCATAGTAAGCCCTGAATGGAAGGGAATTCTTTTTTTTATAGGTTCCCATATATTTGGAAAACAGACTGCTTTGGGGCTCTCTCACAAAGATTGCCTTGTCATCCGCAGAGTGAAATGTGAAGTAAACCGAAGGCCACTATCGGAGTAATGTTGCCCATGTTTACTGGCCAATATCTCTGGCACTATTGCAAATAAACTATGGTATAGGGGGCTCCCCTCTCTAGTGCCTCTGGTATTTCTTCTAGAGTAGATATGATGCCAATGGCACGCAGGGGGGAGTAGATCTAGTCCACGAGTGACCATGGCATCTCCATTCTCTTAAGTACAGCAAACAGAAATTCCTATTCCAGGGAGCCCAGTGCTTTAGTGGCATCCAAGAATACTGCTGCGGACTCTATCCTTGGATCTAGCTAGGTAATTACTGCATATAGAGTAGGCAAGTTGTGGAAGGTAGACCTGCCAAGGAATAAATCTTGACTTGTCCTGACGGACTATATACAAGAGAAAAGAGATTATTCTGTTAGCAATGATTTCTGGAAGGTTTTGGTATCCGTTTATAAGTGAAAGCAGTCTGTAAAACTCGCACTGGTCCGAAGGTTTCCTGCTTTTGAGTAGGGCAATGAGGAGGGCCTCCCCTAGAAGATGGAAGAATGCTTTTTCACGTGCTTCTTCAAAACAAGCAAGCAAGTGACGTGCTAGCATAGCAGCAAACTCCTTCTAGAACTCTCTTGGCAAGCCTTCATTTCCTGGTGATTTACCGGGCGGCGTACTTTGTGTAACTGGTATAATGTCCTCATTGGCGGTGGACTGCACAAGGCATTGTTTGTGTGAATCTCTCAGCCGAGCAAGAGCCGTGTCTTCCAAATATAGCTCAATTTGATTTGAAGTGTTGCAGTAGAAAGCAGTATATAAGCCTCAAGAGTCTTAACAATTCTATTTTGTTTGGCTATTCACGCCCCTCTTGTGACCATTTTGAAATCCTCCCAAACCATTGCTGTTATTGTCCGCAGAGTCTGTTTGTAGCAAAATACTCTGAGAACTCAAGTCTAAGTTCATCCCTCACTACAGCATCAGTTGGTTCAATGGCTGCCTCACCCGATTTATGGACTTCATGTTGCACTTCTAGACTAGTAACGTTATTAGCACTGAAGATGGATTGAAGTGTCCTGCCCATGTATGGCACATCCACCACCCAGGAATTACCCTATCTAGGCGGACCCACATATTGGGCACAGATGAGGTAAATGTACCCTCACAAGACAGCGGGTGCCTGGAACGCCACACCATAAGTAGGTCATGTGCTAATGTAATTTAATGTTCTGACACTAGCGGGTGAATTAATGGAAGAGGTGTGTGATCTGTCTAAGCATTCATTTACTCTTTAATATTGAAGTTGATCTCTTCATATGATTGATTGTGGCAAGAGCAATAGGTTTTGATTCCACACATGCCTGTAAAACTGAGGGTTGTCCTTGTACAGACCATGTGAGTTAGCAATTGTATCATGCTTGCCAGCATGTATGCCCTGCACAATAACATACCTGCCTTGATCAACAGTGATAGTTTTTGTGGGTGAAACTGGCTGTATACCTTGCATATGTTGTTTATGATGATGTGTATCGGAAGATGGCCCATCTCCTTTCTGGAGTAGCTTTGAATGCCCTAATCTAGTGAGTTTCTTGGACGAGGGCTATGTCGGTTTTGTGCTTGTCCAAGTAAGCCTCCACCTGGGTCTGTATTATAGGGAGCTCCTCGGGGATGGCACAACAGGCATTTGTGCATGCGTTGTGTGCCCCAGGGCACTTTGGTATTACAGAAGGAGATGCAGACTCTCTTGTGCAGCCCCTTCTGTCATACAGATAGCACTGGCACACATATAGCTCTCATTAGGGGGCTTTCCCTCATTTGCATGGGGTGTGTAGCCTCATGCAAAGGAGGTAATCCCAATCGTATAATGGACACGGACGCAGAGGCAAATATGCCTTTAGGCGGCGCACTATAAGTATGCCACAAAAAGGCGAGCACTGTCAGTGCACCTCCTAAAGGCATTACTATGGAAGAGAGAAAGGGGGTCCCATGAAACCCCCCCTTACCGACATCCCTTGCAGGTGGGTGAAATCATTCACTGCACCCACCTGCAAGGGTATCGCTCTCCCCTTTTAAAAGTGCATATGAGTTGCCGCCTGCAGAGTGAAACACATATCGGCTTTTAAGTAACACTCCGTATTTCACTTAACTGCGCTGCCCTGAGTGCAGCATGAGTTCGCAGCTGCCCGGAAGGCAACGCATTCACCATAATAGGGCACACTTTCACTGTTTGCACCCGGTGCACCTGTTTTAAGTTGCGCTATGGCACAAGCAGAGTAAGTGTGCCCTATGAGTAATAGGGTCCCTAGTGAGTTTTCTATGGGTTGTTTTATCCCTCTAGATTCCAGGTCATAGATTGGAATCTTTTATCACACGTCACCTGTAGTATGATAAGCTGTATAGTTTAAATTGTCTTATATGGTCTGTTGAGTGCCCTGCACTGGCTTTCTTGGTACATTGTATTATCTTACTCGTATGCCTAATTCAGGACAAACCGCTCCTTTACCTTCTTTGAAAAGAAAGTAAAATTGATTTTTATGAATAGATTCCTTCACTAGTCCTCATCAGTCATTCAGCCTCGTCCTTTACTTGTAGACTCTTTGGTATCTGTTGTAAAGATGTTCAAATAAGCAGCAGGATACTTCTGGATAAGTTACAGGATAGGTTTATTAAGTTACAGCAGAGCAACACACCTCGCCAGCTGACCAGACCATCAACTTACAAGAGTAGAACACTCTGGTACAAGTTAGAACACTCACAGGTATTCTGGGAGGCTAAGGAGGTAAGAACACTAAGGAAGGGCTAATGACCACTGTCAGACATATTACATGAAGAATCAATATACAACATATCTTCCTCCTTACAGAAAAAAGAAATACATAAACAAATCATAAAAATGAAGCTTAACCCCTTCGCTGCGGCGCGAATTCCGCCGCAGCGCTGGGGGGGGTTTGGGGGCAGTGCGGTGCCGCTATGCTCATGACAGAACCACGCCATCATGAGTCACGGGCGAGCTGTGCTCATGACGGCGTGGTTCCGTCATGACTCCACCCACTGCGCTAATCGCCCGCACAGGTGGGGAATTAGCGCCTCGTGGGAGGAGCGGCCCCCAACGGCCGCAGCATGACGGAACCACTCAGTCATGAGCACACGGCGCCCGTGGCTCATGACGGAGTGGTTCCGTCAAGGGCATGCAAGGGGTTAAAGTATGGGAGACAACAACCATATTCATTATGAAAGATAGGAGGTCTACGACGTCTTGAACAATTTTTAGTTCGAAGGCAAAGAGTGTAAAAGTGAAGTGTGAAGTGAGACACAACACTCAAAACCGCTAATAGGCATCACCACTACCCACTCCCCTTAGACTGACAAAAACAAGAAAAGACAGTCCACTCTCTCAAATTTGTTTCCGTCCACCAACATTTTCCGCTCCGAGTTGAAGATGAACAGCTCGACATACGCCTCCATGCTTTACAGATACTACAGTCTTAGATACTCTTCGAGAACTCCAGACTTAGGTACTCTTCAAGATTTCTAAGTGCAGTACGCATGTGATTTAATTTTAGCTTGAAGTTTTCTCTCTTCAAAAGATGGACAAATAGTCTTAGTTGTGACTAGCTTTGTCTTTGTCTAGTTCTGGGACCATTGCCACGGTTGTGGGCCCCCACTTAGTTCTAGAACATTTGTCCATCCTTGGGGTTAGCACTGGGACCTTTGTCCCCGTTTTTGGACTTTCTGTCCAGGCTCTCCATCTTGTTACTGGAACAGTCATTCCACTCCTTCTTCAATCAATCAATCAATCAGTGACATTTATAGAGCGCACTACATACCCGTAGGGTCTCAAGGCGCTGGGGGTGGGGGGGTGCCGCTACTGCTCGAACAGCCATGTCTTCAGCTTCTTCCTGAAGGAGAGGTGGTCTTGGGTCAGGCGCAGGTCGGTCGGGAGGGAGTTCCAGGTCTTGGCGGCCAGGTAGGAGAAGGACCTTCCTCCTGTAGTCGCTCTTCGGATGCGGGGGACGGCGGCGAGGGCGAGGTTGGCTGATCGGAGGTGGCGTTTGGGAGCGTAGAAGTTGACTCGGCTGTTGAGGTAGCTCGGGCCTTGGTCGTGTAGGGCTTTGTGTGCGTGGGTGAGGAGGCGGAAGGTGATTCTTTTGTTGACGGGGAGCCAGTGAAGGTCTCTCAGATGTCCGGAGATGTGGCTGGTTCGTGGGATGTCGAGGATGAGTCTGGCTGAGGCGTTCTGGATCCGCTGGAGTCTCTTCTGGAGCTTGGCGGTGGTACCGGCGTAGAGGGCGTTGCCGTAGTCCAGTCGGCTGGTGACGAGGGCCTGGGTGACGGTCCTCCTGGTCTCGGTGGGGATCCACCAGAAGATCTTCCGTAGCATGCGTAGGATGTTGAAGCACGCCGAGGAGACGGCGTTGACTTGCCTGGTCATGGAGAGGGAGGAGTCCAGGATGAAGCCCAGGTTGCGTGCATGGTCTGTCGGTTTGAGTGCGGTGCCCAGGGCAGGAGGCCACCAGGAGTCGTCCCAGGCGGAGGGTGAGGAGCCCAGGATGAGGACCTCCGTCTTGTCCGAGTTCAGCTTCAGGCGGCTGGTCGTCATCCACTCGGCTACGTCCTTCATCCCTTCGTGTAGGTTGGCTCTGGCGGCGGCGGGGTCGTTGGTCAGGGAGAGGATCAGCTGGATGTCGTCGGCGTAGGAGATTATGTTGAGGTTGTGTTGCCGTGCGATGGCCGCGAGGGGGCTCATGTAGACGTTGAAGAGGGTGGGGCTCAGCGAGGATCCTTGAGGGACGCCGCAGATGACATCGGTGGCCTCTGACTTGTACGGTGGTAGACGGACTCTCTGTGTTCTTCCGTCGAGGAAGGAGATGATCCATTCCAGCGCCTTATCCTGGATTCCGACGTTGCTGAGGCGCTGTACTAGGGTGCGGTGGCAGACAGTGTCGAATGCTGCGGAGAGGTCTAGGAGGATGAGGGCCGCTGTTTCTCCGTTGTCCATCAGGGCTCGAATGTCATCGGTGGCGGCGATGAGGGCGGTCTCGGTGCTGTGACTGGCTCGGAAGCCGGACTGTGAGGGGTCGAGGGATCCATTCGTTTCGAGGAAGGCGGCCATCTGCTTGTTGACGGTCTTCTCGATGACTTTGGCTGGAAACGGGAGGAGCGAGATGGGGCGGTAGTTCTTGAGTTCGGTGGGGTCCGCTGTGGGTTTCTTGAGTAGCGCGCTGAGTTCGGCGTGCTTCCAGCTCTCAGGGAAGGTGGCGGTGTCGAAGGATGTGTTGATGATGTCTCGCAGGTGGGGTGCGATGACAGCGTCAGCCTTGTTGAAGACGTGATGAGGGCAGGGGTCGGTCGGTGATCCGGAGTGGATGGAGTTTATCGTGCGGATGGTGTCTTCGGTGCTGATCGGAGTCCAGGCTTGGAGGGTGGTGGTGAGGGGTGGTTGTTCGGTCTTGGTGTGCGTTGGTTGGTTGCTGAAGCTGTTGTGTATGTCCGCGATCTTGTTGTGGAAGTATGAGGCGAGGGAGTTGCAGAGGTCTTGCGATGGGGTGATGTCGTTGTTTTCTGCGCTGGGGTTGGAGAGCTCTTTCACGATGTTGAAGAGTTCCTTGCAGTTGTGTGCGTTGTTGTCCAGCCGGTCCTTGAAAGCAGTTTTCTTGGCGGCGCGGATCAGCTGGTGGTGTTTCCGGGTGGCCAGCTTGAAGGTGGTCCTGTTGTCCGGTGTGGGATCCCTTCTCCAGACTTTCTCGAGGGCTCGGCAGTTCTTCTTGGAGCTCTTGAGTTCGTCGGTGAACCACGGGGCTTTCTTGCTGCCGGGTCTGCTGGGCGGGGTCCTCAGCGGGGCGAGTTCGTCCGCGCAGTTGCTGATCCACTGTGTGAGGTTGTTGGCGGCCTGGCTGGGGTTCGCTGAGCTGGCAGGGGGGTGCTGGCTCAGGGAGGTGGCGAGCTGGTCTGCTGTGATCTTGTTCCAGCTTCTGCGGGCGGCCTGTTGCTGGTGGTGGTGGGTCGTCGTTCTCTTGAAGGTGAAGTGGACGCAGCTGTGGTCCGTCCATTGGAGCTCTGTGGCGTGGCTGAAGACGATGTCTTTGCAGGATGAGAAGACGGCGTCAAGTGTGTGTCCGGCGAGGTGGGTGGGGGTGGATACCAGCTGCTTGAGTCCAAGATTGGCGAGGTTGTCGAGCAGGGTGCTGGTGTTGCGGTCGTTGTTGTTCTCCAGGTGGAAGTTGAGGTCCCCCAGGAGGATGTAGTCGGCGGAGGGGAGGGCATGCGGGCTGACGAAGTCGGCGATGTCCTCGCTGAATTGTGTGCGTGGTCCCGGGGGTCGGTAGATCAGGGTGCCTCTGAGGGTGGTGTTTGGGTCGGTGTGGATCTGGAAGTGCAGGTGTTCGGCGGTGGTCAGGGAGTTGTCGGTGCTGGTCGTGAGACGGATGGTGTTCCTGTGGATGATGGCGATGCCTCCTCCCATCTGGTTGGCGTTGCGGTCCCTCCGGACGATCTTGTAGCCCTCCGGGATGGCGATGGCGATGTCGGGAGCTGAAGAGGCGTTCATCCAGGTCTCCGTGAGGAAGGCAACGTCAGGGGCTGTGGCGTCTAGGAGGTTCCAGAGTTCAACGGCGTGTCTGTGGACGGAGCGGGTGTTGAGCAGGATGCACTTGAGGTGGGTGCTGCTGGTGTTTGGCTTGGCGGCTGCTGGTGCGGGGCAGGTCCGGATGCAGGAGAACTTGCAGGCGTGGCAGCTGAAAGGTCCGTGGGTGAGTCGTGGTGTGGCTTGGTGGCAGTCTGGGAGTCGGCCGGTGTTGAGTGCGATGAGGGTGGCGGCAGAGTACGTCAGGCGGGTAGGTCGGGGTCTTCGTGGGCCAGGGGTCCTGGCGCTGGTCGCGATCCGGTCGCGGACGGGCACAGACGGGCTTACCTTTGGCGCGCCTTCGGCGCGCCTGCTGCGCGTGACCGCTGCGCGTTCGCACGGTCGCCATATAAGGCGAAGTGCGCGGGTGGGCGGGGCAGCTGGGAGGCGGGAGCGGGGAGGGATACAGAAGGAAAAAGGGGCGGGGCTAAGCGGCGGTGGCGGGAAGCGGGGAGGGTGAGCGGGGCTCGGCGAGGTAGGCGGGCAGACAGGGAGGAGACAGCAAAACACGGGCACAGTTACCAGAAAATTATAACAAAAACACGGGCACGGTTACAATGAAAAGGAGAAGCACAAGGTCACACAGTCAAGGGAATACAATTAGACCCAAAACGATCAGCCGGCAGGCAGGCACGGACCGCGCCTCTCGGAGGAGGGGGCGTGGTCAGCGGCAGCGCGACAGGCAGCGAGGCAGCTAGGCAGGGCAGAGGAGCACACGCAGCAGCTGGTGGCCGTGCGGCGCGGGGGTGTCCCACAAGTGGGTCACACTCACCTGCGTCGCACGGTCGCCATATAAGGCCAAGTGCGCGGGTGGGCGGGGCAGCTGGGAGGCGGGAGCGGGGAGGGATACAGAAGGAAAAAGGGGCGGGGCTAAGCGGCGGTGGCGGGAAGCGGGGAGGGTGAGCGGGGCTCGGCGAGGTAGGCGGGCAGACAGGGAGGAGACAGCGAAACACGGGCACAGTTACCAGAAAATTATAACAAAAACACGGGCACGGTTACAATGAAAAGGAGAAGCACAAGGTCACACAGTCAAGGGAATACAATTAGCACCAAAACGATCAGCCGGCAGGCAGGCACGGACCGCGCCTCTCGGAGGAGGGGGCGTGGTCAGCGGCAGCGCGACAGGCAGCGAGGCAGCTAGGCAGGGCAGAGGAGCACACGCAGCAGCTGGTGGCCGTGCGGCGCGGGGGTGTCCCACAAGTGGGTCACACTCACCTGCGTCGCACGGTCGCCATATAAGGCCAAGTGCGCGGGTGGGTGGGCGGGGCAGCTGGGAGGCGGGAGCGGGGAGGGATACAGAAGGAAAAAGGGGCGGGGCTAAGCGGCGGTGGCGGGAAGCGGGGAGGGTGAGCGGGGCTCGGCGAGGTAGGCGGGCAGACAGGGAGGAGACAGCGAAACACGGGCACAGTTACCAGAAAATTATAACAAAAACACGGGCACGGTTATAATGAAAAGGAGAAGCACAAGGTCACACAGTCAAGGGAATACAATTAGCACCAAAACGATCAGCCGGCAGGCAGGCACGGACCGCGCCTCTCGGAGGAGGGGGCGTGGTCAGCGGCAGCGCGACAGGCAGCGAGGCAGCTAGGCAGGGCAGAGAGCACACGCAGCAGCTGGTGGCCGTGCGGCGCGGGGGTGTCCCAGGAGGGACTTTGTCCCTTCTGGTCAACCATTGCCCATTCTTTGTTTTGGAAGGAGCTTTGTCCCCTCATGGTTCTGGGACCAGTCTTTGCCCCCATCTGTATCTGGTTCTGGTGTCTCCAAACTGATCTTAAGCTTTATGCCCCCAACATGGGCTATCAGAAATGTTCCTGCTTTTAATTCCCTGGTACTGAGTGTTTCCATCTCATTTCTGGTTTAGTTTACTTGGTGCTAAGTAACCTAGAAGTCTTCTTGTTTTTTTTTTTTTGTTTTTTTGTTTTTTTTTTAACTTCAATGGCACTAGGTTATTCCAACACCCTTATGACCATATGTTTAAGTGCTGTGTTTACCGGCATTATAGCCTCTCCATTTTCTGGTTGTTAAATCAAAATTTATCAACGTGGCAGGCATTGGGTATACAAAGTCATAAACCTGCAGCAAATCTCTCTATTTTCTTGTGTGTGTGATAAAACAGATTTCATGAAAATAAAATACCTCATAGTCCACAAGGTGACACTCTTGTCAAGAGTTTCACACAGTTACAGACTTTAAACACACTTATGAGTGCACACGCCATCCAATTCATTGTTGTTCCTAAGTTCAACCTCCAAGAACTATGCCATTTGATTTGAACCAGGAGTGAACACTTTTAGAATACGATCGAAATATGAAGTCAGATCCCTTGACAAACGAATGCAGAAAGCAGGTAAAGGTATTTTTTTTTTAAATGTGAAGCTCCATGGCAACAATGAAAGCGTCAGAGTCTTACAAGCCCATAGCGTAACTTGCGGAATGTTTTTTCTTCCCAAAGTACTCGGGCATCAGACAGGCAGTGCTTGCGCTTTTTGTCACTCTTAGATTTCGTGGCGTATATTCAGGGAGTCAGTTTAAAGCAAGAGTTCGCTTATCAAATTAGTTCCTGCTTCACAACATAGAGACTAGAGATGGGCACGATGACGCTTGTTTGCATTGTGTTCCCGTAACCCTTTTGATACGAAGCAACAGAATGGCTGCCTGGCGTTGCGTTGTGTAATTTCACGTTGCACGATAACGCGCTCTGAGAGGGTTGCTGTACCAACGCAGTGCTCCTTGGCAACAATGAGAGGCTTCCTCGAGATGCTGCTTCCTAGCAACGCAGGGTGCAGGAATAGCACGTGCGGAGAAAGGCACGCGCAACTTGAAACTGATTAACAACGTACGGTGCAGGAATGGCGCAGAAACTGACTCACAGTTATGGCGAGTGACGTCAGGGGTGATTTTCTCCAGGTTTCTTTACTTCTGCTCCATCGGAATTTGTACCACAGGGTGACAGCAGCTGGGATCGGAAATGTGGGCTACACTTTTCTTTCCTGTTCTTTTTTTTTTCTTTTCTTTTTACGGTTTCTTGCAGCAATGAGTTTATGGACAGTGCTCGCAATTGATTTCTTTGCGCCTCTTTAGTTTGTCTTGTTATGAGTTAATCTTCCGTTTTCACACATTTCTAAAATTTCTAGCTAGTTGTAGCCACGTTACTGGCAGTAAATAGGTGAGTGCCTGGGGTTCTTAGTGTGAGGTGCTGCCAGGGATCAGTAATTGACTCACGGTTGGTGAAAGTAGACTTTTCTTTTCTTGGTTTCGTTTCTTTTGACGTTCGCCTCGTTTGTCTGGTTTCTTTTTTTTTATTTTTTAATCACGTTCCTTGCAGCAGATAGGTGGACCGCAGATCTGGGATCTCCTTTGTCCTCTCCCGGTACGGATTCTAGGGCACTCCGACCCCTTCCGGTCCTGGGACCTCCTTTGTCCTCGTCCGGTCCTGGGACTTCTTTTGGCCTCTCTCAGTCCTGGTGCTGGGACATCCCTTTTCCCGTTCTAGTTCCGCCGGTCCTGGGACTTCCTTTGTCCTCTCCCGGTCCTGGTTTTGGGACATCCTTAGTTCCCTTCTAGTTCTGCCGGTCCTGGGACTACATTTGTCCTCTCCCGGTCTTGGTTCTGGACTCACTCGGTCCTTCATTTTGAATTTGATTTGGAGTTTGAGTCCCAGTTCTTTTTTCAAATTAGGTGCACCTTTTGCTTGCAATATTGTCTCCAGATAAATATTTAAATACCAATTGCCACTTTCCAATTTTCCTGTTGCATTTATTCTCCAGAGATACACAGTCTTTCTATACCTTTGCACGGTGGCATCTCTTTTTATAGTGTCTCACAGCACAATTCTCCTAGTTGTTATGATCCCACCATGTACAATCTGGTGAGGCTTCACTTTGGTTTGTGTCTACACTTAAAATGCTTCCAAAAATCACTAGATGTAACTCTTGTCACAGAAATCACAAGCTTAAGGCTATTTAACCGATGTACGTTTTGCTGTAATGGTTATGGACGCTTTGTCCGCACACAAGTCTCTGTGCACAAAGGGCATTTCCTCAAAATTTCACACAACGCAGACAAACTAACTGCTGCTAGGCTGAAATGTTCTTTGTTGGACCCGGCCTCGTGGCGTGGCCCATTCAGACCCGTAGTGACACCAGACTACCCCCTACACCCCACACTACACTGACTAGCTTAGCCTCCCCGACCCAGAACCCGGGATTACCCCTGTTCTCCCTCCCATCTTTCCGACACTGGGCCCCCTTCCCATCCCATCGGCCTCGTGGCCTCCAGTACCCGGCCCAGCACCCCCGATGGCCACCTCGACCCACGCACAACCCCGGCCTAGTTGCACCATGCCGGCTGGGGGGAGAGAGGGCTCCTGGTGAGCAGGAGAGGGAGGAGTAGTTTCATTCACACCTGGCCTCCTCCCAAGAGATGGTTTCGATCGGCCCTACGGCCCCCCTGAGGGCTGGCTCCACGCCTGCTGCGTGTCTGGGATCCCTCCCGACCCCGCTTTGAAAGGATCAAAGGGCCGCGTGGCAGAAACCCCCAACACATGACCCCAGGCGCTAAGACCCCTGCCCGTGAGGACTCCGGACATCAAAGAGGAGTCGACCTATAACAAGGGGCGCCCTGGGACCCTCGGCAGTTGAATCCTGGAACGAACGAGCCCTGCTGACGTGGTCGCGGCTGAAGAACATCTCCACAAACCTCCTACAGAACTCTTGGAACCTTGGTGAGCCCTGCAGACAGCGTCGCGGCTCTACCTGGCAGAGACGGACTTCTGCCTAATGACATCTGAGCCCTGCTGACGTGGTCGCGGCTCACCTTGCACCCTAGAGAACTCTGAGCCCTGCTGAGTGACTCGCGGCTCCTAGAAGATTGTCCGACCTCCGACACTCGGACTAGAGTCCTGCAGAGTGGACACTCGCTCAAGAGACATTCCGGTCCGGCTGGACCCTAAAGATCATCTCGTATCCCCCGGCTCGAGGATTGAGAGCTGTGCGCCGGATACGCTTCCGCATTTACCCAGATCCTAAGACTGTCCCGCTACCCCTACCTCAACTGAGACTTTGTGAGCCCTTGCTCTACTTGTACATACTCCTCCGGATCATAAAGATCCTGATATTGCTAGATAAAGAATACGTAATCCAGAATCTACTGTGTGGTGTCTCTGTGTTGCCTGGTGCTGAACCAGCGTGTACGATCCTAGGTGTGAGACCCAGTCCTGAAGGGGTCTCCGACCGGTGCTCGGCTATTTCTCCCGGAAGGGTGGGCGCAGGGTGACCAAGTAAACATACTGTCCTCCCTTGGGGCTAGCCCTTCTAACATTCTTCTCACGAAAATACGGTCGGTATTGCTTGCTTAAAACTAATGGATTGTTTGCCCTGTTCTTAGGCTCTGTGTTCTGATTCTAGTTATTATTATTTTATACAACAGTATCATGATCCTCCAAATAGTTTTGATATACTGTATCTGTAGTTATTTGTGCTTTTTGCTCCCTATTCTCCCCTCCTGCCTTTTATGTATGATCTGACTGCCACATTTATGGTGCTCTGACACCCTGTTGGGCCATGTTCGCGCTATATAAAACTCTGCAAATAAATAATTGTGAAAACGAACTGAATGTTCCTAGTTTTTACCACTCCCATCCACACTGGGAACCTATAGAACCCGGTGGACATGATGGACACACCCATCACCATGAAGAAAACATGCCCACGCATAACAAACCAATAACCAACAACATTAGTGGGAAAATGGTTTTAACCCTACGATGCGCTCAGTCGCTGCACGATGGAGTTGGCTATAAGGGTGAATATTAAACAACACCCTCCTTTTATAGCGGTGCTGCATGTGTTTATATAAATGGAAGGCTTTCCTCTTTTCAGTTGCTAGGATGAGCACTGCATCTCTATCCCTGAAGTTAAGTAGTTTAACAATTGACTCTTCAGGGTTTATAGAGCGGGGCTAACAGTGAGCGAGTGATGCGCACTCTCATCCTCAAACAACAGGAGACGCTATCGCGCCAAAAAATATATGCGCCATGCCCTCAAAATAATCCTCCATTTTGCCTGTGTTGATGTTTGGTTAACTAGAATACAGAGATCTTGCTTCTTAATCCTCATAATTCGTTTTAACGAGTCCCAGCATCTTTTACATGTTAAGCAGTTTCTCTAGATTTACCTCAATATAGTCTGCTGTGTCTGGTATTCGCTGGTCGCTCACCGTGATTCAATCCTCTTCTTGAACAATTTTCGAGTTTGTGATATCCATTCTGTGAGTGTGTCGATTTTATTGTCCGTTGAGGTTAGGCTCTACTCACCTTCAGGAGAAATTTGATGTCTCGAGCGGGGACGTTAAGCAACTTCAGAGGTCCCTGAGAGCCCATCTCTTTTGGACATTTTATGTTTAACTTCAAGTGGGAACTTAACCTGTTTGTTCTGTTTTTTGCCCATGGTGGCCATGGCAAGTGCAAAGTCCTAGTTCAGTTTGATGACCCTCTGTCCATCAGCGCGAACAGGCTTTTTGTGGCGGACGTGACTTTGAATAAAAGTCTTCACAGGGAGATAGATTGCAGTGGTGTCTGCTCTTAGCATATGGTCTGCATAACCTCATGGGAACCGTTGGGGCGCCAGCCATCCTGCCCAAAGTCCAGGTTTGCAGAAGTAGAGAACCAGGCCGTTCATTTGAATAAACTGCGAGCAGCAGCCTGCATTTCAAATGGGACTTTGGTCTTGCCAGCCAGAGTTTGCCAAATTTGCAGAGAGTCCTCTGTATTACCGAGGTTCACTCTAGAAGATAGTATTTCCAGTCTTAACACTGACAGTTAGTGAATCCGCATGCTCTCACACAGCCAATTTTTAAATGTCACCCCTATCTTTGAGGTCAGGTGTCATGCAGGGCCCCAAATTCCCCCAGTGTGGCATGTTCGAGGGGGGCATGACCAGACCCACACCAATCACCACTGCCGGCCTTGGCTACTGTCTTTGCATGAGCTCAGGTAGATAATGTGACCCAAGGCTCCTCTTCATACCACTTCCAACCTGACCTTGTACTCTGGGTCGATACTTCAGCCCGCCTCACCATGGCACCTTCATTGGCCTTGCTCGCAGCAGGGCCCGCAGAATGAGCTTTTATGGGCCACCCTGGCAGTTGACTCCCCTTGTCATGAGGCCAACAACTGTTGCCACCAGGTGCTAGGGCCACCCCTAGAACATTGTTTCAGCCATCCCACCACAAAGCAGTTGCCGGACCCTAACACTACACATTCAGCCCACTCCATGGTCTACATTTTTTATTTTACCATGGGGTGCAAAGACAGGCTTCCTTCCCTCATATAAACAACCACTATTACCCCACAGTGGCACTCAGAGTCAGATACACTGATTGTGTGGTGCTAGAAATCCAGCTCACATTGAGCCATATGGCCAATAATATCCTATTCAGTGAGGCTTTGGTCCTCTCAGGTCTTTTAAAAACTGTTCATGTTCTCTTAGAAATTAAGAGTTCTATCTGACCTTTCTTAGAAGTGCCCATCTCTAATACTCAAGGATATTCTGAATAATACAGATCTAATCAAGGAATTAGAGCAGAACACACCTAAAAATCATAAAAATACGTGCAAATTCAACAGATCCCTACTTTTCAAGCTACTGGCTTTGCCAATGCTTTTGCCCATGCTGTGCAACATCAGCAACAAAAGAAAGGCCTGATCACACTGTTGGCGGCGGCATCATTCCATATGGGTGCACACTGAATATTTGCAGTGGAAAAATACAAGTCATCCAATATACAGAATGGTAAAAAAGATATGCTCCCGCTAAGCGACAAAAGTAAGGAAAGCTCCCATTCGTGTGCTTGGTAACACAGTAGTTGGTCATCGTTCACTTGAAGAATTCAGTCCAGTCACAAGAGTACAGATTTCAGATAAGGAAACTCATGGACTCTTTGGTATGGGTTTAGGGAACTCGATCCCCTTAACCACCAGTCAGGGTCCAGACTTTCCTTTTGCAAGGTGCCCTATGACAACATCCACAACAGACATCAGAGAGTCAAGTCTCAGTGACCGCTGCCGTAGGCTAAGTGGGTGTTGATCAGACCTTTAATCTGTAATGTCTGAAGCATACAGTGGTTGCAGATATTTGGGATCAGAGCGGTCTCCTCTGGCTGTTGTAGCAGGACCCTAGGATAAGGGTCAAAGACCTGTCATCACCAAATCTAGTAGGAAATGGAGGAGATGAGCACTGGAGCACCAAGGAGACAGGTAAGTGATTGTTGGAACATCCTCATCCTTCTCTGTATCCATCTGATAAGATGTTGTGCATCTTTTACCTATAGGACAGGGATGTCTGCTGCATAAGTCTTGGGTGTTGATCAACTGTGGACTAAGCCATGTGCTCCTGAACGGGAGCGACCGTGTTGCTCACTCTCTAGTCTTATGCTGTTTTCCACAAATCTTTTATGTCAACACAGATCCAGCAGGTGTGGTCTTACTGTCCCTTTCCCTCGTCCTACAGGAGATCCTCCACGTCTACCAATCCTCTTTTATGACTGTTCGGCTCCCTTTCCTGTGGGTCCCTGGGAGGCAATGGCAGTAGTTCTTGGTAACATCAAGGCCTTTTTCTTTTGCTTGACTTTTTGGCAACTGGCAATTGCGAAAAAGCTGATTATTAAGTAACAACATCACTAATCTGTATCACATCCAGTTAGATTACTGTAATTTCAATTTAAGATCAGTCCTGGGTAGCTGTGGCGTACAGCAGTAAGGCTTAACTCAAAGGAAACCAGTGTAAACCTCTTATCAGTACCGAAACAGTAAATAAGTAAAAAAATAGCGCAATACAAATCCAATTTATCAAAATATACATTTTAGTGGTCAAATAGACAGCAAAACGTCAAATTGGATCTGTTTCTGGTGCTAGAAAATACTAAATGTGCAGAGCACGAACTGCGGGTATCTTGTCGCGCTAGACCAAGACAAGGCCAACAGTTAAGGTCCTACATCATGGACCATGAGTCAGCTACAGGGACCAGGTTCACCCCTGTGAAACATTTACCTTCGGACTTGGGCCTTATTAATATTTTGGTGAAGATTGTAATCCATCACAGCTGTGTTCACTCACCGCCAACAAAGTGGTCTGCCCGCACAATATAAATGTGAGCCAACAATGGATTTAATCACAGCTAAGACTTCTCTGTCTCTGGTGTGATTAAACCTCACTGACAGCGCTGTGGAGTAAAGGCCATCTTAGGTAGACCTCTAATTCCGTCTAACTGATTTAGATGGGTAGAATTAAAGGTCAGTTTTCACTGCCTGTCATCGCCAGGAATACCCAGGCAGTAAGGGACTGTGGAAACTGCTAAATGCTTCCCTCGCCATGTGAGAGAACTCCCATGGGGTGGCGAGCCTTTTTAAAAACAAAATTGTATAAAGATAATACTTCTTTGGGATTGTCTTTTGAAGAACAAAAAGGAAAACTATTTGGTGCAAGTCTCCATCAGGTTGACAGAGCCCTGCAACAAACTGCAAAAAGCATTTATAGTAACTGCTGGGACAGCTGTTCCTGTCAATGCTTTAGAAATGACCACCAGCATAGAGGTAGTTTTTAACTTAGGTGGGTGGCACCTCCATCAAGGCAACAGAGCAATTTACTCTGTCTTCCCAGGGGAGAAACGTGCCACCTGCCTGAATACAAATCTGGCTGTTATTTTAAAGGAGGAATTTTCTAGTCCGTGGGGCAGGCTGCTGGCATGATCTGACACAGGGCTTGATGATGGCAGGGTGCTGCTCCGCATTGGTCCCGGTGAAATGCTCCATGTTAGCACTTAGAAACTTTTCTGTAAGTAGACCTGCTTAGTTGCTCTCAGCAAAACAAACCAGCAAGTTGTATCTGACTGTGATGCGACAACATCAGCTGTGGTTCGGTTGCAGTGCTGTGGTAGTCTCCGGTTCTATTCTGAAAAAGTTCAGAAAACGTTTCACAGTGTCATCACGGGGGGCGCACTCTAACTCTATTCAATGGTCCAGGACATTTTGAGCACCACTTGGTGAGTTGTGACTCAATCTCACAAAGTCACCAGTATGGTCTAAGGCAAATCCAGTAGAACTGGTCAGCTGGGCTCTTCTTTATTGCAAGCTCCTTGTATGTTTGTGTTCCTGGAGCTCAGCAGGAGACTAGATAATCAGCCCTTGGAGTCCACTCCTGGGTTCAAGTGGTAACAGATCCAGGCTTAGGGTATCTCTCCACCGGTAAACCAGCAGGCTCAGTCCTCCTCCTTAGTGCCAGTCCTCTGGCTCAGCTGGATCAGTGCTTCTTCTGTTTTACACAGTCCAGCAGTGTTATAAAGAAGAGACCTGGAGCTGCCACTTGTATACCTGGCACCAGCTTGTGGGTGGGGATGATTTCCTAACCAATAAGGAACAAGTTACCATGGGCAAGCCTACCCACTTTGACATGAGGTCCAGGGAGTTTGGCCCTAAACAATCCACAGTGTCCTCCTCTACCGAAATCCAACATGAGAGAATCTTTCTGTCCTTGGTTAGAGCTCTGGACACACCCCTGAGGTTTGTCTAGGGAAAAGAGGAACTCCCCTTTCACAGCCATTTCTGGCCCAGGTGTTCTCCCCACTGGGTTTGGTGCCACACTGGTTACTGGGACAATGGCAGGGGCAGGCCCAGGTGTGAGTTGCATCTGCCTATGACAAGCGCTGCCATTTGAAGCTTGTACAGTTGGTGCCCTTCCCTCCCCCCCCACCCCAGGCCATCCTGTCAGGAAGAGGTTACACCTCTTCCCAGTCAATTACCTTTTTCCTCTTTCCTAAAAGCAATTCACATCTCCCAGCATTGTGCCAGGTGACAGTTTGGGATAAGCTCATATAGAGCTACTAGAGGCTTTAGGCAGGGAAATGCCAACTTTCTAAAAGTGGCCTTTTCAAAGTAGTAATTTAAAACCCAATTCTATCATCCGAATTCATTTTAGTCCTTGAGTCGTGGGTCCAGCTATTCCTAAATTTAAGTTTTGCGTTATAAGGTGTTGTGTAACTCAGTGTTTGTATGTGAAAGCTAGGCTTGCCACAGTGATTTACACCGCTAAGATATTGTAAAACCTAAGTACACGTATCCTTCTTTTTTAAATACCATGCAAATTATGCCCTATAGGCATTTAGACCTTACCTTTTGGGAGACTTACAAGTATTGAAAAGGATGATTTAGGCCTGCCAATGGGGTTATTTGACAGGTCTATTTGGCAATTCAAATCTGCCATGTTAAGCTACAATAGCAGAAACATGTTTTCACTTTCAGTGTAGAGGTGGAACAATTGGTGCTGCTGTTCCCTAGTGACATTTAACATACAGGCCCTGGGTATCCAGAGTACAGAGTACCATTACTAAGGACTTACAGGTGAGTTAAATGTGTCAATAAGGGGATAGCTAGTCTTACATGTTTTTGGGGATCAGAGCACATACACTAGATGTTGGATGGCAGCACCCCAGTGTTCAAAGTCAGCATTAAATCTAGCAGAAAGTGTAGGCCAAAAGTGGCTGTGATCCTGCAAAAAGGGTATTTCACCACACGAAGAAGCCAAGCAACCTTCCTGTAACATGATTAGTATAACAGATAGGTCCTGACATAAATTATATGTCGTTAGAAGAGTGGTGAAATGCTGCAGACTGGTGTGTTATTTTTGTATTCTGGAAGGGTTCTATATTATTGTTTCTCCTTCCAAGCGAGATGGTTCTATTGAAATCAGATCTTTTGGTTGAATTTGATCTGCATCTACCTTGTTTGGGATGTGGCTGCAACCCTAGATGTCACATCACAAGGAATCTGTCTCCTGGGGCTGGGTAATAATTTCCCTAGCAGATGGACAACTGTTTCTCTTCACTGATATTAGTGAAAATCCTGGTCAGCATGGTTTTTCTTTACCCATTGCCTGCCTGCTGAACTTGGCTTAGTTACACTCTTGCTACATATGGTTCAGTAGCCCCCCCTCATCGATCTCTTTACTTCCAAGATGGACAATCTTCTTGCAACACTGATCCTTCAAGGGTTGCCACCACTTCTGGAAGGAGGTTGCCCTTACTTGTTGGTATCCATGGGGATTATGGTTGCTTTCCTCCTTTCTTTCTGTTCCTGTGCAGTCTCCACGCTGCAAGAAGTATAAAATGGATTTACTTGCTGCTATTCCAAGGGGTCATGATGAGTTCCTATATTCCCCCTGGGATGTATAATTATTGTCTGACTGTTATACCTGCAGGCACTTCTCATCTTCCAGCATGGAGTCCATAGAAGGGCTTTAATGGTAGAAGCAGTGAATTTCCCCATTGTAGAAGTCCTGTAACCCTCAGGTTTTGCCCCTTTGTTGTTTTTTTCTTTCGTTTATGGTGTATATCTGGGTCCCCTGCAGTCCTATCTTATGATCTGATAAGACTTTTGATATTCACTTGGGTTAAATATCCACCTGATCTCTCGGTGGGGAACTCCCAGGCTGCTCTAGTGTTCAAATATTCTATTCCTGACATTTGCTGTTTTTGCCTTGTTCTGGTGCTTCACTAGCTGTATCTATGGCTACTTCTTTTTGTGCTTTCAGGTGATTTCCAGTTATGATTTATTTCCTTCTAACCTTAACTTCCACCAGATAGGATGGTGTGTTGGGTGTTTTTGTTCACACAAGTTGTTGTTTAATGTCTCTCCTTCCTGTAGAGTCAGTTTCAGTTTTTCAGCCTCATAGTGGTCTCCATTTCCCATCACGCTCGTCTTTTTCTTTCCCCTTGCTAGCAGTGTTCTAGTGGCAATGTTTGTGTTTGCTTTGATGTTCACTCCAATTTCAAGCTCTGATTGCTCAGCATTACTCTGTTTCATTCTTAACTTGTTGTTTGACTTCTCTTTACCTATAACTCGGGATAATGCCATTTTCATAACCAATCTTTATGGGTTGTTCCACACGGCTGCTTCTATGGCATGTTACCTGGCTCGTAATATATATATCTGTGGTGCTTTGAAGCCCCTCTTTTCTCAGGGTTAGTATCCTCATAGGCATTTGATCAGTGGTCCATGAGCTTGTATTTGTAGTGCTGCTTCATGGATAACTCCTGGTGTTTTTGGATCTAACTGATATGGTTCCGCTTTGGGTACACGTGAGTATTCAGAGTTGACATGCAATGACATGGTGGGCATTGTCTTGGTGTTGAAGCAGTGCAGGATGGGGTTTGCACTGTGCAGATCTTTGGTATAAACTAAAGTTCAAGTTGCACTCAAGTGGATGGACATTTGTCTCCAACTGAGGCTTAACATTAACAAATCAATAATTCATCCATAACAGTGAACCTCATTTGGCCCAAAAAGGATGACCGAGAGTAGTAGATTTGCAAACAATGTAGGCTTATAAACAGATTAGCCGAGTTACCAGCTCAAATCACTCTTATTATTCATATATCAATAATTCCATTATAAAAGCACAGTTCGGTATAATCCAAATCAAGTCCAAAACAGCAAATAGAAGACAAATTGTTTTAAAGATGGTAATCTGCAAATCGAGTAAGATTCAGTTTCCCCTGTAAAGAAATTCCCTAATGCTAAACTGAGGATTCAAATGAAGGTTCTATCAAAGACGAACAGGCTTGCTCAAGGGTTGAACTCTGTGATTGGGGCAATGTGAGCATAGGGTCTCAAGAGAGAGCAAAGGGACACCTGCTCTTGGAAGAGTAGATAGGAGCTTTCAAAACTAATTAACTCAGCAAATCAATAAGCTGAAACTCTCTTCACTGTTCCCAAGAAGTGGAGATCAAACAAAATCCTGCATTTTCGTTCGAAGGTGTCTTCACCCTCCTTCTCAGGCCTTGCACAAAGGAAGCTTACAGCTGCACAACCTTCAGGAGGCATCTGCTACAGGATAATACATTAGTCTTCCCAGCCCCAGCATGAGAGAAAGAAAGTCATTCTTCAACTTCTAGTGAACTAGCAATGATCACAGTTCTCAAAGAATAAAACATCCAAAACAATTTGCATTCATTTTAAGGCGCTGCATTTCAACTTCTGAAACGAGAGAGAGGATGAGATGAAGCACAGCAGCCACAATGCATGTGAAATGTTAGCAAGGGCTGTTTCACTGAGGCCGACATTAACTATGATTGACTTTACGTGAACACTCTTTAACTATGGCTTACCATAACATGAGAATCACTAACTGTGGTCGAACTTAGCATAAAAATAGCACTTTTGATATATGTATATAACGTGCATTATCCTATATTATGCTATATATTATAATGTGGGTCCTTCACAAGTAATAAGTCTGCAACCTTCCACCTACTGGGGACCAAGTACCTCATTGTAGCACCTGACTCTCCAAGGACAGTGAGGCAGTGAAGTCCAAGGCCTACTCAGGGAGTGTGGTCTGGTCTAATGGCCCAGTCCTCAGGCACACAGCAAACAACACCCCATATATCATATACATAATTAACCATCCTATGCTTTAAAGTAATTTATTACACACATACTACTCAATACTATGCATTAAAATACAAATATGTGCTTGTTGGTGGAGGAAAACCTATGGTTGTATCCTCCTAATAGTTCACAACTCTAGCGAAGCCTGTAACCTAGGACTATGCAGTGGTGGCTCCTCTGCTAAGGCGGAGGAGCGTCGCCCCACTATTTCAAAGGAAAACTAAAATGGTAATAAAAATGATCATTTTAGTTTTCAACGACTCACGTGCGGGGCAGGCGGGACTGGCCATAGCAGGTAGAGGAGTGATTTGCACTCCTTAAGTGTGCAGGACTGCTTGGCCGGCCCTCTTGGGCCAGCCAAATAGTCCTGTGCACTTTCCCCACCAGGCTGCATTACACAGCCTGGTGGAGTACATTCAAAGGCTCCCTGTCACCATCTGAGCACCAATCCACGGCGCTCAGACCAATCACAACACTGCATTGCAGCATTGTGATTGGCTAAGGGGACCCTGGGAGCAAGAGTGCTTCCTCCTGTCGGACAGGAGGCAGGAAGAAGAGGACAGAGGAGAGGCGGCAGCCAGCCATTACAGGCAAGTGGCTTTGTTTTTACTTTTTTTCGTCTTGTCCGACCCCCTCCCCTGCCTCACCACCCAAGTCCGGTAGCAGCCGCATAAGAAGGCACACATGTTGAGGCGGAACCAGTTGTGAACCAGCAGTGCACCTTATCTCACTGGTGGCGCTCACAATCTTTTATAACAGAGCTTACTGTGAGGTAGACTCAAACACGGCAGAAGTCTTTAAACTAGGTGGTCTGAAAATTGAAAAATCCAGGAAAATTAAAAGCGTGGAACACATTTTTTACACTAAGGAACACAGTAGTACTGCCAGTATTACTCACCAGTAAGCTTCATTATAAGAAGTCCCACTCTTTCTCGTTGCACGCTCTATAGCGGGACAGACTATTTGATATTCACTTTACTGCTTCGTATTCCACAGGTGGATTGTTGCAGAGGAAATCTCTTATGCTTTCATCTGGGGGACTGTTTTTTTTTTAATGAGTTTTTACCAGTATATTTAATATAGATGAGTATATGCCTGAATCCACGGATGGTCACCTTCAGCTGTTAAGGGCTACGACGATGGGGAGGAGATGCCAGTGTACTCAAGATTGCCAGGAAGTAATCCAGACTCTGCAGGTCCTTGGGTAGAGATTATATGCTCCCAGTTGTGTCGGAGGGCCCTTTGTGGGAAGCATTATACGGCAGTTCATGTCAATTTCAAATCGAGATCCTGCCACTGCAGGCAAATGTATTCTCCAAAATAAAAGCAAACCTTCTGACATCTGCAAGCTAATCTCACAGATGTCAGAAGGATTGTAATGCATTAATAATGATCTATTTAAGGTTTCAACAACTTAATTATTTTCTCTTCAGGCATATGATGTTTTAAGATCCTGCCTTAGGCTTGACATTTTGCCTAAATTACATATAGTTACTTAAAGGAGCTTTCTTCCTGCGCTCTTCATCCATTGGTCTGTTGTTGTGTCATTCACGTTTCTCTTCCACCCACTACAGTAAACAGCAGGGGGTCGACCCACTTTACTCTGTTGGCTGACTTCACTGTGAGGGCATTCCGCTCTTTTACAAGGCGCACATTGACACAACTAACCTAAAGGGTCATGCTACAGTCATAAAAAGCATTATAGGTGAACATCGTTTAGACCCCGGTTATGGAGAGCATGCGCCACTCCATGTGATTGGACCTGAGCTCACGAGACGCACACGAGACCTCGAGACAGAGAGAAGCAAAGAGGGGGAAACGACAGCGTTTACTCTGAGCCGCTGGCGCTGACCCTTGGGTCAGGCCAGGTATTGAAATAAGGCGGGATTTGAGAAACGCGAATTCCGACGACAGGAAAGCCTCTTAAAGGATTACTGGCAAAGTCTTGCAATTTCAAGCGCTTTACTGATAAAGTCCTGATACAAATGCACAATTCCATCAAACCTGAACAGGTTACGCCGGCATCTTAATCAATTCACTGCAGTGTCAAACCCGTAAATAGAACAAGTAATCTCTCTTGCATACAACCGAGTTTCGCCGCGTGCCCTTTTTCTCGGGCGAGGACTAGAATGTCGAGAGTTCTAGATGGTTGTGACTTTTCCAATGTCAGTGGTGTTTAGATTGTTGCCTTTTCGTGGGTGTGCAACCAGCAAGGCGGTAATCTCTTTCTGCTGTGGCTGACGGGTATACAGCTAGTAGGTGAAGGATGTTTGTAGTGCACACAACCACCATGGCTGTGGTCTTTGTATTTTTGCTTAATGCAAAATGATGAGGCCTCCCTGCAGAACGCGACGAGGGGCCCTTGATCGCCCATATCCAACAAATATTATTGACCTTGGTCTTAATGGAGGCCCCCTTGAAGAGTTGGGGGCCACCTGAAGGTTTGGGGGTGCCAAACTTGCTTTACATCCCTGGTGACTTGTGTCCACCCAGTAATACAACGGTTTTTATAGGGCACACAACCACCATGGCAATGGTCTCTCTGCTGTTGGGTGAAGGGTGTTCACCCAAGGGTGCAACGGTTTTCATAGGGCACACGCGACGATGGCGGTGGTCTGGTTTTGGAATTGGGCGAAGGGTGTGCTCTCAAGAGCATAATAGGTTTTATAGGACATACAACCACCACAGCTGTGGTCTGTTTGTCCTTATGGGTGACATCTGAAAACCTAATATCACAAGTGTGTTCTTGGGGTACACAACCACAGCAGCTATGGGCTCTCTGTTTTCTGCCAGGTTGGTATGGAATATTGCCTTTAGTTTAGTTTTTACAGAAGAGCGTTTTTTTTTTTTTTAAATATCTGCCACTAATGAGTTCTAGAGGTAACAAACCTGATTGGCTGAACCAATGCTGTTGTGAGAAAGTAGGGGCCTTCTGAAGTAGGGCCCTTCTGAAGTAGGGCAAGAATTGTGCACAGAGGCTGCACAGGGACTGCTCCAGGTGGAATGTTGTGACTAGAGACTCAATTCAAGTTGGACAGGTTCAGTAGAACATGTGACCTACCATTCAAGCTGCATCTCTCTGTAAATCTCCACCATTGAAGATCGGTGGATAACAATGTATATGTTATCGTCTCTTCTTTAAATACCTGCAAAGTCACAGATGGTGCATGTTTCTCCGATCTAGTCTGGACTGTGCCAGACCGTGTTTGGAAAACATTGGTTTTTGAGAGACAGCTCCATGAGAGGCTATGCAAATGATGCGTGCTTAGGTTTATTGGAAGGAATTGTATCACTTATGGATTTCCTTGAAAATCTGGCTTCTGTGGGCCAAACTGGACAACTCTTCACTAGAGGATGACAATTTGGTCTTTTTAAAACAACAGTATTTTAATGGTATTGAGATGGTAACCCCGCATATGGAACCCAAGAATGGTAATGCTGTGTCTGGGCAAGCACCCACCATCTGGGCGCAATCCAGCGCCTTGCGGCTACCTCACTTGTACACCAACCTTCAACAGATTATCAAACGCAAGTGCAGCTTGTTAGATTTAATTTCCTTGTAAATGCACTCTTGGTGTGAGAACTAGAAACAAAGCCGAGGCCAGGAAGCGAAGGTTGCCTTCATATGCCAAGTGATAAAATACCCTTGCGTGCACGAGGATGGTTTAGAGCCTAGAGCAGGGGTCTTCAAACTGGGGGGTGGGCCCACTAGGGGGCTTAACTGATCTCAGGGGGGGTCCTTGCTGTGGAGAAGAGAAGCATCATGCTGATAGCAGTGCTTAGTTTTGAAAATGGTCAGCGGTTACCCACTCCGCAATGGGCCATTGCTCACATCTTTTGTCGT
The DNA here is from genome assembly GCF_964204655.1 of Triturus cristatus. NCBI lineage: Eukaryota > Metazoa > Chordata > Amphibia > Caudata > Salamandridae > Triturus > Triturus cristatus. Next base: position 206,187,437 of record NC_140590.1, on the reverse strand, counting down.
TTATACGTGGCTGGGAGTATGTGTCAAAGGGGAAAGGACTCCAGATTTTCTTCAAACCTCCATGCACTCATTTTGGATAATGACACTGTGGATACCTGTGCATGTTAGTAGGGCCTAGCTAACCAGATTAGTATGTTTAGAAATCTTGTATTTGATTGCATTTTTAAAAGGTTTTACTTGAACTTAACTGTAATGTTTCAATGAGTCTCAACATATTAAAGCATTGCCAGTTTAATAGAATAATTGTGAAAAATGCTGGGGGGCTCCAATGATTTTATTGTTATACTGGGGGGCACAGCATAAAAAAGTTTGAAGACCACTGGCCTAGTGGAACAAAAACAAGGCGCGAAGAAACAAAATTACAATACCATAAAATACATGCAATAAGAAATCAAATGAGGTAAGAGTTCGGTTATTTAATCCAAAAATAGTAGGGGGCAGTGGCAGTTGGTGACACATGACAAATCTTGAGTCAACATAGATAAAATTAAACAACATCAAATATAAATTTACATTTTAAAATGAAAAAGAAAAGTTTCACTTACCTTTTCAGCCTGCAGCACGTACTGTCCGCGGTGTTCTCCAGCCAGCTCCTGACTCCTCCAGCCAGGTCCTGATTCCTCCAGCGGGAGGTCATGCAGCTCCTTATCCAATCCAGGCACTGCTCTCATGCAGCATGAGAGAAGTGTCTGGATTGGCTGGAGCAGGCTGCTTCAGCACTCTGAAAAGCACTAAAGGTCTGTGAATGCGCATGCCTGTTTGACTGTAATAATATAGCTGGCCAAACCGACAGGCTCAATTCACGCTGAAAGGGCCACTAATCCTTGCTGCAAATCAGCAGCAATGATGAACTGGCCCCGCCCTGCCCTCTCAGTTCGGCAGAAAGCCGGAAAACTAAAATGGTAATAAAATCCTTTAATTACCATTTTTTCCCCAGCTTTCTGCAGCTGTGTGGGGAGGGGGCGGCGCTCCGCACCCATGGAGGAACCACCGCTGTGCTGGTAGGGGTGGAAATCATCTCTTGCCCACAATTATGATCACTTATTGACAAGCTTAAAAAAAAGTTTGTAAATAAACAACCTTTGTCCTGGAATAGGCTAGAGACAAAAGACTCGCTTTACTATATAAGCAGAAGATGTATATGGAACTGGATTATTAATTTGAGAGAGAGGGCCCATTAAATTAGCAATCCAGTTTCTTGTTATATAAAAGCAGGCTTCAGTGGGGAATCCAGGCTTTACACCTGGTAGCTGTTTAAGCCTCAGAGAAAGCCTGTAAAGTATTTTTGCTGCCCCCCCCCCAAAAAAAAACAGAACCTAAAGCCAATATTCTTAACAGCAACCTCCCCAAATTAATTTAGTAAAAAAGAGAAAGTGGAATAAGTAAAATTTGCGAAAATGATGACAATGAAATAAATTGATACTGAGCTATCAATTCTTACAGTTTAAAAAGTGAAAGCATCTATAGCAAACAGTGGTTGTGCTGAAGTTAATTGGATAGCGTATCTGAATTGCCAAAGTCTTCATCGCGGCTGCGCTTGTACCCAAAATGAAAATCTGAAAACTTCTTACACTTACGGGGAAGTCAAGAGCAGGTACCATGCTGGTTGGCGCATTCAAATGATCAAATGCTTCCACTTTCAAAGATTTTCTGGTGGTGCTGGGCTACGAATACCAGTGGAAAACAGGCTCTACACATTCTACAGGGACACACAGTAAAAAGCCCACTCACTACATAAATATATAAATATGACATAATTGTATCTATAAATGCTTCACTAGTGAAATGTTGGGGCAAATATATACCTTTCTATGTAGGTATCAATCTATATATTTATTAATTTACTCCTACTGTAAAAAAAAAAGCCTTCAGACTCTCCAGTGCACTGCTCTACGTCTCATCCTATACCTCTCTCAATATATCCCCTACCTCCACTCTCTCACCCCAAACCTCATTGTACTAATATGATCTCCCTAATAATATCTTTCTAGACTCTTCCCTCCTCTATCCCTCCTTTGACTCATCCCAAACCTCATTTTACTACTGTGATCTCCGAAACAACCCTTTGTAGACTCTTCCCTCCACTATCCCTCCTCTTTTTCTCTTTTATCCTATTGAATCCAACTAACAGGCTCACGTGTCCATCATTCAAATTAACCATTTAGATTTCAATATACTAATCCACCACATATCCATGCTGGGTTCTGGAGTACTGTGCTGGTCGCCATAAAGTGCTTTAACCCCTCATCAGGGATATTAAGCGCTATATAATTACAATTACAAGTGTGTTTAACAATCAGCTAACAATGTCAGATCTTGCATTTTTGTTTAAGGTTTCAACAACTTAATATGTTTCTGTTCAGGCATATATATAATGCTTTTAAATATGGCGTTATTCTTTACATTTTGCAAAAATGATGTATACTTACTTATAGGAGTTTTCTTCCGGCAATCTTCATCCATTGGTCTGTTGCTGTGTCATTCACATTCTCTTCTGCCCAGTACAGTAAGCAGCATGGGGCAATGGGTCCGCCCACTTCCGATGTTGGTTTACTTCACTTTGAGTAGCGGCCGGTGTCAGGGCACTACAACCAACAACGTTTGTATGAAAACTATGACAAAACAAGCATTGACAAAGCCAATAGGCTAATGATGACCAATTCCAGGCCTATTTAGTTTTGCACACCATCTTTTTCTGCTGCTCTCTCTCAATAAAATGCCTGTTGGCTACTGTAATCCGGTAGGTGGCGGCACCGCCTTACTGACAGCGAACACATGAAAAGGGCAAACTTTATTTGACGGGTTGCTTGTTTGTAATGCATTCTTGAGCCCTTTTGCGATGTCACCTGCCTGGCAGATTTATTCCGCAAATTGTGTAAGATTAACGAGCATCCAATTCTGTTGTTCCTGAGAGATGTCGTGTCTGAGCGAGGACGAGTGAGCGCGTGAACCAGTGTACGAATGCGATCTTAACACAAACTCCATCACCTTCTGTTCGATGCTGGAGGCGAAGGGCTGACGTTAGGGTAGATCTGTGCAGCCAATGCAGCGCGCGCCCACACCTGGTCACTTTAACCTCCTGTTACCCAACCTGCTCCATCAAGGCATACCGGGCCTGCTTTTGTGATACATAAACACACTTAGCTGTGGCGGCGCGGGATCTGAAACGAGCAGGGTCGGGGGCGGGGGGTCTCCTCTTGTGACGGCCCTGGACCTCCATATGGAGCTGTCTCGTGACTCGTGCGAGAGTGAGCCTCCGGAGCTCACGAGCCGACCCTGCAGCAGCACGGGTGGGTGATAGCTGAGCACACACAGCCAAAATAGGAAACAACCAAAACGGCTTTAACGCCTCAGCTACACCGAAAAAGCTTTCTTCATGTCCTAGGGCAAAAGCACTCGGAATGAAATAAACAAAAGGTGTTACCCTTTAATAGGACCCTATGTTAAACTTTACTTGAACTGCTACAGCTGGTTTTGTCTTCATCCATTTGCACACGTATGTAACATATTCCGAATAGCTATGAAGAATGTCTCCATTATTTTGCATACTTCCTGGAACTGGTTGTTGGGGTATGATGCACTGTGTATTGGTTTCAATTGGAGTGTATTGTATATATTCTCTAGGTATTCACGTATGTATGGCCGGCACCAGCTCTCCCTGGCTGTCCCTTCTCCAGTGACTTGGGGTCCAGGATGCTGCTCTGTCTATTTATTGCCTTGCGCAGACTCCTCCACAGATGGTGGTCCCAAAGTGTGTAATGTACCTTGCTTCAGACACATCTCAGGAATTTACCATCTACCAAGGGTCTCAACTGCGACCACAAACACTAATGAAGACTAAGAAAGGAAGCACACCACGGGGGGGAACAGAGAACGCGTGGTCTCGCGGTGGGCTTTCAGGCAACTTCCTTCACTATTTCACTAACTTTTGCCATCCCACAAGTAGGTAAATGTTGGAAAGTTGCCTTTTTGGCAGAATCACCCCAGATTTTTGGCTTTTTTTGATGACCGTGCGTTGGCCATTGAACTCTTCAAACCTTACTCCTACTAACCAGTGGTAACGTGCTTGCGATCACCCTTTACACATGGTAGAACTGGCATATACCAAATTGGCACTTTTAATTTACTTATAGGTGCCTGGTACTGCATGTACCGAGGTTCTGTAAATTAGGTGCTGCAAGTGGGTGCAGCTGTGGCTCCTACGTTAAGGTGGAGGAGCGTCGCACCACTGCTTTTTAGAAGTAAAATAAAGAGAAAATAAAATGAGAATAACTCCTGTTATTATCATTATATTTTCTCCTACTTCCGCAGATTTGCGTGAGGGGATGGGGGCAGGGGAGGAGTGGTGGCACCCCTCCAAAGTGCGCAATGATGGCTTGGCTGGCTCTCTCGGGCCGGCCAAACAGTCTTGTGCACTTTGCATGTTCTCCATGCAGGCTGCATTACAGCCTACGTGGTGAACATGCTCAGGCTCCCAGTCAGTTTCTGAGCCCCGAAACACTGCGCTCACACCAATCACAATGCTGCTAAGGCAGCGTTGTGATTGGCTGACTGGGAGCCTGGGTGTTCTATCTGTTCAGGCCAGCAAGGAAGGACTACAGAGGAGAGATGTGGTGAGGAAGCGGTTACCTGACCCTGATGCCAGCTCTTTGGTGTGATGGGTAGTGATCCCCTAAAATGGACAGAGGGCCTTGGGAATGGCAAGGGGGAATCTTTCCTTGACAGAAAGGCCTGGGGGCTGCTTACCTTGAAACATGCAGATGATGTTCACACCTATGCCTGCCTTCTTTCTTTCTGGTCAGGCTGGCGTCAAACCCACTGGGAGTAGAGAAACTGACCAGAAGTGGTATAGAGGATGGCACAGGCTTGACCCCCACCCATAAGCTGGCACAGGGAATAAAAGTGGACACCACAGATCTCCCTTCAGAACACTCCTGGACCTAAGGGGAATACAAATAATGACTGCCCTGCTCTTTGTAGAACTCTAAGGAAGACTGGACTTGCATGCTCCTGAACACAGGATCCCAGGAGTGGCTCCAAGGGTCAGTTGGCTGACCTCCTTTTTGAGCTACAGGGACATAACAAGCTTTCAGAGGTCTCTATCTCTGCAACTGCCCAGCTAACTGGGCTTGCCCTGAACCCTTCTGCTGGTCTCAGTGTGGAAATGTGGATTTTCCTGATCAGTTATGTCCCCTATCTTGGACCCCAACGGTTCTATATGCATGTTACAAGTACATGTATGTTCCCTCTAGTTCCAGTTTCTAAGACGCAAACATATGTGTGTCTACCGTCGACATGTTCTCTGTCAGATCCGCCATCGATGGGCTGGATATTCGATTCCTAAGTATGAAAGGCCACCGACTTTATATGGCTAAGTTACTCCATTTTTACAGTTCAGGCAAGTAGGCCCGATTCTGTCCTCAAAGCCTTTCCCTGCTCTCTGTCTTTGACAGCTTCAGCTTGAGCTCGCATCTGTATCCATGAACTTTGCCCTACTCCCTGTGCAGCTAACGGTGCCTGCCTCGGCCAGTTTTCGCCTGCCTGCCAAGAAGCTGTATTTCACCTTCGAATTATCTATTTTGCTCTTCAGCCGATGCATTCCTGTCTAGTGATTTAGGTAAACATTTCCTTTAGCTCACAAGCAAAGGACTCAGCCTTTCCGTCCTCCTGCAAGTGATTCATAGCCCTGCTGCCATGGAAAGTTTTCTGCCCCTCGCATCTCATATAGACACTTAGGCGTTTGTGCACGCACACAGTCAGTATAGACTAGATTCTGTCCGAGAGTCCTTCCTTGTGGATAACATAGTTCTTTAAACACAGGATGTTAGATATGATTTGGGATTAGGTTGACTTGACCCCCCAGACTTCTCGTCTCCACATGTAGAGCTAAATGTCAAGTCCCCTTCACCCCCTAGTTGCACGTCAATCACACGTCATGCTGCTGCGCGCGCATCTATGCCAAGTATTATCTTATAGATCCACCTATGTCTGATAATCCTAACCAATCATGTTTCTTTTATTCCTTATTACGCCTAGTTTCGATTACGTACCTGTTTTGTCACTTTTCTTATCAAATGTTACGCCTTCTACATTCGTTTCATTGTAATGTACTTATTATAAAAATGCATGTCTGTCAATAAATTATGGTACTTCACTTCCTGAACCCTCGTGGTGACGGAACCTGAAGGCCGCGACTCGAGTCGGCCATTTTTGATGGAATAAAGCCCATTTAGAAACTCTTATACCACGGATTCTGCCTCTTGTTATTCTGAGCTATTTTATTTTATTTCAAGATCCCGTATGAAATTCAGTCCGGTAAAGAAGATTTTTGTTTACCACATAATGGCGCCCGAATAGGGACACTTTCTCATCTCACGCGCCGGCGGTGCGTTGCAGGCCCGGTCTCCTGCCACAGCTGGACGGACCATAAACGCGTACCAGCAGGATTTCCTGTAAGCTCCCTCCGGTCAAGCGGGGGCGACTGAGGCTGCGATCAACCCAGACGAGGCGGTGAGAAGTGCGAAGTATCCCGACCAGAGCCTAGCTGAGAGAGCAAGATCCGAGGTATACAGAGGCCCACCAGTTATTTCGAAATCCCGATGTCCAGAGGGTCCGCTGTCCGCAGTCATCGAGTCCTGTCCATTCTCTGAGGCCTTCCGTTTCAAGGAGCTACTCGGTGAGTACCATCGCCGGGGAGGCGTGTTGACGCGCACATAGGTTGTGCCGGTCAAGACGGATTTGGGTACACAAATCCGGTCTGCACTGTTTAGCAGTGTATATGTACTGTTTAGCAGTATATCAAGTATTCCGAAGTATGCAGTTATTGTCAAGAATTCAGCGTGGTGATTAGTTAGGCAGACTGTCATCATTGTCGGTCGTTGTTAAAATGTTTAATGTTTAATGTTTAAAGTGTCCAAATATTGTGGTATGAATGAGTGTTCATTGTTCACTGTTCATTATTGTGTTTTTCGTATTAAGTGAGTTCAAGAGTAAGTATCAGATCAGTTGTCAATATGCCGCTCTTCTCGAAGTTAAGACAGATTACTACCAGAAAAGGGGTGCTTGAAGAAGCAGTTCCTATTCCTCCTAGGGACACTCCAGGGCATTTTATGTACCATAAGCATGGCTTAGATGCCATATTGTTTCTTGATCTATGGGTAGACTATACCAAGGGATTGCCGGAAAGTCAAAGGTGGCCCGTAGCGGGAACCTGGGATGCAGAGTGCATCATGAAAGTGGAGGAAGAGTTATGGAAACGAAAGGTCAGACAGTCACAGAAAGACGCTGTTGAGTTATGGCGTAAAGAATCTCATAGACGAACAGAAAAAGCACGTAGACAAGAAGAGAGGAGTAAAGAAAGTTCAAATAAAGCTCAAGAAAGTCTATTAATTGAGGAAGGTATCCGAGTGAAATCAGAACAAGTAAATAGACAAAGAAATGCTCTTATGAATGGTATGTATCCCCTTCTAGCCGAAGGACTACCTAAGGCTGCTCCAGAAATGCCAAAAGACTTGCCACCCCCATTATTTCCAATTAAGGTACATCCAAAAGGGCATCCCAGAACCGCAGAAGATGTTTTTCTTTCCTCATATCTAGACGACGCAGCTCCCGAATATGCTAACGCCGCACCACATAGACCGTCTGGTGTAGGGGTTCAACGTCAGGATCAGGTATCTGTCCCCGTGCAACAGCAAGTCCCGACGCAAGCGTCAGCAAGCACATCTGTTTCCGCATCTGTCTCCGCAGTCGAGTCTACAGGGGTATCGACACCCATAGTTGCTGTGTCACGTTCAACGAACCCATTCACACCCGACGCCCCAGATGGGGCCACGGGAGGTGCTAGCGTTACCTTTACACCACCCAGAATAAATAAACTTGTTTTTCAAGAGTCAGCACATTCACGTACACCTAAATTCGTAAGTGAACGTACGCTTAAGGAACTCCTTGTAAATTGTAGATATGACCCAGTGGTTGGTAAAGAGGACGAAATGGTCCTGGCATCATTACGTATCAGGCGAGCCGCAGAGTATTTAGCAAGGTTACCAGGAATGACTACGCATCTAGATAACATATATCATTTTGTTCAAACAGGACGAGATCCAGGATGTATTAACAGAGCTATGGAATTCCAGAAAGTAGAAATACAGGGGGAACTGTTACGTTTCCTCATAAACTGTGTGATCAGAAATCAAGACCGCCCGGGGGTAGACCCGAATGCAATGCTTATTCTTACAAAATGGAGTCAGAATATATCAGAAGGGAGACACGATAAGCAAAATTGTATAATAGCCATGTGCCGAAAAATCCGTAAAGAAATAGAGCGTATTCATGAAGAGAGATTGGGAACAGACGAGTTTGAGCAAGATGAAATGTCCGAATCAGGGAATTCCGCAAGACAGTCAGAGACCATAGCTTATGTAGGCAGAGGAAGATCCTGTGAAAATACTAGATGTTTTTCTGATCCCAAACACTCAGTATGCCCAAATAATAGCAGAACGTATCCGACGCCTATAATAAATCTGAAGTCTCCTGAACATTCGTTTCAAGCCGCAGATAAAATATTACGAGAACGAAGGGGTTACCACTTCCTCGATTCCATGGATGAGCAAGAGTTAGCCAGATCAGCCGTTCACTGGATTGACAGTCCTGAAAAATACGGTGATGAGACCGTAGCACACACGTTTTTTAATCTCAGTACAGATGAACAACGTTTAGCTGGAATCTATATGATTCAGCAACTCCTCATATTATATAAGAGCCAACATGCTGACCCTGGTCCTTTACCTGATATATTAACGGAACTACTCACAAACAGATGGAGAGGTTCTAGTAACAAGCTAATTAAAGAGATATTAGTGTCACGTAAGCAGTATGTCCTTTTTGTAAGTCCGGATTCTCTCTCGCTGCCCCGCAGAGAAAGAGCGCCGTACTATATGGATAGACAAAATCCCCTACGAGAAGTGCACCCAATAAAAGGCGAAGACAATGAGTTTCACCGTGTATTTGTTTACACACCCATATCAAAAATGGAATTATTGGAAATGAAGAAAGTAGTACCTAGTCATGACAAAGACCCAGCGGGTTTCCACCGAGAAATTAAAGACATGTTACTGATGGGAGAGTACACCTTTCCTGATATTATGACGATATTAAAGGTGCTTTTGCCTGCTGGCATTTATGAAAAACTGAAAGAAAAAGAGTGGGAAGTGGGTGACCAAAAGATAGACTGGACAGCATTAGCAGAGGAAGAAAGGGGCCGAACTGCAGGTTCAGGGCTCGGGGATAAAGTTAAACTGTTACCAGGTTTACTAGTACAGGTACTGCCACGTTTATTAACTACAAAAAAGGAAGATTGGGGTGCAATCACAGCCTGCAAACAAAAGCAAGATGAAGACACAAGCGATTATTATGCTCGATTTGAAAAATGTTTTGGTATAAATAGTGGTATAAAAGCAAGTAGTGACTCATATCCACATTTATTTGTGACAAAATTAGTGGAAAATGCATTGCCTCCAGTAAAGAATAGAATATTGAAATTCGAGAGTACCTGGCAAAGTAACACTCCGTCACAAATGCTACAAATGTTACAGTATCATCACAATAGAATTAGGGATGAACAAGAACACGAGCATAGACGCATGAAGGATACAAAAATGAAAATGCTAGTTTCTCAGACAGTACCAGCAGATGGTCACAAAAAGGGTGTGACACATTCTGGTGATTCTGCAGTTCCTGTAAAAGGAAGCTGCAATTACTGTAAACAACTGGGCCATTATGTACACGATTGTCCAGTCCTGAAACGTAATATAGCTACAGGTATTGCAAAGGAGAGACCACGATTAGTTAGACAAGATCAGAATGAACAAGGAGCTATGCAGCATGGACAGTCCATGCCAGTTCAACAACAGTCCATGCCAGCCTCACAGCAACCCATACAGTTTGTGCCAGCTGCACCGCCGTTGCCTGCTACTGCCACACAAACCACAACACGACAAATGTATCAGACTGCACAGTATGAATACCCTGAGTATCAGCGTTACGCATGAACAAGCCTAGAGAGGGAAGTTGACTTACCGCTTATCGAGATTCCTGTAGATCAAGAAGGACCTTATGTACATAGTGAATTATTAGGTCAAGATAGAAAATTCTTACTCGATACAGGGGCAAGTCGAACAACCATAAAACGTAGTGAAGTTCCAGGGGCACCCCTCTCAGGCTCTCAAAATATTTCCCTTGGTTTTTCAGGAAAACCTATTGTTAATGAAGTATCACAGCCTCTACCACTTACGATAGGACCTTTGACACGAACTACAGATTTATTGCTTACTAAATCATGCCCAGAAAATCTGTTAGGAATTAAAACTCTGAAAGCACTAGGAGCCATAATATGTTGTTCTCCGGAAGGAGTAAGGTTGTTTTTACGTGATTTTAAAGGTCACTATGTGTCTAGAGACATGGATCCCCGACTACAGACTTTACCAGTACATCTATGGGCACAAGGCCCTACGGATGTTGGCTGCATGAACATTACACCCTATCGAGTCACCCTGAAAGCAGGAGTGGTACTACCACGAATGCGACAATACAAGTTACCGCATGATGCTGTAGTGGCTTTGCTGAAAATCATTGATGAGCTGATTGTCCAGGGAGTAGTTGTAGAAACAGACTCCAATGTATGTAATTCACCGATAATTCCGATTCTTAAACGAACTGATCCTACTGCCCCACCAGTGTACCGATTGGTTATTGATTTGCGTGAACTAAACAAGTGCATTGTACCACAATTCCCTGTGGTCCCTGATATATCATCATTGTTGACAGCAATTGATTCCGAAGCAACATTCTTTACTGTAATCGATCTCAAGAATGCCTTTTTCAGCGTCCCAATAGATCCGGAAAGCCAATATTTGTTCGGATTCAGTTTAAATGGGCGCAGCTTTAAATTCTCACGCGCTCCCCAAGGATTCACAGAAAGCCCCAGCATCTACAGCCAAGCACTGAAGAGAGAACTTGACAGTATCCACATGCCAGTCAATACTGCACTGCTTCAATATGTCGATGATCTGCTGATCACAGCGAGAAGCGAGCCAGAATGTGAAAAAGCTTCTCTGACAGTTTTACATTTCCTAGCCGACAAGGGGCACAAGGTGTCTCCTTCTAAGCTGCAATTCTGTGTTCAGCGAGTTATTTATCTTGGTCACTCGCTGTCCAAGGAGGGAAGGCAGCTTACACCAGATCGCATCCAGTTAATTGCTAACATGTCAATACCCCAGACACAAAAGGAGGTGCGAGCTTTCATAGGCCTCACTTCATATTGTAGGCAGTGGATCCCTCAGTACGCTTTTCTAGCAAAACCACTCATTCAGTTAACCACACAGGAGGCAGCCACATCGACTGTTCTCCCTTGGACTCAGGAACATACACAAGCTTTTGAAAGCTTAAAGAAAGCTTTATGTCAAGCACCTGTTTTAGCAACACCATGTTATAGCAAACATTTTACACTCTTTGTTACAGAACGCGAAGGTACTGCCTTGTCAGTACTCACTCAGGATCAAGCAGGATCACGCAAGCCATGTGCTTATTTTTCCAGTACATTAGATCCCGTAGCTCAGGCTTTGCCTGCATGTCTGAAATCAGTGGCAGCGACAGCTTTAGCAATCAGACAAAGCGATGCCATAGTATTAGGACATCCATTGACAGTACAAGTACCACATGCAGTAGAGGTTCTTGTGAACCGAACACAAACACAACACTTGACCATAGCAAGACTTACCGGTTATGAATTGACATTGTTTCAACCACACATAGAGATCCGACGGTGTAATACATTGAATCCTGCTACACTATTACCTGTAATTGGAACAGACCCACTAGCTCATGATTGTGTTGAAATCATTGAAATAAAGACGAAACCTAGACAAGACTTGACAGACGTTCCGTTGTTAGATCCAGACCTGACGTTGTATGTAGACGGATCGTGCATGAGAACAAGTACAGGAGATTTAGTGGCCGCGTATGCAGTCACAACAGACACTGAAGTTATTGAGACAAATTGTATAGATACTTTGTCCGCCCAAGCAGCAGAACTTATTGCTCTAACACAAGCCTGTATTCAAGCCACAAATAAGAAAGTTAATGTATACACTGACTCACGTTATGCATTCGGAGTTGTACACGACTTCGGCGTGTTGTGGCGAGAGAGAGGTTATTTAACTTCCCATGGTGCCCACATTCAGCACGGACCCCTCATTCATGCTTTGTTAAACGCAATACATCTACCCACTGCTATATCGATTATGAAATGTAAAGCACACACGAAGGTTACTGATATCATTTCTCAAGGCAATGATTTAGCTGACAGAACAGCTAAACAGACTGCTCAGAATCGCACATTAGACATGACAAAGCCAATAGTTCAGACACCAACACAGTGTATGACAATTAAGGATCCCGCACTTGACGTAATTGATATACAGACACATGCCACAGCAGAAGAAATAAAGAAGTGGACTGAACTAGGAGGGATCCAGACAGATCAAGGATGGATGACGAAGGAGAAATCTGTATGGTTTCTCCCTGATTCCATGGTTCAAGCCATTATAGCTACAGTTCACAGTCCAGCACATTTAGGAGAGAAGGCTATGCTAGACAGCATTCAGCACATTTGGTTCAACAAACATTTACGAGCAGCAGCTAAACAAAAGGTTCGTACCTGTATGATATGTTGTCAGTTTAATCCAGGAAAGAGTGTTCCCGTAGAGCAGGGTGGATTTCAGCCTCCTGACCATCCTTTTGAAGTCCTCCAGATGGATTATATTCAGATGGAACGTTGTCGAGGATTCAAATATGTTCTCGTAGTTGTCTGCGCTCTCTCCCGTTGGACAGAGGCGTATCCCGTATCAGATTACACTGCCCCGACTACTGCCAAGCAGCTAGTTCGAGAATTCTTCCCACGGTACGGTTTACCACGTGTTGTATATTCAGATAACGGCCAGCCTTTCTCATCCGAATTAATGAAACATGTCTCACTTTTGTTGGGATATCAGTGGAAATTCCACTGTGTCCGACACCCCGAGGCAGCAGGTCTCGTGGAACGACATAATCAACTTTTAAAAATCAGACTGTCTAAAATATGTCAGGAGAAAGGTGTGGACTGGATAGTAGCTTTACCAGTTGCGCTATTTTACATGAGGATGGTAGCACACTCTCGAACAGGGTTATCCCCTTATGAGGTGATCTTTGGTAGACCACCGAATATGTGGGGGACGCCTATACCCCGTAAAATAACTGATGTTGATTGTAATATGCTGACAGATTACCTGGCTTCCTTGATGTCTGCACTACAATCTTGTCGTTCACAGGTAGTCGCAGCTTTTCCCGACAACACCGAGGTGAAACCTCATGATGTAATTCCCGGCGATTATGTTCTCGTCAGGAATTTTGATCGGAAAACCCAACTGGAGCCAAGGTGGAGGCGTCCTAAGTTGGTCCTGCTGACGACCAGAACAGCTGTGAAGATCGAAGGGAGAAAAGGCTGGGTGCATTCCAGCCATATAAAGAAATTTCATGGACTTCCTCCTGACACAAACAGTACTCCCCGTGTGTCTTCCCCCATTGACTCAAAGCTACCTTTGGCTGAGGCCAGTAGCACCGAACTTTACAAGCAGAAACTCAGGTCCAGATCTAAACTGTCGGACGATTTGATTGTTTAAGTCCTCTCCAAGGTGAAGCGGTTGAATCTGTCCCGACATGTATCCCTTAGGTCTGAATCATGTAGAGTCCAGAATCATAATGAAACGACATGCTTATTGTAAATTACTGCGTAACCACTGTATTGTGACTTTATTAATTTTGTTTTTCTTGAGTTTTTTAGTTACTGCAAGTATATTGTTGCATATGTATTATCCTGTTTCTAAACGTGCTTTCAATATAACTGATGAACATTCTTTTAGTGAATTCCCCCCACATGAGTTGTCCTATAGACTTGCGCTGCGCAATAACACATTCATTAGTATGTTACATCATTCCCATCAGACTAGTAATGCCACCAATTGTTGGGTGTGTGGCCGACTCCCTCCCTATCAGAATAACAAAGGAGTTCTGCCTTTCTTTCCACATCCGTTCACACACAATGGCTCCTGTGGAGCATGGTTTAGTTTATTAAATTCCATAGACCCAGACACAGCAGTTTATCAACAACATTGGATATGGGGAAATCTGAATCTAGTTTTATTCGAAGTCTGTCACCCTAATAAGGAGGGTCACCCCAGTAGAACAGGAACTGATTTAGAAAATGAAGTGTATAAATTAGGTAATTTTACGCCTAATCTTATGATTTTGAATGTCAAATCCGAAGTTGAACTAATTCTGCCCACTATGTCAGTATTTCCAGTTAAGGGTGAATTATGTGTGAGAAAAGTTGGTTCCATACACATGGGCCATAGCCAATGCGTTACTACAGTAGAATATAGTGATCAAGGTAAATCTTCATTTAGAGCTTCTCGCCATTCTTACTTTATATGTGGTCAGACTGCATATATGCGTTTGCCTCTAGATTGGGATGGTACCTGTTACATAGCATTCCTTCTGCCACCTGTTTTTCTAGCTCCCCCTGATTATTATCGAAATGTTCATTTAGTACACAATAGAGAGCGAAGAGATCTCCCAGTTGTCGATTATACTGAGACGGCATGGGACAAGTATGCAGATTTCAATAAAGGTATCTTTCCCTATATAGGTACAATATCAAATAGTAAGCTGATACGTAGACTCACCAAGACTCTTGAAGCTGTAGTAAATGAGACTATAGCCGCCCTAGGCAATCTGACAGAGGAACAATCAGTGATGAGAATTGTTGTTCTCCAGAATCGTCTTGTCCTTGACGTCATCCTGGCCGATAGGGGCGGAGCTTGCAGGGTCATCGGATCCAGCTGCTGCATATTCATACCAGAAAATTCGCCATCTGTATATAAAGCTATAACACGCCTTCATAAGATTGTAAGCCAGATACACGAAAATCCAGGCACTTGGACGTGGTCCGGGTGGTTTTGGAGTGTGATATCAGCCTGGGGATGGAGAGTTCTATCCTTCCTAGGTATTGGCCTTCTTATGCTCTTCAGTTGTTGTTTATGCCTGCAATGTGGACCAGCGATTTGTGGTCTGTGTGCCACATCATGCATTCCATATCACAGTTCTCGTTCAAAATGCCGGAAGAAGAAGGAAGAAGAAATGATGCTCCATGAGCAAATCGATGGAATGATGAAGATTGATATCTCTTGAAGGGCAAGTAGGGGACAAGGAGGGAATGTGGAAATGTGGATTTTCCTGATCAGTTATGTCCCCTATCTTGGACCCCAACGGTTCTATATGCATGTTACAAGTACATGTATGTTCCCTCTAGTTCCAGTTTCTAAGACGCAAACATATGTGTGTCTACCGTCGACATGTTCTCTGTCAGATCCGCCATCGATGGGCTGGATATTCGATTCCTAAGTATGAAAGGCCACCGACTTTATATGGCTAAGTTACTCCATTTTTACAGTTCAGGCAAGTAGGCCCGATTCTGTCCTCAAAGCCTTTCCCTGCTCTCTGTCTTTGACAGCTTCAGCTTGAGCTCGCATCTGTATCCATGAACTTTGCCCTACTCCCTGTGCAGCTAACGGTGCCTGCCTCGGCCAGTTTTCGCCTGCCTGCCAAGAAGCTGTATTTCACCTTCGAATTATCTATTTTGCTCTTCAGCCGATGCATTCCTGTCTAGTGATTTAGGTAAACATTTCCTTTAGCTCACAAGCAAAGGACTCAGCCTTTCCGTCCTCCTGCAAGTGATTCATAGCCCTGCTGCCATGGAAAGTTTTCTGCCCCTCGCATCTCATATAGACACTTAGGCGTTTGTGCACGCACACAGTCAGTATAGACTAGATTCTGTCCGAGAGTCCTTCCTTGTGGATAACATAGTTCTTTAAACACAGGATGTTAGATATGATTTGGGATTAGGTTGACTTGACCCCCCAGACTTCTCGTCTCCACATGTAGAGCTAAATGTCAAGTCCCCTTCACCCCCTAGTTGCACGTCAATCACACGTCATGCTGCTGCGCGCGCATCTATGCCAAGTATTATCTTATAGATCCACCTATGTCTGATAATCCTAACCAATCATGTTTCTTTTATTCCTTATTACGCCTAGTTTCGATTACGTACCTGTTTTGTCACTTTTCTTATCAAATGTTACGCCTTCTACATTCGTTTCATTGTAATGTACTTATTATAAAAATGCATGTCTGTCAATAAATTATGGTACTTCACTTCCTGAACCCTCGTGGTGACGGAACCTGAAGGCCGCGACTCGAGTCGGCCATTTTTGATGGAATAAAGCCCATTTAGAAACTCTTATACCACGGATTCTGCCTCTTGTTATTCTGAGCTATTTTATTTTATTTCAAGATCCCGTATGAAATTCAGTCCGGTAAAGAAGATTTTTGTTTTGTTGGAGGGAGTACTAACCTTCAAGTGGTGCCCCCTCGGGTACTGGGCCTTTAACTGCTGTTAGAGGGTACTCCTCCTGTCCAAATTGCAAAACCTGGGACTTACAAACTTTTTGCTAACTTTTCCTCTAGAGAACCAGCCGAGGACCCTCGCCGCCATCGAGCTGAAGATGTCAACATCGATTGCCTGTTGGGTTAAACTTGTTGGTTTGTTTTGCTAAAGGAGATCTGACTTCCAGAGAAGTTTGTAACTCTGGACTTAGAGCGCTTTATCAGCACTGAGGCTGAGTTGCAACACATCGATGTCAAGGTCTTCCTGGGCACAGAGTTCGTGCTTTGCCTACTCAGAGCTTTCCCACCTTCATAGACAACCACATTGAGACCCCCGCTCGTCAGCCACTCACCATCATCGAGTCCTGCTCCAGAGCCAGCTTGCAGCTTGCCCCACGGTCAACTCGTTGATGACCACTTTTTCTCCAAAAATGTTTATAAGTCAGAAGGTAAATTTTCCAGAGGGATAAATATGGTCCTTGTATCCAACCTGCGCTCCATCACGGTGAATCTTAACTTTGACTTTGACCCGGTGTAGCATGGCCAGATAATGGTGCAGCAGAAGATTCATTGCAGCTGTCTCTGCTTAAGTTTCTGGTATACTCACACACATTTTCTTTTAAAAAATGATCTGCATTTTTAAATCGATTAAATAAGTGTGGTCTTTTAAATGGGTGGGGTTCTTGCTCACTTTAGATTTGTTCGCCTCTGATAGCTTGCTCAGTAGGTGTAAAGGTTCCCAGAGGTAAAGATATCTGACACCTATCTCGGGAAGCATATTGCGACGAAGGGTACTACCTACTCAGAGCCGGCTTTGGGGTGCTGAGGCCAGTGCAGCCCTATCTGCCGCTGAGTTGGGGGGGGGGGTCACTGTGTCTAGAAATAACTTATGGGTTTAAATGCACCTGCTGCAGAATTCCTTGTGTGTCCAGAAGTTTGTAGGCAACAGTAAAAATGTCAAGATAACTCTGGTGATTAATGTTCCTGCCAGAGATCTTTTGTTTAGTGGCATTATTGACTCACCATAAAGTAGTGCAGTGGGTTAATGTGCCAGATGGAAAGATGTGTAAGATGCAGTTCACAGAGCTGTTGTTTAAGAGGAGAGTTTAGTGGGTTACTGCTTTTGCCACAAAGATCCTTTTGTTACTTGCAATTCATAATTTACAATCTTAATATAGCAGAGTGATCTATGAACTGTAATCAAAGAGCTGCACGCATACTGCATAGTATATGTCCGAATGTTATGTCCCCCCCCCCAGTGTTTAATTATCCTAATGTTGCTAAAATGGGGTAAAAGGGGTAAAAATGCTTTCTTATTAGTAAAGCAAGCCCTGAACCATTGTGCGTTTTATATCCTGAGTTTGTGCTTCTCCAGACCAAGCACTCTCGAAATACGCTCCCTCCTAGTATGAATGACGTGATTCCTACACCTAATAATCTTCATTGTCTACGTAACATTTTCTATAGACTCATTTACACACCTATGAGTCATTGTTTCTGTATAATGTCTGCGTGATGTAAAGTGCCATGACACCCTGCACTGGTCTGAGTAGCGCTATTAAACAAATAAAATACATGTGGGAGATGGGCTGTGGAGAGATGCGGAGCACTGTTTTGAAGGGTGGTAGTGAGGGAATCCGTAAAGATGGAGGTCACTGGGGGCACACCCAAAATATTGTTGCACGGGGCGCCACCATCGCCGGTACTACCGTCTTCTCTTCAGGTAAAAGGGCCTGATTTAGATCTTGGTGGAAAGGTTACTCCATCACAACGGTGACTGATATCCCATTCACCAAAATATAAACCCCATTATATGCTATGGGATTTGTATTTCGGCGGACAGGATATCCATCACCATTGTGATGGAGAAACCCATCTGCCAAGATCTAAATCTGGCTCAAAGTCCTGCCTCCTTTTATATTACTGATCACTGGACTCCTATGCAGTGACACACTTTCCCTAAGATCCAAGAACAGAATGAAAGTTGAACAAAAGATCTGAAAAGATTCAGCAATGAGCAATCGGTCAGTCTAGTCTAAAAACAGAAGTGTGGCAGAAGAAACCCCTGGATAGCAAAGAGCTTAAGATAAAGATATAGCCTTATATGGGAGTTACTAAGCCGTTGGGATCGCATTTAGTGTTAACCATAAAAGAACTGAAATGGAAAGGAGAGTATGTTAAAATGCTCAAATTGCTGCATAGGGAGGTGTGCTCCAAGGAAGGTTCAAAAGAGGAGGAATACGAGGTAGCCAAGCACCCAAAAGTACCACTGACGATTAAAACTTGGACCGCTGCATTCCTAATATATGTCAGCCTCTACTCTTAGACTGATCCGGAGGGCTGTGTGGCAATGTTTAAATACATGGACGTTATCTGGAAAAGCACACATTTCAATCAATCAATCAAGCCATTTATAAAGCGCACTACTCACCCGGAGGGTCTCAAGGCGCTTGGGGGGGGGGGGGGGGGTGCCGCTACTGCTCGAACAGCCAGGTCTTGAGCTTCTTCCTGAAGGAGAGGTGGTCTTGGGTCAGGCGCAGGTCGGTCGGGAGGGAGTTCCAGGACTTGGCGGCCAGGTAGGAGAAGGACCTTCCTCCTGTTGTCGCTCTTCGGATGCGGGGGACGGCGGCGAGGGCATGGCTGGTTGATCGGAGATGGCGTTTGGGGGCGTAGAAGTTGAGGCGGTTGTTGAGGTAGCTCGGGCCTTGGTCGTGTAGGGCTTTGTGTGCGTGGGTGAGGAGACGGAAGGTGATTCTCTTGTTGACGGGGAGCCAGTGTAGGTCTCTCAGATGTCCGGAGATGTGGCTGCTTCGGGGGATGTCGAGGATGAGTCTGGCTGAGGCGTTCTGTATCCGCTGGAGTCTCTTCTGGAGCTTGGCGGTGGTTCCGGCGTAGAGGGCGTTGCCGTAGTCCAGTCGGCTGGTGACAAGGGCCTGGGTGACCGTCTTCCTGGTCTCGGTGGGGATCCACCGGAAGATCTTCCGTAACATGCTTAGGATGTTGAAGCAGGACGAGGAGACGGCGTTGACTTGTCTGGTCATGGAGAGGGAGGAGTCCAGGATGAAGCCCAGGTTTCGTACGTGGTCTGTCGGTTTGGGTGCGGTGCCCAGGGCGGGGGGCCACCAGGAGTCGTCCCAGGCGGAAGGCGAGGAGCCCAGGATGAGGACTTTCGTCTTGTCTGAGTTCAGTTTCAGGCGGCTGGTCATCATCCACTCGGCTACGTCTTTCATCCCTTCGTGGAGGTTGGCTCTGGCGGCGGCGGGGTCGTTGGTCAGGGAGAGGATCAGCTGGGTGTCGTCTGCGTAGGAGATGATGTTGAGGTTGTGTTGGCGTGCGATGGCCGCAAGGGGGCTCATGTAGACGTTGAAGAGGGTGGGGCTCAGTAATGATCCTTGGGGGACGCCGCAGATGACTTTGGTGGCCTCTGACTTTTATGGTGGTAGGCGGACTCTCTGTGTTCTTCCGTCGAGGAAGGAGATGATCCATTCCAGTGCCTTCTCCTGGATTCCGACGTTGCTGAGGCGCTGCACTAGGGTGCGGTGGCAGACAGTGTTGAATGCCGCGGAGAGGTCTAGGAGGATGAGGGCCGCTGTTTCTCCGTTGTCCAGCAGGGCTCGGATGTCATCGGTGGCAGCGATGAGGGCGGTTTCGGTGCTGTGGTTGGCTCGGAAGCCAGACTGTGAGGGGTCGAGGGATCCATTCGTCTCGAGGAAGGCGGCCAGCTGCTTGTTGACGGTCTTCTCGATGACTTTGGCTGGAAACGGGAGGAGCGAGATGGGGCGGTAATTCTTGAGTTCGGTGGGGTCCGCTGTTGGTTTCTTTAGTAGAGCACTGAGTTCGGCGTGCTTCCAGCTCTCAGGGAAGGTGGCGGCGTCGAAGGAGGTGTTGATGATGTCCCGCAGGTGGGGTGCGATGACAGCGTCGGCCTTGTTGAATACGTGGTGAGGGCAGGGGTCGTCGGAGAACCGGAGTGGATAGAGTTCATCGTGCGGATGGTGTCTTCTGTGTTGATCGGGGTCCAGGCGCTGAGGGTGGTGGTGGGGGGCGTTGGTGCGGTCGTGGGGGGCGTTGTTTGTGGGATGAAGCTGTTGTGTATGTCCGCGATCTTGTTGTGGAAGTAGGAGGCGAGGGAGTTGCAGAGGTCTTGCAACGGGGTGATGTCGTTGTTTCCGGAGTTGGGGTTGGAGAGCTCTTTCACGATGTTGAAGAGTTCCTTGCAGTTGTGTGCGTTGTTATCCAGCCGGTCCTTGAATGCAGTTTTCTTGGTGGCGTGGATCAGTTGATGGTGCTTCCGGGTGGCGAGCTTGAGGTTGGTCATGTTGTCCGGTGTTGGCTCCCTTCTCCAGGCTTTCTCGAGGGCTCGGCAGTTCTTCTTGGAGCTCTTGAGTTCGTCGGTGAACCATGGGGCCTTCTTGCTGCCGGGTCTGCTGGGCGGGGTCCTCAGTGGGGCGAGTTCGTCCGCGCAGGTGCTGATCCACTTCGTGAGGTTGTCGGCGGCCAGGCTAGGGTTCGCTGAGCTGGCTGGAGGGTGCTGGCTCAGGGAAGCGGCGAGCTGGTCGGCTGTGATCTTGTTCCAGCTTCTTCGAGCATCCTGTTGCTGGTGGTGGTGGATTGTGGTTCTTCTGAAGGTGAAGTGGACGCAGCTGTGGTCCGTCCAGTGGAATCCAGTGGCGTGGCTGAAGGCGATGTCTTTGCTGGATGAGAAGACGGCGTCGAGTGTGTGTCCGGCGAGGTGGGTGGGGGTGGACACCAGCTGCTTGAGTCCGAGGTTGGCGAGGTTGTCAAGCAGGGTGGTGGTGTTGCGGTCGTTGTTGTTCTCCAGGTGGAAGTTGATGTCCCCCAGGAGGATGTAGTCAGCGGAGGGGAGGGCGTGTGGGCTGATGAAGTCGGCGATGAGATATTTAGAGGGAGATCAGGGTGGGATCCTGAGGCCAAGTAGGGGAGTTAGACTCAGATTTGTGGCAGCACGCCATGGGGGCTGCTAATCTTGGTAAAACTATCTTTACAGCAAGTGGTTTGCCTATTGTGCTCTGGCCCTTTCAAGGGTGCCCCACCCAGGGACGGGTGAGTGCCACTGGAAAAAAAAAGTCATGGACCAGAGGTACATGCTGTGACTTTAATAAAGGGATGTGCACTTGGTAATACTGTAAAGTTCACCACGAGTGCTCCAAGTGCGCAGACAGGCACCCTCACATTAACTGTTTTGGAGCAGAGGAGTTCAGCAGGTACAGGGTCACACCAGCAGCAGCATTTTGCAGGAGGTATGTGGCCCTGGGATCTGGTCAAAAAAACTAATACTCCAGTTAAACTAGATAGGTTAGAGTGCTGGCTGTGTTTCTACAGGTGATGGAAGGAAGCAGAGATTCTGGGAGAAGGGTTTAGATGGGGTTTTTGTTTGGGTTACAAGGGTCTCTGGGTGCGCCAGTGGGCAGATAACTTGGGTCAGCAAGCAGGCGGTCCAAGAAAAATTTGAGAAAGCCATTTTGGAGGGTAGGATGGTAGTCCCCTTCTGTGATTGGCCAGTGGAGAATTTGATTGTTTATCAAATAGAGATGGTGCCTGAAAAGGAGCAGGGGCAGTTTTGCTTGATCCAGCACTTGTCGTAACCATCAGTGAACGTTTTTATCACAGAACAGGTGGCATCAGTGTCCTATTCATCCGTAGATATGGCCATGTCACTGGTGATGACGGCGGGCCATGAGCACTAATAGCAAAATGCGACGTGAAGTTAGCTTTTCAGCTGCTTCCGGTGCATCCAGAGGACTTTCAGCTCTTGGGAATTCAATTTGAAGGATGCAAGTATGTGGATAAGGCACTGCCAATGGATTGCTCCATATTGTGCTCACTTTTTTCAGCTCTTTGATGCAGTGGTTCTTTACTTGGCAGACAGGATATCAATTGGTAACCCACTACTTGAACAAATTCCTTTTTGTGGGACAGCGGGTTTGGGGGGACTGCCAGCTAGTGCTGGTAAAGTTCCAGGAGCTCATGGGTGACTTGGGGTTGCCTTTAGCTCTGTAGAAAACTGTGGGTCCACAAGCAATGCTATCCTTTCTCTGAATTGAAATTGGCTCACGATGAATTGAAGCATGGGGGAAAAAGAGAAGATGTTAAGCCTGTTGGATTGCATGCTTGCAAGAGAGAAGGTGAAAGTGTGAGAGGTCAATGTACTCATAGGCCACCTGAATGCATCTTGTAGGGTGGTGAGGGCAGGTAGGACTTTTTGCAGAAGAGTAGGGCTTGTCCTGTCAGTCCTTTCATTACCTCATCATCATGTAAGACTCTCAGCAGGGGTAAAAGAGGATCTACGGATGTGGTGTTTCTTCATGCACTCTTTCAATAGGATTCCACTAGCATGACAGGATGGGCCTGAAATAGGATGTACAGATATTCTCTGATGCAGCCGGGAGAGTGGATTTTGGTCATTTTTGGCAGGGAAGGAGGTGCGCAGAGACGTTGCCGGAGCAGTGGGCCAATAGGGGCAGCAGCATTGCTTTTCTGGAGCTTTTCCCATTAGTAGTATCAATGACCCTGTGGGGTGCAGAGTTGGCACAAAAGAAGGTCCTTTTTAGAGTGGTTAATATGTCTGTAGTCGAGGTGGTGAGCAGGCAGTCAGTTAGGGACACCCAGGTGCTTAAATTGCTGCTGGTATTTGTTTTGGGTTATTTGCTCGATGATATTTCTTTCAGAGTGCAGCATGTGACAGGTGTAGGCAATGACATTGTGGATACTTTGTATCATTCACAGTGAGGGAGATTCCGTGGGTTGGCCGAGGATGCCAACAGAGACTCGACACGCATTCCAGAGCAGTTATGGTTGGTAGGCAATACAGGATGGTTCAACTAGTGGTAGGGTCCCTCGTGGAGTCCACAGGGTGAGGTCACGTTCAGGCATGGATGGAATTCTTGGTTTTGGGGGTGCAGGTTGCAGGCAAAGGATGTGATTCGATTTATATTGGAGCTAATCGAAAAATCCCTGACCTGAGTTACAATTACAGGCAAATAGGCAGGAGTGGCTTTCATGGGCAAACAGTTGTGGAGTTTACGCTCCTTCAGCAGGGGAGTTGGAGCGCAGGATACTGTAAGGGTAAGCTAGGGAACTGGGGAGTAAGGAGCAGAAAAGCACTTAGAAGCAAAAATCGCTAAAACGGTTACATTAGGTTTTGCTGGACCAGGGCAAAATCAAAGTTCGGGCGACCACAATGGAGCATCGGCCAGATACAGGACCCACGCAGGCCCCGGTGAACCAAGTACCTTTCCTGATCGCAGACAACAAGATGAGTCAATCTTCTCTAGATAGTGAAGTCGATGCATTAGTTCCGAAGACAGTTGCAGGAGTTGAGAGGCACTGAGAAATGCACTGAATTCTTCCACGCACTCGAGGGGATGTGTTCATCTAACCAAGCGGAGGCAATGCACTGTCTGATGTGGCAATCTCTGGAGGCAAAGCGCTGTTCTGATGCGATGCACCAATTTTACTCCCACAACCAGGTTGATGCAGCGGTTCTGCTACTCACAGAAAAGAGATGTATTGAAATCTGTGTTTCAAAAACCTGGGCCACTTACAGTAAGCCGGGCACAGGAGCAGGGGTATAGACTTTGATATCCCTGAGTCCCAAGCAACAGAAGGCAAGCCAACAAGTCCTTGAAGATCACTTGGAGTGCAGGGAGAGTCCAGCTCTCCTTCAGCAGATTCAGCGAGCAGCAGGCAGAAGGGCAACAAACAGAAAAGCAGGCCTTCAAGATCAGCAGTCCTGGTGAGTTATTTAAGCAGCATAACAGTTCTTCTGGCAGACCTTCAGATAGAAGTTGAGTAGTGTCAGATTTTATGGGGTCAGAGACCCAGTACCTGTACCCAAAAGTGTCTTTGATATTGGGGTTACTTCATAGCAGATTTCTGAAGTTCACAGTTATCCATTTCAACCCAATCCTGTTTCCAGGCTATCTGTGGGGGGTAATCAGTCCTTTGTGTGGGGACAGGACACAGCCTATTCAAGTGAAATGCTAGCCCCTCCCTTCCATCCTGCCCAGGTAAGGCTATCAGAATGCATATTTTAGGTAGAGTAATCAGACATACCTATCCTTCCTGAGTTGTGGCTGTCTATAAGGAATGCACAAAGTGTAGTTGTCACCTACCACAGATGTGTATTGGAGACAGACTGCAAAGAATACAGAGTACTAAGCATAGAGAAATGTTTACTTTCTAAAGAAGTATTTCTAAAAAAGCGATGTCAATTCCTACTTTACCAGTAAGGAGGATTTGTCAGTACCATTCCAAACACATGGAACATGAAAAAGCTACTCTTCTCTGATCAGGAATTACAGCTTAAAAGTGTATCAAGGAATTTCCAATGCTAACCTATAAGAGAAGTAGGCCTAACAGTAGTGAAAACGGATATAGGCTGGTTGTCACTACCAGGATATGCAAATCATGCCAGTTCATGTCCTACCTGTCATTTACACAGTACCCTTTCCTTAGGGCTACATAGAGCCTACCTTGGGGGTGACTTATGTTTAATAAAAGGTGAGTTTCAAGCTTGACAAGTAGTTTTAAAGCCAAGTTTGAGTGGCAGTAAATTGCACACACAGGGCATGTAGTGGCAGGCCTGAGACAGGTTTAAAAGTCAGAAGTAGCGTTTCATTTATACACCCTGGGTACATGGTATACCACTTTACAAGGGACTTACAAGTAAATAAAATATGCCAAACAGGTATAAACCAATTATACCATGTTTAGAGGAGAGAGCACATGCAGTTAAGCACTGGCTAACAGTGTTAAAGTGGCAAAGTCCGAAAGCCAACAAAAAGAAGGTCAGAAAAGGCACAGAAAGAAAAGCAAAAGGTCTGGGATGACCCTTCAAAGCCTGTATCCACCATCGTACATAAGGCCCTTAGGCCCTCATTATGAAGGGTTCTGTGTTTTCTGACCCCTGTGCAAAACTACAGCTTGAGCAGGGGCCAGAATTCCAAGTAAGGTGTTAGTTCATCCAGTAATCTCAGAATGCGTTGAATATGTCACCCTTCATTAAATTGCAACAGGCTAAGCTTTGCAAATAATAACAGGTTAAAAGTGTATGGTATTTACAGCACTATACAGATTTTGGTGTGTTGAACACCAAAATCTGTGTGTTTTCCCCCAAAACTCAGGATGGGTGTCATTTAATGCACCAGATAAATAACATACCGTGGGTATCGTTAATTTTGAGGTGAGATAAATAGCACCTTGATTCCGATGAGCTCAAAATCATGGACATAGGGCCTGATTTAGAGTTCAGCAGATAGGTGACTCCATCACCAACGTGAAAGATATCCTGTCTGCCGTATTACAAGTGCATTATATTCAGTGGCACTTGTAATAGGGCGGATGGGATATCCCTCATGTTTGTAATGGAGTAACCTGTTCGCTAAACTCTAAATCATGCCCATAGTCTCTAAACATGACACTTTTGTCAATTTAATTCCGGACTTGTATTCGATGTCTTCTCATATAGCAGCAAATAAAAAAAAAAACTATATCCAAATCAACAGCAATCAAATTATTTTTTCCAGCTTTCATTTTTTGGCATTATCCTTCTTTTTATTGATTTTAATTTATTGTGCTGTCATCCTTCATTTTCAAGCATTTACATTAGATTGTATAGAAGAGAAGAACATTTCAGATACAATATCCTGCAGGCTCCCACCAGAGACAACACGGGACTTCTGAGGTTCGCAGTACAAGATAAAATGCCCAAAAAGCAGAGCAGCCAGACAGTAATTCAAATTCTAACACTGGTAGAGCAAATAGGTTTGACATTGACCATTAGCCTTTTGTCTATGGAAATGTTTGATTTGTTTTGTCATGGTTTAGGCAAAATATATTTGTGGTAAAGCTGTGGTGCCTTCGGCACTCTGAAAAAAAGCATAGACAAGAATCCAATTTTTGTGTTTCCAAAAAACACACATTGCTATTGTAGTCTCTTACTCTTACTCTTCTTTATGTGTGGATGTGCTCCTTGTGAATGGGCAAAATGCATTCACTCTCAATGAAGTTAGCCAATGCTTGAATTGGGCTGATCCATTGCCCCATGCTTTATGCTATGATGGTTGGAAGAAAAAAGTGGATCATACATTAACAGACCAGTAGCATACCAGGAGAAGAAGGTCAGGGATAAGGGCTGGACTGGGAACTTAAAACAGTCCTGGCAAAAATTATAAATTCAGTCCCCATCTGCAGACATGTTAATGTGCACGAGAACCAGAGCAACCCTTTCAAGTTGCCACTGGGATCGGGTAACATGCACAACTACTCCTGAGGCTGAAACTGGCCTCTAACCGTCAAAACCGGCCAACTGGGTTTCCAGTCTTCCAGGTGATTGCCCGCTTGCCCAGCTGGCCAGTCCAGTTATGTCAGGGAAACTACTGCCAAGCCCTTCTCAGTCAGATTGTGGGCTAAAACCTCTTGCACGAATCTCTCCAAAGCCCTTCTAGCAGCTGCTCAGATAGCACCCATAGGTATTTCCTCCTGTGGTAAATATTTTGACAGCTATATATCTGATGCTTTAGATTCAGTGGCACCACTCACAACCTATCACCACTACCACAAAAGCTCCATCAGCTCCCTCAGCCCCTTGGTTTACAGATGAACAACAAGCCTATGATATGAAAATCAGATTTGTAGAGTGCACAATCACCCGGGAGGGTATCCTGTCGCTGAGTCTGTTAACGTCAATGCATTTAGGATGTATGTCTTATGATACTGGCTGCCCTTGTCTCATACTTAAGCACCAAAATTAAATCCACTAATAACTGTTTACATAATATTTCCTCCATCATGAAACACCTTCTAAAACCAGGCACTAATCTGTCTTCCTTTTCATACAGTAAATGCTTTGCCTTACAAACAGGATTTTTTCTTAACCAACTATTGAATCTCTTTATCCTGCTTATACTCTATGACAGAGTCTCCTACTAAATCTACCTTGACAAGCTTTTAAATACGTTCTACTCAAGGTGAACAGCATTGATACTCAAAGTACGGCCCAGGGGCCGCTTGCGGCCCTCTTGACTTTTACATTCAGACTGCCCTGGTGAACAGCAGCGCAAGCTGCTGTTTGGTTACTGAGCACTAACATTAAAAAAAAAATGTTAAACAGACAGGCAAGCATTTATTAATCTGCAAATAAATGCTTGCCCGTTTATTTAACATTGTTTTAGACCTCCTTACAAAATCCCTGACCCAGTAAGGCCCACTACTGCCACACTGCTTGCATGCGTGCTGCCCTCGGTCACACCACAGACCGTTATTTGTGGCCCGGGGCACATTTTTGCGAGTACCCATGGTGTACAGGAATGTTATGGATATTTGGGTTTTGTTGGGTGGGGGGGTTAAAAACCCTTCTGAAGCAATTAGCTACACTCCTTGTCAAGGGGAACCACAACAATCACTACATTAACCTATGTTTAATCCTGTGGTAGCTTGGCCCAAACACAGTCAGATTTAACATAGATGCACCATATGAAGTATTTATACAGCACACAAACATTAATTAGGTGAAAAAACACAACACAAGACATATCCCGCACCAATAATAAAAGGTAGAGTAAAATGTAATGAATAAAATAAGACCCAAACAATACAAATTCAATCAGTAGAACTGGAGATATCCAATTTTAGACATATAAGTGAAAACAGCACCAAAAATTGCAAAGCGCCACTTGCATTCATCTGGTCATGCTAGACCGGTACCAGGAAAGTGACAAGTTCAGGCCAACTGTGATGGAGCACGAGCCGGATACAGGACCCAGGCAAGTACCACAGAAAAAGTCACCTTCTCAAAGTCTGGCATGAAGAGCCCAGAACTTCAGAATGTGTCTTTTTCTTGTAGAAGAGAGCACTCTGTTGCTAGCCTGGGGTCAAGTACCTGGGGAGGCATCTCTTGGGTATCAGGGACTCACTCTAGCTCATGCAGGTCCAGTTGCAGGTCCAGGCAGGTCTAATTGTGGCAGGTCAGTTGTGCAGTTGCAGCGAGGCAACTGGAGTCTAAGACACAACAGAATAGGGTTAAGTCTATTTGTGTATGTGGGAGGCAAAGCTTTTGACATGTAAGGGGAGCAGGGAATAGATCCACTCCCAACCATCCTGGCAGGATGGCCCAACCTGCCCACTCTTAGTCTCCTATTGTTCGCTGGCTGGCTCGACTGTCTGTCTAGTTTTTTATTGTTCATTGTCTGGGACCCATACACACTCTTAATGAGGGAGCCATTAACTGACCTTGGCAGTTGTAAACTCCTAGAAGGCCTTAGTTGCTTTTGACAGGAATATGACAACTTTCTCAAAGTGGCATTTTTAAAATTGTAATCTAAAATCTGACTTTACCATTAAAGAGGATTTTTTTAACTTACAATTTATTTTAGTCTAAACATGAAATTTCTACCTGCTCCCAATCAAAAGTTAGCACTTATTAAATGTAATGAGGTAACCCAATGTTATCCAATAGGAGAGATAGGCCTTGTGGTGAAAACAAATTTAGGAGTTTTTCACTATTAGGTCATGTATAAGTTAAAAACACATGTCCTACTGTTTAAATATAATGCGACCTGCCCCAGTGGCTGTTTAGGGTCTACATTAAGTGTGATATATTTTCTTAAAATGGAAGATTTAGGCCTGGCAAAAGGTTTTTTTGATAGGTCACAATTGCAGTTTAAAACTGCACTACAGGCTGCAGTGGCAGCCCTGAGACAAGTTTTAAAGTCCTAATTTTCTGGGTGACACAATGAGTGCTGCAGGACCACTAGTAGCATTTAATTTACAGGCCCTAGGTACCTAATGCTAGGGACTGTGAAGTAAATTAAATCTGCCAATCAGATCTATTTGCCATGTTTTAGTGATAGAGCAGAAGCACTTTAGCACTGATTAGCAGTGGGAAAGTGCACAGAGTCCTAATGCCAACAAAAATGAATTTCAGAAAATCGGAGGGGTGAAAGCAAACGTTTTGGGGGAAGACCACACCAAGGATGTCAGGTCTAACACTAAGGTATGCAGGAAATCTTATGAAGGTGAATTAGGAGTGAATTTAAGTTCAAGTTTAAAGGAATGGAGAGAGGAATGGCAGAGGAAATGTAGGAATGTCTGGTAGTGAGGATGAGAACCTCAAAACAGGATATGTGTAAACAAAAGAGAAGACTGAGAAGATTGTGAATGATGGAAAATGAGGAGAAAAGGAACTACTAATATGTTAATGAGAGGTGCATGAGAGACCATGGGTAGCAGAGCGAGGGGGTGATGGAACATGTGAGGACGGTAGATGCAATCATCCTTCTTGTAATTAGTGCTGCTGAAATCTTCAGAAAAAGATGTGCAGAACAAAGAGCTGCTAGCTACTTTAAACAAACACCCGTAAGAACGTCACCTCTCAATTAGAAAGAAATGTCACGCAAACATAGCTTTAAATTTGGCAAACTTTGCAAATGTATTTAGAAAAATTCTAATTCTTTTACTAAAATAAATCACATTTGTTTTTAGGTCTTATCTAGAGACAGTTTTAGTTGTCTGTTGTCACACGTATTGTGATAATGCAACCCAATACTATAGCAGGCTTTGGCTAATCCAATTCCTCATGTTTAGATGACTTCCTTGTATATCTCACTTACTTGCTTCTGATTCAATGGCTTTCCTCCCTTTTACCACTCAAGGAGCATTATGGTCTCAATATGTTTTGATTGTATGGAATGTGTAATTCCACTGCTGATATCAGACCTTGCATTGCAATGCGTATGACAGGCTATTCTGTCTCCCGCTCCTCTATCTATCTTCATTAAACTTTCCCATTGCTCCCTTCTCCCCAGCCCCTTAGCAGTCTGAGTGCAGCTGCTGTAGTATCAGTGGTAGCTATCTTAAATTGTTTTTTTAACTATTCCCAGATGGCCACTCGTCTGTTCATACACGCATAGGTGAGGCAGGAATGCCTGAGTATATTTTCTTGCACTCCAAGAACATCCATTGAAAGGCGGGTTCTGCACACATGAAGGCATCTGCAGCGGCAATCTTTGAATGGATGTTCTTAAAGTATTACAAAATAAGTACAAAGATTGGTGATGCCAGTAAACGTGCATCCACATTGCACATCTTTAAATGTTTCTTGCTTTAAGAAGATACTTTCAAAGATGGTCATGGCAGATGCTGGTGCATCCATGGTGATCAATTAGAGAAAAGAACAAGAATTATTAGACTAATACAGTTCACAAGCAAGACATACTGGTGTCGCCACTGCTTATATGTATTCGTTTAGAATCACAAGAACATTCTAGACATAAAGTTGAGTATTTATATTGTGCATCCCATAAGTGCTGGAACAAGGATAGTAAAATGGGCTAATAATTTGTGATATTATGAGATTGAAGACAATTCTTCTAATTCTCCGGACAGTTTTGATGTTATTTAAGTAATTAAAATATTGTTATTTTTGGGACATTTTATTCATTTGATTAATATCACTTCATGCACTACTCCTTCCAGGAAGTCTCCTCCTGTAGTGTAGTGTAATTTATATAATGGCATACGATTTCCATGACAAAATCAGAGTTCATGTGATGTCTCTTCCAGTAATGTCATGGGTTATTGGTTGAGAGGAGTGAACCCTGGTCAAGCAACACCTATAATTCCCGTCAGGATGAACCACAAAATGTGACTAAATTAACCTGTGCTTAACCCTCTGGTAGGAGCTTGATACAAAAGCAGTCAGGCTTAACTTAGAGGCAATGTTTAAAGTATTTATGTAACACACAAACAGCAATAACGTGAAACTGCAACACAAGTAAAATCCCACACAATTTAGAAAAATAGAGTACATTTTAATAAATTGACACCAAAACGCAAAAAATACAATCAGTAAAGCTGGAGTTATGAATTTTAAGTTTAAAGTAATATCTAACACCTAAAATATCAAAGCGCCAACCATGGATATCTAGTCCTGTGAGACTCGGCAAAGTTGAAAGTTATGGCCGACGACGATGGAGTGCAGGTAGAACACAAGGAGTGGATTGGGCCACGTCTGCGCTATCTTCAGACTCAGAAGAAAATCCAGAGAAAAATGTCAGGAAAAGTAAAGTTAAGCGGGGTAATGCTGCCTATGGCGTCTGAGGAGGAGGCGTCGTAGTCGGAGAGCCACTGGTCGAAGGTCACGGTGAAGAATCTTTCATTCAGACTTAGTCTGTTTTTAGGAAGTTGAACAGCTCCACTGGGACGAAGCGGCAGGCTGTAGCTGACAAGGGCTCCACGAGGTACGATACCCCTTCTGAGAGGAGCCACTGAAAAGGATATGTTGCTGCGGAGCTTTAGCACTACTTCCAAGGGTCTAAGACTGGAGAGGCGCCACTTGGAGGTCTGGACTCATTCAGGCAGGATCAAGGTTGGAGGCTTTCCTGACCCTAAGCCTCTGATGAGAAGGGCAGCCAATTAGCCATTGGAGCCACTTCTAAAAGTCCTGGGTTCAAGGTGAAGAGTACTTCTCAAGAAATAGGATAGGCCTCTGGGAATCTGAGAAGGCTTCAGGCAGCAGCGCAGACCTTCATGGTGCAGCAGAGCAGTCCCTCTGAAGTACAACAGCAAGTCACAGCAGCAGGCAGTTTCTGAGAGTCATTACCCAGTGGTGAACTGAAGAGTGGGATCCAATTTTTATACCTGAGGCCTCCTTTGAAGTTGGAGAAGTTTCTAGAGATTCGCTTTTCAAAGGCATTTGGGATTTCCTGTCACCTTGGCTATGGCCTGGATACAGGCACAATGAGCTAGGGTGCAGTTCTTTGTGAGGATGGCCCTGTCTACTCATTTGCGAATGGGGCTGAGCACTGCTCCCACCCATACTGCCAGTGATGGCCCATTCAGGCACACCTAGACTCTCTATTGTGTGGTTGTCTAGGAGGAATATACAAAGAGAAACTGCCACGCACACCTAGTCATGTGACCCAGGAACAGGCTGTGGACACCAAACATTTGGGACAGGGAAAACTCCAACTTTCTAAATGTGGCATTTTCAAAATTGTGACTTAAAATCTGATTTTCACATTAAAGACGTTTTTAAATGACAAATCCTCAGAACCAAAGCACAACTTTCCTACCAGCTCTTGATCAAAATTTAGCATGAATTAAATGTAATATTGTAACCCAATGTTATCCTATGGGAGAGGAAGGCCTCACAGTAGTGAAAACGAATTTGTGGGTTTTTCACTACACGGACACGTTGCACTTAAAAGTACACATCCAACTTTTTAATTACAATTCACCTTGTCATATGGGCAGTTTAGGGCCTACACTAGGGATGTCCCTATATGTAATAAAAGGGGGTTTAAAGCGTGGCAAGGGGGTTATTTGCCAAGTCGAATTGGCAGTTTAAAACTGCTGACAAGCTGCAATGGCAGTCCTGAGGCTAATCAATGGAGTAACAGAGGGCTCTTCATTCAACTTTCTACATTATTTCATGTCTACCTGGCCCCTTTAGCTATAATTGTATGTGTTTAGGATTATTCTGTATGCTGACCATACACAGCTGATTCTCTTCTTCGATTACAATTCTGCAATTTCTCAGGAAGGCATTAAGTTATACCTCTCTCAGGTTGCTTAATGAAATTGAACTTGGACAAAACTGAGATTTTAATCTTTGGTGACCCTCAATCTATCTGTCCACCACATTAGTAGCCTAAGAAACTGAGTGATTCCCCATGCCCCACTAGTATGGTGCAAACTCTTGGAGGCAGTTTTACAAGAATTGCGCATCCCTGGATATTAGCAGGGATGCGCCAGTTAATTTGCTACATGTTAAAAAACATTTGCGCCACCATGGATGTGCCGCATTTACAATGCGGCGCACCGTGGCGCAATAATAAACAGATGCGTGACGCATCTGTTTGGCGTAAGGGCAGCGCATTGCTGGAGTTGTGTCGCAAGTACGACGCAACTCCAGCAATGGTTAGGAATGTCTATTCCTAACATGCGCGTCACTCCTCACGCCTGCTTCAAGCAGGCGCAAGGTTTAGATGCAGTGGCGTCGTAAAGGTGACTCAGTGAAATCTTGTAGATTTCACTGCGTCACTTTTACGAGGCTTTCCTGCGTGGGAACGCCCACCCTCTATGTATTATACCTGACACAGGTAGAATGTAGCGTAGGGCT
The DNA here is from genome assembly GCF_964204655.1 of Triturus cristatus. Lineage (NCBI taxonomy): Eukaryota > Metazoa > Chordata > Amphibia > Caudata > Salamandridae > Triturus > Triturus cristatus. The sequence goes on along the minus strand of NC_140590.1, from coordinate 206,153,761 downwards.
TTACAACGTGACGCATCTCCATAGATGCTTCACTTTGTAACTATGTCACAACGTGGTGCATTGTTTGTGACACCGCTGTGCCACTGAAGTGACGCAACAGCGGCGTAAAGTTGTCGCAAGGGGCTTATGAATCTGACCCTTGGTGTAAAATGTTACTCCTAGTTTTCCTTCCACCTCCATATATTGTCCACTGCTAGCATCTGCTTTTTTTGTTACTCTCCTTCATGAGATGTTTTTCCTCCTTACCTGTCTCAATGCGAAAGACAGTCATACATGCCCTGGCTATATCCAGATTGGATTTGGCTAACTCACTTTTTCTTGGTCTTCTTCAGTGTTTGGCTAGTCATCTTCAACTGGTGCATAACACTGCATCCAGGCAGAATTTGAATATAGAGCACCATCAACAAATATCACCACATCTCAGATCAGTACACTGGCTCCTGGTAAGGAAGATAATTCAATTAAAAGCTCAGTGCTTCCATGGTATGGATCCAAGGTATCTGAACGTGTAAAACATTATCCTCCCTTCAGGGATTTGAGATCCTCAAATGCATGACTGCTAAGATGTCCTAACATAAAGCATTTGAAGTAAGATAAGCACTCCTACTGCCTTCCTTGCCGCAAAAGTTTGGAATGAACTTTATTTTTCCTTTATGTGGCCTTGACAACAATATTTACTTCAAAAACACAATTTAAAGCTTCTGCCTTGCAGGTGACCTGTTAATTTTTTCACTGTAGAGAAGGATGCAAATGTACCAGGAGCGTAGCTTAGTCTATAGGTTTGGGGGCAGTGTGAGCTTCAGATTTTGCATCAATCACCGTAGGATATCTTGTTAAAACATATTATATGAGAGGACCAACATGAGAGGGACTTACTGGGCAGTAGAAAGAAATAGGAGGACACTTAAAGGTGTGTGTGTGTTTGTCAGTGTTGACATAAAAAAATTCCAGGTGAAATCCGACAGACACATAGTTGCACAGGCATACAACTCAAGATGGCCTTCTCAAGCTGAGGAAGCATGGCTCTCATCCTTTATCGATTATTTTAACGTAAATTCAGGCAAGTCTTACTGCTGGTTTTTGTATGTGGTGACTTGGCCCTACCAGCACTTTCTAGGAGTTCATGTGCTGAGGCATGTTTCTGCTGTTTTGAGGAGATTCCTCCATCAAGCCTTTCACCTGTGTTCCTCTTCAGGTACTGGTGAGATTTCCTGTCAGAGCGGCGGAGTCATTAAGAGGAAAGGGCACGGCTGAGGCCTAGACCACTCCCACACCTGGTTTTAGCTGCTGCGCAGACTCATATTGAAAAGTCTTTTATCTTTGCTTGCCTAATTCTTAAAGTATTATTGTGCCTATCTTTAATATCATTTATTTCTTAATATGTTAGGAAAAATATTCACAAGATGCCTAACAAATCTAAACATTAATTGCTGAAATACAAGCTGTTCATTCTAACACAGATAATATTGTGTTAAAAATCTAAAATAAGTGCAAAGATATGGCTAGTCTTTCTATGAAAGTGTCTGAAAATGCAATAAAAATTCAGGATAATAAAGCAAAAATTGACAGTCTCACGCCTATAGCAGCAAAAATAGAGCCAATAAGTAAATTATTACTTGACTTAGAAAATCATAATCAACAGTACAACTTGAGATTATTTAATTAACCAGTAGATGTTAAAGGTGATTGCTGGTTGTACTTGGAAAACTTATTCCCTGGTCTTTTACGTATCAAATTTCTGAAAATGTGGAGATTGACAAGGCGCATAGAATTCCTTCACATCACAGTCCAAGCCAGAAGAAACCACGTTAAATAATATTTAAAGTTCAGTGTTGTCATCATCATCATCTATTAAGACCTTCAAATGGATCCCCCTTGAACACAGAAAGACCATCACTCACGCCCTGGTCACCGGCAGGCTCGACTACGGCAACGCACTCTATGCCGGAATAAACAAAAACCTCACCCGCAAGCTACAGAACATCCAAAACGCTGCCGCAAGACTGGTCCTTAACCTGCCAAGACACTGCCATATCTCCCAGCACCTGCGCACACTCCACTGGCTCCCCTGCGAAGCTAGAGTCACCTTCAAGATGCTAACCCACGCTCACAAGGCCCTCCACAACACCGGACCAGCATACCTGAATAGCCGACTCAAATTTAACGCACCCCAAAGGACCCTACGATCAGCCCAGCTCTCCTACACCACACCCGCACCAGAAAGACCAGATCGGGAGGCAGCTCTTTCTCCTTCCGCGCGGCCAGAGCCTGGAACGACTTTCCACTCCACCTCAGACAAATAACATCGCTCCCCATCTTCGCAAGAAACCTCAAAACCTGTCTCTTCGACAGAACCCCTCCTTGATGGACTGGAACCTGCAAACCCCCCCCCACACCCCACAGTGCCTTGAGACCCTTACGTGTGAGTAGTCTCGCTTAACAAACACCTGATTTGATTTTGATTTGATTTGTGTTGATACGGAAGGCGGCAAGAGAAATTCTGTCTTTAATGATAAATGTCAAAGGTCTCAACAATCTTAAGGTCGATTACGCATGAAAACTAATGTTGTTCCTAATGAAAAAAACCAGAAGGACATGACTATTTTTCTTTTAATATTAAAGGTTCTACTTCAATTGTTAATTGATGGGGTGTATTTAATGAATATGTCAGAGGGGAACAATTTCTGTAATGGCACAAATTAATAAATCGTTTAACTCAAGAAATTAAAGATTTGACTAAGCAGATAGCAAAGCATGAATGTCTCTTTATTACATCTAATCACATTACATATAAGATATCATTACAAAAACCTCATTACAAATTAAACTCCATACTAGCAACAGGGCAGGCATACAGATTGCTAATAATACAGCAACATTTTGTTTTAATGCTAATAGATCTGGAAGACTTTTGGCACATTATCTTCTATTAAGAAAGACAAAAATCAAATTAATGCTATTGATAGTTCTAATGGTCAATTCGCTCTATCCCATAAAGAAATAGTCAATACATTTATGAATTATTATTCAACTTTATATAATAAACTTCCTCCTAAGGATACGTTGCATATTGATAATTTTTTAGAGAGGTCTGGTCTACCTAAAAGTTCTCTGTCAGTTAGAAATGGCCACCCCCACTCATTGGGCTTATGTTGCACATCACCCCTGCCACCCCCACCCATAGGGGACCTGTTGCCCATCACCCCTGCCACCCCCACTCATAGGGACCTGTTGCCCATCACCCCTGCCACCCAGGATGGGTGATGCACCACACATCCATCATACTCCAACAGGTATGTCAGCAAAATACATCCCCCCTAACATCATGACAACAGTGTGTAGTCTGTGACAAATGCCCACAACAGTGATTATGACTTTGAACATATAATGTAAATAACAGCACATGTGTGACCAACAAATGAGTGTGGCCTACAGAAGGCAAGCATCACTATAGCACTGTGTCAATGTAAAAATAACACCCTCTCACTGTGTAGAACAAATGTTAAGTGTGGGGTTCCAAACTGCAGCAAATGTTGAGCATTGTGGTGATGGGGTCTAAACCCCCCTCATCACAGTGACCAAAAGGTAAGTGTCATCATGGTGAAAGCTGCAAATGCCAAACAGCATGTATGATTCCCGGTCCCAACACATTAAACACTTTTGGGCAAACTAGTGGTTGTGTCCCATACCCACAGAGATGTGGTGAGGCTAACAGTGCTTTGAAAACAAAACATACTCTCGGCCATGTGCAGACAAGCAACACACATGGGGGCTGACAATGCATACAGCGTACAATGACACAAGAGCAGAAGTGACCATCACAAAGCATACACACATTTCAAAAATAGACACACTAATCAAAACAACCTGTGTAGACTGTAGGTGTCAGGTCACAAACTCCCATTCCATGCCAGCAATGGCACCTAACAACCAGGATGAATGTGCCGAATGATGTGATATGACTCTAAGGGACAGCTGGGAAAATGACAGAAACAGCATCCAGACAATGGCCCACAACAGCAATACCAATGCACTGATGCAGATGCACAAACACAAACAGGCAACCTCACACTGCACATCTGACACAACATGTGTGCGTGTGTGTGTGTCTCAGTTTCCCTAGGCAACTACACAACATATGAGGGGGGCTGAACCACAGTGACACAGATGTGGACACAGTGCCATACAAAAGTAAACCATCATTGGGACCCCCTTAGTGGGCAATCCGGCATTGTGAGATGAGAGGGAGCACAACAGACACATGTGACACAAGCTGGAATGAACACAAACTAACACAGCAAGAGACTGACACACAACAGCACTACCCCCAACGACCAGACATTGGGGTGACACAAGCATGCATGACACCTCCACTGTGATGACAAAGGTAGATGTCTTACAAACTGTGAAAACCAGACATGTGTCCTGTGCCACAAACGCACATCACATCTACACAACCACAAATCACTCAGCATGGCCCGTCATCCATGGACAAATGGGAGCTAGGGGACCATCCATGCAAACATTTACATCAGTCCACCCTCAACACCACACACCCTGAACTGCAACAATGTGCATCTGTGAAGCCCACATGGACAGGTGACATTGCACATACACCCATGACAAACACAGGAATGTTAGGAGGAACTAAGGTGCACAGACTCATCACACAAGGACAGTTCACAACCCTGGTGAATGACAGACATACCGCACAGTATGCGGTACCTGACCATGATGTCAAAGCTCACGTAACCTTCAGAATACCTCCCACAGTCCCAGGACAATGCAGAAGCCAAGGAGAACCACAAGGCACACATGTTGACACCTGCAAACATTACAGCCCTGAACCGGACAAGTGGGAGCAGTCACACACACATACACATGTCTCAATCACTGAAAGGTACGACCTAGGGACAACTACATGATATTGCGAACTAACAAGTGCCTTGGGGACCCCTGACTGTGTCCCATCTGCGTCTGACAACATCACCACAACTCAGAACTGAAAAATCCCAATGATGAAACACCAATTAACAGTAGTGTGTCATGCACCCACACATCTGGTAGCCCATGGCAAAGTTGTGGAATGAACACAGTACCACTCAGCAAGCATAAACAACAGGAACATATCAAGGGAACACTGCCTGTGTATGAAAAGGGATGTGGACACACACACACACATGCTCACACAACACATACCATGGGCCCAGGCTATGTCATGGAACAACACATCCGTCACATAGCCTGAGGGGACCCAACTCCTGTGGAAGCCCAGCTGTGCCAAACATAGTCACAGCACGTCTCACTCATGTCAGCAGAACACTTGGTCAGTCAACCATCAGTTACCACACAATGAAGGCTCTGGTCAGAACAGCCTGGGTATGTGAGTCTCCCCTAAGTCATCTGCACATACTCAACACATATGTACAGCAAGTTGTACAGAGGACTCAGTTGCTCCTATACCAATGATGCCCACACCTGTAGGTCCAGTGGTGATGCGCCCAAAGTCAGGGAAATAGCCAAATTGGACAATGGGAAGCACATCATATGTGCATGGGTGCAAGCCACAGATGTGACCATGCAAATGAAATGTTCACAGAGATGTCCACAAATTGTTGATCATGACACACCCAGTTAGCTGCAAAGGATGACATGGATACCGACCAGAATAGGATACATATCTCATGGACCACATGGAGTACCTCGCATCAACACCTCAGTATTCAACATTGGAAACCAAGCATTACAGGTGCAAGGGCATGCTAAACATCATCAACCTAA